>NC_053393.1:75664444-77011229 GCF_905171765.1 Bufo bufo | reverse complement strand
GTTGTTATGGGTGCAGGGCAGGAAATATAGGTGCTGTAGCCAGCCCACTGTGCTGGAGTCAGTAACCAGGCCAATTGTAGAAAATAATCTCTTTACTAAAGTGCAGAATGGGAGTTGTGGTACATCCAATGATATTAAACAGTTTCAAACAATTCACGGCGCAAATCTTCCGAGATAACAATGTATGGATATAGGAAAAGATGTGAGTTGTAGTGCTCCTCCTCTCTATCAATCTCTCTCTCTGCAGAATCTAAGGCTGGCAATAAAGTTCTCACAAACGTGTCTGTAATTCCCAGCTGAGGGCTAAAGTGTAAAGGGTGTATTAGTAATGTCCCTCTCACTACAGTAAAGTCTCTATGAGCCTTGAACAGCTAATACCTTACTGACTGACTCCAATGCTTGGACATGCAGATTCTGGACCTTCTAGCTCTTTCTTTCTCTCTGGAGTACTAGAGAGTAGAGATGGCCTTCTTGATAAAAATGTCTCAGAGATAGTGATTCTCTGGGACTCAGGCCTAGTCTTCTCAAGAGTGAGCACATATAGCTCATCTACAGCTAACACTTGACTCACACACTAAACTAGGGGTGGACCTAGTCCAATTCCTAGTCTCCTACAGGGTAGAGTCAGGATTGTTAACCCTGGCTTATCCATAAAAAACTATACAGGTAATACAATACATTTAAATCGAATTTAAATAACAAGAAACATTTTTCCAAGTACCCTATTCTGGGGTAAAGCAAAACTGTTTCTGCTTTTTTTGCGAACAATATTTCAGCATCTTGTATTTTTACACCATTCACTTCATTATCAGCTGCGTCTTTTCAAAAAGTTGCAAAAATTTCTGCAATCTTACTCCAAGTAAAGGGTGGCGTAGAAAGTAGAGTAATATCTCAATACAGAAGTGTTAGACTTAAAGGGGTTGTCTACTGTTTTGTATTGATGACCTATCCTCAGGATAGTTCGTCGCTATCAGATAGGAAGGGGTCTGACCTGGCACGCTGGTACGAGGGCTGCCTTCTCTTCAGTGTTTAGGTGCTCGGCGTCACCTTTTCAGCGGTGAGCTGGTGTAATTACAACTCTGCTGTCCCTATTCTTGATAAGTCTTCCCCATTGTCTCCAAAACAGTTTCAAATGGCATTTTATTATGCTGTTCCTTAAGGGTTTGTTATTGAAGAGGTCCATTATTGTGTCAGAACCTACTTAACGTCACCTGATGTTCAATGGAGCAGCTTGTTCTGACATACACAGACAGCAGTACAGAATGTGTAGTACAGGTATATAGTAGTACAGCACATGTAGTACAGGTAAAGATCAGCATAGTAAATGTAGTTCAGGAAAAGTGCAGCACAGTACATGTAGTATAGGTAGAGAGCACAATTCATGTAGTACAGGTAGATGGCAGTGCAGCACGTGGTGAGCAGTACAGTACATTTAATACAGGTAGAGAGCAGTAACATACATTTAATACAGGTGTACAGCTCATGCAGTACAGGTAGAGAGAGCAGTACAGTTTAGTATAGGAAGACAGCAGTACAGTTTATGTAGTACAGGTAGAGAGCAGTACAGAACATGTAGTACAGGTAGAGAGCAGCACAGTATATGTAGTACAGGTAGAGGGTAGTACAGTACATGTAATACAGGTAGAGAGCGGTACAGTCCATGTAGTACAGGTAGACAGCAGTACAGTACATGGAGTACATATAGAAAGCAGTACAGTACATGTAGTACAGGTAGAGAGCAGTACATGTAGTACAGGTAGAGATCAGTACAGTACATGTAGTACAGGTAGGATACAGTACACTTTATGTAGTAGAGGTAGAGAGCAGTACAGTACATATAGTACAGGTAGACAGCAGTACAGGTTCATGTAGTACAGATAGAGAGCCGTACAGTTCATGTGGTACAGGTAACGAGCAGTACATGTAGTACAGGTAGAGAACAGTAGAGTACATGTAATACAGGTAGAGAGCAGTACAGTACATGTAGTACAGGTAGAGAACAGTGCACTTTTTGTAGCACAGGTAGAGAACAGTACAGTACATGTAGTACAGGTAGAGAACAGTACAGTGCATGTAGTACAGGTAGAGAACAGTACAGTGCATGTAGTACAGGTAGAGAGCAGTACAGTACATGTAGTACAGGTAGAGATCAGTACAGTACATGTAGTACAGGTAGAGAACAGTACAGTACATGTAGTACAGGTAGAGAACAGTACAGTGCATGTAGTACAGGTAGAGAGCAGTACAGTACATGTAGTACAGGTAGAGATCAGTACAGTACATGTAGTACAGGTAGAGAACAGTACAGTACACATGGTACAGGTGGAGAGCAGTACAGTGCATGTAGTACAGGTAGAGAGCAGTGCACTTTATATAGTACAGGTGGAGAACAGTACAGTACATGTGGTACAGTAGAGAACAGTACAGTACATGTAGTACAGGTAGAGAACAGTACAGTGCATGTAGTACAGTAGAGAGCAGTACAGTGCATGTAGTACAGGTAGAGAACAGTGCACTTTTTGTAGCACAGGTAGAGAACAGTACAGTACATGTAGTACAGGTAGAGAACAGTACAGTGCATGTAGTACAGGTAGAGAACAGTACAGTGCATGTAGTACAGGTAGAGAGCAGTACAGTACATGTAGTACAGGTAGAGATCAGTACAGTACATGTAGTACAGGTAGAGAACAGTACAGTACATGTAGTACAGGTAGAGAACAGTACAGTGCATGTAGTACAGGTAGAGAGCAGTACAGTACATGTAGTACAGGTAGAGATCAGTACAGTACATGTAGTACAGGTAGAGAACAGTACAGTACACATGGTACAGGTGGAGAGCAGTACAGTGCATGTAGTACAGGTAGAGAGCAGTGCACTTTATATAGTACAGGTGGAGAACAGTACAGTACATGTGGTACAGTAGAGAACAGTACAGTACATGTAGTACAGGTAGAGAACAGTACAGTGCATGTAGTACAGTAGAGAGCAGTACAGTACATGTGGTACAGGTAGAGAGCAGTACAGTACATGTGGTACAGGTAGAGAGCAGTACAGTGCATGTAGTACAGATAGATACCATTTCAGGGGTCGGAAAACCCCTTTTAATCCTTTCACCACACCCTATTTCTTTGTAGCCTCCATTCCTGGCTTTGGCTCACAATCACTGATGGAAATCACTGGACAAACGCTGACTTTGGAAGTGGCCTAATTACAGCTGTTCATTGACATAAAAATTATCGTTAACCATCCCAACAATTTTAGGATATGGATAATCAGCGGTATTGAGGACAATGGGGGAGATATATCTTTTACTGCGAATAAAAACCAGGACAGATTACTGTCTTTACAGAGGGGACTGCAGAGTATGCTCAGACCAGACCAGATAGCGAGAGAGTGTCTGACCTGTACAAGGAAGACGAGCCGTACAGGAGGCCCCTGTGTGCAGCAGAGGCCGGGATCTGTGAAGATCTTAATATTTTGGCACAGCCTACAGCACAAACCCTGTGTGGTCCAGCTGCAGTATCTTTACACAGAAAAAGAAAAACCTGCTACATAACCATACAGAAAAGCTAATAGGGAAGAAATTGAAGCCATATAGGTGGGACCCTGCTTTGGACACCTTCCATTAGTGGAAAGCTGCTGCACCCTGAAGGACTCGCAAGCATGTATGAATTGGGCGCCATGAAATGAAACACTTGTCCTACAGGAGAAATGTGCGGATGATAGGTGAAAGTCGCCAGTAGTGACGTCACTGGCCTGTGGGAAGCAGTGAGAGGGATGTGAGCGCTGCTGCTTGCTCAAAAAGCTGATCGGTGGGGTTCCCAGGTGTCGGACCCCCCACCGATTAGATACCTATGATCTATCCAAAGCATAGATCATCAGTAAGAAAAAGGTATAGAACCCTTTTAATAATTGTGGCACATCTGATGCAAGCTGGGTAGAGATTAAGACTTGCCGGTCTTGATAAATCTCCTGTGCCTGAAGGTACAGTTTCCCACCATGATTCCTGGGAAGTGCAATTATTTGTGCACTTAGAGTTTGTGTCGGATTCTGCACCAAAAAGCTGCATGGAAACCACCTCCTATTGTGTTCAATAGGAGTCTGCAGTTAACGGCTACAATCGTGCCCAGAAAGGACACGTCCTTTCTTGGCGCAGGCGCAGCAATAAACTGCAGGTGCATAGGTGGCAGCACAGCTTCCCATAGTGCGGCAGTTTCCATGCAGCCTCATGGCGGCTTTTTGGTGAAGAATCCACGTCTGCCAAAAACTCCTAAGACGTGAGTAAACAGCCCTAACAGATGTAATTATTTTTTTGTATGAAAAATCAACATCTGTTTGCCTTGGAATAATGTTTTAGGGTTTTTGTTCATTTTGGCTCAGAATAATGTCTGGTATGTAAAACCAAGTAGAGATTAAAGAACTAGGAGAAAACAAGCCAGGGTTACGACATTCTATTGAACGCCATAAATCATGAGGGGCTTAGTTATGTTTAGGAGTGTCACTAGGAATTAAAGTCTATCTCCCATTAGCTGTGTATAGGACATTAGGAAGATTACGGACACTGGCGGTCCGCTCCATACTCTGGGATTACAGAACAGAGAGGTGAACGTGCCAGGTTGTTTCTGACAATCCTGTAGTAAATCAGCTGCGCTGCACGTGACTTGTAAGCGATCCTACCGCTAGGGCTTCATATGTATTCATGGCGAACACAACACGTTTTCCGTGCATTTGATTGTATTAGGGTATTATATATATGTCAATTCTGTATGTTATAATCGATCTATGAGAAACCACTCACCTGGTGGAGTAGGTAACACTGCATGTAACCCCCTCTAGGGTAGTAAGTGCCTGTTGTCCTGCCCCTTCATGACCAAACAATTTTCCATTTTCATTTTCACTCCCTGCCGTCCTGAAGTCATAACTTTTTCATTTTTCCGTTCATATAGCCGTATGAGGACTTATATTTTGCAGGACAAGTTGTACTTTCTAATGGCACAATTTTATATTACATACGATGGACTTAGGGGGACTTAGCTGCAGTGGCGTCGCCAGAGGGGGCCACGGCCCCCCCTACATCACGCTGTGCCCCCCATGTGCCCCCCCAACTAAAATGCCCCCCCAAGTGAGCCGCCGCAGTCGGGCACAGGGAGATGAGTGCTTCCATTGCGCTCATCTCCACAGTCATCTACCTGTGCTGTGGCGGGGCAGGGGAGGGAGAGGCGTGTCCCTTACCCTTTCTCTGAGGCTGCAGGCACTAGGCCGGCAGCCTATCAGAGGCCGGCGCAGGCGGCGCGATGACGTCATCGCGCCGCCTGAGCCATACAGCGCGGGACACAGGCCGGAAGAGGCCTGCATCGATGCCAAGGAGGTAAGTATAAGTGTTTTGTTTTGTTTTTACAATAGTTTTACAGGCACATTAGGGGGGCTCTTGTTACTGGCACGTGATGGGGGGCTTATTACTGGCACGTGATGGGGGCTTATTACTGGCACGTGATGGGGGGCTTATTACTGGCACGTGATGGGGGCTTATTACTGGTACGTGATGGGGGGCTTATTACTGGCACGTGATGGGGGCTTATTACTGGCACGTGATGGGGGTCACTTATTACTGGCACGTTATTGGTAGGCACTATAGGGGCATCTACTGAGGCCACAAAGAAGGGGTATTTTATATGGGGGGCTCTGTACAGTAGCATTTTATACTGGGACAGATTATGGTAGGTACTATGGGGACACTGAGGGCATCTACTGGGGCACGATATATGGGGAATTTTTATTACTGGTACATTATGGGGGGCACTAGGAGGAAGGGGGGAGAGGACTATGGGGGCCTTTACTGGGGGCACTATATAGGGGTATTTTATACTGGCACATTATGGGGGACATTAGCTCAACTGGGGGCATTACAAGGGGGAATTTTTTGCATTGTCACATTATAAGGCCGAATGCACACGGCCGTGTTTCGTGGCCGAGAGCGGTCCGTGGTATGCCGGGCTGGATTCCTGTTCAGAGCAGGAGCACACGGCTTCATAGCAACCAATGACGCCGTGCGATCCTGCTCTGAACAGGAATCCAGCCCGGCATACCACGGACTGCTCGTGGCCACGTAACACGGCCATGTGCATTCGGCCTAAGGAGAATTATTTCTACTGGGGGGGCATTATGGTAGGCTTTATTACTCCCCCATGGTATGACCCCCTAGTGGCAGCACCAGCCTTTCCCTGCTCTGCTATCCCTCTGCCCCTTCTCCAAATTCTTATTATGAAATCTTTCTCATTAAGATAAAACACAACATCAGCTCCGCCGAGCCCCCGGCCAAAGTGGTGTCCGAGATCCCCAAGGGCCAAGCCAAGTAATTGTAAGTTTTTATGTGAAATATGTTTATGTTATACACATATAGCATACACTGTGCCACACAATGTACAGTATACCTCTACACTGTGTAGTCTGTTCTATAAGCACCCTTGTTCTGTGGCGGCGGACAGAACATAATCTGGAAGTGCCCCTCCCGAGACCAGGCTCTGGATCCGCCACTGGTCTGGACCGCTCACAGGAGTGTACATTTCTTCTAAACTGTAATCCGTAACCTCTGACCTGCAGAAATCAGCGCTCGCTCGGTAACAACTAACAGGCAGTGCCTGTAGGCTGTAGCCTGGCCCTGTTACCGAAGCTAGCCGAGTGGTGTAAGGTTAAGGTATTAGTAGAGATGAGCGGCTGCTGAATCCTGATTTAAATTTAAAGTTACTGCAGGATATGGATTACAGTTTAGAAATGTCAAATGTACACTCCTGTGAGCGGCGGGCAGGGGTATCTGTGGATGACACTGTTATAGGGAGGGAAATCTGTGGATGACACTGTTATAGGGAGGGGGATCTGTGGATGACACTGTTATAGGGAGGGGGATCTGTGGATGACACTGGTATGGGGGGGAATCTGTGGATGACCCTGGTATGGGGGGGGGAATCTGTGGATGACCCTGGTATGGAGGGGAATCTGTGGATGACACTGTCATAGAGGGGGAAATGGGGATGACACTGTCATGGGGTGGATCTGGGGATGACACATATAGCATAAGATGCTATATACGGTGTGTCATCCACAGATCCCTCCCTATAAAAGTGTCATCCACAGGCAACTAGGACATGTTGAAATCTGAGTGATTGTTTTTTCTTTTAAAAACCACAGACAGGACTTTTCTTCCCTGTTGCGGTTTTAGGTATTGGGTAAAGTATCGCAGCATTTCTAAGCGTACTTGTGTAAATGTATCGTTGTTATAGCTGCCCCCCCTACTTTTGTCCTGGCCCCCAGTGTGCCCCCCCCCAAAATTTGAAAGCCAGAGACGCCACTGCTTAGCTGAAGAGCCATTCGGCCCAAAGAGCACAATGCTCCCAGGATTTCACAGCTCAGATGCCGTGGTCACAACTGACCATGGGACCTGAGGGGTTAAATAGCTGTGAAAACCCCTTTAACGCTACCTCCAGAGACACGCACATCAGCTGCTGGCCATACCATTCATTCCATTGTTGGCCCTGGAGATCTCCATGTTAGGCCTCATGCACACGACCGTTGCTTGCTTCCGCGTCCGTTCCGCCGATTTTAGCGTTTCAGGTGCGGACCCATTCATTTCTATGGAGCCGTTGAAAATGCGGATAGTGCACCGTTTGCCATCCGCGTCCGTGATCCGTGGTTCCAGTCCGTCAAAAAAATATAACCTGTCCTATTATTTCCGCGGAAAACGGTTCGCGGACCCATTCAAGTCAATAGGACCGCTAAAAAACGCGTCCGTTTTATTCCTATCATTTGCATGGCAAACCTGTCTTAGACTTTTTTTTACATTCCTTTATGTCTGGTGGTCCTCCAAAAGTAAAGGAAGACACACGGAAACAAAAACGGAAACGGATCACAGAACAACGGAACCCCATTTTGCGGAACGGAACACAACAACGGTCGTGTGCATAAAGGCCTTACTCTGACAATAATTCCAATTGACTGGAACATTTCCGTCTCTTCCACAAGTCTCTTCCATATGAGCCTCGTTACTGCTATTGTTTGTCTTTGGCACTTAGATGTCTGATTTTACGCACCTGTTAGCAACGAGTATGGATGAGGCCTCTCATAAGAATGGGGTTTACATACTTTTAGCCATGCAGTATCTCTTTAAATTATGGAAAAGTGAACTACGCAACAGCATGAACCATTTTCGGAACCATTTAGTGGAAATGATATGATTATCTAAGAGGGTGACTATGCTCCATTGTACACTCCTCGCCCTCCAGCTAACGCACTGCAGAGGCGGCTGCATTGTATCAGGATCACAATGTTTACATGTATGTCGGAGCTGAAGTATTCTGACTTCATTGCCGTTTTCCTGCCTTGTATAATTGCAGTGATCACTTTTGTTTCAGGAGATATGACATTTCTATAGCAACTTACTTCTGCAGGTTCTCCCATTCTGATTCAGAGCATAGCCCTTACGACATTTACATACAAATGAGGTGTCGGTGCTGACACATTCGTGTTCACAGCCATGTTTGCCCTTCTTGCAGTAGTTAATCTCTGCAAAGGAATATAAAAAAGGAGAACTAAGACATTTTTTGCATGAAAAGAAAATGCACATAGTAGATTCATACATTATACTCAGAAACAACAAAGACAGCAAAAAAGTGAGTGTATAAAACCAACCTCAGGAGCCTCACAAAATGTTCAGAATAAACATAATAATGCATGAAATGTTCTGCCAGAATCCAGAGAGTACGGTGTAATTCCCAACAGATGAAGCCATGGTTATAGTCCAGTTCCGGAACACAATTCCAGCTCTATCATGAATAGTAAATGATAAAGAGCGAAGCTTCCAACTGTAAGGCCTGTTTTACATGTATTGTCCGTGGTCTCCATGGACTGTACACGTAACCATTGATTTTTTTATTTTATAATCAAATCTTTTTTTATTAACAAGAATAATATTACAGATACACATTAATTATGAAAAATCATAACAGAAAATACATCTATTTGATACAATCCGCTGTGTATTGTCGAGTTATTTTAGATATAAATCAATATATGGAAATATATGGAAACCTATCTCCCCCCTATCCTCCCTTATTCCCTCCCCCCCACCCTGACTCTTACTATCTCCGGCAATGGTTCGCCTCCTTCCAATGATATGATTATGAGACAACCAGTCGCTCCATAATTTGTCAATCTTGCGTGGGCTTTTGAGGAATATAGCTTTTTTGTACACCAGCATGCTATTAACTTTTATCTTGAATTCTTCCAGTGTCGGAGGGCTCGCCTGTATCCAGTGGAAGGCTGTCAATCTAACAACCTTCCCAACGTGACCGTTATATTTTCATCTGTCCCTACCTTCCAGACATAGCCTAATATACATATCTTGGGATCTCTATCTACCCTTACCGAAAATGCCTGATGTATAATCTCCTCCAATATACCCGTCCAATACCCGTCTAATCTCCGACACTGCCACAACATGTGAAGCAAGTCAGCTGGTTCCAGTGAGCATCTTGGACACCTTGCTTCATTTCTGATGCCGATATGGTGTAAAAATATTGGCGTTTTCGTGTCAATGGGTGGGAATCCAAGAACTTATCCAAGAGCAATGTGTAAAGCGTAGATATCAGACCTCTCTTATCTCCCCCTGAAAGCACTAATTTTTGGGCTGATTCTAGATTAATAATATTAGTGCCTTTTTTTAGCGTAGTATCAGACGATTGGCGCAGTTGAAGATATTGGATTTGAAATTTCTCCTGTATATCCGTAAAGGACTTAAACACACCATTTTCTAATAGGTCACCTATCCTAAGCATCTCCTTATTCTTCCAATCATGCAGTCCCGACACCGAGAGAAATTCAGGAAGAAGGGGGTTGCTCCATAACGGAGTCAATGCACTAATGCCTGTGGTACCTCTCAGCTGTTTAACCTTAGCCCAAACTTTTTTCATAAGCCCTAACAAGGGTAGATCCTCCAGAATATGAATGCCACCAATTTTTTGTTGTAAGATCTGACTAGTCATATCGACCAGTGTGTAGTCCATCCAACCCTTAAAATGCTGACACTGCGCTGCTAAATAACCTTCACTTTAAATTTCGACAACATTGGACACAGATTTATCTCCTCAAAGGGCGAAATTTTAATCCCTAAATACTTAATACAACATATGGAATATTATTGTCAATGACCGTGGCTGACACAGCCTGAACATCAATAGGCATCAACGCTGATTTTTGCCAATTAATAGTAAGGCCCGACAACCTACCAAACCGGTCTATAAAAGCCATAGTGGCCGATAGGGAAGGTGACGTATCTCCCAAGAATAATAAAGAATCATCAGCATATAATGCAATTTTATTATGTATCTGTCCATATTGAAATCCTTTAATATCTGGGGATTTTCGCACTGCCGCCGCTAAAGGCTCAATAGCTATAGCAAACAGTAGGGGCGATAGCGGGCAATCCTGTCTAGTTCACCAATAGTCAAACAGACCAATAACCCCATACAAATACACATGAAACATGATATATAAAATATAATACAAAAGTTTATTAAACATATAGTAATACATATTAAGGTGAAAACAAACAATGGGGGAAGATGACAAAACCCACCCGAACCCCTGTCTACAAAGATGGGCCGGAGGCTCTCAATAAGAAAGTACCCACCAGATATAAATCACAGTATCATTACAAATATGACACACCAAAGGCTTGAATCAAATCCTGTCAGGATGGAAAGACAGAGTGGTGACGGGCGTTGGCGTTTCCCTGCACCACACGGTCATCCACTTCCTGGCTGTACGTGTGGTGGTGCGTGGGTGCGCCCAGCGTCTGTCGCACAGTGACGAGCGGCGCGCTTTCATGATGCGGGCCACCTAATCATGCCGGGTAAGCGACCTTATTAACCTCAGGTGCAGTTTAGATATTTATACCCCAACAAGTATGAGTGTACCGTAGCCTCCTGGCGAAGCCAGTGGGCTGGCAAAACGTGCGTCGAGGTAGCAGCAGTGTCAGGGCCTCGGTTTTTGTATCCACCATGGGTAATTGATTATGACTATTTGTCTCTTATTACTGCTATCCATCTATGTGTCACTTGTTATCAGGGTTTTGCCCTGACATATTGGCTCTATATTTTTTTTTGCCAGTTTTGAATTGTACTATTTTTGATGTTCACAATTGGTTAGCAGCCAGACACCACTCTGTCCTTCCATCCCGACAGGATTGGATTCAAGCCTTTGGTGTATATCATATTTGTAATGATACTGTGATTTATATCTGGTGGGTACTTTCTTACTGGGAGCCTCCGGCCCATCTTTGTAGACAGGGGTTCGGGTGGGTTTTGGCATCTTCCCCCATTGTTTGTTTTCACCTTAATATGTATTAATATATGTTTAATAAACTTTTGTACTATATTTTATATATCATGTTTCATGTGTATTTGTATGGGGCTATTGGTTGGTTCGACTATTGGTGCTCTTGTATTATGGACGAGACCCCCTAGGATATTGTTTTATATGGTCTGAGGGATTGTTTTTTTTCTAACCCTGTCTAGTTCCCCTGGCCAGATGAATGCAGTTGGACACTCCCCCATTAGCCCTGATCCTTGCCTTCGGGTTAGAATACAGTACCTGCACCCATTTAATAAAGAGCTGTCCAAAGCCCATACATCTTAACCTACCCCAAAGATAACCCCACTCCACACTGTCAAAGGCCTTAGCGGCATCGAGAGACAGAACAGCTCTATCTCCACAATTGTCCGCAGAAACCTGTAGACTGGTGTATACTCTGCGGATATTAATAGCTGTAGACTTTTGAGGCATAAAGCCCGTCTGATCTGGATGTATTATATTAAGAATCTCCTTGGACAGACGCTTTGCTAGGACATTTGCTAAAAGTTTGACATCCAACGTTAGAAGAGATATAAGTCTATACGAGTCAAGGAATCTCGGGTCCTTCCCTGGCTTTGGTATCACTACTATAAGCGCCTCCTGCATAGAAGCAGGGAGAGAACCCACCTCGAGAGAGTAATTCAAAACCTTTAGTAATTCCGGCAACAGCACTCCCTGGAATCTCTTATATACTTCCACTGGAATGCCATCCGATCCCGGGGCCTTGTCATTAGCCATATCTTTTAGAGCCTCCTCCAGTTCCTCCAGATTATTAGGTGCTTCTAATTGTTCCCTCTCCTCTGCCGATATTGTAGGCAATTCTGCCTCCCTTAGGAACGTTAGTAACTCCTCCGAATTAGAGGCCCTAGAGGTATAAAGAGAGGAGTAGAAACCCCTGAGGACATCCAGTATATCCGCGGTACCCACACATGACTTCCCTTGGGGATCCACCAATTCCGTTATACATGTCGTCCCTTGTTGGGCCCTGGAGATAACGGATAGCATATGACCCACTCTTTCTCCTTCTGCAAACATACGTTGTTTATAAAAAATGCTTCAGGCCGCTGAGAGGAAGCGCAAGTGGCATCTTAATTGTTCCTGCGCTTCTCTCAATGCCCTGCTGGTAGATTGGTGCTGCCCCAAAGGCCTCTTCCGCATCAGCCACTGCTTTATGAGCCCTGACGTCTGCTTCCTTAGACCTGATTTTATGTGCACTAATATACTTAATCAAAAGCCCCCCCATACTGCATGTGGGGATGGCGTACCCACATTAAAAGTAAAGTATTTTATTTTTTTACTCGTTTTATTCAAGATTAACATTCCAGGTGTGAATCATATAGTAAATGCACAGGGGTTTCCCACGCACGGGAATAGCATCACATGATTTATACATAAAGTGCAGGGCATACAGAGTAGATCACAATAGACCATACAGAGCAGGACAAGAAATAAATACAGCAAGTCGTCGACGGTAAGTGAAAGACTAGCCTCATCGCGCATCAACCAAGCTTAGGTTATCAACCACTGAGTGCATATAGGAGTTTTGCAATGTTTACGAGGAACAACACCACTCTCCCCAAACCTTGTGAAATTTTTGCAGAAACTTCCTGTGCTTGAAGACTATATTTTCCATGGTCACAGCATGGTTAACTAAGGACTTCCACTGACCTAATGATGGTGGTCTGTCTCCCATCCACCGAAGCGCTATAGCTTTCCTAGCTAAAAATAAAGTTTCCCCCAGAAAGATTCTATTATAATGAGTCCATGACTCTTCATCCAGAATGCCCAGTAGGCACAATTTGGGATATAAAGGAACCGTAGCTGGGACCATAGTTGACAAGACCCCAAGCACCATTGTCCAGAAACGACATATAGTGTAAGGGGTTACACTCTCAGGTTGGGCGGCGATGACAGATTCTCTTGCAGACCACAGGGTTAAAGTCAAAATGCTGCTTTATTTATCACACTCCGGCAATACAGGCTACCCCAGTTATAATTCACTGGGTAAGGTGAAGGTCCGGCACCACAAAACATAAACCAAACCAAAATAAACACCTGCCGGTCTGGGCCCTGGCTAATACAGTGAAGTTCCTAACTCACCTATTGAACACAGGTCACACAGAGAACTCGGCTTCCAGCTTCCCAGACTTTCTCCAGGCATCCCTCTCCCAGACTGACAGCCTGGACTGTGCTTTATTTCCCCTTGATGATCCCAGCTGGCTTCAGCTGGGATCCCTCAGGCTAGGGGAAAACCTGTCCCGGAATGGGGTGGACTGGGGAGGTCCCTCTACCAATCCTACCTTCTCCCAGTCCAATAAAATCCAGCCCATAAACTTAACAAAACTGTCTCAGCAACCTACACATTGCTGAGAGCATTTTAACCTTCTGGATTTTATTTACCTCACCCAGTTGAGGAAGCTGGGTGGGATATACACCCCTTCCAGGACTTTACCATACACTTTTCTGTTCACCTTACCACAATAGCTACAGTCCCAAATCATATGCCAAAAGTCGGCATTATCTGTTAAGCATCTATGACATCTGTTGTGAGGAATTCTTCCCATCTTATGTAACCTGGTTGGAGTGAGGTAACTTCTGTGCAGTATAAACAATTGAACCAATCTGTTATTGATAGAGGGTGAAACCCTGGTCGGAGTCAGCAGAGCCTCGTTCCAATCATCTTCTGTCAGAGTAGGTATAAACATCTTCCACTTATCCTCAATGGCAAGGGAGTTCATTGTCATGTGATTGCTAAGCAAATGTGTATACAACACAGAAATGATCCCCCTCGGGCCCTGAGATCTCAACACACCAATTAAAGGATATTTCCAGATACCTCGTCCCACTCCTCTGAACTGAACCTGTAGGGCATGTCTCAATTGTAAGTATCTATAAAACATATTACGAGGGACTCCAAATTTCTTCTGAATCTGCGAAAAGGAGCGTAAAAATGGCCACCCTCATATAAGTCTTCCAAGGTGATAAACCCGTGAAGTCTCCACATATCAGCCCCTTCTATCGATTCTAGATGAGTAAACATGGGATTATCCCACAGCGGAACGATGTCAGGTAGATCCTTATACATATGCAATTTGGAAGCTTGCCACACTTGATGCGCCAGCTTATGCAGAGGCAGGAGACGACTACGAGGGAAGTATGAATTTTCCAAGACTGGCCAAAGAGTGCTCAGGTGCAAGTACTCTTCCAGGAAATATTCAGCATTGGATAGTTCAACTGACAACGCCCAAGGCCTCAGGAATTTCAGTTGACCAGCCAAAAAATATAGGAAAAAGTCTGGAAGAGAAGCACCTCCCTACATTTTGAGCCTTTGGAGCACAGCAAGAGAGAGTTTCCTTCTGGCCTTTCCCCATACAAAGGAGGTAATCATAGCGTGGACACAGTCAAAGAACCCTCTGGATATTGGTGTGCAGGCGTGAGCTAGAAGATACAAGCCCTTAGGGAGCAAGACAATTTTAACTAAATTCAGTCTTCCCATGATGGAGAGAGGGAGGGATTTCCATGTTTTCAATTTGTCTGCAAAGAGAGCTTCCAGAGGTTCTATGTTCAGGGTGTATGACATTTGTACATCTCTTGTTATTATTACTCCTAGATACTTGAAGCGATCAACAACCGGCAGATTGTGATAGTGCGGCGGCCATGTGTGGGCCCAAAGGGGTATAATAGCGGACTTGGTCCAATTTATGTGCAGCCCCCGAGAACTTGCAAAACTGCTCAATAATCTCAATCGCTCTAGGGAGCGCAACCTCAGGATTGGTCATAAATAAGAGCAAGTCGTCCGCATAAAGCCTAATTTTATCCTCCCTGCAGCCTATGGTAATTCCTGTGTAGATCTGGTCCTGTCTGATTCTAAGGGATAGATGCTCTATCCATCGCCACTGCAAATAGCAGAGGCGACAAAGGGCAACACTGCCTCGTGCCTCTCTTCAGCAGGAACGAGTCAGAATGATGGCCATTTATTAATACATTGGCTTTTGGTCGTTTGTATAATATCTCAACCCACCTAATGAATTTTGGGCCAAAGCCAAAGCTCTTCAACACAGTTAGCAGAAATGCCCACTCGATCAAATCGAAGGCTTTAGCAGTACCCAGGGAGGCCAAAGCCCAATGATTACCCTCGGCCGCACCTATCTGTGCAATCACCTGCGCCCTCCTGATATTATCAGAGGTTGACCTACCTGGTATGAAACCTGACTGATCTCCGAGCACCACGGCAGTGACCACCCTGTTTAGGCGAGTAGCCAGAATTCTAGTGAGTATTTTATAATCTAAATTCAAAAGAGAGATTGGACGATATGATCCGCACTCCAACAGGTTTTTATCGGGCTTTAGGATAACCACTATCGTTGCGTCATACAGGGAATCCGGCAAGCACCGACAGGAATGAGCGGTCACATATAGTTTGTGAAGTTGCGGGCCTAGTATATCAACATATTTGGAGTAGACTTCTATCGGAATGCCATCTGGGCCTGGCACTTTCCCAAAAGGGAGGTCCGTGATCGCTAGCTTAATCTCCTACAGTGTAATATCATCTTCCAAGAAACCTCTATCCAGATCACTCAGCTGAGGATGGGGCACCTCAAGAAGGTATCCATCCAGCTTATGCGCTGTGTAATTTACAGCAAAGTCATACAGGTCTGTATAGAAGCTCCTGCAGCACGATAGGATACCATCCACTGATTTCACCAACAGCCCATCAGTATTCCGTATTATGATAACCGGGGGGGGGACATGTTACTGCTGTGCGCGAGATGTGCAAGAAGCTTGCCAGCCTGATTGCCCATCTCAAATGCCTGCTGTTTTAGGAAGAATGATTTGCGATTGCTTTTTTCTGTCAAGTGTACCATATATAATCTGCCTCTGTTAAGCCATTCTATCCTGTTCTCCTCGGTCGGGAAGTTGTAAAAGCCCTTTCTGCCTCTTTGCATCTAGTGTGTAGCTCCACCTCTTTGTGCTGCGTATCTTTCTTGATATAGGATATAGACCTCTCAAGTAGGCCTTCATCATCTCCCAGAGCAATAAACCATCTGTCTCAACATCCTGCACCTCCAGAAACATCATCAGTTGGTCTGGAACCCTGTCAGTCATGGTCAAAAGAGACAACCAGAATGGATGTATGCGCATCTTGCCTCCCTGCCTAACAGCATCGGGCAGTTTTAGCTCTACCAGTACCGGAGAATATTCCTGCAAAAGCGGGTGTCTAATTCGCCACAAGTCCAACCACCCCATCTCCAGCTATTCTGGATAAAACAGTGTCAGAAGGGGAGCCACGATTCCCTCCACCATCCCTGTGGAATCTATCCAACTCATCGTGCATTACCAGGTTAAAATCGCCCATGCAGAGCAATCTAACATTAAGATATTGCGCTACAAATCCTATCACAGTCTGCAGAAGAGAAGTAGTGGCAGGCGGCGGATTATACACATTATTTACAACATAAGGGACACAATTGATTTACACATATAAGAATATATATTGCTCCTCCGAATCCACTACCGAATGTTGCACCTCCCATCTAAGGCTCCTATGGACCAATACAGGGACCCCTCTGGAATGTGACCTGCCATATGCATTAACTAGGTTTTGAACCCAAGGTTTTTTAAGCCTGTTCCCAGTCTCCGGCGTGAGGTGAGTTTCTTGTAAGCCAATAATGAGGGGGTTAAAGGAGCGAATGTGTGAGAATACCGCTATCCTTTTCTTGGGGTCCCCTAATCCCCCTACATTCCACGACAAAACCTTCAGGGAGGCCATTGTTGATCTATCCCTATAGGATACCCTCCTACCCTGTCCGCAGGAGAGTTACAATCTGTTATTTGACTCCAATGCCCTAGTACCCCTCCATCTAGCACAACTAGGAGATGAGCCCACACCTGGATGGAACAAAACCAAAAAGAACACAACTTAGTGCACATAAGTAACGAAGTGAATAAATGCTCGTTGGAGTCTGATCCAACTAACATAGTGGCCAAGGTCTCGGGGACCTGCATAGTACAATTAGATGGAATACCTATGCAGGTGTTGCTCCCACCCTTCATCAGCTTATAATCAACATATAACGTACATTCAGAAATAGTGACATAGTGTGCAGAAGAAATATAAAAAATAGACTAAAGCATAGAGTTCACTGAAATCAAAGCAATCCACATCTCCTGAACAGACGAAGCCAACGAATAAGGAGACAGAAGGAAATAACACAGCTCATCAAGTCCCACTGCTGGAGGCACAACGACAGGTGGGTATTACGGTGAACCATAAACCACTGTGCAACAGGAATACTTGCGTAATCCACACTTCCAATACACCAGTGTGGTCCTGAACGTCCCGATTTCCTGGAGACCCAGTCTTCCGCTTCTTTGGGGTCAGCGAAGAAGATGTTTTTTTCGCCGTCCACTACCCGGAGGCGCGCTGGATACGCCATGGAGTCTTGCAGATTTAGGTCCCGGAGACGCCGTTTAACGGAGACAAAGGTAGCTCTCTTCTTTTGAAGATCAGTGGAGAAATCCAGGAATAAGGAAATGGTCACAGTTTCATGCTTGATTTCTTGTTTATTCCTTGCTTGACTGAGGATGAGATCCCTGTCTTTCCAGTTTAATAATCTTGCAAGAAGGGGCCTCGGTGGAGCTCCAGGCGGAGGGAATTTGGCGGGAACCCTGTGCGCTCTTTCTATGGCGTACGCAGTGGAAAATGGCGCTTCACGGAACCGTGCTTTAAACCACAACTCGAGAAAAGTGGCAGGGTCCCTTCCCTCTGCTTTTTCCGGCATACCCAGAATTCGGACGTTGTTACGTCTGGCTCTGTTCTCCAAATCATCGCATTTCTGCAGCCACTGATTCACAGAGCGCTCCAGGTCTTGCACTTTACCCACCATGGACCTTGTCAGGTCTTCTAGGACAGAAACTCTGTCCTCTGTGTGCTTAACACGATCTCTAAACTGCTGTACATCATGCCGAAGCAGGCCCAGGTCCCCCCTCACCTCCTCTATCTTCCCAGTGAGCGATGTCTGACGGGAGGAGATCGCCGACATTAGCTGAACGTAGGCTGTCTTTAAGGTGAACTCCGGTTTCTCTGAGCCCCCAGCTTCCAAGTGCTGCGCCACCTGGCCGCGGGTAACCGCCGCGCGCGATGGTGAAGGTGCCGCGGCGCCATGTTGGGCCTCTTGTCGAGCGTATTCTTTGAGCTTTTCAGCCTCAGCTTGTGCCTTGTTCGGGCCCATATTCGGTATGCAGGGTCTTCTCTTGCGTTTGCACACTGTCGACCCGGTGGTAGGAGTCGGCAGGTTGTTAGGATGAATCAGGATCGTGAAGGGGAATCGGAGCGGCTCTCAAATGCGTACTCACATGTCGGCAGTTGGCCAAGACCACAAAAGTAAAGTATTCTTGTATGGCTTCAGTCATGCTTGTCAGGTTTCCTAGAATCTGCAGCCAAATTGCATTACACTTCCACAGTTTCGGCCCCGGCCTGGCCCCCCCTCTGAGGTCTAGCTCCACCTTTAGAAGGGAATGATCTGATAGCGATCTAGGCTGATAGTCAGAGGAGTGGACATGTGGAAACATTGCATCATTCACCAGCGCCAGATCTATTCGGGAGAGGGAGGGTATAATATGTGGACGAGCTGCAGGAGGTCTCACCCTCTATACATCTATCAGTCGTACCTCTTTCATAATGTTACATAACGCAGAGCTTCCTGGAGATCTCCCATTTCCCTCCACCCTACACCTGTCTAACCGGTCATCCGGTGTGCAGTTATAATCCCCTATAAGAAACCACGGGATTCCCGGATATTCTGCCATAAAGTCTAAAATCATTCTCAGAGGGGTCGATGCGAACGGCGGGGGGATATATACCACCACAGCATCACTTGGATACCTTCTATATTGCATAGAATACAGACAAACCTCCCCTCCTCATCTAGGAACTCTTTAATACATTCAAATCTAACACTCTTGTGCACTAACATGCTTACTCCCCTGGAATGCGAAGATAGGACCGCATGGGCCGCATATCCTATCCATGACTTCTCTTGTAAACAGCACAGCATATTGCAGGCTGAAACCCTGATAAATAGTTGAAAATGCTGTGTCGCTTATTTGTGTCAGCCATGCCCCTCACATTCCAGCTGAGTATCCTAGTCATGCGTGTCATATTCCAGAATAAAAACTGAAAATTGACCCCCATCCATTAAGGTCATCTGCTGCACCAGTTCAGAGCACCGTATTATCCCCATAAGCATGCCGGAGTGAGTACCCCCCCCCACCCAAGTTCCTTACCATAAGTATAGGATCTATTTCAAAAGACATATCTCAAACTCTTACCATAATTAGGGCACTCCCAAACTAACTTGCCCACCTTTGTATATATCATGTTCATCCCTTCAATTCCCAACCTCACAAAAGGAAAAAGAAATATAAACTGTTAACAGCACTATCTGTGCAATTCACGCTCCTGCATCAGAGGAACTGGTAATATAGTGTTAGTCAGATTGTCCCATTCGTGGAACCGTCCTGTGACGAGGTGTCCTCCTGTACACCATAATAATAAAAATAAAAAAAATATATAGAATAAAGAAAAAAGGGGAAAAAAAGAAAAAGAAAAAAAGGGGGGGGGGGGAACAGGAGCACATTTCAGGACACCGTGAGGAACAGCCAAGGTATATCCTCCTAGGCGCCAACTTCTCAAGTGTTCCTGTTTTGCTCTTTCAATTGACTTTCATAGCAGTCCAGCCATTGTGCCGCCTCTTCTGAATCCTCAAAGAACCTTGTAGATCCCAGAGCCACCACTCTTAGTTTAGCGGGAAACAGCATGGAGTATTGGATTTGCAGATTTCTGAGTCTCCTCTTGACATCCAGAAAACATGTCCTCCTCTTCTGGACCTCTGTAGAATAGTCCGGGAAGATGGAGATTTTAGCTCCATTTATGACCAGGTCTGTATTATCACGTGATTGCCGCAATACTTTAAAGTGCAGTATTTTAGCAAGTATTGGTTTTGGTGGTCTACCAGGTGGTAGTGGTCTTGAGGGCACCCGATGAGCCCTTTCTACAGCATATAGTGATGACAGTCCTTTGTCCTGAAATTTCTGATGTATCCACTTTTCTATATATTCCGTAGCATTTGCCCCTTCCTTCTTTTCTGGGACACCCACTATTCTGATATTATTATGGCGTGATCTATTCTCTAAATTATCAGCCTTGGCAAATAGGGCAGCAATATCTCTTGCCATTGACTCAGTCTCCATCTTGAGAGGCCTAACCCCATCTGCCATCACTGACACTCTTTTTTCTAGTTCTGAGGTTCTCTCAGTAATTTTATGCATGTCATGCCTTATCAGGGATATATCTTCACTCAGACTGCCCACTTGAATATTGAGAGCTTTAAGGGTGATGTTACAACTGGCTACTGCCACCATGATATCTTTAAGAATGGGTTCCTGTTTTGTGGGGTTGTGGGGGGATTCTTTTCCCTGTGTGGATTCTCTCGATGTAGGGCTCTGGCGTCCAGTAGCTCCCTCCCCCTCTTCATCTGATGATCGCTCCTCCTGATCAGAAGAGGACAGTGTCGCTGTCACTGTGCACTGAGACCAGTCCCTCACCCCCTCCGACACCCTGGCAAATCTGCTGAGTTGTGCTCACCACCTCATGTTGGCCCTGCTCCTCCTCCGCACCAGCACCATGTTGATTGTGATCCACTCGGTCTAAACGCGAGCTGTTCTTCCCCCTTTTTGGCATTCTTGCGCTCATAGGAGCAGTGCAGGCGAATCCCCTCTCACTTAGGCACACTTCCAAGCTTTCCTCGTTCACCAGGTGTCTTTAATCAGCAGGATGTTTCAGGATGCTGGCAGGAGCGCTCTGAGGTGCGCCTCAATCCATGCTGCGGCAGGCCATGCCCCGTAACCATTGACTTTAATGTGTGTATTCACACATCAGTGGTTTTCCACAGACTGTGGGTCCGTAGGGACACCACAGAAGCATGTCCTATTTTTGTCCTTGATTATGGCTCACTCACAGACATTAAATAGGTTTTCCATGATTTTCACACTGATGACCTATCCTCTGGATAGGCCATCAGTATCTGATCGGTGGTGGTCTGACACCCGGGACCCTTGCCGATTAGCTATTTGAGAAAGCACAGGCACTCCTGTGAGCGCCACGGCCTTCGCTCAGCTTTTTCTAGGCCAATGATGACACGTTGATCGGTCACATGGTCTAGGCGCAGCTCAGTCCCATAAAAGTGAATGGGACTGAGCATGATACCAAGCAGAGCCACTATACAATGTATGGCGCTGTGCTTGGTGAGCTGAGAGAAGGCTACGGTGCTCACAGGATCCCTGGTGTCTTCTCAAATAGCTGATCGGCGGGGGTTCTGGGTGTCGGACTCCTACCAATCAGATACTAATGACCTATCCAGTGGCTAGGTGATCAGTTATAAAATCTTGGAAAGATTGTACTTTACTCATTTTGGGCTAAAAATAATAATAATAATAATAATAATAATAATAAAAAAATAATATATATATATATATATATATAAAAATATATATATATTTATTGTAATTTATTTTGTGTCATTACGTTTTTTAAAGTTACTAAATAAATGTTTCTTTTGCTGTTATCCTTTAAAAAAAAACATACAATGTACTGGTATAGAGAATTATCTGCAGATACCAGTAAAGTTTCTGCCTCCCATACAGCAGGTCCCAGATTCAAGAACTGTCAGCGAGAATCTGAAAAAAAAACTGTACTTCAAATTAAATAGACATAGGTAGCTATATGGAAGTGGCAGGTGGGCAAATACTGAATTTTGCTATGTAGCCCCCTGACTTCTGTGCACGACCCTGGGAACACAGGTTGCATGGAGCTTGTATGGAGGCACATGGAGTCACTACAACTCTGTCCAAGCACCATAGCTGCCAAAGGCAAACGTACTGAGGTATAATGGCATATGGTATTACGATATCAAAATAAATGTAGCCTGTGTGAGCGAGGAGACCTACTTACTTGTGCAAGTTTTCTTGTCTGCAATAAGTGAAAATCCGGGCCGGCATCTACAGTTATAGGAATCATCAGTATTAACACACTCGTGCTGACAGCCATGATTAGACAATGCACAGTAATCCGGTCCTAGGGGGAAAAAAAGCCATTAATAGTGAATCATATATACAAGTGTCTTGCAAAAGTATTCACCCCCCCTTGACTTTTTTCGTATTTTGTTGCCTCACAACCTTGACTTAACACGGATTGTTTGAGGATTTGCATCATTTACAGAACATGCCCACAACTCTGAAGATAATTTTTTTTTTTATTGTAAAGCAAACAACAAATAGGACAAAATAACAGAAAAAGTCAATGTGCATAACTATTCACCCCCCTAAAGTCAATACTTTGTAGAGCCGCCTTTTGCGGCAATCACAGCTCCAAGTCGCTTAGATAAGTCTCTATGAGCTTGCCACATCTTACCACTGGGATTTTTGCATATTCCTCCTTGCAAAACTGCTCCAGCTCCTTCAAGTTGGATGGTTTGCGCTTGTGAACAGCAATCTTTAAGTCTGACCACAGATTTTCTCTTGGATTGAGATCTGGGCTTTGACTCGGCCATTCCAACACATTTACATGTTTTCCCTTAAACCACTCAAGTGTTGCTTTAGCAGTGTGTTTGGGGTCATTGTCCTGCTGGAAGGTGAACCTCCGTCCTAGCCTCAGATCACGCACAGAGTGGTACAGGTTTTGCTCAGGAATATCCCTGTATTTAGCACCATCCATCTTTCCCTCAACTCTGACCAGTTTCCCAGTCCCATCCCCACAGCATGATGCTGCCACCACCATGTTTCACTGTGGGGATGGTGTTCTTTGGGTGATGTGATGTGTTGGGTTTGCGCCAGACATAGTGTTTTCTTTGATGGCCGAAAAGTTCAATTTTAGCCTCATCAGACCAGAGCACCGTCCTCCATACATTTTGGGAGTCTCTCACATGCCTTTTCACAAACTCACGTGCCTTTTTGTTTTTAGCTGAAAGTAATGGCTTTCTTCTGGCCACTCTGCCATAAAGCCCAACTCCATGGAGCGTACGGCTTATTGTCGTCCTATGTACAGATACTCCAGTCTCTGCTGTGGAACTCTGCAGCTCCTCCAAGGTTACCTTAGGTCTCTGTGCTGCCTCTCTGATTAATGCCCTCCTTGCTCCATGAGTTTGGGTGGGCGGCCGCCTCTTGGCAGGTTTGCTGTTGTGCCATGTTCTTTCCATTTGGTTATGATAGATTTGATGGTTTATCAAAGATTTGGATATTTTTTTATAACCTAACCCTGACTTGTACTTCTCAACAACATTGTCCCTTACTTGTTTGGAGAGTTCCTTGGTCTTCATGGCAGTGTTTGGTTAGTGATGCCTCTTGCTTAGGGCTCTTTCACACCTGCGTTATTGTCTTCCGGCATAGAGTTCCGTCGTCGGGGCTCTATGCTGGAAGAATCCTGATCAGGATTATCCTAATGCATTCTGAATGGAGAGTAATCCGTTCAGGATGCATCAGGATGTCTTCAGTTCCGGTACGGAACGTTTGTTGGCCGGAGAAAATACCGCAGCATGCTGCGCTTTTTGCTCCGGCCAAAAATCCGGAACACTTGCCGCAAGGCCGGATCCGGAATTAAAGCCCATTGGAAGGCATTGATCCGGATCCGGCCTTAAGCTAAACGTCGTTTCGGCGCATTGCCGGAGCCGACATTTAGCTTTTTCAGAGTGGTTACCATGGCTGCCGGGACGCTAAAGTCCTGACAGCCATGGTAAGTGTAGCGGGGAGCGGGGGAGCAGTGTACTTACCGTCCGTGCGGCTCCCCGTGCGCTCCAGAGTGACGTCAGGGCACCCCAAGCGCATGGATCACGTGATCGCATGGATCACGTCATCCATGCGCATGGGGCGCTCTGATGTCATTCTGGAGCGCCCCGGGAGCCGCACGGACTGTAAGTATACCGCTCCCCCGCTCCCCGCTACTACTATGGCAGCCAGGACTTTAATAGCGTCCTGGGTGCCATAGTAACACTGAAAGCATTTGGAAGACGGTTCCGTCTTCAAATGCTTTCAGTACACTTGCGTTTTTCCGGATCCGGCAGGCACCTCCGGCAACGGAAGTGCATGCTGGATCCCAACAACGCAAGTGTGAAAGAAGCCTTAGGTGTTGCAGCCTCTATGGCCTTTCAAAAAAGGTGTGTATATGTAATGACAGATCATGTGACACTTAGATTGCACACAGGTGGACATCATTTCACTAATTATGTGACTTCTGAAGGTAATTGGTTGCACCAGAGCTTTTTATGGGCTTCCTAACAAATGGGGTGAATACATACGCAAATGCCAATTTTCTGTTTTCTATTTCTAAACAATAGTTTTATTTATATATTTTTCTCATTTCACTTCACCGACTTAGACTATTGTGTTCTGATCCATCACATAAAATTCAGATTAGCAAAACATTGAACTTAAGGCTGTAATGTAACAAAATACGAAAAAAGTCAAGGGGGGGTGGGGGGTGAATACTTTTGCAAGGCACTGTAGGTACTGTATATATTAGAGATGGTTGACATGGAGAATAGGAATTTCCTCTAGGTGCAGAACTTTCTCTAGACACTTTTATTTATACAGGAAAAATGTGTCTAAACAAGTCAGAAGACGAGGGTGAGACGGGAAGACTTTCATTATAATATCACCGAATCAGCAAAACAGCAACAGAGTAATTGTCATGTCTGCTTCTTAATTGCCATTGCTATCCACAGAGAAAGGACAAAGAGTTTGCTTACTCCGACAAGTTTTCTTATCAGGATTCAGAATAAAGCCAGGCCGACACTGACAGACGTATGAGTCGTTGGCGTTGAGACACTCATGCTGACAACCGTGGGTACCCAAAGCACAGTAATCCACAACTTTAAAAGAATAAAAATACAAAAATATCAGCATCTAGTACCAAAGATATGATTTGTGCCACGCAGATTATAATAAAACTAATATAGGCAAATATGCTGGCGATCAGAAGCTGAAACTCATTTTTTTTGCCACGGATTGTCTAGTGGATATGCTCGACTGTAATATATTGTATAGCAATAATAAAAATACCCCATTTACTTGCATTGGCAGCAGAATGTTACAATGTTTCACATGTATTATTTTTATTCAACAAATAACCTTGTATAGCTATCGTAATGGATCTGAAACCCTAATGCAAAGAAAAAAATAATATTGGGGGTTAGTCAGCACATCCCAGGTGCACGTCACCATGGCTGAAAGCACAAAAGCAAAAAACAAACAATGCAACAGCACTCTGCAAACACAAATAACAAAGTAAATACAATAGTGCCATACTCACTATAGAAAATGTACTAATGCTACGTTATAAATGTGAGATTCTTGGCAAATACATTTTGTACAAAAAATGTTGGTGGCTGTCCGCCATCATCAAGGTGATCTCACATTTATAACGTAGCATTAGCATTTTACATTTTCTATAGTGAGTATGGGACTATTGTACATATTTGTTTTTGTAGAGTGCTGTTGCATTGTGTTTGTTTTTGCTTTTGTGCTTCCAGCCATAGTGACGTGCACCTGAGCACTGGGTTTTGCTGACTAACTCCCCCTTTTTTTTCTTTGCAGTCTGCATTGGAGATGTGGCTGTCTCCATTGATCGTGCACTCCTAACTAACCTGTCTGTCCCACAGGCTGATTTTAATTAGCGCAAGTATAACGCTGAAGCCGTCTCTCCCTGTATTTATTGGAGGCCATTTTGCACCAGGAGAGATAAAATACAGAGTAGGCTCAGCATGCATGTGGAACCTGCATTCCCTGAACATAATGGAGGCCATTGTGGCACCAAAGAGGTACAATATAGTGTGGGCTCAACATGCATGTGAAGCCTGCATACCCTGAATTTTATGGAGACCATTGTGGCACCACAAGAGGTATAACATAATATGATTGCGGCTAAGGGGGCTCTCATATACAAGTTTTGGATGTTGGAGGGTTCGGTATCCACTGAATCACCTAATACCAGTGTGTAAAAGAAATAACGGTACTCCTCCTTCTGGGTTGTGTGTAAAAACAATGATTTATTCCAATACAATATTTAAAACATAAAAATACTCCAAAATATTATGTATACCATCAATCTTCCATGATTAATCCATAGTTAATTCATAATTAGAAGAGAAAAAACACTTAAAATTTATAAGGCCCCTAAAAACATATATTACAATGTATTGATGAGTTGCCGTAGATGTGATCAAAGGATATAATCACACTAATTGTAGCACCTATTTTAGCAATTCATCAAACATTACAATTTATACATGATTATTTCAACCCAAAATATTAAATTCATGTTACAGGTGAATATACACTTCTATAGAATCCTCTGAAATAAAAACATACTGATATTAATAGAAATAAAATTAATATAGGTAGATGATATAAATTGTCCGTATCAAATGTAATTGATAGATAATCCAGATCAAATATAGTTGAATTATGGGTCAAACAGCATATGAAGTTAGTTCATAGTTAGTATTGTTAGGCATATGGGGTTAGTCTGCATTCATATAGAAGTCATATATTCCGTATAGTATTTTGTCCGCAATATATCCGAGGATATTTTTTAATATTCACAGACACCTGCTGTTGGCGTCTCTCCAAGCACTAGCCCTCCATAATATAATGTGGGCTCAATGTGGAACCTGCATTATCTGATTTTAATGGAGGCCGGTATGGCACTAGTGGATGTAGTATTTAATGTTAGGTTCCTATCCTAAAGAGATCGTCTTCACGCTGGCGGACAAGCACAAATAATTTTGTACAAAATGTACTTGCAGAGAATCTCACATTTACAATGTAGCAATAGCATTAGTACATTTTCTATAGCGAGTACGGCACTATTGTATTTACTGGATTATTTGTGTTTGCAGAGCGCTGTTGCATTGTTTGTTTTTTGCTTCTGAGACCCTAATGTTTGATCTAACTTCTTACATCTGTCATCTAAGTTAAAAGGTCAGTGAAAACGCTTACACTAATAATACTTACTGGTGCAAGACTTGCCATTCCTGGCCAGCTCATACGCCTCATGGCATTGGCACAGATAGGATCCTGGCGTATTGACGCAGATCTGCTCACACCCGTGTTTCTCTGTAGCACACAAGTCCTCAGCTGCACGACAGAAATATGCAATGGTAAGGCAAGGTAGGATTAACACGATGCCGATAGGAAAGAGCAATTCTGACATTTCCAATACTTTTCCTTCTTCTGAAATTTCTCCTTATCAGGAGTTAAAGGGATTCTGTCATGAGATTTTACCCCTATAACCTAAACATATGCTCATGTCCGGAGTAATAATAAAAATCCTAAGCTGGCATTATTAAACTTCACTCTGGCTCTATTTGCACACAAAACAGGTTTTTATAACCTGTCAATCACTCACTTAAGGTGCCCAAGGGGAGGTCCGTTAATACAGGGTGCCCGGCCGCACCCCTAGCCGTCCGGTGGCCAGCGCCGCCTTCCCTAGCTCAGCGCCTATTGTACTATGCATTCATCAGCCGGCGCATGCACACTTCGCTCAACGAAGCCGCTGCCAGGAGTCCGCGGCGCATCAGGCTGAGCCTAGTGCGCAGGCGCGCGATCTGGCAGAGGGACGGGTAGGATTGCGGAGGCAGCGCTGAGCTAGGGAAGGCGGCGCTGGGCACCGGACGGCGAGGGGTGCGGCCGGGCACCCTGTATTAACGGACCTCCCCTTGGGCACCTTAAGTGAGTGATTGACAGGTTATAAAAACCTGTTTTTTGTGCAAATTGAGCCACAGTGAAGTTTAATAATGCCAGCTTAGGATTCTTATTATTACTCCGGACATGAGCATATGTTTAGGTTATAGGGGTAAAATCTCATGACAGAATCCCTTTAAAGAGAGAGAATTATAAATTTGACATTAAGACGGGTCACTTAATTTCATAGGACCAGGATTATGTATGGTGACTTGACACCAGTTATATCACACAGCTTGAACATGATTTAGGCCACTTTCACACGAGCGAGTATTCCGCGCGGGTGCAATGCGTGACGTGAACGCATTGCACCCGCACTGAATCCGGGCCCATTCATTTCTATCGGGCTGTGCACACGAGCGGTGATTTTCACGCATCACTTGTGCGTTGCGTGAAAATCACAGCATGTTCTATATTATGCGTTTTTCACGCAATGCAGGCCCCATAGAAGTGAATGGGGCTGCGTGAAAATCGCAAGCATCCGCAAGCAAGTGCGGATGTGGTGCGATTTTCACGCACAGTTGCTAGGAGACGATCGGGCTGGGGACCCGATCTTTATTATTTTCCCTTATAACATGGTTATAAGGTAAAATAATAGCATTCTGAATACAGAATGCATAGTACAATAGCGCTGGAGGGGTTAAAAATAAATAAATAAATTATTTAACTCACCTTAATCCACTTGTTCGCGCAGCCGGCATCTCTTCTGTCTTCTTCTTTGAGGAATAGGACCTTTGATGACGTCACTACGCTCATCAGTCACATGATTCATCACCATGGTAAAAGATCATGTGACGGACCATGTGATGAGCGTAGTGACGTCATCAAAGGTCCTATTCCTCAAAGAAGAAGACAGAAGAGATGCCGGCTGCGCAAACAAGTGGATTAAGGTGAGTTAAATAATTATAATTTTTTTTTTTTTTAACTCCTCCAGCCCTATTGTACTATGCATTCTGTATTCAGAATGCTATTATTTTCCCTTATAACCATGTTATAAGGGTAAATAATACAATCTACACAACCTTGAACCCAAACCTGAACTTGTGTGAAGAAGTTCGGGTCTGGGTACCACATTCAGTTTTTTATCACGCGCGTACAAAACGTATTGCACCCGCGCGATAAAAACTGAACAACGGAACGCAATTGCAGTCAAAACTGACTGCAACTGTGTACCTACTCGCGCGGGTTTGCCGCAACGCATCCGGACCTTATCCGGACACGCTCGTGTGAAAGAGGCCTTAGTCTTTAGTCTTTGTTCCCCTTTATTTAATGTAAATTGGAAATATGAATTTTTCTCACCTAAAAATTTCATAAAATTTCCATGCATGTGTCATTCATATACTTTTACAAAAAAAAAAACTATTTTTAAAAATACAATGTGTAGCTACTATTCCATGGAAATAGGCAATTTCAGGACAGATGCAGCAGATGTCTTCAGTTTTAACTTAAAAGGGAACCTGACACTCAAAGTTTTTAAGTTTTTTTTTAAGCAATCCATGAGAACCTACAAAAAAGAGAATTTCTAAAGTATTTACCATTGGAATCCTGGTTCTGTTGCTTCGCTGGAGATGACGACTAGGCTACACAAGGTTCTTCGTCTACATCGCGGTAACATTACGTGATTGCATTATGACTGTCCAATGGCTACAACCATTGGTAAATGTTAACATGTGAGGTTACTTCACCATGACCTAGTAATCACACTGGATGGAGGAATACCAATATGGGGGGCAGAAGATGTAATCCGATGGAAAGTATATTATGTTATAGAAAGTTGTTCCGTTTTACTTCTACAGATTTGAAAACATAAGCAAAACTTTGTAAATCCTTTACCATAGACCAAGACATGGTTTGGGGTGAGGACTAGGGTGGATATTAAGAGCACTATCAATGATCGGAAGACCTTGATACTGCTCAGGATTTTCCAACATTTTGGAGATTCTCAATGCGGTCATTTTCTAGTTTGTTTGTGGGTACAAGTAGTACTCTGAAGACCCATTATTATACTCAAGCATATTGGGCGTTCTGTCACTCTTTTAATCCAGCAGTAATGGTACTCAATATCTGGTGGATTCTTAAATATCCTGTATTTTCAACAGCCATAGAAAGCAAATAAAATGTACTTGAAAGGTTAATTTCTTGGGGAAGATAGCACAAATTAATATGATTCACATGAAGAAGAAGAGGTAAGTAGGGACTTGATTGCACCGCTGGTACAAGAGGTCTTCAGACCAAGTTCATCCAAGCTTTATTGGGACAACACATTTCAGCAGTCAACCAGTTCCTTCATCAGGTCGCAATTCTAAACTGATATGATGACAAAAGATACACCACTTTTTTTTAAATTGGATATGGTTTTCAGAAAGTCAAGAGTCTGGGTTTTTAGAGTGATCAGCTGTCATGAGGAATTTCATTGGTCAAGGAACAGCACATTGCTAGTCAATGGAAGGATCTGAATATGAATAGGTCTGCTGCCTCTTGCCACCATAGAGTACAAAGGCAACTGCTGCATCAGACAGATACAATATTGAGTAAAACATGGCATGTGGAGAAGACTTCCAAAGTTGATGTCTCAACTCCTGGTGTAGACTAGAGTACTAATCCTGCTTGGCATTGCTCATAGCATCTATGATATATTAAATTAATGTGGCTTACTCCTGCAGGTCTTCTCGTCAGGATTTAGGATATATCCTTGCTTACATCGACATAGATATGAGCCTGGAGTATTGATGCAGAAGTGGTCACAGCCATGTGTGGTAGTGGAGCAGATATGAGGAGCTGTAAGAAAGAAATGCACATCATGCCATAAAAACAGAGAGATAATACCCTGTTGGATGAAATATTTTGGATGTTAATTGATTCAAAAGTGATGGCCAGTGATTGGCCACTATCCCCGTTCTCCTAGTTCAGTCTGGCATGTCAATGGTTTGATTGCTCTTGTGAACTTTCCAGCATAGGACTGATTTCTGTATGTGTAGTCAGAGATATTTGTTGACAAATCCAGACATTATTGGTTGGATTTGCAAACAAAATTGTCTAAATCTGCCAATAAATATCTTATGTCTATGGCATAATTTGAAGCATCTGGGTCACAATGCAAAATAGAAACATAGAATGTGTCGGCAGATAAGAACCATTTGGCCCATCTAGTCTGCCCAATATACTGAATACTATGAATAGTCCCTGGCCCTATCTTATATGAAGCATGGCCTTATGCCTATCCCATGCATGCTTAAACTCCTTCACTGTATTTGCAGCTACCACTTCTGCAGGAAGGCTATTCCATGCATCCACTACTCTCTCAGTAAAGTAATACTTCCTGATATTACTTTTAAACCTTTGCCCGTCTAATTTAAAACTATGTCCTCGTGTACCAGTTTTTCTTCTTTTAAACATTCTCTCCTCTTTTACCTTGTTGATTCCCTTTATGTATTTAAAAGTTTCTATCATATCCCCTCTGTCTCGTCTTTCTTCCAAGCTATACATGTTAGGCCTCATGCACACGACCGTTGTGTGCATCCGCGTCCGTGGTTCCATTTTCCGTTTTTTTTCGCGGCTCCATTGACTTTCAATAGGTCCGTGGAAAAATCGGAAAATGCACCGTTTGGCAGCCGCATCCGTGATCCATGTTTCCTGGCCATGAAAAAAATAAGACCTGTCCTATTTTTTTCACGATCAACGGTTCGCGGACCCATTCAAGTCAATGGGGCCGTGAAAAATCACGGATGCACACAAGATTGTCATCCGCGTCCGTGATCCGTGTCCGTTTTCCCTATCATTTTCAATCCAAACTTGACTTAGTTTTTTTTTTCACTTTTCATGTCCGTGGATCCTCCAAAATTCAAGGAAGACCCACGGACGAAAAAACGGTCACGGATCACGGACCAACGGAACCCCGTTTTGCGGACCGTGAAAAAATACTGTCGTGTGCATGAGGCCTTAAGGTCCTTTAATCTATCCTGGTAAGTTTTATCCTGCAATCCATGTACTAGTTTAGTAGCTCTTCTCTGAACTCTCTCCAAAGTATCAATATCCTTCTGGAGATATGGTCTCCAGTACTGAGCACAATACTCCAAATGAGGTCTCACTAGTGCTCTGTAGAGCGGCATGAGCACCTCCCTATTTCCTCTCCCTATACACCCAAGCATTCTGCTAGCATTTCCTGCTGCTCTATGACATTGTCTGCCTACCTTTAAGTCTTCTGAAATAATGACTCCTAAATCCCTTTCCTCAGATACTGAGGTTAGGACTGTATCACTGATTTTATATTCTGCTCTTGGGTTTTTACGCCCCAGGTGCATTATCTTGCACTTATCAACATTACATTTTAGTTGCCAGATTTTTGACCATTCCTCTAGTTTTCCTAAATCCTTTTCCATTTGGTGTATCCCTCCAGGACCATCAACCCTGTTACAAAGCTTTGTGTCATCAGCAAAAAGACACACCTTACCATCGAGGCCTTCTGCAATTTCGCTGATAAAGATATTAAACAATATGGGTCCCTGAACAGAACCCTGAGGTACCCCACTGGTAACAAGACCATGGTCTGAATATACTCCATTGACTACAACCCTCTGTTGTCTGTCCCTCAGCCACTGCCTAATCCATTCAACATAATGGGAGTCCAAGCCCAAAGACTGCAATTTATTGATAAGCCTTCTATGTGGGACAGTATCAAAAGCCTTACTAAAGTCTAGATAAGCGATGTCTACTGCACCTCTGCCATCTATTATTTTAGTCACCCAATCAAAAAAATCATTAAGATTAGTTTGACATTATCTCCCTGAAGTAAACCCATGCTGTTTTTCATCTTTCAATCCATAGGATTTTAGATGTTCCACAATCCTCTCCTTAAGTATGGTTTCCATTAATTTCCCCACTATTGATGTCAGGCTTACTGGCCTATAGTTGCCCGATTCCTCCCTACTACTTTTTTTGTGAATGGGCACAACATTTGATAATTTTCAATCTTCTGGGACGACTCCTGTTGCCAGTGATTGGTTAAAAAATATCTGTTAATGGTTTTGCTAGTTCACTGCTAAGCTCTTTTAATTCTTTGGGTGTATCTTATCAGGCCCCTGTGACTTATTTGTATTAATTTTAGACAGATGACTTAGAACCTCTTCCTTTGTAAAGACACATGCATCAAAAGATTCATTAGTCTTCCTTCCTAACTGAGGTCCTTTTCCTTCATTTTCCTTTGTAAAAACTGAACAGAAGTATTCATTGAGGCAGTCAGCTAGTTCTTTATCTTCTCCCATATACCTCCCTTCTTTTGTTTTTAATTTGGTAAATCCTTGTTTTAGTTTCCTTTTTTCATTTATGTATCTGAAGAATGTCTTATCGCCTTTTTTCACTGACTGAGCTAATTTTTCTTCTGCTTGTGCTTTAGAAGCTCTTATAACTTTTTTGGCCTCTCTCTGCCTAATCTTATAAATTTGCCTGTCATCCTCGTTTTTTTTATTTTTTTTATAATTACTTAATGCTATCTTTTTGTTTTTAATGATTTTGGCCACTTCTGCTGAGTACCACAGTGGTCTCTTCCTTTTTTTGCTTTTACTAACAAGCTTATTGCAATTATCTGTTGCCACTTTTAAGTAGTCCCATTTCTTCTGGACTCCATTGAAACTGTTCCAATCTGATAGGGACTCGTATACCACTAATCTAATTTTAGAAAAGTATGTTTTTCTGAAATCTAAAACTTTTGTTTTTGTGTGGTGTGACTCAGTCAGTAAACCACACTGACTGGTGATCACTAGATCCCAAGCTTTCCCCTACAGTAATATCATATACCAAATTATCATTTGTGAATACTAAATCTAAAATAGCCTCCTTCCGGGTTGGCTCCTCAACTACTTGCTGTAGAGATAATCCCAGTAGGGAATTTAGAATATCTGTACTCCTGGCAGAACTAGCTATTTTGGTTTTCCAGTTTACATCAGGAAGATTAAAGTCTCCCATAATGATAACTTCCCCTTTCAATGTCATTTTAGCTATTTCCTCAACTAGTAGATCATCTAATTCTTTGACTTGGCTAGGTGGTCTATATATCACACCTACACGAGTTACCTTATGATTATCAAGCTGCAAGGTAACCCAAACTGACTCTAAATTGGTCTCGCTAACTTTCACATACAGGGCCACCCCTCCCCCTTTCTTGCCTTCTCTGTCTTTCCTATATAGCGAGAACCCTGGTATCGTTATATCCCAGTCATTACTCCCATTGAACCATGTCTCAGTAACAGACACTAAATCTATATTCTCGGATGCCATTATAGACTCAAGTTCATTGATCTTATTCCCTAAACTGCGAGCATTTGTAGACAAGACTCTGAGCTTGTCATTTCTGAACCTATGTGCTACTGGCATTGTTCCGGGGGGCAGTCGGACTGCTGGATTATCACTCTTTTGCCCCCCTTTGCTAGTTTAAATGCTCCTTAGCAAATACTTTGAACTGTTCACTGAGGAAATTCATTCCCTTGAGAGAAAGATGCAAACCATCTTTTTTGTACAGTTATTTTCCATTCCAACGAGAGCTAACATGAGACACAAAGGCATATCCTTGGTTCAGACACCATTCACCAAACCATACATTGAATTCCTTAATGCGCATCTTCCTGTCATGCTGAAGGTTATGCACAGGCAAAACTGCAGAGAATGAAACAGTTGATGCAACCTCCCGTATATCATTTCCAAGTGTGTGAAAAGCTTCCTTCACCTTTGAAACCTCATTGCAAGCCAGATCATTTGTCCCAAGATGGACAATTACATCGACCTCCCTTTCCTGCTTTGCTTGCCTAACAATATTAAGGATGCGTCGTCTGTCCCTGCTAGCGGTAGCACCAGGGAGACATCTTACAACACCATTTTCCTCAAACTTCACACCTTTTATGATAGAATCGCCCACCAACAGCTGCTTACTATCAGTCCTCACCTTCTCCTTTTTGTCTTTGGCTGCAGTCTTGCATACTTTAGGCATGGGAGATGATTGTTTCTCACCCACTGTGCTTGAGCCACCCTCCATGTTGCTCTTGCGCTCTGAAAGTGCTGCAAATGAATTATGGAGAGCCACAGAATGTGGGACATGTCTTCTATCCACAACTCTCAGTCTACCAGAACCTGCAGTAACCCATCTTCCATTTCTAGGGGGCCTCTGTGGCAGTGGCATTGCAACATTCCCAGCCTGAGTTTGTTTAACAGTTAATTTACAAATCTCAGATTTCAAAAATGCAAGCAGACCCTCCTCTATTTACAGTACCATGGTATTTATAATACTGGTGTGTCTTCTCATGTGGCAGAGGTCCCCTTGGATCTCCTCAGGCACCAGGGCCCATGTATGATTGCTAGTTCCTATAGATACATCAAAGTTCTACGGCCAATTTAATTCTTTGACTATTCAATGAAGAAAAACAGCATTCACAGTATTTTGCTGATTATAAATGCCTATAATCAAAGGCTTTTCGAGTTATCAAATTCTTTACCAGGGATATCCCATGAATAATGTAAATAATGAAAATCAGACATCATACAGTACATGACAATATCTTTCTAACAAAGCTAGAACCAGCCCTGTACCTCACATGGGCACTGAGATCTCCCCATTCATTGCTCTGCTAGACTTATATCAAGCTGGCAGCTCAGGGGCCCATCCTTTCTCAGGGTGTGTGCCCTTTCTTAGGGGGCATTTCCTTTTTAGTGGGTATGTCCTTTCTGCTGCAGATCTCTCTCTTTAACTATCACAGCTTTTAACAGAAGATCTGGCTGCTGGCAGTTGAATAATGAAACTAGGCATGTGCGACCACCTCTGCGATGCTAGTAAGGTGGACAGAGAAATAAGAAAAAGAACAAACAGCAGGTGATGCTATACAGATACATTTTAATGAATAATTCAGTGGCACTGCTACAGTTTTAGTTACATGCAATTACAGAAATATTCAGGTCCAGGTACTGGTTTGAAAAATGAGAATATTTTCCATAGGACAACCCCTTGAAATCTTAGTTTCTTGCTTCAGTTAGCAGTAGTATCCAAACAATTGGATATGTCTAGTGTATTGTTTTATGCTAAAGTGGCTGCACTTGCTGGTTATTTTAGTTGACGTTCACATCTTCACTTGAATGTTTGGATCACTGCCACGAGGAAGGTTCACTGTAAATCATTGTGCAAATCAACCACAAATCCCTTAGGCCTAATTCTCATCTATTGATTTACCAGCCGTATCTGCAGCGAGACAAAGGGGATTCTTGTGGTTTTCTGGCCCCTGTTATGAATCTCTTGGTCTCTCATTACGGTACAGTCCCTGTGGTTACAGTAGACCTCCCATACTCAGATAGAGGTCAGTCAATGTCATGGACTCTTAGCTAAGACATTATTATGCATTGTGAGACTTTCACAGCATTGTTAGTTGAGCCAAGATACCTTTTTTTCAAACAATCAACCAACGCCATAAGGTTTGAATGGCTGAGTAGATGTTTCTAACTAGGAACTGAGAGAGCTGGGCTGTATTCATGAAAGGTGGAATAGATGAAGATGGAAGAGCTTTCTGCTTCATATTTATAATGCAAATAACAAGATAATGGCTTGCTTAACCACCTCCGGACCGCCTAACGCAGGATCGCGTTCCGGAGGTGGCAGCGCTGCGCACAGTCACACAGGCGCGCAAGCTCACAGGATCGGAAGGTAAGAGAGTTGATCTCCAGCCTGCCAGCGGCGATCGTTCGCTGGCAGGCTGGAGATGTGTTTTTTTTAACCCCTAACAGGTATATTAGACGCTGTTTTGATAACAGCGTCTAATATACCTGCTACCTGGTCCTCTGGTGGTCCCCTTTGTTTGGATCGACCACCAGAGGACACAGGTAGCTCAGTAAAGTCCCACCAAGCACCACTACACTACACTACACCCCCCCCCCCCCCCTCACTTATTAACCCCTTATTAGCCCCTGATCACCCCTGATCACCCCATATAGACTCCCTGATCACCCCCCTGTCATTGATCACCCCCCTGTCATTGATTACCCCCCTGTAAAGCTCCATTCAGACGTCCGCATGATTTTTACGGATCCACTGATAGATGGATCGGATCCGCAAAACGCATCCGGACGTCTGAATGAAGCCTTACAGGGGCATGATCAATGACTGTGGTTATCACCCCATATAGACTCCCTGATCACCCCCCTGTCATTGATTACCCCCCTGTAAAGCTCCATTCAGATGTCCGCATGATTTTTACGGATGCACTGATAGATGGATCGGATCCGCAAAACGCATACGGACGTCTGAATGAAGCCTTACAGGGGCGTGATCAATGACTGTGGTTATCACCCCATATAGACTCCCTGATCACCCCCCTGTCATTGATTACCCCCCCCTGTCATTGATCAACCCCCTGTAAAGCTCCATTCAGATGTCCGCATGATTTTTACGGATGCACTGATAGAGGGATCGGATCCGCAAAACGCATACGGACGTCTGAATGAAGCCTTACAGGGGCGTGATCAATGACTGTGGTTATCACCCCATATAGACTCCCTGATCACCCCCCTGTCATTGATTACACCCCAGTCATTGATCAACCCCCTGTAAAGCTCCATTCAGATGTCTGCATGATTTTTACGGATCCACTGATAGATGGATCGGATCCGCAAAACACATACAGGCGTCTCCCTGGAGCCTTCCAGGGGGGGTGATCAATGACTGTGGTGATCACCCCATATAGACTCCCTGATCACCCCCCTGTCATTGATCACCCCCCTGTCATTGATCACCCCCCCTGTCATTGATCACCCCCCTGTAAGGCTCCATTCAGACTTTTTTTGGCCCAAGTTAGCGGAATTTATTTTTTTTTTCCTTACAAAGTCTCATATTCCACTAACTTGTGTCAAAAAATAAAATCTCACATGAACTCACCATACCCCTCACGGAATCCAAATGCGTAATTTTTTTTAGACATTTATATTCCAGACTTCTTCTCACGCTTTAGGGCCCCTAGAATGCCAGGGCAGTATAAATACCCCACATGTGACCCCATTTCGGAAAGAAGACACCCCCAGGTATTCCGTGAGGGGCATATTGAGTCTATGAAAGATTGAAATTTTTGTCCCAAGTTAGCGGAACGGGAGACTTTGTGAGAAAAAAATTAAAAATATCAATTTCCGCTAACTTGTGCCAAAAAAAATAAAATTCTATGAACTCGCCATGCCCCTCATTGAATACCTTGGGGTGTCTTCTTTCCAAAATGGGGTCACATGTGGGGTATTTATACTGCCCTGGCATTCTAGGGGCCCCAAAGCGTGAGAAGAAGTCTGGTATCCAAATGTCTAAAAATGCCCTCCTAAAAGGAATTTGGGCACCTTTGCGCATCTAGGCTGCAAAAAAGTGAGAGAAATATCTTGGTCTAATGCCAACTTTGTATAAAAAAATGGGAAAAGTTGTCTTTTGCCAAGATATTTCTCTCACCCAGCAAGGGTATATGTAAAATGACACCCCAAAACACATTCCCCAACTTCTCCTGAATACGGCGATACCACATGTGTGACACTTTTTTGCAGCCTAGGTGGGCAAAGGGGCCCATATTCCAAAGAGCACCTTTCGGATTTCACTCGTCATTTACCTACTTACCACACATTAGGGCCCCTGGAAAATGCCAGGGCAGTATAACTACCCCACAAGTGACCCCATTTTGGAAAGAAGACACCCCAAGGTATTCCGTGAGGGGCATGGCGAGTTCCTAGAATTTTTTATTTTTTGTCACAAGTTAGTGGAAAATGCTGATTTTTATTTTTTTTTTTCATACAAAGTCTCATATTCCACTAACTTGTGACAAAAAATAAAAACTTCCATGAACTCACTATGCCCATCAGCGAATACCTTGGGGTCTCTTCTTTCCAAAATGGGGTCACTTGTGGGGTAGTTATACTGCCCTCGCAGAAATATCTTGGCAAAAGACAACTTTTCCCATTTTTTTATACAAAGTTGGCATTTGACCAAGATATTTATCTCACCCAGCATGGGTATATGTAAAATGACACCCCAAAACACATTCCCCACCTTCTCCTGAGTACGGAGATACCAGATGTGTGACACTTTTTTGCAGCCTAGGTGGGCAAAGGGGCCCATATTCCAAAGAGCACCTTTCGGATTTCACAGGTCATTTTTTACAGAATTTGATTTCAAACTCCTTACCACACATTTGGGCCCCTAGAATGCCAGGGCAGTATAACTACCCCACAAGTGACCCCATTTTGGAAAGAAGAGACCCCAAGGTATCTCGTGATGGGCATAGTGAGTTCATAGAAGTTTTTATTTTTTGTCACAAGTTAGTGGAATATGAGACTTTGTAAGAAAAAAAAAAAAAAAAAATAATCATCATTTTCCGCTAACTTGTGACAAAAAATAAAAAGTTCTATGAACTCACTATGCCCATCAGCGAATACCTTAGGGTGTGTACTTTCTGAAATGGGGTCATTTGTGGGGTGTTTGTACTGTCTGGCCATTGTAGAACCTCAGGAAACATGACAGGTGCTCAGAAAGTCAGAGCTGCTTCAAAAAGCGGAAATTCACATTTTTGTACCATAGTTTGTAAACGCTATAACTTTTACCCAAACCATTTTTTTTTACCCAAACATTTTTTTTTTATCAAAGACATGTAGAACAATAAATTTAGAGCAAAATTTATATATGGATCTCGTTTTTTTTGCAAAATTTTACAACTGAAAGTGAAAAATGTCATTTTTTTGCAAAAAAATCGTTAAATTTCGATTAATAACAAAAAAAGTAAAAATGTCAGCAGCAATGAAATACCACCAAATGAAAGCTCTATTAGTGAGAAGAAAAGAAGGTAAAATTCATTTGGGTGGTAAGTTGCATGACCGAGCAATAAACGGTGAAAGTAGTGTAGGTCAGAAGTGTAAAAAGTGGCCTGGTCTTTCAGGGTGTTTAAGCACTGGGGGCTGAGGTGGTTAAAGGGGTTTTCCCATTCCCACAATGATCACTGTTTAATCTGTTAATGATGTGCCAGAGATCATTTTTGGATATATATTGTATTGGCAAATTCCCACTCTTCTTGATAAAATTTTTTCCCTCCTACCTAATTGTTGTCATATGGTATCCCATAGATACAGCCGCCGCTCGCATCCCGAATTCATGGGCCGCGCTCGCGCAGAAGACACTTTATTTTTTACCGAGCCGGGCACTTATTGCAGTCCTGAATGTGCACGCTGCCGCGCATGTGCAAGGCTTATGTCTTCAGTGCCGCGTCTCATACAGAGCCGCGCATGCCCTGTATGCAGCGCCGCTCTGTATGAGACGTGGCACTAAAGAAATAAGCTTTGCGCATGCGCGGCAGCGCTAAAGGTCCCGTCCCTGCTGCTGTCTGTGGTCACATGCACCACTGCTGCCACTCACTAGTCTCAGCGGTGACATGTCCAGATTGGCACAAGACCATTGAGCTACTGCTTGGGGATACATCACCGCTGAATGGCTACAGCGGTGCACATGACCACCGGCGGGATGTCAAACTTGTAGCGGGAACAGGACCTTCAACACTGGAAAAGAGCTGCATGTAAGAGGCAAGTTGACTTTTTCTTTAAACACATTCCAGCTGGAAACAGGATGATCACTGGAGACAATATAGAATGGAACTAACATTTATCATCCGAACTTGTAAAAAGATATTACTGAAAACACGAGGGGTTCAAGGAATAGTGAAAGAGTATGTACACCATTGCAACAATATTTTCTGCTCAGTGCATCTCAGGATATATTCACATCTATGTTTGAAGGCTCCATCATAGAAACTGTCAAAAATATCGGAGAGAAAAGACTTGCATGCAAGACTTTTTTCTCTGCTAAATTTTTTTTCTCCCGAACAGATTCCATTATAGTCAATGGGGTCTGTTAGGTTCAGTTTGTGTCAGTTACAGGTATGTGCCGAATGCGGCACTTCTGTTATTTCCGATCTCCTATAACGGAGCAGATGAATGGAGAATAATATTGGTGATGTGAACGAGCCCTAAAAATAAAATAAAAAATCAAGCAGCTTAGGCTACTTTCACACTTGCGGCAGAGAAATCCAGCAGGCAGTTCCGTCGCCGGAACTGCCTGCCGAATCTGTCAAACGTATGCCAACTGATGGCATTTGTAAGACTGATCAGGATCCTTATCCGTCTTACAAATGCATTGAAATGCTGGATCCGTCTTTCCTGTGTCATCCAGAAAAACGGATCCGGCATTTATTTTTTCCACATTTTTTTCGGTCTGCGCATGTGCAGACTGGAAAGGCGGGTCTGGCATTGCGGTACTTTGAATGGGAAAAAATGCCGGATCCGGCATTCTGGCAAGTGTTCTGGATTTTTGGCCAGAGATAAAACCGTAGCATGCTGCGGTATTATCTCCGTCCTGAACAGTCAAAAAGACTGAACTGAAGACATCCTGATGCATCCTGAACGGATTGCTCTCCATTCAGAATGCATGGGGATGAAACTGATCCCTTAAATAGTCCTAATTATGTGTGTACAGCTCCTATGCAGACCTATGTATCGCCATAGTTACAGACTACAAAGAAACCCAATGTAGTCTGATCCTGTAGTCTTAACTCCCATTCCCCTGTATCCTATTTCCTGCTAAATTACTAAGTAAGAAGGAATCAAGGTCATGTGCTGTAGTGTGGTATCTGGAAATTGAAAGATTAGTAAATAACTGGAAGGAGGAAACCAAGTTGAACTAAACTAAGAGTATCATTTTGGAATTTAATTGTAACAGGCAACCAGCGGAAAGACTAACAGAAAGCATTTGAGAAATTAAAGGGGGCATATTGCTAGGATATGCCCCCATTGTCTAATAGGTGCGGGTCCCACCTCTAGGACCTGCACCTACACCAAGAACAGAGCAGGGAAAGGTGGTGGAGGGTGCACTGCGCATGCGCAGCCACCCTCCATTCATTTCTATGGTAACGCTGGCTTGGCTATTTCCGTCGGCCCCATCTAAATGAATGGGAGCGGTGGCCGCGCAAGCGCGGGGCGCTCCCGTTCACTTGTATGGGGAGAGCGCTTGGCGGTGGCTGGACCCCGGGAAACACGGGATCCTCCAGCCACCGCTCTCCCTGCTCCGTTCTTGGCGTACGTGCGGGTCCCAGACAATGGGGGAATATCTTAGCAATATGCCCCCATTGTCTGTGATGGCACAACACCTTTAAAAGGTAATGAACTGAGAAGCAGAAATAAGACTGGATTGGTGAGGTGCCAGTATGCCCAACTGTAGGTCACAAAGAAAGGACGGGTTGTTATCTAGCTGGGAAATAAGAATCACCTGCCATTTTGTTTAACTCATGCATGGATTTTGGAAATGTTTCATGGATGGAGATAGTACAATGTATAAGGGTACTTTCACACTAGCGTTTTTATTTTCCGGCGCTGAGTTCTGTCCTAGGGGCTCAAATCCGGAAAAGAACTGATCAGTTTTATCCTAATGCATTCTGAATGGAGAGTCAGTCCTTCAGGATGCATCAGGAGGTCTTCAGTTCAGTCTTTTTGACTGATCAGGCTTTTCAGAAAAACGTAGCATGTAGTATTTTTACCTCCGGCCAAAAATCCTGAACACTTTGACTGAACGCCGGATCCGGTCTTTTTCCCATTAACGCCGGATCCGGCGCTGTGTGTTCAGTCAAACCGGACCCGGCTTTTGCATGTTAAACCAGTCCAGAAATGGCGGATCTGTTTTTTCCAATGCATTTTTTCATTGTGATCAAAATCCTGATCAGGATTCAAATGTAATCCGTTTTCACACGTTTTTCCGGATCCGGCGGGCAGTTCCGGTGTCGGAATTGAACGCCGGATTAAAACAACGCTAGTGTGAAAGTAGCCTAAGACTGTGGATAATTGTTGCTACCCTACTTTCCTTCTGGAAAATACCAGCCAAATAAAAATGGGCACGGTGTTGGGGATGTAGACTTAATATTTTAGGGGTCTATGATAGTTAAAGGCTTAATACCAATATACCTGGTAGTCTATGGCACTGAAAATGTTAAAGGTAGTCTGTCAGCATCGAAATACCCCCCAAACTAGAGTATCTGTGTACTTTAACACTAGCGTTTTTACTGGATCCGGCAGGGTTCGGCAAAAACTCTTCCATTACTGATAACACAACCGTCTGCATCCGTTATGAACGGATCCGGTTGTATTATCTGTAACATACCCAAGACGGATCCGTCATGAACTCCATTGAAAGTCAATAGGGACGGATCCGTTTTCTATTGTGTCAGATTGTGTCAGAGTTAAAAGGATCCGTCCCCATTGACTTACATTGTGGGTCATGATGGATCAGTTTTGCTCCACATCCCATGACGGAAAGCAAACCGCAGCATGCTGCGGTTTGCTCTCCGGTATGGGAACGCAACCAAACAGAACAGAATGCATTTTGGAGCACTCCGTTCTGTTCAGTTACGTTTTGTCCCTATTGACAATGAATGGGGACAGAATTGAAGCGTTTTCTCCGGTATTGAGATCCCATGACGGATCTCAATACCGGAAAATAGAAACGCTAGTGTGAAAGTAGCCTTAGTGACGCAGATGTTGTTAAAAATAATTAGAAGGTTGTATGTTGGGGAAGCAATGATGATGAGTCCACCTATTCACCACGGCCAAGTAAAAATCCGGAACGAGCAACCTTGGGTTCTTTTCCAGAGATGAAGCTTTATTTAGATTATCAGGCCCTGAGACAATAAGTATTAAAGGTTTTGTTTTGCTGAATGAACCTACTAATACTCAGGCTGATGTTCATTCATTATCTCCCCTCAGCCTTCCTTCTTAGGGTCCATTCACACGTCCACAATTTCGTTCCGCAAAATTGCAGACCCATTCATTTCTATGGGGCAGCACGATGTGCTGCCTGGATCCGGAATCCGCAATTCCGTTCCCGAAAAAAATAGAACATGTCCTATTCTTGTCCGCAATTGCGGACAAGATTAGGCATTTTCTAAGTGCCGGCAATGTGCGGTCCGCAAAATGCGGAACGCACATCGCCGATGTCCATGTTTTGCGGATCCGCAAAACACACACGGATGTGTGAATGGACCCTTATACTGTTTTTACCCATTGACTAACATGTGGAGGACATCTAATTGGATACAAGTACAACATTTTAAAACTAAACATGTGCTTCCATTGGTATTTTTAAAACTAAACAAACATGCTCATTGGTTGATTGTGCAGTATGCAGCGGTCTCCTCCGCTAGCGAGCAGGTGATTCCCTCCCTCCCAACAATCGTCTAAAACATCGGGCTGTGTAATACAGCCTTAAGTGTTGTAAACAGCTCTACTTGAGACTTATCTGATTGCACTTTGAAACACCCCTGACTAAATGTTCTCCAATGTCATAGCAATGTAGGAACATCACGTATAATACATGAATTCCGACGTTGTGCTACCACAAACCAGCAGTATAATGCATTGCGAGGACTCCTGTGCTCATGCACATAATGGAGAGGACTCAAAGAAGAGTCATCTCAATGCACTTTACTGCTGGTTGTGGGAGCTAGAATGTAAGCGAGTATGAATATAAAAATTATATACCCGGACTCAGCACCACTTACACTATACACCGCTTACTCTAGGTTGAGGGGGGGGGGGGGGCATGATGACAAACAGACTTCTTAGTTTCCTACTTTTTAATCATTTCAGTTGAATATGTAGAGGTGAGCGTTTCCACAATGGAAGCGCTCACTGACCATGGCCCTTCCGCTGCCCCCCTCTTGCCCCTACTTGGTGCTGCCTGAGGCAGTCGCCTCACCTCGCCTCATTGGCGGTGCACCCCTGTGCGTGCTATGTATCTGTGCATGGCACTCTACAGTGGAACCTCAACTTTACCATACTAGAAAAGGAGGGACCAGTCTGGGGGTTACATCGCCCTTCCATTATAGGTAAGCAAGAAGCCCCTTGATTTTTTGCATCCATGTATAATACTGGTAACAAAAAAACATAAATTTATAGGTACTTACCACAGAGTTTATTCTGGAACACAGACGTCAGTGTTTCAATCTGGCTAAAATTGGCCACCAAGAAGACATGTTCATTGTGAGGTTCACTTCCAATAGATAGCAAGGTTTGCATGTCCACGCGACCCACCCCAATTGCAAATATCAAAATTCCTGAATTTCTCATTTTTGCAGCAATTTCAGCCACAGGATCCTGAGGTCTACCATCAGTCACTATCATGGCAATCCTTGGCACGTACATATTTGCAGGACGTGCACCCTCAGACTCAGAAAATGCGATGCTCATGGCATATTGAAGAGCCAGTCCAGTCATGGTGCCTGTGGCAAGGTGCATCATTCTCTTGACGGCACGTTCAATGTCAGACTTTTTTTTGTATGTTTTCAGAGAAAATTCATTTTTTACTGTGCTGCCATACTGTATTAAGCCCACCCTAGTTGTGTCTTGGCCAATGTCAAGAAATTTTAACATAGTGATGAGAAATTCTTTTACTTTCTCAAAGTCATATGGAAGGACGCTTCTGGAACTGTCGATGATGAAGACAAGATCCAGCGGCTTGCTGTGGCAGGCATCTCCTGTAGAGGGAAACAAGCCAAACAAAACACTGTTAAGATGGAAGTAAGAGGGATGAGGAACATGATATTCATTTTACACAAATACTTGCTTAAAGATGTGTCTCCAGAGGGCTGGGTCTTATATATTTTTGAAGGGCTTGTTTCATACTGGAAAAAGGATGTTTATTTCTTTCATAAAGAGTACCACTTTTGTCCAGTGGCTGTGTCTTACATTGCAGCTCAACCCTTTCAAGTAAATGAGGTGCAATACCAGAAACAGTCTATGGATAAGAATGGCGCTGTTTCAGGGAGAAAGCAGCCATGTTTTTCCAATGTCACTAAAGCTCTTTAATCATATCTCATACACCATGGAAGGAGTGTATTATAAAACTTTTTTAGATAAGTTTAAAATTTCGGCGAAAGTCCTGTTTTGCTCCACAATTTGAGGCTTTTCAACCTTTTGCAAAATCCTCTCTACTTTTGTAAAATTTATTTTAACTTTTTATTATTTTCCAGAAATTTAGAGTCCTTCTTCTTCTCTTAGGACTCTTTCAAGAGATGGTATGCCAATGAAAATGAACACTTTTTTACCATTCTTAAATTTACACATGGACATATTTGTAATATACTTTAATAAAAAATTCTGTACCGCTCCCTATTTCACAACTGTTGGTTTTGCATTGACCACCCTGGGTCCTAGCTGTGAAGGTGGACACATAGCTGTATGCTGACCGCTGCCAACCATACACGTGAGTACCTCTCCTCCTGAACCCGCCCCCCCCCCCCCCCTGTGGGGTGGCCAAATGGAGGTCTGCTTAGGTTATGTGACTTACATTGGCGTTCTGCTTTTGTTTTTGTTTTTGTGTTATCCCTAGACTCAGCCACACCAGGACTGAAGTACTTACGCAGGCCATTTCCCTGCTCCTGGGCTATCTAGCCTAAATAGGATAACTGCCATTCTTGCCCCGTGTCCCCTGATGAATCTTGGGGCATCCAGTGAGGAAACGCGTCGGGACACATGAGTATTTTCCCACCCTCCTTACCCTTCCGGGGATGACTGAGTGGGGTATTTTTACTCATTCTTTTTGTTGTATTCTGCTGTATATGCCATTCCTTTGGACGGATACTCTCCCCTCTGCTAGGGCCTGATCAGGGTCACTTAACAGGGAGAGAGTTCCTGTCTGGGCCACCCCTTGCGGGGCTTTTTGGACCCCGTCCTTAGGACACAGTCTTTAGGGTGACTTAGGATAAGCAGGGAGGCAATAGGGCCAGTTTATTTGGTCTCCACACTGTTCTGCCCGCCTTCTGTTACCATCAGACGCGTCCGTCACCATTATATATATTTGTGTGTGTTCGTCTTTTAACTTTTGCTCACTCGCCTGGTGCGGCACTACCACGTGCGCCTGGTGTATGTGCATAGGTTTTACGTGTTGTCTGTCTGTGGGGCCGTCATTTTATCTCCCAGTTTTCATTAAAATAGTATTTTTATCTTAGTATACTGCCCCTTATAGTTTCTTGACTTATTTTTTTAGTTATCAGTACCAGAAGACGGTGCAACACAAGTAAGTAGGGATGACAGAAGTAGAAAGGGCCAGAAATACCATAGTGCAGCACAAAATTCCTCATCAGCAGAACCAAATACCACAGTGCAGCACAAAATACTGCCACCCTCGCCAAAGTATTAAATTGTATCATTGTCCTTCGACCGCCGGTCAGGTGCATAAGTATCTGATGCAGTAAGCATTAATTATTGCTGAAAGCATCAGATAGTTACGTACTAGCAGCTGTGAGGAAGGCTCGGGCAGCCCCCTGTGGGGTCTATGTCCAATCTGCCCTTGTTGTCCACCAACCATGAAGATTATGTAGTATAGGTGATAGGTGACTAATCAAGGGGGTCCGGCTACTAGGACTCCCACCGATCACAAGAACTGGAGTCCCATCTTCCCTATTTAAATGGATCTGTGGTTGAGTAGTGCATTGCTGCTCCATCTCTGTGGATAGATGATACAAGACTGATCGGACGTTAGGTGTGGTGAGCATCACTCAAGGTTTTATTAATAAAAATATACAAGACTCATTGGGCATTGCATGGTTGTAACTTTACCACCCAGGTTTCTCCATGCTGCCTGTAGGGAAGGAGAACTGAATACAAGGGACAGATGCAGCTCCTTCATTCCGAGGATCTTGGAGGCCATCTGACCCTAACCGTCTAGAATAATGGCATGTCCAAGCATGAATACTACTTGACGTCTCATGTTTAGAGTTTTATTCTTCGCTATATTTTTTTCTAGGAAAGTTTGGTTACTGTCTACATGGCCAACATTGCTGCCCCATGCTGGGATGTGATGCTGCTTTCCCAGACTTGTAAATGGCAAATCTGCCCAGCTTTTGTAAGGACTTCTGTAAAGCTGAGGGAACCTCTTTAGAATCTTTAAAGGGGTTGTCCAACTTCTATGAAAACCTCCTCCATGGCACTGATTGTAATAAAATAATAAAAGAACATAGGCTGGCCACTTAATGCTTCACCATTTCCAGAGCTGCAGCCCTGATCTGCACCTGCAGTTTTTGTTTATGCAGTACCCCAGAGCATCAGGGTTTCTGCTAATTGTTTATTTCATTATGTTATGTCAGGCTATGTACTGCACCCAGCATAACCATGTATGGATGGCACAGCCAGGGTTAACAATCCTGCCGAGGTTAGGTGAGGACTGGTCCCGCCCCAAACTTTAAGTCATTCTAGATTGGAATTTGGAAGGGCGAGGAAGCTGCAACTTGTGCTCCCTCTTAATAGGGCCAAAAAAGCCACAAGACTAACCGATCTCTGCATGACTTACAGAAGGAGATAACGAGTAAGACGAAGGAAAGAACTAGAGAACCTAGAGTCTACATAGCCGAGCAATGGAGTCAGTAAGGTAACCAGCTACAAAAAGCTGTTATAACTTTACTGCAGTGAGGGACACTGTTAAGATACCCTTCACACCTGGACACGACCTGACCAGTCATATCTCTAGAACCCTGTATCCCTCAGTGGACATTCAAGCAACCACTGCAAGAGTACGATTGCTCATCATAGATTCTGAAGGAAGAGACTTGAGACAGATAGAGAGGGAAGAGGACCATTACTCCCATCCTTGCCTAAATCCATACATTGTTATCTGGGAAGAATTGCACTGTGTACAGTTGAAACTGTGTTTTACTATCAATGGATGTACTACAACTCCTATTTTACTTAATAATAAAGAGGAATGTTTATTCTGTTATCTCTGGCCTGGCTACTGACTCCAGCACCATATGTTGGCCATTGTACGCTACACACCCCGCCTTGCAACCATATAAGCACTCAACATAACGCCACCCCAACTACTATCAGGCAGGAGCCCCAGAACCAGGGTGTGCCCTGAGGGAAGAAAAGGTGGGCCCTACTTTTACTGCATTGGCCCTAGGGAGTGATGGTGTAAGTAAAGTGACTGTGATAGACTTTATGCAGCCAGAGCCACTACCACTCCCATCAGCTGCTCTTGCTCCCCCTGGGCTTCCTGCATTTACAAGCTGTAGTATCTAGCATGAGACCCCTGAGGCACGGGATTGGCTTCAGTGGTCATATACCATATATAGCTACGTCACCCAGGGGTGTACACAGATCTCATAGGACCCCACAGCAAAACTTAGTATGCCCCTCCTATAGTAAGCTTTCTGACAAAATGACAATTATTTTTAAATAAGTAGAGGAATTTTTGAATAAAATAAAATTTAAATAAAAGTCAGAAGAAGGGGAACTGGAGCTTTATAATTCTAGCGCTCAGTCTGAACACCATATTTCACAATGTATTTATGCAAAATAACTGGCATAACTTCAGTGACAAATCCCCTCTCTGCAAATCACAGCTTCCCATCAAATAATATACCACTGCAGCCACCACTAGGGGGAGCTCATATTTATAGAAATTTATACAGTTACCATTTCACTCAATGGAAGCTGTAGAATATCTAGGCAATGAGCTCCTCCTAGTGGTGGCTGCAGGAAAATACCATGAATCTATGTTGGGAACAGAATAGAAAAATCAGCGCTGGGACCCCTGGGCCTCATAGCAGTCATGTGTTCTGCCTCTATTGTAGGTACACCACTGGCATCATGGTTGCCGCTTGTATACACAAACCAGAGGTGAGGGCTGGAGCAGCAGTAATGGATACAGAAGCAGATTTAGTGGTGAGAAAAACATGGCTGCTGTCTTAAAAAACACCATACCTGGTGATCAGGTTGTATGTGGGACTGAAGCTCAGCCTCATTCACGTCAATGGAGCTAACCTCAATACTAGACACAACCCACGGACGAGGGTGGCGCTGTTTCGGGAAGCATCTATGTTTTTTATTTCATTAAAACCCCTTTAACTGGTTGTCACCCATCTTTCCAAGTAATAATTTCTGGTATTTTTTCCATTTTGTAGGTAAATGCTCTATAATTCTCCTGCTTATTAGAACATTATATAGATTATGATTTTATTTGTGGTCTGAATGTCCTAATTTGCATAGGAGGCAGCTGTAGCAATTATCACAAACGGCATAAATAAACGCTTTATTCTTAGGGCCCATTAAAAATGATAAAATAAATGATTTTGCCGCATACAAGAGATTATGGGCAATTATAAAGCATTATGGGAGTTATCTGTTAAGAGACGGCTAGAGATTTTGCATCTTCCATGGAGTGGAGTCTCTGGGGTAAAGTAAAATGATATCTTCTTGTGGGAACATGGCAGGCAGGGATATAACACAGACACGGCACAAAAGACAGGCAACCGATGTAGTGTATGCGTGTCTAGGATGTCTGGTCACATTGGGAGTTGTAGTTTCCCAACAAGCCACAGGTTGCAGTCCATTGCTAAACACGTATTAACAGCTGAAATCACGTATAGTTATTGACTGGGAGTCTGTGACCGGTGTTCAGTGATGAAGACAGGTTTTGCCTTGGTACTAATGATCGCGGTATCAGATCCCAGAGCCCCTGGAGAGGGCTGGAGAGGGCCATCATGCATAATGTGGACACACAGGACCAACACCTGGTGTCTCGGTGTAGGGTGCCATTAGCTATCATGGCCGTTCCTGTCTGGTATTCGTGGAGGGAACATTGACCAGCCTTCAGTATGACTCAGTTAAGATATGTGGTGTTCCAAAAAGATAATGCCTGCTCACAGACTGCCCGCACTACACATGATCTTCAGCATATCCAGAAGCTCCCCTCGCCAGTTCAATTGACAATTGCACTTTGAATGCCTGAGACTGGATGGGGCGACAGATCTCCCATGCATATCAGCCAGCAACCATCTTGGCTGAACTACGAGTCCAAGAGGAAAGAGCTTGGAATGACATACCAAAGGAGGCTATCCAGGACCTGCATGACCATTAACATGCCAGAGTGGCCACCTGTATTGTAACACCAGTATTAATGTGACCCTGTCACAACAAATACCCTGCTGCAGAACCCAAAATAAAGGGTGTACCACATTAGTTGTGTGATCATTGACCAAGCACCACCAGCAGTTTATACTTTGTCATTCTCACCTCAATTGTAATTTTGCAGGTGTTCCTTTTTCCTTTTCTCCTAGTGCCTAGCAAAGTTGGAAGCATGCAATTGTCCAAAATATCTTGGTACGCTGAAGCTTTAATATTTCCCTATACTGGAACTAAAGGGTCAATGCCAACCAACCCATGAAAACAACCCCATAGCATTATCCCTCCTCCACCAAACTTTACATTTGGTACAATGCCGTCAGGAATGTAATGTTCTCCTGGAATTCACCAAACCCAGAGTCATTCATCAGACTGCCAGATCCAATGGCGGCGTGTTTTACACCTCTCCATCCAACGCTTGGCATTGTGCTTGGTGATATAAGGTTTGCATGCAGCTGCTCGGCTATAGAAACCCATTCCATGAAGCTCTCAGCACAGCACAGTTTTTGTGCTGATGTTAACACTAGAGGAGGTTTGGAGCTCTGCAGTTAATGGTCAGTCTAGTGCACCATCCAGGTCCCTTGAGCCCTCTGAGAACACAATGTGCACATTTTTCTGGGTCGTCTTTTAACACGTCTTGCTTGGATGGTAGATGGCAGATGCAATTAGCACGCTGCGTGATCCAGTAAAGGACCCTAGCTCTGTATTTTGGCTTCAGTGATGCATGGGGCACGGCAAACAAAGGCTTTCGGAATTATACAGGGTTTGCTTATCACAACGCCTCCACTGTGTTTCCTTTCTCATTGAACTGCTGGAACTTGGTCATCCCTCAATAAGAAGAGAGGAAAGGCCTTGATCCAGGAAAGACACTTCCGCAGGATAATTATTTCAAGCTATAACGTAATCACTCATGAATGTGACATGTGGACGTTATCTTTCTTTCCTCAGAGGATATTATACTGAAGAGAGAAGTTTAATGAAGCCATAATGAATTGACAAAGCTAATATAAGATCTCTGCATTTTCTCATGTTCTGGCTTTGTTAATGTGAACGTCCGCCCTGGAATGCCATTTTTTTTGTATCTAAATAGGTTAAATGTTCTATGGTGATAATTCATTTCTTAATAACCCATTTTAGGAGTCGGAACTTTATTGTTTTTATTACATTAAAAATATGATAGATGCCAATCATCACTAAGGGGGAGCTTAGGACATTAAAGGGGTTTAATACTGATGGCCTAGACTTAAGATAGGTCATAAATATCAAATCAGTGGCGGTCTGACTTCTGGCACCAGTAACGTACATACCATGCTGTGGGGTGCTGTGCTGAACTCCCTTCTTCTGTCCTGACGTGAAAATAATGCATTTTCATACATTTACCACTCGGGTAAGCTCAGTGCAAAGAACTTGTGACAGCTTCCATTGCAGTTAATGGTAAATGGATCAATACCTATGATACCTATCATTTTTTTCAATGGGTCTTTATTAAAAATGATGAGCCCCTTTCTCTTTACAGCCTTTAGATTCTCTAGCAGCATACGCTGTGTTCCACCAGGCAGTTTAGCTGACGGCTCCTTATCTCTGACCTCCTAAATACTCATTATTGCTCATTTCTTATCTTACTGATAAAAAATATGGCTTAAATAAGTGTTTATGAGCTGTTAGTAATTTAGAGATATGGGTTATTAGATGACAGGCACAAAGTGAAAGTACGATTCTCACAGCTAGGCAGAAGTTAACTCCTTATGACATTATTACATTTTTAATAAGGACCAGTTGAAAAAAATTATTTTAAGCCCAAAATGAGCAAAATGCAATCATAAAAAAGTCAAGATGTATCCCCAGCCTTAAAGAGGTTGTGCAGTGCAAAGATATTGATGACCTATCCTCAGAATCAGGGGGTCTGACTCCTGGCACCCTTACCAACCTGCTGTTTGAAGGGGTAGCGGCGCTTGTTTACCAGCATGACGTCTCCTTTGTAGAGTTTGCGCAGTGTAATTACAACTGTGCAGCTGCTGCAAATGAGATGACACAGAGGTAATTTTGAAGTGGAGGCAGCGCTCACACAAGTGACGCTACCCCTGCAAACAGCCGATCGGTGGGAGTGCCGGGAGTTGGACCCCCACCGATCTGATATTGATGACCTATCTTTGCACTGCACAACCCCTTGAATGTCTGTGGATGAAAATATAGACAACAAGGTTGTGATCCAGATAAGACGTTAATTCCGTGCATTTCCTTTCCTCCCTTAGGGGCCTCCATTGCAGACTGTACAGAGAGCAGACAAATGTCCATGCAGGACTTTTTTTTCCACTCATAAAGTGAACTCCCAAATGGAAACCAAACAGACAGTCAATGGGGTCTGTTCAGTTCCATTCTGTTTAGTTTGTGCCGAATTCGTCACTTCCATAATTTTCAATCTTCTGCTGCTCATCTAATGAAGCAGAACAACAGAAATGATCAGCGCTGGTGTGAATAATCCATAAGCAGTTTCTATCTGGACAGCTGTGGCATATCAACAGGAACCCACTCCTGTCTCAAGAATAGGGCCCTACTGTGACTGGAGAGCAGGTTGTGCATGGAAAGTGACCCCACCATTTTAATGGGCTGGCTCAGCTATTTTCAGAAGCCGGTAGTGGTGAGTGGAGGGGTGTCTGCACATGCGCAGCTTGCTCTCTGTTCACTGTTATGAGACTTCCAAAAACAGCCAAACACTCTTGGCTATTTGCAGAAGGACACCAGGCATACACGGCATGCTTTCCATTTACAGCGGGATCTAAAATAAAATACTTCCCCCCTCCCTTGCTTCAGCCTAGTCTCCAATACTGGCCTCTTAGTAAACAAAGCGGGGTCTAATTTTGAGATCGAAATGGTTCCAGAGGCGGAACCCGCTCCTATTGGACATTTATGGCATATCCTATCAATATGTCATAAATGTCTGATGGGAGTATCCCTTTAAGGGTCCATTCACACATCCGTATGTGTTTTGCGAATCGACGGACATGGACACCGGCAATGTGCGTCCCGCATTTTGCGAACTGCACATCACCGACACAATAATAGAAAATGCCTAATCTTGTCCGCATTTCTGGATCCAGACAGCACATTGTGTGGCCCCATTGAAATGAATGGGTCCGCAATTCCGTTCCGCAAAATGCGGAACAGAATTGCGGACGTGTGAATGGAGCCTAAGGCTACTTTCACACTTGCGTTTTTGCCTGATCCGGCAGGGATCATCAAAAACGCTTCAGTTTTTGATAATACAACCGGCTGCCTCCATTATGAACGGATCCAGTTGTATTATCTTTAACATAGCAACGTGTCCGCAGTTTTCTGTCCGTTAGGGGAACGCAACCAAACGGAATGGAATACATTCTGGTGTACTCCGTTCAGTTCAGTTTTTTTTTTCCCAAAAGTAATGGTAGCATATCATCAATGGTCCAGAATATAAATGACAAGCATCATACGTACAATGCATCATTACAAATAATATCCTGATTATGCAGTACAAAAAATTCAAGAGAAAAAAATAAAATAAAATAAAATACCCCCCCCCCCCTCGCTTCAGCCTAGTCTCCAATACTGGCCTCTTAGTAAACTAATACATCTATAGGGTTATGTCACTTTCAAAGCCCCCAAGTTATCCTTTAGATCTTCAAGTAGATACCATGATGTCAACTTGAAAGGAGACATAATTCTTGAGTATTCCTCAAACTCTATATAGTTCAATATAAACTAGCGCCAAGTTAGCTATAGTTTTTTCCCTAATACTTCCTTCTGTTGCAATACCTCAAGCCATTCTAGATGGAATATATGCTTGAGCTGTGCAACAACCATAGGGACAGAAGGGATCTGTGGCTGCAGCCATAACTTCAGTGTACACTTTTTGGCCGCTAACAGAATTTTATGACCCAATGAAGATATAGATGCTGTTAAATAATCATTTGACTGGTCATTTCTGATAACCTGAACATGTAACATTGCCAATGTCTGACTCCTTTCCACCGCACTTTTTCATAAGGATACTAAGGTCATTCCAATAATCCCCCAACTTCGGACAACTCCATAGTCCATGGAATAAGTCTGACTTCGATAAATTGCATTTTGGGCATGCCGTCAACCTATCTCGATTTGAGCCAGTTCTAGGAATGTCAAACCCGTAAATTGCATGGTGTAAGATCCTTAAATGGGTTTCCCGCCAGTACTCGTTTGGCATGGATTTATATAAAGCCGCTATCCCTGCATATATAGGTTTATGTATTTCTTTTATCTCTAAGACTGCCTCCCATCTTCGGAACATCTTCTTAGGATTTATCCTCTCCCACCTTTCCCTATGAGATTGATAGAGAAGTGAGATCGACGGTCTAGTTTTAGCTTTCAGAAGCGAGTCAAAATCATTCGATCCCCATTCCCTGGACAAATCCTTAACCAAGCTTCTACCGTACGTCACAAGCTGTAAATACGGGAAAAAGTTTGACCCCCTCAGATTCCACTTCTCCCTCAATTCTGCCTGTGTCATCCATCTAGCCTCCGTCTCATGGAAGATGTCTCCCATTTTCCTAATCCCCTTTCGCGCCCAATCTAGTACTAACGCACTATGCCTTCCCGGTTCGAAATTTGGGTTGGCTGTTATAGGGAAATGCTTAGATATTTGATAAGGCAAACCGTACATCTTCCGTAATATTTTCCATGTCATAATTGTTTCTCTTATGACCAGGGACTTTTTAATTAGCATCGGGAGTCTAGAGACACTAGTATGTAACAGTGCCACCAGGTCCCAAGGCTTTGCGAGTTGTTTTTCCAGTCTAAAATTGGAGTAAAAAGATGTCCGGTTGGCACAATCCAAGATATATCTTGCAAGCTAGATTATAGCCTCTGATGTCCGGAAAGTTAAGACCACCCTCATCTTTCCTTAATTTTAGTTTGTCTAAAGAGATCCTCGGTTTTTTGCCCCGCCATATAAACTGTATGAACTTACTCTCTAAAAGTTTCACGTCTGCATGTCGTAGTAAAAGTGGGATTGTCTGCATGGGATATAACAGTTTAGCGACCCCCATCATTTTCACTAGATGACAGCGCCCTGCTAAAGAAAGGGGTAAGCCCTGCCATCTGTCTAGGTCAGCTTTAATCCGAGATATCAGAGGAGGAAAATTTAGTTGGTACAAGGAGTGTGGATCTCTCCCTACTTTCACCCCCAGATATGTAATATGGGATTTAATTACTGTGATCCCCAATTTCATGGTCAATTGCTTTAGTGCACATCCCAAGGGTAATAGAGGAAGGATCTCACATTTGGATATGTTCACCTTATATCCAGAGTATGCTCCGAAAGCCTCCAGGGCTTTATATATACCTGGTATGTGTTCCTCTGGCTTTGCCAGAAATAAGACCACATCATCAGCAAAAAGTGCTGCTTTCACTTGTGAGGAGCCCACCGCTATTCCTTCAAACAGGTCTGAAGAGCACAGGAGCCGAGCCAGAGGTTTCAATGCCAAATTAAACAACAGAGGTGAGAGCGGACACCCCTGTCACGTGCCTTTCTTCAATTCAAAGGGCTTCGAAAGATAGCCCTGAGTATACACCCGAGCTTTCGGGTTCTCATATAAGTTGGAAATAAATGTTCTAAAAGCTCCCCTGAAGCCTAGTTTGTCCAGTACCGCCTCCAGCCATGACCACCTGACATTATCGAAGGCTTTTTCGGCATCTAAGGTGAGCATGGCTGGTGTTTCCCCAGGTTGAGGCCTGTGATGGACCCTATCCAGAACCGTTAGAACCGTTCTGATGTTCATAACAGCTGAGCGACCCTGGACAAATCCTACCTGCTCTGCCCCTATCAGAGATGGGGGAAACGCTGCCAGCCTATCCGCTATGATTTTAGACAGTATTTTCGTGTCTACGTTTATAAGGGAAATAGGCCTATACGAGCTAGGTAATAGGGGATCTTTTCCCGGTTCGGGTAGAAGTTTAATGTAAGATACATTCTCCTTATCTGGGTGGGCCTTACCCTTAAGTACTTCATTATAGAGTTGCAATAATATAGGGGAGACCTGGGATAGCAACACCTTATAATATTCCCCTGTAAACCCATCAGGTCCCGGGGCTTTAGCATTTCCTAGACCCTTAATAACAGATTGAAGTTCCTCTAGAGTAACGTCAGCATTTAATTTCTGGAGTTGTTCGGTATTTACCGCGGGTAGTTTTATACGATCTAATAAAGTATCAATTAGAGGAGATGGGGAGGCATCATCATATAAGGCCGCATAAAAGTGGCCCACAATTTCATTTATACCAGCCGGGTCTGTTACTGCCCTACCGTTATCATCCTTGAGGCTAGATATAAACTGAGGTTTTCTCTGACCCTTGGCTAGATTAGCCAGCAAACGTCCGGCCTTGTTTCCATATTTGTACATTTTAGCCTCAAACTGTGTTTGTTTCAGAGACTCTCTGTCCTTTTCACACTTATCAAAAGCCTGACGGGCCTCCACCCATTTTGCCTTGTTTTTTACTGAGGGTAGGTCAATGAACTTCCTATATGTTTGCCTGACTCTGATACTTGCTTGCTCCAGTAACTGCTGACAGGCTTTCTTTTTGTTGAATACATAGCCCAAGATACGCCCCCTTATGACCGCTTTGGATGCATGCCAAAAGAGTTCTGGGGCATCTAGGTGGGTCTGATTATCCTCCTTATATTCTTCCTACCATCCCACTAAATTATTGGTAAAATCCTCATTACTTATCAAATTCGAGGGGAATCTCCACAGGTAATCTGTGCCTTTAGGGAATGTGTCTCTCAAGGTCAGGGTTACCGGAGCATGATCCGATATAACAATGTCACCGATATCAGCATGCTCCACCAAGCCCGACAGAGAGCCCTGGGTTAAGATATAGTCTATGCGTGACCATGAATCTCTGGCGTGAGAATAAAAGGTAAAAGTCCTCTCATCTGGATGAAATTGCCGCCAGGGGTCCACTAGTCCTACCGATTCCATTAAAGGCCCTAAAACTGCGTCCTGAGCAGTGTTTCCCTTACGTTCATCTGAGTTAGTTTTCCTATCCTCCCGCCCTACCACTACGGAATTAAAGTCGCCCCCTACTACCAGGTTTGAAGTCTTGTCAGTGAGTAAGTTGCTTTCCAGTAGCCTGAAGAACTGTGAATTATTGGAGTTCGGACCATATACATTATAAATAGTGTACTCTGAATTTTGGACTCGTAATGAGACCTTGACCCATCTACCTTTGTCATCCGAGGCAGAACCCAACAGCTTGTACTTAAACGCTCTATTAAACAGAATCAGAACTCCCGCTTTCCGCTCAGAGGAGGCTGATCCAATCACCTGCCCGACCCACAATTTTTTCATTCTCCCAAAGTCTCCTGCTTCCAGATGAGTTTCCTGAAGCAGGGCTATGTCCAGTTTAATTTTTTTAAGGTGACGGAGGATCATCCACCTCTTCTGCGGCGAGCGCAAGCCCCTTACATTCCAACTAACAATCTTCATATATATCCCTAAACCGATTATAAGGCATTCTAATGACAAGATTCATAACTAAATGAGTATAACCCGATACTTGATAGGTCGTAAAATGAGCGTCAGCTGATACATGAATAACCTAGCAACAAACATATTGCCCTCTCTACTTTCTTCATGACTTCCCTTTTTTCTAGGCTACAAAACCTAGCCCCCCTTCCCCCATAACATCCAGAATATGAACCGCAAACATATAGAACCAGATATAAAAACATGTAAAGTCATGCAGTATTCGGTCACTCATATATCTCGTATTTAACCAATCATGAGCTACCGCCACCACCTCACTCAGCTAGCATCAAAGGAATCGTAGAAGTCCCATGCCAGGCTCAGCCTCGGCTACCTGTAGAGAAGAGATTATCTCGACCTGGAGTCCCTTCTCTTTGGACGAGGATCCCGTTTGTCCACCGGGACTAGTTCCCAGTCCCATCTCGATCTGTCTGCTGGAGGTGTACGTCTCCACTACGGGCTCCTCGACAGTTCCCTGCTCTGCTGACGTCGTCGCGGGGATCTTCCTCTTTGTCTTGGGTCTCCATGTTGACCGCTTGATCGAAGAAGCTTTGCTGCTGAATCAGGGTCATGATAGGTTTTGACGATGCCATCCATGGTGGTCACTTTTAAAATTGCCGGGTATAATAACTGGAACTTAACTTGCTTTTTGTAAAGTTCAGAGCAGATATGGCTGAACTCACGCCTTCTCTTTGCTGCCAGAGCAGAGTAATCAGCGAATATCAGGATGTTGTGGCCCCTCACCCTTAATGGCCCTTTGCGAGCTCTAAAGGCCCGTAGAATGGATTCTTTGTTGCCATAGTCCAGAAATCGCATAATAACTTGGCGCGGTTTTGGTGCGGGGTTTTGGGTGTCTGCACCCCTTAGTTTTTGCAGTTCTATAGCAGGCCCAACGCGGTGAACTCTTTCAACGTTGTGCCTCCCATCCAAATTTAAGGCTTGTGGCAACTCGATCTCACATATTTCTTTTAGGGTCGGCTGTTTAATGCTTTCTGGCAGACCCACTATCCTCAGATTATTCCGCCTGGACCTGTTTTCCAGGTCTTCCAGACGGTCTTTCAAGATTATATTTTGCTTATATAGGTCCTGAGCATCTCGATTGGATCTGGATAAATCTTCTCCATTACTGCAACCCTTTGCTCCAGTTCCTCTATGCTTGCAGCATGTCTCGCTACGGTGTCATGCAGCTCATGGGGAGACTGAGTAAGAGTCTTGGAAAGTGTCTCCTTGATTTCTGGAGCTAAATACGTGGCCACTTCTATGGCCAGGGTCCTGTAGTCAATTTTGGCCAGCTCGTTATTTGCAATGCCGCTTTCACCCGCCGTGGCCTCAGCTTCTTTGATGTTAACCGGTGACGTGGGGCGGGAATCCGTCATCTTGCTCAACATAGTGCTTGCGGTCTGCTTTGCACCGCTCTTTACTTACCATCTGCCGCTCCATAATAAATACCGGTCCATGGACCGGTGGCCTCCGCTGTGAGGGGTCTCCTGGGAATCCTTTGGAGCCCTTTATTGCCGCTAGGAACGGAGCGCAGGTGATATTAGGAGGAGGGGCGCCCGGAGCTAGCTCACTCCGCGTCCTGCATCCCAGCGCCGAAACCGGAAGTCCCTCAGTTCAGTTTTGTCCCAATTGACAACGAATGGGGACAAAACTGAATAATTTTTCTCCGGTATTGAGATCCTTTGACGGATCTCAATACCGGATAATAGAAACGCAGATGTGAAAGTAGCCTTCAGTCATGTATTTGTACACTGAACAAAAATATAAACGCAACATTCGTTTTTGCTCCTATTTTGCATGAGCTGAACTTAAAGATCTGAAACATTTTCTACATACACAAAACATCTGCATGCTCGTCGGCCTCATCGGGGTCTGGACCTGACTGCAGTTCATCGTCGTAACCGAATTGAGTGGGCAAATGCTCACACTCAATGGCGTCTGGCACGTTGGAGAGGCGTTCTGTTCATGGATGAGTCCCGGTTTTCACTGTTCAGGGCAGATGGCAGACAGCGTGTGTGGCGTCGTGTGGGTGAGCGGTTTGCTGACGGCAACGTTGTGGATCGAGTGGCCCATGGTGGCAGTGGGGACAAGATCCTGAGGCCCATTGTTGTGCCATTCATCCACAACCATCACCTCATGTTGCAGCATGATAATGCACGGCCCCATATTGAAAGGATCTGTACACAATTCCTGGAAGCTGAAAACATCCCAGTTCTTGCATGGCCAGCATACTTACGGGCATGTCACCCATAGAGCATGTTTGAGATGCTCTGGATCGGCGTATACGACAGCGTGTTCCAGTTCCTGCCAATATTCTGCAACTTCGCACAGAAGAGGAGTGGACCAACATTCCACAGGCCACAATCAACAACCTGATCAACTCTGTGCGACGGAGATGTGTTGCACTGCGTGAGGCAAATGGTGGCCACACCAGATACTGACTGGTTTTCTGACACCCCCCCCCCCCTTCCCCAGGAGGACAAAACTGTGCATGTTTCAGAGTGGCCTTTTATTGTGGGCAGTCTAAGGCACACCTGTGCAATATTCATGCTGTCTAATCAGCACCTTGATATGCCACACCCGTGAGGTGGGATAGATTATCTCGGCAAAGGAGAAGTGCTCACTAACACAGATTTAGACAGATTATGACATTTTAGTTAATTTTTATTTCTACATTTATATAAATGCTTTTCAACTATATATGTAATATATCAATATTTTCAGTGAAGAAACTATACAAGTACTATGGCCCTGATTAATCCAGACCGGCATCTGCTCCGCCGGTCTTGATGGGGCCTACACTGCAGAGGAGCCATGTAATTTTTAATGAGGCCTTGTTAAAATTTACATTGATCCTCTGGCAGCTCAGACCTACCATAGATTTCAGTCATTATTTGGCATCAATAATGATGAATGAGCTGGGACTGATGGCCCCACTCACACTCCGTTCTCACTACTTGGTGAGGGTGGTGTAAAATTTCCAATTGCAACTAGAAAAGTCACAATGGCTTTCAAAAACTTCAAATCCAGGGCATTTGCGAGTTTTCTATTCCAAAAACAGGCGTAGAGGGAATAAGGCATTTCCCTCATTGTATTTCTCGGTTAGTATATAACAATATTCAAAGAAAGCAACGTTATTATTGAAAAAGAATATTATTTGCATTATACTGTCTGTTTTTGCAGTACAGCATTTATTCATAGACTCTTTCCAGGACTGAGAGACACCTCCAAAGTCAATAGGATGTACTCCCCCTCCATGGTGTATTTTGGCAAGGGGACAAAGTTTGCTTGAAATCTAGGGAAATTGTCAAATTGGAATGAATGAGTCACAGTTCTGCATTCAAAAAGGATTTCTTCTTATTATTATTTAATCATTTAATCAGGGGATTACATAGAAATCCTGCATTTGAAGCCTCGGTTGCTAATCCCTAGTTAAGGAAAAATTATGGTGGAAAAATATTTATTAATTTTATTGAAAGGGGTTTTGTTCCAGCTACAGATATTGATGGTCTATCCTCAGAATAGGTCTTGAATATCAGATCGGTGGGGGTCCGACACTCAGCACCCCCATTGATTAGCTCTTTTGCGCAGCTGTGGCGCTGAAAACTATACTGAGTACGGAGCACAGCTCCATACAAGGTGTAGTGGACGTTCATGGGTACTGCAGCTCAAATCCCATTCAAGTAGAGGGGTCTGCGCCGCAGTACGCCGATGCAGGGTCTTCTGCTTCCAATCCGTACACTGTATAGCTTCCTGCACTGCCAAAAAACGCTGATCGGTTTGGGTGCCAAGTGTCGGACCCCCACCGATCAGATACTGATGACCTATTCTGAGGAGAGTCCAAGAAGATGGGTCGACACTGCGGTTTGCATGTGGTGCACGCGTCCCACTAGTATATAGCGAAGAAGGACCAGTCCTTCTTCGCTCTATCCTGAGGAGAGGTCATCAATACCTGTAGCCTGGAGAAGCCCTTTTAATCTCAGCCATACAAATAACATAGCTACATATTGTAAACTCAAGGCTTTTTAGAGGAAGTGGTAAGTGATAAAATGGCAATGCAATGACTTACTTAATACGTTAGCTTGGATTTCTGCTTCAGTTTGTCTACTTGATTGTCGTTTTTGGATCGCCCCCGCAGCCAGAAAGAGCAGTGGAAGGATGAAGCACACACCTGGAAGACCCATGTCTAAAACAGACACAAAGTAAAGGCAATCAAATAACTTACAAACACCACAATGCCATACCTACAGTGTAAAGGCTATCATGAGTGAAAGATGGACAGCAGATGGATGATGTCCACCACCATTTTTTCATGGATCCATTACTTTAATGGGCCAGTTTGGCATGTAAAGCTGATAAAAATGGTGCGTGCTATGGTCTCCTCTGAACGGACAGGTGGTCCATGAAACAAGTGATGTGAATTTATCCATTGACTTTGTTCAGTGGGTCTGTGCTCGGTCCGGATGTCCGAAATGAGCACTGAATGAGCATTATGCTGTATGTAGCACATTCAGATCTACCCAAGAGACATGAAGATTTTGGGTGTGAAATTTCTGAAAAAGGTTGGAGGAGTCCTTATTGGGAGAAGGATAAATATTACAAATATTGATTTCTATTGAATTCCTCGTTTCTAATAAGATGACTAATATTGTAAATATAGACTAACTACATGCAGAAGACAGTCTTTCTTAAAGGGCATCTGTCAGCAGTTTTGTACCTATGACACTGGCTGACCTGTTACATGTGCACTTGGCAGCTGAAGGCGTCTGTGTTGGTCCCATGTTCATATGTGTCTGCATTGCTGAGAAAAATGTTGAAGAGAGAGCAGAGCCTCTAAGAGTAAAGGCAACGCCCCCGTTGCTCCTAGAGGCTCATTTGCATATAATAAGACATCATTTTTCTCAGCAATGCGGGCACATATGAACATGGGACCAACACAGATGCCTTCAGCTGCAAAGTGCACATGTAACAGGTCAGCCGGTGTCATAGGAACAAATCTGCTGAAAGATGCCCTTAACATTTAGGTTGAGAGAATTCAGTGTTTCATATTCTCGCTACTTAGTTCAGACTATTTAGAGAGATGGCATGGTGTCTGACAGATTAGCTCCCTCTAAGATGCTCGGCTATTTTCCGCGGCCTCATAGAAATGAATGGAGGGCGGATGCACAAGCGCCGTGCGCCCTCCACCACCTTTACCCACTCTGTTCTCGGTGTAGGTGCAGGTACCAGAGGTGGGACTCGCACCTATCAGACAATGGGGGCATATCCTAGTGATATGCCCCCATTGTCTATGATGTGATACCAACTTAATGTGCCAGTAGGATTTCATGACCTCCTACTAAAAAATTTTGCAGAAAAAATGCAACGTGTGAATTTTGCCTTAGAAGTGAGAGGAACAGAAGAAGAAGGAACTACTGTACAATTTTGTCAAGCAGAACTCTCTGTACTACCAGCTGCTGGAGCCATTATCTGTAGAAGATTCTACCAGACGTCCATATACTCAAGGCGCTATGAAGGACACTGAGCAAATGTACTTGCTCCGGTATAATACAAACAGAAAAGTCTTCTTCTATTTTACAGATAACTAAGTCTGCACTTAAAAATATTTATTGGAAGGCTTTCCAGACTGACTTGTATAAATGTTTCGTCTTGGAACGACTTTGCGGAAAAACTTCTCAGATTACAGGCCATATAAAGATATCAACATTTGTCTATTTTAATGCTCCTATTAAAACTGGAGTTCTCTGCGTCTTGGACACTTTAACTTGAATCAACCTTGGCCACAGAAGTTTCCCTGAATTATTTGGCAAGATCCTTTTTTCCAAGTACATGGCGTTGCAATAAATTCACAAGGAGTGGTAAACTGCATTTTCAGTACAGTGTCTGAAGTCATTAAGCTTTCAAGTCTGCTGAGGATGGTGTGGCTGATGTTTCGGGGTTTTAGAAGACCAAGTTACTTCTAACACGTCGTCTGATCGCTACACTGCCACATCCCTCCATTCATCAGCTGCTTTCTGCATTAGGCTCGGGCACCTGGATAGGGTTTCTTTACTTTCCTTGGGTGATTCATAAATGAAAACTGAGAATTACATACACTATGTCCATTTATGTCTATCTTCAAAGAGTCAAGTCAGCACTCTCTGTACCTGCGGGGCCTGGATGTTTTCTGGATGTCTATTAATATATCCAGGGGTGCACCTAGCCTTTCTGCTGCCTAAGGCAAAAACTGAAACGGTGCCCCCCCCCCCCCCCCCCCATTGCCAATTTCTTAACCTAACCTCTTCCCTTCAGCCCATGGCCCTTCGGCTGCTCCCCTCTTGCCCCATCCTGGTGCTTCCTGAGGCGATCGCCTCATCTGGCCTCATTGGTGGTGCACCCTTAAATATACCCCACATTATAATACATTTTTCTTTAGGCAGAGGTGATAATAAATTCCCTTTAGGACCTTCACAGTTGGGTTATAAAGATGGCTTAGTCATTGCTTTACTCCAACAAAACATCATCTATGAAGCATGCTTAATGGAAGGCTTGCCAGCTGGACTGAACCAAAAGCTACAATATATGTGCACTAATTGGTAAAATGTCGCCAAAAAGTAAATGACTAGAGAAAAAAAAAAAGTTACGCTATGGACACTTTTTGGGGCATTTGTCAACTTATTTTGGACTAAAACATTTTTTTCGATTGCTCTTTTTCTCAACAGCTTTCAGTTCAGGTGCATCTACAGATTATTGCTCTCTGCCTCACAGTTAATTCGTCAGGGAACTGCTCTGACAGGTGCATCTGTAGCCGTTATCTCATAACCAGCTCATAACCACACTTTTAGGTAAATTCTTATCAGTTTGATAAGAATTTTGATATACTGTAATGGAAAAGATTTATTAAGATTGGCATCTGGTACACTGTTCTTGATATCCCCTGCACTGCACCTAAAGGATGTGCTTAATTTATGGACAGGTGCAGGCCTCGTCAAAAATCAGGCGCATCCTCCGGCAGTTCGTTCACCCAAACTGAAATCTATAAATACTGACTAAGGCCACGTTCACACTTCAGTTATCTGGTCAGTTATTTCCATCAGTTATTGTGAACCAGAACCAGTAGTGAAGCCTACTCAGAGATAAGGTATAATAGGTATGAACGTAGTGGCATGACGTAGGACGTGTTGCGCCCCGCCCCCATGCCTCGCTCCTGCTCTGACGTTCCACCGCTCCACCGCTCCGCCGCTAGTCTCTGTGGGACGCCGGATGCCGGATGTCCGGATGATATCAAGCGGCCACCTTCCTCGGTGCGTCTACCGCGTGTATCACTCCATCGTCGCCTTAATTCCCGCTGCAGCGCGCCGATGTCCAGGTGACTTCTCCTTACTGCTTACAGCTCCGCTTACATCTCCGTCGCCCGCGAGTCTTCAGCAGGATGGCTGGATGACAGGGTGAAGCTTGGGGTGCTGCTGTGTGCTCGCCTTATTCGATTATTTCCTTCTGCTGTAAGCTGTTATATGAGGTGGAGCCTTGGCATTTAATATTGGGTGACTTTGAGCTACCGGACTAAAGGAGCATTCTCGGGGCTGGTTAATTTTCGGGCTAGTATATGGGCCTTGTGTGACCTGGACACGGATGGAGGGCGTATAGCCGGACTTAGACGCAGCCTTTTTACGCTCTCGGGTGCCCCTAACTTGTACTGATTTGAGGCCATAGATACTTGGCAGATTTGCTTCCACCTCTCAGTACCGGCGTGTGGTGCGGGTGTGGGGAGTAGAGTTCCATTGGGGCCCTAAGGTTGTTGTTGTCCTGGGCCGAAGGGCTGAAGGGCGCACTGGGTGAGAGTAAGAGTGCCCCAGGTTCGGATACGGCCCCATACTCGCCCCCGATGCTGGGGTGGCCACGTAATTAATATTTCGACCGGATCTCTGCACTACCCCAGTCGGGGATGAATATTGGATCCCTGTGAGAGGTGGAGAGGCCTGCACGTTATGTGCCGCTGCCTTAGCCCGTGCGTTCTTGCTCTGCACTGAACTGTACTGATTTATATTCTTGGAACCTTTCAGGCCCGGCTGGCAGTTTTTATGCTGTCCTTTCGTTGAGAAAACCAAGAGAAAAGGACTGAAGATTGGTGAGACTTGAAGGGGCCACCCTGCTGTACTGTGGGACGCCCAACCCCCCTTCTTTAACCATCTAACCTTAAATATATTATGTGCACTAACAGAGACTAACCTCGACTAACTTGGACTGAATGGAGTGTTTAAATATATCTATCTTATAACAACATTTAAGTTCCAACCTGCTTCAATCTTTACTCTCTCTCCAATAGGCGGTTTACTATTATGCTTTGAAAATACGGATATGGTTGTATGCTTTTGATCTATTTTGCATGAAGTGAACTTCCTTTTTCTCCCTAGGTTTTCCCTCTATAAATGTATACTCTGGTCACGCTTTATGATATAGTGTGGTAAAATACTTAGTTATAATGCCCCCTAAGTTTCGGAAATCAGGGTGGAGGGGGGTGAGTCCCCCGAAAGGAGGCCCCGGGACTAGCCCCCAAGCGCGTCTTGATAAATTTTTGCAGTCTCCAATGCCCAAAACCAGGGGGGGGGGCGCCCAAAAAGCCGGAGGCCATCCTGAATTGGGAGGAAATAAGCCTATTGTTACAACGTCGGCTTCCACGGAGGCTAAGGAGGTTGATAGGGAAGGCCTAGACAGTGTTAACAATAAATTAGCTGAAATTCTGGGGGCAGTAAATATGACTAATAGCACCGTATTTCAATTAACAACTACAATGGCGGCGTTACAAGGGGATATCACCATAATTAGGGATGAATTTACAAAACTAAGAGCAAAGGTGAAAGATTTGGAGTTGGAGACAGTGGTCGTGAAAAAGGAGCTGGGTTTAACAAAAAAATGCCTTGAGGGTGTGGAGCAAGAATGTCTTGGTTTAAAAAACAAATTGATAGATCTGGAGGGTAGATCTCGAAGGAATAACATAAGACTGATGGGGTTCCCTGAGGGGGTGGAACAAGAGAACCCAGCGGACTTTGTGCAAAAGTGGCTGGTGCAAACATTGGTATCGGACTATGATCTATCTACGTTTTGTGTAGAGCGTGCTCATAGAATCCCTCTGAGGAAGCCCACCCCAGGTGCACCCCCGAGGGCTTTATTAGCTAGATAAGTCTGCTCCAAGGATCGTGATTGGGTACTCAGACGCAAAAGAGAACTCCTTAAAACAGGCTTTGAAGGGAATAACATTCAAATATACCCTGATTTTTGTTGTGAGACACAAAATAAAAGGCGTTCTTTTTATGATGTCAAAAAAAGATTAATTTCCGCACACATAAAGTACGCGATGTTGTATCCGGCTAAACTCAGGGTTGTCTATAACGAGTCCGTGCAATTCTTTTCTACACCCACAGAGGCTTCACAGTGGCTTGATTTGGCCGGTCTGTAGCCCCCGCGGGGATCTCATAACTCTCTAGATGGGGTCTGTATTTCTACACGTTGACCTCACAGTGGGGTGGAGTGAGGAGTGGGGGTTGGTGAAGTGGAAGAGGTTGATGGGGATAATATTCTCTGTGAGCCAAATGGTGGGTTCGGGTAGTGGTTATGGGTGGGGGGTGGGTCTTTGGGAAAGGGAAGGGGTGGGGGGCTAGCTGCTGTCGCTGGGCCTAGGGGACCTCTTTCCCCCCTCCTGCCGGTCTGTGGGCGGTTTTGTCTTGTGATAGCTTATAATGACGCATAGGGTTCTGTGTTGGAATGTGTGAGGGCTGGGGGATAGAATTAAAAGGACAGTGGTGGCTGATGTTATTGCTCGGCATCTCCCGGCAACAGTGGCCTTATTGGAGACGCACGCAACGGTTGAGAAGCTCCCCCAATTAAAAAGGCGATGGGCGAAATTGGAATACCACTTATGCCTCTCATCATATTCGAGGGGTGTGAGTGTGTATATCCATCACGGGGTTGATTTTCATTCGTTGGATGTTAGGGTGGACAGGGCGGGTCGATTTGTCTTCCTCCACGGTCAGTGGAGTGGGCAGGAGACTATTCTAGCCTTTGTGTATGTGCATCCCCCATTTGCGTCCACTGTTCTATCTTTGCTCTCTACGTTTACTTGTAGCAAACCTCCCTGTCCGCTGTTGCTGGTAGGCGATTTTAACGCAGTTTTGGATCCGGAGCTGGATAGGGTATCTCTCTCCTCTGAGCAGAGGCAGACTCAATCTCTTCTGGGCACTCTTACTCAAGAGTTGGCATGGGTCGACGTTTGGCGCTATTTGTATGGAGAAAAAAGAGTGTATTCATGCTTTGGCCGGACGTACAGGTCAATGTCGACTTAGCGTTCGCAAATGGGGCTATGTCTGATCAAATTGTGAAGATGAAATATGAACTGCACGGAATTTCTGACCATTCTCCGGTTCTGCTTCTGCTCAGGGGAGTAGGGTCAAATATGGGTCCTAATAGAGCCTTTAGATTGAATCCATATTGGTTGGAGGTTATTGGTGAGCGGGATTTTATCAATGAAGAGATCCTTGAATTTTGGCATCGTAACGAGGGCTCAACCCATATCCATTTTGTATGGGACGCTTTGAAGACCTATATTAGGGGCCTTTATTGCGGTAAAATAAAAAGACAACGAGCGGAGTTCCATAAGCAGGAAAATGCAATGAAGGAGACAGTTAGGAGGTTGCAGGGCGAGATGATGAAATACGTTATGGACCCTCTTCGCATACAATTGAAAGCCGCTAATCTACAGTATTAGGACTCTTATGGTAAATAAGGCCCAACATAAACTTTTTTTTCAAGGACAGAGACGCTTTAGTGAGGAGGGGAAAACAGGGAAACGGTTAGCTGCATTGGTCGCCAATCAAAGGGGTGGGACAAAAATTAGGCATATTAGGAACACTCGGGGCCAGATAGTTAACGATCCAGATCAGATCAGACAGGAATTTGTTGAGTACTATTCCACGATATATAGATCTAAAAATGATATGAGTCCTTCTGAAATCGATGACTACTTGGACCAATTAGAAATGCCTTTTCTCTCGCCTCAGGAAACCGGAATGCTTGATCACCCTACAACAGGCAGATTTGGAGGGCGCCCTGCGTTCCGTTAAATATAATTCTTCCCCTGGGGCGGATGGCTTGCCATTTGAACTGTATAGATACCATGCTAAAGTAGTTTTAAATGAATCATGTAGTTATGGCTCTCTCCCCCCATCCTTAAGGGAGGCAATTAAAAAAAAAAAGATAAGGATGGTAGTGAGGTTGGGTCCTACAGGCCCATATCACTCCTTAATACAGACTATAAGATCTTTGCAAAATCTTTAGCAAACCGTCTTAAACGGATAATTGCAGCCCTGGTTCATTCCAACCAAACAGGATTTATACCTGGGAGACAGATTCAGGCGAATCTATATGGGGTGTATTTGAACCTGTCGGTGGGGTGGAGGTCCGGACCACTCCATCCTGTCTCTGGACGCTGCCAAGGCATTCGACAGGGTGGAGTGGTCTTTCCTGTGGCGGACCATGGCACATTTTCGATTGGGGAATGCTTTTATTGCAATGACTCAAACACTCAACCAATTGCCCGAGTTAAAATTGATGGGGTTAACTCCTCTATGATTGAGCTCCAACGTGGCACAAGACAGGGATGTCCCCTCTCCCCCTTATTATTTGTGTTATTTCTGGAGCTGTTGGCGTGTAGGATTCGCTTGGATGGTCAGATTCGGGGTGTCAGGGTGGCGGGAGAAAGTGACAAAATCCGGCTTTATGCCAATGATATACTTTTTTTGGATCAGGGCTGGAACGCTGTCCCCTATGTTATGCAGGTGATAGAGGAGTTTAGCCAATTGTCTGGTTATTCAATTAATTGGGCTAAGTCCTCACTCCTCCCGCTAAATCAAAATGTCCCCGACAGTGGCTCCCGGTTCCGGATACTATCGTTGGATGACTCTCTCGACTATCTGGGGATAAAGATAGGTGTCCCTATAAGTAGATTCTATGAATTAAATCTTTCCCCGGTAATGGACAAAGTAAAGGGGAAAATTAGAGCCTGGCAAAGACTGGCACTAGTAAAAATGATCATACTACCTCTGGTCTTATATCCGATCTGCGCCTCCCCATCTGGATAGAGGATGCTTTTTTTTATAGATTGGAAGCTTTAATAAATAATCTAATTTGGGGGAGGAAGAGGGTCCGAATAAAGCAGAGGTATCTATGGCTGGCGGAGTCAGAAGAGGGACTGTCACTCCCTTTTTTTCAAGGGTATTTTTTTTTCTGCGCAGGTACAAAGATGTTGTTATTTTGGAGAGAATGCACTAGGGCAGTATTTAACTAGGGTAACAGGTAGGTCAATTGAGAATATTTTTATGTACTTAGAAACGGCACAATTTGGTGTTTTGGATAGACACTAGATGTGTAATCCCTAGAACTCTACAGAAGGTCTGGGATACATTGAAAACGATTTTGCAGGTGTCACATGCTTTTCATTTCACCCCATTGTGGGATAATCGGAATTTACTGGAATTTTTGAAAATAACGGATTACACTTATTGGAGTTGTAGGGCTATTTCTAGAGTGGCACACTTGTTTGTTGGAGATCGCTTTAAAGTTTTAGGGGACTTTAATTTCACAAACACTTTCTTAGACCGATTTATGTACGCACGTTTAAAACATGCACACGAAGCCACACTTAATAAAACATATATGATCAGTCAACAACATTCATTCTTTGATTATTGTTTCCTTCACTTAGGGAAAAAGATTAAAATGGCACAGACTTATTTGAAAATGCGAGAATCACTGTCCACTGTGTTCCCTTTTAAAAGTATACATAAATGAGAGCAGGAACTGAAAACCTCCCCCTCCCCTGGCCACAGATTTTTAAAAACATCAAAAGGGTAGTATCGGCATCCAGCTATAGATTGATTCAGTTTAAGATCTTACACAGGCTATACTACACACCGCAAATGCAGGCTAAGTTCGCTAACAACAGAGGTTGTGAATTTTTCTGTCAAAAGTGCGGTAGCCCCAATGTTGGATACACTCATCTTTTATGGGAATGTAGTGTGATAAAGTGCTTTTGGGAGCAGGTATTTACAGCATTGCAGGGGGATTTCCCCCAATCATGTGCACCGGATATGATCTCCGTAATTCTGGGTGTCTGTATACCAGAAAATTCTAACTCTTCTATACATCAATTGAGCTGGCTGAAGGGTTGTCTGATCGCTAAGGCTTTGATAGTTAAGAGATGGGGATCCATATTTGAGGATTGGAGACGGATTATGTCCCAAATAAAGATCTATGAGGAGGTCGAGAGGCGGAGAAGGTTGGGCATGCGTCTCTTTTCTGTTTTGTAGAGGCGAGATGGATTGACTATATTGGTTTGACGGGCGGACCATCAGGACGGGTATGGGGGGGTATGGGGTTCGGGCTACCAGCGACAGCAACTAAGGGAAGTGTAGGGGGGGAATGGATGGGCTCAAAGGTACTAGGTTTTAGTCTATTTTTGTATAGACTTAGGTATTGTTTGTAATGATGTTGAAACTATAGTAATATGTTTTTTTTATATGTGTATAAGCCTCTTTTGGTATTTTTGAGTTTCTGGTTCTGTTGAAAAGTTTTTGTAATCACTATTAAAGAAAATAAAATATTTAATAATAAAAAAAAATAATTATAGGTAAAAAAAAAAAAAAGAGAGATAAGGTATAATAGAAAGAGCTGCACCTGTTCTGTGTTTTTAACTGATGGAAATAACTGAAGTGAGAACTTGGCCTAAGCAGTTTCCGCATGTAAAAAACTGTCTGACAGAGTTAAACCAGGTCAAAAGTTCACTGTCTGTTTTTTCCCTCCAAAACTTAGCTAGGCATAGTCCCTTATGGCAACTGCACAAAATTACTAGCCTCTCAGTGCACAGGCTTAAAATCCCAAAGTCTCAGTATTAGCCGGCTGTGCATTAACCCGTTCCAGAGGACTGCACAAATAAACAGGATATATTACAATAAACATATAAAATGTAATTCAACAGTGTAAAACAATATGTCACGGACGTACCGAGACATACGGACGTTCCCGCAACAGCGGGTGACAGAAGATCTGTGAGACTGGCAACACGTGCTTTGATCTGACAGGTTTCTTTGTTGATCAATAGACGTCTGTGTTGTTTCTGATACTGGCCACACCTCTAACCTCCAGGTGTTGCTATTGTGGTCATTTAACTTTTTTTTATTTATAGTTGCTTCTCCCCCAAGGCTGTGAGGTTTATAGCTTCAGTGATATCTGTGGTCTGCTGGTGTTTGGTTCTCGACTGAGTGCCTGTTGCTGCCATAGCTACTGGAAAGTTAACTGTTTCCTTTCCCTTTTGCATTTTGTGTTAGTTTATCTGTGTGTTGTTTTTTCCCTGCCCTTTGTTGTAGGCCTGATCGAGGCTCCTGGTCGTCCTTCCTTTTTGGAGGAACAGGTAGTCTCAGTTCTGTCACTATCGCCAGGGTCTTATAGGGTGAGTTAGGACTCTAGATTCCGCTGTGTATGAACTCACCTACCTTTGGGGTCTGTTCAAACTGATAGCCAGTCAGGACTGTGACTAGGGATTTGACTAGGAGGTGTCCTTCCTTGTTCCATTGCTTTCAGGCCTTGTTCCTTGTTCCCTCTCCTCCTTTGTCCGGTGTGGTGTCTCCCTCCCACACACGGGCATGAAATAATAAACTGCCAAACCGTCATTTTTTGCTAATTCGAGTGCAGCCATGGACCTGATTGCTGCACTAGCAGAACAGCTGCAGGGTCTATCTTTGGAAGTAGCTGATCTCCGCACGACCGTCTCTCGGATCCAGAGACCACAGGCTGTTGGTCCTGGTGGTGGTGGTTACCAGACCTGTCTGGAGCCTAAAGTTGCTCTCCCGGACAGATTCTCCGGGGGACGTGATAATTTCATTTTATTTAGAGAGGAATGTAAACCATATTTTAGGCTACGTCCACACTCATTTGGTGATGAGGAACAGCGAGTCAGTGTTTTGATTTCTTTGCTTAAAGGGAACCTGTCATCTGGATTTTGGGTATAGAGCTGAGGACATGGGCTGCTAGATCGCCGCTAGCACATCCACAATATCCATTCCCCATAGCTCTCTGTGCTTTTATTGTGTCAAAAAAACGATTTAATATATATGTAAATGAGGCTACTAACGTTTCCAGAGCCCAGCCACGCCCACTGTGAAGGAGCCCAGCACCGCCCCGCATACTCCGAATCTCCTCCTTGCTCCCTTCACAAAGCTAGAGCACCGTAATCTCACAATGCGCGAGCTAGCGCATGCACAGTGTCGGCATAGTGTTCCTTCCCTGTGCTGGCATCAGCCTCAGGGAACAAACTGTGCATGCGCTAGCTCACGCATCGTGAGATAACGGCGCTCTAGCTTAGTGACTTTGGGGAGCAAGGAGGAGATTCGGAGGATGCGGGGCGGTGATGGGCTCCTTCACAGTGGGCGTGGCTGGGCTCAGAGTCAGAGAACGCTTTTTTCACACAATAAAAGCACAGAGAGCTATGGGGACTGGATATTGCGGATGTGCTAGCGGCAATCTACCAGCCCAGGTCCTCAGCTCTATACCCAAAATCCAGGTGAAAGGTTCCCTTTAAGGGAAATGCGCACTCATGGGCTTTTCTCTTTAGACCGGATCGCAGATCAAAGTCATGGGTCTGAGACTCTGATCTATGATGACCCGGATCGGACCTCCCTGGCTGAAACCAAGCTGCGTGGCCTTCGTCAGGGAGATCGTTTTGCGGAATTTTTTTGCTCAGAGTTTAGGAGGTGGGCTACGGATACTGAGTGGAACGATCCGGCTCTCCATAGCCAGTTTTGTCAGGGGTTATCTGAGAGGCTGAAAGACACTTTGGCCTTTCATGAAACTCCTGTGTCTCTGGAGGATGCTATATCTCTTGCCATACGCATGGATAGATGCCTTAGAGAGAGATCTAGGGGCCCCCACTCTCAGCACGTACTATCACATGTTGTATCATCCTCCTCTGACACTTTGGGTGAAGCTACTCCTGGGTTTATGTCTGGGGACGAACCCATGCAATTAGGGGAGCTACTCCTGGATTTGCTTTTAAGCGTATTAGTCGTAGAAAGGGAGTGTGTTTTTTCTGCGGACAAAAGGGACATTTTATTAATGTATGTCCATGCATTCAGCCGCAAATAGTAAAAAAAAAAAAGAGGATGTCTAATTTCCATCTGACTCTTGGAGTGATGAGTCAGAGAACGTGCATTTGTCTTTGACTGGTAGTACCCGATTCCTCCTGAATGCTGAGGTGGCGCCAGAGTCAAAGACTGTGGGGATTGAGGTGTTTATCGACAGCGGGGCAGGGGTGAACCTGATTGATGCTCAGTTCGTTCATATGCAAGGGTTGTCACCGAGTGCATTAGAGAAAAACATTTCCATTTTTGCTATTGATTCTGCACCTCTAGCTCAGAAGTGTTTGTCTCAAATTGTGCATGATATCAGATTAAGACTGGGTGCCTTTCATCAGGAATTTATCTCGTGCATGTTGAAGGGTCTCCCCCCCTCCGGTTTACCGTGGTTAAGCAAGCACAATCCAACTATAAACGGATTCTGGATTGGGGTGATTATTGCGTAGACAATTGTATGAATACATCTTTTTTTGTTTTTAACTACTAAGACATTACCCTCTTTTATATCTGATTTTGTCGATGTATTTTGAGAGAGTGTATGCCAGGATTTACCTCCGCATCAGGAATATGATTGTCCTACCAACCTTATTCCCGGGGCTAAGTTACCCAAGTCTAGGCTGCATAACCTTTCTGGACTTGAAAGATTGGCCATGAGAGAATATATTGCTGAGAGTTTGGCTAAAGGACACATAAGACCTTCCAAATCTCCAGTGGCAGCAGGGTTTTTTTTGTTAAAAAAAAGACGGAGGTCTTCGGCCATGTCTGGATTTCCGTGAACTCAATCGGATTACTGTCTGTGATCCTTACCCCCTTCATTTGTTTCCTGATTTGTTTAACCAGATTGTTGGTGCCAAGGTGTTCTCCAAGTTGGACTTAAGGGGAGCATATAATCTGGTCAGAATCAAGGAAGGGGATGAAATGAAGACGGCTTTTAATACTCCAGAGGTTCACTTTGAGAACCTGGTCATGCCTTTTGGGTTGACCAATGCTCCTTTCGGTTTTCCAGCATTTTGTAAATAACATTTTTCATCACCTGGTGGGGAGGTTTGTAGTCGTATATTTAGATGATATACTAATTTATTCTCTAGAAGTGGAGACACATCAGGAACACGTTAGACAGGTGTTGCAGATCCTTAGGGATAATAAGTTGTACGCAAAATTAGAGAAGTGTGTTTTCGCTGTACACGAGGTGCAATTTTTGGGCCACCTGCTGTCATCTTCGGGTTTTCGAATGGATCCAGAGAAAGTCAGTGCAGCATTGGACTGGGATAGTCTCAAAAATCTGAAGGCTCTTATGCAGTTTTTTGGGTTCACTACCTATTACCGAAAATTTATTCAGAACTATTCGACAGTGGTAAAACCCTTAACTGACATGACTAAGAAAGGAACGGATGTCTCAGTGTGGTCTGATTCGGCGTTGCGAGCCTTTTCTGCGGTTAAGGAGTGCTTCGCTTCTGCCCCTATATTGGTGCAGCTGGATGTTTCACAACCTTTCATTGTGGAAGTGGACGCATTCGAGGTGGGAGTAGGAGCAGTTTTATTGCAGGGCCCGTCACCAGGTAAATGGCGTCCATGTACCTCTTTCTCTAAAAAACTCTCTACCGCAGAGAGAAATTAGGATGTGGGTAACAGAGAGCTGCTGGCCATTAAGTTGGCTTTTGAGGACTGGCGTCATTGGTTGGAAGGGGCGATTCATCCAATCACTGTGCTCACTGATCACAAAAATCTGCCCTACCTGGAGTTGGCTAAACGACTGAACCCGAGGCAGGCTAGATGGTCGTTGTTTTTTACTAGATTCAATTTCACTCTCACTTATCGTCCGGGGTTAAGAACGTGAAGGCGGATGCCTTGTCAGGTAGTTTTCCTGGAGGTGTTGATTTTGAAAATCGGAGTCCTATACTGGTGGAAGAGGTGGTGATATCCGCTCTATACCCTGACCTAGAGGTGAAGGTATTAGAGGCTCAGGGAGATGCACTGGATTCTTGCCCCTCTGGGTAATTGTTTGTGCCAGCAGAATTGCGGCACAAGGTGTTTGAGGAACATCACTATCAGTTCTTATAGGACACCCGGGGAGTAGATCCACTGCTGACCTCATCCCTCGTAGATTCTGGTGGCCGGGGTTGTGCAAGTGTGTTGAGGACTATGTATCGGCATGTGGTACCTGTGCATGCGCTAAGATGACACATACTCGGCCTTCCGGATCTCTACTTCCGTTACCCATCCCGTCTAGACCATGGACCCACTTATCTATGGATTTTATCACGGATCTGCCTAAATTGTCAGGAAAGATAGTTATTCTGGTAGTAGTTGATCGTTTTAGTAAAATGGTGCATTTTATTGCATTACCTGGCCTACCTAATGCTAAAACACTTACACAAGTGTTTGTTGACAACATTGTGAAACTTCATGGCATTCCCTCTGACGTGGTCTCGGATTGGGGGACTCAGGTTGTGTCCAGATTCTGGAAAGCGTTCTGTACTCGGCTGGGGTACAACTCTCTTTTTCTTTGGCTTTTCATCCTCAGTCAAACGGACAGACGGAGCGCACTAATCAGAGTCTGGAGACTTAAGATGTTTTGTCTATGAGGACCAGGAGGAGTGGTCCTCGTTTTTGTCTCTGGCAGAGTTTGCCATAAATAATCATAGACAGGAGTCCACTGGGAAGTTGCCATTTTTTGGGGCATATGGGTTTCACCCGCAGTTTGGCACATTTTCTGGTTCAGATACTTCTGGTAATCCCGGAGGAAGAATGTTTTTCGTCATCATTATCATCCATATGGCAGAGAATTCAAAATAATTTGATATTGGATTGAATATGGGCAACAAGTATAAACGTGTGGCTAACAGGAAACGTATGAATTGTCTGGACCTAAGAGTGGGTGATTTTGTGTGGCTGTCCACAAAAAATATTACGTTGAAGGTAACTTCTTGGAAGTTGGGTCCAAGATTTATTGGTCCATATAAGATCAGTGCCATTATTAATCCTGTAGCTTTTCATTTAGAACTTCCTCGGGCTCTGAAAATACATTATGTTTTTCATAAATCTTTGTTAGAGATATGTGGAACCCTTGAAGCTGTCTTCCTTGCCATCTGCTCCTGTCATGGTGGACGATAGTTTGGAATTCCAGATTGCCAAGATTATTGATTCTCGAGTCCTTCGTAGATCTCTTCAGTATCTTGTTCACTGGAAGTGTTATGGACCAGAGGAAAGGATGTGGGTACCGGCATCTGACGTGAATGCCAGTCGTTTGGTGAAAGATTTTCAAAGGTCTCACCTGGATAAGGTGGGTCCTGGGTGCCCGAAGGTCACCCATAAAAGCGTAGGTATTGTCACGGACGTACCAAGACATACAGACGTCTCAGCGACAGTGGGTGACAGAAAATCTGTGAGACTGGCAACACTTGCTTTGATCTGACAGGTTTCGTTTTGGATCAATCGACGTCTGTGTTGTTTCTGATACTGGCCACACCTCTAACCTCCAGGTGTTGCTATTGTGGTCACTCAACTTTCTTTATTTATAGTTGCTTCTCCCACAATGCTGTGAGGTTTATAGCTTCAGTGGTATCTGTTGTCTGCTGATGTTTGTTTCTCAGCTGAGTTCCTGTTGCTGCCATAGCTACTGGAAAGTTAACTGTTTCCTTTCCCTTTTGCATTTTGTTTTGGTTTATCTGTGTGTTGTTTTTCCCCTGCCATTTGTTGTAGGCCTAAGGGAGACTCCTGGTCGTCCTTCCTTTCTGGAGGAACAGGTAGTCTCAGTTCTGTCACTATCGCCAGGATCTTATAGGTTGAGTTAGGACTCTAGGTACTCCCGCGTATGAACTCACCTACCTTTGGGGGTCTGTTCTTACTGATAGCCAGTCAGGACTGTGATTAGGGATTTGACTAGGAGGTGTTCTTCCTTCTTCCCTTGCTTTCAGGCCTTGTTCATTGTTCCCTCTCCTTCTTTGTCCAGTGTGGTGTCTCCCTCCCACACACGGGCGTGACACAATATAAGCGTAAACAACGGCATAAATTAAAGTGCAACTTAACCCTTCAAAGTGCAATAAAGTAGGAAGTTCATGGCTTTGCATAGCAGCAATAAGTGTAAATGTTCACAAATGTGCAGACTCCAAAGTACCCTTGCTCCAGGGCACTAAACTACAAGGACAGCATTACTGTTGGAGAGTTTTCACAAATGAGTCCCCATGTAAAACATAGCTCGCTAGTTTGGGCAACATGAAACGGCCAAATCCCTTTTTCACTCTTATAACTGTAATTAGGACGGATTGTAAAAATATGTTAAAAGTGAGTCTGACCTCTGGGATAAGTGCAGAGGACAAGGGGGTATTTACCTCCATAGACTTGCATGAGGCCACTAGAAATACCTGGACATACATATTCTTCTGTTTCCATCAGTCCAATTCACAGTGGGGCATATTTACTGTAAATGTAGGGCAAGATTCATCATAAGAGGTCTGTGTTACTGTAATTTCGGCACGTTTTATCAAATGTTGTATCTTTGATAAGATCGGTGCATCTTTAAGTCTATTAGTGTAATGTATCAAGATGCGACTTTCTGAACTGAATTTTTTGGAGTATCTGCTTTTTTAGCCTTTTTTGTGACAAATTTATACAATTTCGTAGACCGTTGGCTAAAATTGCACGCAAAATATGTAGTGATTTTTCAATCTAATGTTATTTATTAATGTTCCTGCTCCAACACAGGACTGCAGTGGACTTTTTTGCGACTTTTAAAAAAAGTTGCAAGTGATAAATTTAGCTAAAAGTATAGCTCCACCCATAAAACATCCGTCTGCCCCTTAGTAAATACAAAATGCCGAGAACGACGCAAACCACAAAAAAATAAAAAAAATGCTGCAAACATTTCCAGGGCTCCAGACTAAAAAAAATATCAAGAAGCCATTGGCTCCTAACCTGAAAAATTTAGGAGCCAAATTAAAAAAAATTGTCGCCAAATTTAAAATACATATACGGTAATTACGGTATAATAAATAAAAAAAGAAATAAATACATGTCTTGTCACGATGCCCAAATTTTTACTCTATTTCGACACCATAAAAAAGTATTGCGATACTCGATACCACGTGAAAAAAATAAAACACCAAAAAAGCTGCGTGCATTCCACATTTTATGGAATGTCTGGCCCATAACAGAAAAGTCCGATCCTAATTTTTATCAGGACAAGGTGGCAAAAAAATGGCAAATTGTAAGTTTTTTTTTTTTTTTTTCTGTTACGGTGTTCACCACATAGGAGATATTTTAAAATATTTTAATAGTTTGCACTTTTTTGGGTGTGGCGGTATGTAATATTTATTTATTGTTTATATATTTTATATGCAAAATTGGGAAAGGGTGTGATTTAAACTTAATATTTTTTATTTTTATTTATTTTTACTTTTTACTTAATAACTATTTCCCCCCTTAGGGGCTAGAACCTGGGACCTTTTCATCCCTTGTCCTATTCACCCTAATAGAGATCTATCAGGGTGAATAGGACCTCACACTCTCCCTGCTGCTCTGTGTATGGTGCACAGAGCAGCAGGGAGTTGACTATGGCAGCCAGGGCTTCAGTAGCATCCTGGCTGCCATGGTAACCGATCGGAGCCCCAGGATTACACTGCTAGGGTTGCGATCAGAAGCTGCCCTGCCACCAATGAGGAGGGGACCCTGTGGCCACTGCCACCAATGATTACAATAGTTATAATAGGGGGGGGGGGTTGGGGGCGCACTGTGCCACCAATGATTCTACTTTTTAATACTGGGGTTAAGTGGGGGGGACGCACTGCGCCACCAATGATTATACTTTATAATACTGGGGTTAAGGGGGGGGCGCACTGCGCCACCAATGATTCTACTTTATAATACTGGGGTTGGGGGGGGGGGGCGGTGCACTGTGCCACCAATGAATATAGTTTATGCCTGAATTGAACACAAACGCAGGCTGTTGGTGCCGGCCATATCCCACACCCGGCCTCTATGACTGCGTGCTGTGATCCGCCGCAATTAACCCCTCAGGTGCCACACCTGACGGGTTAATAGTGGCGGATCGCAGCGCGCAGTCATAGAGGCTGGGTGCTGGGTATGGGATATGGCCGGCATCCGCAGCGCAGCCTGCGTTTGTATTCAGGCATAAACTATATTCATTGGTGGCAGCGGCGGCAAAGGGGGGAGGGACTGCCTCCTTCTCCCCTGTGCTGTTGAGGAGAACATGGCAAGCACAGACAGCAGCGCGTCCCACGTCAGTTCAACTCCTGTGTGAAAGAGGCAGAGCTGCGGAGGGTCTAGGCACAAATGGTGACAAGACTACAAAGTCTTGTCGCCATTTTGCAATTCTAAGTCGCATTGGCAACCATTTTGGTCGCCATCTGAAGCCCTGACTTCATAGATTTGTTGCAAGAGATACTCTACCGAGAAAACAAGCAAATACACTCCATACTTCTGTCTTAAGAGGTTACTCCACTTTCTATACCACCCATTTACTAGAGTAAGACTGTTGCATCTTTATAATCTACAGTTGATTGTTCTGGCCCCACTCACCTTTCCATTACACTTTTCAAAACCAAAGTAAATGATGCTGTAACGCGGGGCTGGCGACGTCTGTTTCCTTCGCAGTGCCGCCAGCGCCCTCCGCAAGGAGAAGCCCAAAAGCGCAGCCTGCGTCCTCGTCTCCATGGCAGCAGGAAAGCAGAAGAGAAGCTGAGTGCCGAGAAGTATGATCGGTGCTCGGCCGTGTTGGGCTGTGCACTGTGAGTCACGTGACACTGGCCACGTCATGTGACTCACCAGCCAGAGCTATTTAAACAGGCAGCCTGCTGGCCACAGGTTGCCTGTGATTGGTCTTATTTCATTCACCAGCATATTGCCTGTTAGTGTTTGCTGTGTTTTAACCTCGCTCTTGCTTTCTCCTGCATTTGACGTGACTTCTTAGCTTTGACCCCGGCGTGAGTTTAACTTAATCTTGTTTTCCCTTTTGTATTGTTGTACCTCCTGGCTCCTGACCTCGGCTCGTATTGACTTTGATATTTGATTAACCCCTCAGTGCCTGCCTGTCACCTTGTTTGTTGTTTTCTCCTTTATTGTGTTCTTTCCTTTAAGGCCCTGCACGTACTCAGATAAGGGACCGCCGTCAAGTTGTACACCGTCGCCTAGGGCGGACCATGTAAGTAGGCAGAGACAGAGGTGAGGGTGGAGCTCAGGGCGGCACACACTCCTCCCATAAGTGACAGAATTACAGCCCATACCTTCATTATGGACCCGATGCGAGTGCTTACTGATCAGGTCCATAACCTTGCTCAAATGGTGCTGGAGTTGGCAGGAAGGTTACAGCAGCAGGAATCGGTTCAGACCCCACCTGCAGCTACCTCTTCCATGCAGAATATCGAGCCCCATGTTAAGCTGCTGGATCGTTTCAGGAGATCGTAGATCTTTTCTTGCATTTAGGGAAAGCTGTAAATTGTACTTTCGTTTACGCCCTCATTTTTCAGGGTCTGAACAACAAAGAGTAGGGATTATTATCTCTTTGTTGCAAGGCGACCTAGAAGAATGGACATATTCTTTCCCCACGGACTCCCCTTGTCTAGCTTCAGTGGAATCGTTCTTTCAGGACTTTATGATGAACCTGATAGATCGACTGTGGCAGAATCTCAGTTGAAGTCTCTTACTCAGGGAGACAGACCAGTAGAGGAGTACTGTACCCAATTCCACAAGTGGTGTGTTCCCTCTGGCTGGAATGAGCCAGCACTCAAGTGTCAGTTTAGATCAGGGCTCTCTCAAAGTCTCAAAGACATGTTGGTCAGCTATCCCTGTCCTGACACCTTAGAGCAGACTATGACCCTAGCCGTTAGACTGGACCGACGCGTCAGAGAAAGGCAACGGGAACATCTGTTCTTTCCACAGGCCGTGGGCAAACCAGACTCCTTCCCTATGGGAGTCAAGGTGGAAATTCATTTTGAAGAACCCATGCAACTCGGGATGACCAGAAGAGATCAATGAAGCCAAAGGGGTACATGTTTCTACTGTGGAGACTCTGACCACTGGGTACGACTATGCCCCAAGGTCCCTTCCTCCGGAAAATCATCCATATCGGACGTCCCGAAGCATAAGGTACTCCCAGAGGTGGTAAAAAAAAATTCTTAGTACCAGTGGTTATTTATTTAGGTTCTTGTAAGGGTCACGGGGGAGGCTTTTATTGATTCAGGCTCCGCCTCTAATTTTCTTGATCATAATTTTGCTCTCTCTATTGGGGTACCCATTTTGCCTCTCCCTAACCCAATCTATATTGTTGCTATTGATTCTACTCCTTTGGTGTGCGGGACGGTCAAATTTTGTACTCCTGAGGTGACCTTGACTGTGGGGGCTTGTCATAATGAAATCCGTTATTTTTTGATATTAGAAAATTTACCCATGGAGGTGGTTTTGGGCATGCCTTGGCTCCAGATTCATAACCCTGTCATTAATTGGTCCACGGGTGAAATAGAGAAATGGGGACCTAAATGTAGTTCCTATTGTCTACCGGTTATTCAGGCTGGAATCACTAGTGGGTCAAAAACTCTTCCCCCATACATTTATGACTTCGCTGAAATGTTTTTTCCACATCTGACACTGAGAACCTTCCACCCCATAGATCATATGATTGTGCCATCAATCTCGTTGCAGGATCCAAATACACGAAGGGTCGTATTTATAACTTGTCCGGTCCTGAACGAGCCTCTATGAGGGAATATCTGAAGGAAAGTTTAATAAAAGGTCATAATAAAAGGTATCACCTATGGGGGCAGGGTTTTTGGGTTGTGAAAATAAATAAATATGGGGGTCTGAGACACAGTGATGGCCAGTTCGCATTGTTCGCCGGCGAACACATGCGGGCTGCCATCTTAACTCACAAGTCCGGCGAGGCACAGGTAAGCCCTTACCTGTGCCTGCGCCGCAAGCCGGTCTGAAACTAATGCGGTCACCGGGAGCAGGCAGTTCCGAGAACAGCCGCCGGGGGCCTTCATCGGGCTGTTCTTGGAACTGCCTGCTCCCGCTGTGCATCGCCGGACTTGTGATTTAAGATGGCAGCCCGCATGTGTTCGCCGGCGAACAATGCGAACTGGCCATCACTGCTGAGACCCTGTATTGATTAAAGAAAATTTTACAAAATTACTATTAAAAATCAGTACTCTTTGGCGTTCATTCCAGACCTGTTCAATCAGGTGCTTTGGGCTTGCTGGTTCACAAAACTCGATTTAAGGGGGGCTTATTATCTGATTCGAATTAGGGAGGGAGACGAGTGGAAAACTGCCTTTAACACTCCTGAGGGTCATTTTGAATATTTGGTCATGCCGTTTGGTCTGAGTAATGCTCTGCCAGTTTTTCAAAATTCTGTTAATTATATTTCCAGGCAGTTTATTGGAAAATTTATGATTGTATATTTGAACGATATCCAGATTTTTTTCACCGAATTGGGATTCCCATGTCACTTACACCAGACAGGTTCTGGAGGTCCTTAGAAAAAAACAATTATTTGCCAAAGAGGAGAAATGTATATTTGGGGTATAAGAAATTTTGTTTTTGGGATATATCCTTATTCCTCAATCTTTTAAGATGGATCCGAGGAAGGTGCAAGACATTCAGGAATGGGTGAGACCCTCTTCCCTTAAAGCGTTGCAACATTTTTTGGGGTTTTCCAATTATTGTCGAAATTTATAAAAAAAAATTCATGGTCGCTAAAACTCTTACTGACCTTACCAGGAAGGGGGCGGATCTAGTGAATTGGCCATCTCAGGCCATGAAAGCCTTCGAAACTCTCAAGAAGTGTTTTGTTAACACCCCAATCCTGGTTCAGCTGGATCAAGAAAAGCCTTTTGTAGTTGAGGTCAATGCATCTGAAGATGGAGTAGGAGCGGTTCTCTCTCAGGGGTCATCAAATCTCACGAATCTGAGACCTTGTGCGTTCTTCTCTTGTAAGTTCTCTCCTACTAAGAGAAATTACGACATTGGGAACCGAGATTTACTCACTATTAAATGGGCCTTTGAGGAATGGCCTCATTTTTTGGAGGGGGCTCAACATTGTGTTACAGTTCTTACTGATCACAAAAATTTATTGTATTTGGAATCTGCTAAACGTTTGAACCCCAGACAAGCAAGATAGGCATTATTCTTTACACGTTTTAACTTTTGTATTACTTTCAGGCCAGGAAGTAAAAATGTTAAAGCCGATGCCTTGTCCCGAAGTTTTTCTGCTTTTCAACCTCCGGATACTCCTCCAGAACCAATATTGCCAGCAGGTATCATTGTGGCTTCGGTGTCCTCCGATCTAACTACTGAAATAGAAGAGGCAGGACAACACCTAGATCCGGTACAATCCACTACAGATAAATTGTTTGTCCCAGGTTATTTTAGTCCTCCGACTGTTTGGTAAATCCCATAATTCAGTATTTAGTGGACATCCGGGTATTAATGCCACCAAGGAGCTTGTCTCCAGGTCCTACTGGTGGCCCACGTTATCTAGAGATGTCCACTCTTATGTGTCTTCATGTGAAGTGTGTGCCATAGCCAAAACTCCCAGATCCCGTCCAGTGGGTGAGTTACGACCACCGCCCATCCCTAGTAGACCTTGGTCTAATTATTCCATGGATTTTATCACCAACTTGCTGTTTTCTGAGGGTAAGTCTGTGGTATGGGTAGTGGTTGATAGGTTTAGTAAGATGGTGCATTTTGTTCCACTGGCAAAGCTTCCCAATGCTAAGACTCTGGCTTCCCTGTTTATAGATCATGTGGTACATCTGCAGGGGATTCCAGAAAATGTGGTCTCGGATAGAGGCGTTCAGTTCGTCTCTAGGTTTTGGAGGGCTTTTTGTCTTAAGTGTGATATTTCCTTGTCTTTTTCTTCGGCCTTTCACCCTGAAACTAACGGTCAAACTGAACATTTGAATCAGTCTTTGGAGCAGTTTATGAGATGTTATGTTTCTGACAACCAACAGTTGTGGGTGAGACATCTACCCTTGGCTGAGTTCGCCATTAACAACCAAGTGAACTCATCCACTCGGGTGTCTAATTTTTTCTGTAACCTTAGTTTCCATCCACGATTTAATTCTTTTTCACCATCTTCCTCGCAAATTCTGGAGGCTGATAGGTTGGCTAGAGAACTGTGCCCAGGTTCAGTCGAATCTGAAAAAAGCTCAAGAGATTCAAAAGACCAAGGCTAATAAAAAAGTGCTCTCGAGAGGTGGATTTTGGGGTGGGTGAGGAGGTATGGTTATCCACCAAAAATCTATCTCTAAAAGTACCTTCAAATAAGTTTGCACCGCGATTTATTGGGCCTTATGAGATTGTGAGTATTATTAATCCTGTATCTTTTAAACTAAGACTGCCTGACTCCTTTCGCATCCATAATGTGTTTCACAAATCTTTACTAAAAAAATGTGTCACCTGTAGCTCCTTTACAAGAATCTCCGCCACCAGTGGAGGTTGCCGGGCAACTCGAATTTAAGATCTCTAGGATTATCAATGTAAGAAAGGTCTGGAATTCTTTCCAGTATTTAGTCCATTGCAAGGGTTTCGGTCCTGAAGAGAGGTCTTGGGTACCAGCGAGTAAGATACATGCTGCCAGATTGCTTGTAAAAAATTACATCTTCCCCATCTGGCGAAGCCCACTCCGGTGGCCCCTTGTGGAAGGGGGGGGGGGGTGTACTGTAATGCGGGTCGGCAACCTGTGCTTTCTAAGCAGCCGGCGGCCCTGCGCAAGGGGAGGGTCATGAACGCAGCCTGCGTCCTTGTCTCCATGGCAGCAGGTGAGCGACAGAGGAGCTGAGTGCCGAGAAGTATGATCGTCATGTGACTCACCAGCCAGGGCTATTTAAACAGGCAGCCTGCTGGCCACAGGTTGCCTGTGATTGGTTTTATTTCATTCACCAGCATATCGCCTGTTAGTGTTTGTTGTGTTTTGACCTCGGCTTCGTATTTTGACCTCGCTCTTTCTTTCTCCTGTGTTTGACGTGACCTCTTGGCTTTGAACCCGGCGTGAGTTTGACTTGATCTTGTTTTCCCTTTTGTATTGTTGTACCTCCTGGCTCCTGACCTCGGCTCGTTTTGACTTTTATATTTGATTAACCACACAGTGCCTGCCTGTCACCTTGTTTGTTGTTTTCTCCTTTATTGTGTTCTTTCCTTTAAGGCCCTGCACGTACTCAGATTAAGGACCGTCGTCAAGTTGTACACCATCAGCCTGGGGCAGTTCGTGCAAGTAGACAGGGACAGAGGTGAAGGGTGGAGCGCAGGGCGGCACACACTCCTCCCATACGTGACAGATGCAAAATAATGTACATTTTTTGCTCAAATAAGTCCAAAAAGTCACAAAAGCTCAATACAGTATGCTATATTCATTTTTACAAGGGGTAACATGAGAAAAGTACCTCAAAATTTGTTACAAATTTTCTTCTGAATAGGGCAACAGCCCGTATGTGGTCATAAACTACTTTATGGGCACACCGCAGGACTCTGAAGGGAAAGAATGCTATTTGGCTTTTGATGGGCAGGTTTGAAGCCAGAATTCTGGAGTGTAGGCTTGATAAATTCTCTGCTTAGACTACACAGCCTTAACCCCTTCTGAACCCAACCAGTTTTCACCTTCAGGGCCCAGCCTAATTTTGCAAATCAGATACATGTCACTTTATGTGGTAATAACTTTGGAATCCTTTAACTTATCCAAGCAATTCTGAGAATGATTTTTGTGACACATTTAAATTCACAAAAGTAGTAAATTTGGGTTGATATGTCTTACCTTTAGAAAATGTAAAAAAGAGGTTTATAAATTTGAATTTCACAGCTTTCAAGACAGTGATACCTCAAAAAATTGTTATTAATATTCACCATATGTCTACTTTATGTTGGCATCATTTTGTAAATGTCATATAATTTTTTTTAGAACCTTAGAAGGCTTAGGACTGTAGAAGCAACAATGTGGCACTCACCATAAAATCCTTTCTTTATTCATAATACATAAAATACATAGGCTTTGAAGTGCAAGATGCCAAACAGAGGCGACGTCCGTTTCATGCTGACTGCGCTTCCATAGGCCTCCCTGACCATTTTAAGGACCAAATCAGTTCAGAAGTGACTTTGAAGGGCTTACATAATAGAATTCACCCATAAAGGACCCCATTTTAGAAACTACACCCCTCACATTATTCAACTGATTTTGGAAACTTTGTTACCAATTTACATGTTTCACAGGAATTAAAGCAAAATGGAGGTGAAATTTTCCATTTTAATTCATTTTTTCTGTAACACAGCAAGGGTTAACAGGTGTTTCTATGAGCTGATTCTGCAGCTTATAGGAATACCCCATATATGGTTGTAAATTGCAGTATGGGCAGACCACACGGATCAGAAGAGAAAGAGTGCCATATGGCTTTAAGAGTGGAGATTTTGTTATAATGTTTTATGGGCACCATGTGGCATTTGATGTAACCCTGAGATACCTCGATAGTGGAAAACCCGTACATTTTTTAAACTAAACCCCTCAAGGAATTTATTAAGGGGTATAGTGAGGGCTTTAACACCATAGGCGTGTTTCACTGACTTTAGAAACACTTGGCTGTGAAAAGAAAATCTAATTTCTTCAAAAACTATGTTGCTTTGCCTTAAGTTTTTAATTTCCACAAGGAGTAACAGGAGAAAAAGCACCTCACAATTTATGACACATTTTTTCTGAATGCAGCAACACCCCATATGTGGTCGTAAACTGTAGCATGGGCACATGGCAGAGCTGAAAAGGGTAGGATCGTTATTTGGCTTTTGAAGGGCAGATTTTGCTGTAATGCTTTTTGGGCACCATGTCGAATTTGAAGAGACCCCGAAGTACCTATGCAGTGCACTGGAAACCCCAAAAAGTGACAATTGTGGAAACGACACCCTTCCGGGGTGTAGTGAGCGCTTTGACTCCACAGGCGTTTCATAGTCCTTTTTCATTTTCACAAGGGGTAACATGAGAAAAATCACCTCAAAATATGTTACGCGTTTTCTTCTGAATAGGGCAACAGCCCATATGTGGTCATAAACTACTGTATGGGCACACTGCTATTTGGCTTTTGATGTGCAGATTTTGCTGGAATGGGTCTCGGAGACTCTCAGCCAATATATTTGGATCAAAACACACCTGTGCCAAGGTGGTCTCAGTCAGGCAGGACCTACTCTAAAACTGTCAATGCCGTTGGGCATCTACAAACCGGATTCCAAAAAAGTTGGGACACTAAACAAATTGTGAATAAAAACTAAATGCAATGATGTGGAGATGGCAAATGTCAATTTATTTATTTGTAATAGAACATAGATGACAGATCAAACGTTTAATCCGAGTAAATGTATCATTTTAAAGGAAAAATACATTGATTCAAAATTTCACGGTGTCAACAAATCCCCAAAAAGTTGGGACAAGTAGGAATAAGAGGCTGGAAAAAGTAAATTTGAGCAGAACGAAGAGCTGGAAGACCAATTAACACTAATTAGGTCAATTGGCAACATGATTGGGTATAAAAAGAGCTTCTCAGAGTGGCAGTGTCTCTCAGAAGCCAAGATGGGTAGAGGATCACCAATTCCCACAATGTTGTGCAGAAAGATAGTGGAGCAATATCAGAAAGGTGTTACCCAGCGAAAAATTGCAAAGACTTTGCATCTATCATCATCAACTGTGCATAACATCATCCGAAGATTCAGAGAATCTGGAACAATCTCTGTGCATAAGGGTCAAGGCCGTAAAACCATACTGGATGCCCGTGATCTCCGGGCCCTTAAACGACACTGCACCACAAACAGGAATGCTACTGTAAAGGAAATCACAGAATGGGCTCAGGAATACTTCCAGAAACCATTGTCAGTAAACACAATCCACCGTGCCATCCGCCGTTGCCAGCTGAAACTCTACAGTGCAAAGAAGAAGCCATTTCTAAGCAAGATCCACAAGCTCAGGCGTTTTCACTGGGCCAGGGATCATTAAAAATGGAGTTTGGCAAAATGGAAGACTGTTCTGTGGTCAGACGAGTCACGATTCGAAGTTCTTTTTGGAAATCTGGGACGCCATGTCATCCGGACCAAAGAGGACAAGGACAACCCAAGTTGTTATCAACGCTCAGTTTAGAAGCCTGCATCTCTGATGGTATGGGGTTGCATGAGTGCGTGTGGCATGGGCACCTCGCATGTCTGGAAAGGCACCATCAATGCAGAAAAATATATTCAGGTTCTAGAACAACATATGCTCCCATCCAGACGTCATCTCTTTCAGGGAAGACCCTGCATTTTTCAACAAGATAATGCCAGACCACATTCTGCATCAATCACAACATCATGGCTGCGTAGGAGAAGGATCCGGGTACTGAAATGGCCAGTCTGCAGTCCAGATCTTTCACCTATAGAGAACATTTGGCGCATCATAAAGAGGAAGGTGCAACAAAGAAGGCCCAAGACGGTTGAACAGTTAGAGGCCTGTATTAGACAATAATGGGAGAGCATTCCTATTTCTAAACTTGGGAAACTGGTCTCCTCGGTCCCCAGACGTCTGTTGAGTGTTGTAAGAAGAAGGGGAGATGCCACACAGTGGTGAAAATGGCCTTGTCCCAACTTTTTTGGGATTTGTTGACACCATGAAATTCTGATTCAACATATTTTCCCCTTAAAATGGTACATTTTCTCAGTTTAAACTTTTGTTCCGTGATTTATGTTCTATTCTGAATAAAATATTAGAAGTTGGCACCTCCACATCATTGCATTCAGTTTTTATTCACGATTTGTATAGTGTCCCAACTTTTTTGGAATCCGGTTTGTACATTCAGGAGAGCAGACTCTGCACGTATAGTGTGCTGCTTCTAGTTACCTCTGTGTAGATGCTCTCCTGAATGTAGATGCCCGACATAGGTAGATTTAAAGTAGGACCTGCCTGACTGAGACCACCTTGGCGCTGGTAGGTGGGCACAGATGTGTTTTGATCAAAATATATTGGCTGAGAGTCAGGGCTTAGTCCATATATAATGTTTGCATGCATTGTGTTAGTGCAGTGATAGGCAAACTGCGGCTCTCCAGCTGTTGCAGAACTACAACTCCCAGCATGCAAAGACTGCCTGCAGCTTTCAGCCTACAGCAGGGCATGGTGGGAGTTGTAGTTTTGCAACAGCTGGAGAGCCGCAGTTTGCCTATCACTGTGTTAGTGCATTATTTTCAGTGATTTTTCTTTTTATAAATGTAGCCATGCACATCCGCATATTCATTTATTACATCGTGCAGGATGTTTTTTTTTCTTTTGTGTTTTTTTTCCTGTGATTTTTGTTTAGTCTGTAGTATGCACTTGAAGGAGTGGCACTTTCAATTGTGAATGTGCATCTATTTTATCTTGGAAGCAGCACTTTTGTACACTTTTGCCTGGCCTATCCCACAGGTGACCCTGATTAGGTGGTACATATAGGTGTGTGTGCTCCTCCTCTCATTGGTTTCTTGGTGCACACAGAGGTGACAAGGAGCAGCACACTATATGTGTAGGGTCTGGTATCCTGAATGTAGATGCTCAACGGCATAGGTAGGTTTAGAGTTGGACCTGCCTGATTGAGACCATCTTGGCGCTGGTAGGCGGGCACAGATGTGTTTTGGCTGATAGTCTCAGATTTTATCATATCAGAATGAGAGCTTAGTCCATATATAATGTTTGCATCTATTGTGTCAGTGCATTGTTTTCTGTGAATTTTCTTTTATAAACAAAACAACCAAAAAGTGACCCCCATTTTAGAAACTACACCCCTCCAAGAATTTACCAATAGGTGTAGAGAGCACTTTGAGCCCACAGCAAAAGTTAAAGCACTGTAGGAAGTGCAAAGTCAAGAATTGCAATTTGTTGCTGTTTGGGTACACTGCAGGGTTCAGAAGGGAAAGACCACCTTTTGTCTTTTGCAGCACATATTTTGATGAATTGGTCTATGGGCGCCATGTTGCTTTTGCACAGCCCCTGGGGTACGTTTTTTATCTTTTCTCTTGAAGGAGCAGTGTGAAGGTTTTTTTTATTTTTTCGGGATGAGTTGACATTATCATTGGTTCTATTTTGGGGTATATACAACTTTTAAATAAAAATGTCACTTTTTGGGAAGCAGGATAAACAAAAATTCTGCCATTGCTTTTTGGTTTTTGTTATGTGATGTACTCTTTGAGAGAAAAATGACGTTATCTTTATTTATCTGATCAGTACGAATACAGAGATACTAATTTTATATATGTATATTTTTAAGTTTTTTGCTTCTTTTACACAATGAAATCATTTTTGAAAAAAATATATGTTTTTGTGTCTGAGAGCCATTTTTTTAAAAAGATTTCTGTCAATGGTTTTGTGTGAGAGCTTGTTTTTTGTGGGATGATTTGATGTTTTCATTGGTACCATTTTAGGGTACATAAAAATTTTGATTTTTTTTTATGTAGGAGGTTACAAAAAAATGGCTGTTTTGGCATAATTTTTTTTTTTTTTTTTTTATATAGCATTCAACTGACAGAGTAGATCATGCAATATTTTATGGAGCAGGTCCTTACAAGATGCAGTGATACCCAACATGTCTATTTAAAAAAAAAAAAATTTCAGTGGTATATAATAAAAGCATTTTTTTTAAATGTTTTTGTTTTGCCATTTTTTGAGAGCCTTGTTTTTTTTTAATTTTCTAGTTATGGTCTTGTGTACGAGCTCATTTTTTACAATACCATTTTAGCATACAAACGAGGGATACTTTTTAAATGAGTCATATTATAATTTATGGGAGGCGGGGGAAAAATGGCTGTTCTGGCATAGTTTTTATTTATTTTTATGATGTTCACCTGATGCGGTAGACCAAATATGCCTATTTTTTTTTGTTTTCTATTTTTTTTCAATAGTAAATGGCTTGTTGGGGTAAGGGGTTGATTTTTTGCCACTTAAAACTTTTATTTTTCTAAAACTTTGTTTCATTTTTTTTTTACTTTTTATTTTTATCCCACTAGCAGACTATAACTTTTGAGGGTTTTCTACGATTCAATACATTTCTGTATTTGTAATGCATTGTAACTGTCAGTATTAGGGTCCATTCCGCAATTTTGCGGAACAGGTGCGGACCCATTTATTTTCAATGGGGCCAGAATGTGCTGTCCGCATCCGCATTTGCGGATCCGCACTTCCGCTCCGCAAAACAATAGAACATGTCCTATTCTTGTCTGCAATTGCGGACAAGAAAAGGCATTTTCTATGAGAGTATGAGAGGCGATGTGCGGTGTCCGTGTTTTGCGGATCCGCAATTTTCAGATCCGCAAAACACATACGGACGTGTGAATGGACCGTTACACTGAAAGTTCGCCCATGGGACTCACAGGCTTCCGTAGCTGGTAGGTCCCAAGGCCTTTGCAAGGCTTCGGGCTACAATAGCAACCATCATCACCCTGTGATCACATCAAGGGAGACGATGGTGTTACAGAGGGAGCCCCCTCCCTCTGTAAACCTCCTAAATGCAGTGGTCAGCATTGACTGCGGCATCTAAGTTGTTAAACTGCCAGCATTGACGTTTTCACCGATGCCAGCAGGGGCATGGGTGTCAGTAACAGCTAGGCCATTGCAGTGATTGAGTGGGTATAGCTCCTGTTGTACGGCGTGGGTCCTTAACTCCCATCTGGTTGTGTTGTATATATACTGGGGTACTACTGTGCCAGATCTATCACAGTTGCTGATTCTGGATGATAAATCTGGTACATCTTTAGACTGCCTTGTCTAACTTTACACCACTTATTTGTTGACCTAGCGTTCACTAAAAAAAATCCCCAAATTTGGCACATTATTGCGCATTTTAAGGCATTTCCTGTGAAGTCACGCCTCCTTTTCACTAAACCATGCCCCTTGTTAGATGAAGCAAAAACAACTGTCTGAAACCATGTGCTGTGTCGTGCAAGGCTAGTTTTTTGGCACAAATTGCAACACAATTCTGGTGCATTTTCAAGAGTAAATCTGCCCCAAAGAGACCATGCACTGAAGTCCCACCAGTATCCTGCAAACAGCAGGGGCTTATCTCAGGGGATGTGACATTTAGTCCTTCAATCCCTTTAATAAATGGTCGGAGGAAGGTTGATACATCTTGACCCAATATGGTGTGTCCATTTTAACTATAGAAATCTGATTCAGTCTCCACCTGCAGACCATGGGAAGCTTTACTTCTGTCCATGTGCTCAGCTGTGTAGATGTGAGGTTGGGGTGGTGGTGGGGATGTAATTATATGTGTTAACCATGTAAATAAATTAAAGCAAACATTATATCAGGGCTGGTCTGACAGTGGTCCTAGCACACCCAGGAGTACGGCACCAGCCAATGTCCCTATAGCTGTGTGTGAAGAGCTGGCTGTGGATTAAAGATACTGGGCCAAAGGACTTACAGCGGAATCCACAGCTCTAAGCGATGTGAACTTATTCCAGCACAAGCGCCGGTTATGTTGAGTTTTATTGTTGTGGTTTATAAGGTGTAAATTGTCTTTAGTAAGGTCCAACTGGTAAACAACATGTAAAGCCAAGCTGTCCAATCTGTTCTGTGGTGACCGCGAGCTACATAGCTGTGCTAGGAAGCATAATGCGCCAGCACATGTAAGTTAAAATAGCGTCCCGCAAAACCTCGTAAAATTGTGTTAGCGGGAAATGGTTTATGTGTTTAATGGTGGGAGAGTGAGTTCCACATCCCATTTTAGTTCCCCAGGTGGTTCCTGTGTATTCTTTTCTGGTATTTTAATGGACTGGGGTTAGTGCACTGGGAACGGATTCTCGCCTGGATTCCCTCGACCTCCAGACCCTGTAGCTTCACTGGAGAATTTGGAAGGGACACCTTGGGAGACACAGTCCACGCATACACACTCCATGCTCATCCAGACCCTGGAACCATGAGGTGAGACGTGCTGGTCGGACTTTAGATCCACATAAGGTCAGGGACGATATTGGTAATTATCTCGAGGGCCTCAATTGAGCCACTATACTCCCAGCCAGTAGTGCCATTATGAGGATGGTGATGGGTAGACTCAGTGGTGCAGTTCCCATAGGGGGTCTCACGTGTAGTCTCAGGTGAGGGGCTTGGCCTCAGGGGAATACATCTGCCATTACCCAGCATTGGGGGAGGTGTTCCCTGGAGGATGAGCCTGAACCCCGAGGGTGGCATTGGTACTTAAGACACATACTGAGAGATGATGGGTTGTTGCTGGTTGGAGTTGAATCCATGCTCTTAGGTTGTGGTGTCCGTGGTCTGGATAAGCATCGGCTGTGACTGCAAAATATATTGGTGGGTCATACTAAAGCTGTGGGTAAACCTAAAACGTTGGGAGACAGTGGGTATAGCCTGGTACGGAACTAAATGTCCGAGCTCGGGATATCGTGGACTGTGTCTCGGAGGGTTTCAGTCCAAGTGTCTGGGGCATCTATCTGCATGTGCTGAATAATGGTGGATGAAAGAATAAAGACAGTTGCATCATTATCCTCATTAGATGATTAATACAACCAACGAACCCACATCTTCTCACTGTGCTGCCACATTGTCTCTTTAACATTGCCAGCCACGATAACAACAGCCGTGTCAATACCAAAATAAGATTTAGTCATCACTCTTTCTGTAGATCCATTTTAAAAGAAAGTTCTGGCCAGTACTTAGATTTTTATTAGTACTAGGACTTTGTTTGACCATCAGGCCGTGGGCCCCTAGTGATTTATGGGGCCTCGAGCAGAGTTCATTTCACTGAATTGTCAGTCTGCATATGCATTAAAGATAAAAATTTACTGAAACTGGAGTTCTAGGTTTACACAGGTCATGATGAGGTCATGATACGGTTAGGGAATGCATGTGGTTACCGTATGTACAATCAAGCTTTTTGGGTGTGTTTCTTGACCACGATCATTTGTGTACTGTTGTTTGCATTGTTGTGAATTTTGCTGGTTCTTTAACATTCTGCTGAACTTTAAATAGTGATATCTATGTTAAAGGTATGGACCACTGACCTATACTGCGTGCGGTTGATCAACTGCATAGCCAATGCAGTCAACAGCACGTCAATCAGATGAAGTCATCAAAACTTGGAAAGTGCCAGCTCTATCTCAGAAACCTATTTTCCCGTTGACTTCTATTGGTATAGAAGATGCGGCGGCTCCTAACCACTTCATGACCACATCACGACCGTGCCGTGTGGTCACACTCTTTGTGCGCTCAAGTGAATGCAAAGGGAGGATTTCTGCAGTGTGTGTTAGAGAGTAAATGGAGAAATGTCTGAGTGGATGTCCATGCGTCTGTCAGTGGACTTCAACAGGACCAAAGCAGCATATGCTTCTGTTGTCTTTCCATTCACCCATGGTCAGTGGAAAAAGAAGGATGTGTGAATAAACACATTAAAATCAATGAATATGTGTGCTGTCTATGGAGAACCATCATGTGAAAAAGGCCTGACCAAACTCCGACCAAAACATGGATGTGTGAATTAGGCCAAAGGCCAAGCTTGGTTGGGTTACAATAAAATATCACGACACATCCATCAAGCTGAAGACCCCAAATTCTTTAGACTGTAATATATTTAATCCAGCCTTATCTTTCTACACTTTATATATCTCCTATATGTTCTATAGAGATAATCGTTCTAGAAAATCGTTCCTCAAGAACCACGTGTCACATCACAGATAAAACCAACTCTAGAACTCAATGGGGGACAGCACCACATAGCGATTGCTGCAATTTAAATAAGATTAAAGAGAAATTCACTAAAGGCCCCTTTACACGGGCCGAGAATCGCCTAAATCAAGAACCCTCGTTACTATGAACGCTCGTTAGCGATAATCTGGCGGTGTGAATGCACCGCCGATTACCAGATGAATGAGCAAAATACTCATTCATCGGGTAATTATATTGTTTGTGCAAACACAAAAATCCTTGTTTCCCGACAGTAGATGTGTAGACATGATCTGCTGCTGGGAAACAACAAGACAGCATTGGGAAGAGCGATGGCATTAGTGTTCGATCCTCCTCATACTCTGGAGGAGATAGCTGCATTTAAATAACGGTCTCCTCCACTAGTGACCAGCAAATATTCAGGAAGGAACGCTTCCCTCCCAATCTGCTGGTACATTGTCCAGGGACCTTTACACTTCACATCTGGTCTCTCCAGTATGGAACTGTGGTGAAACCTCAAGAAAAATGCCTCCTGTGAACTTGGTATAATACTAGTATCAACTCTAGTGAAAGTAAGAGCGGACAGCCTGAATATACTGAGTGATTCACTATATTCCAGTTCCAGCTTCCTCTACGACACAAGAGGAAACTAAAGCCCCAGAGTTCCTTTCTGCTTTTGCTTTAGTCCATATGACAGATCCTTCCTAGACCCAGGACCAAATAAAACAATGACAAGGACAAGGGGGACTTGATCCTTCTAGTAAATGCGATCACTGTTTACATGATGAGTAGATGTGAGAAGCTGTGGTTACATGACGCGGTGCACAGCCCGTCCTCCAACCACCGTTCACCACAAAGAAGACTAATGGAAAGATTTTTTATTTCCTGGAAGCAGATTCAGACTGAGAAATGCCAAGGCTTCTCCCATCCCTCTCCAACCCCCCCCCCCCCCCTCCCGTCCACTCACTTCTAGTCTTTGAGGGAAACTTGGAGATATTGGCAGCATCTTACATAGAGGTCCAAGGTGCATCTCGAGTCAAGAAATGGATGTGTGCACCACGGATGTTATGGGGCACACATATAAGGTTGGTGTCACACATACAGTACAGACCAAAAGTTTGGACACACCTTCTCATTCAAAGAGGTTTCTTTATTTTCATGACTATGAAGGCATCAAAACTATGAATTAACACATGTGGAATTATATACATAACAAACAAGTGTGAAACAACTGAAAATATGTCATATTCTAGGTTCTTCAAAGTAGCCCCCTTTTGCTTTGATTACTGCTTTGCACACTCTTGGCGTTCTCTTGATGAGCTTCAAGAGGTAGTCCCCTGAAATGGTCTTCCACCAGTCTTGAAGGATTTTTTAGAGATGCTTAGCACTTGTTGGCCCTTTTGCCTTCACTCTGCGGTCCAGCTCACCCCAAACCATCTCGATTGGGTTCATGTCCGGTGACTGTTGAGGCCAGGTCATCTGGCGCAGCACCCCATCACTCTCATGGTTCAAATAGCCCTGACTTTCAAAGTTTTCCCAATTTTTCGGCTGACTGACTGACCTTCATTTCTTAAAGTAATGATGGCCACTCGTTTTTCTTTACTTAGCTGCTTTTTTCTTGCCATAATACAAATTCTAACAGTCTATTCAGTAGGACTATCAGCTGTGTATCCACCTGACTTCTCCTCAACGCCACTGATGGTCCCAACCCCATTTATAAGGCAAGAAATCCCACTTATTAAACCTGACAGGGCACACCTAAGAAGTGAAAACCATTTCAGGGGACTCATCAAGAGAATGCCAAGAGTGTGCAAAGCAGTAATCAAAGCAAAAGGTGGCTACTTTGAAGAACCTAGAATATGACATATTTTCAGTTGTTTCACACTTGTTTGTTATGTATATAATTCCACATGTGTTAATTCATAGTTTTGATGCCTTCAGTGTGAATCTACAATTTTCATAGTCATGAAAATAAAGAAAACTCTTTGAATGAGAAGGTGTGTCCAAACTTTTGGTCTGTACTGTAGTTTTTTATGTTTTTGAGGGTTTTTGCTGTTTTTAGGGTTTTTATTAGAGCATTTTTAGTTAAAAACAAAAAAAACACCAACTCCAGATGTTGCATGGAAGTCTATGGGAAATATTAAATGCAGCGCACACAAGCATTTTTTGTATTTTTTTTTTTACTCTTGAGGTGCGTTTTTTTGGGGGGGTCGGTCAATGATGCTTCTTTTACATTGCAGTATGCTCCAACACTGCCGTTTTATTTCTATCATTGCCTGGTTTTTATCCAGTAGACCTCCATTTGTTTTTTATGTGCTATTGGTGTTGACATTTTTGATGGTGTTTTTGGTACCAATGTATTTTCCTCACACGGCTCTACAGAGGAAGTAACATTAGGTTTAGAGGAATTATCTATTCCTAGCCAGGCAAGGGGGTGTGGCTTATTGGGAAGTTAATGTGGCTTTGTGGGAAAGGGGTGGAGCCTAATATACCACATTTAGGGGGAGATTTATCATTGTGGCAGTAAAAAGTAGCAGACTTTTTGAATAATTGTTGCACCTATCAGTTTTAGGCTGCCCTCGCCACTTTCCTTAAAGGAGTCATGACAAGGGTGGGCAAAGGGGCGTGACCAGCACCCTGACAAATGTATCTTTATTTGTGCCAGTTTTCTGGCGCAAATGAAGGCAGAAATCTATGGCAGCTCTGAGCGGTTGTAGATTTCTGTTTAGATGCATGGACCTCAGGAGGATGCGCCTAATTTATGACAAGGCGTGGGGCGCATCCTCCAGCAGCACAGGGGATATAAAGGTCGATGCAGAAAGCAATTGTCTTGATACATTTCCCCCTTAGTGGCAAAATTGCGCCACATTTCTGCGTAAAATTGTATCTCAAACAAAACCAACCAATGTTTATTTGGAGCGTCTGCTTGGTTTGGCGACAAGTTGCCTGAAATACATATGGATTTTTCAATCCAAAGGCTAATCATATTTAGTACAAAGGCTCCGTCAGTTTGTGCACCACCAGGGGATTGGAGCGGCGTAACCATAGTGGAAGCAGGGGAAGCGGCTGCTATGGGCCCGAACTCAGAAGACGAGCGTCCGGGGGGGGGATTGAAAGTTTTTATTGTCAGGGCCCCTCAACAGTATTAGGGCTCATGCACACGGCCATTGCTCGGCTGTTCCGTGCATTGGGGACCGCACGGGCAACACCAGTTCGGTTTCCACAGACAGATGCAGACCCATTCAACTTCGTCAGTGATCCGTCCGCAACGCAAAAAAATAGAACATGTTTTTTTTGCAGTGCGAAATCCTACGGAAGCACTCCATAGTGCTTTAGTTCGGTTCCGTGCCTTCGTTCCATTCCGCACCTTCCGGATTGTGGACCCAGTCAAGTGAATGTGTCCACATCCGTAACACAGCTGGCGCTAGCATACTGTGGTCGCAATAAGGGCATGGCCAGGCAACGGGCGTGTGCATGAGCCCTTATACAGTGACATTATATACAGTGACATACAATATATATACGTGTAGGAAATGTATGGGGCAGCTGCCGGGCCTGGTCCGAGAGAGCGATCTTGACTAACCTCAGGAGTGAGGGTTGCACGGGAGGAGGGAGTTGCATTGGTGGGGAGGTATTTAAAAATTTTAACTAGTTACGCCACTGCTTGTGACTTTTTGCAAAAAAAAAAGACAAATCTAGCAAAAAATGTAGCTCCGCCCACAGAACATCCGGCTGACCTGCAGTGAATGCATACAATCCAATTTCCCCCGCAGATTTGCGTGCGGTAAATCCGCCCTGTAGGTCATGTACATTGTATTCTATCAGAATTTGAAATTCTCAATGCACACGATGCAGATTTTTTTCAGCGCGGCTTTTGACCTGCGGTGCGGATTTTAAAATCCGCAGCATGTCAATTTTTTTTTTTTTTCCTGACCGGATTTTCCTCATTCACATAGTAAAATCTGCAGGTGGAAAATCCGCACCGAATCCGCATGGAAATCCGCCCAATTGTTGCGAATTGACTGCACAGGGTTGCCTGCGAACACCTGCGGATTTCAGTGCGGATTCTCCGCACATGAATCCTGAACGTGTTCATGTACCCTTAAAGTGTTACGAGCCGTCCTACTAACGTGACAAGTCCATATGAACGTCCTCGGATATGAGAGGACTACACCACATAACCACTCAGAACTCCCACCGGCCGCAGGGGTGCCAACTGCCTGTAAACTCCTGAATAGCCCTAAATACAGCACTTTGTCCAGGTCCATTTTTGGAGGAACTTGTGCGGATTATTTTGATTGTACTTATATTCATTTTACAGTTCACAGTAAAATACACTGAGGTTTTCCCATCACTATTCGGGTATAACGACAAATATCACATATCATCCTCACGGTTCGTTAAAGGGTTTGTCTCACTTCAGAAAATGGCATTTATTATGTAGAGAAAGTTAATACAAGGCTCTTACTAATGTATTGTGATTGTCCATATTGCCACCTTTGCTGGCTTCATTCGTTTTTCCATCACATTATACACTGCTCTTATCCAGGGGTTACGACCACCTCTGTAGAGCAGATACGAGGCGGCCGGGGCGGGAGATGCTGCGCATGCGTGCCTATGTGCGCTCCCACAGTCCTGGGCACCAGAGAGGCTAGAGCGCCTTTTCCTATAGCGTGCAAGCACGACCACTGCTGCTGGATTACAGTGTGGTCGTAACCATGGAAACGAGCAGTGTATAATGTGATGGAAAAATGAATCCAGCCAGCAAAGAAGACAATATGGACAATCACGATACATTGGTAAGTGCCTTGTATTTGCTGAAGTGAGACGAAGAAGATTTTTTTAAAGGCATCTGTAAAAAGTGTTTGCTGTACCTGATATTTGCAATACATTGTCCAGTAAAAAAATAAAAATAAAGTCAAAATGAATAAAAAAGAATTTCTTCAATTCCTAATATGGCCGTGATACTCAAAGACAAAGCATGACCCCCCCCCCCCCCTTTCCCATTAACATAATTTTTGCAGGAGCTAATTCGCCATTTTACATGCCAGCTGCTGAGATTTATCAAACTGGTGTAAAGTAGAACTGACTTAGTTGCCCATAGTAACCAATCAGATTCCACCTTTCATTTTTCACAGCTCTATTGGAAAATGAAAGGTGGAATCTAATTGGTTGCTATGGGCAACTAAGCCAGTTCTACTTTACACCAGTTTGATACATCTCCTGGCAGAGCCTGTATCGTCAGATACAGGACTGCATAATAACATCTGGGAATACACATGTAGCAGAGCTGAATTTGCAAGCTCTGAATGAACCTAATCCAGTAAATGTAAGTGCAGTCACAGGCAAAACCACACAGTGATGTCACAGCTATTCACACACTGTGCAAATGGCAAACTCACCTCTGCTGCCTCTGCAACCGAATGGGAGCTGGATGGGAAGACTGAAGACTATTATCTGTCTCTGAACTTTCTTTTGTTTGCACTTCTTCTTTTCTTCAGCCTGGAGTTCTCAAGTTCTTGTGAACCTACGAGACCCAGCCACAGGGAGGATCACACAGCATAGGTCGCACTAATCCTATAGGCTCTGCACAGACCATAACCCCCATCATTCAACCAGCAGAGCTCGGCACTACTTACCTGCTCCTAGGGAAGAGGGAGACCCTGACAGCCCGGCTCCTGACACACAAGTGACCACCAGAAGGCATGGAAGCAGGAGCCGCCCCTCCTCCTCCCCACCAGGGCCAGTGACCGGGCACACAGGCTGACAGCAGGGCATGCCAAAGCTTCTGAGGTGGGAGGAGGAGGAGGAGAAGTCCCTGTGTTATTCCAGTCAGGCTGCACACATCTGGAGGAGCAGAAGACTTCTTCTACCTTGGAGCAAATCTGTGCCAGGTCCTTACATGGAGGGAGGAGAACTTTTGCTTTTGTATCACTGACATGGTGACTGTTTCCAGCATCCAGAAGATGGAGGAGGAAGGACGGTCCACTGAAATACATGCATGTCTGTAAGATGTCAGGAGGCTGGGGAGGAGGACTGTCTGCTGCAATCACTTCTATGTCCTCCTTCCCAAGGAGCCAACATCTGTCAGCAGTTTTCTCATGTATATAAAGGACCTCACTGCACACATAATGACATCTGTCAGCAGATTTGTACCTATGGCACTGGCTGATGTATGTGTTACATGGGCACCCGGCAGCTGAAGGCATCTGTGTTGGTCCCATGTTCTTATGTGCCCGCATTGCTGAGAGAGATGAAATAGATGAAATATATCCGGGCCCTGTTAAAGTGCAGAGGACACAGCAGTTGCAGAGAGAGCAGAGCCTCTAGGTGTAACGGTAACGCCCACGTTGCTCCTAGAGGCTCATTGGCATATATGAAAACATCATATTTCTCAGCAATGCGGGCACATATGAACATGGGACCAACACAGATGTCTTCAGCTGCCAAGTGCACATGTAACAGGTCAGCCAGTGTCATAGGTACAAAACTGCTGACACACATGCAACAGTGCCTGAAACGCCCGAAAAGTGCCATGTGGAGAGGATAAATGGAGTGTCAGGGTGCATGCTCAACCTGGATGGAGGAACGGGACCTCAGTTCTTAGGATCGGTGGGAGTCCCAGTGGTTAGACCCCACCAATCAGTTAGTTATGCCCTATCCTGTGGATAGGGGATGACTTTTAAGATGTGTAAAACTACTTTAACCCCTTAAGGACCCTGCCATATTTCACCTTAAAGAGGACCTTTCATCTGGCAAAACATTGTGAACTAAGTATCATGATATATACAGCAGCGCCCAGGGATCTCCCTGCACTTACCATTATCCCTGTGCGCCGCTCCGTTCTCCCGCTTTGCCCTCCGGTATGTTCGGTCACTTGGTTATAGTAGGAGGAGACTGCCCTTGTCCTGTGGGCGTCTCCTCCTCCTAGGCTGTAGCGCTGGCCAATCGCAGCGCAGAGCTCACAGCCTGGGAGAAGGAGACGCCCAGGAGAACAAGGGCAGTCTCCTCCTACTATAACCAAGTGACCGAACATACCGGAGGGCATAGCAGGAGAACGGAGCGGCGCCCAGGGATAATAGTAAGTGCAGTGAGATCCCTGGGCGCCGCTGTATATATCATGATACTTAGTTCACAATTTTTTGCCAGATGAAAGATCCTCTTTAAGGATCAGGCCATTTTTTTGCAAATCTGACATGTGTCACTTTAAGTGGTGATAACTTTAAAACGCTTTTACTTATCCAGGCCATTCTGAGATTGTTTTCTCGTCACATATTGTACTTCATGACACTGGTAAAATTGAGTCAAAAAAGTTCATTTTTATTTATGAAAAATTACCAAATTTACCAAAAATTACAATTTCTCTACTTTTATAATAGATAGTAATACCTCCAAAAATAGTTATTACTTTACATTCCCCATATGTCTACTTCATGTTTGGATCATTTTGTGAATGCCATTTTATTTTTTGGAGACGTTAGAAGGCTTAGGGTCCATTCACACGTCCGCAATTCTGTTCCGCATTCCATTCCTGTTAGGCATTTTCTATTAAGTGCCGGCGATGTGCGGTCCGCAAAATGCGGAACGCACATTGCCGGTGTCCATGTTTTGCGTATCCGTGGATCCGCAAAACACACATGGACGTGTGAATGGACCCTTAGAAGTTTAGAAGCAAATCTTTAAATTGTTCAGAAAATTTCCAAAACCTACTTTTTAAAGACCAGTTCAGGTCTGAAGTCACTTTGCGAGGCTTACATAATAGAAACCAACCAAAAATGACCCCATTTTAGAAACTACACCCTCAAGGTATTCAAAACTAATTTTACAAACTTTGTTAACCCTTTAGGTGTTCCACAAGAATTAATGGAAAATGGAGATGAAATTTAAGAATTTCACTTTTTTGGCAGATATTCCATTTTAATCCATTGTTTCCAGTAACAAAGCAAGGGTTAACAGTCAAACAAAACTCAATATTTATTGCCCTGATCCTGTGGTTTACAGAAACACGCCATTTGTGATCGTAAACTGCTGTACGGGCACACGGCAGGGCACAGAAGGAAAGGAACGCCATATGGTTTTTGGAAGGCAGTTTTAACTGGGATAATTTTAAGCTGCTATGTCACATTTGAAGACCCCCTAGAGTATAAACTTCAAAAATGTGACCCCATTTTGGAAACGACGGGATAAGGTGCCAGTTTTTTGGGTACTATTTTAGGGTACATATGATTTTTGGTTGCTCTATATTACACTTTTTGTGAGGCAAGGTAACAAAAAATAGCTGTTTTGGCACTGTTTTTATTTTTTGTTATTTACAACGTTCATCTGACAGGTTAGATCATGTGGTATTTTTTATAGAGCAGGTTGTTAGGGACGCAACAATACCAAATATGACTACCTTTTTTGGTTGTTTGTTTCAGTTTTACATAATAAAGCATTTTAGATTTTTTTGTGTCTCCAAATTCTGAACGCACTGTCCTTGGACTGGGTATGACAGGAAGGAGTGATCTCTCCTCTCTCTCTAAGACGCCTGTCAATACGAACAGCCCGAGACATGGCAGAATCCAAGGAGGTAGGTCTCTCATGAAAGGCAAATGCATCTTTCAATCCCTCTGAAAGACCATGGCAAAATTGACTTCGGAGTGCAGCATCATTCCAACCAGTATCAGCTGCCCATCTCCGAAATTCTGAACAGTATATCTCTGCGGACTGTTTACCCTGGCATAAAAGACGTAATCTAGCCAGAGCAATACGATCCGGATCATCATATATCTGACCCAGGGCTAAAAAAAAATCATCCACTGAACAGAGGGGCCGTGCCCCCACCGGCAGCGAAATGGCCCGGGACTGAGCGTTATCCCTGAGCAGCGAGATGATGATCCCCACCCTCTGCTCCTCATCACCAGAGGAATGGGGAAGTAAGCGAAAATGGAGTTTGCAAGCCTCTCTAAAACGAACAAAATTCTCACTACCCCCGGAGAACGTATCCGGGAGCGAGATCTTAGGCTCAGAACAAACTCCATGAACGCAAGCTGAACCGGTCACCTGAAACTGCGAAACAGTTTTACGGAGATCTGCTACCTCCAATGAAAGACCCTGCATGTGTTCAATCGAAAGTGAAACCGGATCCATGCTTGAAACGGTTTTGGCGGTTTATAATGTCACGGAAGGTGTACAGCAAACTAGAAGACACAAATGGAAGATCTGACTGGCTGGATCCAAAACTAAGGAACCAAAGGGATAGCCCTGCAACAGACCTGGCTCTCTCCCTAACTGCTCAGCCTATGCAAAATTCTCAATGGTAGAAGACCGCATATCCTCGTACCTCGACTGTATAACCCCTGAACACCCTATAATAGTGAGGGGACACGACCACCGTCTCCCTACACTTGATACGGAGGGAGTCAGGGTCACCTGGGATCCAGCAAACAGGAAAATACAAATGAATGAACAAAACTTATCTGTAGAAGACTCAGTAGTAGCATCCAGCATGCATACACTCCAGGAAGTTGTATAAACCGCAAAGTGATACAGTATGGGAAGGGATTTAAAGGGATGCAATCAGTGCAACTACATGACAGCTGAGAGAGGCTAACGAGATGAGGAAACTAAAGCAAAACAAAAGAAACCTCAAGTGGGAGGTTCTGAAGAACGTCTGTCAGAGCTTCTAAGATGTCTGGTGGTGACAATTTTGGGGTGCATATGACTTTTTGATCGCTTGCTATTACACTTTTTGTGATGCAAGGTGGAAAAAAATGGCTTTTTTAACACCGTTTTTATTTTTACGGTGTTCACCTGAGGGGTTAGGTCATGTTATATTTTTAAACAGCAGGTTCTTACGGACGCGGCAATACCTAATATGTATACTTTTTTAATTTACTTAGGTATTACACAATAACAGCATTTTTGAAACAAAAAAAATTATGTTTTAGTGTCTCCATATTCTGAGAGCCATAGTTTTATTTAATTTTTGAGTGATTGTCTTAGGTAGGGGCTCATTTTTTGCGGGATGAGGTAACTGTTAGATTGGTACTATTTGGGGGGCATACGCCTTTTTGATCGCTTGGTGTTGCACTTTTAGTGATGTAAGGTGACAAAAAAATGTTTTTTAGCGCAGTTTTTATTTTTATTTTTTGATGGTGTTCACCTGAGGGGTTAGGTCATGTAATATTTTTATAGACCTGGTCGATACGGACGCGGCAATACCTAATATGTCTACTTTTTTTCCCCTATTTTTATACAATTTTTTTTTTTACTTTATTTTGGGAAAAGGACACTTTTTTTTTACTTTACTTACTTTTAATTATTTTTATTTTTATATTTTTTGTAACTTTTTTACGCTTTTGGCCCACTCTGGAACTTCAACTTTTAGGGGTCTGATCCCCTTTACAATGCATTGGCTGTAAGTGTATTACCAGAGTAATACACTAACAGCCTGCTTCCTGTGAGATCCAGGGGGAAGCTGGATCTCACAGTCTCTGCCGGAAGGCAGCCACGATGCCTAAGGAAGGCATCGGGCTGCCTTCCCTGCCATCGGGTCCCCATGACAGCTGCGCGGGGACCCAATGGCTGCTTTTTCCTTCCCACCGCACATCGCATGTGCCGCGGTCAGCGCTGACCGTGGCACATCAAGGGTTAATGTGCTCGTATTGGTGATTTCATCGATGCCGACGCATGCAGCAGGTGTCCGGCTATCAGTGACTGCTGGACCCCTGCCGTGGATCAGGTGGGCGCATCTTCTGCACCCACCTGATCACAGCGTCGTACATGTACGGCACAGGTCCTTAACTACTTCACATCCAGGCCATTTGTCCCCTTCCTGACCAGGCCTAATTTTGACATGTGTCACTTTATGTGGTAATAATTTTGGAACGCTTTTACTTAGGCCTCATGCACACGGTCTTTTTTTTTGCGGTCCGCAAAAACGGTTTCCGTTGTTCCGTGATCCGTGTCCGTTTTTTCATCCGTGGGTCTTCCTTGATTTTTGGAGGATCCACGGACATGAAAAGTGAAAAAAATAACTAAGTCAAGTTTGCATTGAAAATGATAGGAAAAACGGACACGGATCACGGATCACGGACGCGGATGACTATCTTGTGTGCATCCATGATTTTTCACGGACCCATTGACTTGAATGGGTCCGTGAACCGTTGTCCGTGAAAAAAATAGGACAGGTCATATTTTTTTCACGGACTGGAAAAACGGATCACGGACGCGGAAGCCAAACGGAGCATTTTTCGATTTTTCCACGGACCCATTGAAAGTCAATGGGTCTGCGAAAAAAAACGGAAAACGGAACAACGGCCGCGGATGCACACAACGGTCGTGTGCATGAGGCCTTATCCAAACCATTCTGAGACTGTTTTCTCGTGACACATTGTACTTCATGGCAGTCATAAATTTGAGTCAATATATTTCACCTTTATTTATGAAAAAAATTTCAAAATGTCAATTTCTCTGCTTTTAAAACATAAAGTGATGCCTCATAAAATATTTATTACTTAACATTCCCCATATGTCCACTTTACGTTGGCATCATTTTGTAAATGTCATTTTATTTTTTTAGGACGTTAGAAGGCTTAGAATTTTAGAAGCAATTCTTAAAAATATGCATAATTAGCTATATATATGTATGCACAGGTCTTCTAATGTGCATTAAAAACATATAAGTATAACCCCTGTCCACCTTATAAATACAGCAAACTCATGTTTTATAACCTGAAGTAATCGCTTTTCTTTCTGCCCAAGGGGCGGCGTTTCAGCTTCACTTCTGCCCAGCCAGCCGCGTCCCAACCGCCGTTCTGAAGCGCCGCCCAGCTCATCAATATTCACTTCGCTGGGCGGCTTCTGCTGTCCCCGACGTTCCGAGATCCAGCGCATGCCCAATAGAAAGCTATGGGTGCCGGGCGCATGCGCAGAAGCTGAAAGTGAGTCCGATGCCCATAGCTTACTATTGGGCATTCGCCGGATCTCTATTGGGCATGCGCCGGATCTCGGAACGTCGGGGACAGCAGTTTTTATTTTTATTTTTTATGGTGTTTATCGGACTGGGTGGATCATGGGATATATTTATAGAGCTGACCGTCACGGATGCAGCAATACCAAAAATGTCTATTTTATTTTATTTTTTCTATTTAAAAAAAAAAATTTCATTCCTTACTTGGGGAATTTTTTATTTTTTTTTACATATGAAACCTTTTTTTTATTTTAACACTTTATTTTTTAATTTTTTCTTTTACACTTTGTGTCCCCCATAAGGTCATACAAGACCTCTGGGGGACATTTAACTTCACTTATTTTTTCCCACTATTGATTTCTCCTGTAACTGGGGCTGACATAGTATAGTAGCCCCAGTTACATGGGAAATATACCCCCCAGAGAGGCTGTACAGCGGTATACTGCGCTGTACAACCTCAGTGCAGGGCTGATCGAGGTCTGTAGAAGACCCGACAGCTCCTGCACTCTCCTGGCCCCGGCGGTCACATGACCGCCGGGCCGGAACAGGAAGCGCATAGCCCTCTACTGATCTGTATACACAGCGCTCGGTGAGAGCTGTGTATGCAGCGATCTAGAAGGCAGGGACATCTGGGAACTGTCCCTGCCTTCTCTCTTGGTTGCCCTGCTGTCACTGACAGCAGGCAACCCGCTCTATAGCTGCATGATTAGCGTGCAGCTGCCATCTCTGAATGGACGTTCAGAAATGTCCATTCAGAGATAGAGATCCACCTACCGGACGTTTATAGTCAACAGGTGGATGGGAGGTGGTTAAGGGGTTAAAATGTAACTGACATTCTATATTTATTTGTGTAATGTATAGAGGCAGTCATGTTAACCATTTTCGTAATATACTTTAATTACTGAAACCGTACATTTCTATAAAAAATAGCTCTAAAGTGGCCCATTTTGAGTCTTAGCAACGCTCCTCTGTCTTCTGTTTACATAACAGTGGAGACTTGCTTAACCACTTAAGGACCACAGGTTCATACCCCCTTAGTGACCAGGCCCTTTTTTACAAATCGGCACTCCACAACTTTAGCGGTTTATTGCTCGGTCATGCAACTTACAACCCAAATGAATTTTACCTCCTTTTCTTCTCACTAATAGAGCTTTCATTTGGTGGTATTTCATTGCTGCTGACATTTTTACTTTTTTTGTTATTAATCGAAATTTACAGATTTTTTTGCCAAAAAATGACATTTTTCACTTTCAGTTGTAAAATTTTGCAAAAAAAACGACATCCATATATAAATTTTTCTCTGAATTTATTGTTCTACATGTCTTTGATAAAAAAAAAATGTTTGGGTAAAAAAAAAATGGTTTGGGTAAAAGTTATAGCGTTTACAAACTATGGTACAAAAATGTGAATTTCCGCTTTTTGAAGCAGCTCTGACTTTCTGAGCACCTGTCATGTTTCCTGAGGTTCTACAATGGCAAGACAGTACAAACACCCCACAAATGACCCCATTTCGGAAAGTAGACACCCTAAGGTATTCGCTGATGGGCATAGTGAGTTCATAGAACTTTTTATTTTTTGTCACAAGTTAGCGGAAAATGATGATTTTTTTTTTTCCTTACAAAGTCTCATATTCCACTAACTTGTGACAAAAAATAAAAACTTCCATGAACTCACTATGCCCATCAGCGAATACCTTGGGGTGTCTTCTTTCCAAAATGGGGTCACTTGTGGGCTAGTTATACTGCCCTGGCATTTTAGGGGCCCAAATGCGTGCAAAGTAGTTTGAAATCAAAATCTGTAAAAAATGGCCGGTGAAATCCGAAAGGTGCTCTTTGGAATGTGGGTCCCTTTGCCCACCTAGGCTGCAAAAAAGTGTCACACATGTGGTATTGCCGTACTCAGGAGAAGTTGGGCAATGTTTTTTGGGGTGTCATTTTACATATACCCATGCTGGGTGAGAGAAATATCTTGGCAAAAGACAACTTTTCCCATTTTTTTATACAAAGTTGGCATTTGACCAAGATATTTATCTCACCCAGCATGGGTATATGTAAAATGACACCCCAAAACACATTGCCCAACTTCTCCTGAGTACGGCAATACCACATGTGTGACACTTTTTTGCAGCCTAGGTGGGCAAAGGGGCCCACATTCCAAAGAGCACCTTTAGGATTTCACAGGTCATTTTTTACACATTTTGATTTCAAACTACTTACCACACATTAGGGCCCCTAGAATGCCAGGGCAGTATAACTACCCCACAAGTGACCCCATTTTGGAAAGAAGACACCCCAAGGTATTCCGTGAGGGGCATGGCGAGTTCCTAGAATTTTTTATTTTTTGTCACAAGTTAGCAGAAAATGATGAATTAAATTTTTTTTTTCTTACAAAGTCTCATATTCCACTAACTTGTGACAAAAAATAAAAACTTCCATGAACTCACTATGCCCATCACGAAATACCTGGGGGTGTCTTCTTTCCAAAATGGGGTTACTTGTGGGGTAGTTATACTGCCCTGGCATTTTAGGGGCCCGAATGCGTGAGAAGTAGTTTGAAATCAAAATCTGTAATAAAATGGCCGGTGAAATCCGAAAGGTGCTCTTTGGAATGTGGGTCCCTTTGCCCACCTAGGCTGCAAAAAAGTGTCACACATGTGGTATTGCCGTACTCAGGAGAAGTTGGGCAATGTTTTTTGGGGTGTCATTTTACATATACCCATGCTGGGTGAGAGAAATATCTTGGCAAAAGACAACTTTTCCCATTTTTTTTATACAAAGTTGGCATTTGACCAAGATATTTATCTCACCCAGCATGGGTATATGTAAAATGACACCCCAAAACACATTGCCCAACTTCTTCTGAGTACGGCAATACCACATGTGTGACACTTTTTTGCAGCCTAGGTGGGCAAAGGGGCCCACATTCCAAAGAGCACCTTTAGGATTTCACAGGTCATTTTTTACACATTTTGATTTCAAACTACTTACCACACATTAGGGCCCCTAGAATGCCAGGGCAGTATAACTACCCCACAAGTGACCCCATTTTGGAAAGAAGACACCCCAAGGTATTCCGTGAGGAGCATGGCGAGTTCCTAGAATTTTTTATTTTTTGTCACAAGTTAGCAGAAAATGATGAATTAAATTTTTTTTTTCTTACAAAGTCTCATATTCCACTAACTTGTGACAAAAAATAAAAACTTCCATGAACTCACTATGCCCATCACGAAATACCTGGGGGTGTCTTCTTTCCAAAATGGGGTTACTTGTGGGGTAGTTATACTGCCCTGGCATTTTAGGGGCCCGAATGCGTGAGAAGTAGTTTGAAATCAAAATCTGTAAAAAATGGCCGGTGAAATCCGAAAGGTGCTCTTTGGAATGTGGGCCCCTTTGCCCACCTAGGCTGCAAAAAAGTGTCACACATGTGGTATTGCCGTACTCAGGAGAAGTTGGGCAATGTGTTTTGGGGTGTCATTTTACATATACCCATGCTGGGTGAGATAAATATCTCGGCAAAAGACAACTTTTCCCATTTTTTTATACAAAGTTGGGATTTGACCGAGATATTTCTCTCACCCAGCATGGGTATATGTAAAATGACACCCCAAAACACATTCCCCAACTTCTCCTGAGTACGGCGATACCAGATGTGTGGCACTTTTTTTGCAGCCTAGATGCGCAAAGGGGCCCACATTCCTTTTAGGAGGGCATTTTTAGACATTTGGATCCCAGACTTCTTCTCACGCTTTAGGGCCCCTAAAATGCCAGGGCAGTATAAATACCCCACATGTGACCCCATTTTGGAAAGAAGACACCCCAAGGTATTCAATGAGGGGCATGGCGAGTTCATAGAAATTTATTTTTTTTACCACAAGTTAGTGGAAATTGATTTTTTTTAGTTTTTTCTCACAAAGTTTCCCTTTCCGCTAACTTGGGACAAAAATTTCAATCTTTCATGGACTCAATATGCCCCTCACGGAATACCTTGGGGTGTCTTCTTTCCGAAATGGGGTCACATGTGGGGTATTTATACTGCCCTGGCATTTTAGGGGCCCTAAAGCATGAGAAGAATTCTGGAATATAAATGTCTAAAAAAAATTACGCATTTGGATTCCGTGAGGGGTATGGTGAGTTCATGTGAGATTTTATTTTTTGACACAAGTTAGTGGAATATGAGACTTTGTAAGAAAAAAAACAAAAAAAATAAAACAATTTCCGCTAACTTGGGCCAAAAAAATGTCTGAATGGAGCCTTACAGGGGGGTGATCAATGACAGGGGGGTGATCAATGACAGGGGGGTGATCAGGGAGTCTATATGGGGTGATCAGGGGTGATCAGGGGTTAATAAGGGGTTAATAAGTGACAGGGGGGGGTGTAGTGTAGTGGTGTTTGGTGCTACATATTGCTGAGCTACCTGTGTCCTCTGGTGGTCGATCCAAGCAAAAGGGACCACCAGAGGACCAGGTAGCAGGTATATTAGACGCTGTTATCAAAACAGCGTCTAATATACCTGTTAGGGGTTAAAAAAATCGCATCTCCAGCCTGCCAGCGAACGATCGCCGCTGGCAGGCTGGAGATCCACTCGCTTACCTTCCGATCCTGTGAACGAGCGCGCCTGTGTGCGCGCGTTCACAGGAAATCTCGGCTCACGCGAGATGACGCCAATCGGCGTTAGTGTGACCTGGGAGCGCCGCAGCAATGACGCCTTTCGGCGTTAGCTTGGCGGCAGGTGGTTAACATTGACTGTGTTATGTAAACAGAAGACAGAGGATCATTGCTAAGACTCAAAATGGGCCACTTTAGAGCACATTTTTATAGAAATTTACGATTTCAGTAATTAAAGCACATTACAAAAATGGTCAGTATCACTGCCCCTACACATTACACAAATAAAAATAGAACAGCGGTTACACTTTAACCCGTAGGATACCAAGTGTGTCAGAAATCCCAGCGCCGTACAGCTACGGCACTGTGTCCCTTAGCGAAATCGCTCGGTGGCCGGGGTATGATCGCTGCTCTGCACGGCAGGCAGAAATCTTTACTACTGGCACAGGTAGGTTTTTCTGTCCCCCTGCAGCCCCAATCGCTGCCATTGGCCGGTTTCTGCAGACCGGCCAATCGCAACTCTGGATGGTTTTTTAACCATTCATTGAGCTGCAGGGGGATCGTACAGGGGTGACTGGTGCTGAACTAGTCAGCACCTGTATCCCCCCAGGTCAGGCAGGGGACACCAGTGTTTGGCGTCCCCTGTCAGGGCTGTGATTGGCTGGAACAACGCTCCAGCCAATGGCAGTGCTATAGCAGCACAGGAAAGGGCTGAACCTGTCTGCAGGCAGCCATTCTAGCTGGTGACTGCGATTTCAACTTTTCCAAAAGAAAAGAAGAACATCTGGAATTACCGCTCTGATTTTTTATTTTTATTTTTATTTTTATTTGCAGCAGTTCCAGATCCCTAAACCACACTCTATCCCTGTCCCTCTATCCCTTTCTCTGAAGATTTTATAAATTTGATGGTAACCCAAACAAATTTATACTCCCATCAATTTATTTCCCAGAACCAGACAACGCCATACGCTAGACCCCACGATTGGACCTCAGTAAATGCAGCAGAGATGATGACCTTTTGGGGGCTCATGCTGCATATGGGTGTTATTAAAAAAACAAAGATTAATCAGTATTGGAGTGTGGATGTCTTGTACCACACTCCAATTTACAGTAGTGCCATGGCACGTAATCGATTCCAATCAGTACTTAAGTTTTTGCATTACAACAATAATTCACAGTGCCGACCCCAGAATGACCCCGCACTTGACCGTCTGTTCAAAATTAGGCCCGTCCTTGACCACTTCAACGCAAAGTTTTCAGAAGTGTACACCCCAGAAAAAAATGTCTACATAAACGAATCCCTATTTCTTTTCAAAGGGAGGGTAAGATTCTGCCAGTACCTGCCCAGCAAGTTGGCAAGGTATGGCATAAAACTGTACAAAGTCTGTGAGAGTAGCTCTGGGCACACTCTCAAGTTCCGGGTTTATGAAGGGAGGGACACCCGGATTGAACCCCCAGAATGCCCCCCCGTCCTAGGAGTTAGTGGGAAGATAGTGTGGGACTTACTGCACCCACTGCTGGATAAGGGCTACCATCTATTCATGGATAATTAATACACGTGTATACCACTGTTCCAGTCACTAAGTTCCAGAGGTACTGTGGTGTGTGGCACAGTACGCAAAAATCAGAGAGGCCTTTCTAAATCCTTGGTAGGGCAACCACTAAGCAAAGGAGACAGTCGTGCTCTCATCATTGAGAACACGTTGGTGGTTAGCTACAAGGACAAGAGGGATGTCCTTTTGCTGACCACCATTCACAGTAACACCAGCTGCCCCTGCCCCTGTATGTGGTACCACTATCACTGAACCCAAACCAGACTGGTTCTGGACTACAACAAGCACATGGGCGGGGTTGATCTTTCAGATCAAGTTCTGAAGCCCTACAGTGCCACATGAAAAACAAAAGTGTGTTACAAAAAGCTAGCCATGCACATTGTACAGATGGCGTTGTACATCTGCTATTCAGATCTAGAGGCCAGACAAGAACATTCCTACAATTTCAAGAGGTGGTGATAAAGGCCCTAATTCTTCCAAACCAAGCAATGGAGGACCCCAGTACTTCTGCAAGTTATGATGCCCATGTTGTACAAGGGCAACATTACCCTGATGAAGTCCCCCAAACAGAGAGGAAGGGAAGGACCCAAAAAAGATGCAGGGTGTGTTTCAAAAGGGGGATAAGGAAAGACACCTTTTACCATTGTGAAACCTGCCCTGTGCATCAAAGATTGTTTCAGAATCTACCACTCATCCATCTCTGATTTAGTCCGCATAGCTTACATATCCACTTTTCACCAACCACTACATATTCATTTCTGTGAAACATCTGTTAGGTCAAAAGTGCCCTTTCCACCCCTTAAAATGTTTGTACGGGGGTGCTCTTTCCAAAATTCGGTCGCATCTTGGGGTTTTTAATTTCTGGGGACCTCAGGAACTTTTTAAGATGCTACATGGCACCTAAAAGCTATGCTGTTTATTCAAGCCTGCAAAAAACATATTTTGCACTTTGCCTCTAGAGCCCTGCTGTGCGCCCATACAGCAGGCTACAAGCACATGTGGGGTGTTGCCGTATTTAGTGGGAAATGGGTAACAAAATGTGGGGTGCATTTTGTCCTGTTACCCCTTGTGAAAAATGTGGGTGTAAATCAAAATGGTAATTTTTTTTTTTTACAGCCAAGTGTTTCCTAATTCTGTGAAACGCCTGATGGGTCAAAGTGCTTACTACACACCTTGAAATACTCCTTGAGGGGTCTAGTTTTTGCAATGGGGTCACTTTTTGGGGGTTTCCACTGTAGGGCCACCTCAGGGTGTCTTTATATGCGACATAGCTCCCAAAAGCCAATCCTGCAAAATCTGTCCTCCAAAAGCCCTATGGCGCTCCTTCCCTTTTGAACCCTGCCATGCGCTCATGCATTCGTTTTTGAGCACATGTGAGGTGTTGCTGTATTCAGGGGGAAATTGTAAGCAAAATGTGGGGTGCATTTTGTCCTGTTACCCCTTGTGAAAGTGAAAAATGTGGATGTAAAGCAACTTTTTCTGGAATTTTTTATTTTTACAGCCAAGTGTTTCCTAATTCTGTGAAACGCCTGATGGGTCAAAGTGCTCACTACACACCTTGAAATACTTTTTGAGGGGTCTAGTTTCTGGAATGGGGTAAATTTTGGGGGGTTTCCATTGTAGGACCACCTCAGGGTGTCTTCATATGTGACATAGCTCCCAAAAGCCAATCCTGCAAAATCTGTCCTCCAAAAGCCCTATTATGCTACTTCCCCTTTGAACCCTGCCATGCGCTCATACGACCGTTTTTGAGCAAATTTTTTGGGGAGTTTGTAAACTGAAGAATCAGTGTAATAAAAATGAGGTAAAATTTTCTTTTAACCCTTGCTATGTTGCAGCAAAAATGTAAGAAAATTGAAAATATGTAAAAAAAAAATTAAATTTTACCTCTATTTCCCATTAATTCTTGTGGAATACCTCAAGGGTTAACAACATTTGTAACATCAGTTTTCAATAATATGAGGGTGTATTTTCTAAAATGAGGTCATTTATGGGTGGTTTCCATTACATAAGCCCCTGAAAATCACTTTATAACTGAATTGGTACTTAAAAAAATGGTTTTAGAAATTTTGTTGAAATTTTGAAAAATTGGATCTAAAATTGTAAGCCTTCTAATGTCCTAAATAAATGAAATTACATTTACAAAATGAAGCCAACATAAAGTATACATATGGAAAATGTAAAGTCATTACTATTTTGTGAGGTATCACTATCTGCCATAAAAGCAGAGAAATTCATATTTAAAAAATAGTGAGTTTTTCCAAAATTTCTGTCATTTTTGGGCTTTTTAATAAAGAAAGGGAAATATATTGACTGAAATTTGCCACTATCATGAAGTACAATGTATCACGAGAAAACAATTTTAGAATGGCTTAGATAAGTAAAAGCGTTCCAAAGTTATTACCACATAAAGTGACACATTATTACCTTATCAGAGGACTGTGTATATAACAATCCAGATATAAGGACAAGAAAATCATCCCAGCCCCTCATATACATATGTGCAGGAACCAATATGTTACCATAGCCGCTCAGGCAATCTCTCAGAGAGAAGAGTCACCATTAAAAGAATTTTTTCTCCATCTATGGCTATAATGACCCTGGGAGGGACTTTCCTATGTGCTTTTTGTCAGTCCCTGCAGGGCAATGTACCTTGTATGAACTGCTAAAAACATATTTCTGGCCCCGAAAATTGGTCTGTCACTTCAAAAGTCCATTCTACTGTCAGCCTGACAAATTTATTGTTACTGCACGGATCCTACTGCCCCTTGTGAACGTGGACTTGATCAGGGTTTGGTAGGAGGTGACGGGCTTGGATGAGATAGAATTAGAAATGAGCACATTTCCAAAACGTCGATTTGGGTCCAATTCAATTCCGGTTCAAATCAATTCAACCCACGTCGAAAGTGCTCAGATTGTCTGGAAAACTCTAGCGCCAAATTTCCAAATTGATTATGAATTTTAGAAGTGACTAGCAGAAGGACCCGGCTTTGCACGGGTATATTTCATCTATTTCATTTAATATTTGTGTGTGTCATTAAAAGATATCGACAGTATCCACTATAACAGTAACATCTACAGTGCTGCGTCCTTTTAACAGTGACATCCACAGCGGCCTGCTTCTTTAACAGTAACATCCACAGCGCCCTGCCCTTTAACAGTGACCTGCACAGCAGCCACCCCTTTGTTAGTGACCTCCACAACACCCCGCCCCTTAACAGTGATATCTACAGCACCTCGCTCCTTAACACTGACCTCCATAGGGTACCGTCCCTTTAACTGTGACCTCCACCGTTCCCTGCCCCCTTAACAGAGACTTCCACAGCGCACGTCCCTTTAACACTGACCTCCACAGCATCCCGCTTCCTTAACAGTGACCTCCACAGCAGCGCGCCCCTTTAATAGTGACCTCCACAGCATTTCGCCGCCTTAACAGTGACCTCCACAGCAGCTGCCCCTTTATTAGTGACCTCTACACTACCCCATCTCCTTAACAGTGATTTCCACAACACCCCTTCCCCACAACACCCCTTCCCCTTAACAGTGGCCTCTACAGCAATCTGCCCCTTAACACTGTCCTCCATAGTGGACCGTCCCCTTAACTGTGACCTCCATAGCAGCCTGCCCTATGGTGGCCAGAGGTCTGGTTTTAAGCCGGACAGTCCGGCTTTCAGACTCCCTGTCCTCCGTCCGGCGCAGGGCCTGGATGGACACAGGGATGTCCTTTTGAACAGCTCACTCTGAGACAGCAGCACATTTTTTCAATCCCTATCGGCTGCGGAGTGGGAGTGGCCTGACCGATTTGGGGGCGTGATTCAGTGGGGCCTGGGGGTGGGCTTTTAGTTCTGTCTTTTGAGGGTGGCCTGAATGGCCACCCTACATGCCCCCTGAACTTTGACCTCCACAGCACTCAGCTCCCTTAACAGTGTCATCCACAGCACCCTGCCCCTTTAAAGGGGTTCTGCACTTTGTTTAAACTGATAATCTATCCTCTAGATAGATCATCAGCATCTGATCGGCGGGGGTCGGACACCCGGGACCCCCGCCGATCAGCTGTTTGAGAAGTCAGCGGCGCTCCAGCAGCGGCGCGGCCTTCTCACTGTTTACCGCCGGCCCAGTTATTGATTAGTATCAACTTGCCTGGGTGGGGCTAAGCTCCATTCAAGTGAACAGAGCTTAGCCCCGCCCAAGCAAGTTGATACTAGTCGTGACATAACTGGGCCGGCGGTACACAGTGAGAAGGCCGCGGCGCTCCTGGAGCACCGCTGCCTTCTCAAACAGCTGATCGGCGGGGGTGGCGGGTGTCAGACCCCCACCGATCAGATGCTGATGATCTATCCAGAGGATAGATCATCAGTTTAAACAAAGTGCAGAACCCCTTTAAAGGAGCAGGGCGCTGTGGATGACACTGTTGACGAAACTGAGCCAAACGTCCTGGCACACAAAGTCAATGGGGACGGATCCGTTTTCTTTGACACAATCTGGCACAATAGAAAACGGATCCATCCCCACGTTGTATAGTGGTTTGCCGGCGGAAGATCACTATTAGACAGCACGATCTGCCTCCCGCAAACGATCATTCCTTAACATGTAAAAAGATTTGGATTGCCCGATGATCGAGCGTTTGATCGTTCATCAGTCAATCGGCGGCAGTATTACACTTCAAGATGACTACTAACAGGCCTTCATACGAACACTCGTTAGCGATCATCTGCCAATAAATCGGCTTAAGGCCTCCTGCACACGGCCGTTGCGGTCCCCAATGCTCGTGCAGCGGGCCGGACCCATTCAACTTGAAAAAATCTCTGGAAATGCGGACCCACACACAGCCGTTTGCGGGCCGTAATACGGCCACGGCCGCCCAACGGCCGTGTGCATGAGGTCTTAGGGTACGGCCACACAATCAGGTTTCTGCATGCAGTTTTGGAAGCCAAAACCAGGCGTTTATTCAAAATAGAGGAAAAGTCGTATCTGTCCTTTATATGTTCTCTCCTTTTATGGCTTCCAAAACTGCATGCGGATACCTGACTGTGTAGCCGTACTCTTAAGTGTGATAGGTGCGTATAATTTATCTACAATGAGCAATTCCCTATCCACAACAGGGCCTTCATAACAACACATGATCCCTGTGGACAAAGGATAAATAAAGGGACAACCCCTTTAAGTACAGTATGGTTTCTTAGAGTCTTGTGGGTGTTTTGCAGATTTGTACCTATGACACTGTCTGATCTGTTACATGTGCACTTGGCAGCTGAAGACATCTGTGTTGGTCCCATGTTCATATGTGCCCGCATTGCTGAGAAATATGAAGTTATAATATAAGCAAATGAGCCTGTAGGAGCAACGGGGGCGTTACCATTACACTTTTTTCTCTTTCTGCACCTTTATTGACAGTGAAATCATTATCATGCCTCACCAGGTAAACCAAAGTGCAGAGGGCGCGGCAGTTGCAGAAAGAGCAGAGCCTCTAGGTGTAATGGCAACACCCCCGTTGCTCCTACAGGCTCATTTGCATATATTAATAAATTTTTCTCAGCAATGCAGACACATATGAACATGGGACCAACACAGATGCCTTCAGCTGCCAATTGCACATGTAACAGGTCAGCCAGTGTCATAGGTACAAATCTGCTGACAGATGTCCTTTAGGCCTCTTTCACGCAACCTTTTTTTTTTTGTTTACGGGTCGTTTTTTGCATTGCAGTTGCAGAAACCTTTGATATTATCTGACCATGAATGTGTAAGAAGCAATGTTTGGATGAGGTCACAGGGAGTAAGATGTCACATTTAGGCTACTTTCACACTTGCGACAGAGTGATCCGGCAGGCATTTCCGTCGCCGGAACTGCCTGCCGGATCCGTCAAAACGATCAGGATCTTCATCCGTCTTACAAATGCATTGAAATGCCGAATCCGTCTTTCCGGTGTCATCCCCTAAAAACGGAAAGACGGATTCGGCATTTCAATGCATTTGTAAGACGGATGAAGATCCTGATCGTTTTGACGGATCCGGCAGGCAGTTCCGGCGACGGAAATGCCTGCCGGATCACTCTGCCGCAAGTGTGAAAGTAGCCTAAATGTGACATCTTACTCCCTGTGACCTCATCCAAACATTGCTTCTTACACATTCATGGTCAGATAATATCAAAGGTTTCTGCAACTGCAATGTGAAATGGTTAACAGGCTTTGGCAGCATACAGGGAATATGATGTGGTGCTACATATTTCCGGAATATTCTGGACGCAGAACATTGCCTACAAAGTCTTCAGCAGCCTTGAAATTTCCTGGCTTCACAAATCAATTATTTCATTTTTTTTCTGGGCAAAATAAATGAAAAAAAACATTTGGTAAGGAGCCTAAAGAGCATTCGGAAAAAGTCAACGCATTTCAGAAAATCAGGTACACCTTAAAGGGTTTCTGTCACCTGAAAAATGGGTATTAAGCTGGCTGATATTAGCGATGTGCTAATGTCAGCTGCAGTGGCGTTGCAAGGGGGGTGCGGGGGGTGCGGGCCGCACCGGGTGACACCAGTCTGATGGGGTGTCACCCGGCCGCCTGAGGCCCGGACTGACTTACTGCCGAAGTGCAATTTCAATGTGTTACATCATTTCATTAATCACCTTGGTAGGTCTGGCTGCCATGGGTGTCAAACATGCGGCCCGCAATGAATATCTTTGCGGCCCGGCAGTCTAGTATCTCTGAACATGAGCGCGCTACTATCGGCGCGCTCATGTTCTCTCAGCAGCACGGGGAGAAGGAAGCTGTCCTCCCTCCCCCTGTGCTGCTGCCGCTGCCGCTGCCACCAATGAGAAGAGAGGGGGGGGGAGGGGCGGGCGCACTGAGCCACCAATGATAGGACTATTCCCATTTCCCACACAGAGCGGCGCCCAGCGATGTCTCAGCACTCACCATTAGTCCTGGGCGCCGCTCCGTTAGCCTGCAGTGCTCCATTACTGTCTCCTCTCCTGCTCCACATGCTGCTGATTACTATCGGAGCGATGGGAGGAGACATCAGCTTCACTAGTGGGCGTTCCTTCTCCCTGCGCTGCGATTGGACAGCGCTACAGCCAGGAAGAAGGAACGCCCACTAGTGAAGCTGATGTCTCCTCCCATCGCTCCGATAGTAATCAGCAGCATGTGGAGCAGGAGAGGAGACAGTAATGGAGCACTGAAGGCGAACGGAGCGGCGCCCAGGACTAATGGTGAGTGCTGAGACATCGCTGGGCACCGCTCTGTGTGGCCTGATAGTGAAAGTCAGTCTTTAACACAATACAGGAGGCGGGTGCCGGCAGCAGAATCGCATTGCCGGCACCCTTCCGCTGACAGGGAGCTGCGATCAGAGGCAGTTAACCCCTTAGGTGCCGCACCTGAGGGGTTAACTGCTGATCTGCCAGTACCAGCCTCCTGTATAAAGGGGTAATTTATCATTGGTGGTGCAGTGTGCCCCCCCCCCTCAACCCCCCATCCCATTAAAATCATTGGTGGCACAGTGCGCCAGCCCCTCTCAACCCCCCCCCCCAGTATTAAAATCATTGGTGGCAGTGGCCACAGGGACCTCTCCAGGGCCGATCCTACACGGGGTGCAGTGGGTGCCCCGCACCCCAGCGCTGTCACCCGAAAGGCGCCGAGCGAGCCGCCGGGACTTTTTTTTTTTTGACTTTTTATTTTATTTTATTTTATAATGCCCGCAGTGGCGTAGCTATAGGGGTCGCAGCGGTCGCAATTGCGACCGGGCCCCTTAGTCAGGGGGGCCCACAGGGCCCCCTCAAGCCAGGAGAACGCAGCCGCAGCTGAATAACTAAGATACAATTTACAGGGGGCGGAGCGGAGGCCGAGAGGAGAGGCCCTGTGTGACGCGCACTGTGCAGGGCAGCTGGGCAGGCGAAGTGAGGAGGAGGGGCCGGGGGAGCGGCTTCAATTGAGGTGCGACGCAGGACTTAGTCACGTACCTCACTGTGACCTCCTGCGTCGGATCTCGCGAGATGACGCGGCGCGGGAAGGCACAGTGAGTGAGGCATGATGACCGCCTGTACCAGGATGCCACAAGCTGTGAAGGAGAGAGAGGTAAGTATTAATTATTATTATTTTTTTATGTACCCTACGTTCTACCCTTATTGCAGAGGCACTGGGGGCACGAGAGGAGGACCACTGACAGTACTCAGTCAGTGGACATCATAGTATTAATAAGAGTGGAGACTGGAGAGACTACCATTATATTAATAATAAAGAGGGGGCTATTATATTAACAACGAGGGGGACATTATATTATTAATAAAGAGGGGGTCATTACATTAATAATAAAGAGGGGGCCACTACATTAATAACAAAGAGGGGGCCATTATATTAATAAAGAGGGGGCCACTACATTAATAACAAAGAGGGGGTCATTATATTAATAAAGAGGGGGCCATTATATTAATAACAAAGAGGGGGCCAATACATTATTATTAATATAATGGCCCCCTATTTATTATTAATATAATGTCCCCCTCTTTATTATTAATATAATGGCCCCCTCTTTATTATTAATGTAATGCCCCCTCTTTATTATTAATGTAATGGCCCCCTCTTTGTTATTAAAGAGGGGCCATTATATTAATAATAAAGTGGGGGCCATTACATTAATGATGAAGAGGGGGCCATTATAATATACAGGGGGAATAATATTATGAGGAATGGGGGACTACCTGTCTGGCTCTAGCACAGTATTGGGGGGCAGCAGGATGAGTTGTTGAGACCCCAGGAAGGAGAGGATGAGAGTAAAGTGAGGAACCTAAAAAATAATCTGTGAAACTCTGCAGAGACGAGAAGCGGCTGAAAGAAGGTGTCATGGCGGTCTTATCTCTGGATGAAGACGTTGAGAAAAGTGTACATCACAGGAGACGTCACTGGATGTAACAGGTATGGTGCGGCATTCTCCTGTAATAATATTACCCATGCACATATCTGTTTCTCGGTAGGGTAAGGGGTATATAGAATTTGACCCACACTGCCGCATCCGGCCCCAGACTTCAGGTAACACTGTGTTCTGAATTCTGGGGCCTAACTAAGGGGTATCAGGGGACATTATTATACAGGGGTAATATAACTTATATTACCCCTGTATAGTGTACCCTGATACCCCTTAGTTATATTACCCCCTGTATAATTTACCTGATACCCCTCAGTTATATTACCCCTGTATAATGTCCCCCATAACAGTGTGTGTTATCCACAGATCTCCCATAACAATGTGTCATCCACAGATCCCCCAAATTATTTTAAAAACCTGCTGTTTCTCTAGATGACCTTATGTTTATGGTAGTGGTAATAGAGTCTCAATGGTCTATAAAAGCAGCTACACTATTTTTACAGACCTTTGAGACTCTATTAACACTACTATTAACTATTAACATAAGGTCATCTAGACTAGAAAAAGCAGGTTTTTAAAATTCTTATTTTTCCCATTTAGGTGTTAGAGCAATCTAATTAAAGTTATGTTTTAACACCTAAAGAGAAAGAAAAAATAAATAAAAACCTACGGTTTCTCTAGATGACCTTATGTTGATAGTAGTGTTAATAGAGCTTCAATGCTTTGTAAAAATAGTGTAGCTGCTTTTATAGACCCTTCAGACTCTATTACCACTACATTGTAAAGGGGAGGAGTTAGTAAGATAACCACGCCCATGTGGGGGCGCCAGAAATATTTCTGCACCCAGGCGCCTGTGACCCTAGGATCGGCCCTGGACCTCTCCCCTCCCCCTCATTGGTGGTGCAGTGGCAGCTTCTGATCGGAGCCCCAGCTGTGTAAGCCTGGGGCTCCGATCAGTTACCATGGCAGCCAGGACGCTACAGAAGCCCTGGTTGCCATGGTAACATCCCTGATGCTGTGTGCACAAGGCACAGAGCAGCAGGGACAGTGTGAAGTCCTATTCACCCTGATAGAGCTGAATAGGACAAGGGATGAAAGATCCCAGGTTCTCGCCCCTAAGGCTACTTTCACACTTGCGTTCAAAGCGGATCCGTCTGAGACGGATCCGCTCATATAATGCAGACGGTGGATCCGTTCAGAACGGATCCGTCTGCATTATATTGTAAAAAAAAATATTATTTTTTTTTTATGCGGCCCACATAAACTAAAATTTTGTTTTTTTGGCCCATGTTAGCCTTTGAGTTTGACATGCTTGTGTAACACATTGAAATTGCACTTCGGCAGTAAGTCCGGGGGCCTTACATACTATTTAAATTTTACTTACAGTGCGGGCAGCGGCAGCGGGCCTGCGGCTATCCTGCCTACATGTGTGCCGGCTCAGGCCAAAGGAGGCGTCACTGACTGTCAGTGGGGCCGCGGCGGAGGGAGGAGAGGAGGCGGAGCTGCTCTGCCTCTGTCTGCTGTGGCCTGTAAAAGCTGCCCCTCCAGGCTGGCAGCAGAAGAACACAGTGGCACGACTGTTGGAGAAGACACCTTAAGGCAGAGCCAGCTGAGATTGGAGCCAGGACCAGACTGACCCCACTCCAGCCAGACCCCAGTGATATATCAGGTACTGACACTGTAAATGTATTGTAATTGTAACAGAGAGGGGGAGATGGGGGACAAAATGTACAAACATGTCTGTGCCATGGAGCCTGGAGGGGAAGAGAAGAAATGTCTGTGCCACCGACTCCAACATTGTCCCTCATCATGTCACCCCCCCTGATGGTGCAGACTCCAACATTGTCCCCCATTAGGGAGCATAATGGATGGGGGCTGACGGCTGTCATGGGGGGCATGATGGCTGACATGGGGGGCTGATGGCTGACATGGGAGTAATGATGGATGGGTGCTGACGGCTGACATGGGCATGATGGATGGGGTGCTGACATGGGGGGCTGATGGCTGACTGCTGACATGGGGTGCTGACGGCTGACATAAGGTCATGATGGCTGACATGGGGGGCATGATGGATGGTGGCTGACGGCTGACATGGGCATGATGGATGGGGTGCTGACGGCTGACATGGGGGGCATGATGGCTGACATGGGGGGCATGATGGCTGACATGGGGGGCTGATGGCTGACATGGGGGGTAATGATGGATGGGGGCTGACATGGGCATGATGGGGTGCTGACGGCTGACATGGGCATGATGGATGGGGTGCTGACGGCTGATATGGGGGTCTGACCTGAGGTATAATGGAAAATATTGTTTCTTATTATACTCCTCTAAAACCTATGTGCATCTTATAGGGCGAAAAGTACAGTCCTCAAACCAGATTGAAGCAGAGAGAAGATATCAGGACCACACAGAGGAGAAGACAGCTGCTGCAGACAGAACCAGGACCAGGTGAGCTGCGGTTGGCAGGTTGGGGTGACACCAGGTGAGCTGCGGGGCAGGTTGGGGTGACACCATTTTCTACCGCACCGGGTGACACCAGCCCTAGCAACGCCACTGGTCAGCTGAACATAACTACACTGCCTGTCCAAAGAAAAAGTCACCACCTGGATTTAATTACTGTAAGCAAATAGTTACGAGCCTCCTATTGGATAATTACTGCATGGGCGATTATCTTTCATCTGGCAATAAGTAATTTAACCCCAACTGGTGCAATGAGTTGCTTCTGATTTCTTAAACAACCATGTCGAAAGACACATCTCGTGGTTGTGGAAAAGATGTTAGTCTGTTTGAGAAGGGTCAAATCATTGCAGAGAAAACATCTAAGGAGATTGCAAAAACTACTAAAATTGGGTTAAGAACTGTCCAACGCATTATTAAAAATTGGAAGGATAGTGGGGACCCATCGTATTCGAGGAAGAAATGTGGCTGGAAAAAAATCCTGAATGATCGTGATCGGTGATCACTTAAACGTTTGGTGAAATCAAATCAAAGAAAAACAACAGTAGAACTCAGGGCTATGTTTAATAGTGAAAGTAAGAGCATTTCCACACGTACAATGCGAAGGGAACTCAAGGGATTGGGACTGAACAGCTGTGTAGCCGTAAGAAAACCACTAATCAGTGAGGCAAACCAGAAAAAAAGGCTTCAATTTGCTAGGGAGCATAAAGATTGGACTCTGGAGCAATGGAAGACGGTCATGTGGTCTGATGAGTCCAGATTTACCCTGTTCCAGAGTGATGGGCGCATGAGGGTAAGAAGAGAGGCAGATGAAGTGATGCACCCATCATGCCTAGTGCCTCCTGTACAAGCCTGTGGGGGCAGTGCTATGATCTGGGGTTGCTGCAGTTGGTCAGGTCTAGGTTCAGTAACAGTATGTGCTCCAAGAAAGAGGTCAGCTGACTATCTGAACATACTGAATGACCAGGTTATTCCATCAATGGATTTTTTCTTCCCTGATGGCACGGGCATATTCCAAGATGACAATGCCAGGATTCATAGGGCTCAAATTGTGAAAGAGTGGTTCAGGGAGCATGAGACATCATTTTCACACATGGATTGGCCACCACAGAGTCCAGAGCTTAACCCCATTGAGAATCTTTGGGATGTGCTGGAGAAGGCTTTGTGCAGCAGTCAGACTCTACCATCATCAATGCGAGATCTTAATGAAAAATTAATGCAACACTGGATGGAAATAAATCTTGTGACATTGCAGAAGCTTATCGAAACAATGCCACAGCGAATGCGTGCCGTAACCAAAGCTAAAGGCGGTCCAACGAAATATTAGAGTGTGCGACCTTTTTTTAGAGTGGGCGACCTTTTTTTGGACAGGCAGTGTATATTAGTGCCATCTTTCTGCCTGCCGCCATTATTGAGAAAAATGAACTTTTTATAATATTAACCTCTAGGAGCAGGGGGGGTGTTGCCCAGGGCCGGCTCTATAATAAGGCAGACCAAGCGGCTTCTTGAGGGCGCAGAGAAGAGGGGGGGGGGGTGCCCCGCCGGGCCCGGCAGGCAGCAGCAACTGGTGTAGACTGGGGAGCGGAGGTCTGGAGACTGGACTGTTGTGGTGAGTAACTGTGTGTGAGTAAGTCTGTGAGACATCAGACAGTGACACTCACACAGCCAGGCCCAGACGAGACCGTCCGGACTGCCGTAGCTGGCACAGACAGGTAGGTAGGTCAAGGTAATCTCATTGAGCGCAGGCTGCGCAGAAACAGAAGAACATTAATGGGGGTGGGGTCAGGGTGAGGCGGGTGACATTACAATGTGACATGAATGGATGGGGGACAACAAGACATTTGGACAAATGTCTCTGAGTAGTCTGTCTGTGCGGCCCGCAGGGAGAAATGTATTTGGCATGGGGGGGGGGGGGGGGGGGGGTGGACATGATGGAGGGGGGGGAAATGTGACAACATGGATGGAGGGGGGAGAGAAATGTGACAACATGGATGGAGGGGGGAGAAATGTGACAACATGGATGGAGGGGGGAGAAATGTGACAACATGGATGGAGGGGGAGAAATGTGACAACATGGATGGAGGGGGGAGAAATGTGACAACATGGATGGAGGGGGAGAAATGTGGCAACATAGATGGAGGGGGGAGAAATGTGGCAACATAGATGGAGGGGGAGAAATGTGGCAACATGGATGGAGGGGGAGAAATGTGACAACATGGATGGCGGGGGGAGAAATGTGACAACATGGATGGAGGGGGAGAAATGTGGAACATAGATGGAAGGGGGAGAAATGTGGCAACATAGATGGAGGGGGAGAAATGTGGCAACATAGATGGAGGGGGAGAAATGTGGCAACATAGATGGAGGGGGAGAAATGTGGCAACATGGATTGAGGGGGAGAAATGTGAGGGCTGATATGACATAGGTGATTTGACATGGAGGGGGAGAAATGTGACATGGAGGGGTGAAATGTGACATGGAGAGGGAGAAATGTGCCATGGAGGCCTCAAGGGGGAGAAATGTGACATGGGGGCTGATGGCTGACATGGGGGCATGATGGCTGACATGGAGGTATGATGGCTGACATGGGGGCATGATGGCTGACATGGAGGTATGATGGCTGACATGGGGACATGATGGCTGACATGGGGGGCTGATGGATGGGGGCTGATGGCTGACATGGGGGGCTGATCTGAGGCATTGGGGGTCTGATCTGAGGTCTGATTAACATTGGGGGTCTGATTGCTGGTGTGACCTGAGGTGTAATGGAAAATATTATTTTCTTATTATCCTCCTGTAAAACCTAGGTGCGTCTTATGGGCCGGCGCGTCTTATAGGGCGAAAAATACGGTCCTCAAACTAGCGATTGTCTGAAGCAGAGCGAAGATACCAGGACCACACAGAGGAGAAGCCAGCTGATGCAGACGGGACCAGGGCCAGGTGAGCTGGGGGTCACCAAAATGTAGCTTTGCTTGTGTTGGCAAAAATCCTTGCACCGGCCCTGGTGTTGCCCCTGCTCCTAGAGGCTCCGTTCTCCCACTTCTTGCCATGCCCTGCTACACTAGATTGACAGGACCAGGCAGCGTTCACATCCTCCTGCCGGCCCTGTGCGCTGGGGAGAACTCGTGCCGTTCAGTATTCGGCGCAGGCGCAGTGAGGAAGCTGGCTGCCGACAAGCGCCCTTCACTCACTGCAGACAGGGCCAGAGGTAGGAGACCAACGCTGCCTGGCCCTGTCAATCTAGTGTAGCAGGTGACAGAAACCCTTTAACCCCTTAAGGACTCAGCACTATTTCACCTTAAGGACTTGGCCATTTTTTGCAAATCTGACCAGTGTAACTTTAAGTGCTGATAACTTTAAAACGCTTTGACTTATCCAGGCCATTCTGAGATTGTTTTTTCGTCACATATTGTACTTCATGACACTGGTAAAATAAAGTCAAATTTTTTTTTTTTTTGCATAAAAAAATACCTAATTTACCAAAATTGTGATGACTTTACATTCCCTATATGTCTACTTCATGTTTGAATTATTTTGGGAATGATATTTTATTTTTTGGGGATGTTACAAGGCTTAGAAGTTTAGAAGCAAATCTTGAAATTTTTCAGAAATTTACAAAAACCCAATTTTTAGGGACCACTACAGCTCTGAAGTCACTTTTCGAGGCTTACATAATAGAAACCACCAAAAAATGACCACATTCTATAAACTACACCCCTCAAGGTATTCAAAACTGATTTTACAAACTTTGTTAACCCTTTAGGTGTTGCACAAGAGTTATTGGCAAATGAGGATGAAATTTGAGAATTTCATTTTTTTGCCTAATTTTCCATTTTAACCCATTTTTTCCACTAACAAAGCAATGGTTAACAGCCAAACAAGACTGTATCTTTATTGCCCTGACTCTGCCGTTTACAGAAACACCCGATATGTGGCCGTAAACTACTGTACGGCCACACAGCGGGGCGTAGAGTGAAAGGTGCGCCGTTTGGTTTTTGGAAGGCAGATTTTGCTGGACTGGTTTATTTACACCATGTCCCATTTGAAGCCCCCCTGATGCACCCCTAGAGTAGAAACTCCATAAAAGTGACCCTATCTAAGAAACTAAACCCCTCAAGGTATTCAAAACTGATTTTACAAACGTTGTTAACCCTTTAGGTGTTGCACAAGATTTAATGGAAAATAGAGATACAATTTCAAAATTTCACTTTTTTGACAGATTTTCCATTTTAATATTTTTTTTCCAGTTACAAAGCAAGGGTTAACAGCCAAACAAAACTCATTATTTATGGCCCTGATTCTGTAGTTTACAGAAACACGCCATATGGGGTCGTAAACTACTGTACGGGCACACAGCAGGGCCCAGAAGGAAAGGAATGCCATACGGTTTTTGGAAGGCAGATTTTGCTGGACTGGTTTTTTGACACCATGTCCCATTTGAAGCCCCCCTGATGCACCCCTAGAGTAGAAACTCCAAAAAAGTGACCCCATTTTAGAAACTACGGGATAGGGTGGCAGTTTTGTTGGTACTAGTTTAGGGTACATATGATTTTTGGTTGCTCTATATTACACTTTTTGTGCGGCAAGGTAACAAGAAATTGCTTTTTTGGCACCGTTTTTTTTTTTTGTTATTTACAACATTCATCTGACAGGTTAGATCATGTGGTAATTTTATAGAGCAGGTTGTCACGGACACGGCGATACCTAATATGTATACAATTTATGTACAGTACACACCAAAAGTTTGGACACAGCTTCTTATTCAAAGAGTTTTCTTTATTTTCATGACTATGAAAATTGTAGATTGACACTGAAGGCATCAAAACTATGAATTAACACATGTGGAATTACAGTATATACATAACAAACAAGTGTGAAACAACTGAAAATATGTCATATTCTAGGTTCTTCAAAGTAGCCACCTTTTGCTTTGATTACTGCTTTGCACATTCTTGGCATTCTCTTGATGAGCTTCAAGAGGTAGACCCCTGAAATGGTTTTCACTTCACAGGTGTGCCCTGTCAGGTTTAATAATTGGGATTTCTTGCCTTATAAATGGGGTTGGGACCATCAGTTGTGTTGAGGAGAAGTCAGGTGGATACACAGCTGATAGTCCTACTGAATAGACTGTTCGAATTTGTATTATGGCAAGAAAAAAGCAGCTAAGTAAAGAAAAACGAGTGGCCATCATTACTTTAAGAAATGAAGGTCAGTCAGTCAGCCGAAAAATTGGGAAAACTTTGAAAGTAAGGGCTTTTTGACCATGAAGGAGAGTGATGGGGTGCTGCGCCAGATGACCTGGCCTCCACAGTCACCGAACCTGAACCCAATCGAGATGGTTTGGGGTGAGCTGGACCGCAGAGTGAAGGCAAAAGGGCCAACAAGTGCTAAGCATCTCTGGGAACTCCTTCAAGACTGTTGGAAGACCATTTCAGGGGACTACCTCTTGAAGCTCATCAAGAGAATGCCAAGAGTGTGCAAAGCAGTAATCAAAGCAAAAGGTGGCTACTTTGAAGAACCTAGAATATGACATGTTTTCAGTTGTTTCACACTTGTTTGTTATGTATATAATTCCACATGTGTTAATTCATAGTTTTGATGCCTTCATAGTCATGAAAATAAAGAAAACTCTTTGAATGAGAAGGTGTGTCCAAACTTTTGGTCTGTACTGTAAGTTTTACACAATGATTTAATTTTTTTTAAAAAAGTTTTAGTGTCTCCATAGTCTAAGAGCCATAGTTTTTTCAGTTTTTGGGCGATTATCTTAAGTAGGGTCTCATTTTTTGCGGGATGAGATGACGGTTTGATTGGCACTATTTTGGGGTGCATATGACTTTTTGATCACTTGCTATTACACTTTTTGTGACGTAAGATGACAAAAAATGGCTTTTTCTACACCGTTTTTATTTTTAATTTTTTTACGGTGGTCACCTGAGGGGTTAGGTCATGTGATATTTTTATAGAGCCAGTCGATACGGATGCGGCATATGTATACTTTTTCTTTATTTATGTAAGTTTTACACAATGATTTCATTTTTGAAACAAATAAAAACATGTTTTAGTGTTTCCATAGTCTAAGAGCCATAATTTTTTCAGTTTTTGGGCGATTATCTTGGGTAGGGTATGATTTTTGCGGGATGAGATGACGGTTTGATTGTTACAATTTTGGCGTACATTCGACTTTTTTGATCACTTTTATTACCTTTTTTGGGAAGTAAGGTGGGCAAAATTTCAATTTCATCATAGTTTTTTATTTTTTATTTTTATGGCGTTCACCGTTCGGGTAAAGTAACATGACCGTTTTATAGATCAGGTCGTGACGGACGCGGCGATACCAAACATGTGTAGGGAATTTAATTTTTTTTATTTTTAATCAGTGATAAATGTGTTTTTTGATTTTTACTTTTTTTTCACATTTTTTTTCACCCAGACCCACTTGGTTCTTGAAGATCCAGTGGGTCTGATGTCTGTATAATACAGTACAGTACACCATATAGTGTTTTGTACTGTATTTTACTTACACTTTGTCTGAACAGATCTATGCCTTTAGCACAGATCTGTTCAGCACCAAGGACAGCAGGATGCCTGAGAAGGCGTCCTGTTGCCATGGGAACCTTCCCCGTCTGCTCAGTTGTGGCCACAACTGAGCAGACGTGGAAGGGTAAGGAGGGGGCTGTCTGGGGGCTCTCTCCCTCTCCATCGGGGGGCTGCAAAGTCAGGGACCGCGGGGATCAGAAACTACAGAAAGCGCAGCAAACCGCAGGTCTGAATTGACCTGCGGTTTGTTGCGATCGCCGACATGGGGGGGTCAAGGGACCCCCCCGCGCATTTAGCCGAGGTGCCTGCTCAATGATTTGAGCAGGCACCATGTTCCAATCACAGCCGGCCGGGTGGCAGTGATCGGAACAACACATGACATACCGGTACGTCATGGGTCCTTAAGGACTCGGGAAACATGCCGTACCGGTACGTCATGCGTCCCTAAGGGGTTAAAGAGGCTCTGTCACCAGATCAACGATACAGCAACGCTATAGCCTGGTAGGGTTGATGACTGACGGAAATTATACTTTTCTTTCTGCTGTTGGTGGTCTGATGGTGGAGAAAATTGAACTTTTAAAATTATGCAAATTAAGTATTTGACCACCAGGAGGCGGGCTTATGCGGTTCAAGAACTGCTCCAGCAATGCCCCTGGTGCTCTATAATGATGTCCATCTGCTGTAGTTCAAGCCCCCTGCCTTTAGATTTAGCGCTGGACCCTCTGGTCTAGCGCTGAAATCCTGTGTGAGATCCATGGTGATGGATCATGTGATGGACCATGTGCTGAGCACAGTGAAGTCACCACAGGTCCTTTTCCTCCTGGTCATCAAAGAAGAAGACAGAAGAGAAGCCAGGCTGCTTGAACAAGTGGATGAGGTGAGTTAAATTATTTTAAAAAAAATGTAACCCCTCCATCCCTATTTTACTAAGCATTCTATATTAAGAATGCTATTATTTTCCCTTATAACCATGTTATAAGGGAAAATAATAAAATCTACACAACACCTAACCCAAACCCGAACTTCAGCCCCCTGCTGTCACGGGACACCGACGAGGCGCTCGCTCTCCTCAGCGCCGTCCGCGTCCCGCCTCTGTGCAGGAGCGAGGACGCATGCAGCGTCCTTGTCTCCTAGGTAATAGGGGGCGGGGCAGGACGGACCGGCCACGCACGTCTCCTCAGCGCGGGCAGCGTCCTCAGTTTCCCCGGCAACCAGGGGAGGGCTGAGCACCGAACTGGGCACTCGGTGCTCAGCTGTATTCAGCAACGTGGGTCACGTGGCGCTGGCCACGTCACATGACCCAGCTAGTCAGTATTTAACAGGCAGCCTGTACGTGACCATTACACCTGCCTTTAGATTCAGCGCTGGACCCTCTGGTCTAGCGCTGAGATCCTGTGTGAGATCCATGGTTATGGATCATGTGATGGACCATGTGATGAGCGCAGTGACGTCACCACAGGTCCTTTTCCTCCTGGTCATCAAAGAAGAAGACAGAAGAGAAGCCGGACTGCGTGAACAAGTGGATGAGGTGGGTTAAATTATTTTTTCTTTATTTTTTAACCCCTCCATCCCTATTTACTAAGCATTCTGTATTAAGAATGCTATTATTTTCCCTTATAACCATGTTAGAAAGGGAAAAAAATAAAATCTGTGAAGGAGTCCGGGTTCGGGTTTGGGTACCAAACATGCCGATTTTTACCAATTTTTACGCGACACTCGTGTGAAAAAGGCCTTAAAGTTTGAATTGTTGGTCAATGTGATGAGGATCAGATGTGGTTTTTAGTAGCTCCATTAAAAAAACGAAACAAAAAACATAAGAATAGCAAGAAAACATAAGGTTGTAATCACATGCTGTAGTAAAATTCTAAAAAATTTACTGTGACATGTAAATACAGCCTAAGGGCTTGTTCACACGGCAATTTGCGGTCCCCAATGCACGGGCAACATCCGTGCGGTAGCCGGGACGGATTCAGACCCATTCAACTTGAATGGGTCCGCGATCCGTCCACACCGCAAAAAAAAAAATCTAACAAGTTCTATTTTTTTGCGGTCCAGAGGCCTGGACAAAAACACCACTGAAGCACTCCGTAGTGCTTCCGTGGGGTTCCGATCCGTGCTTCCGTTCCGCATCTCCGTTATTGCGGACCCATTCAAGTGAATTGGTCCGCATCCGTGATGCGGAGTGCACATGGGCCCGTGCCCGTGTATTGCGGACCCGCCGTATGCGGGCCGCAATACGGCCATGGGCACACAACGGCCATTCGAACAAGCCCTAAGGCCTTATGAAAAGCAGAACCATAATAGGGAAACCAAAGATATGCATGGACCCCTAGTGTGCCTCACTAGGCCTCTGATTTCATACTAAATAACACACCTTATTATGGTGATATTCTAGATCTATGCCCATTTTTGGATAAAAATAAATAATAAATAAAATAATAAATAAAATAAATAAATAAAAAACAAAAGGGAAGATTATTCCAGTTCTTATTTCTCAAACTCTTGTTTTTGATCTTGGCCGGAACGAGAGCTGTCAGGAAAACATATTGGTTAATAATAACCCAGCTCAATGCTGTGGGTTGTTCCGCTGAGTAAAATTTATTACGTCTGTTTTCAGTTTAATTCAGGCATCCATAATTAATTAAATACATCCCTTCAAGTGATTTTAGTTATTGCAGCTCAAGTCAGGGACTTATCATAGTGATGAGGGACGGGCGGCAGGGAAAGTGGATTCCTCACGGAACTTATTGATTTCTTAGTTTACAAACTTTTTGAAGAATTGCATAACATTGTCATAAGCACCCGCGTTAATTCCCCTACGTGCCTGCAGCAGGAGATGCAAGTTTACATAATATGACGACACCAGAAGGATCAGTGGCTGCCAGTCATGGATCAGGTAATCATACTTACCTGATCCATTTGCTCAAGACGTCATCTCGGGCCACGCAAGATTTCACGCCAGATCTCCAAGCAAAATGGCGGCGGCCGGGCTGTCATGATCAAATGCGGGTAAGGCATCTGAGGGGTACAATTACAGGGAGGGGTGTGTGTGTGAGTCATTGCATGCACTACTTACAAAGAAATGCGCTTTGTGACAAAGTAATTCGTCACAAAGCAAATTTTGGGGTAAAATTCGGCGAAGCAGCCGAATCAAATTTTCAAAACTTCGCTCATCTCTACTTATAATGGTGTAAAATAAACAAAGTTTCTCAGTTGTAATAATTCAGAGCAACTGGACGTGTATTTTCTTTTGAAAACGCTAGACATTGGAATGGCTTTCTCAATTAGAATAACTTGTACAAGAAATCTCCAGCATTAAATACTGGTGACTCATGCTTCATTCAGCATACTCTGTTTATCAAAATCAACCGGGGCTGTATTTACAATTAATCACCATATACAGTTGCAAGAAAAAGTATGTGAACCCTTTGGAATGATATGGATTTCTGCACAAATTGGTCATAAAATGTGATCTGATCTTCATCTAAGTCACAACAATAGACAATCACAGTCTGCTTAAACTAATAACACAGAAAGAATTAAATGTTACCATGTTTTTATTGAACACACCATGGAAACATTCACAGTGCAGGTGGAAAAAGTGTGTGAACCCTTGGATTTAATAACTGGTTGAACCTCCTTTGGCAGCAATAACTTCAACCAAACATTTCCTGTAGTTGCAGATCAGACGTGCACAACGGTCAGGAGTAATTCTTGACCATTCTTTTTTACAGAACTGTTTCAGTTCAGCAATATTCTTGGGATGTCTGGTGTGAATCGCTTTCTTGAGGTCATGCCACAGCATCTCAATCGGGTTGAGGTCAGGACTCTGACTGGGCCACTCCAGAAGGCATATTTTCTTCTGTTTAAGCCATTCTGTTGTTGATTTACTTCTATGTTGAGCTTCAGCTGGTGGACAGATGGCCTTAAGTTCTCCTGCAAAATGTCTTGATAAACTTGGGAATAAATTTTTCCTTCGATGATAGCAATCTGTCCAGGCCCTGACGCAGCAAAGCAGCCCCAAACCATGATGCCCCCACCACCATACTTTACAGTTGGGATGAGGTTTTGATGTTGGTGTGCTGTGCCTCTTTTTCTCCACACATAGTGTTGTGTGTTTCTTCCAAACAACTCAACTTTGGTTTCATCTGTCCACAGAATATTTTGCCAGTACTGCTGTAGAACATCCAGGTGCTATTGTGTAAACTGTGGCTTCCTCTGTGGTATCCTCCCATGAAATCCAGTCTTGGTTAGTGTTTTACGTATCGTAGATTCGCTAACAGGGATGTTAGCATTTGCCACAGACCTTTGTAAGTCTTTAGCTGACACTCTAGGATTCTTCTTCACCTCATTGAGCAGTCTGCGCTGTGCTCTTGCAGTCATCTTTACAGGACGGCCACTCCTAGGGAGAGTAGCAGCAGTGCTGAACTTTCTCGATTTATATACAATTTGTCTTACCGCGGACTGATGAACAGCAAGGCTTTTGGAGATACTTTTATAACCCTTTCCAGCTTTATGCAAGTCAACAATTCATAATTGTAGGTCTTCTGAGAGCTCTTTTGTGCGAGGCATCATTCAAATCAGGCAATGATTCTTGTGAAAAGCAAACCCAGAACTGGTGTGTGTTTTTTATAGGGCAGGGCAGCTGTAACCAACACCTCCAATCTCTTCTCATTGATTGGACTCCAGTTGGCTGACACCTCACTCCAATTAGCTCTTGGAGATGTCATTAGTCTAGGGGTTCACATACTTTTTCCACCTGCACTGTAAATGTTTACATGGTGTGTTCAATAAAAACATGGTAACATTTAATTCTTTGTGTGTTATTAGTTTAAGCAGACTGTGATTGTCTATTGTTGTGACTTAGATGAAGATCAGATCACATTTTATGACCAATTTGTGCAGAAATCCATATCATTCCAAAGGGTTCACATATTTTTCTTACAACTGTATATATATATATATATATTTTTTTTTTTTTCACTTCCCCATCCTTTGTCACCTCTGGAGGGGGGGGGGGGGGGGGGGCTTGTGGTGCTCTGCTAATGACTTATAACAAGAGAGCTTCATACACAAAAGCAGAGACTACCAAGCAGGACTTGGTAGCTCTGAATCTGCTACACTGCAAGAGCCGAAGGACCTATGATGATGTCACTGTCATTTCATCAGTGCAGGAGGTACAGCTCAGCAGTGGGGAGGAGGAGTGGTTCTATCTTCACTCAGCAGGAGCTGCGTTGACGTCACCACGCTCACCACGTGGTGAGCGCGATTACGTCATCAAAGGTCCTTTGGCAGGTCCTGAAAGAAGAAGATGCCGGCAGCGCGAACAACAGGATGAGGTGAGTTATTTATTTATTTATTTATTTTTAACCCCTAAAGCCACATTTTAGTAAGCATTCTGTATTAAGATTGCTATTATTTTCCCTTATAACCATGTTATAAGGGAAAATAATAAAATATACAGAACACCGAACCTAAACCCGAACTTCATTGAAGAAGTCCAGGTTCGGGTCTGGGTACCACAGTCAGTTTTTTATCACGCGTGTGCAAAACGCATTGCACTTGCGCAATAAAAACTGAACACCAGAACGCAATCACAGTCAAAACTGACTGCAATTGCGTACCTACTCGCACGATTTTCCCTGATCACAGATGCAATGCATCCAGACCTAATCCGGACACGCTCGTTTGCAAGAGGCCTAAAACAATCACTTATGTTATAGATTTCTAGTGTAATTTGGCTGACTCTGTAATATACATTATGTATTGTAGTATCCTCATCCACTCTCCTGGGTATAAGGTCCTCCTTTTGGGGGTTATGCCAGTGATCAGTGTGTGTCTCACCGAAATTCTACACAGCCGCAGATCAGGAATCTGCCTGCTCTGGTATGCTGCCTTCGGTGCTGTCGGCATTGGACTCACAGTAAGTAGCGCAAATATGTTGCAGGAAGAATTGAATGAAAATAGTGACATTGAAGAACAGGGGAAGACTGGAAGCCGCAAAGGGGGGGTACTGGGAACAAGTGAAGAGGCGGATTGAATATAGTAAAATTAGGTGACCAACTCCTTTTAAATACAAAATATTGTCTTTCTGTAGCAGTCAACACAAATGATAAGATACCTACCGGTATATAAATAAGTAATCCAATGTCAGTTTACTGCTGTGGAAGATTTGATCTGAAGGGTACTCATCATGATAACAGTAGGTGTAGAATTGGGATAACAGTATGACAGCTGTGTTGTTCTCTTCATAGGCCTAGATAAAGATGCCCACAGAAGAGATTTGCACTGATCAGTGTAATGTGTGATCCTCTAAAGTCACTACAGGGGGAGCCCTGCCTGGTCACAGAGATGGTCTGACTGAGAGAGTTAAGCGAGGCTGTTTGCTGTGCTAAGTCCTAACAAAGAGGAAGTTAGGACAGGACAGGAAGGAAAATACATGGAGTGATTTTAAAAATTTACATCTACAAATCATTCACCTGTTAGGGTTCATTCACACGTCCGCAACTGTTTTGCGGATCCGCAAAACACGAACACCAGCCATGTGCGTTCTAAATTTTGGACCGCACATGGCCGGCACTATAAATAGAAATGCCTTTTCTTGTCCGTGTCTGCGGAACGGAAGTGCGGATGCGGACACCACACTGTTTCCGCACCCGTTCCGCAAAATTGCGGACCCATTTTGCGGTCGTGTGAATGGACCCTAAATATGTAATGATTTTATGGCAATGTCTGCATAATACAATACATCACTGCTTTTATACAATGCACAGGCATCCCTTAGAGTACAGCTCGTTTGTGCCCCAAGATTTATCACTGCTGGCCCACTCTCTGGTCCAGGCTATTACTGCCTACACGTGGTTGTCAGGCACAGCCATACCTCTGTTGGTGATTGTTGTGCCTGTAATCCCAAAGATGCACAGCGCTGTCCGGTTGCTATACCCCACCGATTGCATTCATGTGCATCACTTTGAATGAAGAACATTAAGGAAGTTGTATTTAAAAAAACATAGGGGCTTTGAATGGGGCTGAACAGCAATACCAGACTCAGCTTGTGGGCAAGAGTGGGGCTATTTGTATATGAAATTTTACAGTGTTTTTTTTTTTTTTAAATCTCCTACAACTCCTTTAAAGCCTATGTACACCTTTTGGAGCAATTTAATTTTTATTATTGCATTGTACTCATTTTGAGGTAAAAATCAACAAAATGTTGAGCCTTTTTCTCTGTACAGCCGTGAGATTCTCTAGCACGCTGTCTGTATTCACTCTGTTCTGTCAGGCAGCTCAGCTGATGGCTCCTTATCCCTGATCTCTGACCACCACTCATTATGGTTCAATTCTTATCTTACTAATAAGAATGTGGCTTAAATAATTGTTTATGACCTTTTAGTAATTTAGAAATAAGGTGTATTAGATGACCGGCACAAAGTTAAAGTAGGAGTCACACACCTGGACAAACAGTTAACCCTTTGTGTCAGATCAGCTGAATATTTTTGATAAAGACAAATTGAAAAAAAAAAAGATTTTTAGCCTAAAATGAGTAGAATACAATCATAAAAAAATTGCCCCTGTAGCTGTATGGAGCCTTTAACAGTTACTGGACATCATTGTTTGAATGTAAAGAGTTAATTCAATTAAAAAAAAAAGCTGATTGTCACATTTTGGGTGAGGCAGGCTAAACAACACGTTCTGGAGAAGCCCCTTAGTGTTCAGTATCTATGGTCTGTCATGGCTGGAACATGATGGTTGATGGCGCAATTGTATAAATGCAGTGTTTTTTGGTTCAGGAACATATGGCAGATATTCAGCGCGGTTTTAATGGCTGTCCCTTGGCTCTCAGTGGTTTGTGGAATTTGTCTTGTTAATCTCTCCTCCAGATATTTTACAATGGACAGATATTCAGTTCGGTGGGACTGAAGTTATTCCTGTGATAAATTTTTCGGAGACATTTGCGAGAGGAAAAAGTGTTTTTTATATCCGTCTACATGTATTTATGTCAGTCTTATATCATTAGAAGAAATTGCATCAGACTATATGGTGTGTAGTACAGACGCCATATTTATTCACCCCTTGAGGGTTATGAAGCAGCTACTGAAAGTTATACCTAGCATAGTCCACTTTTCAGGTGTTTTTTGTCCCCTGACATTTTTTTTTAATCACAGCATGCTCTGAGTGTGGTGAAATTGTTTAGGTGTATAAGGATGGCTGCATTGTTTAGGTTAGCAGTGTGACGGCATTGTTTAGGTGCATGGTTTGGCAGCAATGCATAGGCGTACACAAGTTGCATACTATTTTATATTTTTATTTCACGCACTTATATAGCGCTGTTATATTCCACAGCACATTAGAGACATTATTCTCACTTGCTGTCCCCACCAGAGCTCACAATCTAAGTTTCCTATCAGTATGTCTTTGGAGTGTGGGAGGAACCCAGAGAACCTGGAGGAAACCCGCGCAAACACGGGGAGAACATACAAACTCTATACAAATGTTGTCCTTCATCGGATTTACACCCAGGACCTCAATGCTGCAAGACACCAGTGCTAACCACTGAGCCACCATGCTGGCCACGGTGGCTCAGACTAGACTGTCACTTCTTCTCAGTACATGTGCATTCAAATAATACAGATTAAAGAGGAAATGAGTATTTACCTTAGACAAGTCTATATTTGAAAAAAAAAAGTGACTGTACAAAATTGTTTGGTCATAAAAGCTAACAAAGCTATATAAAATAATTAGTACATAGTCAAGGTGTGTCTCACTTGCCTAAGGTAAAAGTTTACAATATGTGGATACAATACTAGCTAGAATGTCACACCCTCGTACATAGTTATGAGAAAGATCACAAGGCCCTCCTTGAACTTTTGGTGAGCACTCACTTGTCTTCTTTGTAATAGTAGAGAAGGTTTATTCACCAAGATGAATGCAATTGTTTGACAAAGACTGGAAGTCGAAATGTTGCATTCATATTGGTGATAAACCTTCTCTATTACTGGAAAGAAGACGAGTGAGTGCTGCGGTATTCTTCTATTTTTTTTTTCATGTACACGCATCCGTTTGAAACGGATCCGTAAATAAAATGACTAAACGGAGACAAACGGAAGCCATTCAGGCGGATCGGTACAAACGGATCTGTCTGTAATGCGGATCCGTTTGTCACGTTCGTTTCCATTTTTGCATCCGTTTAGCGGATCCGTTTTGTATTGAGTAGCATCTCAAAGTGTTCCCCCACTTGTCATTATCTAGAAGAATTTAAATGCTCTGTTGCTCTCCGGTGCCGTCTTGTTGAAATTCCAAGCCGGTCCGTTTTTAGCTTTGATCATGGACCACACCTTTCGGACTCTTGTACACGACTAAATGCACTAAAAGATGTATAGTGTTCGTTAGCCGGCCATATGTCCCTGATCGTTATTGATCGTGCGTACGGGAGTACATAGCATCATGATGCTGACCATGTTGTGCTGCACACTGGGCTATTGTCCCGCACTCATATGATCTATTAGTGCAAGACAATAGCCCCATGGGCAGCTCGACTTGTACAGAATCATTGTACACTATGATGCTGTGTACTCTCGTGCGCACGATCAATGCCACTACGGGACATATGGCCCGCTCACGGACCGTATGTCTATGAGGGCATACAGTCGTGTGCAAGAGGCCTTAAAGGGGTTTTCTCATCTCAGACAATGGGGGCATATCGCTAGGATATGGTTCCACCACTGGAACCTGCACCTTTAATGACAACGGAGCCCCGAAAGTGGAGGAGGGCACACTGCACATGCGCAGCCGCCCTCCATTCATTTCTATGGGAGAGGCGGGGATTAGCGCTTGGTATTGGACGGACCCCGGGAAATCTGTGGTCCTCCAGCAACAGTGCTCCCTGCTCGGTTCTCGATATAGGTGCGGGTCCCAGCGATTGAACCCACACCTATCAGACAATGGGGGCATAGTCTAGCGATATGCCCCCATTGTTTAATGAGAATACCCTTTTAACAGCTGTATGTCCCTTGCGTGTCTATTGTGGTAATCACACTAGTTATGTCAGAGCGTCATCGGAAAATCATTAATCAAACTGTAAAATTACAATTTATTAATGAATTCCTGATGATGCTGATGGACCGTGACTTCCACAAGGGCTCATATGAAAGGGCACAAGATTGAACAATGAACAAGCATTTGCTTGTTCATGTGCCAATCAGAGGGTCTACAATCAATAAAGAGCAAAAAGATAGCTCAATATTGATGGTCATGTTCATGGTTCTTCCAACATTGGCACTAAAATGCTGTTTTGAAAAAAAAAACTACCAAGGGTGTTCTAATAAACGCACAGTAGTGAGACTAAGGTAGTTTTATTTTCAACGCAGCTGTAGTGGCCAAGGTTACCCTGTACAGGACAATAAAAACACAGACACAGTAAAGTAAACTATATATTTTTATTTTTTTTATAAATATTATTAAATATATATTAAATATAAATATAAACATATTGAACTTTTTACAATTCTGCAAACTTTTGAGGGGAGGTGGACTGTCGTGGGGTAGGTGGTCTGGGGCTGGCAATGGTAGCCCCCATGTCCTGTCGATTCTCAGAAATTAAACTATGGGCCACAGGAAAGGATGCAGGGCGTAATTGTTGGGTGTGGAGAAAGGAAGGCTCTGAGGTGGAGGGGACCTGAGCATGTGTAGAGGTGGAGAGAGTTTGGAAAGAAGTTGAAGGAAAATAGTGGGGAGGAGAAGAATAAGAGACAGAAGGTAACACATGCTCGGGGGGGTGGGAATGGGAAGGTTGGCGGTACTAGCCACTGGTGTGGGATGTGGGGTAGGTGTGGAATGGTGGATAGGTGTGGGGTGGGGGTGGGGGTTGGGGCGGTGCATAATTTGCCATGACCCGTTCTCTAGTATGATCTTAAACTCATGCAACTGCTCGGGCGTCATTGAGTCCATCAAACTGATTATGCTTAGCTCATAATGGTAGTTTGGGCTGTGTTGAATCGCCGACTCTGCCCCCTCCCAGCGGCGAATCAAGTCAGCACTAAACTCCTTTTGATATTCGGCAAAACCTTTCAGAGTGTCGGAAACGACCTCTACAAGGTTCGCATAATCAGTTCGATTTGGCCTACCGGATCTCTGCCTGCTCACCAGGGCTCTCAAATTTTGGCGGAATCCAAAGAGCCTCTGTTGAGCAGAGGGATCCGGTAGGGGACCGGGATTGTCCTGAGCCGATGCATTAGGGACAGGAGGGCTGGTGCTGGCGATCTGTTCCAGTTCCGCCTCAGGGGGTTGTTCAGGCTCCCGAGTGCTGCTGGCACTTCTGTAGGAAAAAATACAAATACAGATAACGTTAAAGGAACTTGTTTAGAGCACTATTTCCACATATATCTACAAAATCTTTTTTTTTTTATACTTACTTTTTACAAGATATATTGGTGCTTGCCCACCTCAGAACTTTCTATAATTTTTTTTTTTTGGGACGACCCTAATAAAATAATTTAAAAAAATTATCCGACAGGTGCCAAAATCGCCTGAAGTGCGATAATCACCCCCAGAGACAGCAGCCACGCATAGTGCCTGCAGCCTCCCATAGTGCCAGCAGCCCACCACAGTGCCATCAGCTCCCCCAGTTCCAACCAACCCCCCCACAGTGCCCTGAGCCCCCCAGTTCCAACCAACCCCCCCACAGTGCCATCACCCCCCCCAGTGCCAGCAGCCCCCACAGTTCCAGCCACACACACGCAGTGCCAGCCACACACACCCCCGCAGTGCCAGCAGCCCCCCAGTGCCAGAAGCCCCCACAGTTCCAGCCACCCCCCCCCCCCCCGCAGTGCCAGAAGCCCCCACAGTTCCAGCCACAAACACCCCCACAGTTCCAGCCACAAACACCCCCACAGTGCCAGCAGCCACGAAAGTTCCAGTCACCCCCACCCCAGTGCCAGCAGCCCCCACAGTTCCAGCCCCCCCCGCAGTGCCAGCAGCCCCCCAGTGCCAGAAGCCCCCACAGTTCCAGCCACCCCCCCCCCCCCGCAGTGCCAGCAGCCCCCCCAGTGCCAGAAGCCCCCACAGTTCCAGCCACAAACACCCCCACAGTGCCAGCAGCCACGAAAGTTCCAGTCACCCCCACCCCAGTGCCAGCAGCCCCCACAGTTCCAGCCACCCCCCACCAGTGCCAGCAGCCCCCCCACCCCAGTGCCAGCAGCCACCCCCAGAGCCAGTAGCCCCCATAAAGGCAGCCCCCACTCCCAGCAGCCCCCAGTGTTCCAGACACCCCCCCCCCCACAGTGCCAGCAGCCCTAGAGATAGATAGAAAAAAAGAAAGAAAGACAAACAGACAAAACTTGATATACAGGGAGTGCAGAATTATTAGGCAAATGAGTATTTTGACCACATCATCCTCTTTATGCATGTTGTCTTACTCCAAGCTGTATAGGCTCGAAAGCCTACTACCAATTAAGCATATTAGGTGATGTGCATCTCTGTAATGAGAAGGGGTGTGGTCTAATGACATCAACACCCTATATCAGGTGTGCATAATTATTAGGCAACTTCCTTTCCTTTGGCAAAATGGGTCAAAATAAGGACTTGACAGGCTCAGAAAAGTCAAAAATAGTGAGATATCTTGCAGAGGGATGCGGCACTCTTAAAATTGCAAAGCTTCTGAAGCGTGATCATCGAACAATCAAGCGTTTCATTCAAAATAGTCAACAGGGTCGCAAGAAGCGTGTGGAAAAACCAAGGCGCAAAATAACTGCCCATGAACTGAGAAAAGTCAAGCGTGCAGCTGCCAAGATGCCACTTGCCACCAGTTTGGCCATATTTCAGAGCTGCAACATCACTGGAGTGCCCAAAAGCACAAGGTGTGCAATACTCAGAGACATGGCCAAGGTAAGAAAGGCTGAAAGACGACCACCACTGAACAAGACACACAAGCTGAAACGTCAAGACTGGGCCAAGAAATATCTCAAGACTGATTTTTCTAAGGTTTTATGGACTGATGAAATGAGAGTGAGTCTTGATGGGCCAGATGGATGGGCCCGTGGCTGGATTGGTAAAGGGCAGAGAGCTCCAGTCCGACTCAGACGCCAGCAAGGTGGAGGTGGAGTACTGGTTTGGGCTGGTATCATCAAAGATGAGCTTGTGGGGCCTTTTCGGGTTGAGGATGGAGTCAAGCTCAACTCCCAGTCCTACTGCCAGTTTCTGGAAGACACCTTCTTCAAGCAGTGGTACAGGAAGAAGTCTGCATCCTTCAAGAAAAACATGATTTTCATGCAGGACAATGCTCCATCACACGCGTCCAAGTACTCCACAGCGTGGCTGGCAAGAAAGTGTATAAAAGAAGAAAATCTAATGACATGGCCTACTTGTTCACCTGATCTGAACCCCATTGAGAACCTGTGGTTCATCATCAAATGTGAGATTTACAAGGAGGGAAAACAGTACACCTCTCTGAACAGTGTCTGGGAGGCTGTGGTTGCTGCTGCACGCAATGTTGATGGTGAACAGATCAAAACACTGACAGAATCCATGGATGGCAGGCTTTTGAGTGTCCTTGCAAAGAAAGGTGGCTATATTGGTCACTGATTTGTTTTTGTTTTGTTTTTGAATGTCAGAAATGTATATTTGTGAATGTTGAGATGTTATATTGGTTTCACTGGTAAAAATAAATAATTGAAATGGGTATATATTTGTTTTTTGTTAAGTTGCCTAATAATTATGCACAGTAATAGTCACCTGCACACACAGATATCCCCCTAAAATAGCTAAAACTAAAAACAAACTAAAAACTACTTCCAAAAATATTCAGCTTTGATATTAATGAGTTTTTTGGGTTCATTGAGAACATGGTTGTTGTTCAATAATAAAATTAATCCGCAAAAATACAACTTGCCTAATAATTCTGCACTCCCTGTACTTACCAGTGTTCAGCAAGTCGATGATCCAAGATGGCCGACGAAGATGGGAGGGACAGGAAATTACTGGGCATGCGCAGAGACGTGAACGGTTTCAAACGGATCCGTGTCAAAGCGGAGCCAGTACAAACGGATCCGTCCCCATTAACTTCAATTGTGAGTCCGGACGGATCCGTTTGGCTCCACATCGTCAGACGGCCATGAAAACGCAGCAAGCAGCGTTTTGGTATCCGCCTGCAAAACGGAACGGTGACCAAACGCAGCCCAACTGATGCATTCTGAGCGGATCCTTATCCATTCAGAATGCATTGGGGCTGAACTGATCCGTTTTGAACCGTTTGTGAGATCCCTGAACGGATCTCACAAATAGAATTCAAAATGCCAGTGTGAAAGTAGCCTTAGGTAATTTGTGAGACAAATAGAGATCTTCATGGACAGCCTGCCAGAAGAAACGTGGATATAGTTATGAAGAATACCTCTTCTATACAATAGTTGTTTTTGGGTATACTTGAAAATAAAAAATAGGTCTGATGAAGGACATGACCAGCTCTGAAATTCTTACCTTTCATTAAATAATTAATACTCCCTTTTCATACCAGCCCCTGGATCTGAATACTTGCATGTAATTAAAAATGTATTATAGCTACTGAGTTATCTGTATAGCGCCACCTGCTGTTTTTTTTCTTTCTAATTTCTGTGTCCTACTCACTGAGATGGCCGCACATGCCCAGTTCCATCTCTCAACTGCCAACTTGAAATAAATCTAGAAGAACAATTGGAACAGTGAATAGGGAGATAGCTGGATCCATGTGAGGTACAGGGCTGGTTCTGGCTTTGTTAGAAAGAGATTGTCATGTATTAGATTATGTATGATTTTCATTTTTTACATTACAACCCCTTTAAGGAGCCCACAAAATAATACTACAGTACATCTCTAAATATGTCTAGGCTGTTTTCGTTTTCTTTTGGGATTGCTATTTATGAAGCCCCTTAAAGGGATTGCCCCGCTAAAAATATTCTCCATTTTTCAATAACCACTGAGTAATTCAATAAAATCTATCTGTATAGCGCCACCTGCTGTTTTTTCTATTCCTTATATCTCTGTCCACCTCAGTAAGATTGCTGAGGTGGATGCACATGCTCAGTTCCAACCTTCAAATACCACCAGCTCTATCGACTGTTAGAAGTTGTGACTGTTACAGTTAGGGAGCTGCAGCAGAAAGGACATGCCCACTGAGTAAGGGGACCCCCCCGAACTGCCTTCTTGAAATAAATGTAGCAGAGCAATTGGAGCAATGAATTAAGAGTTCTCTGGATCCATGTAAGGTAGGAGAAAGAGTAGAGATTGTCGTGTACTATATGATGTCTGATTCTCATTAAATACATTAATCATCGCATAACCCCTTTAAGTAATGGGCGCCCTTGACAATTGCCCAGTTTTTCACCTCCTAAAACTGGTCCAGGCCATTTCTGTTGTCATTTCTGGAAAGCAAATGTCCAAAGAATATATAAAAAAAGAACTTGAGGGACAAATAAGAAATAGTAATAGCCATCACTTTCATTTAGGTGAAAGAGCTCTTTATATTGCTTCTGCTAAATGACCTCACATCCAGTTGTGTGATGGTTTTAGGATTGTCATGTAGGATACGGTATGTTGGATTTGCTCAACTGGGATTTACTCTCGCAATGATTTAGTAACAACAAGGATCACAATATGGTGGTTGCTTGGACACAGACTTCAGAGCAGCACATGCGGGGAACACGCCCAATCTCATTTGGACTTTGTATAATTTCTGTATGTTTTGCTAACTATATGACTATACAAGGACATACGATGCACACCAAGACCACATTCCTGATTCTAATTGTAACCAAATTTTACTTCATTATCACATTAGTGATGTAAGTAGGTGAACTAGGTCAGTTCTGTACTCTTACCATGTAAAGACATATGCTCACGATCTAGGTCCCAGTCCTCAGGCTAGGCCAATAATAACATAAAGGATTTGTCTTGTTTAGAAAACATATTTTCAAATATCCCTTTTAAGAAATTCTAAGTTGATACAGGGGGTCTCCTGCCAGATAGAAGATCAACTATAAAGAGCATCTCTCTCTGGAAGAATTGGCGAATTTCACGGTCAGCCGATTCAATACAAGGGGAATTTCATATCCTTAAAAAAAAGCTGTCACCTCTCCTGACTTGTCTGTTTTTGTAACTACTTGCTTTCCCCTTGTAATAATGATTCTGGAGTCCTCCTCGTGGCTGCCAGCCAGGTAAGTAATGAGCTGACGCTCCCAAAGGTTAATTAATGCTGAGAGAGTCAACTACTTATGTACTTGGTCAGTGGCCGTAAGTGCCCTCCTGACACCTTAATTTAACTGAACTGCCATTTTGAGGCAACTACAGTAGGAGAACAGAACAGGGCTGCTGGCTCTGGCCACCACAGGGGGTAGCTCCTGGGGCATTAGTTTGTGATGCACTGTGGTATTTGGTTCTTCAAGGGCCACACTATTGTATTGCTGACCTCTGCAGAACTTGGATTGCCCAGCGTACTAGTGTTGGCCCTGCCTTCTATCAATTTAGACCTGCCTACAACATATAACCACATTAGTTTTTTTTCCAGCTCCACTTTAAAGTCTCAGTCCACTCCTGGAGTAAACGCATGGTTGATGGCGTTAACAAGCAGCATGTTTAAAAACACACTGCGTCTTTATATGTGTTGTGCTTTTTAAAATTAAAAACATTCCATAAATTGTCCCTTATTGGGGGAAAATGGTGCTTAAACACACACAGTGTTGTCTGAAAAAAACAGTGACTTGTTCTGAACAAGCATTCAAAAATTATCTCTTAACCGCTTGCCCCTGTTTATACGAACACATGCTAGTTTTGGAAGAAACAGCGGCTTGTTCTGTTCTGAGCAAGCATCCAAAAAGGATGCCCTAATGGGGGCAGATGCAGTGCAATGCGTTAAATAACTGGTATATTGATAAAGTACAATGCATTAAATTAAACTGCATGGTATATTGATGCAGTACGGTACGTTAAATTAAACCGGTATATTGATGCTCTGAAATGCACAATTAAAAATGTTAGCTACATTAAAACAGTTTTTTCAATAATTAAATGCAACTAAAATGGTCCTGGTAAAATGCGCTGAACTGTTTAATTATACACTGTAGCAAAAATGCACCTTTTTTGTTGATTAAAAGCTGTGCAATTATAAATACTTTTGTATAAAACACTGGTATTGATGCACTGAAACTCACTGAAATGTGCTCAACTGCATAATTAGAAACTGCAAAATTGTAGCTTTTTTAGAAACAAAAAGGCCCAGTTGCACAGCATTTCCAGCAAAATGTATTCTGCTGGAGGTGCTGGGAATAAGCCTATGAAACACTTATGAACTGTAGAAACCTGAAGTAAAAAAAAAAAATGGCTGACTGTTCATGTCCAGAAAAAATGAGGTTGGTGCAGGATTTGGGTGATTTCAGTGTATTACATAAAGCTTTCCACTTATCAGCAGCTGTCCTCAGTATTAAACACACATGCATACAACGCTGACCTTATACTTTCCTTCTCTGATAAAACCCTGACTTTTCTCTACCTATTGATTTAATCTACCTAACAAATTATGTCCTTTAAAGGTGTTGTCGCACCTCCTTGTTTCAGCGCTGCAGTCCTGAACTTTCGGTGCTCTAGGGCGGTACCCATTAGTTGGACAGACAACACAGGCAAGCTGCGCCTATCCCAGCCTCGGCACAGTGGATCTTTTGCAAATTGTGACAACCAATGGTAAGTGTGGCTGCCACGATCTGTATTGCTTTTCTATCCATAGGAGGTACACTGCACAGTAATACCATACTGTATATATGAGGTGGCTGGGCCTGGAACTACTGCGCATGTGCAGCTATGTGTGCTCAAAAGAGCTACTGCGCATGTGCACCAAAGAGGCTGGCACTTTCTTGTGCATTGAGCAAGCGCAGCCACTACTGTTGGATTGCATTGGTGGCTGTAATCCCTAGCAACAGGCATTTTACAATGGGCAAAAGTATCAACCGCCCGAATCCATTATGAACGGATCCGGTTGCATTATCTCTAAAATGGCCATGATGGATCCGTCACTAAAACCATTGTAAGTCAATGGGGGACGGATCCGTTTTCTTTTGTGTCCGAGAAAATGTATCTGGCGCCATTGACTTACATTGCCTTTTATGCCGGATCCATCTTGGTCCGTATCCCATGACGCACTCAAAAACACGGCTTGCAGAGTTTTTCTGTCCCGCATGGAAAAGCAACCAAATGGAACAGAATGCATTCTGGTACATTCTGGAGAATACCTTGCTGACTGAGTCCAATGCACGACCTTGTGATTTCTAGACCTTCTCAGATGTCTGGTCTCTCTTTCTCTTAGGAGTACTCTGGTAGCATGGCAGCTTTCTGGCAAGTTGTAGGCTCAGAGACTATACAAGTCTTTCCTCCAGGCTGCTTCAGACTAGACTCCCTCAAGACTAGACTCCCTCAACACTAACTACTCAGGGGGTGGACCTAGTCCATCTCCTGACAACCTAACACAATTTGTCAAGTTGTTAACCAGATGTTGTCCATACAATGCCATTCATAACAAATCATAACATTTAACTCAAAGAGACATTGCATTAGCTCTATCAATAGTAACCCTTTGCAGTAGTCCTTCTGGGGTACTGCACCTGTTCTGGCAGTGATCTCATCTCTCAACATAAGAACTAAAGTGGAGGTCACGTGAACAGCAGAGTTAATGTGTTGATGGCACTATGCCAACTCAAGAACAAGCAGCAATGTAAGCAGAATTTACATTGCTGCAGCAGATAGGAGATGGAGAAAAACAAAACAAGGGTTGGATTAATACAATCTAGTAAGCTAAATAAAAAAATCAACCCCTTTAAATACAGCATTGTACCATTATGTCAGTGAATTGATAGAGCATATTCACAGACCTGTAGACACAATGTCGTTATATGGTATTGATTATTCTAGGCAGCAGATGTTTTCATCATATTTATAATGTGTGAAATTGCTAGAGGCTTACGTAACGCCAAAAATAATAAAACACAGTTTTATGGAGTGATCAAAAATTGTTTGGCAAGAAACCTGAAATTTCACCCAGATGAGTATTGGTGTCTTATGGATCTCAAGTGTCTCAGCCGCTAATAACTCAGTAAGTAGCTGCAACAGGTGAATATTCCCAGTAATTAAAGAAAAACTACTGCAAAGCCACACCTATCATCCTTAGCTTATCCCACACTATAAGAGAGTTCTACCCCATGTTGCAGCGTCTGCAGGTAAACACTTAGATAACTATATGTCACGTGATGCCACATATGGAGGTGTATATATGTAAAGTGGTGCCAACCACATGGGGTAGTGTGTAGTGGCCCAGAGAGGGCCCTGCCATTCCTACATCCTGCTACTGTCTCTAATAGGCTAACCAATAATCTGTATATTTATTCCAGGTCCTCTTATACTGTGCATTAATAATATTGTTATGCAACCTATGAACTGTTATGTCCATGTAATGTGCCTGGTTCACTAGCAAGTGGCAGTGTGTCTGGCAGAGAGAGAGAGAGATCTCTAGATAGAATGGAACTTACCTGTTTCCTACCAAGGGAGGGGTTGCAGGAAGCTATAGTCAGTGTAGTGGAGTCTAGAGTTGGAAGCAGACAAGTCAGTCATGGGGCAGTGAGGGGATTGGCCCCCCTCCTGCCACAGGAGTCTCCCGAGGGAAACAGCTCACAGAGCACTATGACTCCTTACAGATACAGAGTATCACGAGGAGATCAACAGCCAAAGGCACCCCACTCAAAAGGTACCAGAACTTTCATAGGGTCCAGCTACCAGACTGAAGTGAGTGTAACACAGCAGAGAAAGATAAAGCAAGGTATCTAAGTTTGCCCGCCAGTTTACCCCAAAACCTGCTGGAGCCAATAGAAAAACCAAATATTGTCTGGATGTAAGCTTATTCAAGTAAAGCTGTTGAACTTTGACCAATTCTGGACTCATACTTCACCATTACTCTCCCTTTTATTGCTATGGAGCATAACCCTGGGGAGCGACAGTATCCAGGTAGAAGCACCGTGACACACACAAAACTAATAAGGCCGCACCACCACTCGGCATTCCTAAAAACATGGGACACGGTAGGCCCTGGGGGGCGGCACATTGCAAGTGGATCGCACAGTAAACACATATAAAATCCTTAGAAGTAACACGTGTCACAGCATGTCTGTTACCCGGCCCAGGGCTTCACTTTTCAGCTTATTATGGTGTATTAGAAATGACTTCTGACAGTGTTGCACTAGAGTCTTTCTTAGTTTAAATGGGTTGTCTCACTTCAACAAGTGGCCTTTATCATGTAGAGAAAGTTAATACAAGGCACTTACTAATGTATTGTGATTGTTCATATTGCCTCCTTTGCTGGCTGGATTCATTTTTCCATTACATTATACAGGGATCGTATCCAGGGGTTACGTCCACCCTGCAATCCAGCAGCAGTGGTCATGCTTGCAAACTATAGGAAAAAGTGTCGGCCGTGATCGTGGGAGCATGTATAAGCAAGCATGCACAGTGTCTCACGTCGTGGCCACCGCATGTCTGTGGTGGCCATAACTCCTGGATTTGAGCAATGTATAATACAATGGAAAAATGTATCAAGTCAGCAATGGAGGCAATATGGGCAATCACAATACATTAGTAAGAGCATTGTATTAATTTTGTCTATATAATAAATGCCATTTTCTGTAGTGAGACAAATGCTTTAAAGGGTTTCTGTCACCCTGCAAAACTCATTTTTTTTTTTTTGGATAGTTAGATTCCTCATAGTGCGATATAGGAGAATATAATGCTCTTACTTACTTTCATGCGGCCGAATCTTTATAAAACGAACTTTTATAATATGTAAATGAGGGCTCTACCAGCAAGTAGGGCGTCTACTTGCTGGTAGCTGCTGCAGAAATCCGCCCCCTCGCCGTGTTGATTGACAGGGCCAGCCGTGATCTCCTCCTCCGGCCGGCCCTGTCAGTAATTCAAAAATCGCGCGCCTCGCGTCATTCGGCGCAGGCGCTCTGAGATGAGGAGGCTCGTATCCTCAGCACTCCCTCAGTGCGCCTGCGCCGATGACGTCTAACTAGCCCAAAAAAAAAATATGAGTTTTGCAGGGTGACAGAAACCCTTTAAGGCCAACTACTGGGGGATGATACAGAGAAGGCTCTTGTGGGGCTCATTGGCTGCAGAACCACATGTGTCCATGTGGGCACTGGTAGACAGGGACTGGAAGACCAGGAGCAGGGGAGTTGGGATTTCTCCACAGGTACAGGTGACTGGGCAGCAAATAAAAAAAAAAAAGTGCCAGTGTGGGGCATATGGTGCAGGGCAACACAAACTATGTATTCGACCTCGAGACTAAGACAGGCAATCGCAACAGCTCGAGGGGACATGTGGCAGTAGGTGTAACAGATTTCTCTATCTACTGTACACTAAATCACTACAATTCAAATATTGGTAAACGGTGTTGAGAAGACAGGTCAGAAGAATAGTTCAAACAGTAACTGTATTATTGTTATTTGTTTATTTAATTTTCTTTTGTTCATAGAATCAAATAACTCCGATCATTAAGGTTTTGAATCTTTACTGTATGCTCTGTAATCGATAATGTATAAGTACCTTGATGCTGTATTGTTAACTTTGTCAATAAAGACAGTTTAAAAAAAAAGTGCCTTTAATGCACAGGAGAGGCTGCAGACTGCACCCTATGCAGCAGCATTTATGTCATGGGCAGAGTACAAACTCCAGCCCGCTGCAGAGAGGGGCATCTAAGAGGGACTCCCCTCAGAATGATGCAGACTATTTGTGGTTGAACAAACTTGGTTTATTTCTATGAACAGTGCATAACAACTTTCTGAGCAGGGATGATGAGATGTTCCTACAGGTTGTGCCCTTGTGTCCTATATATAAAAAAAACAAGACAAAAAACCAAACAGAACTGAACTACTTGTCATTAGTGATGCAGTATAAAGATAAACTACTATTACCTATTTTTTATGTATCTATTTAATGAAACAGTTTTAGGAAATGTGTCTAGTGACCTATGTCTTCCTCTAGGCTAGTCTTTTTATGGGGGTCCTGTATTCCACTGTTTGAATGGAGTGGTGGTCCCGCATCTACTGCTACTTCATTCAACTCTATGGAACTGCTGGAAATAGCTAAGCGCTTGTACTCACTGGCAGTCCTATAGAGTTGAATAGAGCGACACATGCAATACCGCCACATAATTTAAGCAGGGGAACACAAGGCCGCCATTCCCGTGATCGTCAACGGCTTCAGCGGTCGGACCCCTGCCTATAGGACATTGTGGACGGGGATACGTTTATGTGATGGGACAACCCCTTTGAAAAATAAATTTAAAAAAATGTGATTGTCAGGTCCTTTGATGAAATTTTTAGCACAAATGCTTGTGGTTTGGCTTTATTGCTTGTTTGAATATTTCTCTGGCTAACTTTATATAAGTTTTAGGACACACAGGTCAATTGAGTTCATTTTTGTGTGTTTCTACTTATTTACATGATATCATTTATAGAAAACCAAGCAGATCCTGAACCTAGGCCAACTAGAACAAGACTGTCTTACTTTTCTGTTCCAAAGAACAAGACCTTATCAACGACTTACAAAGAAACAACTGCTGTTACAAGACAGCGGGAACGTTTATAGCCATTAGTCACTGATTTATGGCGCTTTGTCAGACAACGGTTATGCAACAAGTGGGTGGAAGCAAATACCGAAGATATTATGAACCCAATGGAATCTAAAACTATGTAAAATCATACACATAACATGATGCTCCCAATTTGTCCCAAATTCATTTTTATGAATAGAGATGAGCGAAGTATTTGAAAAATGGATTCAGCTACTTCTCTGAATTTTACCAAAAAATTAGCTTTGTGGTGAATTACTTAAGTCACAAAGTACATTTCTTTGTAAGTAGTGGGTGCAATGACAAGGAGCGGAGTTGTCATTGTACCCCTCAGATGCACTGAATGACACACAAGGGGCATGGTGGATGGCAAAAGGGGGAACTGGATGGCACATAAGGGGCACTGTGGATGGCAATGGGGGCTCTGAATGGCACACAAGGGGTACTGTGGATGGCAAAGGGGTACTGGATGGCACACAAAGGGCACTTGATGGCACATGAGCTGCACTGTGGATGGCAAGGGGGGCACTGGATGGCACACAAGCGGCACTGTGGATGGCAAAAGGGGCACATGAGGGGCACTGTGGATGGCAATGGGGCACTGGATGGCACATGAGAATGGCAATGGAGGCACTGGATGGCAAATAGGGAGCACTGTGGAGGTCACTGTTACAGGAGAACTGTGGATGTCACTGTTATGGGGGCCCTGTGGATGTCACTGTTATGGAGGCACTGTGGATGTCACTGTTATGGGCGCTCAGTATAAGTGATAGGGTTCATGCACAGAATCATATGAGTTTTGCGGGCTGCAAATTGCAAATCCACTTGTGAAGTAATCCCCCATTTTCTAAAGTGACTGGCAAAAACACCCAAACTTATGGAACTATTTTGGGCAGCTCACCCAGGGTGAACCGTTCACAGAGGACTTCCATGTCTCTTTGAGAACCCCTAAACCGATCTGGGTGAAATTTGAATATGTTGATCACCCAGACCGGGGCTATCAGGGGACATATGATTTGTGGGGATACCTCATGTATAAAGGGGTGTTCCAGATATTGGGGAAAACTGTGACTTTTCTGCCTAGAGATAATCAAGTTGTTACTTTATCAGACTTGATTATCTCCAGGACTAGGGGAGGGCATTGTATGTTTATGCTGGAAGGGTTTTAGGTTTCCATTGTACTTGATTGGCTATACTGTGTCCCTCCCTGTGGGATGTCCCCTTGCATGGGGACTTGCATAAAAGCCTGTGTGTGTTAATTAAAGCGTGTTCTATTTGTACCCTTCTTCTGGACTTCGGCTGATGTTTGGGGATTTGCATGCTTTATTAAGGGAATCATCTTAAAAAGTTATTGGCATTTCGTATGGAATTCGTCTACTTCAACTGCCGAACGGAGCGCTATATTCACCAGGCGCGGGCGGTTCGGGAGGAAACTACCGAATGTGGTTTAAAGATACTTGGTTTCCTTACAACTGGTGGCAAGCAGAGGGATTCGAATCCTGAATGGAAGTCCTAAACGAAGCAAGGGAATGAATGGCTCAGCAATACCAGCTACTTAAGAGGACTACGCTAAAGAATTTACTGGAAGCTCGAGGCGTAGTGGCAAGTAACAAGACAAAAGCCACGTTAATTGCAGAATTAATACAGAGCGACGGAACCAGCAATACAGAAATGGAGCACGAGGAAGAAACCTCGATGCAGAAGGACATCAGATGGATGCTCAGTGTATTGGGACCCAATCCATCAACAGAGGCGGTTCTGCAGGTCATGGCACAAGCCAGGCAATCGCAAAAAGAGCGAGAGGACCGAGACAGACCGACACAGGGAGATTTGCGTCACTCCCCGGGAAGTACCAATGACCTACCTAAGAAGGTAAATTATGCAGCGTTTAAAACTTTTAATGACAATGAAATGGAAATTGACAGTTATTTGCAAGACTTTGAACGTCAATGTGCGCTGGAGGGATTAGACTCCACAAAATGGGCTGCAGTACTTAGCAGCAAGTTGTCAGGAAGTTGACCGGAAAAAGTTTCGGGAACTTCGGAAGGCCGGGAGAGATTCACACACTGAATGGGCTTTTCGGCTACACATGGCAGCCCGTAATTGGATGCAGGGCTGCCAAGCAACTACCCTGGAGGATGCCTTACAGCTCCTGCTATTGGAGCAATTTTTCAATCACATTGCAGAAGATATAAAAGATTGGGTAAAGGACAGAAAGCCTAAAACGGTGGAGGAAGCCGCCAGACTAGCAGATGAATACCAGGACAACAGGAGGAGGGAACAGGGGGTGAGCAGACCAACTTTTAAGCTCAACTACCCAGCTCCAACAACATCTGCAGCCCCTAGGGCCTCCATAAACCACCCGCCGCCGGGCTCCGCAGCAACCCCTTGACCCCCTGCAGTGTGCCATTATTGTAAGCAGCCGGGACATTACAAAAACCAGTGCCCTCGTTTGAACCGGGGAGGCTGGGAAAGGCAACCACCACAACAACCCAGGGCAGCCGCTCATTGTGTCTAGCATGAAAGTACAACCTACGTCCCTAATCAAGAAGAGCAGTGGAGTGTACTACACGAGGTTAATCCAGCGCAAGCGGGAGGTGACAACCGAGACCACCACCGGCAATGGATTACAGTGGATGGCATGGGGACACGAGCTATGAGAGACTCTGGGGCCACTCTAACCGTGGTACAACCACACACGGTCAAGGCCCAAGCTCGCACCGGTCACACAGTAGCTGTAAGGGTAGCTGGGGGCGCCATACACAAGTTACCTACAGCCAGTGTCCTTGTGGACTGGGGTTCTGGATCCAAACAGTTGGAGGTTGGCATTATGCAGGAACTGCCGGCAGAAGTCCTACTGGGCAATGATGTAGGCTGTTTAACCTCCCAACTATCACGGGACACCACTTCAGAAGCATACCCAGTTACCACCCGGGCTCAAGCCAGACTGGAAGCACCGCTGCACTCTGAGGAAAGCCAGGTAGGAGTTGAAATACCCCATTTACCCGACCAGCCGTCCCCTTTCTGGGATACGCCACAGGGTTTTGAACAGGAACAGAGAACCGACCCCACACTAGAAGGGTATAGAAAGGCAGTAGACGTTACCCGGGGGGAAAGCACCCACAAAAGATTTGAATGACATAAGGGGTTATTGTACCGAGTGACAGGAGGGGTGGGACACGGGGCCGCTCAGGTCACTAAAAGGCAGCTAATAGTACCCCGTAAGTTTCGGGCGGAGTTATTAAAACTCAGTCATGACATCCCCCTAGCAGCACATCTAGGGGTTAAAAAGACAAGGGACCGGTTGACCCAAACTTTCTTCTGGCCTAGGGTCATGCAAGATCTTAAAGGGAACCTGTCACCAGGATTTTGGGTATAGAGCTGAGGACATGGGTTGCTAGATGGCCGCTAGCACATCTGCAATACCCAGTCCCCATAGCTCTGTGTGCTTTTATTGTGTATAAAAACCGATTTGATACATATGCAAATTAACCTGAGATGAGTCAGAGCTTGAAAATATGACTCTTTTCTGGTCACACAAGTAAGATATGACTCTTTTATGTTAATTTGCATATGTATCAAATCTGATTTTTTACACAATAAAAGCACGCAGAGCTATGGGGACTGGGTATTGCGGATGTGCTAGTGGCCATCTAGCAACCCATGTCCTCAGCTCTATACACAAAATCCCGGTGACAGGTTCCCTTTAAGTATTATTGTAGGACGTGTGACATATGTCAAAAGATAGGGAAAAGGGGTGACCACCAGAAAGCCAAACTCCACCCTTTACCCATTATAGAAGAACCGTTTCACCGAGTAGCGGTGGACTTAATAGGACCCCTCAGCCGACCCAGCCAGTCCGGCAAAAAGTTCATTCTCACTGTAGTGGACTACGCCACTAGATACCCAGAAGCAGCAGCCCTCGCAAACATAGAGGCCGAGACTGTGGCGGAGGCCCTAGTTAAAATATTTTTCCGGGTAGGTTTTCCCCAGGAGATCTTGTCCGATCGGGGGACTCAGTTCACGGGAATCATCTTAAAAAGTTATTGGCATTTCGTATGGAATTCGTCTACTTCAACTGCCGAACGGAGCGCTATATTCACCAGGCGCGGGCGGTTCGGGAGGAAACTACCGAATGTGGTTTAAAGATACTTGGTTTCCTTACACCACTAAATAAAGTTACTGTCCGTGTGCGATTCACATTTTTTTGCAGTCCCATTGAGTTCTATGGGTTTTAGATCTGCATTATGAGGACCAGAATAGGACATGTTCTATCTTTTGCAGAACTGACATACGGATGTGGAAAGCACATCGACATCATCAGTGTGTTTTCTATATCCGTATGTCAGTTCCAGTAAAGACAGAACATGTCCTATTCTGGTCCTCAAAATGAGGTCCTCGAATTCATAGAACTCAATGGAACTGCAAAAATTGTGGATCACAAAATGGATACCGTCGTGTGCATAATGGATTAGATACACAGCTCAGCAAGCAGGATTATACAAGATAAGATTAGATACACAGCTCAGCAGGCTATATCATACAAAATGGGATTAGATAGAGGACTGAGAAACTACATACTGTCCTTAGGTCCGACGGAAGCCCTGGCTAGGGATCTGACCCCCTTTGAAGCAGTGTGTTCACAGTCATCTCCTCCTGCGCATTTGGTGTCTCTGGTGTACGGGCTGCTACAGGAGAATGCTGGGCCGGCCTCTTCCTTGCCTTATGTTCGGGCTTGGGAGAAGGAAATGGGAAAAGTGTTCTCTAAGGAACAGTGGGAGAAATCATTTGTATTATCTCACAAGTCCTCCATATGCTGTGGGGTGCAAGAAAAGAATTTTAAAATACTTTCTAGGTGGTATAGGACCCCTGCTATTTTGCATTCCTTTTTCCCGGAGTGCTCTGACCTGTGTTGGAGATGTTTGGAGGAGGTGGGTACAATGTCCCATATCTGGTGGCGGTGTAAGAAAATTGTTCCCTTTTGGTCGGCCCTGAATGAATTGTACAACAGAGTGGTGGATACGACTTCTGTTTGGACTCCGGAGGAAGCTTTGTTATCAATGTTTGCCAGTCCCACCCTGGTAGTCAAAAAAGGCCTCCTGAGATTTTTCATGCAGGCGGCTCGTTTGGTTTTGCCTAGACATTGGAAGTCACAGGACGCGCCGAAGATGTCAGAATGGCTAGAGACGTTTGAGAACTTACGTAGAATGGAGGAATTGATAGCAGAGGATGCGGGACTAGACCAGAAATACTTGAAAGTGTGGATGCCATGGATTTTGTTTAAAGGGTCTCAGGGATTTTCTGAATGGATGAATCGGTACAGTGTGTCTCCGGTTGTATAAGACTGTTGATGCTTGCTCTTATGGAAGATACCTAGTAGTTTGTCTTTTTCCTTTTGTGTCTATCTGTGTTGTCTATGTTTGTCTCCCCCGTTTGTCTCGTTTCATGTTTATGCATAGGCTTTTGGAAACACTCTTTGTTGTGAATCCTACAGATGCAAGGTTTACTTGCTTAAGTTTTGTAACCTACTGATGTCACTATAAATATGATGTGTTTCTCGCATTGTACTGATTCATGTTGTTACATGTTTTTTTTATGCCTAAATAAAATAATTGAACAACAAAATGGGATTAGATACACCGCTTAGCAGGCTGTATAATACAAAATGGGATTAGATATACACTTCAGCAGGCTGTATCACACACACCAGGCTGTGTATTAGGCACACATACATGATAGGAGTAGATAAAGATGTGTTTTAATATGATGTGTTTATCACACTCTGGAGATGGTGAGGGAAGAGCCTATGGACGGTCAATAATGAGATTTAGATACTGAGTGAGAAGTAGATTCATGTCTGTGTGAAGAAAGATGGACACAGGAGTTGTCGTGGGTGTAGCTGCTGCAGACAGAGCAGTGGGGGGGAGGCCAGCCTGTGACTCATCACTGTGCAGTGCAGCCAGGCTTGTGTATCAATAAAGTTGTGTATTCAACAAAACAAGAAGGGAAGAAAGTAAACAGATCTGCCAGGATAATCTGATGTCTTCCAGGGGGGAAGGAACCATTTACCCCCTACCTGACCAGTTTTAATTTTGCAAATCTGACATGTGTCACTTTATGTGGTAATAACTTTGGAACGCTTTTACTTATCCAAGCCATTCGGAGATTGTTTTCTTGTGAAACATTGTACTTCATGATAGTCATAAATTTGAGTCAATATATTTCACCTTCATTCATGAAAAAATCCCAAATGTTGAAAAATTAGCAATTTTCAAAATTTCTGTTTCTCTGCTTTTAAAACAGAAAGTGATTCCTCATAAAATATTTATTACTTAACATTTCCCATATGTCTACTTTATGTTGGCATCATTTTGTAAATGTCATTTTATTTTTTTTAGGACGTTAGAAGGCTTAGAATTTTAGAAGCAATTCTTAAAAAATTTTTAAGGACCAGTTCAGTTCTGAAGTCACTTTGTGGGGCTTACATAATAAAACCAACCCATAAATGACCCCATTTTAGAAATGACACCCCTCAAACTATTTAAACCTGGTTTTAGAAATGTTGTTAACCCTTTAGGCTGCGTTCACACGGGCGAGATTTCCGCAAGGGTGCAATGCGGTAGGTGAACGTATTGCACCCGCACTGAATCCGGACCCATTCACTTCTATGGGGCTGTTCAGATGAGCGATGATTTTCACACATCACTTGTGCGTTGCGTGAAAATCGCAGCATGCTCTATATTCTGCGTTTTTCACGCAACTCAGGCCCCCTAGAAGTGAATGGGGCTGCGTGAAAATCGCAAGCATCCGCAAGCAAGTGCTGATGCGGTGCGATTTTCACGCATGGTTGCTAGATGACAGTCTATTCACTGTATTATTTTCCCTTATAACATGGTTATAAGGGAAAATAATAGCATTCTGAATACAGAATGCTTAGTAAAATCGCGCTGGAGGGGTTAAAAAAAATAAACAAATTAACTCACCTTCTCCTCTTGATCGCGTAGTTCCCAGTCTCTTCTGATGAGCTGTGGGCTAAAGGACCTTTGGTGACGTCAGATCACATGCTCCAATCACATGGTCCATCACCGTGGTGATGGACCATGTGATTGGAGCATGTGATCTGACGTCACCACAGGTCCTAGCCTGTAGTTCATCATTAAAGAAGTAAAGAAGAGACCGGGAACTACGTGAAGGAGGTGAGTTAATTATATATATATATTTTTTAACCCTCTATTGATCACCTACTATGCATTCTGTATTCAGAATGCTATTATTTCCCCTTATAACCATGTTATAAGGGAAAATAATAAAATCTACACTACATCTAACCCAAACCTGAACTTCTGTGAAGAAGTTCGGGTCTGGGTACCACAGTCGGTTTTTTATCACGCACGTGCAAAAAACATTGCACCCGCGCGATAAAAACTGAACATCGGAACGCAATCGCAGTCAAAACTGACTGCAATTGCATTCCTACTCGCGCGGGTTTGCCGCAACACACCGGGACGCATCCGGACCTAATCCAGAAACGCTCGTGTGAACCCATCCTTAGGTATTCTACAGCAATTAAAGCAAAATAGAGGTGAAATTTCAAAATGTCACTTTTTTTGCACATTTTCCATTTTAATCAATTCTTTCCTGGAACACATCAATGGTTAACAACAAAACAAACCTCAATATTTATTACCTTGATTCTGCAGTTTGCAGAAACACCCCATATGTGGTCGTATCCTGCCGTTTGGGCACACGACAGGGCACATAAGGCAAGGAGCGCCATATGGTTTTTGGAGGGCAGATTTTTCTGGAATCTTTGGGCACCATGTTGCATTTGAAGAAGCCCTGAGGTAACCCCACAGTGAAAAATCCGAAAAAGTGACCACATTTTGTAAACTACACCACCCAAGGAATTTTCAAGGGGTGTAGCGAGCCTTCACTCAACAGCTGTTTCATAGAATTTTTAATACTTGGGTGTGAAAATGAAAAATTACATAAAAAAGAAAAACGTGCTTTAGGCCCATACTTTCTTTTTCACAAAAGATAACAGGAGAATATCCCCCCCCCAATTTGTTACCCACTTTCTCTTCAATACAGTAACACCCCAATTGTGGTCGTAAGCTGTTATTTGGGGATACGCCAGGGCTCAGAAGGAAAGGAGCGGCATCTGGATTTTCTAACATGGAATTTTCTGTCATGGTTTTTAAGAGTAATAACTTTTTTATTTTTTGTTGAATGAGCTGCGTGAGGGCTTATTTTGTGAGAGACAAGCTGTAGTTTTTATTGGTACCATTTTGGGGTACATTTGGCTTTCTGGTTGCTATTTATCTTATTTTTCGGAGGTGAAGTCACAAAAAAAGCTGTTTGGTGTCATTTTTCTATTTGACATTTTTTTTTACACCGTTCACTTGATGGGGTAGATCATGTTATATTTTTATAGATCCGGTCATTAGGGATGCAACGATACCAAATATGTCTATTTTTTATTGTTTTACGTTTTACACGATAAAAACATTTTTAGAAAAAAAAATCATGTTGTTGCTATTTTCTTAGAGCCATATTTTTTTCATTTTTATGGCTATAGTCTTGTGTGAGGGCTTGTTTATTGCGGAACGAGGTGACGTTTTTATTGCTACCATTTTGGGGTACATATGACTTTTTGATTGATTGATATTATGTTTTTTTGTGAGGTGAGGTGACAAAAAAAAACAGTAATAAGCATAATTTTTATTTGTTTGTTTTATTCACTTGGTGGGGTAGATCATGCAATATTTTTGTTACGGACACGGCGATACCAAATATGTCTTTTATTTTATTTTTTTACATTTTACACAATAAGAGCATTTTTAGAAAAAAAAATTATGTCTGTGTTGCAATTTCATAGAGCCATATTTTTTAAATTTTTCTGGCTGTGGTCTTGTGTGTGGGCTCATTTTTTGCGGGATGAGGTGACGCTTTTATTGCTACCATTTTGAGGTACATACGAATTTTTATTTGATTAACATTATGTTTTTTGGGAGGTGAGCTCACTCAAAAAATCTGTTTTGGTGCAGAGTTTATTTATTTATTTTTTTACGGCGTTCACCTGATGGGGTAGATCATATGATATTATTATAGAGCCAGTTGTTGCGGATGCAGTGATACCAAATATGTCTATTTTATTTTTTAACATTTTTTAAATAACAGATTTGGGGGTAAATTTTATTTTTTTATGTGAAACTTTTTTTAGTTATTTTTTTCAATACACTTTATTTATTTTTTATAAATTTTTTATTTTACACTTTGTGTCCCCCATAAGGTCCTCTTGGGAACATTTAACTTCATTTTATTTATTATTTTCACTATTGATTTCTCCTGTAACTGGGGCTGACATAGTAGCCCCAGTTACAGTGGAAATACACCCCCAGAGATGCTGTACAGCATAATACAGCGCTGTACAGCCTCCTTGCAGGGCTGATCGTGGTCTATGGAAGACCCGACAGCTCCTGCACTTCCCCGGCCCTGGTGGTCACATGACCACCGGACCGGGACAGGAAGTGGCATAGCGCTTCCTGATCTGTATACACAGCGCTCATTGAGCGCTGTGTATACAGCGATCTAGAAGGCAGGGACACCCAGGAACCCAGGTCCCTGCCTTCTCCCTGTGGTGCCCTGCTGTCACTGACAGCGGGCCCCCCGCTCGGCAGCTGCACGATTAGCGTGCAGCTGCAATCTCCGAATGGACGTTCCAGAACGCCCATTCAGAGATAAACCGACCGCCCAAGGATGTTTATAGTCAATGGGCGGTCGGGAAGTGGTTAAAGGGGGGACCCGCACCTATATCGAGATCGGAGCCCCGCAAGGTGGTGGCTGGAGAACTCTGGTCCGGCACCCACCAAGCCGGCTCTCCATAGAAGTGAATGGGAGCATACCGCGCATGCGCAGCCCCTGCTCACATTCATTTCTATGGGGCCGACGGAAATAGCCAAGCTAGCTTGCCCTCCCTGCTCATTCCCTCTCTGTCTTCCCCATCTACTCCACTGTCTCCCTTGTCTTCTGGATGACGATGCACCTCTATTGTATCCTCCCCTGTTTGTTCTCGCGAGTATGTAAGGCTGGCGGGCGCATGCGCTGTAGCGAGACTGAAGCCGGCTGAGTGTACGAGCGGGAGGCGGGGAGAGCAGGATTGGAGACGCCTAGGCCGCTGCCCCCCTTGACTCCAAGCCTGACTCGGAGACAGCGCCAACCGACATTAAAACATCGTTTTTAGCAAGTATGAAGAAACACAAAGAGGCAAGAAAAACATGATTAGCAACACACTGGGGGATACTGTAAGGTACTGTGGTCGGTTTAATATGCGTTTTTCAGGTGACAGGTTCCCCTCCTGCATGATGTTCTTTTGTTTTGCTTTCGCTTTGACATCTCTTCTCCCTCTCCCAGCTGTCATCTATTAGCAGTGATTGCTTCCCTTTATATCTCCTCCCATACTGTTTCACTTTACGGTTTATACTACTTCCTGGATTGTGTTCACTGCTTGAAGTTGCTACTGCTGGTATCTCAGATAAGTCTATTTTTGTATTTGTGTTTTCCTGTTGGCTTGATTCTAGGTGACCCTGACTCCCTCCGTATTAAGTGCAGGGAGCCGGTGGTCATGTCCCCTCACTATTATAGGGTTTGCAGGTGTCACTCAGTCGAGTTACGTGGACATGCAACTTTCTATCATTGAGATCTTTGCATGGGCTGAGCAGTCAGGGAGAGCTCTAGGGCTTTAATAGGGCTCACCCATTTGTTCCTTAGTTTGGGATCAAGTCAGTCGGATCTTTATTTGTTACTTCTTGTTTTCTGCAACACCATCCGTGACAGCCATTTTTTTAAATTCTGATCAGTGTCACTTTATTTATGAATAACTTTAAAACACTTTCACTTATCCAGGCCATTCTGAGATTGTTTTTTTTCAGTCACATATTGTACTTCATGACACTGGTAAAATGGAGTAAAAAATTTCATTTTTATTTATAAAAAAAATACCAAATGTACCAAAAAGTTAGAAAAATTTCCAAGTTTCAATTTCTCTACTTCTATAATACATAGTAATACCTCCAAAAATAGTTATTCATTTACATTCCCCATATGTCTACTTTTTGTTTGAATCATTTTGGGAAGGCCATTTTATTTTTTGGGGACGTTACAAGGCTTAGAAGTTTAGAAGCAAATCTTGAAATTTTTCCGAAAATTTCCAAAACCCACTTTTTAAGGACCAGTTCAGGTCTGAAGTCACTTTGCGAGGCTTACATAATAGAAACCACCCAAAAATGACCCCATTTTAGAAACTACACCCCTCAAGGTATTAAAAACTGATTTTACAAACATTGTTTACCCTTTAGGTGTTCCACAAGAATTAATAGAAAATGGAGATTAAATTTCAGAATTTCACTTTTTTGGCAGATTTTCCATTTTAATCATTTTTTTCCGCTAACAAATCAAGGATTAACAGCCAAACCAAACTCAATATTTATTGCCCTGATTTTGTAGTTTACAGAAACACCCCATATGTGGTCGTAAACTTCTGTACGGGCAAACGGCAGGGCGCAAAAGGAAGGGAACACCATATGGTTTTTGGAGGGCAGATTTCACTGGGATAATTTTAACTTGCCATGTCACATTTGAAGACCCCCTGATGCACCCCTAGAGTAGAAACTCCAAAAAAGTGACCCCATTTTGGAAACTATGGGATAAGGTTGCAGTTCTGTTGGTACTATTTTAGGGTGCAGATGATTTTTGGTTGCTCTATATTACACTTTTTGTGAGGCAAGGTAACAAAAAAATAGCTGTTTTGGCACTGTTTTTATATTTTGCTATTTACAACGTTCATCTGACAGGTAAGATCATGTGGTATTTTTATAGAGCAAGTTGCTATGGACGCGACAATACCAAATATGACAACTTTTTTGTTGTTGTTTGTTTCAGTTTTATATAATAAAGCATTTTCTTTTGTGTCTCCATATTCTGAAAGCCATAGTTTGTTTTTGTTTTTTTGGGCTACTGTCTTATGTAGGGGCTCATTTTGTTTCGGTATGAGATGACGGTTTGATTAGTACTATTTTAGGGTGCATATGACTTTTCTTTTTGATCGCTTGGTATTACACTTTTTGTGATGTAAGGTAATCAAAAAATTGCTTTTTTGACATCCTGGGTGACATCCTGGGTGACATAGCACACAGTCTTTTTTGGTGAGTCTTTGCTTTCCTTTTTTACCTATGCGGCATTTGATTCAGGTTATTTCATACCTAGTCATTATTGAGGTTTGCTCCTATTTCGCTTATGCTGCACTCGCATGCAAGCCCTGTTCCATTTTTTTGCCGTGTAGGTTTTCTTTTGTTTGCTGCACTGTTACTCATGCTGCATTTTTTGGTCAATGGCTGGTCATTGTACCGTATATAATTAATTCCATTGATCATTATCTTTTACATTTGACACGTGTGCTATCCCAGGGTGGCGTTCTTTTTCTGCCTCTATTCACTTTTTAATGGCATATCACTTATTGCTTTATATTTTAATCATGTTACAATAAAATTATATTTTTACATACGGTACCATGAGCTCCGTTTTCTTGTTTTTTCGCTTGTTTTACTCGGGAGCTAGTACCGAGTTACAACTATGGGTGTCCTTTTGGTTGTATTGGGTGGACACTGTTTTCCATTTTTTACTAATTGGCCACCTTTGGTCTTTATAGTTTTTTCTAATCAGGGCGTACAGGTACGCCCTGTGTCCGTAAGAGGTTAAAGAGTGTTTGTAAGGGTCTTCTTTTCTGCTGGACTTTATTTTGACAGAAGTAATAGGTAGCCACTGGTAGATTTTCTGTCGCTGGTGTTTACGGCCCAGTCAACATCTACATATCCTGTTAGAGTGCTTTCGTCACTCGCTGGTAACTTTAGCTTGTAGTGCAAAGTTCCAATAGTTGCTGCAATGTCGGGCCTTGTAGCGGTGGTAAGGTACAGCAATTTCCCTATTGCTTTCCTGTACTGAGTATTAGTTGGTAACGGGGTATCTTGGCTTTTCATCTCCTTCAGGTAGTTGGTTTCCATGGGAAATTTTACTGGTTTGGCATTTTCCATTCCAAATGTTTTAATTATTTCTTGTATTTAGTGTTTTTGGTTCAGAAGAAGGCTGCCATCTTCCTCTCAATCTGGATGCCGAGGTAATTCTTTATGTCGCCAAGATGGTCTCAAAGTGCTGATTTAGGGTTTTCAGTATTTCTGCTTCATCCCCTGCTTGCTCAAAACAAATCAGGATATCGTCCACATAAATAAGCACATAGATCCATCTGTTTGCCAATTTCTTTGTGTATAAGCAGGGGTCTGCTTTACTCCTTTGAAAGTTCTGATGTGTAAGCACTTAATTTAGTTTTATATTCCACGCTCTGGCTGCTTGCTTTAGACCATATATACTCCTGTGAAGTTTGCATACTAGGTCTGGCCTTTGTTCATCTTTGAACCCTGGTGGATGTTCCATGTAGATTTCTTCTTTTAACTCGCCATGTAGAAACGCAGTTTTCACATCAAAATGTTTCATTAGCATTTTCCTTGTGACGGCTTCTGTTATTGGGCAAAGGCAAAGTCCTTATTGTAGCGTGTTTGACTACTGGCGCAAATGTCTCATCATAGTCCTTTCCATATTTTTGAGAATATCCCTTGGCTACGAGTCTTGCTTTGTATCGTTCAATTGTGCCATCTGCGTTGTACTTCACTTTAAAAATCCATTTACAGCCTGTGGCTTTCCTTCCAGGTGGTAGTTCTGTCAGTGTCCATGTTTTAGTGTCATGCATGGATTTTATCTTTTCCTCAGCAGCTTTTATCCATTTACTGGCTTCCCCTTCTGAAAGCTGAGATATGTCTTCCCAGGTTGCAGGTTCATTGGCACTGACAGTGCTTGCCTTGCATGAGAGACGTACAGGTGGTTTACCTTTTTTTTCTCTTGTTGAGTGTCTCGGTTCTGAGCTTGCTTGTGTCTGCTCTTCAGTACTGGTAGAGTCTGCACTCACTTCAACTGTTTGTTCAGAAGTTACAGAGGTGGTCTGGTCAGTGTCCGTTTTCTCTTCTCTTCTTGCTTCTTCTGTTGTCATTACATTGTCTCTCAGATCTTCAACAAAAGAGCACACTTGGTAGTAATATTGCCCCTACAGTGCCCCCAACATGTCCCCACTGTGCCCCAGAAGTAATAATGCTCCCATAGTGCCCATTCTAGTAATTATGTTCCCCACAGGCCTCCAGTAGTAATAAAGCCTACCAAAATGCCCCCCAGTAGTAATAATTATCCTTATAAATTGACAGTATAAAAATTCCCCCTTAAAATGAGCACCAGTACAAAAAATGCCCCCTTATAATGTGTGCCTGGCAAAAAAGACCCCCTTTTAATGCCCCCAGTTCAGCTAATGTCCTCATAGTGCCCCCATAATGTGTGCCAGTATAAAATGCCCCTCTAATTCCCCCATAGTGCTCATCTCCCCCCTTCCCTATAGTGCCCCCATAATATACCAGTATAAAATGCCCCTGTATAGTGCCCCAGTAGATGCCCTCAGTGTCCCCCATAATTTGCCAGTATAAAATACCCCTTCTTAGTGCCCCCAGTAGATGCCCTCATAGTGCTCCTCTTTCACCATAGTACCCCCCATAGTGTGTCCCAGTGTAAAATGCCCCTATACAGAGCCCCCCATATAAAATACCCCTTCTTTGTGCCCTCAGTAGATGCCCAAAATAATGTGTCAATAAGAAGTGCCCCTAGATGCCCCCATAATGTTCCTCTCCCCCCTTCCCCATAGTGGCCACCATATAAAATACCACTTTTGTGCCCCCAATAATGTGCCAGTGAGGAGTGCCCCTAGATGCCCCCATAGTGCCCCCCATATAAAAGGCCACTTTTGTGCCCACATAGTGCCCCCCAATAATGTGCCAGTAAGGAGTGCCCTAGATGCCCCGATAGTGTCCCCATATAAAATACTTTTGTGCCCACATAGTGCCCCATGTGCCAGTAAAAAGTGCCCTAGATGCCCCCATAGAGCCCCCCATATAAAATACCACTTTTGTGCCCACATAGTGCCCCCCAATAATGTGCCAGTAAGGAGTGCCCTAGATAAAAAAAATAAACACTTATACTTACCTCCATGAATTTGGCAGCGATGCGATGCATGCCTCTTCTGGCCTGTGTCCCGCGCTGTACGATTCAGGTGAAGCGATGACGTCATCTTGTCACCTGCACCAGCCTCTTATAGGCTGCAGGCCTAGTGCCTGCAGCCTATTAGAGGAACGAGGAAGGGAGACGCCTCTCCCCTGCCCCGCAGCACAGCCATCTGTATAGCTGTCCTGAGGACAGCGCTACAGATGACTATTGGAGATGAGGCTTCCACAATGGAAGCAGTCATCTCTCCCTGCTCTGCCGCCCCCCACTTGTCACCAGGGCCGCGCCGCCTGAGGCGATTTCCTTACCTCGCCTAATTGGCGGTGCGGCCCTGTTTACATGTCTTGTTTAAACTACAACGGTTTGTAACTATTGTAGGAAGGAACAGGGGGCCATCATTGATGGTCGATACGTGTCACCGAGGTTCCTGGCCTCGGTGAGGTAAGAGCCGTTTTTTTTCCTGAAGTGTCATTATTGCAGATTGCAGTCTGACACTTCAGCTGTTTAGTATGGCTGCAAAGCTGATCCGGGACGGCTCTTACTGGGAGTAGCCAAAGTGCTGGGTGAGTGGCTACTCCCCACGTTCCAGGCCGGGTCTTGGCAGGCTTATAAAAGCAGTCAGCACTGTCAGGTGGGGTGGATTTTCCTCCATCTGAAAGTGAAGCTGTGGAGTCCTCTAGGCTGAAGACTGCAAACAGGCGTGCAGGCCGCCTGGAAGCCTGCCAGTGAACTGTTCTGTGGCTGAGCATCAGCCAGGTGTGAACCGACACCTAGGATTCCAGGTGAACACTGTTTTGTTTCTGCTGAGTGTAAATAAAACACTGAAGTTTGATTTACAACCTGGTTCCTTGCCTCTATACTGCGTCCGCTAACCTGTCTACCAGAGAAAACCCCCACACTATGTATGACATTTTTAGCTGTTCTACTCAACCTATTTGCCATGCAAATATTTATAGCTTAAATGGGTTTTACGAGACTCTATAAAATTTGCATGCTGGCTGGGGAGGGGTTAATAGCAGAAACAAACACTTACATTTTCAAAGTGTCCTGATTCCAGTGCTGCGATCCAGTCCCAAACCCCAACCCAAAAGCGATGACATACCATATACACGTATGTGACCACTGCTAACCAGTGAATGGCCTTAGCCGTTCATGCCCACGTGACCACTGAGACCATTGATTGGCCAGCAGCAGTCATATGTACTAGTGTGGTGCATCAGTATGTAAACTCAACGAAGCTTACCTCAAATTCCTCAACAAAGGCTACGCCACTGGATGACTACGACACACCTCCTGGTCTATGTCTGGCCTAACCTCTGGTCTACTGGAAGATTTTTTTGGAAATAAATGTTGGACGTTGCAAGTGTTCAAAAAAAAATGTATTGCGAAGCTTGATGAATGTGGCGTTCAGCCTGATTACCTTATTTTTCATTGCTTTGAAGGGACAAATGCCCTCAACAAGTATATTATTTAATATTTTGTTTATTGTACAGTTTTTGCATTTAACTTTTTTGGGTCCAGCTATTCACAGGTGACTGCTTACCATCATCCACGTAAATCGGAGGCACTTAGATCTTTCATGCAAGGATCCTGCACACAATAAGCCAAAATTAAAGGGGTTGTCCCACGAAAAATATTCTACAGTTTTCAAACCAGCATCTGGATCTGAATACCTTTGTAATTGCATGTAATTAAAATGAAGCATAGCCATGGAGTTATTCAATAAAATGTACCTGTATAGCGCCACCTGTTGTTAGTTTTTTTCTTATTTCTTTGTCCTGCTCACTGAGATGGCTGCACATGCTCAGTTTCATCCTTCATCTGCCTCCTGAGCTGTGATAGGCAGAGCATGGACACGCCCCTTATCTGCAGCAGAATAGACAGAATAGAGCTTTTGGCTTGATATAAATCTAGCAGAGCAATGAATGGGGAGATCTCTGGATCCATGTGAGGTACAGGGCTGGTTCTAGTTTTGTTTGAAAGAGATTGTCATGTACTATATGGTGTTTGATTTTCATTTTTTACATTAGTCATGGGATAATCCCTTTAAAGGGGTTATCTAGAGAGTTAAAAAAAAGAGTTCCTATACGGTTCTAATAGTAATAGTTCTAATAGTAATATTTAACTTAGTCATACATATTGCAGCCACCCTCACCTCATTTTCCCCAGCTTCTTTGGTACCATGCTATGCCACCCATGCTCGTGTCTAACTTCCTGGATGGAGGAGGGATTTGAAATCTTTTTCTAGAATCCTTCAGCTTCCTCCTACTCAGCAACCCGGCCTTCAGGAGAAGGTAAATAATGTCTCCTCCACCATCAAATATACATTTTCATAAATCTGTTCCCTTTATATGTTTCTCATTATGGCTGTCATCAGGGAAGTACGTGCATGGCTCCCAGCAAGCACTGAGTCCCTGCCAGGCAAATTCATGTCTGTGAAATTCTCATCCCTATTAGTATTCACTGTGCATTGAATGCTAATGAGGCTGTGTGGCCCTTAGGCTCCATATGGGTCGGGGAGGGGCCCTCTCCTGGCACACACACATTTACTGAACAAACTCTAGTACAACTGTTAGCTTCACTTTACAACTTCCTTTTTTTTTACCATAGAAGTAAAGCTATAGAGTAAAATAAAAAATTTATTTCACTGCCACAACATTTACTAAATAAATTACCTTACAAGTCAATAGATGCTGCCCCAGCACCCATAGGTGCTCTAAAGGGAAGGGATGCATCACAAAAAGTGTCCGGCATCTTTGTGAAAGGAGTGGAGTCTATGGAAAGGGACATGTCCATGCCCTTATTTTTTTTATTGTTAATTTTTATTTTTAATATGGGGAAAGGGACAGGGTATAATTAGAATTTACATATTTAAAAAATAATAATAATTTAAACTGTTTTTGAAACATATTTTAAGTTCCCCTAGAGGACTTTAACATGTGATCCTCTGATCGCTTCTCCTATAAACTGCAATACTTTAACATTGCAGTCTATGTGAGATTCATTATGTTCATAGAGAACCCTTACACAAGCACAGCAACCGAACAGCTCCCTCAATCTCGGTTCTGGGGGCTGTTTAGGCCTCGGGATGCTGCTGCCATTGTTTCACCATTGTGTGGAGTGAGTCGGAAGAGTGAAAGAATTGTGACTTTGGGATACCTGCACACAATATATTAATTTTACTTGAGAAATGCCTTATATAAACTTAGGGAGAGTACAGAGATTGCAGAGGAATGGCTTGGTACCAAAGCCAATGCCAGCCCACTGCAATGACATGTTCACTCCTCAGTGACAAGCCCACGCTGAAGGGTGGAGTTTGTGCAGGCGGTCATGTCGTGATGTCAGCGAACAACAGGAGAATTATAAATTCCTAAGTTTAGGTAGGGTGTCGGCCCTCCTTAATGAGACAAGCTATGTATTGAATTTACTTAAAGGGGTTATCCAAAGTCTAACACATGCCCCCCAATGCCAGGGCCCCTCATATAGATTATACTTACCCTGCTCCCCGGCACCCGCATCTCTCCTGATCCCCACATGGCCAACGCTTCATCTCAATCTGCATCAGAACATCTGGCCATGGGGGGAGCAGCCAACAGCAGATCACAACGTGGACAAGCCTCCCTAGTGTCACCCGCGATGCTAGGGAAGCTTGTCCGCATTGCAGCCTGCTATTGGCTGCTCCCCCGTCAACCGGATGTTTTGATCCACGCAACGGGGAGATGCTGCAGTGGCCGTGCGGGGATCAGGAACGATGCAGGTGCCAGAGAGCGGGGTAAGTATAATCTATATGAGAGGCCCGTGCATTGCTGGGAATGTTTTACACTTTGGATAACCCCTTTAATTATATAGTGCTGACTTTATGGCCATTGTCATCACTCACTGTCCCCAACAGAGCTCACAATATAAGTGTGTATGTAGACTTTTTGGCAATGCTTCATGGGGAAAAATGTGCAAAGAGGTATCGCTAAGGAAAGAGAACCATCTCACTAGCACCACCTTGTGGAAGTGGCTCCCTATGAGTCAAAGTCCAAATTTTTAGCAAGCTTTGGGACATGACAAGTCAAAATAGCCAAGTCAAATATCCATCCGTAGAGAGCTATTTTGGGGTGCTTACGCGTCATCAGTATGGCGCACTTCTGGAAGTTGGATTCAAAGCACTGCACTCTGCCAGTCAGAATCCTACTCCGAAACAGCTGTCTACGGATGGATATTTGGCTTGGCTATTTTCCCTTGTCATGTCAAGTCGGATTTTCACTCATAGAGAGCCACTTCCAGAAGGTGGTTCCAGCGAGATGGTTCTCTTTCCCTGGGAAATACCCCATTGCATATTTTTTCCCATGGAGCAGTCTCCATACACAGCTGGTATTTTTAAGTAGAGCTAGCATGCTGCGTTCAAGGCATCACACTCAACCAGCCAGAATCCTACTCCATAGTGATTAGGGGTAAGCACCTCAAAAAAGCTGTCTATGGCTTCTTGACTTGGTTATTTTATCTTGTCATGTCCCAAGGCTTGTAAAAAAAAAGTCAGACTTTGACACATACTGTAGAAGGTGGCGCTAGCAAGTTGGTTGTTCTCTGTTCATGGGAGTTATCTCTTTGCATATGAGTTCCTGTGCGAAATGAATAATACTTGAAGCAGGTGAACAGGAGAAAATAGGAAAATAATATGTAACTAAGGATGATTACAATGAGTAAGGGAATATTTTTTTTTTTGTCGCCGGATAACCCCTTTAGGCTAAATGCACACGATCAGGATTGTGCGCGGATTTTCTGCACAGATTTGCGTGCGTAAAATCCACACCGTAGGTCATGTACATTGTATTCTATGAGAATTTTAAATCCTGCACTTTGCGGGTTCCGTTCTAAGGATAAGTGCAGGTCCCAGAGGTGGGACCCGAACCTATCAGACCAGTGTCAGACTAGGGTGCCTAGGGCCCACCAGTGGAATTTATTTTGGGCGCCCACTCTACCGCTACCATAAAGAGAAGTATTACTTGTATATTTTTCGGCCTCATGTGCATAAACGCATCCATTTTAGAATACAATTCAGCATGCAGAACAGAACTGTATTGTGCACTGTATGTTAAAGTTTCTCATTAAGCAACTAAATTAGTTAATAACTTAAGGGGGGATTTATCATCCCCTTTGCGCCAGAAAAGTGACTTATTGAAAAAAAAAGTTGCAAGTGCCTCTTTTTACTCTGCACTCACCACTTTTCCAAAAGGGAGCATGACAAGGGTGGGAAAGGGGCGCAGCCAACAGCAGAGACAAATCTATCTTCATTTACACCAGTTTTTTTTAATGCAAATAAAGCCAAAAATCCAGGGGCAGACTCGCTATAAACCCTACAGGGAATTTTCCCGGTGGGCTGATGCCCATAGGGCCACCCAAGCTCTCCTCACTGCCGCTGTCCGGCTACATACTACTGGGGGAACTATAGGGGTCATTATCATAGAAAGTCCAGGCAGCATGCTGAAGGTGGGCTGGCTTGGTGTTGTGGCCCACATCTGACCTCCTAAGACTCCTGCTACATACTAAAGACAATCAGAGGAGGAGAACAGAACATGGATATTGATGACCACCACAGAGAGACAGCTGATGGGGAGGTATTTTGTTCTGTACTGTGGTATTTGGTTCTGTAGGATAGTATTCTGCACTATGGTATTACTGACCTTGCCAACTTGTCTTGGACCCATCTACTTGTGTTGCCCCACCTTCTGTCAATTTGAAACCATCTACAACACTGGGGCCACTTTTAGTTTTTTTTCCAGGGCAACTTTAAGTTCCCAGTCCACCCTTGAAGAAATGCACCTCGTCATAAATTAGACGCATCCTCCAACGGTGCAGAAGAGATCAAGACCGGCATAGAAAGCACCGATCTTGATAAATCTCCCTTTAGTCTGCTATTTACCGTCAGTAGCATGGACAGCAGTCACACATGGAAATTCCTTGCCCTAGATTAACCACCTAGTCCCTCAGCAAGCCTAAAAATAGTGATCTTATGATGTCACATCGCTGAGAGTGCCAGGTCCTGCTGCCTAAAGTGTTCCCATGCATACCTGTGATGAGATCTGAAATGCGTCGATTGATTTATGTACACTTGTATACGGATTTTACTACGCTGGAATAAAGTTATAATACTTCACCTAAAGTGAGACAGATTTTTCTTCTCTGTTCTCTGGATTTCACCGCACCCAGGTGCGGCATCCGTGCACCACAGGTGATTCAACCACTGCAGGTGAGAGCTGCCTTACAATTTTTCTATATTGTTTACCTGGTGGCGTGCACTCCCTGTACGGACCAATAATACAGCGTTGTTTTCTGGTTTTTGTCTTGGAACATGGCACACATTTCATTACGCCCTGTGGATAATGATGATGACAGGGTAAGGAAAATGAACGCCATTTTTGATTTTCCTAAGCAAGAATTACAAGATGTACTAAATATGAAAATGCAAATGTCATCGCTAGAGAATCTGTTACTCAAGGAGCTACGGACATGGTGGGATGCCACATCACTGCAAAAGTACATAGATAATAAAATGATCCCCCGTGGCCTGCGGATTAAGAAAAATCCAACTACCGTTTATTCTGACTCCTTTATCTCACAGTGGCAAACCATTCTATCGGACTGCTCTTTTAAATTGATGGAACTGATAGTGCACCATGAACAGGACACCCTCTCTAATTTGAGAGAAGAAATTAAAACGGTGCAGGATTTACTGTCAGTCCATTCAAATATGCCGACTTTTGCTGAAGCAGACAACCAATTAAAGAGCAACCTAGAGAAGGTATAGGAGGATCTTATGTTATTTAAACAGAGCAAATTCAATAGGGACCTGCTTGACTACAGCAACAATGCAGTTTATACCTGGGCTGAGATACGTAACAACACGCCACGCTCCATTCTACGTAGATCCCGCTCAAGGCAAAAAAGATCTGGCCGAGTATCATTTAGCTCCACAGAACGCGAGTCACAAGAGTCTTCACCAGATACTGCTGACCTCCCCACTAACAACTTGGAGAATGATCCCAACCTCCGTGTGACATCCATGGCCCAACACAGGAAAGAATCTATCTGCAGCCATGGTAGTAAGTCTGTCACTGTTAATGCTATGTCCACATTATATAGTAATACTATGAGTTTTGCTGATTTGGTCCAATGTAACTTCCTTCAAACTGCTATTAGCGATGAGGGGGGCTACATTAATACTTCCCCGCATTTCAAAACACATAACAGGGATTTTTACCCCATCCAATCCCGATCGATTGCTCTTGATAAATACCAGGAATTGGTAGAGAAAGAATTATGTCTCTTTTATGATACCACCAGAGCACAGGGATACTCACATATGACCGCAGCAGAAAAAATTGCCCTTCGTGATCTAGGGGAAAGGGAGGACATCATTATCAGAGAGGCAGACAAGGGGGGAGGGGGGGGTCTGTGGTTGTACTGGAAAAAGGCTTATATAGATCTCTTGTAACCACTATGCTAGGTGACATTGGGGTTTATGTCCGCTTGTCCAGTTACCCATTAAGGGCTTTTCAATCAGAAATAAAGAATCTCCTGGAGTTGGGACTGTCACGTGGTTGTCTCAGTACCAGAGAGAAGGAATACAGTCTTGTGGAACATTCTATAGCTCCTATTTTCCATGCGCTGCCTAAAGTCCACAAAAATTTATTCCCTCCACCCCTCAGACCTATCGTGGCTGGTATAGGCTCTTATTTAGAGCGCTTTTCTGAGTGGGTGGACTCCCTGTTACAATCTCTAATGCCACTTATTCCGGGCTTTCTGAAGGATACGAGGGCAGTATTACAAGCCTTCGCTGACTTTGAATGGAGGGAGGGTTATTCGTGGATAACAGCGGACATTACGTCCTTGTACACTAATATTCCCCACAATCTGGCTGTTATCTCACTGAGGTGGTTTTTTGAACACTATAGTGATTACACCCAGGTACTCAGGGAATATGTTGCTCAGGTGGTGGACTTCCTCCTCAGGCACAACTATTTTTTGTTTGGTGAGAATTTTTATCTACAGGTGTCGGGGGTGTCGATGGGGGCCAAGTTCTCTCCCTCCATTGCAAACATATTTATGGCGTGGTGGGAGGGACACTTTCTCCTCATCGACACCTCTCCACTCCTGGACCGCCTGCTCTGGTATGGACGTTACATCGACGACCTGCTGATGGTATGGTCTGGCGGTGTGACGTCCATACTGGAGCTCATGGAATATTTTAATTCCAAGGTGGACTGTATACAATTTGTTTTCCACACTCATCAAACTGAGATCCAGTTTCTGGATCTGTGCCTGAGGGGGGAGGTTTCCGCCCATAAAGTTAATACATTTACCCACCGGAAACAACTTGCTGGGAATACCATATTATTGGCCCAGTCATGCCATCCCTCCCACACCATCCATAGTATCCCTAAGGGTGAATTGATACGTGCCCGTCGGAACTGTTCCGATCAGAAGGCTTTTGAAAGGGAAGCTTCTAACATAACTGAAAGATTGCTACGTAGGGATTACTCACGTATGAATATACAGCACGCCACCAAAATGGTTTCAAACATGAACAGACAGTCCCTCATTTTTCCCAAACAGTCTATAGGATCTAGACCAGTGATGGCGAACCTATGGCACGGGTGCCAGAGGCGGCACTCAGAGCCCTCTCTGTGGGCACCCTCACCCTGGAAAAAAAGTCTATGGTGTACCAATATGCCTTAGACTTTTCCTGCCATTCATCAGTGTAGGACGCACTATGAACAGCACAAGCAGCACATTGAATGTAGGCAGGTTATTATAGCTAAATGATAAAGTACATGGAAGATATATGATATTGGTGTTCAGGTTAAATCGCCGTGTTGGCACTTTGCGATAAATAATTTGGTTTTGGGTTGTAGTTTGGGCACCCGGTCTCTAAGAGGTTCACCATCACTGATCTAGACAATCAGCGGATACTGATTATAGTAAACAAGCAACTTATTTTGTTACACAATACAGCCAAGAATTTTCTGCCATATGCAAAATTATGAAAAAATATTTTCATGTACTCAACTTTGATGGTGACTGGTCTGATATTGTGTATAACGGAATTAAGTGTGTGGACAAGAGAGCGCCCACCCTAGGTAACATTATTAGCCCTAGCTTTTTCTCAGATGGAAAGAAATCACAAGCCACTTGGTTACAACACAAAGGTAACTTTAAATGTGGACACAAAAAATTTATTGGTTGTCACCACATGACCACTGAGAAAACGTTCAAATCTATGACTAATGGAAAGAAATATAATATCCAGTCTTATATTAACTGTAACACCAAACATGTGGTTTATCTCATCACATGTACAATGTGCTCTTTGCTATATGTGGGCTGTACCACCAATCCGTTAAAAAATCGGATCCGCAGACACATATCCGATGTGCCACATTATAAAGACCGGAATATTTCTGCAGCCAGCCTACATTTTGCAATTGCACATGCAGGAGACGTGTCCCATTTACAAGTCAAGGGTATAGAAAGGGTTCATCTGCCGCCTAGGGGGGGAGATCACAGAAGGAAACTCCTTAATAGGGAGGCCTTCTGGATCTTCCAGCTGGGATCTCGTCAGCCCTATGGGCTTAACAAACGCCATGATCTCATCTTACAATATTGACATGAGATCATGGCGTTTTCTTTTCTTTTCCTTTGTGTATATTTATTTACCCTTTGATTATTGCTCTTTTTGAATCTTGATTTTCACCTATTACCATTATTACTGTTTTAGTGGTAGAATTTATACCTCGGCCTCTTTCTCACGTTTGCTTTGATCCTGGCTTGTAAAGTTTTTTTAACTTGGTTCATTTGCATGGGAACACCCCCTTATGTCTCCTCCTCCCAGGTGATACTCATTAACCTGGGGTTAGTTTGGGATACATAAGGAGGTGCTCCCATTTCATATGCATGTTTGTCATGAGGAAGGACCCACATATCTAGAGGTCTGAAATGCGTCGATTGATTTATGTACACTTGTATACGGATTTTACTACGCTGGAATAAAGTTATAATACTTCACCTGAAGTGAGCCGGATTTTTCTTCTCTGTTCTCTGTGATGAGATGAGTATTTTTTATTTTTATTTGTTGGCATTATCATGGGTTTATATACAGGGGGCAGTATTGGGGCATTTCATACACAGGGGGCAGTATATTTTTATTTTTTTTATTCCCTGCCTTCTGTGCCACGCATATACCTGCGAACTTCTGTCTAAACGGCAATTGGCCTATTGATTTCAAAGGGGTCCACCTGGCTGTCAAAATGGACAAAAAATAGGACATGTCCTATTTATTGATGACTGCTAGAAAAAGAGCCAAGTGAATGGCCCCATAGTCTGCAATGGTAGTGAAAATGGCTGTGTGGCGGTCTGTTTTCCATTTTTGTGTGAATCGAACTAATTCTTTTTGTACACAGGGGAATGAGAAAGAAAGTAAATCTATAGTTTTTTTGTTTTGTTTGTCTTTGCTTTTTTATGGCATGCACTGTGCAGTATAATGTATACCCCTTATTAGCACTATGTCACCATAATACATATTAAATAAAGTTTGATTTTATAAAAAATGTTGTGCTTTACTTGTGCCACCCATGGACTGTAAATGCTATATTATCTATATTACCCTGAGGCGTCATGGTTGGTATTGACTGTGGAAGCTTTGGGGTTAAACTGTAGGGTTGGTAATTATCTCTTGTCCCAGCCGTAAGGATGTGGTCACATGTAGCGGCTTCTGCATGGCCAAGCTGTGGCCAAAAGCCTGAAGACCTCGGAGTCTACAAATGAATTAAGGGTTTACTACTTGCTGAAGTGGTTCTCTGGGCTTTTACTATTGACTCAGGATAGGTCATCAGTATCAGGTTGGCGGGGGTGCCGGGTGTTGCAAAGACCATAGACAGCAGTAGTGAACAGGAAGACAGAAGGCAGACGGCACGTGCACACTGCACGCGTCGTCTCCTCATACAGCTGATTGGCGGGGGGGGGGGGGGGGGGGGGCCGGGAGGATAGATCTTCAATAGTAAAAGCTTGGAAAACCGCTTTAATGGTTGTGTGATTTTAGGCTTTTGAGTTCTCCAGACATCATGAAAAGTACAAGTGTTCTGTTGACCTGTGGAAGAAATTTAGTTTCATTAATGCTTCCCTGTCCCTTGCTCCACTAATGCTGTTGTCCCCACTGCACTAGCATTGGCCGCAAGCTCTTCCGCTCTTGTCCTGGGGGTGTGCGCTTCTTTTCCTGTTCAATTCACACCTTAGACCCCAATTGCGACCCAGGATTAATTCAAATATTTCAGATCCAATAGCCAAAGGCTATCAAATTCCTGTTTCAGGTCTTTTATTGTTTATTTAAATTAAACATAATGATGTGTATTGTTAAAAACAATAATTATTTCACCCAATAAACTAACTACTTTAAAACTTGAAGATCACCATATGAATGTTTTTCCTTTTTACAATAATTCCTCCTAACTGCTAAGAGGGACCAGCGGGGATATTAACTTCATATCCCCATTTAATAATGTGCTTTGGTATACATCGTTGTGTGAATGCTTTACTGATAAATCCTGCAATGTTCGATCGCTACTATTGCAGCCAATTGTTATGCCCTTTTAACACTGTTGCCATCAGCACATTACTGATTTGTAACAATTAACTTTATTGTGATTGTTGACTTTCATCTACTTGTACATACCTAATCTTTGTAATTGTCACTGTCTGTCCCTCTTCTCTATCTTTACTCTACCATTGTATCATTTGTAAGCTGCTGGGGTGTCTGCAGTTCACCCAACAGCACTATTCATATGGTCTCTTCTATTTATATGGTCTCTTCTAGACACATTTTTCATGATGTCTGGAGAACCTTTTTAATTTATGTGTATACCGTACAGACTTCAAGTTTGTCAGAAGCAACTGATGTGTGCCTGCTTGGAACATAAGGGGCCGTTCACATGGCAGAATTTGCCTAGTAGTATTTTGGTGCAGATAATTCCTCCGGCAGCCAACCAGAATTTTTCTGGACAACTTACCCCAAAATTACAGACATCCAACATTTTTTATGGACAATTTGTAAAACTATATTGAATGATAAAGGTTATAAGTATACTGAGACATACCCATTACCGGTATTTACTGTGAATGATGATAATCACCACCAAAATAAGTCAGGTACCACCAGTATAAAAAAAAGAAAATCACAGACACCTCTATTTTTTTCATGGACACAGGAAAAAAAGACACCTATTTTTACAGATTGTCCAGAAATTTCTGGACAGTTGGCAACACTGTCTGGCGGCCATGTAGTGTTTGCCTCCCATAGTTCTCAGTGCGGCAGCAGTTTGCAGTGCGGTGGTTTAAACTCATGACCGTGGTAAGAAGGGACATGTCCCTTCTTGGTTCAGTCTCTGCACAGATCCGTCATGTGTACAAGGCACGGGCTCTAGCAGTGCAGTGTTTTGCAGTAAGGAAAACTACAACTCCCAACAGGTCCTGAAGGTCTGCAACTTACAGGGCATGTTGGGAGTTGTAATTTCCAGAAGGGAGGACAGTAAAAATGTAGACTTTTATTTAGCAGTAAATTACCTATTTGTTTGGGAGGAGACTGGTCTGGGCACACTTCTTAGCTTGTTTTTTTTTAAACAAATCCTCGTGCTTCGCTTCTGGTTGTCACATAAACTGAAATCCCGCCGCCGCGCTCTGCACTGACTCAGAATATGGCCGGGCGGCAGGGCTTCTCCTGCTCTGCATGCAGCGTCATCAGTAAGATCACAGGTCAGGAGGCAGGGCCCCCCAGCGCTGCTGCAGCCATACTAAATGAGAAGTGGGGAGATGATTTCAGAGATCATCTGGCCACTTGCTGCACCCTTATGTCCATTGATGTGTTCCGCACTGCTTATTACAGCAACAGGCAGTGGCGCTTTCCAGCAGGCAGCTGGGGCTGCCGCCAATTAGTGAGTATGTGATTATAAATTTCCAGACAAGAGGCCCACCGAGGATTTCACCGGCTCCCCGGTGGGCCAGTCCGAGCCTGCATCAGACATTGGAGGCATATACTAGCGATATGTCCCCAATGTCCAAGATGATACAAACTCTTTAACTGTAATCTTGGAGGGAAGTTTTGCCAGGCAGTGCATCCTCCATGCAGTGGCCACTACAGGAAAATTGTAGAATTGCATGCAGATCATTCAGATGAATGGTTGATCATGTAATACATGAATGGGTTTCTCTGCCAGACTAAGAGCTGCTGTTTGCTGTGGATCATAGATGGGATCCCGACTGAGGGCTATATGGACAGAGGTTGTCCCTTTAAATTAGCCAGCACTCCATTAATTGTGGAAAGTGCACAATGTGTTAAGGTTGCATTGTGCATGTGTGATGGTAAAAAATGAAAAAGTCTTTGTAAAGCAGCAGTAAGCACACAGTACAAAGTGTCAATAGGACCATTGAGATGTGCACTGAGAGCATCTTCTTTATCATTAATTACGATGGAAAATATTCTATTACTCAGAGATGGTGTCTTCATGTCACAGTGCATAGAAAGTTCACACTGTGGTCTGTGAATTCATCATTCAAAAGACTTTCTACTGACAGCTTGGTTAACATTTAACCACTTAGGGTATGTTTATGTCAATGGAGTTGAACCAGGAAGGTTTCCACTGCAGGCTTTGCGCTTTAATAAAGTATTTTCCCCCTTTCAGATTTCTCTATTATGTATGCATATTACCATATTGTTTTTGCTTCTTGAAAAACATAAAACAAGATAAAAGTAACACATAACAGTTTTGATGTTACTACTGAATTTATTCAAACACTATCCAACACTTATACCAGTCATATAAGTATCCATAAGTGCAGTGTCCCACTATGTGTTATATGTGGGCACTTCACACTTTTGTATATGCCTATTTAATGTATTTCAATGTAAGCTGTAATTCCTATTATCAGGCTGTTAGGAGTGTCATTACATCTATTCGCCCCTAGGTGGTGATGGCATCACTCATATATATACTGGGGTTTTGTTAATAAAGTTAGTTGAGAGGAGAGTTGAAGTTAATCCAGTGTGGAGAGCAGACAGGAAGCTGATGGAGGAGCAGGACAAGCTTAGTCCACAATATAGCTGCTATTGCAGCCCCTTGGCTCTGGCCAGGCTAAGGGAGCACAGTGAATGAGAGCAATATTGCAGCAGCACAGCACAGACCAGTGAGTCTACATCTGAAAGTGGAGATTAGAGCTGAGTTAGCTCATGGACTTCACAAGCACCAGTGACCAGGAGGAACTCAAAAGTACCTGGACGCAGCCGGATGATTAAGGCGCCAAATTATCCTTTACCACATGCCTCTATAGACATAGTGGACCGTAATTCTTCAGTGAGCATCCTTTCCAAAGAATGGAGCAGAAGACTGATGCCCGCCGTTAGGGAGCCGCCCTGTGGATTGCTACTGACCAGAGTTATTATATTCAGGGAGTTATTACACTGCGTGCAGAATTATTAGGCAAATGAGTATTTTGACCACATCATCCTCTTTATGCATGTTGTCTCACTCCAAGCTGTATAGGCTCGAAAGCCTACTACCAATTAAGCATATTAGGTGATGTGCATCTCTGTAATGAGAAGGGGTGTGGTCTAATGACATCAACACCCTATATCAGGTGTGCATAATTATTAGGCAACTTCCTTTCCTTTGGCAAAATGGGTCAAAAGAAGGACTTGACAGGCTCAGAAAAGTCAAAAATAGTGAGATATCTTGCAGAGGGATGCAGCACTCTTAAAATTGAAAAGCTTCTGAAGCGTGATCATCGAACAATCAAGCGTTTCATTCAAAATAGTCAACAGGGTCGCAAGAAGCGTGTGGAAAAACCAAGGCGCAAAATAACTGCCCATGAACTGAGAAAAGTCAAGCGTGCAGCTGCCAAGATGCCACTTGCCACCAGTTTGGCCATATTTCAGAGCTGCAACATCACTGGAGTGCCCAAAAGCACAAGGTGTGCAATACTCAGAGACATGGCCAAGGTAAGAAAGGCTGAAAGACGACCACCACTGAACAAGACACACAAGCTGAAACGTCAAGACTGGGCCAAGAAATATCTCAAGACTGATTTTTCTAAGGTTTTATGGACTGATGAAATGAGAGTGAGTCTTGATGGGCCAGATGGATGGGCCCGTGGCTGGATTGGTAAAGGGCAGAGAGCTCCAGTCCGACTCAGACGCCAGCAAGGTGGAGGTGGAGTACTGGTTTGGGCTGGTATCATCAAAGATGAGCTTGTGGGGCCTTTTCGGGTTGAGGATGGAGTCAAGCTCAACTCCCAGTCCTACTGCCAGTTTCTGGAAGACACCTTCTTCAAGCAGTGGTACAGGAAGAAGTCTGCATCCTTCAAGAAAAACATGATTTTCATGCAGGACAATGCTCCATCACACGCGTCCAAGTACTCCACAGCGTGGCTGGCAAGAAAGGGTATAAAAGAAGAAAATCTAATGACATGGCCTCCTTGTTCACCTGATCTGAACCCCATTGAGAACCTGTGGTCCATCATCAAATGTGAGATTTACAAGGAGGGAAAACAGTACACCTCTCTGAACAGTGTCTGGGAGGCTGTGGTTGCTGCAGCACGCAATGTTGATGGTGAACAGATCAAAACACTGACAGAATCCATGGATGGCAGGCTTTTGAGTGTCCTTGCAAAGAAAGGTGGCTATATTGGTCACTGATTTGTTTTTGTTTTGTTTTTGAATGTCAGAAATGTATATTTGTGAATGTTGAGATGTTATATTGGTTTCACTGGTAAAAATAAATAATTGAAATGGGTATATATTTGTTTTTTGTTAAGTTGCCTAATAATTATGCACAGTAATAGTCACCTGCACACACAGATATCCCCCTAAAATAGCTAAAACTAAAAACAAACTAAAAACTACTTCCAAAAATATTCAGCTTTGATATTAATGAGTTTTTTGGGTTCATTGAGAACATGGTTGTTGTTCAATAATAAAATTAATCCTCAAAAATACAACTTGCCTAATAATTCTGCACTCCCTGTATATGTCGTTGATCCAGGGAGTTATTCTGATTGCCTGATTGGCGTCGGGAAGGAATTTTTATTCCCCTAAAGTGAGGAAAATTGGCTTCTACCTCACAGGGTTTTTTTGCCTTCCTCTGGATCAACTTGCAGGATAACAGGCCGAACTGGATGGACAAATGTCTTTTTTCGGCCTTATATACTATGTTACTATGTTACTATGTTACTAGAACCTGAGTGCTAGAGAGTGAACAGAGTATAGATAGATACAGAAAGAGGGAAAACTCCTCAACTTACAATTGCCCAGCCTGTTACAAGGAATACAGCTGAACCAATATCTGAGTCATATCTTTATGCCATATACAGTGCCTTGCAAAAGTATTCCCCCCCTTGACTTTTTTCATATTTTGTTAAATTACAGCCTTAAGGTCAATGTTTTGTTAATCTGAATTCTATGTGATGGATCAGAACACAATAGTCTAAGTTGGTGAAGTGAAATGAGAAAAATATATAAATAAAACTATTGTTCAGAAATAGAAAACAGAAAATTGGCCTGTGCGTATGTATTCACCCCCTCTGTTAGGAAGTCCATAATAAGCTCTGGTGCAACTTTACCTTCAGAAGTCACATAATTAGTTAAATAATGTCCACCTGTGTGCAATCTAAGTGTCACATGATCTGTCATTACATATACACACCTTTTTTTGAAAGGCCCCAGAGGCTGCAACACCTAAGCAAGAGGCATCACTAACCAAACACTGCCATGAAGACCAAGGAACTCTCCAAACAAGTTAGGGACAATGTTGTTGAGAAGTACAAGTCAGGGTTAGGTTATAAAAAATATCCAGACCTTTGAGGATCCCCAGGAGCACCGTCAAATCTATCATAACCAAATGGAAAGAACATGGCACAACAGCAAACCTTCCAAGAGACGGATGCCCACCAAAACTCATGGACTGGGCAAGGAGGGCATTAATCAGAGAGGCAGCACAGAGACCTAAGATAACCTTGGAGGAGCTGTAGAGTTCCACAGCAGAGACTGGAGTATCTGTACATAGGACGACAATAAGCTGTACGCTCCATAGAGTTGGGCTTTACTTTCAGCAAAAAACAAAAAGGCACGTTGTGAGTTTGTGAAAAGGCATGTGGGAGACTCCCAAAATGTATGGAGGAAGTTGCTCTGGTCTGATGAGACTAAAATTTAACTTTTTGGCAATCAAAGAAAACGCTATGTCTGGGGATGTTTTTCAGCAGCCGGGACTGGGAACCTGGTCAGAGTTGAGGGAATGATGGATGGTGCTAAATACAGGGATATTCTTGAGCAAAACCTGTACCACTCTGTGCGTGATCTGAGGGTAGGGCAGAGGTTCACCTTCCAGCAGGACAATGACCCAAAACACACTGCTAAAGCAACACTTCAGTGGTTTAAGGGGAAACATGTAAATGTGTTGGAATGGCCTAGTCAAAGCCCAGATCTCAATCCAATAGAAAATCTGTGGCCAGACTTAAAGATTGCTGTTCACAAGCGCAAACCATCTAACTTGAAGGAGCTGGAGCAGTTTTGCAAGGAGGAATGGGCAAAAATTCCAGTGGTAAGATCTGGCAACCTCATAGAGACGTATCCAAAGCGACTTGGAGCTGTGATTGCCGCAAAAGGTGGCTCTAAAAAGTATTGACTTTAGGGGGGTGAATAGTTATGCACATTAACTTTTTCTGTTATTTTGTCCTATTTCTTGTTTGCTTTACAATAAACAAAAAAACAAACATCTTCAAAGTTATGGGCATGTTCTGTATATTAAATGATGCAAATCCTCAAAAAATCCATGTTAATTCAGGGTTGTGAGGCACCAAAATATGAAAAAGTCAAGGGGGGTGAATACTTTTGCAAGGCACTGTAAATGAACTGTACTGACTACCTGGAGACAAGTGATTTAAGTAAAAGTTCAACTGTTTTACTACAACTGTCTCCTCATCTTTTCCACCACCAACCTTTGCACCTAACGGTGCTGGCATCATGAACAACCGGGGTCCCAGCCTCCAAAGCACCCTAAACACCTATACTATCAAGGGCACCTCAACTACCATCTGGCTGGTGATTCCCATACTAGAGAGTTCCCCGGAGGATTTAGTGCTGTCTTCCCCATTACTGCACTCCGGGCCAGCGAGGCTCTGCTAACCTTGAGTAAACTACTACTACCCCCATCGGCCCACCGTAGCTCACGTGTTGCCCCTGCGTCCCGGTCGCTGAATAGGCACCAGAAAAGTATCTGCCCCTTTAGTGCATAACATGTTGCCATAAACTATTAGTCTATGCCAAAATCACCTTGTTAAAGAAAAATATTTTTTTTCTCCTCTAATCAGACACCTCTTGTGCTGTATACCTGCTACTTCACTATTTGTGGCTGTTCAGAATCTCTGCACTCACTGAAAAATCCGTGAAAATTATTAGGCATTAAATGGGCTGTCTTATATTGTTAAACCCTGGCCTTATGCTTTATTACTGGATATATTCAAGGGGAGGCTTCAGCCCTTCATGAATTATAATGTCAGACATCCATTTGAATGGCTGGAATGTAATTCTACATATCCTTGAGTAGCAATGAATGGAGTGGCCAAATGCAGGTCCCTCTGGTGATAAAACAGTCTTGTTTTAAAAAGGTATTGTCTTGATTAGAAAACCACTTTAAAGTTTTTGTGTTTTCAGAGAGCAGTAAGGTAAAGATGCTGGAAGAACATGGAGATGTCACATATGACGATTATCAGAATACTGTACTAGCTAAATGTAGCTGGCCAGCTAAGACCTGCCCTAGGTTGCTAGTATAGCTTATATGTGTATACAGCTCAACCTGCCAATAGCCTTAATACAGTTCCTATGTTTATGTGTTAAAGAAAAAAGCAGAGTTATTTACTGTGACATCATGTTTTGGAAGTCATATAACTGTTATATTTTGTGTTCACAGAAGCAGAAAAATATAATATGCCTTTAAGATTCATTTTGTAATGTAAGGTAAGCTCAGTGACACAGCAGAAACAACAGAAAGTATAGTGTTATTCTGCTGTTGCTGGGCAGAAGTCTAGACCAATCACAGCCAGCTTCTCACACAGCAAGAGTTTCCACCAATTACAGCCAGCTTCACACACAGCCTGTCTGTGAATTCCCCCTGCTCCTGCTGCTAGAATCATTATTGACCAGAGACAGGAGCTGAAGAGACATTCACTCCACTGAGAGCTGAGTTTTATGGGAACAAGAGACCAAAATAGTTCCACCATACAATTGCAAATACAAATTGCAAGCTACAAATTGCAAGCATTCAGATTCCATATTGCAATCCAAATTGGATACAACCATACCAGATCATACTCAACCAATCTGCAAATAGTCACTGCTAACTGCAAGTAGAACTAATAGTTAGACCTCAGATATACCTCTCAGAGAGATCATAAAGTGCTTAAATAACTTAAAGTAAGAGTGATACTGAAGAGAGAAATATATCCACCATTTTATGTTGAATGACAAGATTGAACAGTTAAACCACCATTTTAATCATACCGCCATTTTGTGATATCTTTTCAACACGTGTTATGTACATGGACTATCTGCTGCAGAGGCGGCAGTGTTATATATGAAGAAAAGTTGAAGTTAATAAAGAAGTTACTGTATTTTCCTGCGTATAAGACTACTTTTTAACACATGAAAATCTTCTCAAAAGTCGGGGGTCGTCTTATACGCTGGGTGTCGTCTTATATGCCTGTATACGGCGTGCTGAAACTTACTTCCTAGCCAGACTGGAGAAGCTGTCCTTCTCCAGCTTCAGGGACAGGCGCCCTCTAGCTGACCCACCGTGCGCTGCATCCTGGCCAGCCGCTCCAGAAGAAGCCTCCTCTCCCTGCTCTAAGTGGTTCTCATGTCGGCAGTATCACATTGCGTACTACCACTCAGATCGTCTTGAAGACAGGGAGGGCTGGGCAGGCAGGGAGAGCTGACCCACCCAATCCAAGCAGGCTTTGTATGCAGTGCGCACAGAAAATACTGGGTTGGATTGGCGATTCTGAGGGAAGGCAGGGGAAAGCAGGAGCATCTGCACTTCAGCCAATTCTAATGTTGGAACGGCGGATCTCTAATGAAGTTTGGTGTGCATCTTATCTGTGGTGAAAAAAACAGAGTCTATCTGGGGAGCAGATATATGTGGTGGTGACAGTGGCGTACAGTGGCGCAGATATTCCTCAGTGGTATGAGGAAGGGGCAATACGTTAGACCCCGAAACGCGTCTGGTGCTACACCCCCCATCTTCATACTGAAAGACCCAAACACCTATAATCGACTATTCAACAGACTAGAGCTGGACGTTTTTTCGACGGAAATCTCTGTTATAATACCACTGCGGAACTTTCATTAAAAGGCCGAGACCTAGTGGCCTTGGCAGTGACGTCAAACTGAACTACAGAGCCGTCTGCAAAATCTCCCGATTAAACAAGTGCTGTATGAACATAGGCATATTCGGAGAGCGGAAATATTTTAAAGTCTGGACGAAAATTTCAGTCGACTATAAGGTAACAAATTCTTACTTGCAAGTAACATTGTAGCGGGACGCCGCTACCCACTCTGTTCCGGCGGGACGCCGCTGAAACCAAGTGTAGGACATAAGGTCTTGTTCTCAATGCATCGATATCCAGGTATATATACTTTTTAGAGCTGCATACAACTATTGTATCGAATAATCCATTGACTGTGATATTGAGGACTATCGATTATTCTGCATCCTATGTCATCGAATATCTAGTCGATCCTTCTAATAACTGGAATACCGATTATTCTGCAACCTATGTCATCGAATATCTAGTCGATTTCAATAACTAGAATACTGTTACTATTTTATTAAGGATAGTTGTCACTCATCACTTATTGTTCAAAGATTATATCTATTGTACATTGTCAATAAGGTGGTTGTTTAGACAGCATTTCACTGCATTTTTGTTGCCAATTTATATATTTTATCCATTTTACCATTAAACAAAAGTATTCAATTGTTCTAACCACATGGTCACGGTTTCTCGAGTGCCCTGTTTACATTATTAATCACATATTCTCCTTATTGAGTGAGTGGCCTCAATTTACAGGTGCACCGGTTTGGTGTCCATTTCCCCTAGTGCGACATCTCATTTTTTCAATTTTTTTCAATTTTTACCTGCAGATCTTGATGCCAAAGTAAATAGCATTGGAGGGGTAGTCTTATACGCCGAGTATAGCCCAAACCCTATATTTAAACTGGAAAAGTTGGGGGTCGTCTTATACGCCCAGTCGTCTTATACGCCGAAAATTACGGTATTCGAAGCATTTGGTGTGCTCTTTAAACCTACTGTTTCCATAGATAGGCGCTAGAGGAATTACTGAGTAATAGACAGTCTGGTTAGACTAAAAGTCAGAGATATCAAAATTCTTCTAATGACACAGCGCAAAAGGCACTTCATAGTGCTGCGCCTGCCACAGTGGAACTATTGCCCTCAGAGGGTGAAGTGATAGCGCTCCTCAACTTGCACAGTAAAGAGCGCATTAGAGCAGCAGAGCGCCAGCATATACTGCCGCGCAGCAACTGTTCCCTGAGTGAGCAAGCAAAGACATCTCAGCGGAGCTACCATAAAGGCCATAGAACGTGTGCATTAGTCAAACTGCAGCCGACTCTTAAAGTGGCAGAACGGCAAAGGCAAAATAGTCAGAGAAAGGGTGCCAACCCTCCTGCGGTCCCTAGAGAGAGAAAGAGATCCATGGTGGGAGGCCAAAGTCCAGAGCTAGAGTGCCTGCACCGCTATCCACAGAGAGACCACGTACTGCAGTCAGCTAGTTTCCCGCCACTAGGCCCAAAGCCTGCAAGCAGCGTATCCAAGCCAGCGCATCGCAAGTCTGCACAGAGCATCGCAAGTCCGGGCAGAGCATCGCATCTCATCAAGAAAAGACAAGTCTCCTTTAAGACAGACATTTGTTCCAACAACCTTCAGATCGCAGTATCCTGCTCTTCAGAATAAGGTCAGAGCTTTCCTTTTATTATTTATCATTGCATATAGGCTTTGGCATAAAGAGACATTTTTGTGTTCAGAAATAAGATATTTTAAATAAAAACAAAGGGCAGTTTGTAGTACACGGACTCTAAAGCATCTAAAGTGAAAGTAATTTATTGCCTGCATTTATCGCTGTTACATTTAAAGTGAAAGTCATTTATTTCTGCATTTGTCAACATTGCATTTAAAGTGAAAGGCATCTTATTATATATATTGATTGTAAGTATTGCATTTAAAGTAAAATGTCTGAACCTAGTATTACCATGCCACTGTTAGAGGATACAAAGATAGATAGACTAGAGGGGGAAGAGCAAAGGAACCTGTCTGAGGTAGAAGAGTCTGATGCAGCATTAGTCTTGCCCCAAACAAATATACCCCAAGCAGAGGAACTAAGAAGCAGCACTGAAAGGAAAAAAGTTTGCCAGAATGTATGATAAATGGAAATTATACATTAAAGACATTCGTAAAAAGCTAAAGCAAGAAAGTACATGAGGAGGATATGAGTCAGAGTAGTCATAGGTTCAAATCTGTATTAAGTGAAGAGGCAGACCCCTACTTTCTTACATACTCCCAGGAGAATGGAAGGAAATCTCCAGCACTTGGTGAGGAAATAAGTTATTATCCTTCCATCCCTGCTCATAAAAACAAAGAGAGGCCTAGTCCAGTGTTAGTAAAAAGTTGTGTGGATTTATCCTCTATCTCTACCGGAAAAGATGAAGAAAAGGACTCACCTAATTCAGAAGTAAGTGAAAAAATAGAACCGGATGAACCTATTCCTAGATGCCATGGCAATGCTCAGGAGACTGTTACAACCATTGTCCCAGCAAGACCACAGAGAACAGTCCTAGCTAGACTTCCCATTTCGGAACCCTCTGTATTTTCAGGAGATGTACTGAAGTTCATCGAGTGGAAGGCAAGTTTTGAAATGATCATTGAGCATCATTGATTCAGTCCAGTTGACAAGTTATTCTACTGTAACGGTCGCGTACACACACACACAGGGGGGAGGGAAGTGACCACTGCGCTCCACCCTTACCCCTGGCCCTGCCTACTTGCCTCGCGCATTTAAAGTGAAAGTCATTTATTTCTGCATTTGTCAACATTGCATTTAAAGTGAAAGGCATCTTATTATATATATTGATTGTAAGTATTGCATTTAAAGTAAAATGTCTGAACCTAGTATTACCATGCCACTGTTAGAGGATACAAAGATAGATAGACTAGAGGGGGAAGAGCAAAGGAACCTGTCTGAGGTAGAAGAGTCTGATGCAGCATTAGTCTTGCCCCAAACAAATATACCCCAAGCAGAGGAACTAAGAAGCAGCACTGAAAGGAAAAAAGTTTGCCAGAATGTATGATAAATGGAAATTATACATTAAAGACATTCGTAAAAAGCTAAAGCAAGAAAGTACATGAGGAGGATATGAGTCAGAGTAGTCATAGGTTCAAATCTGTATTAAGTGAAGAGGCAGACCCCTACTTTCTTACATACTCCCAGGAGAATGGAAGGAAATCTCCAGCACTTGGTGAGGAAATAAGTTATTATCCTTCCATCCCTGCTCATAAAAACAAAGAGAGGCCTAGTCCAGTGTTAGTAAAAAGTTGTGTGGATTTATCCTCTATCTCTACCGGAAAAGATGAAGAAAAGGACTCACCTAATTCAGAAGTAAGTGAAAAAATAGAACCGGATGAACCTATTCCTAGATGCCATGGCAATGCTCAGGAGACTGTTACAACCATTGTCCCAGCAAGACCACAGAGAACAGTCCTAGCTAGACTTCCCATTTCGGAACCCTCTGTATTTTCAGGAGATGTACTGAAGTTCATCGAGTGGAAGGCAAGTTTTGAAATGATCATTGAGCATCATTGATTCAGTCCAGTTGACAAGTTATTCTACTGTAACGGTCGCGTACACACACACACAGGGGGGAGGGAAGTGACCACTGCGCTCCACCCTTACCCCTGGCCCTGCCTACTTGCCTCGCGAGTCCTAATGACAGGGGACAACTGGACGGCAATCCCTAACTTGGAGTAAGTGCAGGGATGACAGACAGACAAACAACAGGACGTGAACGGACCGAGTCAATACCAGGAAAGCTGCAAAGTACAAATGGAGCAAGCAGAGAATTGTCAGGAGAAGCCGGGGTCATAAATACCAGGAGAGCAGAGAAGTACAAGAGGAGTCCTAAGAGAGTAGTCAGGTGGGAGCCGAGGTCACAATACCAGGACGGAAGCGCAGTACAGGAGGAGCAGGCAAAAGGATGGTCAGGGAACAGGATCAGGTAAGTATTCAGTAGTCCAACAAATAGCCAGGAACCTAGAAATTAACAGGCAACCTGTAGCCAGCAGGCTGCCTGTATTTATAGTGGGGAGTGAGGGTCATGTGACGTGGCCAGCGTCACATGACCGACAGACCAACCAGTCGAGCATCGAGTGATCAGCTCGGCGCTCAAGGCAGACTAGGAGCAGGGAGCCACCCAGCTAGTAAAGCCGCCCTGGGAATGAGGTCAAACACAGAACCTCATTCCAAAAGCTAAGCAACAGTTCTGTGGGCAATGGGGGACCGAGTGCACCTTCGGAACCCCGTGACATCTACCTTCAGAGATATGTTGGTGGAGAAGCCAAGGAAGTTCTTGAAGGTAACTTCTATAGAAAAGACGAAGAAGCCTACAAGCAAGCTTGGGAAACATTTTATGCAAAATATGATCATTCTTTCTTAGTACAAAGAGCCTTTAGAGAGAAACTGAATAACTGGCCTAAAATAGATCCTAAAGAACACTTCAGACTCCAAAAGTATGGTGACTTCCTGCAAGCATGCAGCGATGCCATCCCACATGTTCAAGGACTGGAAGTACTGAACGACTATCTAGAAAACCACAGGATGCTAACTAAGCTACCTGAAGAAGTGGCTTCTAGATGGAATCACTATGTGACTAAACAGCTAGATCTAGGTAAGAACTTCCCATGTTTTAAAAAGTTCTCTGAGTTTGTCAATGAGGAAGCACGGATAGCATGTAATCCAGTAACATCATTTTATGTCTTAAAATCCTTAGAAGAAAGGCCTGCAAGAGAGATAAGACGTGCAAGAGCAACTAGCTTTGCAACCAGCACAGCAGCTAAAGGTCCAGATACCTACGAGAGCAAGTTCAAAGTCACTACTGGGATCAGCAGAGAGACAGAACCGACAAATCTTCAGACTACCTTCAAGTGTATGTTCTGTGTTGGGAACCACTCCATACAAAAGTGCCAACTGTGCTGGATAACCAACTGTGTTTCGGATGCCTAAGAAAAGACCATGTTACTAAGGAGTGTAAGAAAAAGGCCACATGCAGCGTTCGCAAAGGACGCCATCCTACACCACTACATGAAGAACGTCCAAAGAAAGATAAATCCTCAATACCTAAAGATACTTAGGAAGGAAATAAAGTATTGGTATTCTCTTGCAGAGTAAGGGAAGCAGAAAGCAATGGCACATCAATGGTATACGCCTATACGCTACTGGATTCCCAGAGTGATGTCACCTTCATTGATCAAGAAATCTGCAAGAAATTACAAGTGGCTACAGAACCAGTGATGCTTAAGCTCACTACAATGACAGGGAGAGACACATTAGTGAACAGTCAAAGGGTCAAAGGACTGAGAGTTAGAGGCAGGGCTGTGGAGTCGGAGTCGAGGAGTCGGAGTCTGAGGGAATTTTGGGTACCTGGAGTCGGAGTCGGCAAAAAATGAACCGACTCCGACTCCTACTAGATTTAAATTGGAATAAAAAAAAAAAGCAAGTTTAAATGTCCCAATTCACAAAAAGTTATAATTAATTACCATATTTTTTGCCCTATAAGACACACCTGCCCATAAGACGCACCTAGGTTTTTAAGGAGGAAAATAAGAAAAAATATATTTTGAACCAAAAGGTGTGCTTTTGGTGGGTTTTGAACTAATGGTGGTCTGTGGATGACACTATTATGGGGGATCTGTGGATGGCACTGTTATGGGGGCATCTGTGGATGGCATTGTTATGGGGCAACCTTGGATGGCACTGTTATGAGGGCATCTGTGGATGGCACTGTTATGGGGGCATCTGTGGATGGCACTGTTATGGGGGCATCTGTGGATGGCACTGTTATGGGGGCATATGTGGATGGCACTGTTATGGGGGATCATTGTGGGGGCATCTGTGGATTGCACTGTTAAGGGGCATCTGTGGATGACACATATATAGCATCTTATCTTATGTGTCATCCACAGATCCCCCCCATAACAGTGTCCCTGTGTAGTGAATGGGGCCGGCATCTGTTTCTGTAATGGCAGCGGGGCCCGGTGCCTGCTTCATTCATAAAGTGGGTGGAGCAGGCGCGTGACGTAGTGAGCTACGCTACGAGCGCCCACCTGGCCTCCTGACTGCCAAGAAATTAGTAGTAAGTAGTACAGCACTAGATTTAAGATGATTGGAATACTTTAACAATACCCACAAGTTAGATATGATTACCGTATACTACAGTGAGCGGGGCCCGGTGTAGTAGAATACAGTGACTGCACCGGGCCCCGCTGCCATTACGGAAACAGATGCCGGCCCCCATCCCCTCCTCCCTCTCAGCCTATTCACCGGACGGTCGCAGCATTCGCCCCATAAGACGCACTGCTATTTTTCCCCCACTTTTGCGAAAAATACGGTACTTCTCTACTGTAAGAATAAAGGCCAATGCAGTGCGTCACGTTACCGCAAAACGAACACTTTAAGTGACCGTGAAGAATCATGCTTTTCATATGCTTCACTATATGGCACGCAACGCACAGTTAAGGAGCGGCAATACTTATACTTTCCATTGTGTTGTGTTCCGCTGTTACAGGGAACGCAACACCCATGGTTAACCTAGCCTCTCACTGATAACTGATTAAGTAAATATGTTTTTTGCAGGACTAGAGACACTTGTATAAGTGAAGGGAATGGATAGTCAATAGTTCAAGACTGAAGCTGTAAACCATTTGAAAAACTGCTGTCATTCAGCTAAGGCTATAAAAACTTGTAAACTCAGATTGTTAGCTTAAACTTTAAACATGACTATGGGATTCTACTAGGCAAATCATGTTTTAAAATAAATGCCCCTTCCCCTGCCCCTTCCTGGATCCTCCCACTGCCCTATCTTCAGCAGAAGATTAGCACACAAAGGAGAAGGCAGCAGCTTCCTAGCCAGTAGTTCTGTGGTAATGACATGTATGTTGCCTTTCTTTCCTTCAAGGAATGTATAAAATACATTCGCATATTAAATACAGAGGAGTCGGAAGTACCAAAAATTGAGGAGTCAAAGTTGGAGTCGGAGCATTTATCTACCGACTCCACAGCCCTGATTAGAGGACTTCATTCAAACTGCACATTGGATCTACCTCCAGCTTATACAAAAGACGATATACCTATAGATCGAGATCGCATACCTACCTGTGAAACAGCCAATGAATGGGAGCACCTATCTGTAATATCTGTAATATCTGAAATGTCCCCGCTGAAAGAGTGGTGTTGGACTGTTGATAGGCTACGATTGTCCCGAAGCCTTGGTACCACGAAAGGTAATCACAGGAGGAAAGGGTGAACCCTACGCTGTTCAAACTGATCTAAGATGGGGTGTTGTTGGAGGAAAACAGCAGATCGCAAACTCAAGACAGGTGACAGGATTGTGTCATCGAATATCTGTCCAAGAGTTACCAACTGTAAGTCCAGCAAAAGTAATGAAGATCCTTGAATCCGACTTTGCAGATATAAGTTCTAAAGAAAAGAGTGTATCCCAAGAAGACATAAAGTTCGTACACACTCTAGAAGAAAATATTCAGCAGAATCAACCAGGTCATCTTAAAAATGCCCTTACCTTTTAGAGAACGACCTCGTCTGCCAAATAACAGAAATCTTGCCCTAGCAAGATTGAAATGTTTGAACAAAAAGATGGAAAGAGATCCCAAATTCAAGCAGGATTATTTGAAATTCATGGAAGGCATCCTCGAAGAAGGACATGCAGAGAAAGTTAATAACAAACCTAAAGAAGGAGAATTGTGGAACATCCCACATCAAGGTGTTTACCACTCAAAGAAACTAGATAAGATTAGAGTAGTATTTGATTGCTCAGCAAAGTACAATGGTGTTGCATTGAATGATCATCTACTAAAAGGACCAGATCTTACAAACTCTGCCTGGAGTACTCTGTATATTCAGAAAGTATCCCGTAGCGGTCATGTGTGATGTTGAAAAGATGTTCCATCAGTTTCATGTGAAAAATGAAGATAGAGACTTCCTGAGGTTTCTATGGTGGGAGGATCGAGATACAGATACAGAACCAGCAGAATACAGAATGAAAAAGTACAATTGTTGGGACCAGCATCATCTCCAGGTTGCGCCAATTATAATATGAAGTACCTGGCTAATCAGAATGAAAAGGATTGCCCATCAGCAGCAAGTTTTCTGAAGAAAAACATTTATGTAGATGATGGTCTCATAAGTCTAGAGTCCACAGAATCTGCAATCAAACTAGTGAAAGAAAGCCAAGAGTTATGCGCAAGAGGAAACCTGCGCCTTCACAAATTCATCTCAAACAACAGAGAGGTACTGGAAAACATCAGTGACTCTGAACATGCAGCAATAATGAAGAATGTAGATCTCAATTATGCTCATCTTCCAGTTCAGAACGTACTTGGATTGGGATCGAATGTAGAGAACGAAAGTTCTTCTTTAAAGTATTTATTGAAGAGAAAGTTGCAACTAGACGAACCATTCTTTCCGCAGTGGCTTCTATATTTGACCTATTGGTATTCTTGGCCCCAGTAATCCTCAGAGCAAAATAAATACTGCAAGAATTATGCAGACAGAAGTTGGGATGGGATGAGCCCCTACCTGAATATTTGAGGCCAAGGTGGGAGAGTTGGATAAGAGATTCAAAACTTGACAAAAAAGGAAAACGTCTCACTACTCCACTCAAGTTGGAACGTCCTATACAGAAGTTAGTTGTTTTACGTGAGAGTGATAAAAGACACTTGGAACCTGATGGAAAATTCCTCAAATTCATGTTCATGTCCTACCACTAAGAACATAGAATTATATGTTATTTTGGTGGGAGTGTAGCTGGCAAGCTAAGACCTGTCCTAGGTTGCTAGTATAGCTTATATGTGTATACAGCTAGACCTGCCAATAGCCTTAATACAGTTCCTATGTTTATGTGTTAAAGACAAAAGCAGAGTTATTTACTGTGACATCATGTTTTAAATGTCATATAACTGGTATATTTTGTGTTCACAGAAGCAGAAAAAGATAATATGCCTTTAAGATTCATTTTGTAATGTAAGGTAAGCTCAGTGACACAGCAGAAACAACAGACAGTATAGTGCTAATCTGCTGTTGCTGGGCAGAAGTCTATACCAATCACAGCCAGCTTCTAACACAGCAAGAGTTTTTACCAATCACAGCCAGCCTCACACACAGCCTGTCTGTGAATTCCCCCAGCTCCTGCTGCTAGAATCATTATTGACCAGAGACAGGAGCTGAAGAGACATTCACTCCACTGAGAGTTGATTTTTATAGGAACAAGAAGCCAAAATAGTTCCACCAATTTCAACCATACAATTGCAAATACAAATTGCAAGCTACAAATTGCAAGCATTCAGATTCCATATTGCAATCCAAATTGGATACAACCATACCAGATCATACTCAACCAATCTGCAAATAGTCACTGCTAACTGCAAGTAGAACTATTAGTTAGACCTCAGATATACCTCTCAGAGAGATCATAAAGTGCTTAAATAACTTAAAGTGAGAGTACAGATACTCAAGAGAGAAATATATCCACCATTTTATGTTGAGTGACAAGATTGAACAGTTGAACCACCATCTTAATCATACCGCCATTTTGTGATATCTTTTCAACACGTGTTAGGTACATGGACTGCTGCGGAGGCAGCAGTATTATATATGAAGAAAAATTGAAGTTAATAAATAAGTTATTTGAAGCATTTGGTGTGCTCTTTAAACATACTGTTTCCATAGAATAGCGCTAGAGGAATTACAGACTAATAGACAGTCTGGTTAGACTAAAAGTCAGAGATATCAAAATTCTTCTAATGCCACAGTGCAAAAGGCACTTCATAGTGCTGCGCCTGCCACACTAAAAGCAGGCACAGAACTGTGGGTGGAGGGGAAGGTGCAGTGCTCCTGAGTGTGGTAGGACCTCCAAGTATGTGGTGGTGCCAGCCCCTACTGAAGATGAGCTCAGGAAAAAATTATAAGTAGGGATAAAGCGTAGAGAAGGAAAGGGGTGTGTGTGCGTGTGTGTGTGTGTGTGTGTGTGTGTGCGTGAAAAATACATGATACAGCTGACCAAAAAATACTTTTATTACTCAAGTACACACACACACACATGACATACTCTGTAAACTCACCTGGAATGATAGATATACTTTATATATCATAACTGGATGTACCATCTTAAACAGTAATTATTGCAGCCAATAACTTCCTATAATTTCATATCAGTCTTCCTCATTGTTGTGATGGAATTTAGCCTGCTTGACTTTGCTCAACTGCTATGGTTAATACTCATTGTGTGCTAACCCAGCCATGGCCTCTGAACTACAATTCATTATTGTATTATTTCTGATATATCTGTTCTCCACTTTGGTTTTATAAAGTTTTGGATGGTTGTAATTCATTATGTAATTCATCTTTTAACTACTCCTCTTCTGTGAGCTCCTATCCTGTGTCCTCCAGTCTTTTCCTGTTTGTCAGAGATGCTTCACAGTGCTGTACATTTTCCTTTGACCTTTATCATCATTTCTCAATAAATAACTAAAAGCATATCAATTGCTTTTGTCTCACTGTAATTCTACATGCAACTCTGTTGCTAGGGTAATGATTATATCGAGTTCACTATCTTCTATTGCTTGCACAAGAAATTGCTACTCACATTTGATAGAGACTTCTCTCACATACATCGGTGGCAGAATACATTGGTAGGTGGACTTTTATCAGTGCTACATTTGAAAAATATGTTAGCCATTTATATTTAATGCATGTGTGGTATACCGAACTGCCTAATGCTTTTATTATGCATGTTATAGTCACAAACACAACCTAGGGTTTTTACCAGGAGATTACTTGGAATGCAACAAGCCAGGTGATATACCAAGAACATAGGAGAAAAACAGAAGTCAGACCAAGGAGTTGGACAACAGGTACCAGGCAGATGATACAAGGGACCAGACAGGAATGGGGATAGGAACAAGCAAACGTCGGGATCAGGATTAAAACTGAGTAGTCAGTAGTAATTCAGAGAAACAAGAGCCAGGGATGAAATGAACCTCAATGATCAGGCAAAGCATGTGAGGTTGATTCCCCTGATGTCACCTTCAGGCAATGGTTGTCTTGGCTATACAACCAGAGCAAAAGTTTGCGGTCAAAGACAAGAGGAGTAGTTTCAGATGAATTTTTATTAAATGCTTAAAAATGCAATTAGTATTATAAAATGTCAGGGCAGTGCTTGCATGGAATCTGTACAGGGCAAGGGCAGACTGGGAACTGTAGAAAACCTAAAAAAAAAAAAAAAACATGTTGTAAGCTGGTCCAAGCTGAAAGAAGGTGGAGCAACACAAGTAGGCAGGGACAACAGAAGTAGGTGGGGCCAGCAATAACACAGTGCAGCACTAAATACCACTCCAGAACAACCAAATGCCACAGTGCAGCACAAAATACTGCCCCAGCAGAACCAAATGCCATAGTGCAGCAAGAAATACTGCCACCCCTCTGTAGTATTCAACTATATCACTGTACTGAGGACTTGAATTCAGGAGGGCAACTGTGGCAGCCGGCCAGGTGCATAAGTATCTGATCCTCCTAGCATTAATTAATGCTGACAGCATCAGATCATTATGTATCTGGTTGGCAGCGTGATAATGGCGTGGGTGGCCCCCTGGGCATCAGCCCACCGGGGAATTTCTCTGTATGGTCTATGGCCAGTCCGCCTGTGGTATAGGGCTTTCCAGGCACCAATTGTCAAGCATGATCTGACAATTGTCTGTAATTTGTAGAATCATGGGGGCAGCAGAAGTCACAGCCACAACTGGGCCTGAGAAGGCCCCTATACCACCTAATAGGTAGGGGTCCGATTGCAGATTTTGCACTGAGGCCCATGATCCTCAAGTGACGCCTCTGTTTAGAATGTGAAGCCTTCAGTGAGTAAATTAGCTTTTCTGCAATCCAAAAATCAAGTAGTTTGGATATATATATGGAACATTATACTAGGGCGTTTCACCATGATTCCTTCCTTTAGTGTTTTTCATCTAGCTATTCCCATTGCTCTTAACACAGAACTGCTCTGTGGGCACTGCTATATCCAGGGATTGTTGAGCTGTGTCATGGCAACACAAATACATATTTCTGGACAACATAACTCTTGAAAAAAAAACATAAAAAGGGTGTTAGCCGGGTAGAGAAGGCAAAAAACACATTAATATATACAGTAGAAATAAAAAGTCTACACACCCCTGTTAAAATGTCAGGTTTCTGTGATGTAAAAAAAATGAGACAAAGATAAATCATTTCAGAACTTTTTCCACCTTTAATGTGACCTATAAACTGTACAACTCAATTGAAAAACAAACTGAATTTTTTTTTTGGTATACTATTTTTGGGTATGAGTCTATCAGCATGGCACATTTTGACTTGGCAAGATTTGCCCACTCTTCTTTGCAAAAACACTCCAAATCTGTCAGATTGCGAGGGCATCTCCTGTGCACAGCCCTCTTCAGATCACCCCACAGATTTTCTATCGGATTCAGGTCTAGGCTCTGGCTGGGCCATTCCAAAACTTTAATCTTCTTCTGGTGAAGCCATTCCTTTGTTGATTTGGATGTATGCTTTGGGTCGTTGTCATGCTGAAAGATGAAGTTCCTCTTCATGTTCAGCTTTCTAGCAGAAGCCTGAAGGTTTTGTGCCAATATTGACTGGTATTTGGAACTGTTCATAATTCCCTCTAGCCTAACTAAGGCCCCAGTTCCAGCTGAAGAAAAACAGCCCCAAAGCATGATGCTGCCACCACCATGCTTCACTGTGGGTATGGTGTTCTTTTGGTGATGTGCAGTGTTGTTTTTGCACCAAACATATCTTTTGGAATTATGGCAAAAAAGTTCAACCTTGGTTTCATCAGACCATACAACCTTTTCCCACATGCTTTTGGGAGACTTCCGATGTGTTTTTGCAAAATATAGCCTGGCTTGGATGCTTTCGTCTTGCCACTCTACCCCATAGCCCAGACATATGAAGAATACGGGAGATTGTTGTCACATGTACCACACAGCCAGTACTTGTCAGATATTCCTGCAGCTCCTTTAATGTTGCTGTAGGCCTCTTGGTAGCCTCCCAGACCAGTTTTCTTCTCTTCTTTTCATCAATTTTAGAGGGACGTCCAGTTCTTGGTAATGTCACTGCTGTGCCATATTTTCTCCACTTCACTGTGTTCCATGATATATCTAAAGCCTTGGAAATTCTTTAGTACCCTTCTCCTGACTGATACCTTTTAACAATGAGATCCCTCTGATGCTTTGGAAGCTCTCTGTGGACCATGGCTTTTGCTGTGGGATGCGACTAAGAAAATTTCAGGAAAGACCAACTAGAACAGCTGAACTTTATTTGGGGTTAATCAGAGGCACTTTAAATAATGGCAGGTGTATGCTGACTCCTATTTAAATGTGATTGCTTAATTCTGAACACAGCTACATCCCCAGTTATAATAGGGTGTGAACACTTATGCAACCACATTATTTAATCTTTTTTTTTTTTTACTTCCCTCCACATAAAAGATTTCAGTTTGTTTTTCAATTGAGTTGTACAGTTTATAGGTCACATTAAAGGTGGAAAAAGTTCTGAAATTATTTATCTTTGTATCATTTTTTTTACATCACAGAAACTTGACATTTTAACAGGGGTGTGTAGACTTTTTATATCCACTGTAACTTTGAAACGACCTATACTGTTGTATATAATTTTCAGAGGATTAAGATAAAAGCAGATGGCAATAATATTAATATAAAATGATTCACAATGAAAAGTCAACATCTCTTTTATTAAAGTAGCTTTTATGACGTGATTAGGAGTACATGACATTTCAATCTCCATAGATGAGGCCAAGGCAGAATATATCGATCAATATTACTTGTTAAAGGGGTTTACCGGGAGTAGAATATTGATGACTACACTGATAGTCAGTTCGCATTGTTCGCCCGCGAACATATGCGGGCTGCCATCTTTTTTCACAAGTCCGGCGAGGCACTGGTAAGCCCTTACCTGAGCCTGCGCCGCGAGCCGGTCTGAAAACAAATGCGGTCACCGGGAGCAGGCAGTTCCGAGAACAGCCCGATGAAGGCCCCCGGTGGCTGTTCTCGGAACTGCCTGCTCCTGCTGACCGCACTTGTTTTCAGACCGGCTCGCGCATATGTTCGCGGGCGAACAATGCGAACTGGCCATCACTGATGACCTATCCTCAGGACAGATTACAGTGGCATGTCTAAGGTATTTGGCACCTGGGGCAGGACCTTTCTCTGGCACGCCCCATACCACAAAAAAATATATATATATATTTTGACATATTGAATGTAATACACCATTAGAAAACTGTTACAATTCTGAATCCAGCGTTGTACGGCTTTACTTCCTAGCTCCCGGCTGTGCAGAGATATCGGTGCCAGTAGTTTCCGGCAGAGGGGCAGTGATTACAGCCCAGCATAGTCGCTGGGCGGAGGGGAACACCCCCCTCACTATACAAGTGTACAGTCGGGGGGGCGTTCCTCACCACCCAGCAATAATGCCCCTATGGCACCCTTCTCAGTATAATGCCCCCCTGTGGCCCTCATACACTTTCCTTCCTACCTCCCTATTGTGCAGAGATATCAGTGCCATATGTTTCAGGCCATTGGTTACACCCTGAAACACCCTCTTCATTATACAATGGTACAATCAGGAGGAAGTTCCTCACTGCCCAGCGATAATGTCCCTGAGGCCCCCAACACAGTATATATATATATAGGGTTCGGACCGCGCGTGTCATAAAAAGACGGTGTACATCTTTACCGGTATACGTCTTTTTATGACACGCGCGGTCCGAACCCTATATATATACTGCATGAAAGTGTGATTCACCCCACAACACTCCTCGGACCTGCAGCGGAACATTTTTGCGGACTGGTGACTAGATATCTTTCTTTTTTACCCCAACACAGTATAATGCCCCCTGTGGCCCCCACACACTATATAATGCCCGGTCAGTGATTGAAAAGACCGCCAGCTCCCTGGCACTCTAGCAATGAGCACTTCCATTTGTATTAATGGTTTACCCTTTGTCATTTCACGGGGTGAAATCACACACGCCTCTCGCTTTGATGTGTTGCTGAATTATAAGGTGGGATCGCCATATTTGTCAACACTCCCGAATTTCAAAACAATAGATTGAGCATGCTGATATCCAGCCTTGCCAATCCCTCATTTGCCTGGCATCTGCCATTCGTTAGCCAGAAGACTCCCCATACAGCTTTGTTGGCCGATTCTGCCAAAACGCGTAATTCCAAAAAAGTGGAGAACGGTTTTGTTACACTTTAGACAATCGAAGTGGGCCCTGGGTGTGAAAATTGTGATGATTGGCATCATAGATATTGGAATAACGGTAATTATTAGCATTGATAACTGGTCCACACGTACATGTTTATTTCACTGTGGAAAAATTTGAGACTTATTGGTAAATGGAGTCAAATCTTAATGAAAAGACTGTAGATACTGTTTATATAAATCTGCCTTTATTTTATACATCTATCAGAATAAAGGGAACAATTCTGCAGATATAGAGGAACGAGGGAGAAAAACAGGAGATACATATCAGTAAAAACCAAGCACTGCAGAAATATATACAGATAGCAGGACAGACTGGTGAAATCTATCCAGTGAAGTTGTACATCATGACTGCATTTTACAGAATTCATTACGATTAATCTGTACGAGCCACAAAGCGCCACCAGAAATTTTGGTAATGTTTCAATGCAAAAAATAATTAAATAAATCAATCCTTCTAATTATACACATCTGTTATTACTACAGAAAATTCCAATAACCTGGCACAATAGAGGTGACCACGAACGGTTGTCCAGGGACCTAGCAGGAGAGGTGTTTCACTTCCAGCGTTTCATCGGAGGATCATTTCTGGAACGTTGGCTGGTTTTGCTCAAAAACTTCAGCATAGGGACCATTTTTGCACGCCACTATGTGGTCAGGACTTGTGGATCAGCAGGTTCTTGGTGAATGGAATTTTTACTTACTTTTAGTAAGATAGTAGATAATTTATATACTTTTTTCCTATAAATAACCATTAGATACCTTGCAATAATATAAAACAGGGGTGTTACTAGGGTCTCAAAAGATCCGGGGCCCAAGCCCCAATGCATATTGACCAATTCTCTAAGTCGACCAACCGACCTTAACCCCCTCACCACCGCAAACACTAGCACTTTTACTGTACTTGTTATACAGCTATACCTCTCACATCCAGTGCCTCCCAGGTGACGTCTCCTCTCATGTAGATCTTCTCTATCATCATCTTCCCCATTCAGTCCGGACAATTTCTCTCAGCCGCCTCGTCTCTGCAGAGTGTGACACACGGACATCTTAGGTTCCTCACTTTTCCCTATTCCCAAATACTATATCGGGCCAAAGAAACAAGAAAGACAGTAATTCTCTTAACAGGAGGAAGGGGGTTTCTATCTACCACCCTCTCCTCATTTGTTACCTGAGCCACATCAGACCTCAGGACCAATAATCAGCTTATCCACGGTGCACAGCTAATATCGCTGTGTGTGCACTCTAAGATATTAATTTGCCTAGTTCCCTGTTGTTTCCCCATGATGAGCTTTACTCTTATCTGTAAGCGAAACATGCATGTAGGGATCCTTTAGGAGAGGGCAAACTAGGGTCTTTAATTCCAGGGTTAGGTTCCGGACGGGGCGCCCTTATTTTAGTTAGGCCTGTAGGGCTACCGTAGGACCCCCTTTTGGGCATCTATAGGGAGTTCTAGTTTGGAGCCCAACCCGTTTACAGTACATCATCTTAAACCTTCAAAGACTCGGGACATCGAGGGTCCGAGTGTCAAATGCTGTACAACAGGAACCATTCAACGGAGCGGTAGGACAAAATGGTTTATTTTCAGGGTGCCGCTGTGCACCCCTATCCTACCTGTTAAATTGACATGTCTCCTGTGATTCTATAATAAGCTGGTGACTTACTTTCACACAAGCTCTATACATTGCGGATTGTTACACAAGTTGTATATTTTATTACTATTTTGAGGGGCAATTTTTTATCCAGTAGATTCATATTAAAAGTTACGTTTTATTATCTAATAATTACAGATCACTTCTTTCCATATATATTCCCAAATATTATCCTGAAGAAAAATGAGTGGCATACAGATAATCTTCCCCATAGTAATAGTACTCCTCATAGTCTCACCGATAGTAATTCCCTTCTAGAATGCCCTTATTAGTAATACTGCTTCCTACAGTGCCCCCAACAGTGATGGTGCTCCCCAAGAGTGCCTCCATTAGTAGAAGAGCCTTCCAGTATTAATAATGCCCTTACAGAGCCCCGCAGTAGAAATAAGGCCCACTATTGTTCCCCCAGTGGTAATAAAGCTATCTACAGAACCCTGAGTAGTAATAAGGCCCCCACAGTGCTCTTAGTAGAAATAATGTGGATCTATAAGTCCCTCCTATAGAGCCCCCAGTAGAAATAACGCCTAATGTCCCCTGGATTTAAAATGCCCCCACAGTGCCCCCATATGTATATCGCCCACTACTGTTATAATGCTCACCCTGAAGTGCCCCAGTATTTATATCGCCCCCTACTGTTATAATGCCCCTACAGTGCCCAATATTTATATCGCCCCCTACTGTTATAATGCTCACCCTAACGTGCCCCAGTATTTATATCGCCCCCTACTGTTATAATGCCCCTACAGTGCCCCCAGTATTTATATTGCCCCTACTGTTATAATGCCCCTACAGTGCCGCCAGTATTCATATAGCCCCCTACTGTTATAATGCTCACCCTGATGTGCCCCAGTATTTATATTGCCCCCTACTGTTATAATGCCCCTACAGTGCCTCCAGTATTTATATCGCCCCCCTACTATTAAAATGCCCCTAAAGTGTCCTCAGAAATTATAATTCCTCAGCCCCTCCACCATACAGTCCCATGTAAATAACATTATTTCCCTCCCTCCGTCATAGAGTCCCATGTAAATACCATCACACCACCTCTCCAGCCCCCTCCAAAATACAGTTCCATGTAAATAACATCACACCATCTCTTCTGCCCCCTCTAATACACAGTCCCACGTAAATAGCATCACCCCCTTCCGAGCCGCTTTCAACACATAGTCCCGTGTAAAGAACATCACCATCCTGAGGACGGCAATACAGTTGTATCTATCTGGCAGGCAGGACATTTGGGGCCTGGGACAAAACATCAGGGGCCCATGCCCCAAATGTTTTAACCTAGCAACGCCACTGATATTGAAAATTAACACTTGTGATGTATATTTGCAAAAAAAGTGCACCCACAGCTTATAGGAAAGAATATTGGATAAAACCAGATATTATACTGGGTCAGACAGGCCCACCAGAGTACTAAAGGAATCTCTAGTGGTCCCAGGCTCTGAAACAGTAATAGGCCCCTAATACAACAGTCCCAAAGGTCTAGCAGACCATATTTGAAGCTGACAAGCCAACAGTCCCATTGGAACCAATATGGTGGAAATGTAAGATCCTTTAGAATTGTCAAACAGTACTGGTGGGCCCAAGCTCTGACACGATCATGTATCCCTAATGCAACAAGGCCCCCAAGATCCAATAGAAATCTACTCAACTTGGAGCTTTACAGCCAATAATTGACCACTAGTGGCTATTTCTCATGCAATGAAATTAAAAGTGATAAGCAAATGTTTTGTATAGGTTAATGGTGGACCCAAAGAGCATGCGCTCCAGTGGACTCAAAGAGACCCAGTCTGACACTGTCTACACTTGCCAGCCAGGTACCTAGGATGGATGGGGGACAATCTTTGCTGACATCTACAGTTTTTTTTCCAGAAACAGAAGTAAAAGCCCTCTTACACTGCCCAGTGTAGCAAGAGATTGTCTGGAAGGAAGCGTTGCTTCCTGATAATCGCCTGCTCATCAGTGGAGGAGATCTCTACCTACTCCTCCATAGTATGGGAAGAAGTGATCACTAATGCTCATCCCCATACTGAATTATTGTTTGCCGGCAGCAGAGGCTGTTTAGACGGCACAATCTGCTGCCGATAAGTTATCATTTAGGTGCCTGCACAAAGGATCTTATTACCCGATGAGCGGGCGTTTCGCTCATTCATCGGGTAATCGGCAGCAACTTTATACTGGCAGATAATCACTTCCGAGTATCCGTATGAACGCTCGTACATCGTAAAGGACCCTTAAGAAAGTACTGACAATATTTTAAAGGGATTGTCCAATCAAGATTATTAGGGCATATAAATGTCATAGTGGAGGACCCCTGCTCTGGATCCTTCATCAGCTAGAGTGGAGAACCACTGAGAAGAGCTTGCTCAGGAAGATCATACGGGTAATATTACATTTCCCCTTCAGTATTGCTGCAACTAGCTCATTATTAGAGGGCTGCCTGGGAAAAGGGTGTTGTCCTTTTTGTGGACAATCCTTTTCAAGTGGCATTCCAGAAACAGACATTTATGGCATATCCATAAGATAGGCTTCTGTAACTTCACGTAACCTTCACTTTGTGGACGGGATACACCTGCTAGGACCTTTTTTGTATTTTAAGGTGAAATGATTGCTATTTACTTTTTATCTATCTATCTATCTATCTATCTATCTATCTATCTATCTATCTATCTATCTATTAGTGGTTTTCCCTATTAAATACTAATATATTACCCTATACATTCTATAGATATTAATTTTCATGTATATTCTGTATTATGTCTTTAACACTGTAAAAAAAACATTTTATCAACAATTTCTCTGCATTAAAAACAATCATTTAAGTTTTATGAATGGGCATGCAAACAAATGCAACTGTTCTTTGAGCTTAACGTGCAGTTTTTACTAATAGCTTACTTAAAGAGGACCCGTCCCCTCCTCTGACTTGTCTCACTGAATGTATGTATTCCCTATGAAATCACAATTGTGGAAATTATTAAAACATTTTTTTTTTTTTTTTGAAGAGTTCTGTGTTGTCCTTTTCCTCCCAGAAATGTATGAATATATTGAAAACTGGTTGTTACCATCTCCTTGCCCTGTCCCTGCACAGTCTGACACTTTCAGCACTAATTGGACAACGCCAGGGTATGTAGGACACCCCCCCCCCCCCCACCCCTAACTGACTGGACAATGTCAGAATCTGTAGGACACCCCCAAGCTGACTGGACAATGTCAGAGTATGTAGGACACCCCCCTAACCCACTGGACAATGTCAGAGTATGTAGGACACCCCCCTAACTGACTGGACAATGTCAGAATCTGTAGGACACCCCCAAGCTGACTGGACAATGTCAGAGTATGTAGGACACCCCCCTAACCCACTGGACAATGTCAGAGTATGTAGGACACCCCCCTAACTGACTGGACAGTGTTAGAGTATGTAGGACACCCCCCTAACCCACTGGACAATGTCAGAGTATGTAGGATACCCCCCTAACTGACTGGACAATACCAGAGTCTGTAGGACACCCCCAAGCTGACTGGACAATGTCAGAGTATGTAGGACACCCCCCTAACTGACTGAACAATGCCAGAGTATGAAGGGCACTCCCCCAATTGACTGGACAGTGTCAGAATATGTAGGACACCCCCAAGCTGACTGGAAAATGTCAGAGTATGTAGGACACCCCCCTAGCTGACTGGACAATGTCAGAGTATGTAGGACACCCCCCTAGCTGACTGGACAGTGTCAGAATATGTAGGACACTCCCCCAACTGACTGGACAATGTCAGAATATGTAGGACACTTCCCCAATGGACTGGAAAGTGTCAGAGTATGTAGGACGCCCCCCTAGCTGACTAGACAGTGTCAGAGTATGTAGGACACCTCAACTGGTAACACCCAGCTATCAATTTATTCTTAAATTTCTTGGTTGGAATAGCAGAGGACTGACAATGCAGAGTTCTAAGGAATAATGCTCCAGAATGTTATTTCATGGGGAATACAAGCCTTTACTAACACATAGAAGCCAGGAGGAGTGGTGACAGGTCCTCTTTAAGAGGGTTTTCCCCTTTCCCCTGTACATAACACTAATTCATTTTATAACAATAAAGTATATTAGTAAGGTGCGGACCTTTCCATGATGCAACAAATAAGCTTTAGTTACATAAAACTGGACACCCCCTTTAAATATGGCAGTGGTATGTAGGATTAGGATCATAGTTTATCACAATAGAAAGCTCTATGTTGAATCATGCACCCTGATTATAATTACTATTATCTTTTACCCAATTATATCATGTTCCAGCTATATGTTATCTACATGATGCCAACTAGAACACTGTAAATGTGACAAAAAATACAGTGGACAAAGGACAGCATGTTGTATCCTATATACAATATCAACATTGAGTTTTTTTTTTCATTCCTCTATTAAAAAGAAATAAGACCAGTAGACGCAGTTTGGGCATAACCGGTAGGTAAGGATACAGAGGCTACAGTTTACAGATTGCACAAATACACACGTCTCAAGAGGTTTCACAGTACAAAGCCAAGGTAAAATTCCGGGTGAGATGTACTTGGCTTCTCTCGCACAAGTTGACCCAGCTCTTAAAGTCGGAGACTTGAGGAGACCAGGATGTCTTGTGAACGGAGCTTAGTACAACTACCCCATATTATGCTAATGGACAATATATTTGGTAGTGCTGCTGTTCAGTAGGGTATATCCTGTGAATGAAATGTACTATTGCCCCAGTGCCTCGGCCATGTAGAAAGCTGCTGCGTGAAGATTCGGTCTGATGGTGGATGTTGTGTCTGTCATCAAGCGGAAATGTAAGGTGGAGGAGGCTCCTTAGCTGCTCCAGCCACGTTGTCATCATAGTGAGGTAGAAGAACCTGAGGGAAAAAAAAAATTCTTATTAATAAAAATGAAGATTCTGTACGTTGTATATGAGTACAGGAATACTGACATCACAATGTGCATTTTTCTCTGTGTTGTGACATCACTGTGTGCATTATGTCTGCGCTATGACATCACTTTGCCCATTATTCCTGTACTGTGACATCACTGTGTGCATTATGGTCATACTGTGACACCCCTTTATGCAAAATCCCTGTATTGTGACTTCACTTTGTGCATTATTCCTGAGGTGTGACACCACTTTGTGCATTATTCCTGAGGTGTGACACCACTTTGTGCATAATCCCTGTGCTGTGACATTGCTGTGTGTATTCTCGGTGCTGTGACATTGCCTTGTGCACTTCTTCTTTACTGTGATATCACTGTGTGCAGTATTCCAACACTATGAGATCATTATAATAATAAATAATAATAATAATCTTTATTTATAAAGAGCCAATATATTCTGCCACGCTTTACAGTTCAGGGGTTTGTGTACAAACAGTCATAAATAACATAGCAACAGACAAGTCAATAATTACAACAAGAGGAACGAGGACCCTGCTCGCAAGAGCTTACAATCTGTCATTATGTGTTTTCCACCTATCCTGTGAAGTCACTGTGTGAATGGTGACTTTTTTTGTGCATTATTTGTGTTCTTCTTAGCACTTTTGTAATATTATAATATATATATATATATATATATATATATATAGTACAGACCAAAAGTTTGGACACACCTTCTCATTCAAAGAGTTTTCTTTATTTTCATGACTAGGAAAATTGTAGATTCACACTGAAGACATCAAAACTATGAATTAACACATGTGGAATTATATTCATAACAAACAAGTGTGAAACAACAGAAAATATGTCATATTCTAGGTTCTTCAAAGTAGCCACCTTTTGCTTTGATTACTGCTTTGCACACTCTTGGCATTCTCTTGATGAGCTTCAAGAGGTAGTCCCCTGAAATGGTTTTCAATTCACAGGTGTGCCCTGTCAGGTTTAATAAGTGGGATTTCTTGCCTTATAATTGGGGTTGGGACCATCAGTTGCGTTGAGGAGAAGTCAGGTGGATACACAGCTGATAGTCCTACTGAATAGACTGTTAGAATTTGTATTATGGCAAGAAAAAAGCAGCTAAGTAAAGAAAAACGAGTGGCCATCATTACTTTAAGAAATGAAGGTCAGTCAGTCAGCCGAAAAATTGGGAAAACTTTGAAAGTAAGGGCTATTTGACCATGAAGGAGAGTGATGGGGTGCTGCGCCAGATGACCTGGCCTCCACAGTCCCCGGACCTGAACCCAATCGAGATGGTTTGGGGTGAGCTGGACCGCAGAGTGAAGGCAAAAGGGCCAACAAGTGCTAAGCATCTCTGGGAACTCCTTCAAGACTGTTGGAAGACCATTTCAGGGGACTACCTCTTGAAGCTCATCAAGAGAATGCCAAGAGTGTGCAAAGCAGTAATCCAAACAAAAGGTGGCTACTTTGAAGAACCTAGAATATGACATATTTTCAGTTGTTTCACACTTGTTTGTTATGTATATAATTCCACATGTGTTAATTCATAGTTTTGATGCCTTCATAGTCATGAAAATAAAGAAAACTCTTTGAATGAGAAGGTGTGTCCAAACTTTTGGTCTGTACTGTATACCATATATACCATCACGCTGTGCATTACCCTTGCGCTGTGATGACATCACGTTGTGCATTGCCCTTACACTGTGACATCACTGTGTGTAATAGTCCTGTGCATTATAAAAAGATGATTGGTACAACAATCATAAGTTGTTTTGGTTTATGTTCTGAACACACTTCTTTGGTCATGGAGCAGAGAACTACTGGAAAGAGTAGTTCCCAATCTGATGGGCTTTATTTGAACAGTTTCCATATAATACTACAATTTGTGATATCTGAATTCCCCCTCCCCGATGATGTCAGCTGATTGCCAGGGATCATTTAGTAATGGGGTTGTTCAGTTAATGTATTTTTCCTCTGTCTATAGTCATCAGAAGGTTTGACCAAATCTCAAAACCCCTGGAGCTCAGAGGTGATGCTGTGATTAATAGACAAGTCATTTTAGGAATACTGGTTGCTAGTGAGATAGTAAATCCAGGCCAGAAAGAGTGTCCCTGATGTACCAAAGAAAGGGCTGCTAAAGTTCATTGCAGTTGTAATAGCGACGGACGGTCACTTGTGTACATCTTCTTCTACATAACAGTAGATTAGGACAGAATATGCCAATTTGTACCCGTTTCTAGTAGCGGAGGCTATGAGCAACTGATAAACCATTTATAAAATAAACTTCCAGTATATTTAGGTAATTACTAAAATATTCATACATGGTTAAAATATGTGCATGTTAAATTAACCATTTCATTGTTACTGGTGACGTTTTGCTGTATAATGATGATTGGTTACTTTTTCTATAATGTTCTTTCAAATAAATGGGTTGTGAGCTATTAGACAGAGAAGATACTGAGCTTGGACCCAAACATAACTGTGTTAAGTCCCTTCTCTCTGAACAACGGTGATCACTGTATATCTCTGCAAATTCGGAACACCAGGCGAAAGGAAACTGTAGTCTTTATCTACAGATTTACATGGGGCCTACTCCAACCCTAGGGATACACTGCCTAACAACCTCAGCCTTTCATGTTGTCAAGCATCATGGTTGGCCTCTACGTTCAATGTAAATGGAGGACATTGTATTGTATCACCTTCATTGTTTACCAGACACTGCACTGTACATTTGTCTTTGGCCCTGCCTAGGACTGTAGCTTAGTCCCAGACTCCTACTGATCAGATACTGATAGTTTGTTCTAAGGATAGGCCATTATAATACTTTAACTTTAGCCAATCTGCACAGGAGAATCAATCTATGATCTACAATTTCTACCAGGACAGAAATGCCAAGTCTCAGGACATTGGCTGTGTACTGCGTACTCCAGGGTTTTTGGAGGCATATGCCATACCTCAGAGACTGGGGTGGCCCACCTCACCATCTGAGAAGCACTTTCGTTCAGTGCTACTATACAGGAGATACATTTATAAATGGCGTTAGCTCAGACCGGCACCAGATTTATCACAGTGGCTCAGTCTGGATGATAAATATGGCACAGGGATAGACACTTTTCTCTGGTTCCATACCAATGTTGGTTGGCTTATTTTGAGACAGATTTTTATGGCAGAATTGTGATGCAATTTTGTCACAAAATGGTGCACCTTAAGCATTGGCCCCTTTCCTGTGAAGCCCTGCAGCCTTTGTTGAGCATATTGGAAACCCTAGATGCCCCAAATCGCACCAGATTTATGGCCCAGACACATTAGTAAATATGGGCCACGGTGTTCACCATTCTGGTCATATTAAAATTAGCATAGCTATATAAGTGATAACTTAGCGAAGGAATTGATTCTATTTGTATTGTACTTTACATGGGACAATCAAGCAGGCGACTGTCTGGAAGAAAGAGTTCCTTTCCGGCAATCGCCTGCTCATCAGTGAAGGAGACCGCTGCATTTACATGCAGCTATCACCTCCACAGTATGGGGAGGAGTGATCGGTAATGCCATCGCTCATCCCCATACAGAGTTGTTGTTTGCCAGCAGCAGAGCGTGTTTAGACGTCACGACGTGCTGCCGGCAAACCATGATTTAGGTGCCTGCACAAAGGAGCATATTACCCGATGAACAAGGTTTACACCTTTACACCGCCAGGTAAGCTAACGCGCGTTCCTACAGATGCTCATTAGCGATTATCTGGCGGATTCTAGGCCTGTGTAAAGATGCCTTAAAATACAATTGCACCCCTCACCCATGTTCTGGGGGTGAAGATGACATGTCAAATCACGTTGGCAGGCCAACAATTTTTTTTTATTTGACCCAGGCCCAATTCTTTTTGCAAGACCTATTAACCAATATTAATTATATAAGTAACTGATTTCAAACGTATTTGCCCCCTGAATTTGTACTTGCATCCCCTCTGTGTGAAAGGTACAGCTCTGGTCATTGGTTTCTGATAGATTGGTATTTCGTAAGTGTCCCTGTTTGACCGTCTGAACTGGAGCTAGATATACACTTTACTATTACATTCCTTTTATTGTCTCTCCGGAGAGCTGCCTGTATTACAGAGGGCAGAGCATGTCGTGTGAAATATAGACATATCCTGACTAATGTGGAAACTTCAACGGAGGAAGCAGCTGCCGCCTGCAAAACGCCATTAGGATTGCGGTCATTTTCTAGAAATGTCTTCATTATCAACTTCCATCTATGATGCAGCAGGTTCGTTCAATACGAGCTTGTGTTTTTGAGGACATGTCAGACGTGGGTGGGACTTCATTTGTATTACAGTATTTTATATGATGTCTTGATTCACGGGTTCCATTTTTTTCTCTGTTACTGTAATATGTTTGTAAAAGTAGAAAAAACATTTATTACTTTTTTAGCAAACAAAGTCCTCTGAGATATTGACTTACTGAAATCCAGGGGGAAATTTAGCAGTAATATCAAAGGGACAAGTTCTAACTCTCTGCCATTTTAGACTAGGGCTATACGGAGACTTTATAGTGCTACTGATTGCTTTTAAAGGGGTTCTCCGTGCTCTTCTATATTGATGATCTATCCTCAGCTGATCAGCGGGGGGGGGGGGGGTGGGTGTCGGACCCCTACCGATCTGATATTGATGACCTATCCTGAGGATAGGTCATCAATATAGGAGTGCCCGGACACCCCCTTTTACTGTTGATTAACAGTGGTAGTCCATAAAATTGCATGCAACTTAATAAAGAAATTTGGATGGCTGTAGCTTTAGCAAGTGTGAAATTCCACAACAGCTCTCCTGTAGGGAAGATGAAGCATTATGTCATGGTAGGGGACAGTGCCTCCCCTTGTCTCCAACCAACCACTTTCCCTACCTACTTAGACAATGTGTCCTAGGTGAGGGCTCCGAACTGGGTGACGTTCGCTGTTCTGCTAAGTGCACAGGCCTAAATAAGAATGACAGACAGGCGCCAGGGAAACCTAGTATAAATACGGCGAGGCAAAAGAATAACCAAACAGACTGGGTCAAAACCAGGAGAAAATGATCAGAGCCAAATAAGAAGACAAAAGCAGGTACGTAAGCAGTTGAAACGGGCGCCTCCCCCCGGGGCCTCTATATCGCGTCCCAGGTGTAGTAGGAATGCCAAGTGGTGTAGTGCGGCCTAAAATGTCTCTTTATGTGTGTCACGGTGCTCCTACATGTATACTGTTAGACCCCAGGCTTTGGCTCTGAAGCAAATAATAGGGGGAATAATTGAGGGATTGGAAAGAATAACTTGAGTCCAGACCTTGAGATAAAGTTCAATGGCAGCTTTAGGCTACTTTCACACTAGCGTTCGGGTGTCCGCTTGTGAGCTCCGTTTGAAGGGGCTCACAAGCGGCCCCGAACGCATCCGTACTGCCCTAATGCATTCTGAGTGGACGCGGATCCGCTCAGAATGCATCAGTCTGGCAGCGTTCAGCCTCCGCTCCTCTCAGCAGGCGGACACCTGAACGCTGCAAGCAGTGTTCGGGTGTCCGCCTGGCCGTGCGGAGGCAAGCGGATCCGTCCAGACTTACAATGTAAGTCAATGGGGATGGATCCGTTTGAAGATGACACAGTATGGCTCAATCTTCAAACGGATCCGTCCCCCATTGACCTTCAATGTAAAGTCTGGACGGATCCGTCTGAAGCTACTTTCACACTTAGATTTTTTTCTAAGATATAATGCAGACGGATCCGTTCTGAACGGATCCCAAGTCTGCATTATATGAGCGGATCCGTCTGAGCAGACATCAGACGGACCCGCTCTGAACGGTAGTGTGAAAGTAGCCTTACTTTGAATAAACGTTTTTTTCAAACAGTTTTCAGGCTTTGTCTTGGTCCCAGCAGGCTTTAGCATTAAACTGGCAGGCAAACTCAACTATGCTATATCCTTCTCTCACTCTGCTGTACTGACAGGCTGGCGGTATAACTCAGCTTCTTCTGTACTGCACTTCTTCTCTGTAGTCTGACTCTAAGTTATGCCAGGGAACTTTCCTCCTGGCTCCTGAGGTTTAAAGCTTTGGCCTCCATGGCCAGCAGAGTTTAGGGTGCTCTGGCTGGCGTGGGCACGTCCAGCAGAAACGTGCCCCTGCACACCCTTTCCCCGTCTAGGAAAGACCTAAACTGGAACTAACTGGTCCCCACCCTTCCTTCAGGAAGTAGGACAAGCCCAATTCTCTACAAAGGGGGTTAGAATGTAATGAAAAGTTCCACTCTATCTAAGTACAGCTCTGCCGTGTTTGCTGCCACCTGCTGGTGAACCAGGTATATTACATGAACATAACAGTGTATAGGACCTGGACAGAAATACATAAGATGATGTTTTGCTAGCCTAATAAAGATAGTAGCAGGGTGCAAGAGTGGTAACACCACTCTGGGGTGTTACACAGTGTCAACACCAGGAAGTAATGTCAGGTTCCAAAATCATGAGGCAAGGAATGGTCAGGGTCAAAGCTGGAAGTCAGCAATACCAGGAGTAGAGAGCACCAAAACCTAGTGAGACAGAAGACCTAAATCACAGGCCTACATTACATGTTACTCATAAAAATTAGGGGGTTGTTCACTCACCTAAATCCGCCATAGACATAGCTTTGTGCTAGAAAACAGGGTTTAAATAGCCCTCTTAGCAAAGCTCTAAATGAGCAATACTAAGGAGAGTCTGTCTTCAGTCTTCTGTTCTACTGAGAGCTAAAGACGCACGTGTGTAACAAATCAGATGACCGTGATAGTTAGGACAGGTTTTAAGTTAGTACACAAGGTAAGAAGCTTTAAGCAGGTGTGGAAAAATGCTGCAAAGAGAGAATGCTTTAAAAAATAAATGTGTTAATAGTTTAAATTCATTCTGCAGCTGTCATGGTTCCTTCGGTTGATGATGCCTCCATGCAGTAGCAGCGTCCAGTAGCCAGATGCAGGCTTTCCCTCAGAGCCCCGGGCCAATGATAGTGTGCGCCGGGGTTCCCAGGAATCAAGCAGCATGGGCGGCAGCTCCGCCCGAAATGCAGGCATACTAGGCTGAGCTGCCTCTTCTCAGTATAAAGGAAGGCATCTGCAGAGTACAGATGCCGGTGAATTTCTGTTTCTCTATCTCCCCTACTGTTCCTTTGTATTGCGCTTTACTTTGGCTGTGGACTTCTGGATCCAGTATTGTGACTAAGTTTTCTGGCTTCTGGCGATTTGGTCTTGTATTGCTCTCCTGGTTTTTGACTTCTGGCGTGTCTGACTTTCTCGTTTGTTTCTTGGCACTTCCTTGACCGACTGGCTTTTGACACTGGTACGGTACGACTACTCTTATTGTGTCTGTTTGTTTGTTCCCTGTTTGTGAGTCACTCCCTCACTTACTTAGTATAGGGACCATCAACCAGTTGTGAGGTCACCGCGTAGTGGGTCTAGGAAGTTTTAGGGCTACACTATCCCTGTCTGTGCATGTTACTGTGTCATCATACCCTGACAGCAAAAGAACAACGACCCAAACATACAGCCAATGTCATCAAGAACTATCTTCAGCATAAAGAAGAACAAGGACTCCTGGAAGTGATGATATGGTCCCCACAGAGCCCTGATCTCATCATTATCGATTCTATCTGGGATTACATGAAGAGACTGAAGGATCTGAGCGAACCTACATCCACAGAAGATCTGAGGTCCATTCTCCGAGATGTTTGGAACAACCTCCTGCAGAGTTCCTTCAAAACCTGTGTGCAGGTGTACCTAGAAGAACTGATGCTGTTCTAAAGACAAACGGTGGTCACACCAAATGTTGATTGGATTTAGATTTCTCTTTTGTTCATTCACTTTGCCTTTTGTTAATTGATAAAAATAAATTATTAACACTTCTATTTCTGAAAGCATGCTTACTTTGCAGTATTTTTCTAAAACTGCCTAAAACCTTTGTACATTACTGTACATAGTCAGAGACTGGGGTAGTGACAAGAGTCAGACTGAAAACCTCTGCATGTTACACACAGGCGTCTTCAGCGCTCAGTAGAACTGAAGACTGAGGACAGCCTCTCCTTATAACGCTCACTTAGAGCTTTGCTGAGAAGTTGTTTATGATGTGTTTATCACGTGCATGAAGAAAAACTGAAGAAAAACTGAATCGACATCTCCAAGCAGCCATCAGGGAAAATTTCATGGCATCTGGAATCCTTCAGCTTTTCACACAATGGAGCCAGAGCTACATGGAAAACACACAATATAAAACATGCTGCAATTTTTCCTGAAACGACGCTCATGTGTACAGACCTATTGAAATGGTGGCCACCCGACGGCCTAGGGAGGGTGGGCAGGGACTAGTGGTCCCCCCCCCCCTTTTTTCCTATCCCCTTTAGTATTAGCTTTCCTCTGATGCCCGTTTCGTTTAGGCCTTCAGGGGTTAACGTAGGGATCCGGTTGGGAGTGGGGGCGGGCATCCAGGAGGGCATATATGCCACTGTCCCACCTTCCCTCTTCCTCTTTGAGCGGAAGCGCTTTGTCCCTCCCTCCCTCCCCTGGGAGTTGGTAGCGTGGTGCCTCGTTCGGATGGTGTGTTTATACGTGGTTCAAAGGAGCGGTTATATAGGCAAAGTGCCTCTTTGGAATTTTTTTAAGTCACAGCTGGCGGCTAGTTATTGCATCATAAAGGTGTTGGAGGAAAATGGGCGGATCCGCCCGCTGGGAGACCAACGGCTGGCGGAGAGCACGGTTTCAAGGTTATGGTTTTGCCGTTTGAATAAAGCTGTGGCCGATTACCACCCAACAAAATAAAGGGTTAAAAGTTGAACGATGTCAGTGTCGTTATTGAAGGGTTTAGTTGGGGTTGGTATGCGGGGCTAGAGGAAGGGTTGGAGTTTCCCCTTCCCCATTCCTTATGGTGCCAACAGTCTGAATGGGTCCGGATTCAGTCAGGATGCTATGCATTCACAACGTGCATTGTATCCAAACAGAAAGCTTGCTCATGTGGAAGGCAACCGGATGCAATGCATTTTTCGTACATCGGTGCTAGGAGATGCTGAGTGTTATTAAGTTATGAGCTGTACTCGGCTATCTCCAGAACTTCCCTAGAAAGAAATGGAGGGACCACACGCATGTGCGACTATCCGCTCCATTCATTTCAGGGGGATCCAAGGGGTATGGGGCCCCTGTTCTCATGATCCGTGAGGGTGTCTCAGCACCATGGGCTCCCAGGCATTATTGTCAGGTGGGAATCTGGCCCATGTCTAGGAAAGCAATGATGTCTCACTTGTAGTTTTCTGTATAACCTCCAATCATAGACGTGGCTATAGGGCCCATGAGCTTCAGATTACGCTTTCACCTCCATCTACAGCATGTCTCTATCAGGGTTGCCAACCAAAAGTTTTCATTTTTCTGGACACCTTATCCCAAATTCACAGACACAAAAAATTGGAAACCATAATGAATGATAAAGATTAAGTAATACCTGTCTATTGCTCAGTACTGTATACTGGTAACTCATTACTGTGAGCTGTAAAATGATGAGAATTGCCACCAAAATGATCTAGTCAAGTACCACCAATTTGAAGAAAATCATGGACATATCAATTTTTTTTCATGGACACAGGACAAAAGTCTATATTGGTAATTGGTTTGTAAACATGCACTCTAATCTTCAGAGCCGCATTAGAACACTAAATATTTTTTAATCATTTGTGAATATAAAAACTTGGATCCTATTAAAAATAAACTAATCAGAAATAGATACCCCCATCAGATCACCACGATTGAAGCTTTTGGGTGAGGCTTTTTAAACATAGCACCTTAAATCCAGACATCAAGATAGGTGAGCCACCACACATACTATATAAATTTCCACAGGAGAAAAGTCACCTTTCTTTATGGACTATCCAGAAATTTACAGACAGTTGGCAACCCTGTACTCTATGCCTCAGATACAGACGTTTTTATCTCTGCTGTGAACATGAGGCCTAGATCTAATTTCAGTGGAGGCATGCCAAGATCTGTCATGGTCAGAGCATCAGGAGCCTTACTAATGTGACCCTTCTGATGGACATCATTGAAGGACATCTTTGGACCTCATGCACACAACCATGTGCATTCCAGTCAGTAATACACCCTAATAGAAAACTATTGCATGCCATAATTCAGACTGTAACCTTTTTATCTGGAGCTCACTATTAGTATTCCAAACACTTGCAGTTGTCACTAGAAATGTCTTGGAAAAGACAAGTAAAGTGCAAGACGGTGATCTAATTTTAGCAGAATATGACATCATCGAGAAGCTTCTCAGTGAACGGTTTCCATCTAATCAGAGCTCTGTACAACCGAATGCTCATGGCCTGCCTGCAAATTAAACACTGCATTTTCCATCGAGTACAAATGCATTATTCAGAAGTGGTTTCAATTTCATTAATGTGACAGAGCGTTCCTCAGAGAGAAGCCCTCTGTGGGATCATTAGCCTCTTGTCCATAGACGCTGTATAACAGATCTCGCCTCAGCCTTCACGTGTCATTATTTTCTTGACCCGACTCTTTTCTCATCGGTTTTCCTCTCCCTTTTCTCAATATTCAGAGAGTTCTTTTTGGTTCCTTATTGTTAGTATTATAGTAGATCTTGTTAGTATAATAATAGCAATTAATGAGGGTTTATCTCACCACATATGGGAGCTGTGGTCTGGCTCTTGTCATCCCTGGCCTACAGTTGATTTTGCTGAGGGAAGCCGTAGCCAACCAGACGTTATACTATTACATGGTGGCTGTTCAGATGATGTAATTCCTGGACTGCTCTCTGTTCTGGCTCAGAGAATGGGTCCAGATTGAGGTACACAGCTCCATAAAGTCCATATGTGAAATGCACATAGATTGTAGTCTTCACATAATCCTTTTAAGCTAACCTAAAAAGAGTCCAACCAAGGCTGCTGTACATGTTAGTTCTGCATTCACAGACCTGTCCCGATCTGTAATACAAACCCGTCATAGACACTCCTTGTATGGCCTCTGGAATAACCCAGATGGATGTTTGTTATATTTTGTACTAATGTCATATGGTGTGTTATGTATCTGCCATAGTCTTCAGGAGATAAAAGGTGTGGTAGGCATAAGGAATGGAACTGACCATTTCATTTTTCCCTTCTGTTTAGGAGTTGGCTGTTCCTGCCAGGAGGGGGAACTCTATGGAGAGTTAGATTAGCAAGCCTGGAGTGAGGGAGCACATCCATCTACTCCCACTCCAAGGGCCTTGGGGCTAAGGACACAGCTTGTCTGTGAGGACCACAACTACAGGGAGGCTGCCGAGTCCTAGGCTACAGAAGATCTGCAAGCTACAGCATTTACATCTGGCAGAGTGAGCAGCTATACAGACTCTGCTGCAGGTGAGAGGATAACAAGTTAAGACACCCATCACCACAGTTCAGGACAGGCACATGCAAAAGCATGCATTTCACAAGTGGACACCTATAGCCACAAGTGCCAGCTTATTGCTGTTAGCAAAGGGAAATCAGGAGAGAGAGAAGGACTACTCAGGAGCGCAATTGTCTGCCATCTTGCCTGCCACCATACCTCATCATCTGGGGATAGAGACATTGAATCTTGTACAGACACCAGCTGGATATACTGTAACTCATGCTTTGCACTCAGTAAAGAAAAATATTTGTTCTTCTACATCTGTCTAATTTCTTCACACCACCCAACCCCAGGGAGCGATGGTCTGAGGGAGTACACTGTGACACAACATCTCATCTGGGCCACTACCACTCCCATCCTCTGCACTGGCTCCTCAGGCACTTCCTGCACCTCTTCAATATACTGTGTTCTTCCCTTCTAGCAATGCTTCTAAAGGGCAATACCCACATAATATGGTTGTATGGGGTCATTTAGCAAACTGGTGTAATTTAGAACTGGCTTAGTTGCCCATAGCAACCAATCAGATTCCACCTTTCATTTTTGACTGCTCCTTTGGAAAATGAAAGGTGGAATCTGATTGGTTGCCATGGGCAACTAAGCCAGTTCTACTTTACACCAGTTTGATAAATGATCCCAGTAGTCTTTAGACAATCCTTTTAAGCTAACCTAAAAAGTGTCCAACCAAGGCTGCTGTACATGTTAATTCTGCGTTCACATATCTGTCCAAATCTGTAATACAAACCATCATAGACACTCCTTGTATTGTAAATAACCCAGATGGGGTATCAGTAATTGTTTGTTATATTTTGAACTTATGTCATATTATGTATTTTGTATCTGCCATAGGCTTCAGGTACCTGACACTACATCTAACACCAGGAAGAAGCCCTAACACCAGAGTGTGCCCTGAGGGAAGAAATGGTGTGCCCTCCTTTCTCTGTACAGGAGTGTTGAAGTGAGAACAGCCACTGTGAATCAACTACAACTCCCATCTGTGCCACAACTACTATTCCCCTATTCTCGGCTTCCCCCTGCAGTTTGCTGCATTAGCCTCCAACTGTCCCCAATGGGGCTCACAATCAGTGGCGTCTCTAACTTTCAGATTTTGGGGGGACACACTGGGGGCCAGGACAAAAGTAGGGGGGGGCAGCTATAACAACGATACATTTACACAAGTATGCTTAGAAATGCTGCGATACTTTACCCAATACCTAAAACCGCAACAGGGAAGAAAAGTCCTGCGGTCGGTGGTTTGAAAAAAAAAAATCACTCAGATTTCAACATGTCCTAGTTGCCTGTGGATGACACTTTTATAGGGAGGGGGATCTGTGGATGACACTGCTATGGGGGGATCTGTGGATGACACATACCGTATATAGCATCTTATGCTATATGTGTCATCCACAGATCCACCCCATGACAGTGTCATCCACAGATCCCCCCCACCATAATAGTGTCATCCACAGATCCCCCTCCTGTTAAGTGTCACCCACAGATCCCCCTCCCTATATCAGTGTCATCCACAGATCCCCCTCCCTATAACAGTGTCGTCCACAGATCCCCCTCCCTATAACAGTGTCATCCACAGATCCCCCTCCCCGCCTCTCACAGGAGTGTACATTTGACATTTCTAAACTGTAATCCATATCCTGCAGTAACTTTAAATCAGGATTCAGCGGCCGCTCATCTCTACTAGTACCTTAACCTTACACCACTCGGCTAGCTTCGGTAACAGGGCCAGGCTACAGCCTACAGGCACTGCCTGTTAGTTGTTACCCAGCGAGCGCTGATTTCTGCAGGTCAGAGGATACGGATTACAGTTCAGAAGAAATGTACACTCCTGTGAGCGGTCCAGTGGCGGATCCAGAGCCTGGTCTCGGGAGGGGCACTTCCAGATTACCATGGGGGAGTAATAAAGCCCACCATAATGCCCCCCCCCTAGTAGAAATAATTCTCCTTATAATGTGACAGTGCAAAAAATACCCCCTTGTAATGCCTCCAGTTGAGCTAATGTCTCCATAGTGCCCCCATAATGTGCCAGTTTAAAATACCCCTATATAGTGCCCCCAGTAAATGCCCCCATTGTGCTCCTATCCCCCCTTCCTCCTAGTGCCCCCATAATGTACCAGTATAAAATGCCCCATAAGTCGTGCCCCAGTAGATGCCCTCAGTGTCCCCCATAATTTGCAAGTATAAAATACCCCTTCTCAGTGCCCCCGTAGATGACTCCATAGTACTTCTCTCCCCCCTTCCCCATAGTACCCACCATAATGTGTCCCAGTATAAAATGCCTCAGTACAGAGCCCCCCATATAAAATACCCCTTCTTTGTGGCCTCAGTAGATGCCCCTATAGTGCCCACCAATAATGTGCCAGTAATATGTGCCCCCAATAATGTGCCAGTAATAAGTGCCCCAAATAACGTGCCAGTAATAAGTGCCCCCAATAATGTGCCAGTAATAAGAGCCCCCAATAACGTGCCAGTAATAAGTGCCCCCAGTCACGTGCCAGTAATAAGCCCCCCCCAATGTGCCAGTAATAAGCCCCCCCCAATGTGCCAGTAACAAGAGCCCCCTAATGTGCCTGTAAAACTACTGTAAAAAAAAAAACACTAATATTTACCTCCATGTCAGCGATGCGATGCAGGCCTCTTCCGGCCTGTGTCCCGCGCTGTATGGCTCAGGCGGCGTAATGACGTAATCGCGCAACCTGCGGCCGGCCTCTGATAGGCTGCCGGCCTAGTGCCTGCAGCCTATCAGAGGAAAGGGAAGGGACACGCCTCTCCCTCCCCTGCCCCGCTGCAGCACAGGCAGATGACTATGGAGATGAGCGCAATGGAAGCGCTCATCTCCCTGTGCCCGGCTGCAGCTGCTCAGTTGGGGGGGCACAGTGTGATGTAGGGGGGGCCGTGGCCCCCTCTGGCCCTCCCCCTTGGCGACGCCACTACTCACAATCTAAGTTCCCTATTATGTCTTTGGAGTGTGGGAGGAAAGCCACGCAAACACGGGGAGAACATACAAACTCCATGCAGATGTTGTCCTTGGTCAGATTTGAATCTAGGACCCCAGCGCTGCAAGGCACCAGTGCTAACCACTGAGCCACCATGCTGTCCATTAAGGCAGTATAAGACAGTAACTCGGAGACAATCATTGGGCGAAAGCATGATCTGCCTTTGAGTGGATGAGCTAGCATTTCCTGCATGTCGAGAGGCACCAAAGAATTGTTTATCGGTGGGTGATCGGGGAGCATCAGCATGGGACTGGTGAGATGAGTATGATTTTATTTATTCTATTCTGCAATTCTGAGGTTTTTCAAAATATCTTAAAAGGGTTGTAGAGCCTATGGACATTTTTTATCTATCCAGAGCTTCACCTGTTGAAAATAAAAATCATATTCATCTGCTCCTCGTCACTTGGTTCATGTCTCCCATGCTCTGTTCAGAGATCTTCTGGTCCCCAGCGGAAAAACTACTAAAAGGACAGGGTCAAGTGCACCTCAGCAGTCAATGACTGGCCGCAGCAATGATGTCTAACTGCTCGGTCATGTGCTGCTTAAAGTCATGGACTTCAGCGGAGCCCTTCACCCTGTCTGTTCAGGGAGCTGGAACAGAACGGTGGGTAGTAAGTGAGTAGGATTTTTTTCAATCATACTCACCTGGGGACATTTACAAAAGTCTCAAAGGCGGAACAAGCCCTTTAAGGCCTGGATAATGCTCCTTTAGGCACCAAAAAGAAGCGACTCTTCGCTGTGAATTTTGTAAGAAACGGACAACGAAAAGAAAAATGTTTCATATTCTCAAAGTCCAATTATCAGGCTATTGTGATGTGCAGTCATGGGTATGTGAACTGGCCGTGAAGTTTCATATAGTCCTGATAATTGACTAACACTAACCTGTGGAGCCTTGCACTGACCTTAGTAAACACCGGCATACCATTCCGGACTCCAGCACATGTGGTTTACCCACTGGTGGATATTCCAATTTCCAGCTACTGATTCACAGACGCTCTGTCCAAGTGCAGCCAAGGACATCGTTACTAACCTCGGTGGGAAGACGAAATTCCTGTCTGCAGACTATACCATGCTGTGATTATTTGGCCCCCAATGAGTAAGGTTGGATGAGGTACAGGAAAATGTGTTATCATAAACCTCAAAACAAGTAAATTACAAAGCAAAAATGATTCCTGGTCATTGCACAGAAGCAGTAGTCGCCAAAATGTCATTCATGGTAATCCAAGTAAAGGGATGATTGATGGAGAACTTCTGTCTGGTTTTGCTTGTCAACTTTAATACATTACTATTCATTCACAGAGTATATTAATAAGAGTTGAATTTGAAAGGAATAAAAAAATATGAGTAATGCAGTAAAAAGAGAGTAAATGCTCTAGCAATGACCACCATCCTCGACGTTGTCTATTAATCACAGCATTGCCTCTGAGCTTCGGAGGTTTGAGGTTTGGCCAATCCTCCAGATGGCTGTTGGCATAGGAAAAATAATTTAACTGGACAACCCCATTACTAAATGATTCCCAGCGATCAGCTGGTATCACAGGGTAAAATTTAGATCACAGTGAGATATTGTAATATTACATGGGGTACGTTCAAATAAATGAGTAGATCGTTCCCACCATGTTGGGAGCTACTCTTTCCAGTGGTTCTTTGCTGTTTCTCATGGTGGATTGTCCCAAACGAGGTGGAGAGACCTGTATAAGTAAAATTGCTCTGGATTCTTTTATGTCATAGATTCAATACAGTGGAGGAGTTTAAGCATGCATGGGATAGGCATAAGGCCATCCTTCATATAAGATAGGGCCAAGGGCTATCCATAGTATTCAGTATATTGGGCAGACTAGATGGGCCAAATGGTTCTTATCTGCCGACACATTCTATGTTTCTATGTTTCTATGTTTCAATCAGGTACTAACCATGAGGCCCAACTCTATGTCCATGACCAAGGAAGTGTGCTCAGAACATGAGCTTCCAATTGTTGTACCAAGCACCTTTTTATAATGCACAGGGCCAATACACAATAGTGTCACATTACAAGGGCAATGCACAAAGCAATGTCACGGTAGAAGGATAATGTGCAGCGACCTCCAGTGGGAGAGTCTTGAGGAGGATGGGAGAGGTAGTTGTGACACTGATAGGCCCAGCCTATCCTTTTACTGCGTAAGGCGCAAAAACTAAATGCTGTTCACATTTCAGCGATTGGAAACATCGCATAGAAAAAGTACATTAACATTAACCCATTTAGTAGCAAATTAACCCGTTTGCAGTAGTCTTCTGGGGTACTACAAATGCATAAAGTGGGGAAAGCACAGGGTGATGTCAGGCATAATACACAAAGTGGTGTCACATAGTGATCAAATAGAAATAATGCACATAGAAATGTCACCATGCACATGGTGAATTCACAGGGTAGTTGGAAAACATATAACGTAATAACATATAATGTCATATAATGTCACAGTGTTGGTAGAAGGCACACGTGTAATGAAAAGGGGCAATGCACAAGGCAATGTCACAGTACAGAGATAATGCATACAGTCGTGTGACAGCACAGGGACACAGAGCACTTTGCTTTATAGACGCTGAAGTGGAGCTTTCCAAGATTTTTTTGACTGATGACTCATTGTCTGGAAAGGTGGGGGTCCAAGAGCCGGGACCCTCACCGATCAGCTGTTTGAGAAGGCACCAGCGCTCACAGTAGCGCCATGCCCTTCTGTCATCTCACCGAGCACAGCACCTGTGCTTGGCATTGAAGCTCTGCCCCATTCACTTCAATTGGGCTGAGCTGCGATTAGAACATGAGGCCGATGCATGTCATCTCACTTGGCCTAGGCAACGCTGCGAGAAGGCCGTGGTGCTACTGCGAGCGCTGGGGCTTATTTCTTTTCAAAATTATTGAGAGCTGGGGATATCTATAGGGGGTCACATCCAGACTTCAGAGCTTTAGGATACAGCATTATGGTGTGGATGGTCGCATGTGGCAAAGCCACGACCACTCACAGTATAATGGGTAAAATCACACGCCCAGCTGCACCGTCATGATGCAACCCTTACGCTACATCCACCTGAGGCACATTTTGTTGAAGATTAAATTGTGACTAAAATTCAACACGTGCATTTCTGCAAGCCTCATTCAGATCAGTAAGACAGGCACAGAAATATACCCCTGTGGTCTTCAAAAAGAACTATAAAGAGGTTTTCTGAGTTAAAATTATATGGAGACAAACTGCAGACAAAAAATTACTTGAACCCACCTTTCCAAGACTCCTGCGCTTCACCCTCTCAGGTGGGGTGCACCCGTGACTTTTTGTTTTGGTTGGAGTGGTGACGTCCCATTTTCCCGTTTACAGCTATAGCCAATCACTGGCCTCTACAGTTACTGCATAAGACCACTGAGGCCAGTGATTGGCTGCAACAATACATGGGACATCACCGCTGCAGCCAAAGTAACACATCCAGGCTGAAGCCCAGCTGAGAGGATGGAGCAGCAATGCTGGATAAGCAGGGGATCAGGAAGGTGATTTCAAGATTTTTTTTGTGTTTTTTTTATCGGCCTGCCTTTGTTCTAATCCTTTGCAAACCATGTTAACGGGGTTATCCTACTTAACCACTTCAGCCCCCCTTTTTTCCGTTACGCCATTCACCGTATGCGATAAATATTTTTATATTTTAATAGTACGGGCATTTTAGGATGTGGTGATGTCCATGATGTTCGTATTTTTTTATTGTTTATTTATTTATTTTTATTCTAGGGAAGGGGGGGTGATTGCATTTTTTAACTATTCTTTTTACTTTTTTAGCCCCTCTAGGAGGCTACAATATTCAGCTGTTATCCTATGTTGGCCTGCCACCTGTAGGATAAAATAGGAACTGCAGCTAATATGCTGGGTCTCTTCAGGTATTGCTGGTCGCAGACATGAGGCGAGGGCGGGAGCCATGTTTAAAAACCCTCCCAGCACCGCACATATAATCTAAGGGTTAATAACTCAGCTTAGGGCTTGTTCACATCGCTGTTATGGATTCGGTCATTGTTTTCTGTTATAACATGGTTAAGAGCACTGGCGTAACTATAGGGGTTGCAGCAGTCACAGTTGCGACCGGGCCCCTAAGCCAGGGGGGTCCAGAGGGCCGCTCTTGGCAGTGGTACTGTACTTTTCCCTTTATAAGATGCAGAAAGCATTAGGTTCCCACCACCATGTTTCCCATAATTATTCATACCACTGGGAGCCTTCAGAAAGCATAAAAGCACTGGGAGCCTTCAGAAATAATAAAATTACATAAATAAAATTACTTTTTTTTGGGAACACTGCAAACGATTTTCACAAATCTCTTTATAATCAAACAATCTCTTATTTTGTTTCTCATTTTAAAAATTCAGCAGAAAAAGAACATGTACTCACTGTTGTATCATTGGTGGTTACATAGACAAGGACATCTGAGGAGTTACGGTTGTTGATGTACCGATAGCAGTTCCACACGCAGCTGATCAAGTAAGCCTGGGAGCAAACACATTTCTCATTAATTCGTTAATTAGATGATGCAGTTTTTTTGGGGTTTTTTTTAACATTAATTACCATATATACAGAAAAAAAAGAAAAAGATAATCCTATCATACAAACATGACAAGGATATACTTTAATAAAAAATAATTACTACCCGTATACCCAATATCCCCCATTAGGGGAGAGGAGGAGGAAAGAGAAAATGATGATGTAATTAATTGCAGCTACATTCAACATTCTTACAAAACTGGTAACATCTGCAGAGGAATTATATAAGCCAGGGGCGGACTGGGAATTTAAAAAGGCCCTGGAAAAAAGTAATAGTGGCCCCATATTGTAGGTGGGTCCAAATTAGCAGAAGGTAGGGCAACACAAGTAGGCAGAGACAACAGTAGTAGGTGGAGCCAACAATACTGTAGTGCACCACAAAGTACCGCCCCTGCAGAACCAAATACCACAGTGGAGCACAAAGTACCGCCTTCCTCGCCCCAGGATTAGGCCTACTGGGAAATATTCCTGTAGGGTCTATAGACAATCCACCCCTCCTGTGTGCATACAATTAGATACGAACAGAACCTGATGTCATAGTATCTGCACCAGGCCGGTGTTATCAGTCCCTGCTCACACTAAAACTATTGGCAAAAACAGCAGAAGTGGAGAATATATGGCTTTATAATAATATCCATCATTACAGGTCATCAAAAGCCAGTGCATCTACATGTATCTTTTCAGGATGCGTGGGTGTGAGCAGACTGGAGTGTATGAAAGATATCCACATTAAATACAGGGTGAATGTACAAATTCAGTGCAGATGATTTGTGGCCCAGACCAGGGCATCAGGCTACTTCAGGGCATTTTAATTTTGTAAAATGTTGACCCTGGAGTTTCAATAATTTCTTAACGGTAATGTTTCATGTATTTCATTTAGTTTAATCTGTGTAATTATATGGACTCTAAATCATAATTTTTTTAAAATGTTTTTCCCTTTTAGAACTTCTTCCGGGCGGTCATATTGGAAAAACACAGCAGTCAAGCCGCCATTAATTAGAGTTTTATAGTACATCCAGCGGAAATGTGTTAAAGGACATCTGTCAGCAGATTTGTACCTATGACACTGGCTGACCTGTTACATGTGCACTTGGCAGCTGAAGACATCTGTGTTGGTCCCATCTTCATATGTGCCTGCATTGCTGAGAAAAATGATGTTTTATTATATGCAAATGAGCTTCTAGGAGCAACGGGGGCGTTGCCGTTACACCTAAAGGCTCTGCTCACTCTGCAACTGCTGGGTCCTCTGCACTTTGATTGACAGGGCAAAGTGTGATAATGTTTACACTGCCTTGTCCTGTCAATCAACGTACAGAGGGCACAGTAGTTGCAGAGAGAGCAGAGCCTCTAGGTGTAACGGCAAAGCCCCCGTTTCTCCTAGAGACTCATTTGCATATAATAAACCTTAATTTTTCTCAGCAATGCGGGCACATATGAACATGGGACCAACATAGATGTCTTCAGCTGCCAAGTGCACATGTAACAGGTCAGCCAGTGTCATAGGGACAAATCTGCTGACAGATGTCCTTTAAAATACAGAGGTAATATACAAGGCTTCATTTGGTTGTGGTTTGCATCTAGAAGTTCAAATACATGACTTCACTTTATAGAGAGAGGCCCAGAGTCATCATAGGAATCATATGTATGTCACAGAAAAGCTATTAGAGCCATAACACGGAGAGATTAGCGTGAGAGCCTCACGAAGAGAGCGCCAAGGCTAGAGCTGTGCCATAATGGTGTTTATACAAGCGCAGTCTGAACAGATGTATAACCTCAGGACAGCATCCAAACCTCCAGAGAAATTACTTAAATAAGTGATCTAGAAGGGCCAATGACACAGAAGAGAGGGAAATAACTGTTTTCTTAAGTATATCATGCAAAGTGAACTGAAAATGATAACAATGCAAATAAAGGGGTTTCCTATAAATAATGTTGCATCTCTGTATAAATAAATATGCTAAGTTTTTGCATTTCAACTCTTCACCATATTTCAAGATACCTGTTTGCTGTCAGTAAATAAGAACAGTCATGTTTACATTTATAGGCAGCAAACCACTGAGAGGCAACGCTCTGTAAGAGTTTGTTCACATTTGTGATTTTTGTGTTCCGCTACTTTCACATGTTCGGCACAGCTCTCTCTCATTTTATCAATTAGTCTTTTGAAAAAATACCAGCAGAAGGACCCGGCTTCACACGGGTATATTTCATCTATTATATTTAATGTTTCTGTGCGTCGTTAAAAGATATCCACAGTATACCCCATAACAGTGACCTCTACAGCACCCCGTCCCCTTAACAGTGAACTCCACTGCCCCTCACTCCTTAACACTGACCCCCCACAGTGCCCCACCTCCTTACAAAGGGACGTCTACAGCAGCCCGTCCCCTTAACTTTGAGCTTCACAGCAGCCCACCCTTTTAACAGTGAGTTTCACAGCACCTCACTCCCTTGACATTGACCTTCTCAGGGGCACGCCCCCTAACAGTGACCTATACAGCACCCCACCCCTTTAACAGTGACCTTCACAGTGTCTGCCCCTTTAACAGTGACCTCCCCAGTGCCCGTCCCTTTAACAGTGACCTCCACAGTGTCCATCCCTTTAACAGTGACCTCCACAGTGCTCACCCCTTTAATAGTGACCTCCACAGTGCCCGCCCCCTTAACAGTGACCTTCACAGTGGCCATCCCTTTAACAGTGACCTCCACAGTGCCCACCCCTTTAAGTGACCCCCACAGTGCCCGCCCCTTTAAGTGATCTCCACAGTACCCACTCCTTTATGTGACCTCCACAGTGTCCGCCCCTTTAACAGTGACCTGCACAGTGGCCATCCCTTTAACAGTGACCTCCACAGTGCCCACTCCTTTATGTGACCTCCACAGTGCCCGCCCCCTTAACAGTGACCTTCACAGTGGCCATCCCTTTAACAGTGACCTCCACAGTGCCCACCCCTTTAAGTGACCCCCACAGTGCCCGCCCCTTTAAGTGATCTCCACAGTGCCCACTCCTTTATGTGACCTCCACAGTGTCCGCCCCTTTAACAGTGACCTCCACAGTGCCCGCCCTTTTAACAGTGACCTGCACAGTGCCCACCACTTTAACAGTGACCTCCACAGTGCCCGCCCCTTTAACAGTGACCTCAACAGTACCCACCCCTTTAACATTGACCTTCTCAGGGGCACGCCCCTTAACCGCCTCCGGACCGCCTAACGCAGGATCGCGTTCCGGAGGCGGCAGCCCTGCGCAGAGTCACGCATATATGCGTCATCTCGCGAGACGTGATATTTCCTGTGAACGCGCGCACACAGGCGCGCGCGCTCACAGGATCGGAAGGTAAGCGAGTGGATCTCCAGCCTGCCAGCGGCGATCGTTCGCTGGCAAGCTGGAGATGTGATTTTTTTTAACCCCTAACAGGTATATTAGACGCTGTTTTGATAACAGCGTCTAATATACCTGCTACCTGGTCCTCTGGTGGTCCCCTTTGTTTGGATCGACCACCAGAGGACACAGGTAGCTCAGTAAAGTAGCACCAAACACCACTACACTACACCCCCCCCTGTCACTTATTAACCCCTTATGAACCCCTGATCACCCCTGATCACCCCATATAGACTCCCTGATCACCCCCCTGTCATTGATAACCCCCCTGTAAGGCTCTATTCAGATGTCCGTATGATTTTTACGGATCCACTGATAGATGGATCGGATCCGCAAAACGCATACGGACGTCTGAATGGAGCCTTACAGGGGGGTGATCAATGACGGGGGTGATCACCCCATATAGACTCCCTGATCACCCCCCTGTCATTGTTCACCCCCCTGTCATTGATCACCCCCCTGTAAGGCTGCATTCAGATGTCCGTATAATTTTTACGGATCCACTGATACATGGATCGGATCCGCAAAACACATACGGACATCTGAATGGAGCCTTACAGGGGGGTGATCACCCCATATAGACTCCCTGATCACCCCCCTGTCATTGTTCACCCCCCTGTCATTGATCACCCCCCTGTAAGGCTGCATTCAGATGTCCGTATAATTTTTACGGATCCACTGATACATGGATCGGATCCGCAAAACACATACGGACATCTGAATGGAGCCTTACAGGGGGGTGATCACCCCATATAGACTCCCTGATCACCCCCCTGTCATTGATCACCCCCCTGTCATTGATCACCCCCCTGTAAGGCTGCATTCAGATGTCCGTATGATTTTTACGGATCCACTGATACATGGATCGGATCCGCAAAACACATATGGACATCTGAATGGAGCCTTACAGGGGGGTGATCACCCCATATAGACTCCCTGATCACCCCCCTGTCATTGATCACCCCCCTGTCATTGATCACCCCCCTGTAAGGCTGCATTCAGATGTCCGTATGATTTTTACGGATCCACTGATACATGGATCGGATCCGCAAAACACATACGGACATCTGAATGGAGCCTTATAGGGGGGTGATCAATGACAGGGGGGTGATCACCCCATATAGACTCCCTGATCACCCCCCTGTCATTGATCACCCCTCTGTAAGGCTCCATTCAGATATTTTTTTGGCCCAAGTTAGCGGAATTTATTTTTTTTTTTCTTACAAAGTCTCATATTCCACTAACTTGTGTCAAAAAATAAAATCTCACATGAACTCACCATACCCCTCACGGAATCCAAATGCGTAAAATTTTTTAGACATTTATATTCCAGACTTCTTCTCACGCTTTAGGGCCCCTAGAATGCCAGGGCAGTATAAATACCCCACATGTGACCCCATTTCGGAAAGAAGACACCCCAAGGTATTCCGTGAGGGGCATATTGAGTCCATGAAAGATTGAAATTTTTGTCCCAAGTTAGCGGAAAGGGAGACTTTGTGAGATAAAAAATTAAAAAATCAATTTCCGCTAACTTGTGCCAAAAAAAAAAAATTTCTATGAACTCGCCATGCCCCTCATTGAATACCTTGGGGTGTCTTCTTTCCAAAATGGGGTCACATGTGGGGTATTTATACTGCCCTGGCATTCTAGGGGCCCTAAAGCGTGAGAAGAAGTCTGGGATCCAAATGTCTAAAAATGCCCTTATAAAATGAATGTGGGCCCCTTTGCGCATCTAGGCTGCAAAAAAGTGTCACACATGTGGTATCGCCGTACTCAGGAGAAGTTGGGCAATGTGTTTTGGGGTGTCATTTTACATATACCCATGCTGGGTGAGATAAATATCTTGGTCAAATGCCAACTTTGTATAAAAAATGGGAAAAGTTGTCTTTTGCCGAGATATTTCTCTCACCCAGCATGAGTATATATAAAAAGACACCCCAAAACACATTGCCCAACTTCTCCTGAATACGGCGATACCACATGTGTGACACTTTTTTGCAGCCTAGGTGGGCAAAGGGGCCCACATTCCAAAGAGCACCTTTAGGATTTCACAGGTCATTTACCTACTTACCACACATTAGGGCCCCTGGAAAATGCCAGGGCAGTATAACTACCCCACAAGTGACCCCATTTTGGAAAGAAGACACCCCAAGGTATTCCGTGAGGGGCATGGCGAGTTCCTAGAATTTTATATTTTTTGTCACAAGTTAGCGGAAAATTATGATTTTTTTATTTTCCTTACAAAGTCTCATATTCCACTAACTTGTGACAAAAAATAAAAACTTCCATGAACTCACTATGCCCATCACGAAATACCTTGGGGTGTCTTCTTTCCAAAATGGGGTCACTTGTGGTGTAGTTATACTGCCCTGGCATTTTAGGGGCCGAATGCGTGAGAAGTGAATTGAAATCAAAATCTGTCAACAAATGGCCGGTGAAATCCAAAAGGTGCTTTTTGGAATGTGGGCCCCTTTGCCCACCTAGGCTGCAAAAAAGTGTCACACATGTGGTATCGCTGTACTCAGGAGAAGTTGGGCAATGTGTTTTGGGGTGTCATTTTACATATACCCATGCTGGGTGAGAGAAATATCTTGGCAAAAGACAACTTTTCCAATTTTTTTATACAAAGTTGGCATTTGACCAAGATATTTATCTCACCCAGCATGGGTATATGTAAAATGACACCCCAAAACACATTGCCCAACTTCTCCTGAGTACGGAGATACCACATGTGTGACACTTTTTTGCAGCCTAGGTGGGCAAAGGGGCCCACATTCCAAAGAGCACCTTTCGGATTTCACAGGTCATTTACCTACTTACCACACATTAGGGCCCCTGGAAAATGCCAGGGCAGTATAACTACCCCACAAGTGACCCCATTTTGGAAAGAAGACACCCCAAGATATTCTGTGAGGGGCATGGCGAGTTCCTAGAATTTTATATTTTTTGTCACAAGTTAGCGGAAAATGATGATTTTTTATTTTTATTTTTTCCTTACAAAGTCTCATATTCCACTAACTTGTGACAAAAAATAAAAACTTCCATGAACTCACTATGCCCATCACGAAATACCTTGGGGTGTCTTCTTTCCAAAATGGAGTCACTTGTCGGGTAGTTATACTGCCCTGGCATTCTAGGGGCCCAAATGTGTGGTAAGAAGTTTGAAATCAAAATGTGTAAAAAATGACCGGTGAAATCCGAAAGGTGCTCTTTGGAATATGGGCCCCTTTGCCCACCTAGGCTGCAAAAAAGTGTCACACATGTGGTATCTCCGTACTCAGGAGAAGTTGGGGAATGTGTTTTGGGGTGTCATTTTACATATACCCATGCTGGGTGAGAGAAATATCTTGGCAAAAGACAACTTTTCCCATTTTGACAGGTGCTCAGAAAGTCAGAGCTGCTTCAAAAAGCGTAAATTCACATTTTTGTACCATAGTTTGTAAACGCTATAACTTTTACCCAAACCATTTTTTTTTTTTACCCAAACATTTTTTTTTTATCAAAGACATGTAGAACAATAAATTTAGAGAAAAATTTATATATGGATGTCGTTTTTTTTGCAAAATTTTACAACTGAAAGTGAAAAATGTCATTTTTTTGCCAAAAAAACGTTAAATTTCGATTAATAACAAAAAAAGTAAAAATGTCAGCAGCAATGAAATACCACCAAATGAAAGCTCTATTAGTAAGAAGAAAAGGAGGTAAAATTCATTTGGGTGGTAAGTTGCATGACCGAGCAATAAACGGTGAAAGTAGGGTAGGTCAGAAGTGTAAAAAGTGGCCTGGTCTTTAAGGGTGTTTAAGCTATAGGGGCTGAGGTGGTTAACAGTGACCTATACAGCACCCCACCCCTTTAACAGTGACCTCCACAGTGTCCGCCCCTTTAACAGTGACCTCCACAGTGTCTGCCCCTTTAAGTGACCTCCACAGTGCCCGCCCCTTTAACCCCTTAAGGACACAGCCTTTTTACACCTTAGGACCAGGCCATTTTTTGAAAATCTGACCAGAGTCCCTTTAAGTGCTGATAACTTTAAAACGCTTTGACTTATCCAGGCCGTTCTGAGATTGTTTTTTCGTCACATATTGTACTTCATGACACTGGTAAAATGAAGTCAAAAAAATTATTTTTTTTGCACCAAAAAATACCTAATTTAACAAAAAATTTGGAAAAATTTGCAAATTTCAAAGTTTCAGTTTCTCTACTTCTGTAATACATAGTAATACCCCAAAAAATTGTGATGACTTTACATTCCCCATATGTCTACTTCTTGTTAGAATTGATTTGGGAATGATATTTTATTTTTTGGGGATGTTATAAGGCTTAGAAGTTTAGAAGCAAATCTTGAAATTTTTCAGAAATTTACAAAAACTCAATTTTTAGGGACCAGTTCAGGTCTCAAGTCACTTTGCGAGGCTTACATTATAGAAACCACCCAAAAATGACCCCATCTAAGAAACTACACCCCTCAAGGTATTCAAAACAGATTTTGCATACGTTGTTAACCCTTTAGGTGTTGCACAAGAGTTATTGGCAAATGGGGAGGAAATTTGAGAATTTCATTTTTTTGTCTAATTTTTCATTTTAACCCATTTTTTCCACTAACAAATCAAGGGTTAACAGCCAAACAAGACTGTATCTTTATTGCCCTGACTCTGCCGTTTACAGAAACACCCAATATGTGGCCGTAAACTACTGTACGGCCACACAGCGGGGTGTAGAGTGAAAGGTGCGCCGTATGGTTTTTGGAGGGCTGATTTTTATGGACTGGTTTATTTACACCATGTCCCATTTGAAGCCCCCTGATGCACCCCTAGAGGAGAAACTCCCTAAAAGTGACCCCATCTAAGAAACTACACCCCTCAAGCTATTCAAAACTGATTTTACATACATCGTTAACCCTTTAGGTGTTGCACAGGAGTTATTGGCAAATGGCGATGAAATTTGAGAATTTCATTTTTTTGCCTAATTTTCCATTTTAACCCATTTTTTCCACTAACAAAGCAAGGGTTAACAGCCAAACAAGACTGTATCTTTATTGCCCTGACTCTGCTGTTTACAGAAACACCCCATATGTGGCCGTAAACTACTGTACGGGCACACAGCGGGGCGTAGAGTGAAAGGTGCGCCGTTTGGTTTTTGGAGGGCTGATTTTGCTGGACTGTTTTTTTGGCACCATGTCCCATTTGAAGCCCCCCTGATGCACCCCTGGAGTAGAAACTCCATAAAAGTGACCCCATCTAAGAAACTACACCCCTCAAGGTATTCAAAACTGATTTTACAAACTTTGTTAACCCTTTAGGTGTTGCACAAGATTTAATGGAAAATAGAGATACAATTTCAAAATTTCACTTTTTTGGCAGATTTTCCATTTTAATATTTTTTTTCCAGTTACAAAGCAAGGGTTAACAGCCAAACAAAACTCATTATTTATGGCCCTGATTCTGTAGTTTACAGAAACACCCCATATGTGGTCGTAAACTGCTGTACGGGCACACGGCAGGGCGCAGAAGGAAAGGAACGCCATGCGGTTTTTGGAAGGCAGATTTTGCTGCACAGTTTTTTTTTACACCATGTCCCATTTGAAGCCCCCCTGATGCACCCCTAGAGTAGAAACTCCAAAAAAGTGACCCCATTTTAGAAACTACGGGATAGGGTGGCAGTTTTGTTGGTACTAGTTTAGGGTACATATGATTTTTGGTTGCTCTATATTACACTTTTTGTGCGGCAAGGTAACAAGAAATAGATTTTTTGGCACGTTTTTATTTTTTGTTATTGACAACATTCATCTGACAGGTTAGATCATGTGGTAATTTTATAGAGCAGGTTGTCACGGACGTGGCGATACCTAATATGTATACTATTTTTTTTATTTATGTAAGTTTTACACAATGATTTCATTTTTAAAACAAAAAAAATGTTTTAGTGTCTCCATAGTCTAAGAGCCATAGTTTTTTCAGTTTTTGGGCGATTATCTTAAGTAGGGTCTCATTTTTTGCGGGATGAAATGACGGTTTGATTGGCATCTATTTTGGGGTGCATATGACTTTTTGATTGCTTGCTATTACACTTTTTGTGACGTAAGATGACAAAAAATGGCTTTTTTTACACCGTTTTTATTTTAATTTTTTTACGGTGGTCATCTGAGGGGTTAGATCATGTGATATTTTTATAGAGCCGGTCGATACGGACGCGGCGATACCTAATATGTATACTTTTTTTTTATTTATGTAAGTTTTACACAATGATTTCATTTTTGAAACAAAAAAAATCATGTTTTAGTGTTTCCATAGTCTAAGAGCCATAGTTTTTTCAGTTTTTGGGCGATTATCTTGGGTAGGGTATGATTTTTGCGGGATGAGATGACGGTTTGATTGGTACTATTTTGGCGTACATGCGACTTTTTTGATCACTTTTATTACCTTTTTTGGGAAGTAAGGTGGGCAAAATTTCAATTTCATCCTAGTTTTTTATTTTTTATTTTTATGGCGTTCACCGTTCGGGTAAAGTAACATAACCGTTTTATAGATCAGGTCGTTACGGACGCGGCGATACCAAACATGTGTAGGGAATTTTATTTTTTTCATTTTTAATCAGTGATAAATGTGTTTTTTGATTTTTACTTTTTTTTCACTTTTTTTTACTTTTTTTTTGACCCAGACCCACTTGGTTCTTGAAGATCCAGTGGGTCTGATGTCTGTATAATACAGTACAGTACAATATATATTGTTCTGTACTGTATTTTACTTACACTGAACAGATCTATGCTTTTTAGCACAGATCTGTTCAGCACCATGGACAGCAGGACGCCTGAGAGGCGTCCTGTTGCCATGGGAACCTTCCCCGTCTGCTCAGAACTTCGCAGACGGGGAAGGGTAAGGAGGGGATCTCTCGGGGGGCTGTCTGGGGGCTCTCTCCCTCTCCCATCGGGGGGCTGCAAAGGCACAGCAGCCCCCCGATGGGAGAGGGAGGGAGCTCCCTGCGCTGTTAACCTTTTCCATACAGCGGTCCGTACGGACCGCTGTATGGAAAGGGTTAACGGCTGACATCGCATCGCAGATGTCAGCCGTTTATACCAGGGTGCCAGCAATGTGCTGGCACCCTGGTATCCCCACTAGAAACCAACGATCATTCAAGGGGAGGCGGGCGGGGGATCGCGATCCCGCCTGCCGCACCGCCCGCCTCCCGCACCGCCCACACCGCCCGCAACCCTCCCCCTGCACCTCCCACCGGGCTAAAATCACTCGGGGGGTGCAGGGGGAGGGATACAGATCTATTTTAGGAATACTAAAGTTTCTGATCCCCGCGGTCAGGGACCGCAGGGATCAGAAACTGCAGAAATCGCAGCAAACCGCAGGTCTGAATTGACCTGCGGTTTGCCGCGATCGCCGACATGGGGGGGTCACGGGACCCCCCCGCGCATTTAGCCTAGGTGCCTGCTCGATGATTTGAGCAGGCACCGGGTTCCGATCACTGCCGGCCGGGCGGCAGTGATCGGAACAACACATGACGTACCGGTACGTCATGTGTCCTTAAGTACCAGGACATCATGACGTACCGGTACGTCATGTGTCCTTAAGAGGTTAAGTGACCTCCACAGTGCCCGCCCCTTTATGTGACCTCCACAGTGCCCGCCCCTTTAAGTGACCTCCACAGTGCCCGCCCCTTTATGTGACCTCCACAGTGCCCGCCCCTTTAACAGTGACCTGCACAGTGCCCGGCCCTTTAACAGTGACCTCCACATTGCCCGCCCCTTTAACAGTGAGCTCCTCCACAGTGCCTGCCCCTTTAACAGTGACCTCCACAGTGTCCGCCCCCTTTAACAGTCACCTCCACAGTGTCCGCCCCTTTAACAGTTACCTCTACAGTGCCTGCCCCTTTAACAGTGACCTACACTGTGACCGCCCCTTTAACAGTGAGCTACACAGTGCCTGCCCCTTTAACAGTGACCTCCACAGTGTCCGCCCCTTTAACAGTGACCTCCACAGTGCCTGCCCCTTTAACAGTGACCTACACTGTGCCCGCCCCTTTAACATCCAAGATGATGGATGCATGTAGCAGTGTAGTTGTGCCCTATGTGTCGCGCAGCCCTAGCCTAAAGCTGACACTACAGCAGTGAAGAAAAATGGCTGGATTGTTATGAAAACCTGGAGTAAAACTGTGTGTATGTGGGGACTAAGGGCCTGCGAGTTTCTATTCGCTGATAAGGGACATGTGACCGTGTGTATGGCAGTTGGGATATGAAGAGAAAGACTTGCAGTCTTGTATTGGCTAATGCAGGTCATTTTTTAGGAATATCTCAGGAACGGTACATCCTAGAGAGCTGTGACCCCCACAAGACTTCTTTCCAGGTAGCAAGGGATGTGTATACCAAGTTTCGTTGAAATTGATGGTTGCGTTTTTGAGGGATCGCGGAACACACATATATACATACATACGTCCTTTTTTATATATATAGATTCAGCCACTTCTGACATGCAATATTTAAAACATCAGTCTGTTTTCAAGCTGTCTGTTTTTTTATTATCTATTCAGCCAATGTTCATGTGTAGCACTTATCTCTGACCTCCTGACCTCACAAATACTCATTATTGCTCAATTCATATCAAACGTATAAGGACATGGCTTAAATAAGTGTTTATGAGGTCAGCATGTCACAGATAGGAGCTCTACATAAGCTGTCAGCTGACAGGATTCAAAGAAAACAGAACTGAACCTTGCATCTCAAAAACAGATAAACATTTTTAATAAAGACCAAAAAGACCAATCAAATGAATTTTAGCCCAAAATTAGTGAAACGCAATGTTAGAAAAAAAAGCCTCCGAATGTATACATAAAAAATAAATGTAACGGCCGACCAACATCTGTGTGAATGAGCCCTAAGGGCTACACAGTCAGGTTTTCTGAAGCAGTTTTAGAAGCCAAAATCAGGAGTGGACCATAAATGGAGAGAACGTATAAAGGGGCAGATAAGACCTCTCCTCTTTTTTTAATTCATTCCTGGTTTTGGCTTCAGGAAAACCTGACCGTGTGACCGTACCCTAATTCAAGTTGAGACTCATAATAAAGATACCGTTGTACACTGCACAACCATCAGGACACTTACCTTAAAAGCCAGGATGACACTAATAAAGAAGAGAATGATGACAACAAGGCATGTGGGATTGACCGATAGGATCTCCTCCTTGTATGGAAAATTGGATGGCTGGAAGATAAACACAATCCTGTTTGTTACAGCAGGGTCTATCAGAAAATGCACAGTAATAAATTGTATGTGTCAACCATCCTTGCTGAGAAGAGTGTTTCCAGCTGTGATCCCTGACAACGCAAGACATTAATGCTGTAAAGGTCCGTGAGAGGCCAGAATTACTTTAAGCAGAGTTACGGGACATGTTCAATTTTATTACATTTATGTGAAATAAAAGCTTTCAAGCCTCATGAGTTGTGCTCTGCAGAGACATTCAGGTATGATGTCTTATAGCGGACCTGTCAATGTAAGACAAAAACACTGCGGGTGACATTATGAATAAAGGAGCCCTCTACGAGACAATGCAAGTTCCTCATTAATCTAGATAGTAACTGGTCTCAGACAATATACTAGAAAAGAAATACGGTCAAATGCATTCTTTTCTGTTATTGAGACATGTCATAAAATGAGATCCATGGGTGGCCAGCTAGCTAGCATCTCCCAATGTTCCTCAAACTATGGAGTCCCATTACTGTCCTTGCAAGGTCCATGATTAAAATGAATTAGAGATATGTGACCCCTATCCTCAGCAGGTACCCTTTGTTATTGAGCTTGAAAAGGGCTCGCCATCGCACTTTATGTGAGAATAAAATACCAATAATAACCAATCCGTGAACGTTTAGCCCACTTTATTCTTTCTGGTTTAAGGAGATGTAAACTGACCCTCTTAGCGTCCAATGGTTTAAAGGCTATAGACACATTTAGGGGCATTTTTTATTACTGTATTCTACTTTGTGCAAAAGTATTTAGACACCTACACATTACACCTACAGCAGCTTTTATGACATCCCATTCTAAATCCATAAGCATTAATATGAAGTGGTCCTTCTAGCAGGCAAAACAGCTTCCACTATTCTGAGAAAGCTTTTCTCAAAATTTTGGAGTTTGTCTATGTGAATATTTGCCCATTCATGCAGAAGAAAACTGAGGTCAGACACTGATGTTGGATGAGAGGGTCCGGCTTGCAATCTCCATTCTAGTTCATCCCAAAGCTGTTCAATGGGACTGAGGTCAAGGCTGTATGCGGCCAGTCAAGTTCTTCTGCACCAAACTCACCCAACCAGGTCTTTATGGACCTTGCTTTGTGCCCTGGGGCACAGTCAAGCTGGAAAATAAAATGGCCTTCCCTCCAACTGTTCCCATAAAGTTGGAAGCATACAATTGTCCAGAATGTCTTGGTATGCTGAAGTATTAAAATTTCCCTTCACTGGGACTAAGAGGCCTAAGCCAACCCCTGAAAAACAACCCCATATCATTATTCCTCCTCCATCAGACTTTTTAGTTGGCACAATGCAGTCAGGCGGATAACATTCACCAAACCCAGACTAGTCCATCAGACTGCCAAATAGAGAAGTCCGATTCCTCACTCCACAGAACATGTTTCCACTGCTCCAGAGTCCAGTGTCGGCATGCTTTACGCCATTACATCTGACGCTTGGCATTGTGCCAGGTGAAGTGAGGCTTGCATGCAGCTTCTCGACCATGGAAACTCATGCCATGAGGCTCCTGGTGCACAGTTTTTGGGCTGATGGAGGTTTGGACTCTGCAGTTATGAAGTCAGCAGATCGTTGGTGACTTTTATGCACTATGTTTCTGAGCACTGGACAACCCTGCTCTAACATTACATGATCTCCACTTCATGGCTGAGTTCCTGTGGTTACTGAATGTTTCCACTATGCAATAATACCCCTCATAGCTGATGGTGGAATATCCAGGAAGGAAGAAATTTCATGAACTGACTTTTAGCAGCGGTGGCATCCTATTAAAGGACCACACTGCAATTCAGTGAGCTCTTTAGAATGACCCATTCTTCCACACATGTTTGTAAAAGCAGACTATATGACTAGGGGTTGGATTTTATACACCTGTGGCAGTGGGACTCAATGAAGCACCTCAATTCAGTGATTAAGAGATTTGCCCTAATACTTTTCTCCATATACTGTATCTTGGACTAAAAATAATTTTTACACTTAGTCTTTATTAAAAAAAATTCAACGGTTTGTCTTACAAGTTTCACTCTCTCAGCAGACTGTTTTTCTGCTTCTCACTGAAATCTATCACTCATTTAATCCAAATTATTAGTATGATCATAATTTAGCTTCAATGAGTGTTTATGAGCTGTTAGGAAAGTACAGATAAAGGGTACAAGCGAGCTATCAGAGCTCGGCCACTGATGTGATAGGGCGTTTCTGCACGTCTCTGACAGACAACATTTAAGACACACAAGAAGATTTGGGACATTTTAGAGTCTTTCAGAGACAGTGTAAAGATTATGAACAAAAAGTATATTTAGCTAGGTAGAATGAATTACTAGGTAGAAAGGTTTTATTATTAGGGACAGCATAGTGCCAATTACATTGTCTGCAACCAGAGCTGGAGCTGATCATATATAAACTGCTGCGCTACATAAGGTCATTTAAAGAGACCGTGCTTTTTATGTACAGGAGCCAGTCTTTTTTTGTCCAAAAACCTGTTGCAAAGCTTCTATGGTTCATAAGCATGCAAAAGGCATATTTCTTAGCATCATATATTTTTCTGCGCAATTGCACCTTTTTTTCCAAAGGCCTGTTGCAATTTTTCTACCATATATACGTGCGCAAATAATCTAATTTTAGTGCATAAATAGTGTATAGTTTGGTTGCACAAGCGAGAGGATGTTTAATTGAACCTATATATTTTCCCCCAAAAAAATGTTTCTACAGTTTATAAGAGTAAAAAGAACTTAAATGAGCATATTTTAGTGTATTTTTACATTTTAAACATTTTTAAAAGGCATAAATACAATGGCATGGTGTGTTTTTAAACATGGCATTTATTAGCATCATCAACAATACGTTTACCCATAATACGTTTACCCATAGCTATATATGTCATTGTCACTCTGATATTATTTACTATTGCTGTTTTTGTGTTAAAGAACTTGAAAGAGGGGAAAGAGAGAGAGAAAAACAAAGAAAAGTGTATAAAAAGAAAAAGAAAAAGACAAAGAAATATATGAATCCCAGGAAACATCACAGTGTCATATATTAATCTTCAGACCAGTTGAGCACTTTTGATTTGGGTAGAATTGATTAAGTAGAATTAGAGATGAGTGAATCTATTTGCAAATTCGTTCCGAATCTCTAATTTCTTAGGCACCAAATTGAACCCAATTTTTTCCGGTTCGATTCGGAAGAACCTTGAAAACGACGCCCAGCACTTAAGCAATCAATAGTGTTCTGTCACCACCAGGCAGGAGGTAATTGCAGTCAGTTGCGGCCAAGCAATGTCCTCACTTTGCAGTAGCAATGATAAAAGTAGATAAAGTTACACCTATCAGACCGAGGGGACAGGCGAGGAAAAATTAAAAGATTAACTAAACGAGATAGGAGCTTTCATAAAAAACAACAACTGTGTTTTAGAGGACTAAAGGGGGTTATATACCGATTTCCAGGGCAATTGGAGCAACTTTGGTTCAGAACGAATAGATTCGGGCCAGAACCAAACGTTTTCAAAAATTTGAAGAATATGAAACGTACCCAATATTGGAAGATTCGCTCATCTCTAGTTAGAATCTGCCCTGAAAATAATTTTAAGAAATTCGTTCATCTATAATAACGATCAATTGGAAAAATAATTTTTGGCAGAAGCTAAGTAGAATGCAATAATAAAAATAATTTCCCCCATAGGTTTCCATAGCCTTTAACTTTTTGTTGCATCATATAGATACACCAGTTTATACTGCACCGTTTTACCATAAGTGAACACCTGAATATAAAACAAAAAAAAAGAAGAAAAGAAAACACGTCTAATCTGAGCAATTTAATTTTAATCAGGAAATGATGTCAGTTTTTTGGCCTTTCCTCAAGAGGGACTAAGCCAAGTAGATAATGAATGAATGACTTGTAAAATACAGTTCTTAGTATGCATGTGCAGGCTTGCACTATGATATCATTTGACATTTAACGGATGCACAAAAATTCCGAACACAGGAGATGGTATAAAGCAAAAAGGAAAAATACAGAATATAAAAACAGGCAAAATCCCCATAATTAAGATAGCCACCATAAAAAAATTTAGGGTTTTTCTAGGAATTAAATATTGATGATCTATTCTCAGGTTAAGTCATCAATATCAGATTAGTGGAGATCCAACTCCCAGCACCCCTGCCAATCAGCTGTTTGAAGGGACCTCAGTGCTCGGAGAAGCGCTCCAGCCTTTATATACTAAACCAAGCATAGGTCCGTACATTGTATAGCTGCTGTGCTTAGTATTGCAGCTCAATTGTGTTCACTTAAAATGTACTGTGCTGCAGAAAGGTCATGTGCCCGGTGAACTTGACGTCACAGGCTTAGGAAGAGGTAGTAGTGCTCACCGGAGAGCCACAGCCTCTTCAAACAGCTGATCAGTAGGGGTGCCAGAAGGCTGACCCTCAACAATCTGATATTGATGACCTATTCTGAGTATAGGTCATCAATACTGTACTCCCAGATAGAGTTGATCGCGAATATTCTAATCGCGAAATTTTTATCATGAATATTGGCACTTCGAGAATTTGCGAATATCTAGATTTAGTGCTATATCTTCATAATCGCGAATATTGTACATTTTTTTCATCAGTTCCCATAATCCCTCTCTGCTTCTTGCTTGTAGACCAATGAGAAGGCTGCAATATCTTTGACTTTAGGAGTAGTGTTGATTGCGAATTTTCGTATCGCAAATTTTTATCGCAAATTTTCCCATTGCCAATTTTCAAAATCAAGAAAATAATGACTGGAGATCACAAATTCGCGAATATATGACGAATATTCGTCCAAATATTTGCGAAATATTGCGAATTCGAATATTGCCCTGCCGCTTATCACTGCTCCCAGAATACCACTTTAAGTGCCTATTTAGCGTGCCTTCACGCGTGGCAGATTTTTTAGCAGAAAATGAAAATTTGTTTCATTCATTTGAATAAAGTAATTTTGGCAGGAAGCACATGGATTTCTGCACTCCTCATTCAGATGAATGGAACTGATTTTTCAGTCACAGAGATTTTCAGCAAGAAAACAGCAAATGTGGAAGATACCAGTGATCTGCTTATTATATGCTGCTTCATGTATATGTGATGCACTTTAATATGCTACATATGATATGCCAATTAATGTGCCTTATGCCGCTGTGAGATGCCGTTATGATAAGTAATGAATGCTCCACTGTGGGTTAAATGCCCTAAGTATCCATGCCACGTATAAGATGTATATTGATGACACAGGTAGCCTATGACTAGGAAAATGCCCATGTGAGCCATATACCCTCACACAGGATATTGAAGGGCACTGCATCCATGTAGCTGTCTAGCATGCTCCTGTAGTTGATAAACAGAGGTGCCCAGAAGCTTCCTAAAGAAGTTGTAGAGAACACTGAAGCTGTTGGTATAGAGAGGGCCAGCCGTACTGCACAGTAGTTAGCTAGCAAGTGGAGGTGACTGACGCTCACAAATTGGCGCACTGTTGGGAGACTCTTGTAAACCACCAAACTTGTTGCCCCATGTGAAAACGACTGTTACAAGTGACAACTGTAATCGCCTGATCCCCTGCCATCCTTGAGTGGGGAGCCATTCAGGCCCCGTGGACAGTTCTAGATCTTGTACAATAGCATATTTCAGACACTGTGGACAGTTCTAGACCTTACACTATAACATGTATCAGGCCCTGGAGATAGCTCTAGACCTTGCACCCTAGACATAGGTGGATTGGCCATAGACCCTACAGGGGAATTTCCCGGTGGGCCAATGCCCAGGGGACCACCTAATCCCTCCTCTTGGCTATCAACAAGGTACATAAGGATCTGATGCTCTCAGCATTAACTAATGTAGGAGCATCAGTCTCTTATGCACCTGGCCAGTGCCCTCTGGAATTGAATTATATTCCCCTCAGGACGATGATACAGCTTCATACTGTGGGGCGAGCAGCAGTATTTTGTGCTGCACTGTGGTACCTGGTTCTGCTACGGCATTATATTTTTCTGCACTGTGGTATTTGGTTCTGCTGGGGTGGTATTTTGTCCTGCACTATGGTATTACTGGGCCTGCCTATGTCTGTTGTCCTACCTACAATATGAGGCCAATTGTAGTTTTTTTTTTTCCAGGGACACTTAAAGTTCCCAGTCCGTCCCTGCATGTTAACGTATGTATGGCATTGTCAGATGTATCCGTTTAACGTATATGTTTTTTGTATACGTTAAATATGGGACTAAATCGTGATCTGAACCCAGACAAGAAAGACTTGAAAGAACTTTTTGAAAATCACTTAATCCAGACAATGTACAGTTAAAGGGCATCTGTCAGCAGATTTGTCCCTATGACACTGGCTGACCTGTTACATGTGCACTTGGCAGCTGAAGGCATCTGTGTTGGTCCCATGTTCATATGTGCCCGCATTGCTGAGAAAAATGATGTTTTATTATATGCAAATGAGGCTCTAGGAGCAACGGGGGAGTTGCCATTACACCTAGAGCCTCTGCTCTCTCTGCAACTGCTGCACCCTCTGCACTTTGATTGACAGGGAAAATGTCATCACACCTGTTATAGAGGGTGCGGCAGTTGCAGAGAGAGCAGAGCCTCCAGGTGTAACGGCAACACGCCTGTTGCTCCTAGAGCCTCATTTGCATATAATTAAACATCATATTTCTCAGTAATGCGGGCACATATGAACATGGGACCAACACAGACGCCTTCAGCTGCCAAGTGCACATGTAACAGGTCAGCCAGTGTCATAGGGACAAATCTGCTGACAGATGCCCTTTAAATCTTCACATGTATAAAAGACCATTTCAACTAAACTAGTTTTTGATCTTGGGTTTATGTGTGTCAGGCTGAAAGAATGAGAAACCCACAATATGATTCACTTTTTATTCGGTCTGTGGTGTTTCCTGTATAACTCTGCAAGCTAAGCAGTAACGTTTCGCCAACAATTATGTTCCTGCTGCACAGATCTGCGCCAGCGCTGTAGAGTAGTATTGGAAGAACAGCCAAGAGGATCTCATTACTTGAGCGGCGCAGACTATATCTTTTGCAATTATGGAGACTTATTGGCCAGCATAATCTGCAGATGCTCTTTCGAAGACTTAGGAGAACAATTCATTAGCAGAACAGGAAGAGCAGCGAGGAAACACTTTCACCCTTTTTTTTTACTCTCCTCGCCCTTTCTCTGCACGCCTGCTGAAATACCTTGGAGGCTCTTCTGTTAATTAAAGGAAAAAAATGGGACGGGATTTTGCTGTTTTATTCAGCCAAAGTACAGTATGTCTCAGTCACACCCTGTGCCTCTGAGACTGGTCATGTGACCTGATGATGTCACCTAAACTGTAACGCAGAGACAATGTTACTGATGGATGGAGCACAGTAATCTAATGGGAGGCTACGCTAAGCTGAGAAAATGTACATTTTAGTCTGTTACCAGGAAATTCTCAATTTAACCACAATGCAAGCAGGGCTAGCTCAGCTGAATGTAATGATACCTTTCGCTTAGCAATTAGTTGCTTCATTCTGGAGGAAAGGTACTTTTAATCCATATGCAAATGAGCAGTTAAAAGAAATCTCTCAGTGCACTTAAAGGGAGTCGGTCACCAGCAACGGTTTGTATGGACACACAGCTGTGCTTCACCTGATGCTGCTTTTCTTTTGTTGATCCGAGGCTCTGTTCCTGAGTTATGATATTCTTTCCTAATATGCAAATTAGGCCTCTGGTGCAATGAGGGTCCTTGTTGCACCCAAGCTCCACTCATTACTGTGGCTTTTCAATGCGTTTTTGCTGGTCAGAAGCAACAGAGTAAAGAATGCCGAAGTACCAGACCTGGACAATAGACATGACATGAGTTGAGCTATTTCTGGGAGAAGAGAAACAGACCTTTGTGCTAAACTTATGCAACGGGCGCCTCCCCCCAGGGCCCAACTATAACGCGCAGGTGTAGGAATGCTGAGTAGTTAAGTGCGGCCTAAAATGTCTCTTTATGTGTGTCACGGTGATCCTACCTGGATACCGCTGGACCCCAGGCTTTGGCTCTGAAGCAATAAATAGGGGGAATATTTGAGGAATTTGAAAGAAAGATTCGCCAGAGTCCAGACCTTGTAGGTAGTTGAACAGCAGATTTACTTTAATAAATATTAATCAGAAACAGTCTTGAAGCTTTGTCTTGGTTCCAGCAGGCTTTAGCATTAAACTGGCAGGCAAACTCCACTGCTATATCTTTCTCTCTGACTCTGCTGTACTGACAGGCTTGCTGTATAACTCAGCTTCTTCTGTATACTGCACTCTCTCTCTGTAGTCTGGCTCTAGGTTATACCAGGGAATTTTCCTCCTGGCCCCTGAGGCTTCAAGCTTTGGCCTCCATGGTGCAGGCTTCAAGCTTTGGCCTTCCCATAGCAGGGGGTAAGCTAATCTGACTAGAACTTCTGCCCTACCCTTCCTGCTGGAAGTAGGATGCGACCACTTCTCTCCAAAGGAGGGTTAGAATGGAATCGTAAGTTCCATTATATTTACATACAGTTCTCCCGTGTTTGCTGCCACCTGCTGGTAAACCAGGCGCATTACATGTGAACATAACAAAAATACCAAACTTCAAAAAAGCTAAATTTAGCCAACTAAGAGAGGCCATAGGCCTAACTAACTGGGACAAAGTCCTCAAAAATAAAAATACAGCCACAAAATGGGATATTTTTAAAAGCATCCTAAAATCCTTGTGAGAGGTACATACCGTATGGAAATAAAAGGTTAAGGAACAAGAAGAAACCAATGTGGATAAATAGACCTGTAAAGATAGCAATAAATGACAAAAAGAAAGCATTTAAATCACTATAACAGGAGGGTTGTGAGGAAGCACTGAAAAACTATAAGGAAAAAAAATAGAATATGTAAAAAACAAATAAAAGCGGCCAACGAGAGCAAAACTAACCCTAAAATGTTCTTCAATTATATAAATGGTAAAAAGTATAAATCTGAAGGTGTCGGCCCTTTACAGAGTGATGAGGGGGGAGTTTCAGAGAGCAATGAGGAGAAAGCAAAGCTAATTAAAAAAAAATTCTCCACTGTATTCACTGAAGGAAATAAACTGTCAGATGAAATGCAGAATGTAAAAGTAAATTTCCCATTAAAAGTGCCCTGTCTGACCCGGGAAGAATTACAGCAGCGTCCTAAAAAGATTTAAATAGACAAATCTCCAGGACCAGATGGCATACACAGCCATATCCTAAGAGAATTAAAGGGAACCTGTCACCTCAAAATTGCATCTACACCTGCCAGCAGTACCTCATAGTAGCCCGCAGCCTGTTAATAATCATATGTTTCATCCTGTTGTCCGATGCTACGTAAGTTCAAAAAACTCAGTTTTATTCTCCATCAGCGCTATAGTGCCGGCCAGCTTCAAGTCAAGGGGGCAGCGGCCTCCTTGCTTCAAGTCAAGGTAACCACACCCCCTAACCGTCCCCTCTTGCCTGAGAGTGACAGCCTGCAGTGCGGCCGCGATTCCCCAAGTTCCGCACATGCGCATTGCGCCGCTGAAACCCGGCTAACAGTGGCAGCAGCAGATGGGATAGCGCATTACTACAGAGCGCACCGCGCATGCGCAAGACTTGGGGAATCTTGGCCGCACTGCAGGCTGTCACTCTCAGGCAAGAGGGGACGGTTAGGAAGCGTGGTTACCTTGACTTGAAGCAAGGATGCTGCTGCCCCCTTGAATTCAAGCTGGCCGGCACTATAGCGCTGATGGAGAATAAAACAGTTTTTTTTTAACTTACGCAGCATCGGACAACATGATGAAACATATGATTATTAACAGGCTGCGGGCTACTATGAGGTACTGCTGGTGGGTGTAGATGCATTTTTGAGGTGACAGGTTCCCTTTAAGTAATGTCATAGCCAGACCCTTATTTCTGATATTTGCGGACTCTATACATACAGGGAATGTCCCACAGGATTGGCGCATAGCAAATGTGGTGCCAATATTCAAAAAGGGTCCAAAAACAGAGCCTGGAAACTATAGGCCGGTAAGTTTAACATCTGTTGTGGGTAAACTGTTTGAAGGTTTTCTAAGAGATGCTATCCTGGAGCAACTCAACGAAAATAATCAAATAACGCCATATCAGCATGGCTTCATGAGAGAGCGGTCATGTCAAACTAATTTAATTAGTTTCTATGAGGAGGTAAGTTCTAGACTTGACAGCGGCGAATTAATGGATGTCGTATATCTGGACTTCTCCAAAGCATTTGATACTGTACTGCTTAAAAGGTTAGTATATAAAATGAGAATGCCCGGACTGTCACTAGTGGGGTACCTCAGGGGTCAGTATTGGGCCCTATCCTCTTCAATATATTTATTAATGATCTTGTAGAAGGCTTGCATAGTAAAATATACATTTTTGCAGATGACACTAAACTGTGTAAAGTAATTGACACGGAAAAGGACAGTATACTACTACAGATGGATCTGGATAGACTGGAGGCTTGGACAGAGAAGTGGCAGATGAGGTTTAAGGCCTCATGCACACGGCCGTGTTCCGCGGCCGAGAGCGGTCCGTGGTAACCCGGCCGGGATTCCTTCTGACAGCAGGAGCGCACGGCGTCATTGGTTGCTATGACGCCGTGCGCTTCATGCCGCCGCTGCTGTACAGTGATACACTCGTATAGATCATACCAGTGTATCACTGTACAGCAGCGGAGGCATAAAGCGCACGGCGTCATATCAACCAATGACGCCGTGCAATCCTGCTGTCAGAAGGAATCCCGGCCGGGTTACCACAGACCGCTCTCGGCCGCGGAACACGGCCGTGTGCATGAGGCCTAACACTGACAAATGTAAGGTTATGCACATGGGTAGGAATAATGCAAGTCACCTGTACATACTAAATGGTGAAACATTGGGTAACACTGACATGGAAAAGGACCTAGGAATTTTAGTGAACAGCAAACTAAGCTGTAGAAACAAGTGTCAGGCAGCTGCTGCCAAGGCCAATAAGATAATGGGTTGCATCAGAAGGGGCATAGATGCCCGTGATAAGAACATAGTCCTACCACTTTACAAATCACTAGTCAGACCACACACGGAGTACTGTGTACAGTTCTGGGCTCCTGTGAACAAGGCAGACATAGCAGAGCTGGAGAGGGTTCAGAGGAGGGCAACTAAAGTAATAACTGGAATGAGGGAACTACAGTACCCTGAAAGATTATCAAAATTAGGGTTATTCACTTTAGAAAAAAGACGATTGAGGGGAGATTTAATAACTATGTATAAATATATCAGGGGTCAGTACAGAGATCTATCCCATCATCTATTTATCCCCAGGACTGTGACTGTGACGAGGGGACATCCTCTGCGTCTGGAGGAAAGACGGTTTGTACACAAACATAGAAGAGGATTCTTTACGGTAAGAGCAGTGAGACTATGGAACTCTCTGCCTGAGGAGGTGGTGATGGTGAGTTCACTAAGGCTACTTTCACACTTGCGGTAGAGTTATCTGGCAAGCAGTTCCGTCGCCGGAACTGCCTGCCGGATCAGGCAAAACGTATGCCAACTGATAGCATTTTAAGACTGATTAGGATCCTGATCCGTCTTAAAAATGCATTGCAAGAACGGATCAGTTTTGTCATACGGACAAACGGATCAGTTTTGATTTTTTTTCAATTTTTTTTCGGTCTGCGCATGCGCAGACCGGAAGGACGGATCCGGCATTCCGGTATTTTGAATAATACATTCCTATTGGCCGGAGATAAAACCGTAGCATGCTGCGGTTTTATCTTTGTCCTGATCAGTCAAAAAGACCGAACTAAAGACATCCTGATGCATCCTGAACGGATTTCTCTCCATTCAGAATGCATTAGGATAAAACTGATCAGTTCTTTTCCGTTATAGAGCCCCTAGGACGGAACTCTATGCCGGAAAAGAAAAACGCAAGTGTGAAAGTACCCTAAAAGAGTTCAAGAAGGGCCTGGATGTATTTCTAGAGTTTAATAATATTACAGGCTATAGCTACTAGAGAGGGGTCGTTGATCTAGGGAGTTATCTGATTGCCTGAATGGAGTCGGGAAGGAATTTTTTTCCCCTTCAGTGGGGGAAATTTGCTTCTACCTCACAGTTTTTTTTTTTGCCTTCCTCTGGATCAACTTGCAGGATAACAGGCTGAACTGGATGGACAAATGTCTTTTTTCGGCCCTATATACTATGTTACTATGTACAGTATGTCCTTATATTAAACGTCAAGGTGAAAGAGAGAGAAAGAAAACTAATGTGTTTAGTCCTCTTCTCACTCTTGGTAGTGTGGGTGGGGAATCTGAGAATGTACTTTTGTCATTGACCAGTAGTACCCGATTTCTCCTGCCTGCCAAGATGGCGCTAGACTCCAAAACTGTGGGAATTTAAGTATTTATTGACAGTGGGGCAGGGGTGGACAGTGGGGCCTAGTGGATGGGCAATTTGTCCGAATGCATGGTTTTACAAGTACATTAGACAAAAATATTTTGGTGTTTGCGATTGATTCCGCTCCATCTCACAAAAGTATTTGTCACAAATTGTGCAGGACATTCGCCTAAAGGTGGGAGATTCTCATCAAGAATCAATTTCATGTTTTGTGCTGGAGGGTCTGCCTGCTCCTCTGGTGCTAGGTTTACCGTGGTTATCCAAACATAATCCTACCATCGTTTGGCAAGCGAGACAGATTTTTGATTGGAGTGATTTTTGCATAGACAACTGTCTTAGCACATCGCTTTCTGTTGTAACCACTAAAATTGTACCTTCTTTTATTTCAGATTTTTCTTATGTATTCTCTGAAAGTGGAGACCAGGAGTTATATCGGGAGTATGATTGCCCCGTCAACCTTATTCCCGGAGCTAGATTGCCCAAGTCTCGGTTGTAGAATCTTTCTGAACCCGAAAGAGTAGCCATGCGAGAATATATCACCGAGAGCTTGGCTAAAGGTCATATCACCAGCGGCTACAGGGTTCTTATTTGTAAAAAAGAAGGACGGAACCCTTAGGTCATGTTTGGACTTCCGTGAGCTTAATCGCATTACTGTCCGTGATCCCTATCCCCTTCTATTGATCCCAGATTTGTTCAATCAGATTGTCGGTGCCAAGGTGTTCTCTAAATTGGATTTGAGGGGGGCATATAATCTGATAAGGATCAAGGAGGGGGATGAATGGAAGACGGCCATTAATACCCCTGAAGGTCATTTTCAGAATTTGGTCATGCCTTTTGGGTTGACCAATGCTCCTGCTGTTTTTCAACATTTCATCAATGACATCTTTCCATCATCTGGTAGGCAGGTTTGTGGTGGTGTACATGGATGATATTTTAATTTATTCCCCCAACATGGGGAAGCATCAGGATCACGTGAGACAGGTCTTACAGATCCTAAGGGAGAATAAATTGTATGCTAACATGGAGAAATGTGTATTTGTGGTTCCGGAAGTGCAATTCCTGTGGTACCTGCTCTTATCTTTGGGTTTTCGTATGGATCCTGAAAAAGTCTGTGTTGTGTTGGACTGGGATCGACCCGAAAATCTGAAAGCGCTCATGCGATTTTTGGGGTTCACCAACTACTACCGTAAATTTATCTTGAATTACTCGACTGTTGTTAAACCATTAACAGATATGACTAAGAAAGGTGTGGATTTCTCAGTGTGGTCTGATGAGGCATTACAAGCCTTTTCAGCTGTGAAGAAATGTTTTGCTTCAGCTCCTCTACTGGTGCAACCTGATGTGTCACAGCCATTTATTGTGAAAGTTGACGCATCCGGGGTAGGGGTTGGAGCAGTCTTGTTTCAGGGTCCTTTTCCTAGCAAATGGCGACCATGTGCTTTTTTTCCTCTAAAAAACTCTCTACTGCTGAAATAAATTATGATGTAGGTAATAGAGAGTTGCTGGCCATTAAGTTGGCTTTTGAGGAATGGCATCATTGGTTGGAAGGAACGATTCATCCCATTACGGTAATTACTTATCACAAAAATCTGGCCTATCTTCATTGTATCCACCCCTTTATCCTGAACTTGAGGCAGAGGTGTTGGAGGCCCAGGGAAATGCACCTAATTCTTGACCTCCAGGGAAGTTGTTTGTTCCTTCGGAACTACGTACGGCACAAGGTGTTTCAAGAACATCACAGTACTGTTCTTACGGGACACCATGGGAGCAGATCCACGGTTGATCTCATTTCCTGGAGATTCTGGTGGCCAGGGTTACGTAAATGTGTTGAGGGTTATGTGGCAGCTTGTGAGACTTGTGCGCGTGCCAAGGTGACACATACTCGGCCTCCAGGATCTCTACTTCCCTTGTCTATCCCGTCCCGACCGTGGACTCATTTGTCCATGGACTTTATGTGATTCTGGTGGTTGTTGATCGCTTCAGTAAGATGTCGCGCTTTATAGCATTATCAGGTCTACCTAATGTTAAAACTCTCTTAACATTGTGAAACTACACGGTAACCCCTCTGATGTGGTGTCTGATAGAGGGGCTCAGTTTGTTTCCAAATTCTGGAAGGCGTTCTGTACTCGCCTGGGGGTACAATTGTCCTTCTTTTCGGCCTTTCATCCTCAGTCGAACAGACAGACTGAGCGCACTAACCAGAATCTGGAGACTTATTTGAGATGTTTTGTCTCTGAGAATCAGGAGGAGTGATCTTCATTTTTGTCGTTGGCTGAGTTTGCCATAAATAACCATAGGCAGGAGTCCACTGATAAGGGTACTTTCACACTTGCGGCAGAGAGATCCGGCAAGCAGTTCCGTCGCCGGAACTGCCTGCCGGATCAGGCGAAACGTATGCCAACTGATGGCATTAGTAAGACTGATCAGGATCCTTATCAGTCTTAGGGCTCTTTCACACTTGCGTTGTCCGGATCCGGCGTGTACTCCGTTTGCCGGAGGTGCCCGCCGGATCCGGAAAAACGCAAGTGAACTAAAAGCATTTGAAGACGGATCCGTCTTCAAAATGCGTTCAGTGTTACTATGGCACCCAGGACGCTATTAAAGTCCTGGTTGCCATAGTAGTAGTGGGGAGCGGGGGAGCAGTATACTTACCGTCCGTGCGGCTCCCGGGGCGCTCTAGAATGACGTCAGAGCGTACCCTTGCGCATGGATGACGTGTCCATGTGATCACGTCATCCATGTGCGTGGGGCGCCCTGACGTCACTCTGAAGCGCCCTGCGAGCTGCACGGACGGTAAGTATACTGCTCCCCCGCTCCCCACTACACTTTACCATGGCTGCCAGGACTTTAGCATCCTGGCAGCCATGGTAACCATTCAGAAAAAGCTAAACGTCGGATCCGGCAATGCGCCGAAACGACGTTTAGCTTAAGGCCGGATCCGGATTAATGCCTTTCAATGGGCATTAATTCCGGATCCGGCCTTGCGGCAAGTGTTCAGGATTTTTGGCTGGAGCAAAAAGCGTAGCATGCTGCGGTATTTTCTCCGGCCAACAAACGTTCCGGTCCGGAACTGAAGACATCCTGATGCATCCTGAAGGGATTTCTCTCCATTCAGAATGCATAAGGATAATCCTGATCAGGATTCTTCCGGCATAGAGCCCCGACGACGGAACTCTATGCCGGAAGACAAGAACGCAAGTGTGAAAGAGCCCTTAAAAATGCCTGATCAGTCGAAAAAATGCATTGAAATGCCGGATACGTCTTTCCGGTGTCATCCGGCAAAACGCATCCAGCATTTATTTTTTTTCACTTTTTTTTCAGTCTGCGCATGCACAGACCGGAAGGACGGATCCGGCATTCCGGTATTCTGAATGCCGGATCCGGCACTAATACATTCCTATGGGAAAAAATGCCGGATCCGGCATTCAGGCAAGTCTTCAGTTTTTTCCGCCGGAGATAAAACCGTAGCATTATTTAGCAAAATGGGGTTCTCGCTTAACCTGAGAAGGGGGAAAAAAGTAATTGGGCACTGACTTGCGCACCTGAGGGATGTTTCTGCAGATGGGGGGAGTCCTTACAAACATGTCCATCTGGATGAGGGCCAAACCATGGGCAACAAACAAGCAAAATAGCCAACATGTCCTCACCCTTCAGGAGTAGTCCAAGATGTGCCTCCCATTAGTCCATGATCATTTTGGCTTGATCTTCAAAGGAAAGGAGCTCCTTAGAGGAGGTTCCTGAAGTCCTCCTCACTGCTGCCGCTGAAGGACATGAGAGGGCGCTCCAGCCAATTGTATGCAAGACTGGCTGCTTTGGTGGATCTCCACTGACCTCTTGTGGAGGACTCTGGTAATGACCGGCTGTTCACACTAGCTGCCGCAATTTGTTGCTTAACAGGGCCGGAACCTCCTACTGGGGCAGGGGAGCTCAGAATCTCCGGCTGTAGGGGCTGTGGCCAAGGGATCTCCAGTGGTGGTGATGGAGCCCTGGAAACTCTTGCTGCAGTGGACACCATCTTCCAAGGGGAGCTGGTAGTTGACCACCGCCGGGTTGTAGGAAAACACGGTAGTGGACAGGCATCCCAGCTGGACAGTTGGCGGGGGCAAACCCGGGATCAGAAGCTCCAGCTGAGGCTGTGACTTCTCTTGGAAGCGGAGGACTCCCTCCGCGGTCTCCTGGAGGCAGCGCACGTGGTCTGCGGCGGCTGGATCCTCCTGCCAGCACTCAGCTGCTGGCAACGGGACAAAAGGTTTGGATAGGAAGGTCACCCTGGTGGCGAACAGTTCCTTGAGGGACTCCATGGGGGTGTACTCCACGTGGTCCCATGCGTACAAGTTGTGACGGGCCTGGGGCAGGTAGGGGCGTTTCACAGACCTGCGTCCCACAAATAGTTCCTCGCCGCTCTCGTCATCCACCAGAAAACCGGAGCCATGTTCCACAGAGAACCACAGCACGGTCCCTTGGCGCCGTTCCAGCCTCGGATCCCCCGGTCGTGGGTTTTCCAGGACGTGGATCACTCACTCCTTGATACTTTTCTTGTAGTCCCACAGAGTCTGGGCATTCGCTGTAACCTCCGACGGACCGTCAGGTTCAAGTTGGAGAACGAACTGCTCTTCCTGAGGGGTGGAGTGGACACTCCAGCCGCCTCCACTGCACCAGCCAACACGGCGGACGCCTTGGACCTTCTCTCTGGGTCCCGCTGCACCTGGGATAGGCGTACTTTTTGCAGGGCAGCCTGCACCTTGGGCTCGTCGCCTCACACCATTTTGGCCTAGTTGGGCTGCAGTGGACGCACCATTTTGTCGTCTTCTGTTTCTCTGGCACACACTGGTTAGAGAGGAGGAGTCTTAGGGGTGGAGTCTTCACTCTTTGCAATTGCACTGGGCAGTTCCCGGTGGGCAGGGCTGTTACTTCCAGCTCTTGGGCTGGGCGTTTCCCTGTTTTCCCACTCTTGAGGTACAAGAAGAACATACGCCATCACAGGCAAAGATGGCGGATTAACCCCTCGGTAGCCGGCGCGCACTTTCCTGCGCCTGTCGCTCCGCAATAAATGTAGTAAAGTCATTTTTCATGGGATTCTCTGTAAATCTATTGGCCTGTAGCATAAAGGCATGCAAGTAAATACTGTTTGTGACGCCAATTGCAACTTGAGCCTCCCCCCAGGGCCCTACTATAACGAGCGACCCAGGTGTAGGTATAGTGCGGCCTAAAATGTCTCTTTATGTGTGTCACGGTGCTCCTACCTGGATACCGCTGGACCCCAGGCTTTGGCTCCGAAGCAATAAATAGGGGGAATAATTGAGGGATTTGAAAGAAAGATTGAGTCCAGACCTTGTAGGTAGCTGAACAGCAGATTTACTTGAATAAACGTTCATCAGAAACAGTCTTTAAGCTTTGTCTTGGTCCCAGCAGGCTTTAGCATTAAACTGGCAGGCAAACTCCACTCTGCTATATCTTTCTCTGACTCTGATGTACTGACAGGCTTGCTGTATAACTCATCTTCTTCTGTATGCTGCACCCTCTCTCTGTAGTCTGGCTCTAGGTTTCCTCCTGAGGCTTCAAGCTTTGGCCTCCATGGCCAGCAGAGCTTATGGTGCTTTGGCTGGCATGGGCACATCCAGCAGGGACGTGCCCCTGCACACCCTTCCCCTAGCAGGGCGTAAGCTAGACTGACTAGAACTTCTGCCCCACCCTTCCTGCAAGAAGTAGGACTCGCCCACCTCTCTCCAGAGGGGGGGGGGTTAGAATGGAATGGAAGTTCCATTCTATCTACATACAGCTCATATTTACTGCTACCTGCTGGTGAACCAGGCACATTACATGTGAACATAACAGTTGCATAACAAAATAGGAATGCACATTGTGGAGGACCTGGAATAAATACACAAGATGACATGAGGTTAGACCAATAAAGACAGTAGCAGGGTGTAGGAATGCTAACACCACTCGGGGCTGTTACACTTAGGGCTCTTTCACACTTGCGTTTTTTTCTTCCGGCATAGAGTTCCGTCGTCGGGGCTCTATGCCGGAAGAATCCTGATCAGGATTATCCTAATGCATTCTGAATGGAGAGTAATCCGTTCAGGATGCATCAGGATGTCTTCAGTTCCGGTACGGAACGTTTGTTGGCCGGAGAAAATACCGCAGCATGCTACGCTTTTTGCTCCGGCCAAAAATCCGGAACACTTGCCGCAAGGCCGGATCCGGAATTAATGCCCATTGGAAGGCATTGATCCGGATCCGGCCTTAAGCTAAACGTCGTTTTGGCGCATTGCCGGAGCCGACATTTAGCTTTTTCAGAGTGGTTACCATGGCTGCCGGGACGCTAAAGTCCTGACAGCCATGGAAAGTGTAGTGGGGAGCGGGGGAGCAGTATACTTACCGTCCGTGCGGCTCCCCGGGCGCTCCAGAGTGACGTCAGGGCGCCCCAAGCGCATGGATCACGTGATCGCATGGATCACGTCATCCATGCGCATGGGGCGCTCTGACGTCATTCTGGAGCGCCCCGGGAGCCGCACGGACTGTAAGTATACCGCTCCCCCGCTCCCCACTACTACTATGGCAACCAGGACTTTAATAGCGTCCTGGGTGCCATAGTAACACTGAAAGCATTTGGAAGACGGTTCCGTCTTCAAATGCTTTCAGTACACTTGCGTTTTTCCGGATCCGGCAGGCACCTCCGGCAACGGAAGTGCATGCCGGATCCCAACAACGCAAGTGTGAAAGAGGCCTTATACATCCACTTAAAGGAGTTTTCTTGTCCTTTTATTTTGACAGCCTACTATTATCTGATTGGCAAAGGTCCGACACACCACACCCCTGACTCTAAGGAAGCATTCACACGACCGTATAAATGTATCCGCATCCGTTCCGTTCCGCAAATTTCAATTCATTTCATGTCCGCATCCGTTGTTCCGTTCCGTGGCCCCGCAAAAAAGATAGAGCATGTCCTATTCTTGTCCGCGGTTGCGGACAAGAACAGGCATTCTCTATATAGCATGGCCATGTGCGGTCCGCAAAATGCGGAAAGCACACGGCCGGTATCCGTGTTTTGCGGATCCGCAATTTGCGGACCGCAAAACACTTATGGTCGTGTGAATGCTCCCTAATCTGGAAGTCAGCGCTGGAACTACAGCTCCCTGCATTGTGTGTAGTGGGCGGAGCTGTTAAGATAGATATGAGATAGATAGATAGATAGATAGATAGATAGATAGATAGATAGATAGATAGGAGATAGATAGATATGAGATACATAGATAGATATGAAATAGATGATAGATTGATATGAGATAGATAGATAGATATAAGGTAGATAGATATAAGGTAGATAGATATACAGATAGATAGATATGAAATAGATAGATGATTGATAGATAAATAGATAGATATGCAATGAGCAGGATATGGGTAGGCGCTGACGCCACTTATGCAGTAGGCCGGGATTCAGGTGGATAATAGTCTGTATTTTGTCGTGACGCCAATTGCAGCGCGCGCAGGGTACTACCCCAGGGTCCTTTCAAGGTGTTATAACGCACGACCCAGATTAGGAATGCCAGAGTGGTGTAGTGGCCTATAATGTCTCTATAGGGTAGTGGAATTTGTGTCAACGGTGTCTCCTACCTGGGTACAGCTGGATTCCTGGCTCCTGGTTCACTTGCAATAAATTTGAGTGTAGTGATAGTAGGAGTAATAGAGGAATTTTGCAGCAGAAATGATGTTCAGACCTTTAGATGAAGTTCAAACTTTTCTTTACTGAAGATAACTTGTATCCAAGCAGTATACAGCTTTGGTCTCTGGTCCCAGCAGGTTTTGGCAATCATTGGCGGAAATAAATGCTTCTGCTTGATATGTGGGGAGCTTGCAGGATAACACGTCTGCTTGGTAGCTCTGTAACTGTGGCAGGAATTAGTCTTCTGCACTTCTCTGTAACTTCTGCTGTATGGGGACAGACTAGCTGAGGAGGAATGGCTTCTCCTAGGTCTCTGGACTTATCTCTCAAATGGTTCTCAGGGGATGCTTTCTTCCTGGAGCTCTGGAGGTCCTAGTTAGTTTTCTGCTTCTTCATCCAGCTGAGGTTGAAGTTGATTAGGCTGGGTATTTGATCAGGTCTCAGCCGAGACAATATCCTTGCTGTCTTCCCTATGCAGGGGATCTCCTACACACACACCCTACCCCTAGCAGGGGGTGGGCTACACTAACTCTAATTTCCTTCTCCACCCATGCTGCAGGATGTGGGAACAGTCCACACCTCCACAGAGGGGCAGCTAAGCTGGAATAATCAATTCCAGCCTAGATACACTAAACTAGGACTTGTACCTGGCCAATGCATTGCTGCCACCTGCTAGTGAACCTAGAAAATGACAGGAACTATGGAATTTAACATGGTTTTAGATGCACATTTGTGAAGACATAATATAAATGACATCAGATGACAGTATACAGGCTCTTAGAAGATAGTAGCGGGGTAGAGGAGTGTAGTAACACAACTCTGGGGTGTTACAGATAGATAGATAGATAGATAGATAGACGGAGCTGGATCCGGCAGCAGAAATCAGCACCAGAACTGTGTAGTGGACGGAGCTGTGCGGTTCTGGTGCTGGTTTCTGCTGCCAGATCCAATTCAGGACAGCTGTTTGGTGGGGTGGTGGGTGTCAGACACCCGCTGATCAAATAATGATGGCCTATCCTGAACATACTGTAGGTCATCATTATAAAAAAAGGACCAGAAAACAGCTTTAAAGTAAACCGAATGTACCTATTCTTGGAAAAACCCTTTAACAAACAGATAAAAAGTAGCTGGAGAACACCTAGTGACACAAGAGACTAATTCAGCGACATAATAATCATTATCTGCTACCACTTCTAGATTAAGGAGTAAGCGATTGGGCTATTGCAAGAAGATATTAAAAGCCCTGCTTGACAAGACTTCCAAACCTTCTCCAGAACAATTTATGTCATCCAGACATTGCAGAGGAGAGAACGTTGGCCGAGCTCCATGTGCAAATGAATTAAACAAAAACTCATTACAGTACAAAAATAGCAATAAAATCTGATTCTTGCAGCTCTGTTAAACCGCAAAGCTTTCACATTTGTCATGGTCATTGAGACGCAGAAGCGCTTTTAACCTGGAAATCATGTCATGGAGAAGTGTTTTCAAGGTTAAGTGACTGTCTAGGGATCAGTACATCTGACCACGCGATGCCTGCTCAATAAGGTCGCCAAAGCTAAAATAATTAATTGTCTCACATTTAGCATAGAAAAAGCCTTTTCACAACTTACTGCAGGCGTCAACATGTGGCTCTCCAGGGTTTGCGAAACCACGGAAAACTCCTAGCATGCCCTAACAGTAAAATGGTCCCACATTGGTCACCTAAGTTACAATGGTGGCAGTTTTGGATAAAAAGGCTCATTTTCAAGAAGTTTTAAAAAACATTTTTTGCAAGAGTTTTTGATCGGAGCCCGACTCCAGCCATCCCCACAATCAGCAGTTTGAAGAGGCCTTGACACTTCAAGGTCTTCTTTCAGCGTACCAAACACAGTGTCGTCCATTTGATAGCGATTGTGCATGGTATTGCATTTCAGCCCCTCGTATACATGATACTTACCTGCTTCCAGGCACCCGCATCGCTCCGTATCCCTGCACGGCCGCTTCTGCATCTCCTAGTCGTAGGGATCAAAATATCCGATGACGGGGAGAGCAGCCAATAGCAGGCCACGACAGGGACGAACCTTCCTAGCAGCGACGGAGAGATGTGGCGGCAACCGTGCAGGGATCCGGATTGACTCGGGTGCTGGGGAGCAAGTAAGTATAATGTATATGAAGGCATTGGGGGGATCTTTTAGACCTTGGATAACCCCTTTAAGTTAATTGACGATATACACTGGAAAACAGGGACTTGTATGTAATGTATTTTACAGTAAGGGAAGGTTTACATGTAAATCTAAATATATAATATATAATATTATATATATATTATATATGACATATACACTTTGTAGCCAATGGTTTTATTGCTCTAGTACATAAAAAAAAAAAAAGCCACTTTGCAGAGAGTCTTAAAAATGTCCAAGTATTTTGTGTTTACAGCTTCTATGCGCACAGCTATGTGTCTCCATGGTTACAGACTACAAACAAAACCTGTCTGTAGTCTGATCATAGGTTGGTTGTATGGAAGGTCACACTTCACCCTAAAGGTTCATATATTCAAATGTGCTGTCAATATACTGATGAAGATAGATAGATAATAAATATGAGGTAGATAGATAGATAGATAGATAGATAACAAATTTTGAGATAGATAGATATATGAGAGATAGATAAGAGATAGATAGATAGGAGATAGATAGATAGATAGATAGATAGATAGATAGGAGATAGATAGATAGATAGATAGATAGATAGATAGATAGATAGATAGGAGATAGATATCCAAAAACCAAATGATAAGCACTCCAGTATCTGTGAAGGGTATTAGACCCGTTTATTTCCCCAGTCACAATGTTTCAGCCCTGCACAATGAGCTTGACAAAGGTCTCATTGTTTCTGGCTGAAACGTTGCGACTGGGGGAAATAAACGGGTCTAATACCCCTCACAGATACTGGAGTGCTGCCTCATCATTTGGTTTTTGGATATTGTCTATGGAGTTATGCCTAAAGTCCAGGAGGGATTGCACTCAACTTCCCTACTGACTGTGCTGCTGCCACTCTTTGTTTATTGTATTAGATAGATAGATAGATAGATATTATATAGATAGATAGGAGATAGATAGATGATAGATAGATAGATAGATATTATATAGATAGATAGGAGATAGATAGATAGATAGATAGATAGATAGATAGATAGATAGATAGATAGATAGATAGGAGATAGATAGATAGATAGATAGATAGGAGATAGATAGATGATAGATAGATAGATATTATATAGATAGATAGGAGATAGATAGATAGATAGATAGATAGATAGATAGATAGATAGATAGATAGATAGATAGATAGATATGAGATAGATAGATATTGGATAGATAGATAGATAGATAGATAGGAGATAGATAGATAGATAGATAGATAGATAGATAGATAGATAGATAGATAGATAGATATGAGATAGATAGATAGATATGAGATAGATGTTATGAGAAGGCTTTACATTTCCAAACAGAACCTAGTGGTCACCTTGTACTGTACCCGTTGAAACCTTCTCAATAAGACTGCACACAACACTTCTTATAAAAAAAAAAAGAGGAATATAGAAAATTTCATGATTACCAGTTGTCGCAGGTATTCTTGAATGGCGTTTGGATAGACAAGAACGCTGACAGCAACCAAGGAATTCAGAGCAAAGTCAAATATTTGGTAGCAAAAAAATGGGATAATCCAAGCTGCATGTTGCTATTGGGAATAAAAGAGAAAGCAGTTAAAATCTGACAGATTCAGTGCGTATTCTTAAAGGGGTTCTCCAACCATTTATCAGGAACCAATGGAATAAGTGGTACATGTTACATCAGTGGGGGGTCTCACTGCTGGGACCTCCATCGATAATAACTAGAGTGGGGACCTCTACTGCCATGTTGCTTTCCACAGTTCAGAGGTGTTTATGGAGTGGCAGAATTTACAAGGTTAATATAAATTCTTAGTTTTATATCAAATCTGCTAAATGCTGACCAGAATGTTTCGATGCTAGCAGAAATCATGAGAAAACTGAGATACAGAGCTAATAGAAAATTGAATAATTTCTGTCTATAGAACGAATAAGTTTTACATAAAAATAGAAAATCTCTTTTAGTATAAATCATATTAATGGTTATGCCCACATTTGTATCATTTTCGCTGCAACAACATATCTAAAATAAGTTCAAAAAACATATCCAACTGCTTTGTGCCTACAGCACCTGTGCAGATTTAGGCCTCTTGAACACGACCGTATCTGATTTAGCAGTCCGCAAACTACGGATTTGCAAAACACGGATACAGACTATCTGTGTGCCGCATTTTTCTGTTCTGCACGTCCCGCACTATTGTAGAAATGCATTTTTTGTCTGCAATATGGAAAAAAATAGGACACGTTCTATCTTTTTTGCAGCGCCATGGACTGAACATACATGTGCCGTCCACATCTTTTGCGGCCCCACAGAAATAAATGGGTCCACATTCTGCAGGCAGAAAATACAGTGGTGTGCATAGGGCCTTATGACATTGTTTACAAGAGGTTTTTTTTACATTTTGTACATGTGGTTTTTCTTGACGTTTTTAAAGTCCTCTATAGAATACTATGGGAAAAACACCTCAAAAACTAACCTCAAAAACTCAACAGAACCACCAAAGCCGAACATGCATGTATAGTATATAGATATTTAAATAATGCCCTCATTAAAATAAAGAAACACATTAAAAATACTGCAGTCACTGTCCAAAAATGCTGAAAACAATGCTGCAAAAACCCTCTAAATTCTGTGTGTAAAGGCACTCAGTGGGTGGTTTCTCATAGTGTTTTTTTCAGAACAGTTTGTCATGCAGTTTTTAATGCAAAATCAGAAGTGGATTCAAAATGAATAGGAAATATAAAGGACAGACTTTTCTTGGATCCACTATTTTTGCAACAAAAAAATGCTGTGTGTGAAACCACCCTAGGGTCACATTCACATGGATAGTAGTATTGTCACGGCCTATGTTATGTTGACCGTGACACGGTTGCCGTGCAGACTGGTTGCTGGTGGCAACGTGTAGTTTTCGGTTTGCACGTGCACTTCCCCTTTAAGGTGAGTTTTCCAGCTGTTTGGTGAGCATGGGGTTAATTTCCTGACTAGGTGTGGATCAGGGTGTGGTCTCTTTGAGCTATTTAGCCTAGGCTTGTAGCATGGAGGTTAGTTGTGCTCTAGCCTTGCTGTGGGCTGGAAGCTATGCTCTATTCTTGGGCAATTTCATCTGCCCAGTGTCACGGCGGACGTGCACTCAGACTAACAGATAAACCACCAACCAGGCTCTAGGCGAGAGGCAGGGGAAGGGTCACCTCCTAGCTAATCCCTGACCTCTCTCCCTGCACTACACAGCCCACATGCAGACCTTGGTGGTAGGTATGATGTGTCCCCGTGCCTGGGCTGAAACACCCTAAATTCCCTGAGATGGTGAAGAGGGGAAATAGGAGCAGCCTGCTCGCACAGAACCAGGATGGGAGAGATGACACAAAACAATCAAACTTGAAACCACACTTATCTTTCTGAGCTGGAACAGACAACCTTCCTTCCTAGCTTCCAAGACCAAAGTGATTCCTATAATCCGCTCAGACCACTGGGATGGAGTGCTATTTAAACTAATGACCCCACCCAGTGTACCTGATGGGAGGCGGATCCAGCACAGCTTCAAAACAAAACACTAAACTCGTGCTGCTATTCTGGCCGACCTCCGCACATAGTCAGAGTGGGGCATGACACCCAGTCATTGAGGGCCACCTTGTTGGACATCAAGGTCTTTTAGCAATGTCATCCCTATGTCTTCTCCATGTCTCCACCCTTTCTTATGTCTGTGGGTTTGATTTGGAGTTTGTTTGTTATGTCTTGTGCGTTGTTACATGTCTGGTCTGTTGATGTTGTGTCCAGCATGTCTGCTAGACATTTCCCTTGTTTGTCTTCTCCTCCAAAAGGGGGTCCCTGGAAGTTCCCCGGAGGGGGAACAATTAGCAGCACTGCCTGGGGCTGCCATGCATCATCCCGCATGGTGGTCCAGATAGTGACTACTGGATTCAGTGTTTGGGTGTTGGTGCTGTGTCCTTCCTGGTGTGTGTTTGGGCCTAGGTGCATTACTAATATCCAGTGGTTGTGGTGTGGATGGCTCTAGTTCCTGGTTGCAGCTGCGTCAGGTAAGTGTCCATGTTTGTCCTGTTGGCACTTGTGTTTGCTGCTTCTGGACACTTACCTGTCGTGTCGTCCGCTGCTAGCTGCCATCATCTCCTTTAAAGCTAGGTCTGTGTGAGACTCCGGTTCCTCTGTTTCTTGGAGGAATCAGTTGTCTCTGCCTCCTGACGCCATTATGCAGGGATCGATAGGGTCAGTAGGGCCGAGGTTCATGAGTATGAGCCCCCCCCCCTACCATCGAGGGTGGCTCATACAGTCAGGGGCACAGAGATAGGATTTAGGGATGGATTAGGAGGTGACCTGCTCCCTTTTCCCTGATTTCAGGCCTAGTTGCTCTTTCCCCTTGAAGACATTGCACGGTGGGGGGTTTCCCCCACTCCCCAGCGTGACAAGTATTTGGTCAGTATTTGTAAGCCAGAACCAGGAGTGGGTCCAGAACACAGAGCTACAAATCATTCCATTACAATTTTTCTCTGTAGGTTCTGACTTACAAATACTGTGAGTGTCCTTAGATTATGTTCACACTGCATAATTTGAAAGCAGAAAACTATGGAGGTGATTTTTGTTGTATTTTGTGCATTTTTAACAGTGTGAATGCCTGCAAAATACATACCAAAAGAACACATTTGGAGTCAAATTTTTTGGCCAAAATCAGCTTCTAAAACACTTCAAAGAAGTGAGATGCCACATCAGGAAGTATATTTGAAAATGGCAGCGTAAAAATACTTAAAAACCTATTTTAAGACAGTAGTGTAAAAATACCCGCCTATGTGAACTATGGTGCACATTTTCTGCTTTCAAGCATTTTTGAAGTGCTACGAAGTGTAAAATTGCCGCTCTACGTGCCGAAATACTTTGCCATGTGAATATGGCCTTAAAGTAGAACTCCCACTAAAAATTATTCTCTGACTTGTTAGAAAGGTGTATGATGTAATCTGTAGTGAATGTAATCTTCTTACCAGTGACTGGATTTGTGAGTTATCCCCTCCCTTCTCATCCTCATCATCCTCAGCAGTATCATGTGACCAACTCTCTGATCTTCACCTGACACAGGACAGGAAGTCCGTTACTTCTCTATTCATTCCTAGGAGACTGACATTGAGGCTCCAATAGGAATATATAGAGAAACTGACTTCCTGTCCTCACATAAGATGCTGCGTTATTTTGAAAGTCAGAGTGTTGGTCACATGACACAGCTGAGGATCAGAAGGGAGGTTATAACTCGGAAATACAGTCACTGATGAGAAGATTACATTCCCTACAGTTTACATCATGTACCTTTCTAACAGGTCAGAAAATAAAATTTTGTGTGGGAGTTCTTTAAGCTGAAAAAACACATGCAGTTTTTGATGCAGTTATTGAGCCACAGCCGGCACTAAATCCAAAAAGAAGTAAAAGTATAAACTTTGGAAAGACGGATTCTTCTCATTTGTATCCACTCTGGTGTTTGACTCAAACAAACTGCCAAGAAAAGACACAGCAAGAATAAACCTTTAATTTACCTTGTAGGCACCGTATGTGGCCATTGCACAGATAAGAATCATTAAGAGGGAAATTGAAGTAGCAATGCACATATCTAGAAAAAAAAAGATAAAACACGAGAGAGTCATTAAAAATCTGCATGTTATGTAAGGGCTCATTCAGATGAGCATAAGCGCTCTGTGCCCGTATTGTGGACTGCAAATGGCAGTTCTGCAATATATGAGCACTGGCCGTGTGCACTCCAAGCTGTGGATGTGGACCCATTGACTTGACTGGGTCCATGATCTGCAAGACACGGCCAAAGATAGGACATGTCCTGTCTTTTGCAGAGCGGACGCACGGATCGGAAGCCTACGGAAACACTACAGAGTGCTTCTGTGGGCTTTCAGGTCTGTGCTTCTGTGGGCTTTCAGGCCTGTGCTTCTGTGGGCTTTCAGGTCTGTGCTTCTGTGGGCTTTCAGGTCTGTGCTTCTGTGGGCTTTCAGGCCTGTGCTTCTGTGGGCTTTCAGGTCTGTGCTTCTGTGGGCTTTCAGGTCTGTGCTTCTGTGGGCTTTCAGGTCTGTGCTTCTGTGGGCTTTCAGGTCTGTGCTTCTGTGGGCTTTCAGGTCTGTGCTTCTGTGGGCTTTCAGGTCTGTGCTTCTGTGGGCTTTCAGGTCTGTGCTTCTGTGGGCTTTCAGGTCTGTGCTTCTGTGGGCTTTCAGGTCTGTGCTTCTGCACTGCAAAAGATAGGACATTTCCTATTTTTGCTGTATTTTGCAGATCGCTGACCCATTCAAGTCAATGGGTCCGCATCCGCAGCACGGAGTGCACACGGCCAGTGCCCGTATATATATTGGACCGCCGCATGGGCACGGAGCCCTTGTGTTCGTCTGAATGAGCCCTAATAGAAACTATATGTAATGTAAAAAGCAACAAAGCCATGCAATAAAACTTGGAGTGGGACCAAACGGAGTATACAGAACTGAAAGAATATGAACTAGTAGCAAACAGCATATATCAGAGGGGTTAGGGCAGGGGTCAGCAACAGTCGGCACTCCAGCTGTTGTGAAACTACAATTCCCAGCATTCTCTATTCATTTCTATGAGTTCTGAGAAGAGTAGAGGAAGTATGCATGCTGGGAGTTGTAGTTTTGCATACCCCTGGGTTAGGGTTTATGCATATAGCCTGTGCACAGGTTCTGTATGGAGCTGCACAGCCTCCATGTGCTGCCCTAAAGGTTCAGTTAGTTGGTGTATGTACAGAGATACTCTCCCTTGGAAGCAATGCTAACTTATAGCAAGGTACATACAAAGTCCATTGACCCATGTCTAAGGGTAAGGCCATGCCGTCAGGTTTCCTGATGCAGTTTTGGAAGCCAAACCCAGGAGTGAATTAAAAGAATAGGAGAAGTCATATCGCCCTTTATAAGAGAGTGCAATGCTTTACTGGATGCCATATTAAGAAGCTATCCTCCCCTAGTGACATTGCTGTGTGGATGTAGCCTACAGAGACACAAGGTATTAGATTTCCATATACTGGGGAAAAAAAATAAAAATATTGCAGAAAGTCGTCCCACGAGTTCTGATCAGGGATTAGCCAGATGTAGAGAAAATCTCACATGGATCCCTTGAGACAATGAGTATTAATTAATCTACATGCCTTAATCCTCAGTGTGCTCGACAACAACTCGGCTCCGAAAACGGTTACATTTACCAATATCAACATCCATAATTACACATCAATGTGTTATTTTATACTGTAGGATTTTACTGTGCTGCATTGGCTGTTGCACTATAAGAATCCAATGGTGTAAATTAGGGATGCTCAACCTGCGGCCCTCCAACTTTTGCAAATCTACAACTCCCAGCATGCCTTAATAGCTGTAGGCTGTCCAAGCATGCTGGGAGTTGTAGTTTTTCAACAGCTGGAGAGCTGCAGGTTGGTCATCCCTGGTGTAAATGTATCAAAACTGGTGCTATGGAAAGTGGGGGCAGACTGTTGTGGGCATGCTCTGTGTTACTGTGCAGGTAGGGGAAGGAAGGAGATGAAGAGCTCTCCTCTATTATTGTCAATTGTGCTCTTCAGGCTCCTTTGCCTTCAGCTTTATAATAGATGTGTTACCTTTCATTGTAATCTTACCCTGATTATCATGAGATGACTCAGTGTACATAGCACAATCTGAAAAGTGGAGGGCATGCTAATTTATTGTAAGGGATGTGTGGCTGGTGTAATATCACTCTCTGACATGTAGTTTTTTGGAGACCACGCTATGTTAACAATCATATTGTCTAATAATAGTGCCACACGTAGTGGTCATGCACAATATTGTCAGGATCTGCATCTGAAGTGAGTATGGAAAGCTGCCATCATTGGGCGGCCGACAAGTTCTTTACTTACTGGCATCATCCATGAAGTCAAAGTCATTCCTCAGTTCGGTGTTCGGAAGGTGGTACAGGTCTGGGTTAGCAAGGGCACTCAGCAGTATAAGGAGGACCACCGAATTTATTATCTGTGAAGAGAAAACATGAAGCATTATAAGGTGCAGTCTGGATGTGCAATCTTATTTCATGGACCAGTGTCCCCAATATTTAGTGGGTTTTCTTGGTCTCCCACATGGGGAGTGATGCTGGGTGACGGCGCGGATAAGAAGCCTTTTCATCCGAAATGGTGTATAATTATACCCCTCCTCCCTGTGCAGGAGCAGAGCGGTAACTGGAACCTACTGGGCCCCAATGCTAAATCTGCAGCATGGCCCTCAACCCATGTCAGTTAGAGTACAGGTCACATTATAAGGGGAAGATGGATCTTTTGGGCCCTTTCAGACTCCAAGACCTGAGGATAGGCCATCAATATAAAAATTCTGGAAAAACCCTTACAGTCAGAGGCATCCGGAAATACAGTAAGCTCTATGCACCTCTACGGCTGCCATATACAGCACTGAGATATATTGGGGCCATGTGCAAAAGGTCTAAGTGTCAGCCTTCACTGTTTTTCTAACATTATATTCCTGAATCTGGAGGCTCAGTGCTATAATTCTTGCCTAGAATTGTGGAGGACGGCAGAGCTGCAAAAAGGGATGATTATTGGCATTCGGGCCAAGGGTGGCGGTATTTCTGAAACTGTGCAGTTTGTGAACTGTTCACATGCTGCTCTGATGAAAGTGTATTGTGAGGGGACAGATGGCACCATAGTGAATAAGTGATGAGGAAACTGCAAACATCACCTGCCATTGATGTGAGAGGTGAAGGTTGGCTATGAAGGTGAGGGTAGACCAACACTGTACATTGAAGCTGCGAGTCACCAGAACGAACCAGGGGCATACCAGACGTGTGTCTACTGCTTATGGGGCTCCGACACAGACGGATGGTCACTGCACCTATACTCACAAAGTTGCATCAGTAGAAAAGGCTTCATTTTTGCAGTAGTATCAGAAATGGATCTCCACTGATTGACAAAGGGTTGTCTTCTCCAATGAGCCATGTTTTATGCTTCATTGAACAGATTGACGTTGAAGTGTCAGGCAATAAACATTAGAGAAGGAACACCCTGCAACCATTGCTGGAACAACACAAACAAGTGGTGGCAGCGGTAAAGTCTGGGAAATGTTTTTGGGGCATTCTATGGGCCCACCCATCCATGTGGAAGGCACTCTCAACTGATTTGTGTATGAATCCATCCTTGAAGATCACGTACACCCATACATGCTGATTGTCTTCCCTGGGGCGGATGGGATCTTCCAGAAAGACAATGTGACATGTCATACGGCTTTGTTTGGAAGAGCATGACCAAGACTTCCAAGTACTACCCTGTCCCCCTAATTCCCCAGACTTGAACCCAATTGAGCATCGGTGGGACCACCTCGATCATCATGTTCACTCTATGGATCCTCCCCCCTCGCCCCTTCCGGTGTGGGGTGCACTGCAGCCAGCATGGTTCCACATACCTGTGACAACCTACCAGGACCTTATTGAGTCACTCCCTGCCTGTCTAGCTGCTGTCCGTGCTGCATTCAGCGGTTACTCTGGATATTATCTTGTGGTCATAATGTGACTCATAGTCATTGATGGACATTATATATATATATATATATATATATATATATATATATTCAGTGTACCTGAATATATCTAACATATGCATAGCATAATACTCTCATGGAGTGCACCATACCATAAATTTGGCCAGCGTCCAGAGAAATACATGTAACCAGCCGCACAGAGGTCACCTTTCCAATCCAGGTTATTAATCCTCTTTCAGATTATAAAACAAGATAAACTTCTTCATGGTTGGGACATTTAAGAGAATTAAGCTATAAATAATTCTAGAGGTTTGAAATGTAAAGAGGACATTGTAGATTTAGTCGGGCAGTAGGACAGTTGACTCATTTTTTAGAAAGTCAGCATTATGTGCAGAGGACACGGATGTTGATACACACGTGGAGACTGTGGGAAGTCTGAGTAGAGGCCACTGATATAAACACTCCTCAACATTGAGATTGCAACACCAAGAAGGAAAAGTAATAAGATTACACAAATCACAGGATCCATAGACATGTTCATGATATGCAAATAATAAAAAAAAGAAAACAAAATATTAAACATCTTGATTTATCCAATATTGAGTATGAGCACATACATGCATGTACACTTCCTGGCGTGCTATCAGTGAGGTTATTAATGGCTGTCTGAGGAATCTTCTGCCACGATGAGTACAGTTGGGCATGTAAATCATAAAGATCTGCTGCTGGCAGCTCCATTTGCTATTGCCAACCAGTGACGTCCCAGATGTGCTCGATGGGAGACAATTCTTAAGACGCTGCAGGCCGTGGTAGTATTTTTAGGCCATGCGGTCTGCTCACAGTGCGTCCTGGCGTTGTCCTGTTGCAAAAAGGATACTTTGGAGAAATGGCCGTACTACTGGTTCCACAGCCAAATCAATGTAACGCCGAGCTGTTAGTGTATCTGAAATGAAGACTACAGGAGTCTCACCTACCATATATTATGTCACCCCACAACATAATCAAGGAAGTAGGACCTGTGTAACATTCCCTTGTGAAGTCCCCTTCATGGCTATCACTGCATCTGAGACAAAAATGGGACTCATCGATGAAGATAAACCTCCATTCCAGGCTCCATTGTTGCCATGCTGTGCACCATGATAGCCTTTGAGAGCGGTGGTGTGAAGTCAATGGAAAACCTTTGGCTGTACTTCTGGCTTGTAGCCCAATGCCGTGTTAAGACCTTCAGATGCTTTGTGTGGACACTGTTTGCTTCCTTAAGTCTTGAGATGTGATGTTCAATTTCACTTGAAGCACAGAATGGATCACTATGCACCATTCTTTTAATCAGACATCCTGCCGGTGCTGAGGTTTGCCTCTTTGCACTTCTTGTTGTCATTCCAGTTTGTCGTTGTTCTCCCAACCTCCGGGATCACACAGTGCTGACATTTCGACCTAGATCTGCTGGAACGATAACTCAAGGTCTATCAGGATTCTGTCCCTCTTAGTTTACGACAAATGGTTATAACTACCATGTCGATGAACAGGAGGCATCACATAATCATCCCACACAACTTGATCCGATTTTTGAGGTTTCATGTGGCTAAAAAACTTTGTTTTGAATCTGGCTTTTATGCTCCTCCCACATGCCACAGATTGGAGCTAGGCGGTTGAAAATGTGATCATTTGCAGATCTCATTGACTCCTGCTTCTTCCTCAATTTGCATAACCTTATGGCTTTCTGAGTTTCAACACCACCACATAAGCTGGCTTAATTGTCCGCAACAATTTATTTGAGCCATTTCTGCAGATAGGAGGAAAATAAATTAGGTGTAATATGCGCCAATTTGATAGCCCCGCCAACTTGGACATTTATAACTCATTTTTGGCCTGATGCATTCTTTATGGTGAAATTTCTGGAGAAAACAGTTGATATATTAGGCGCAAATCAAAACGGCATTCTTTTTGGGGCATTTTACGCCATAATTCTGGCGCAGCATGCTTAGTAAATGTCCCCCATTGTTACCCTTTTGCTCGTCAGTGTATGTGTGTATATATATATATATATATATATATATACACACACTCACACAGGTATCACTTTCCAGCATTGTTCCTGTCAGCAGCATCACATAAGGAAGAAAAATCACACCGTTAGCTGTAGTTAATTACGCCCAAAATGTGCTTACATGCAGGTGAGACACGACCATCGGGTGATGCTAAGAAAAGCTGAACCGTCACCTTCCACATGAGTCAGTAGCATTAATCTCACTCACCGAGCTCGTAAACAAATTACTCATTCCATAGATGACAAATAACAGCAGAATTTCTTAAAGGACAAATATACTGCACCTCAGAGCTACGAGGCATGACGGTGACATCCACCGTACTCTCTTAGGGTACACATTCACACGAATGGACTGGTAGCTTATCCTTGAGGAGTACATGCAAAGTATAGTAATGATCCAGCAAGTTCCCTCTGATTATGGTTATGGACAGCTTAGGGTGTGGAGGGCACCACAGCCAAATGAAAGTTGTTTTTTTTTTTTTTTTCCCCCCAGGAGTACAATATTAATGAGATATCCTCAAGATAGGTCATCAATATCAGATTGGTGAGGGGCTGATTCTCGACACCCCTACCAATAAACTATTTGAAAGGGTCGCAGCGATCGGTGCTGCTCCTCACAGCATACCAGGCATAGCGCCATACTGTGTATAGTGGCTGTCCTTGGTATTGCAGGTTCATTTACTTGAATGGGACTGATCTGTGCGTGGCCCACGTGGCCGATGAACATGGTGCCTAGCAATAGAGTGCTGCATCCTCTTCAAGCAACAGAACCCACTAATCTGATGACCTATCCTGAGGATGGGACATTCATATTTTATTCCTGGAAAACCCATTCAAAAACGAGGCCACATCTGCAGCTACAATACTGGAGACCATCAAGAAATGGACCCCCTCTCTCCAGGGACCACATGGCAACCACATTGATTTCCTCCATGGTACAGACATCCTTGGACTTTGGTGTTGGTCGGGCATCAGGAGCAGTATGAACTTCCACTTCCAATTTAAAGGCTATGTACACATTTGGGGGTATTTTTTTATTTTTTATTATTGCTTTGTACTTATTTTGAGCTAAAAATCTTTTTTTCATTTGGTCTTTATTAACAACTAGAAATCCTTTTTTCGGTACAGAGCTGAGATTCTATACCAGCAGCCTGTCAATTTTTTGTCTTTTCAGGCCCCTTATCTCCGCTCTCTGACTTTACAAACACTCATTATAGCTCAGCTTTTATCTTATTGATAAGAATGTGGGTTAAATAAGTGTTTTTGACCTCTCAGTAGTTTAGAGATAAGGTTTAGGCACAAAGTGAAAGTACCAGTCACACAGTTAGAAAAACAGTTAACCCTTTGTGACAGAATGGCTCAATATTTTTTTTTAATAAAGGCCAATTGAAAATATGATTTTTAGCCAATAATAAGTGAAATGCAATCATACAAAAAAAGGTGTACATAGCCTTTAAGCTCCACACCCCTTACTACCTTGGCCCTGCTTCCAAAATCATCCCTGGTCATAAGCTCAGGACAATTTTACGTGTCTATTTGCTGAGATGTCTACTATTTGCTGAGAACCTAGGACACCAGTAAATACCAGTGACCCATGGTCGAGAGCGTTCCTATTGACTTTACTTACTGTTCAGTGTCTCCATTCAGTAAAATATAGTCTTGGAGTTGTTTATCGCATGCATCCTATTCTCATTCATGGTCACCTTCATCCTTCCTTATAAATGCAGGTTTCAGAACTTGCAGTAAGGAAGATTTACGGCCTCCCAGCTTTGTTAATGAGCACTGCGCATTAAATTGTGTTCAGCGCCACTAATGGAACTGCATTGATGGCCAACAGGTACTTATTGCTAATGAAAAACTGTCCAGAACATTAGAATAGAACAAGGACAGCACAAAACGATATTTACCAGTTATTTACGACTTTCACTCCATCTCAGAGGGATTTAACTACAAGGGACGGGACTTTTCCAATCTCTGTGTAGTGAGTACGGATAGCTAGACTGGTGGCATGACGGCTGGAGCAAGACTCTGTTCACACTGATAGCATGGCTTTAATGTATAATAGAAGCCATGAAGCTGTGCTGGATTCATCACATGACCGAACCAATTGGAGACTGTCAAATCATACTGGGAGCCATTGGGAACCCATTGAGGTTTCTGTTATTTTGACAGCAAGGAGTTTTTCCTTTATGGACAGGACCTAAATATCTGGATGATGCCCTTAAACCTCATGTCCACAACCGTATCCGTTTTGCAGTCTGCAAAATCCCTGCGCTGTCCGCATTTGTTTTTTTACCTCGATGGGTCCGTGGTCTGCATTTTGCCGATACATTCTATCTTTTTTGCGGAACGGACAGAGGATCTGTGTGCTTTCCGCATCTCCGTTCTGCAAAAAGATAGAATGCATCTGCACAATGTAGACCACAAACCCATTGAAGTCAATGGGTCCACAAAAAATGCAGATGGATGGTATCCCATTCCTATGTAACTCCTGTTATAAGTTATGAATGAATTACTAGCAGTTTGCAATGAAGGTCCAGATGGTTGTTACCAGTAGGGAGTGTGTCCCTGCACAGTCTGACACCGGTAACACTGACTGGATAGTGTCAAACTGTGTGGGGACACCCCCCCCCCAACTGGTAACACCCATCTGGACCTTCTTTGTAAACTGTTAGCAATTCATTCATAACTTCTAGTAGAAATAATAGAGGAATGCCACAGCATAGAGTCATAAGAATAGATGCTCCAGACTTTTTATCACATGGGGAGTGCAGAAAAAGCTAGTAAGACATATCAGGAGAGGTGACAGGTCCTCTTTAAAGCAGAGCGTAAAAAAAATCCAATTGGTGGGGGTGAGCAGAGCGCACTGCCATGTCCCCCATACATAAAACCAGGGCATTTTATTTGATGAATTATTTTGATGCATCATTGCCATTTATTGAGTTATTTGCCATGTTCTGTAAAAGCACAAAGCCCAGACGGCAATGCTTAGAAATCCCAGCAGTGATCCTGACCAAAGCGCTGATGAAATAGGCTGACGTATCCGGCCTATATCACAGCCCCAACCGGAGACAAGGAGCAAATCGTTTTATAAAACATACAAAAATGAACCATAAGCAGTGGATTTTCCCCTATGGGTATATATCTGAAAAACAAGACTTTGCTCTTTTATAGAATGTCACATTGATAATGAATCCGCAGAAAGATGTTCTTCCACTGCGCCGCACTAAATGACATAGAACAGGGAGAAAAAAAAGAGACGAGAGGCTCTCTCAGGGGGTTTTGCTTTTTATAGATTATTTCTTTGATGTAAGGATAAATGAAAAGGTACAAGAGACATCTAGAGGACAAACCAAGCCCCGGAGCTGACACAGCACTCCATTAGGCAGTGTATGAATAGTAACACAGAAGGTGAATCACAAGCAATTAAATTCTCTAAATGAAATGCTGCTGAGATGCACCGCTCTGTGGTGTCCTGGTGAGGGCGCTCTGGTGACGTACTGCAGGGGATACACAACTCCTGTCCCCATTGAAATCAGGAAGCTTACGAATGCCTGAGCGGGATAGGTTTAAATATTCTACTGCCTGATGATGTCATCTGGTCAGAGAAGCAAGCCAACAGTGAGGAGGCACCAGGACTGGCTCTATGCTGATAGGTACAATGTGAGGCATCTTATGTCTGGAGCCATAGGCACACCCTCAAAATGGTGTGCAGTCATAAAGTGTACAAATAACAGTACTGTTCTATTCTAAGTACCATTTATTATAGTACCCTAAAAAACAGAGCCACATGTAGGTCACATACCTGCTTCCTAAAGGGTTTGCACCTGAAACTATTTTCACTCTCTAAGGTGTATTTTCATCAATTACTCTAGTTCCCATCCCTCCTTGGATTGTTTTCTTTCCCCCAAATTTACCTCTTTTGCAGTTTTCTCTTATCCCCCATGCTTGAATCGTACTTCTTGGTTTGTCATGTGACTGCTGTCCCATTATACATCAGGGAAGTGAGATGTGTCCTGACCTCAGCAGATCATGTGACTTTTTTAGTATTTTTTCGAGGGCCACTTTAAGTTCCCAGTCCGCCCTTGATGTTACCTACAGCAACTGAAGATCGAAATTATTTGCCACTGGGCGGAATGGTGGCCAGAAAAAAGGTGGCGAAGCCTCGACTTCAATATCGTCACAAGAAGAGTCGGCTACGAGTTTGGAATAAAGTACGTAGAACAGTAGAAAGTAGAAGATTGGAAACGGGTGATTTGGAGCAATGAGACGAAAGTCAATAGACTGGGCTCTGAAGGGTGCAAATGGGTCTGGAAGAAAAAAGGAAAGGGGACTAACGGATTGAGAAATTGAAGGAAGTGTCAAGTTCAGTGGAAGCCTGATGATATGGGGTTGTTTCACAGCCAAAGGTGTTGGATCCTTGACCAGGATTGATGGTGGGGTCTCAATGCCGAGCTATATGTGAGTATCCTACAAGACGAGTTACTTCATACACTTGAGTACTATGGGTATGAAAAATACAACATAGTGTTCCAGCAGGGCAACGACCGGAAGCATACGTCATTGGCAAAGAAATGGGTCAATGTCAATGAAGTAAGTTGTCTGGATTGGCCCCCACAGTCCCCAGACCTCAACCCAATCGAACACTTGTTGGTAGAGTTGAAGAAAAAGCTGCATTCGTACCCAAGTGAGTCGACCAGTATGCACCAACATTGGGAACATGTAGAAGAGACCTGGGAACAGATTTCGGTCCAGACATGCTTGAATCTGATCGAGAGCATGCCCAGAAGGATTCAGGCAGTGCTGTGAAAGCCAAAATGTGGATTTACTAAATACTAATAAAAATAAAAATAAAAATTTGCTTTTAGAATTTTAGGAGCAAAACAGTAACAATGCAGTTACATGACAAGGATCTGCATAATTAATCATATGGTAAAATCTATGTATGAGATAGCCAAGGTGATTGTCTATAAAATGAAGGTAGTCTCACATTCGAAGTAGTGGATGTTGAGATATGGAGCCTGAAAGTCAAAAGTTCAAAACATTGTTACCCTTTTGCTCCTCAGTGTAGATATAATAATGGACTGCTAGGAACATGAAAAGGGGGGCATGCAAGGCATTTAAATGAATAACGACTATCATGCTAAATGTCAGTGGCTGAGATTGGTCGGGCGGCTGGGGTTGGTGTATTCTAGTCAAGTACGGAGATAAATTCTCAGATAATCCTAAAGAAATAAGTGAGATAACATACAGTACACCGATATCGTTCTAGATGCAAATTCCTCTGTAAAAAAAAAATAGCATTCAACACTGATTGGTAAGGAGACAGCACACAGATGAATACGCCCTCCCCCTCACAATGAAGTGCTGCTCAGCAGGTTTAAGGGCTCATGTACACGACCGTATGTATTTTGCGGTCCGCTAAAAATACGGATGGCGTCCGTGGTGCATTCCGTCTTTGCAGAACGGAACAGCTGGCCCCTATAGAACAGTACTATTATTGTCCGTAATGCGGACAATTCATAGGACAGGTTCTATCTTTTTGCGGAATGGAAATTCGGACATACGGAAACGGAATGCACACGGAGTTACTTCAGTTTTTTTTTTTGCGGGACCCATTGAAAAGAATGGTTCCATATACGGTCCGCAAAAAAAACGGAACGGACACAGAAAGAATTACGTTTGTGTGAATGAGCCCTAATGCTGCTTTACTTTCCTCAAGTTTGGCCTGGACTGATGGCCTTGTTCACACAGAGCTCGGCAGGAAATCTGAGAAGCACAGTAATCTCCTTAGGATTTTATCACCTTACACAAGACAAGGCAATAAGGTCACTTCAGAGAGTCTAAGAGAATTACATCAGATCCTATGGTCCGCGCCGCCGCTTTCTACGATGCAAACCTCTTATATTGGTGATGAATTGCAATCATTTGTTCTAATAAGTGCAGAATCAATTGTTTCCTTCTACCCTGTTATTCCCATTTCACATCTATTCCACAACGTTTTACAATGATAATTATGTTTTGTTTTTGGTAAAAAAATTAACTTTTCTCACAATTCGGTTGAGTATATAGTTGTTGGTTACTTTAGTGGTCTATAACCCGTCACCTCTCCTGACATGTCTGTTTTGTAACGACATCCACCATGTAAATACCAACTCTGATGCATCTGTTCTTATGACTGTATGATGTACCGTTCCTTTATTATTCCTGCTAGAAGCTATGAATGAATTACTAGCAGTTTGCAATAAAGGTCCAGATGGGTTTTACCAGTTGGGGGTGTCATTGTACAGTCTGACACTGACAGCAGTGATTAGATACTGTCAGACTGTGCAGGGTAATAACCATCTGGACCTTTACTGCAAACTGTTAGCAATTCATTTCAAAACATCTGGCAGGAATAACAGAGGAATAGCACATCATAGAGGCATAAGAATAGATGCTCCAGAATTTATATCACATGGGGAATGCAAGTAGTTACTGAAACAGACATTTCTGGAGAGGTGACGGCTCCTCTTTAAAGAACACCTTTCTCTTGTTTTAGTAAATATTTCTGTTCTACATAAAAGTTACATAATACTTCTGAAATATATTTTCTTAGAATTCTGTTGTGTTGTTCCTCTGTTAATCCTCCTGGAAATGTATGAATACATAAACAACTAGGTTTTATAATACAACTGCTACTTCTGCCCCTTTATAGCCATGTCCCTTCCTTGTTCTCCTCATGTTTGTTGAGAAAGTAGAAATGGGCGAGGATTAGCTAAGACGTTGCAGCCTAGTGTCATGTATTTTAAAAATCTCTGCTTTCTGTCAGTGAATGGAATCTGTAATTTATATTTATATTACTACACTCACCTAAAGAATTATTAGGAACACCTGTTCTATTTCTCATTATGCAATTATCTAGTCATCCAATCACATGGCAGTTGCTTCAATGCATTTAGGGGGGTGGTCCCTGGTCAAGACAATCTCCTGAACTCCTAACTGAATGTCAGAATGGGAAAGAAAGGTGATTTAAGCATTTTGAGAGTGGCATGGTTGTTGGTAGCAGACGGGACGCGTCTGAGTATTCACAATCTGCTCAGTTACTGGAATTTTCACGCACTACCATTTCTAGGGTTTACAAAGAATGGTGTGAAAATGGGAACAGACATCCGTATGCGGCAGTCCTGTGGGCAATAAGATGCCTTGTGGATGCTAGAGGTCAGAGGAGAATGGGCCGACTGATTCAAGCTGATAGCAACGTTGACTGAAATAACCACTCGTTACAACCGAGGTATGCAGCAAAGCATTTGTGAAGCCACAACACGCACAACCTTGAGGCGGATGGGCTACAACAGCAGAAGACCCCACCGGGTACCACTCATCTCCACTACAAATAGGAAAAAGAGGCTACAATTTGCACAAGCTCACCAAAATTGGACTGTTAAAGACTGGAAAAATGTTGCCTGGTCTGATGAGTCTCGATTTCTGTTGAGACCTTCAAATGGTAGAGTCCGAATTTGGCGTAAACAGAATGAGAACATGTACCCATCCTCTGATGGCTACTTTCAGCAGGATAATGCACCATGTCACAAAGCTCGAATCATTTCAAATTGGTTTCTTGAACATGACAATGAGTTCACTGTACTAAAATGGCCCCCACAGTCACCAGATCTCAACCCAATAGAGCAGGGGTGCACAACCTGCGGCCCGGGGGCCACATGCGGCCCTTGATACCATTCTGTGCGGCCCCCAACCATCTGGTAACAGACATGTATGCCTATGTCTTGTGGCTGCTTACATGTATTTCTGCCATTAGATGGGAGTCCTGGAAGTGTAACTAGACATTAATGGCTATAAATGTGTGTTCAATATGCCCATAAGTACAATCTTTAAGTTGTAATACACCTTTAAATTTTTATTTCGGCCCTCGTCATTGGTTCATATGGCAATGTGGCCCCCAACCAGGAAACGTTGTGCTCCCTTGCAATAGAGCATACTTTGGGATGTGGTGGAACGGGAGCTTCATGCCCTGGATGTGCATCCCTCAAATCTCCACCAACTGCAAGATGCTATCCTATCAATATGGGCCAACATTCTAAAGAATGCTATCAGCACCTTGTGGAATCAATGCCACGTAGAAATTAAGGCACGTTCTGAAGGCAAAAGGGGGGTCCAATCACCGTATTAGTATGGTGTTCCTAATAATTCTTTAGATGAGAGTATCTATATTTATATTTATTTAGATAATATATATATACAGTGTGTGTGTGTGGTGTGGTATATTTATATATATATTTTTATATATATATTTTAATTCTCCTCCTTTACAAGCAGAAGCAGCAGGACATTCTCACACTCTGGATATTCTCACCCCAGACATTCATGTTACACCCAGAAGAGATGATATAGGAAGGAGCTTTATAGGAGACTTTGTTGGGTGAGACATTGGAGCAGCATGCAATAAATCTTACCAACCAGGACAGCTCACTTGTGTGCCATGGTGGGGCTGTCTGCCGTTACTTACTAGATATTAAACTCTAGATATGTTGAAAAACCTCCTCAGACCAAATATTGTAAAGAAAAGGCAGTAAGGAGGGGGATGCAGCTGCAGTTACTACCTTAGCGAGAATGTATGCTGTGAGAGGGAGGAGGGAGCAGGCAGTATAGACATCCACTGGTCACAGAATAGGCAGGAGAGACACAACATTTCTGGCTGCACTACATCTTACACAGCTTCCAAGGAGAATGAGGATTTTCACTTAAAACATTGAGTACACTTTCACCTTAACGGCTTGCACTGTACATGCATGACGGAAGTCCATGGTTTAAACATGGCGCCTTCCCAGAAGCTGAGCGGGCACCATAACCGCAGGGTGCCTGCTGTTTTACACAGCAGATACCTAGAGGATATGTCGTGATCATCGATATTGCAGATCTTGGACATTTTATCCCTCAGATGCCATGGACAATTGTGCCCGCGGCATCTGATCGGTCTTTCCCCAGGAGCATAGTGATCATACAGCTCCCCTGCTCTGAGATCGAGGGAGCCATTTGGTTGCTGTGGCAGCCTCGGTCCTTCTGAAGGCTCTGAAGCCTGCCACAACTATGCTCCTATAAGGGATATAATCAATCTCCTATAGGCTGCAATGTTAAATCATTACAGTCTAAGGGAGAAGTGATCCGACGCATGTTAAAGTAAAATAACGTTTTTAAAAATGTATAATAAAAATTCTAATCACACCCTTTTCCCCATATTAAAAATATAAATAAATTATCACACTATTAAAATATAAACGTGTTTATTAGGCTACATAAATGCACACGACCGTACGTGTTTTGCGTTCCGCAAATTGTGCATCTGCAACAAAAAACTGATGATATCCGTATGCCCTCCTTTTTTTTTTTGCGGATCCGTTGTAACAATGCCTAAAATGGACAATAATAGGACATGTTCTATTTTTTGCGGGCTACGGAACGGACATACTGATGCTGTGACGGTAGTAGAAAATATCCTCGTCAAGCATTCCCTTCTTCCCATAAAAGAAAATCACCCAATATTCCACGAGTAGGAATATCCCTGGAATCGCCGAATAATCCACACAATGAGTCAACTTAATGCTGGAACAAGACTGATTTACTGGTACACAGAACTCACAATTTATGCAAGCAAAAACTCCTCCTCTGGGCCAGGCTAGACAATTGAGTTTTAGAATACACACAGCTCAATTATCCTAAAACTCCTCCTCTGGGCCAGGCTAGACAATTGAGTTTTACCAATACACACAGCTCAATTATCTGCTGGCCAGATCATTTACAATTCTTAACAATTTCACACAAGTACTTTCTATCCCCATACAAACATAATCTCAACATCCCTGTCCGGTACACGAATACATTCATTCTTGACACTTGGAACCGAACAATATAGTCCTCAAAATAGCAGGGAGAGAATCAAACTGAAGCATATAGGCAATTGCATAAAAGTCCTTCACAATGGCCCCCCTTTTTTCTCCCTGCTCCGGCAACTCGGTTGGACCTTTCCTGGTCCAGTAGGGTTGACGGGTCAGAGCTTTTAGTCCGAGGTAAATCCGTTTGGCGTGACAATCCATCGGCATTCCCGTTTTGCTTGCCTGGGCGATAATGAATCGTAAAGTCATAGGGCTGTAAGGCCAAGCTCCAGCGTAGCAAACGGGCGTTGTCCCCTGAAACCCGGTTAAGCCACACCAAGGGGTTGTGATCGGTGATGAGAGGTGAACGCCCGGCCATAAAGGTAAGGTGTGAGCTTTTTGAGTGCCCATACCAAGGCCAAACACTCTTTTTCAATGGTGGCATAACTGACCTCCCTTGGCAACAGCTTCCGACTCAGGTATGCCACCGGGTGCTCTCCTCCATCCTCCCCGATCTGGCTTAGTACTGCCCCCAGTCCAAACATTGAAGCGTCTGTATGGACAATAAATCTTTTGTTAGGATCTGGGTAACCAACACCGGAGCATTAACCAGAGCAGTCTTTAGTGCTTGGAAAGCCACCTCGCATTCCGGGGACCACAGGACTTGTCGGGGTAGCTTCTTTTTGGTCAAGTCGGTCAGGGGTTTGGCCAGGGCACTATAGTCGGGTACAAAGCGTCTGTAATAGCCGGCTGTGCCTAAGAAAGCCATGACTTGTGTCTTGGTGTGGGGAGTGGGCCAATTGGCAACGGCCTCGATCTAGCCGGCTCCGGCCGTTGCTTACCACATCCTACTCGGTGGCCCAAATATTGTACCTCCGCCATACCCAAGTGACATTTGTCGGGTTTCAGGGTCAGCCCGGCCCCCCTGATCCTATCTAATACTACCCCTACATGCTCTAGGTGCGCTTCCCAGGTATCGCTGTGGATGGCGATGTCATCCAGGTAAGCGCATGCAAAGCTCTGGAGACCCCTAAGTAACTGATCCACCATCCGTTGGAAGGTGGCCGGGGCGTTCTTCATCCCGAACGGCATAACCCGGAATTGGTATAGGCCGAACGGGGTGATGAAGGCCGACTTGGGTATGGCATCTTCTGCTAGGGGAATCTGCCAATATCCCTTGCATAGGTCTATTGTGGTCAGATACTTCCCTGCAGAGATACGGTCAAGCAGCTCGTCCATCCGTGGCATCGGATAGGCGTCTGTAACTGTCTTGTCATTGAGGCGCCGGTAATCTACACAGAAGCGGGTTGTCCCATCCTTCTTTGGCACTAAGACTACCGGCGAGGCCCAAGGACTTTCTGAGGGTTCGATTACGCCTAGCCGAAGCATCTCATCTATCTCCTTCCGCATCCCTTCCCGGACTGCTTCGGGGATACGGTAGGGAGGCTGTCTCAGGGGTGCCTGTCCTGGAGTCTCTACCTTGTGTATGGCTAGGAGTGTGTATCCAGGCTCCTGAGAGAATGTGGCCTGTTTTGTTTCTAGTAAGCGGACAGCTTGATCCCGCTCTTGCGGCTCCAGCTGTTCACCTAGCTGGACTTTCTTTATCTGGGTCATCCCTTCGTTACTGCCCAATAGGTCGGGAAGGGGGTAGGGTCTCTGTGTCTTCTCCTGCTGGTGCACAGATAGCGGCTACCTCCTCTGCCCGTTCCTGATAGGCCTTGAGCATGTTGATGTGAAAGGTTCGTTTCACATCATCATCCTCGCAGCTGGCTATCGTGTAGGTAGTGTCGCATATCTGTCCTATAACTTTATAGGGGCCCTGCCAGGCGGCCTGGAGCTTGTCTGTTCGGACCGGCCTTAATACCATGACCTTTTGGCCTATCTGAAAGCTCCGGTGCCTAGCCCGTCGGTCATACCATACCCTCTGGCGCTGTTGGGCCGCCCGGAGTTCTCTCGCACTGTCTGGGCTAATTCCTCCTTGCGGTCCCTCAGCTCCAGGACATAAGGTACAAACCGGGGTCCCCTCAATCTCTGTCTCCCCTCCCAGTGATCCTTGATGAGATCTAAGGGCCCCCTCACCCGCCTCCCATAGAGAAGTTCGAAGGGTGAGAATCCGGTCGATTCCTGCGGTACCTCTCGGTAGGAAAGAGAAGGTGTGGCAGGAATCGCTCCCAATCCTTGTATGCCCCCGTGAACGACTTCAACATTTGCTTTAGCGTTCCGTTGAAGCGCTCGCACAGGCCGTTAGTCTGGGATGGTATGGGGAGCTAGTCAGGGATTTAACTCCACAGGTTTTCCATATCAGCTGGGTTACCTCGGCCGTAAATTGGGTACCTTGGTCGGACAGAACCTCCTGGGAAAGCCTACTCGGGAAAATACTTTAACTAGGGCCTCTGCTACGGTCTCAGCCTGTATGTTAGAGAGAGCTACCGCTTCGGGGGTAACGGGTGGCGTAGTCTACTATGGTGAGTATATACCGCTTGCCGGAACGGCTAGGTTGGGCCAGGGGCCCTATAATGTCCACGGCTACCCTTGTGAACGGTTCTTCAATAATGGCATGGAAACTAGTTTAGCCTTTGGTGGTCTCCCTTTTTACCTATACGTTGGCATACCTCGCACGTTTGACATACGCCCTGACGTCGTCGGACACCCCAGGCCAGAAGAAGTTCTGGGTTATCCGATACCCTGTCTTGCGTATTCCCAAATGGCCTGCCAAGGGTACGTCGTGCCCAATCCTCAATAACTCCTGGCGGTATTTCCGGGGAACTACCAGCTGGCGTTTTTGCTTAGGCCCTGGTGTATTACCCCGGGTCTCGGTGAGCCTGTACAAGCGGCCTTCCTCCCAGATAAATTGCTCCTTCTCTAACCCCCCTTGGCCCCTCCTGGCTTTCTCTCGATACTTTCTGAGGGAAGGGTCTCCGGTCACCTCCCGCCCAAAATCCTCTGGGGTGTCCCAGGGTAGGGGTTCTACAGTCAAGGATAGGTTGGGTTGGCTTACCTGGGTCTCAGTAGGAAGCGGATGGCTCTCGGCAGCGCGACTTTGTGCTCTGGTGGTTACTGCGTGGGCCTCCTGAGCGGGGGTAGAGGCGAACGCCGAAGTCAGGGGGCCAATGTCGTTGCCCAGGATGACTTCAGAAGGTAAGTCTTTCATGACGCCCACATGAACATTGCCAGCTCCCGCACCCCAGTCTAGGGTGTACCTGTGGCAGTAGGAATACGGTATACTGCCCCCCCCTGCCACTCTCACAGCAATTGATTTCCCCGGTTTCTCTGATGCCTTAATAAGGTGTCTTTGTACCAACGTGATGGTTGCCCCACTGTCTCTTAATCCCCGGGCGGTTTTTTCCGTTAACCATGACCAGCTGACAATGGTGTTTCCTGTTGTCCGTAATAACAGATTGTACCATGAGGGCTTCGTAAAGGGTGCCCAATGGTTCTTCCTGACCCAGTTCCTGGGGATCCCAAGCCGAGTCTACACAATGGGCTGCTGCTGGTGGGCGGTACCCAGGTCGAGACCAATTTGACCTGGTGTTGTTGTCCATGGGGCAATTCTGCTTGTAGTGACCCAGCTGTTTGCACCGGAAGCAGCGTTGTTCATTGTCCTCCTGGCGTGGATAGCGAGGGCTAGATGTCACCGGTCTGTTAGGAGGTTGGTATCTAGCGGCTGGTGGGTGTGAGGGCACCGTTGGTCGTGGAGGTTGTACCCGTGGTGTGACCGGGTTCGTCTGGCGAGTATCCGCATATTCATCCGCCAACTTAGCGGCCTCTGGTAGAGTCATGGGCCTGCGATCTCTCACCCAGTCTTTGACATCCGTCTGGATGTGATTGTAAAATTGTTCCAGGAGCATTAGTTGTAAAATGTCCTCTGCGGAGGTGGCCTGGCTGCTGTTGACCCAGTTAGAGGCCGACAGGGATAACTGGCATGCCCATTCCACGTAAGAGTCTTTCGTGGTTTTGCGTGAGTCCCTGAACTTTTGTCGGTAGGACTCTGGGGTTACTGCATAACGAGCCAGGAGCACTTCTTTAACCCTGGCGTAGCTATGGATCTCCTGCTCTGGCACGGTCCGGAAAGCATCAGAAGCTTTGCCTGACAGTTTGCCTGACAATATTGCGACCCACTCTCCTCTATCTATTCGGTGCAGGTTACATTGTCGCTCAAAATCTGCCAGGTAATTATCAATGTCACAGTCTTTTTCATCAAAAGCTTTAAAAGCGCTAAACGGAATCTTCCTTGTGTCTGCTGTGCTGTACTCACTGTTTGGAGAATGTGCGGCTGCTCGTTGGACTGCTGCCAATTTTAACTGTAGCTCTGCGTCTCTTATTTGTTTAGCCTCCTCCGCTAACAGGTTCATCACTTTCAGCACCACATCCGCCGTTGGGTTCGGACCGAACCATGCTAGCTTCTCTCTCATTGCCTTGTTGGCTGGCGATTCCTCCTCCTGAATCACTGGTGTCCCCATCTCTTGTACTGCTGGCGTTGCTGCAACCAAGTTCTCCTGGTCTAGCTCCATTAATTTCTGCTATAATGACCCGCTTGGTTTTGTTGCTAGCAATCCTTCCACGGACTTCCAGTAGTTCTTTAAGTGTATTTCTTTTAAGCAGGGTGTACCAGCCTTCCATTCACTGTTCCCAGTGTCTGCTTGGAATCCTGGTGTAAAGGAAAGTAGAAGGGAAAATCCCGCTGCTGCCAACCAATTGTGACGGTAGTAGAAAATATCCTCGTCAAGCATTCCCTTCTTCCCATAAAAGAAAATCACCCAATATTCCACGAGTAGGAATATCCCTGGAATCGCCGAATAATCCACACATGAGTCAACTTAATGCTGGAACAAGACTGATTTACTGGTACACAGAACTCACAATTTATGCAGCAAAAACTCCTCCTCTGGGCCAGGCTAGACAATTGAGTTTTAAGAATACACACAGCTCAATTATCCTAAAACTCCTCCTCTGGGCCAGGCTAGACAATTGAGTTTTACCAATACACACAGCTCAATTATCTGCTGGCCAGAACATTTACAATTCTTAACAATTTCACACAAGTACTTTCTATCCCACATACAAACATAATCTCAACATCCCTGTCCGGTACACGAATACATTCATTCTTGACACTTGGAACCGAACAATATAGTCCTCAAAATAGCAGGGAGAGAATCAAACTGAAGCATATAGGCAATTGCATAAAAGTCCTTCACAGATGCTGTCCACATTTTTTGTGGACCCGTTGAAATGAATTGGTCCGCATCCTATCCGCAATAAAAAACGGAACGGACACGGAAACAAACAACATTCGTGTGCATGTAGCCTAAGGGCTCATTTACACGAACGTGTGCTTCCCGTTGCCGTATTGCGGACCACATTTGCGGATCTGCAATACACGGGCACCGTTCCGTGTGCATTCCACATCACGGATGCGGACCCATTCACTTCAATGGCTCCGCAAATCCGGAGGTGCGGAACGGAAGCACGGAACAGAACACTATGGAAGCACTACGGAGTGATTTCTGGGGTTCCGCTCCGTGCCTCCGCACTGCAAAAAGATAGGACTTGCTCTATCTTTTTGCGGAACGGACGGATCGCGGACCCATTCAAGTGAATGGATCTGCGATACCCATGCGGCTGCCCCATGGACAGTGCCCGTACATTGCGGACTACAGCACGGGCTTCACATGATCGTGTGAACTAGCCCTAAGGCCTCATGCACACAACCGTTGTGTGCATCCGTGGCCGTTGTGCCGTTTTCCGTATTTTTTCGCGGACCCATTGACTTTCAATGGGTCCGTGGAAAAATCGGAAAATGCACCGTTTTGCAGCCGCATCCGTGATCCGTGTTTCCTGTCCGTCAAAAAAATAAGACCTGTCCTATTTTTTTGACGGACAACGGTTCACGGACCTATTCAAGTCAATGGGTCCGTGAAAGAACACGGATGCACACAAGATTGGCATCTGCGTCCGTGATCCGTGGCCGTAGGTTACTTTTTATACAGACGGATCCGAAGATCCTTCTGCATAAAAGCTTTTTCAGAGATGAGTTTTCACTTCGTGAAAACTCATATCCGACAGTATATTCTAACACAGAGGCGTTCCCATAGTGATGGGGACGCTTCTTGTTAGAATATACTACGAACTGTGTACATGACACTGCCCCCCACGTTCATAGCTGATTGCGGCATCTGACATTTATATTACAGTGAAAAATGGAAGAAAATAAAAAAATCATACTTATCCATTTGATGCGAAGAGCTGTCCGCCGCTACCTTGATTGAAGATCTAGCGCAAAATCGTCACCACGCACAAGATTTTGTGCGGGATCTTCAATCAAGACAGTGGCGGACGGCTCTTCACGATGTTTTTTGCCGTCATTCAGGGAAAATCGATTAGTTGCCATGAAGTACTGGGAAATTCGACTTCGCGGCAAATCGGATTTTCCCTGAAATTTTAATCAAAGTCCACTTTGTGGACTTTGATTTGCTCAACACTAGTCTCTATCATTAGACAACTCATATTTGGGGAAGAGGTTGATCAGACAGATCGTTTCACACTCATATTATCAATTCCCTGATATAAGTGGTGTCCTAGGTATCTCACAGCTACTCACCTCCTCTACTATATAGTCATTTACCCGAGTCACCCATATAACTGGGGACAGAGGTAAGTTGCAGCCTCCGAGATTCAGACTTTGTTAGGGTGAATTCACACGTGACAGATTCTTGTTACAGAAATTTCATGTGAATTGGGCTTTCAGAAATCCAACTCCATTCAGGTTGAACTGATTTTCAGTTGCACAAATTTTTGCAACCACAATCTGCTGTGTGTGAAGGTATCATTACTCTTCATGAGAGCTACAAGCCTTTGCAATCCTCGGGCTCACTACTGGGGGTCCCTTAAAGTATATGTTTTTGTCTTGACGCCAGTTGCAGGGAAGCAACAAGGGCACAGGGCCCCTTTTAGTGATGGTGGTTGGTACCCAGGGTAGGAATGCCAGAGTGGTGTAGGGTGGCCTAATGTCCCTGAATGATGTTGCACTTGTCACGATGCTCCTACATGGATACACTGGAACCCCAAGCGTGGCCATCCTATGCAGAAAAAAGGGTAGTTGAATGGTGGAGTGAAGAAATAAATTGAGTCCAGACCTTGTGATGAACTTGATAACAGCTTTACTTGAATAAACTTTCATCAGAGAAACAATCTTCCAACTTTGTCTTGGTCACCAGCAGGCTTTGGCATCAATTCTGGCAGGCAAACACAGTCGGCTCTGCTACATCTGTTGCTCTCTGGATCTGCTGTGCAAACAGGATTAAATGGGAAGCTTTCCTTTCTGCTATACTTTACTTTCCGTAGTCTGGTCTGTCTCTGTCTTTATCCAGAGGAGCTTTCTCTCCATGGCTTCTGAGGCTTGTAGCTTTGGCCTCAATATCCAGCAGAGCTGAAGGTGCTCTAGCTGGCTTAGGCAGGGCTCACCCAGGAGGGACGAGCTCCTGCAGCACAACCTCCCTTGGCAGGAGGTAGGCTCCAAACTGACTTTCACTAACTAAACTCCTCCCTCTAAAAAGAGGGCTAGACTGGAAAGAAGGGCTCCATTCTAGACAAGGTAGCTCTGCCATTGTTACCGCCATCTGCTGGTGAACCAGGCACATTACACATAAACGGTTACAAAATCAGAAATAACAATACACATTTTGCAGAATCTCGAAATCAATACATATGATGACATTATATTAACCATAAGAGATAGTGGAGAGGTGTAAGAGGTGGTAATGCACCTCTGGGGCGTTACACCTTCACCTTTCACACAGCATGCTCTAGTGCAGGGGTGCACAACCTTTTTTGGTCTGAGGGCCGCATTGTCACATCACTCTATTTGAAGGGGTCGCAAATAAAATAAAAATGTTGATTGGTGCCCATTTGCATCGGTCTATTACACAGGCCAATGTAAAGTGACTGGGGAGGAATGATCGCTATCACAGTCATTCCTCCTTCATTTAGTTACATTGACTATCAGTAGCACATCCCTGATTACACAGAGAGATGTGCGGCACGATTATACCGGCCAGTTATCATAAATGAGTGTCCCTATGAAGACTTGTTCCCAGAAATAGACCTGATTATCTCACAGTGTATTAGGGGCTTAAAGGGATTTCCCAGTAAAAATGAGTATTTAACAAGCATGGCATGCATGGCCCCTGAAACCGAAGAGTTATACTTACCTGCTCCCGGCGCTGTTTTTCCTTGGCAGTGCACGACTATAGTCACATGCACCTCTCCAGCCAATCACTGGCTTTAGCGGTGATGTGGCCACAAGCAGAGTGACATTGCTGAAGCCAGTCATTGACTGGAGCGGTGTATGTGACCATGGCCATGCACTGACAGGTGTGAAAGTGAATTAGTTCCCTATTTTGTGTCGGTCGTTTTGTTATATAATATGTATAGTTTCATGTGAATGAGGCGATAATAGCGTATTATTTTTTATCTTTTTAAAGTTAATTTTTAATATATTTCTGCTACAAATAATATCCCCCAAGAGGTAATAAAAAGACCTTTGGCGGACGCTGACACTTTTTGTTAATTTTTCACTTTCCTTTTTATTTTTTATATTTATTTGCATTTTATTAATATATATATATTTTTTTTGTATAATTGCTTTATTACTTCTTATTTAAATATATTTTTGCCACATAATATGTCCCACAAGAGGTCATAAAAAGACTGTTGGGGGACAATGAAAACTCTTGTATTTTGCAATAATTTTTTATTTTATTTGTATTTTATTTAATTTTCTTAACTTTTTTTTTTTTACTTTTTCTATAATTTTTGTAACTATTTTGTAGGAAGGTACAAGGGGTCGTCATTGATGGTAGGTATGTGTCACCGAGGTTCCTGGCCTCAGTGAAGTAAGAGCCGGTATTTTCATGTGTCAGCGGCAGCTAATGCTGATAGACACTTTTGCTATTTAGTATGGCTGTAAATAGCTGATTCGGGATGGCTCTTATTGGGAGTAGTCAAAGTGCTGGGTGGGTAACTACTCCCCACGTTCCAGGCCCGGTTTTGACAGCACCTGGCTATCCTTAAAAAGGCAGCTGGGCTCAGCAGCAGAGAACGGACTGTGTGTTGTGATCTGAGCCCTGTGCTGGGCTGAAAAGCTGAGACCCATGTGTTGGGAGAGCAGGCCATCTAAAGCCTGCATTTAGACTGCCGACAAGGTGACATTTTTTGTTATGCATGAACTTTCTACTTGGTGTGAACAAACACCAACCCTGCAAAGAGTGTTTTTTGTTTGACCTTATGTGTGAATAAACACGGACACTTGAATTACGAACTTGTATTTTGCCTCTGTACTGCACCCGCTTATCCCAACTACCAGAGCGAAACCCCAAAATATTTTTGCCACATAATGTGTCCCCCAAGGGATCATAAAATAAATTTTCTTTTTTATAAATTTCAATTTTTTTGCCACATCATATTTATTAAATTTTTTCTTTTATTTGTGTTTTATTATATTTTTTGTTTTCAATTTTTTTTTTCATTTTTATTTTTTTACTTATTGAAAGACCTTTGGCGACACAGACTTTTTTTTGCACTATTTCCACTGTAACTGGGGCATCCAAAGGAGCCACTGTCTCTGACAGCCAGGCACCCCTCCTGCTCCTGCTACAGTGCGGGAGCAGAAGCTGTAGTGCTCTGTGCTGCTGCGCTGCTGGCAGAAACACATCTGATCGCACGATCAGCTGTGTTTCTGTCCAGGTGACGGGGGCCGCAAACCATGGTTCTGGGGGCCGCAGATTATGCACCCCTGCTCTAGTGCAATGGTCTCTAACCTCTACATCTGCTGCAAAACTACAACTCCCAGCATTCCCAGACAACTGGTAAGCAAACCAATTGGCGGTCACTGCTTTGGTGCTTTATTCTGCATAACATACACAATACCCAGGGTCGGACTCTACCATCCTCCGGTGGGCCCAAAAAGTCCAGGAGAAAAAAATAATCTATGTGGCTACCTTTGGAGCCAGTCATTTGCCAAAAGAGTCTATTTCTGCAATTTCAAACCTATTAGACTTTATTCATGATATGGAGGTTGGGCCCTGAGAATCATTTCCTCTGGTGGGCACAAGGAACCCCAGTCCAACATTGACAATACCTATCGACATTTTTACGTATCATGAACCATATGTTCTAGACTGGAGACACAATGTTTATACAATGACATATTATATTCAAGCTGCCAAAAAACACTTTGGTTCCGGTATCTACAGAGATAATTAAGGTAATTGCATCCAGGATGACTTCATATTATTCTCCTGAATATGTCAGTAAATTCATTGCAGAGGCAAAAATTTCCTGGAAATCAGCACGTGGTGCAGTAGGGATGGAGCAGCAGGTCAGGACAAATTGGCGTCATAATATAGGATAGAAGTAAATTATACTGTACTATGACACCGGAGAAGTGCGGGGAATCAGCGAATCTGCCCGCTGCAGTAGAAATCTCATTAAGAGCCATAAAAATTTGCTTCATTCAACAAGGGATCTACAACAAAGGAGGTAAAGCATTTCTAGAAGGTGGCCAAAGAATAACCGGAGGTGGCCTCTTTTAGCACTTTTTGTTACTTTTCTCTAAGTTTTCCATTTGACTCATCCATGAGATCCACCATTTTTCCACTATGGAGCATTTATGTGACAGGTAGTCACAGCTCCGCCTCCTTTAGCAGCGTTACTGAGCAATAAAACTTATTTTCTTCGAAAGGATTCTTCAAGTTTTAGTAAATGTGCATCTGTATCTGCTTAGACTTTGTAATCCACAACACCTTTCATACAAAGTGCCCAACAGCAGACTTGAGGGTCCACGTCATGTCTGCCGGGGTAGCAGATATAGCAGGTTTTTTTTGTTGTTGTAATTTTCCAGAAATAGCAAGAGTCTACTTCATGTGTCTGGTATTGCATCTCATTTCCATTCAATGGAGTATAGCTGAGGTGCAAAACTATAAAAAGCAGTGGACCTGGAACGGCACTGTTTCTGGTTAAAAAAAAAAAAAAAAAAAGAATCTAAAGTTCTTTTATTTCATCCTAGACAAGCCCTTTAAGAAAATACAACTTCAGTGAGAGGTGGAGGGCACCTTTATGGAAAATTAAATACAGATCTCTTGGAAATGATAGGAAGAAACATAAAACACGTGGAACAGAATACAATCAGTGTGAGCTTTTTATGTCCTGACTCCTTTACCGCCGAATCTGGATGTCAGGGAAAGTTCCTCTCAACCCACTTGATGTGGGGGCAACTTTAAGGGATAAAGGGGTTGTCTGGGTGTTCAATACTGGTGACCTATCCTTAGGATAGGTCATCAATATCATATCGGTGGGGTCTGACACCTGGCACCCCTGCTGATCAGCTGTTTGAAGAGGCCATGATGCTCTGACCTTCTCACAGCTCACCGAGCACAGCGCCGTCCATTGGATATCGGCTGTCCTTGATATTGCAGCTCATCCCCATTCACTTGAATGGGACTGAGCCACATCTAGGCCATGTGACCGATGAATTTGATGACACAGGCCCGGTAAGAGGCCATGGCGCTCACCGGAGTGCCATGGTCTCTTCAAACAGCGAGGATTGCAGAAGTCAGACCACGGCCGATCAGATATTGATGACCTAATGATGACATCAATATCAAAATCTTGGAAAAAACCCTTTAACCTCCCTGACGGTATTCCCGAGCGTTCACCTTCTGCCGGCCATCCGGCGATGTCCTCCGCTTGTGTTCTGCCAGATCTCCCTACCTTGCGAAAATTCTATACCGGAAGTGATGCAGCCGCACCGGAAGTGACACGGCCGCACAGGAATCAGCTGGAGGAGGGTGTGCCCGGCGATGCGCAAGCGCACATCCACTGGCTTAGGAAAGAATCGCTGCAGCGCCGAGATAGAAGTACTTTGTGCACCGCGTGTGCGCACATACGGGTATAGAGATTTTGCAGCGCACAAATCATCAGTTGCAGTTCATCCTGATTTGATCTGATGATTTGTGCGCGTGTGCGCACTCAGGGGTAGGGAGATCTGATGCAACATTTTGCGCTGCAAAATCTCTATACCCCTAAGTGCGCACGTGCGGTGCACGAAGTACTTCTATCGCGGCGCTGTAACGATTCCTTCCTAAGCCAGTGGATGTGCCCTTGCGCAGCACCGGGCACACTCTCCTCCAGCTGATTACTGTGTGGCCGCGTCACTTCCGGTATAGACTTTCCGCAAGGTATAGAGATCTGGCAGAACACCGGCCGGCATTTGACTTCTTGGTTCCGTTCCCTGAGAGCAGCAGCTGCGCATGGGAGCGGAACTGGGCGGGAAATTTAAATAAATATAAACATAAAAAGTGACAAACACACATAAAAGAGGTTATACATTGTAATCTGAGAGGATTACACTGTATAACCTCAGATCTGACATTTGATGACTGTACAGTGCCCCTTGCCTGCCATTTTACTGTCATTTGTGCCCATAAAATATTTATGCTAAAAATTGTACCACTTTTGGTACAAAATTCCTGACATAATCATACCGCCAGGGAGGTTAAACGCTATTGCATAGGTCAATCTTATACTTGACCCTCACTCAGGCTACAAACTGAGCACAACACCTAACCAAAATAGTCACACTCAGGAACACTAATGCTGCCACCACTTACATATGGGTGGTAAGTCCCAACATCTCACACACAAGGTACTCACACTCAAGGTACTCTAGCAGTCAACGGGTCTCAGGGAGAAGCTTCAATGGATACATAGTAAATACACAAAATAACAGCCTAAATAAACAACACATACAGGGCCGTTTCTAGGGGCGGGCGGGCGGGACGGGCGGCCGCCCGGGGCGCTGAAAGAAGGAGGGCGCCGGCAGGGGCGCCCTCTTGTCGTTTCTCTGCCGTGCGCCCTGTGTGGTGTAAAAAAAAATAAAAATAAAAATAAAAAATTGGGTTCTATATAATTGCCGGCCGGCGGCGCCCCTCATGCTGCGCCTCCTGAGCGCTTGCCGCTCCTCTAAAGAATCTCCTGCCTGCTGTCTCTGCTCATGTTAATGTAGCGTGGCCGAGCTCTGTTCGGTCCGCGGTACAGGAGCATTTGTTTCCTGTACCCGGCCGGACTGACAGGAAGTGCTCACTTAGTGTGCGCTTCCTTTCAGTCCGGCCGGGTACAGGAAACAAAAGCTCCTGTACCGCGGACCGAACAGAGCTCGGCCACGCTACACTAGAGGTGACAGAATGGAAATGAGTGACAAGGGGGGGGGGGGGGTGGAAATGAGTGACAAGGGGGGGGGGGTGGAAATGAGTGACAAGGGGGGGTGGAAATGAGTGACAAGGAGGGGGGTTGGAAAGAGTGACAAGGAGGGGGGTTGGAAAGAGTGACAAGGGGGGGTGGGAATGAGTGACAAGGGGGGGGGGGGGGAAATGAGTGACAAGGGGTGGGTGGGAATGAGTGACAAGGGTGGGTGGGAATGAGTGACAAGGGGGGGTGGAAATGAGTGACAAGGGGGGGGGGTGGAAATGAGTGACAAGGGGGGGGTGGGAATGAGTGACAAGGGGGGGTGGGAATGGAAATGAGTGACAAGGGGGGGGGGGGGTGGAAATGAGTGACAAGGGGGGGGGGTGGAAATGAGTGACAAGGGGGGGGAATGAGTGACAAGGGGGGGGGGGAATGAGTGACAAGGGGGGGTGGGGATGGAAATAAGTGACAAGGGGGGGGGATGGAAATGAGTGACAAGGGGGGGATGGAAATGAGTGACAAGGGGGGGGACATTAATTACAATGGAGGGGGCACTGTGGGAGACATGGAAATGGGGGCCCCTGTCACTGTGGGGGACATTAAGTTTAATAAGGATCACTATGGACATTATTTAGAATGGAGGCTGCTGTGGGTGTCATTAAACTGTATAATGTCTGATAGGCCTAGTCCTGAGTTATATTACCCTGCCCTGTATAATAATGTACCCATCCCTGATACCCCTTAGTTATATTACCCCGCTGGGGGTATCAGGGTACATTATTATACAGGGCAGGGTAATATAACTCAGGACTAGGCCTATCAGACATTATACAGTTTAATGACACCCACAGCAGCCTCCATTCTAAATAATGTCCATAGTGATCCTTATTAAAAATAATGTCCCCCCACAGGCAGGCTCTGCGGGCGGCGGCGCGTGACGTACAGTAGTGAGGTGAGCTCCGCCGCCCGCACTGCCTGCCTGTTACCGCCCGCCCGGAGCAGTGCTGAGAAAGAAGCCTGCTGTGAGTGAGAGCCTGAGTCTGTGGGACAGTGGGTCACTGGGTGCGTCACTGTGACCGTCCGTGCAATGTGGTTACACATTTTTTACAATGGGGAGACACTTATTTCATCGAGCAGTTTTGAGGGGGGGGGGGGGGGGGGAGTTTTTTTGACACTCGCCCTGAGAGAAATTTTACCTAGAAACTGCACTGAACACATACAACATGCACAAACAGTAACAAAACTAAAAATGAGGGGAGAAAAAAAGAGTCGAATATTTAGCAATTCTGTGTCCTTTTTCTCCTCCCAGTGTCCCCAAATAGTGTGATTTCATGTGGACCAGACCACCATTTGTACACTGTCAGGCATGACTATGATCGTCCTTCTTCTTGGGTCAGACCACTGGAAAGGATCTTTATTATGTTGGCCTTAGCATACCTGAAAGCCACCTCGCTTTTTCCACCAGCAGATGTGACACCAGGTCATGCCGAACCAGGACCAGATACCATAACAGTCATTCATTTACAGACCATATTAGCTCTTGATCAGACACACAGCAAACATAAACTATGTAATCATTAGTGTTGAGCGCGAATATTCGAAAAGCACATTTTTATCGCAAATATTTAGAATATAGTGCTATATATTCGTAATAACGTATATTCGTGTTTTTTGGTTTTTTTTAAACACCGTACACATCAGGTGATCATCCCTCCCTTCTTCTAGGTTGTGGGCCAATGAGAAGGCTTTGTCACAGCTTAGCAACATCCCTACCAAACCAATAGAATAGTTGCCTGCCCCTTACTATACAAGTTGCACGTATTGCGAAAAAATATGCGCATCATTCATTGCCGAAAATTCACAAGCGCAAACATATTGGAGCACTCTATCTGCATATAAAGCTATTCTAATGTTCTGCCGTGTCAACCATTTTCTCCAGTCTCAGGAAACTTATACCAGCTTGAAAAATGTAGCATAAGTGACCTACGTCGATATTTCGCGTGCATTACGCGAATGATACATTGCCGATTTTCGCAATCACCTGGGACCCCCGCTGATCAGCTGTTTGAGAAGGCGCTGAAGCTCCTGTGAGCGCTGGTGCCTTCTCAAACAGCTGAAAAGCAGGGGGCCCGGATGTCGGACCTCCACCAATTACAGGGGCGTAGCTATAGGGGGTGCAGAGTTAGCAGTTGCTACCAGGCCCAGGAGCCTGAGGGGGCCCAAAGACCCTTATGCCATATAAGAGGACACTGCTATTATAGAAAGCGCATGCTGGTCAAGTTACACCTCTGGCTGGAGGGAAGGGGTTAGGTCAAGAATTTGGCATAAGGGGGGGGGGGGGTGCCGTTTCAGTTTTTGCCTCAGGCAGTACGAAGGCTATGTGCTTCCCTGCCCCTGGCCACTGAGGGAAGGGGGGCCCAAGCTAAACTCTTGCACCAGGGCCGATGAGCCTTTAGCTACGCCCCTGGCCGATAAGATACCGATGATCTATCCCGGGGATAGGTCATCAATATTAAAATCTCGGTAAACCCCTTTAAAGAAGACCTTTCACGGGTTCTGACATTCCAATATAAATTCCTGGCACTGTAGGGCATGTTTGCTAGATGTCAATCGCTAATTTTTGTACTGATCCACTGCTCCGTTTCCCCCGCTGTGCCCCCCGTTCTGTTTTGCGCCCTGTATGCTTATCAATAGCATCGGTACAGAGAGGAGGAGACGGACATGTTTCTCGGGGGCGTCTCCTTCTCCCCGGCTGTGAGATGTCCAAGTAGAGTGCGTCACAGCCATTGAGAAAAAACACCTCACTGTCTCCCTGGCTGTGACGCTCTCCGCTGCGATTGGACATCTCACAGCCGGGGAGAAGGAGACGCCCCCGAGAAACATGTCCGTCTCCTCCTCCCTGTACCGATGCTATTGATAAGCATACAGGGCGGCAAAACAGAACGGGGGGCACAGCGCTGCAACAGAGGAGCATATCAGTACAGAAGAAAGCCATTACTTTCAGCTAAAAACAAAAAGGCACGTTGTGAGTTTGTGAAAACGCACTTGGGAGACTCCCAAAATGTATGGAGGACGGTGCTCTGGTCTGATGAGAATAAAATTTAACTTTTCGGCCATGAAAGAAAACGCTATGTCTGGTGCAAACCCAACGCATCACATCACCCAAAGAACACCATCCCCACAGTGAAACATGGTGGTGGCAGCATCATGCTGGGGGGATGGGACTGGGAAACTGGTCAGAGTTGAGGGAAAGATGGATGGTGCTAAATACAGGGATATTCTTGAGCAAAACCTGTACCACTCTGTGCGTGATCTGAGGCTAGGACGGAGGTTCACCTTCCAGCAGGACAATGACCCCAAACACACGGCTAAAGAAACACTTCAGTGGTTTAAGGGGAAATATGTAAATGGCCTAGTCAAAACCCAAATCTCAATCCAATAGAAAATCTGTGGTCAGATTGGCAAACCATCCAACTTGAAGGAGCTGGAGCAGTTTTGCAAGGAGAAATGGGCAAAAATCCCAGTGGTAAGATGTGGCAAGCTCATAGAGACTTATCCAAAGTGACTTGGAGCTGTGATTGCCGCAAAAGGTGGCTCTGCAAAGTATTGACTTTAGGGGGGTGAATAGTTATGCACATTGACTTTTTCTGTTATTTTGTCCTATTTGTTGTTTGCTTCACAATAAAAATTAAAAAAAACATCTTCAAAGTTGTGGGCATGTTCTGTAAATTAAATGATGCAAATCCTCAAACAATCCATGTTAATTCCAGGTTGTGAGGCACCGAAATACGAAAAAAGTCAAGGCGGGTGAATACTTTTGCAAGGCACTGTATGTAAGAACCTAATAAGAAAAAAGTGAACTACAAGTAGCAGAACACGTGAAATGTTTGCTTCAGCTCTATAAAAGCGCAGATTCTCCTTATCACCTCATTTAAGCAAATCCTTGTGCCAAATCTATGTAAAACTGCGAATGTGACAGGGTCAGGTGAAATGTCATACCCTGTAGACTACGGCAATGACTAAACAATGCTGGTAATCCTAGAAGCTCCATATAAAACCTGATCCAGTAATGATACCCAAGACAAGTGTCGCCCAAGGATCTTTCGAGTGTAAAGTCTGTTAGGCGAAAAACCCTAAAGAGACTTTAAAAGGGTTTTCCAGGCCCATGAAATCGATAACCTATCCTCAGGATCGGTCATTAATATCTGATTTGAGAGGATCTTACACCCTACACCCTACACCCCACCGATCAGCTGCTCCATGCAGCCTCTGGCACTGGAACTAGCTCTGTGAATGGAACAGGAAAGCACAGCGCCGTTCCAAGTGTAGTGGGCTTGTTGAGTTATTGCAGCTCTGCACCCCTTTTACTTCAAAGGTAGCAGAGCTGCAGTAACCCAGCACAGCCACTACACATAACTACTGTGAAGGGGCACAAAGGTGGCCATAACTACAGTGAAGGGGCACAAAGGTGGGCATAAGTACTGTGAATGGGCTCAAAGGTGGACATAACTACAGTGAAGGGGCACAAAGGTGGGCATAACTACAGTCAAGGGGCACAAAGGTGGGCGTAACTACTGTGAAGGGGCACAACGGTGGGCATAACTACTGTGAAAGGGCACAACGGTGGGCATAACTACTGTGAAGGGGCACAAAGGTGGACATAACTACTGTGAGGGGGCACAAAGGTGGGTATAACTACTGTGAGGGGGCACAAAGGTGGACATAACTACAGTGAAGGGGCACAAAGGTGGGCATAAGTACTGTGAATGGGCTCAAAGGTGGACATAACTACAGTGAAGGGGCACAAAGGTGGGCATAACTACAGTCAAGGGGCACAAAGGTGGGCGTAACTACTGTGAAGGGGCACAACGGTGGGCATAACTACTGTGAAAGGGCACAACGGTGGGCATAACTACTGTGAAGGGGCACAAAGGTGGACATAACTACTGTGAGGGGGCACAAAGGTGGGTATAACTACTGTGAGGGGGCACAAAGGTGGGCATAACTACTGTGAGGGGGCACAAAGGTGGGCATAACTACTGTGAAGGGGCACAAAGGTATGCATAACTACTGTGAAGGGGCACAAAGGTGGACATAACTACTGTGAGGGGGCATAATGTGGGCAAAACTGCAGTGAGAGGGCACAAAGGTAGGCATTTCTGCTGTAAAGGAGGCACAATGTCGATATTACTACTGTGAGAGGGCACAATGTGGGCATTAGTACTGTGTGGTAGCACTAAGGGGAAATGCCCTAGATTACCCTGTTATACATTGGGGTGGCTCGGTCTTACAGGCCAGCACAGCGCCCCCTCCTAGGTATTTACCAGGTACAGTCACCATCCCTTCCTTATGTGATTATTCTTTTTGCTCTATCATCACAGGGACCTTGTTCCGGATCCAGCGGACATCACGCCAGCGACACCCTGGATGCGGCAGGACCAGTTGGTTCTTTCATTTATCACAAGGAGTATTGGTACCGCCGTGTACCCTATGATAGATTTTGTTAGGTGGGATTCTGGGTGAGTGGAGTTAGAGGAGTGGCTTAGTGTAAAAACTATTCGCTTCGCGCACCGCTGACCTTTTCATTCTTTCTGTAAATTTCAGTGGCAACGGAGGGAGGGGGGTCAGTGTGCTGAACCTTTGCCCCAGATGCTGGAAAGTCTAACTACACCTCTGCTTTGACTAGCTATATCTGAAAGCTGGGTACCAACCAATATGATCACCATTATAGATCTTACAGGTGTTGTCAGCCAGCTGGTCCAGACTTTTGGATTTCTGGATGGCAAAACCTTCTAGTTAAATTGGTTGAGTTGTTACATGTGCACTTGGCAGCTGAAGACATCTGTGTTGGTCCCATGTTCATATGTGTCTGCAGTGTGGAGAATTTATTTTAAATATATACAAATGAGCCTTTAGGAGCAACGGGGGCGTTACTGTTACACCTAGAGGCTCTGCTGTCTCTGCATCTGCCCACCCTCTGCACTTTGATTGACAGGGCCAGGCGGTGTAAAAGTCATCACACCTGGCCCTGTCAATCAAAGTGCAGAGGGTGCGGTAGTTGCAGAGAGAGCAGAGCCTCTAGGTGTAATGGTAACGCCCACGTTGCTCCTAGAGGCTCATTTGCATATATTAAAACATCATTTTTCTCAGCATTTCGGACACATATGAACATGGGACCAACACAGACGCCTTCAGCTGCCAAGTGCACATGTAACAGGTCAGCCGGTGTCATAGGTACAAATCTGCTGACAGATGCCCTTTAAAGGGGTTTTCTGGGAGTTCAGTATTGATGGCCTACCCTACTACCCATGGCCATAAAATGTCTCTGAGACAAGAATAGCGTCTCCATTTCTCCAATCACAGCGGAGTGCATCACAGCCAGGGAGAAAAACAGTTCACCTTCTCCCTGGCTGTGATGCTCTCCGCTGCGATTGAAGCGTGGCACAGCCAGGGAGAAGGAGACACCCCCTGAGAAACCCTGGCACCCCCTCCTCCCTGTACCGATGCTCAGTATTTACATACTGGGAGCGAAAACTGCATGGGGGCACAGCGGGGCAAGCAAGGGGTATTTGAAAAAAAGAACAAGAATGGCAGCATCAGCGGAGTGTACCCGGCAAGTAAAGGTACTTAATTAAACAAAAAAAAAATCCATGAAAGGCCCTCTTTAATTTGCTTTATGTAAACAGCCAGTTACATAGAGGAAGATATATTTACATTGTTCATGATCTCTGTTGTTTTATTACAGAGGACCCGTCACCTCTCCTGATATGTCTGTTTTAGTAACGGCTTGCATTCCCCAAGTAATACGATTTTGGAGCATCTTTTCATATAATTCGATGTTGTTCCATTCCTTTATTATTCCTGCTAGAAGTTTCTGAATTCATTTCCAACTTGGTACGAGTTGGGAGGGCTGAGTTCCTGCATCGTCTGACAGTGACAGCAATGATTGAACAGTGTCCGACTGTACAGAGACATTTCCCCAACTGATAACACCCGGTTGGCAATGCATTCATAAACTTCTGACAGCAATAATAGAGGAATGGCACAACACAGAGTCATAATTATAGATGCTCCAGAATGGTCTTTTAATATAGAATACATTTATGTACTAAAACATTCATGTCAAGAGAGGTGAAGGGTCCTCTTTAAGTACTACATACTGGATGCCACATACTGTACACTATTATCTCCTGATGATGATGAGGAGTGTAAGACACCAATGATGCCCCCCCACTGTCCAGTTGTTATTTAGTCATTTCTAGGAAAGCTGGGTTACAGCTATAATGACTGTTATTACTACTCTTAGGGATGCATCACCCAAATTTCCCATTCTCCTGGCAAATCTGCCAAGTCCTGCAGTGCTACATAACCCTTTCCTGTATCACTGGTTGGGGAAAGCTGGGTGCCCCCCGGTGTTAATGCTGATCACGATGCTAGTCACAGAAACAGGTACAAATACTGTAAGAAATAATCAGTAGAGCAGAATGTTTAATCAGTATAATAACTTATACATACTCATTTTTAGCTTGGCTTTATCTTTTAGATTTTGGTAATTATTGCCTGTGGCAGGTCTGAAACAGGGCCTCCCACTCCCCATCTGCCAGTTATTATATTGGTGTAGTCTTATGTTGCAGAAAGGGCATTGAGGATGTTCAGGAACCGGGGCTCATGTGCAGCTCCTACTTCTGCATTGCCTATCACTATTCCCCTAGCCTGCAGAATTAAAGGGATTTTTCTAGGATCTTCATATTGATGGGAATTTGACTCTCTCGACGCCCTTGCTGATTATCTGTTTGAGGAATCAACAAGATGGTGTCAGGGCCCATAAAATGGTATCAGTGACACTAAGATGGTGTCAAGACCAATAAGATGGTGTCAGGACAACTGAGATGCCATCAGAGCCACTGAGATGGTGCCAGGAACAATATACGAGCTTTGGTGAGCAGCACCTCGGCCTCCTCACAGCTTACCAAGCACAGCACTGTCTGTCTGTTGGATAGTGGCTGTACTTGGTATCAAAGCTCAGCCCCATTCACTTGAATGGGACAGAGCTGCGCCTAGGCCATGTGATCAATGAATGTGATGTCACATGGCCTAGGAAGAACCACCTAACAATGAGAATGAACTGAGATTAGACGGGTATATCATCAAAAATATGGGGGCAAAAAAAAAACTAAAAATACTAAGGTGCAAGTGCAAATGATAAAACACCACATCAATAAATGGTTACAGACTACACCGCAATGTATGGATGTGTAATAGCTCCAATAGATGTATGGGAACATACAACAGCCAAGAGAAAATTAAAGTGCAAGTGCACTGTAGCCATTTTTATCTGTTGTCTCATGTTCTCGTCTATATGTTATTTATTCAATAAAGGATTTATTTTTGATGATATACCCGGCTAATCTCAGTTCATTCTCGTTGTTTGGTGTATCTATGTACACTGAGTGGGCTTTTACTTACTTTTTCCGGGTCTATTTAACATAGTATATCTAATTACCGTTTATGTGTATGTCTATGTTTTGTGTAACCTACTTGTAATGGCCTAGGTAGAAGCCTAAGCTCTCACGGAGCACTGCGGCTTCTTCACACAGCTGATCGGTGAGGGTGCCGGGAGTCAGACCCACTCTGATCTCAAATTTTTACCTATCCTGAGGATAGGCCATCAATATGAAAATTCCAGAAACCCCTTTAACAAATGACATGTCTGTAACTAAGGCTTATGCAGTTATATAAATTGCTATTTCATAGCTATGAGATGGTGTCAGCACCACTGAGATAATGTCAGAACCAATAAGATGGTGTTAGGGCCACTGAGGTGGTGTCAGAACCAATAAGATGCTGTCAGGGTCCATAATATGGTATCAGGGACACTAAGATGGTGTCAAGACCAATAGGATGTTGTGAAGTCCTGTAAGATGGTATCTGAACAACCTTGATTCTGTCAGGACTAATAAGATGGTACCAGGGCTACTGAGATGGTGTCAAGACCAATAAGATGGTGTAAGAACCACTGAGATAGTGTCACAACCAATAATATGGTGTCAGGGTCCATAGGATGATATCTGTGACACTAAAATGGTGTCAAGACCAATAGGATGGCATCAAGACCAGTAAGATGGTGTCAGAACAACTGGGATGCTGTCAGGACAAATAAGATGGCATCAGCACCATTGAGATGGTGTTAGAACTAATAAGATGGCATCAGCACCATTGAGATGTGGTGTTAGGACCACTGAGATGGTGTCAGGAACAATAAGATGGTGTTAGGACCCCAAAGATGGTGTCAAGTAGTTCGTCATCTGTAACTTACAGACTCCTCAGCTGGAAACAGTCCATAATCGGACACGGCTGATGAAGGAATAATTATGTGAATCCTCTAGTGCAGTTATTCCCCACAATTTTACCCCCAAGATTCTCGCCTTCTTGGGGAACCCCTATAACTACCACATGTGTAATGCCCCATAGGTGCATTACCACCTTTTGTACCCTGCTACTATCTCTAATGGACTAGTGTCGTGTCATCTATGTATTTATTTACAGGTCCTATACACTGTGCATATCTCTTTCCTTGTAACTGTTTATGTTCAAGTGTAATATGCCTGGTTCAACAGCAGGTGGCAGCATAAATGGCAGAGCTACCAGTCCAGAGAATGGAGCTTTCCTTTCCATTCTAACACCCCCCCCCCTCTGTGGTGTGTGTGTGTGTGTGTGGGGGGGGAATGTCCCGCTAGCTGCAGGATGGGTGGGGACTATTTCTAGTTAGTGGCAGTTCAGCTTACCCCCTTCTAGGGGAAGGTCTAGCTTACCCCCTTCTAGGGGAAGGAAGCAAGGGCTGGGCACGTCACCGTTTGATGTGCCCACGCCAAACCCTGTCCAAGCCAGCTAGAGCACCTTCAGCTCTGCTGGATATGGAGGCCAAAGCTTGAAGCCTCTGAAGCCAGGAGTAAAGTTTTCCCTGGACAAAGCTAGAAGCCTGTAAACTGTTGGAGAAACATTTATTCAAGTAAAGCTGTTATCAACTTCATCACAAGGTCTGGACTCATCATCCCCTTCATCAACAAAACCCCCTTTTCATTGCTGTGGAGCCAATGCCTAGGGTCCACCGTGACACGTGCACAAGACATAAAGGCTACCTTATACCACTCTGGCATTCCTACACCTGGGTACCATCTACCATATCACTTAAAGGGGCCCTGTGCCCTTGTTGCTTCACTGCAACTGGTGTCACAAAAAACAAGTACTCTTTTTCCTCTTAAAGGGCCCTGGGGGGAGGCGCCCGCTGCACATGCCTACTGCTAAAGGGACAGAAACTGTTGTTGTTGTTGTGTTCTGGGGAACCCCTAACCATGTTTCAAGGAATCCTTTTTGGGAAACACTACTACAGAACATAAAGTAGGAAGCCTCATCAGGCCTTCAATAACACAATAGAACAGACCACACTGTAGGAGGCATATTCTGTACATAATCAATTATCATTATACATACTGAAATGAAAAGCAAAGCGCCTATCATAGGAAAGCAGTGGCTTATAGCATCCTACAATAAAGTGGAGGAGGCAATGCCAGCAAACATGGTCATCTTCTAACAAATCTATGCTGACGTCGGCTTTAAATTCATCATTAAATCTGTAACTGTCAGTATTAAGTTATTAGGCAGACGTAAGGGACAATCCACCTTAAACGTGGACAGAGATGATGGTCAATTATAACACACAATACATGCCAAAAGTCAAATCAATACCAAATAAAATAGCATAAACATATTTTTTTTAAAAAGCTGAATACTGGGTTGTCAGGAACAGGGGAGTTGAACAAGATATGGAGATTTTGTCTAGTCACAGTTCAGGCATTTCCAAAAATCTGCCTCTTTTTACATGATGCGGATCTAGGGGCAGGAAAATGAGATGCTGCTTACCAGGTTCCACATGCCGAGGATAATTGTTCCAGTGCGGACATGACAACACAAGCAACAGCTGTTTGAGTAAAATCGAGCCCATGGTGAATGCATCTTCATGATTCAGATTTTTTGTTGTTAAATAAAATAAAATCACTCCCTGGAAATACAATCTTGAATATCGCCGAGCAAAGCCTTGAGAGCTAGTTCTTGCCGAGTAGCAGAAGCTGCTTCAATGCATGGGAATGTTCAGCAAAGCTTCAGCACCACAGGCACACAGCATCCCTGGTCATCCAGTCTATAAAAGAGATTAGCAGATCTAGGTTTCCTCTGAAAGCTGTGTGTCAGTGCCCCCTAGTGGAGAGGAGGGTGTATGGTGGTGCACACGGATCAGATGCTTCAGTATTATCACCTCTTAGGCCTCCTGCACACGACCGTAGGTGTCCCGTTGCCGTATTGCGGACCGCATTTGCGGATCCGCAATACACGGGCACCGTTCCGTGTGCATTCCGCATCACGGATGCGGACCCATTCACTTCAATGGGTCGGCAAATCCGGAGATGCGGAACGGAAACACTACGGAGTTCTTCCGCGGGGTTTCGTCCCGTACTTCCATTCCGCAAAAAGATAGAAAATGTCCTATCTTTTGGCGGAACGGCCGGATCGCGGACCCTTTGAAGTGAATGGGTCCGCGATCCGCTGGCGCTGCCCCACGAACGGTGTTCGTGCATTTTGCGAGCCACAGCACGGCCACGGGGGCCTTACTAAAATCAACCAACAAATGCAATAAAAAAGCGTTAGGCCCGCTACAGCAGGATGAGAAGAGACGTAAAGCTCGTCTAATGTTGCATAGAAGATCAAGATCGATTTGCCGTCATAATCCTGGAAACTGGAATTGGACTAAAGAAAAATTTCCTTTATTCTTATCATCTGTACAGCATGCATTGCTGGTTTTGGAAAAAAGAAAAGGCATAAAGAAAAAGACCTCAAAATGATGCTAGACAGAGATGAAGTGACGTTCCTGGACCCAACCGCAAAATCTGCACCATTTATATAGCGCTACTATATTTCACAGCGCTTTACAGACATTAGCCTCCAACTGTCCCCAATGGGGATCACAGTCTAAGGGCTCTTTCACACCTGCGTTCTTGTCTTCCGGCATAGAGTTCCGTCGTCGGGGCTCTATGCCGGAAGAATCCTGATCAGGATTATCCTAATGCATTCTGAATGGAGAGAAATCCGTTCAGGATGCATCAGGATGTCTTCAGTTCCGGAACGGAACGTTTTTTGGCCGGAGAAAATACCGCAGCATGCTGCGCTTTTTGCTCCGGCCAAAAATCCGTAACACTTGCCGCAAGGCCGGATCTGGAATGAATGCCTATTGAAAGGCATTGATCCGGATCCGGCCTTAAGCTAAACGTCGTTTCGGCGCATTGCCGGAGCCGACATTTAGCTTTTTCAGAGTGGTTACCATGGCTGCCGGGACGCTAAAGTCCTGGCAGCCATGGTAAAGTGTAGCGGGGAGCGGTATACTTACCATCCGTGCGGCTCCCGGGGCGCTCCAGAGTGACGTCAGGGCGCCCCAAGCGCATGGATCATGTGATCGCATTGGACACGTCATCCATGCGCATGGGGCGCTCTGACGTCATTCTGGAGCGCCCCGGGAGCCGCACGGACTGTAAGTATACTGCTCCTCCGCTCCCCGCTACTACTATGGCAACCAGGACTTTAATAGCGTCCTGGGTGCCATAGTAACACTGAACGCATTTGGAAGACGGTTCCGTCTTCAAATGCTTTCAGTACACTTGCGTTTTTCCGGATCCGGCGTGTAATTCCGGCAAGTGGAGTACACGCCGGATCCGGACAACGCAAGTGTGAAAGAGGCCTTAGTTCCCTATCAGGATGTCTTTGGAGTGTGGGAGGAAACCCACACAAACATGGGGAGAACATACAAACTCCATGCAGATGTTGTCCTTGGTCAGATTCGATCCCAGGACCCCAGCGCTGCAAGGTGCTAACCACTGAGCCACTGTGCTGCCCTGAAAAAAAACTAAACGATGACCCCTCCCCCACCATATCGTAGCTGGGTCTAAACTGATAGAAGACGTGGCCAATGCAAATAGGTAGGGTCAGCAATACCATAGTGCAGCGCAAAATACTGCCCCAGCAGAACCAAATATCACAGTGCAGCACAAAACACTGCCCCAGCAGAACCAAATATCACAGTGCAGCACAAAACACTGCCCCAGCAGAACCAAATAGTAATGCAAAATACCTCCCCTGAAGCTGCACCTGCGTGGTGGCCGGTCCCAGATACTTCGTTCTGTCCTAATCCTGCAGTTGACTCTAATTAAGTTGTGAGGAGGGAGCCGAGCAGGTTAGCTTTACCCCTCTACCTTCAGCATGCTGCCTGGTTTTTAGTAGTACCAAACATACAGGAGAACAGAACAGAGCAGAGCGCCACATACCTCTTATATCCAGTGATGTTTCCTCCGACGTAGATGTTCTCTTTCCTCATTTTCTCCATTGATCCCAGACTGCCATGACGATTTCTTTCAGCCGTGTCTCTCACGGGCATCTTAGATTCCTCACTTTCCATCATCCTCCCCACATTCTCAACACAAACCCTCCATCCCGCTACCCCAACAGTGCCCTCTTGCTGCCACATATAACACTGTGCACACTGTGCTACCCAATTAATATAGTGCCATACAGTTATTCCCCATGAAAATACTAGCACTATACAAAAATAACAACTGTGTGCCCTCAATAGTTATAGTGCGCCCTTACAGGGGTCCCATTAGTAATATATTCTCCCACAGGGACTCCAGTAGAAATGAAGCCACCTTTAGAGTCCCCAGAAGCAATAATGCCCCTATAGTGCCCCAATAATAATATTTCCTTTACAGTTTCTCCAGCAATAGTAATGTCCCCTATAGTGCCCCAGTATAATCCCCCATAGTGCCATCAGCAATAATAATAATGTAGCCCCAAAGTGCCCCAGCATTAATAATGGCCCCCATAGCGCCCTCAGTATTTAAAATGGCCTGCTCTCCAAAAAGAACATTGTTGCCCCTCTACAGTTTTACCTGGACAAGCCAGAAGGCTATTGAAACAATGTCCTTCTACCAAAGAATGGTTAAAGAAGAAGATAGTTAGGCCTCTTTCACATGGGCGTCGCGTGTGAGGGTCGGATAAGATGCGGGTGCGTCGCGGGAAAATGCGCAATTTTTCTGCATGAGTGCAAAGCGTTTTAATGCGTTTTGCACACGCGTGAGAAAAATCGGCATGTTTGGTACCCAGACCCGAACCCCTTCACAGAAGTTCGGGTTTGGGTTAGGTGTGTGTAGATTTTAATATTTTCCCTTATAACATGGTTATAAGGGAAAATAATAGCATTCTGAATACAGAATGCTTAGTAAAATGTCCATTGAGGGGTTAAAAATAATAAACAAATTTAACTCACCCCATCCACTTGGTCGCGTAGCGGATCTCCTCTTCTTTCTTCAGGACCTGGGTAAAGGACCTTTGATGACGTCGCCACGCTCATCAAAGGTCCTTTACCCAGGTCCTGAAGAAAGAAGAAAGAAGAGGCGATCCGCTACGCGACCAAGTGGATGGGGTGAGTTAAATTAGTTTATTATTTTTTAACCCCTCCATCCCTAATTTACTTTGCATTCTGTATTAAGAATGTTATTATTTTCCCTTATAACCATGTTATAAGGGAAAATAATAAAGATCGGGTTCCCATCCTGATCGTCTCCTAGCAACCATGCGTGAAAATCGCACAGCATCCGCACTTGCTTGCGATTTTCACGCAGCCCCATTCACTTCTATGGGGCCTGCGTTGCGTGAAAAACGCACATTATAGAGCATGCTGAGATTTTCATGCAAAGCACAAGTGATGCGTGAAAATCACCGCTCATGTGCACAGCCCCATAGAAATGAATGGGTCCGGATTCAGTGCGGATGCTATGCGTTCACCTCACGCATTGCACCCGCGCGTAAAACTCGCACGTGTGAAAGAAGCCTTAATGTTTTGGAATGGCCAAGTCAAAGTCCTAACCTTAATCCAATAGAAATGTTATGCAAGGACCTGAAGCGAACAGTCATGGGAGAAAACCAACATAACAGGGCTAAAGGTGTATTGTATAGAGGAATGGGCTAAAGTTCCTCCATGCCGATGTGCAGGACTAATCAACAATTACCATTCCGCAATTTTTTTGCGGAACGGAAGTGTGGATCCGCAAATGCAGATGCGGACAGCACATTCCGGCTCCATTGAAAATGAATGGGTCCGCACCTGTTCCGCAAAATTGCGGAATGGATGCGGACCCATTTTGCGGACGTGTGAATGGACCCTTAGTGTTATGGTTTTATTTGGTTGAAAATGTTCTGTTTTGATAAAATGTATGGACACCTTTATAAAAAGCTACCACCTATTCTGGTGTGTGCAATTCAATGTTTGCTAAAGGTGGAGTATAACCAAAGAACTACTATGACAAGTACATAGAGAACATGACTTCCAGTAAACATATACAATACATGGAGAAATATAAGGTGGACTTTGTGAGAACCTTGCGAATTCATCCCCTTACTTCAGGAGCAAATACATCCAGACATCCCCATATTAAGATAGGACAGAACGAGTCTGTCACCTAATCCGAGCATTTTAGACCGCTCAGATCAGGTTATAGACTCTTTGGCCCCCATTACAATGGTACCTTTCTTTTCTGTGTCCCTCATCGAGATCATGAAAAAGACACTTTTTAAACGTATGCAAATGAGCTTCTGCAAGTGCCCAGGGGGCGGTGTTACTGCCACAAGTGCCCAGGCCCCTCGGCGATGTGCCTACAAAAACACACCTCTTTCAGCCCTCTGGCCCGCCCTTATTTCCTATTAGTACCTCCTCCTCTGTCTCCAGCCAGCGGAAGTCACGAGCGGCACCAGGCCGGCAAGTCTCAGCGCAGTTGGCCCGCACCTGCGCACTGCTCTGCCCATTATGGGCAGAGGAACAGCTTTTCATATTGCGCATGCGCCGGCCAACTATAGACAGCTGCGCTGAGACTTGCTGGCCCGCCATCCTCTGGTGCTGCTTGTGACTTCCGCCGGCTGGAGGCAGAGGAGGAGGTAATAATAGGAAATAAAGGCGGGCCAGAGGGCTGAAAGAGGTGTTTTTTTTTCTGGGCACATCGCCGAGGGGCCTGGGCACTTGCAGCAGTAACGCCGCCCCCTGGGCACTTGCAGAAGCTCATTTGCATACGTTTAAAAAGTGTCTTTTTCATGATCGCGACGAGGGACACAGAAAAGAAAGGTACCATTGTTTTTTACCACCCTTTTGCACTCTCAGGATTACTTTTGTTTATATTGGTGTGCCCCCCATGTCTTAATATTTGCTACAGAAAAGAAACGTACCATTGTGATGGGGGCCAAAGAGTCTTCAACTTGATCTGAGCGGTCTAAAACGCTCAGATTAGGTGACAGACTCCCTTTAAAGGCACAATCCAGCAGTTGATCGGGCACTGGGGATGTCACCACTGGCTTTCCGATTTCTATATACAGTGATCCCTCAATATACAATGGCCTCAGGATACAATATTTTCAACATATAATGGTCTTTTCTGACCCATCGTAAGTTGAAACTTGACTCCACATACAATGTCTCAGACTCAGATCCAACCAATCAAGGTCACTTCTCTGGTAAAACAGCTGTATTATTGCTAGTTATCAGCTATTCCTGACTATTATATGTAAGGAGTTGTTTTATCTGACCTAGTTATCTGCTTATTTATCTTAAATCTTCATTTTCTCTTATCTTGGATGACATTTTCGAGCTTTGGAACCGATTACTCAACTTACAATGGTTTCAACATACAATGGTCGTCCTGGAACCAATTAGTATTGTAACTTGAGGGACCACTGTATTGATGACCTATCCAAATATAATATATCACATCAGTGGTGGTGGTGGTGGTGGGCCCTAAAACCCGGAAACCCTTCCGACCAGCCACCTTTCACTACCAATAACATGGTGGATGGAGCTGGAAATTCCATCCACTGTGTAATGGCCATACCAGGTTATGTAGCACAACTACCAATCAAGTGAATGTGTATCTGGTACTGATGACCTATCTTGAGGATAGGTCATCAATATATAAGAACATGGAAAACCCCTTTAATGCTTCTGGAAGTGTAAAATTTTAGGGGATGCCATAAAGGCTTGGGGTTGGATCAGTTTGGGGAACCTGTCACCGGGATTTTGTGTATAGAGCTGAGGACATGGGTTGCTAGATGGCCGCTAGAACATATCGGAATATCCAGTCCCCATAGCTCTGTGTGCTTTTATTGTGTAAAAAAACCCCGATTTGATACATATGCAAATTAACCTGAGCTGAATCAAATCAGGTATTTTACACAATAAAAGCACACAGAGCTATGGGGACTGGGTATTGCGGATGTGCTAGCGGCCATCTAGCAACCCATGTCCTCAGCTCTATACACAAAATCCCGGTGACAGGTTCTCTTTAAAACAAGATAAATACCTTCCTAGAAGAGGAAAAATAAAGGCAACCAGTTGAGGTAAAGCAATCAAGCAAAATGAAAACCCTAATTCTAGTGCATCCCCTGGTCTTCAAGGGCAGAGGTTAGAAGCCAAATACTAGAAGAACACCGAGGGTCCCTACATATAATTACTCATGGGACTTTTTAAGTCTCCAACCTTGCAGCTCAACATAGGGACAGTTGAAGACATTTTGCTTGATAAAGTCCTTACTGACATTTTGGAAAGAAGATATGACATCCATGAGTGTCACCATGGGCAGCAGGGTCCTTTTTGACCATCCTCCTGTCTGTGTTACAATAAACACTGGTGCACCCTGAGTTTATCGGGCCCTGCAGTTTTTTGGATGTTGTTCTGGGACATGAGCCTCTTAATAAATTCAGTGCATTTTACTACAACAGATTCACGCACGACTGTTTTGCTGTTTTGCAATCCGTAAAACAAAGATACCCGCCTTGTGCATTCTGCAGAGCAGAACGGCCTAATAGAAGAGGCCTATCCTTGTCCATAATATGGACAAGAAGAGGACATGTTCTATAATTTTGAGGATTGCACGGAACGGACATACGGATGCAGGCAGCATAAGGTGAGCTGTCCTCATCTTTTGCAACGCCATTGAAGTGAATGGGTCTGCATCCGACCCGCAAAAAATGCAGATTGGAAATACGGAATGCACACAGACATCATCCGTATTTTTTGCGAATCCGTGTTTTACAGACCGCAAAATATATGCAATTGTGTGCATGAGCCCTTGATCAGTGATTGTGAGCAAAAACCAGCTGCCAGTCAGAATCACAGCACAGAGGCAAATGTTTCCATTATACGTTATCTCTAGGAAGTCTTCTTTCCTGGTTTTGGCTCACAATCTCTGATGGAAATCACTGATCATCAAACGTTGACTGTGTGAAAGCAGCCTAAGGCCTCATGCACACGACCGTATTTTTTTCACGGTCCGCAAAACGGGGATCCACGGACATGAAAAAAAAAGTTGTTTTGGTGTCCGCCTGGCCGTGCGGAGCTAAACGGATCCATCCTGAATTACAATGCAAGTCAATGTGGACGGGTCCGTTTGACGTTGACACAATATGGTGCAATTTCAAACGGATCCGTCCCCCATTGACTTTCAATGTATAGTCAGGAGTTAATATACCATCGGATCGGAGTTTTCTCCAATCCGATGGTATATTTTAACTTGAAGCGTCCCCATCACCATGGGAACGCCTCTATGTTAGAATATACCATCGGATCTGAGTTACATCGTGAAACTCAGATCCGACAGTATATTCTAACACAGAGGCATTCCCATGGTGATGGGGACGCTTCTAGTTACAATATACTACGAACTGTGTACATGACTGCCCCCAGCTGCCTGGCAGCACCCGATCTTTTACAGGGGGCTGTGATCAGCACAATTAACCCTTCAGGTGCCGCACCTGAAGGGGTTAATTGTGCGTATCATAGCCGCCTGTAAGAGATCAGGGGCTGCCAGGCAGCAGGGGGCAGACCCCCCTCCCTCCCCAGTTTCAATATCATTGGTGGCCAGTGTGCGACCCCCCCCTCTATTGTAATATCATTTGTGGCCAGTGTGCGGCCTCCGTCGGCACCCCTCCCTCCCTCTATTGTAATTTCATTGGTGGCCAGTGTGCGGCCTCCCCTCTCCCCCCCCCCGCCCGATCATTGGTGGCAGCGGAGATTCCGATCGGAGTCCCAGTTTAATCGCTCTGGGGCTCCGATCAGTAACCATGGCAACTAGGACGCTACTGCAGGCCTGGTTGCCATGGTTACTTAGCAATATTACAATATTAGAAGCATCATACTTACCTGCTGGCTGCTGCGCTGTCTGTGTCCAGCCGGGAGCTCCTCCTACTGGTAAGTGACAGATCATTAAGCAATGCGCCGCACAGACCTGTCACTTACCAGTAGGAGGAGCTCCCGGCCGGACACAGACAGCACAGCAGCCAGCAGGTAAGTATGATGCTTCTAATATTGTAATATTGCTAAGTAACCATGGCAACCAGGCCTGCAGTAGCGTCCTGGTTGCCATGGTTACCGATCGGAGCCCCAGAGCAATTAAACTGGGACTCCGATCGGAATCTCCGCTGCCACCAATAATCGGGCGGGGGGGGGGGGAGAGGGGAGGCCTCACACTGGCCACCAATGAAATTACAATAGAGGGGGGAGGGGGGCCGACGGAGGCCGCACACTGGCCACCAATGAAATTACAATAGAGGGGGGGAGGGGGGCCGACGGAGGCCGCACACTGGCCACCAATGAAATTACAATAGAGGGGGGGAGGGAGGCCGCACACTGGCCACCAATGAAATTACAATAGAGGGGGGCCGGGGGAGGCCTCACACTGGCCACCAATGATATTACAATAGGGGGGGGGGGGCCGCACTGGCCCCCAATGATATTCAAACTGGGGAGGGAGAGGGGTCTGTCCCCTGCTGCCTGGCAGCCCCTGATCTCTTACAGGGGGCTATGATATGCACAATTAACCCCTCAGGTGCAGCACCTGAGGGGTTAATTGTGCGGATCACAGCCCCCTGTAAGAGATCGGGTGCTGCCAGACAGCAGGGGGCAGTCATGTACACAGTTCGTAGTATATTCTAACTAGAAGCGTCCCCATCACTATGGGAACGCCTCTGTGTTAGAATATACTGTCGGATATGAGTTTTCACAAAGTGAAAACTCATCTCTGAAAAAGCTTTTATGCAGAAGGATCTTCGGATCCGTTTGTATGAAAGTAACCTACGGCCACGGATCACGGACGCGGATGCCAATCTTGTGTGCATCCGTGTTCTTTCACGGACCCATTGACTTGAATGGGTCCGTGAACCGTTGTCCGTCAAAAAAATAGGACAGGTCTTATTTTTTTGACGGACAGGAAACACAGATCACGGATGCGGCTGCAAAACGGTGCATTTTCCGATTTTTCCACGGACCCATTGAAAGTCAATGGGTCCGCGAAAGAAAACGGAAAACGGAACAATGGCCACGGATGCACACAACGGTCGTGTGCATGAGGCCTAAGACTGGAGTAAGAAACACCAGTCTTCGTACAGCTGCCTCTTTACTGCTTCTCAAGGTAGTACAATAATAGGCTAAGGCCCTGTTCACACTGCAGATGTTGACGACGGAACATTGGTACAGATTCCACACCAAAAAGCTACAAGAGTCCGCTTCACATTGTTTTGTGTGACCAGCCTCTCGTTTCCTTTCCTGGTGCGGTGTCCGGATGGTTTAGTTCCATTTTAATGGGGCTAAAGTGTGAGCGGGTCCACAGCATTCAAATTTGCAAAATTTACTGTGTGAATTCTATGGTCTTTTTTTTTTGTGGCAATAAAAAAAATAAAAAAAAATGCACTTTTCCCCGCTCACGACAGGTCTAAAAAAGGTGAGAGTGGTGTGGGGAGGCCAGTTTCATTCATCATTTTCTACGCCTGTTTTAGGCATAGAAAATGGTCTAAATGTAAGATGGCAAGGAACCTGACTTACCGTATATTTAGATCTGGTGCTGATCCACCGCCAGCTGTAGTCTAAAATGCTGGTCTTAATAAGTGTGCCCCTATGAATCTCACTCTATGGCTCCTACATATTGTCCTATACTGTATGTCCTGCACCCAGCTGTCAGAGCAGTCCCCTCCACTCAAATGCACTCCAGTGATCACAGCAGGCTCCTCCCTGTTTCCGCCAGTGATCACAGCAGGCCCCTCCCTGCTTCCGCCACTGATCAGAGCAGGCTCCTCCCTGTTTCCACCAGTGATCACAGCAGGCTCCTCCCTGCTTCCACCACTGATCACAGCAGGCTCCTCCCTGGTTCCGCCAGTGATCACAGCAGGGTCACCTTTCCCCTCCTATCTCGCAATCAAAAATTCCTTAATTCCGACTGTTCCACATGCTGCACACTGAGTACGCAGTATGTGCAATCAGTCACAGCTGAAGGGCTCATGCACACAACCATATGTATTTTGCAGGCCACAAAAAAATACGGATGACATCCATGTGAAACCCGCATTGCATCAGTTTTTTGTGCAGATCCATTGTAACAATGCCTATCCTTGCCTGGAAAAGGACAAGAATAAGGCTACTTTCACACTAGCGTTTTTGCTGGATCCGGCAGGCTTCAGCAAAAACGCTTCCCTTACTGATGAACGGATCCGGTTGTATTATCTTTAACATAGCCAAGGCGGATCCGTCATGAACTCCATTAAAAGTCAATGGAGGACGGATCAGTTTTCTATTGTGGCAGACAAAACGGATCCATCCCCATTGACTTACATTGGGGGTCATGCCGGATCTGTCTTGCTCCGCATCTGCAGGACGGAACGCAGACTACATGTTGCGGTTTGCTCTCCGGTATGGGAACGCAACTAAACAGAACGGAGTGCATTTTGGAGCATTCCGTTCTGTTTTGTCCCCATTGACAATGAATGGAGACAAAACTGAACCGTTTGACTGATCTCAATACCGGAAAACTAAACGCTAGTGTGAAAGTAGCCTAAGACATGTTCTCTCTCTTTTGCGGAGCGGCCATATGAAAACTGAATGCGTTAGTTTTTTTTTTTGCGGACCCACTGAAGTGAATGATTCTGCATATGGGTCACAAAAAACCCGACAATGGGCACGGAAAAAACGTATATATGTATATATATTCGTGTGCATGAGCCCGATCTCAGCATTCAGGTAGATGCTCTTGGCTGGTAATTAATGAAGGAGGGGGGGAATATCTGGGTCGCCAAGGATGTTTTTTTTTTTCTAGTCGCCATGGCGACCTGGTTTTGTCCACTACTGACCTACAATGCCAGTCTGTATACTGTCCATAAACACACTAATCCAGTAATATACCGTGGCTGATTTTAAACTGGCTGGAGATTAGAGTAATCTGCTTTACTGTTGTCCTGGTTTCTTGGTAGTCAAGCATACATTCTCTTTGTGTACAGTATGTATTGTATCTACATAGAAACCTACATGTCTACCAGATACATACAACCATGAGCTATAGCTTTGCAGACTGGAATCCAATTGTATCTTCACAGCATCAACACAATTTAGAGGAGCTTTACCCGTTGTCATCTGCAAATCGCAGGAGGGCAAAGCCATAGTAGGTATAGTCAAGCCCATGTGGCCAGCGCCAGTCAGAAAGCCAGGTGGATAAAACAACAAAGGAAACTTGCACGTAGGCGGTGTTTCATGAATATACACATGTGCAAAATTAGAAGACAGTACGTTTGATTGTAAACTCAGAAGGGCTGAACCAAGACTGGTTCTTGTAGGGCTACCTGCACACTTGGCAGATTATGCTAAGGCCTCATGCACACGACGGTATTTTCAGTCCGCATTCAATTCTAATTTTTTTTGCCGAGCAGATGCGGACCCATTCATTTCTCTGCATACAAAGCTATACTGTGTGCAGGTACACATAGGCTACCCACACACGTAGCGGATTACGATTTTTTTTTTTGTTGCATGGATTACAGAAAAAAACTAAGATTTTTGTATAACTTACCAGTAAAATCTTTCTCGCTCTTCATTGGGAGACACAGGAACCGTGGGTATAGCTATGTCCTCTAGGAGGCGTTGACACTAGGCAAAAGCTGTTAGCTCCTCCCCTGGCAGCTATACCCCCTCCAGCCTGGAGAGAGAGCTTCAGTTTGTGTACAAGCAGTAGGAGAGGCAAGTTAACCAACGAAAAAACGTGGAAAACCAACAATGGGTTTCTAACCAGCACTGCCGCAACTGTGGCCCAAGGCAGCGTCCGCCGACGCATAAGTATGCACCTGGTAAAATTTGGTGAATGTGTGTAAGGAGGACCAAGTAGCCGCCTTACAAAACTGTGCAGCCGAAGCGAGCCCAAGATGCGCCCACCGCTCTGGTAGAGTGAGCTGTGACACCTAAGGGCGGAACCCTGCCCCGGGCGCGGTAAGCCTTCGCAATTGCAGCCCAAATCAAACGTGCGATTGCCACCTTGGATGCAGTCAATCCCTTGTGAGGACCCTCAGAATGACAACAAGGGGGTCCGTACAGCAGAAGGGACCGGAGGTTGCTAAATAGATCTTCAGAGCTCTGACAACATCCAAATGGTCAAACTCCTTTTCCTTAGGTATGAAGGAGAGGGACACAGTGAGGGAAGGACAATTTCCTCGTTAAAATGGAATGCAGCAACCACCTTCGGACGAAAGGAAGGGACGGGCCGGAAAACCACTCTGTCCCTATGAATAACCAGGAAGGGTTCTCTGCAAGAGAGTGCCACCAACTCGGACACCCATCTGATGGAAGTGATAGCAACCAGAAAAGCTACCTTCCAGGACAGGAGTTGGAGAGAAATCTGACTCAAGGGGGGGAAGCCTGGAGCGCTGCGAGGACTAAATTCAGATCCCAATGCGGTAAAGGAGTACGGTACGGAGGTGCCACTCCCTTAAGAAAGGTCCTTACAGGCCCCCAAGGGGCCAGAGGGCACTGGAAAAGGATAGAAAGCGCCGACACCTGACCCTTTAAAGAACTAAGGGCCAGATCAAGGTCCAACCCTGATTGAAGAAGGACAGGACCGTGGGGAGAGAAAAACGAAGTGGTGGAATATTTAGGCTTTCACAGAACCCAGGAAGGACATCCAGGTCCTGTAATAGATCCTGGACGACGCAGGCTTCCTGGCCTGAATCATAGTGCGGATGACATCCGCCAAAAATCCTCTGCGCATTAGAATGGCGGTTTCAATGGCCACGCAGTCAATCGAAAAGATCTTAAATGCTGATGGAAGACCGGTCCCTGAGAAAGAAGGTAGTCTCTGAGTGGCAGTGACGTCTCCTAGAAAGAGAACGAGGTCAGCGTGACAGGGCCAATCCGGAGCGATTAGGATTGTCGGAATGCCCTCCATCCTGATCTTCCGTAGAACCCTGGGTAGGAGGGGGGAAAGGGGAAAACACGTAAGAAGGGAGAACTCCTGTCAGAGATATCAGGGCGTCCACGCCGCATGCTTCCGGATCTCTTGCTCAGGAGAGAAAGGTGGGAATCTGTTGTATAGATACCGCTAGCACACCCAGGACCAATGGAAGGATCCCCAGGAGAAGGAGGGATGTGGTGGGCGCCACAGCCCACCAGTCGGGACTGGAGCGCCAAAAAACGAATACCCTGTGCAAAGCAGATGAGAGAAAGGTAATAACGTAGGAGTTGCCAAGGCTTGCGGGGTGGCTATGAACCAGGAGCCAGAGGAGGAAAAAGACAAGAGAAGAATAGGCTAGGTCAGTGATAGGCAGACTGCGGCTCTCCAGCTGTTGCAAAACTACAACTCCCACCATGCCCTGCTGTAGGCTGAAAGCTGTAGGCAGACTTTGCATGCTGGGAGTTGTAGTTCTGCAACAGCTGGAGAGCCGCAGTTTGCCTATCACTGGGCTAGGTTTAAAGCTCATTCCCCATCTGAGACCGGCGCTATACAGAAGTAGCCAAAGATTAAGTGGCTGTGCAAAAAACTCCACCTGAGGAGGAAGCCAGGCAAGGGGAGTCACACTGTATTGCTAGCCCCATACCGTAGCAGAGGAGGGGCCACCGAATTCAGTGCTAGAAGAGTCCACCACCTGACAAATGAGCTGTGCAGTAAGAACCGAAGTATGTAGTGGTAACGCAAATACCACTCCCACAGTAGTAGCCAGCACTTGCCCCATCAGTGCAAAACTGATGGGGAGGCCTGAGACTATCCGTAGAAGCCACGTACTATACTGCCCCAGTTAAGTAGAGCTAACTTAAAGAGGACCTTTCACCATAATAAATCCTCTAAACTAACTATACAGACGTGTAGAGCGGCGCCCAGGGATCCCCCTGCACTTACTATTATCCCCGGGCGCCGCTCCGTTCTCCCGGTATAGCTTCCGGTATCTTCATAGTTAGGCTCCACCCAGGGGAACCTGACGCTGTCTCTTTCTCCTATGCTGTAGCGCTGGCCAATCGCAGAGCTCAGCTCATAGCCTGAGAGTTTTTTTTTCTCTCTCAGGCTATGAGCTGAGCGCTGCGATTGGCCAGCGCTACAGCATGGAAGAAAGAGACAGCGTCAAGTTCCCCTGGGTGGAGCCTAACTATGAAGATACCGGAGGCTATACCGGGAGAACGGAGCGGCGCCCAGGTATAACAGTAAGTGCAGGGGGATCCCTGGGCCCCGCTCTACGCGTCTGTATAGTTAGTTTAGAGGTTTTATTATGGTGAAAGGTCCTCTAAAAACTCTACCTGGAAGGGTGCTGAACAGGAGCAACAGCCAAAGCTAGCGCCAAGGTAGGACCCCTACCTGAGAGGTACACCAACTGCAGTGACCACGAACTCGAGCATTAGCGAAAAAGCTGCACCGGTGAAGGGGAATACGCTGTAGTAGCTAAACCAGAGTGCCAGCATAACCACTTTCCCAGAGAAGGAGGAGTGGTGGATAGAGAATAGAGAGTCAGTGAAACAGTCGACTCGCTGGAACATACTCACCATATGTGCGCAATGGTGTACGCACTACGCATTGATGCGGACAATATCATGACAGACTGGAACGGTGGAGGCCCATGGAAATGGGGGAGGGTCTCTAGGACACATAAGTTATGCTAGGCAAACCCCTTGAGAAGACAGAGGATGTTACAAGCATGTCCAAAACCAGCACCAAAAGGAGGAATAGCCACCGTATCCACTGGCAGCACCCATATACCATTAGAGTTAAAGTACCAGGCACCCGCGGGTACCGACTATTGCCACGTCCCCTTGTGAAATAAGCGAAGGCACCTAGAGCATAGTTGAATTGCAGAATCCCGAGGTGTTTAGTTATTCTCCGCTAGTGGATCACTTGTGGAAGGGGGTAATGCAACAGGAAGCAAGGTGAAGTGCAACACTCTGCCTACGGAAAGGGATAGCGTGACAGTCGGGACCATATGCAATGGTAGTGCAATTACCCTACCTATGGAAGGTGGAATGCATACGGCAAGTACTTAAGCCAGTGGTAGGGAAATACTGCACCTATGAAGGAAACTAGTGCATATGGAGAGTCCTGTACCCTGTGGGAGTGCAATTATTGCACCTCAGTAAGGGGGTAATGTATACAGCACACATTGTAACCAGTGATAATGTCATCGCGCCACCTAAGGTAGGGGCTAATGCATACGGCAGGTACTGAACCCAGTGGAGATGCAATTCCGCAACCTACGGGGAAGGGGGAATGTATACACCCGACCCTGAAAACAGTGTTATTGTACTTAGTCCACCTATGGCAGGGGACAATGTATAAGGCAAATACTGTATTTCAATTAATCCGCCTATGGAAGGGGGCAATGCATACAAGAAGTACTGCTGGCCACCGTGGACGTAATCTTGGGAGATTGCTTCGGATTCATGTCAGGGTCTAAATCAGTGAAGCCGATATTAGAGGAGAAAAGATGTCCTGCTGTGGTCCGCTTGCGCGTAGGTCTATCCCTCAGAATCTCGCCCCTGGCAGTTGTGGACTGCGCAGGTGGGGACTTACCAACCAAACTACCCAGGGGGTGGAATGGGAACTTCTAGAGGTCCCTCTACCAGATTGTGCAGGCGGTGCATTACCAACCAAACGACCCCAGAGGGTGGATTGGGATAGACAGAGGTCCTCTATTGAATTGTGCAGGTGGAGAATTATCAACCACACGACCCAGAAGGGTGGATTAGGACTTCCAGAGGTACTCCACTGGATTGCGCAGGTGGGGGCCTAAGTTTCATTCATGGCCAAATGGGAACACTGCCGGACGGCCGAGAAAAGTGGGGCCTGGAGCAGAGCGCAAATTGCCCCCACCGGCCGGAGATGCCCGCCCCCGAACGAAAACAGACACTGCCACCGAAATCCGGCAGAGATAGCCACCCCCCACAGCCGGAGTCCCCCATGTTATAAAAATGCTCTGCGGCGCACGAGGCAACTGCGATATAGTCTGTGGCAGCATTAACCCTTTCGGAGTGGCGCACTTGGCACCCGCTCCCGAAAGGGGCAGAATATGGTGGTCTTTTCGCTGAGTGAATCAGTGATTCCCCAGAGGCCATGGTTATTAACCCCCTATGAGCCAGTATAGCCGTCGGCCTAGAGGGGGAGTGAGAAGGATTGTCTTAGGGTTCTTGTTGTCTACGATAAATAAAGTCCCCTGGCAGCCTTGTGCCTGTTAACCCTTGATATGCCAAAGAGGGAGGGAGGGGGAAGAGGGTTAACCATACTTACCTAGCCCCATGTACTCACCTCATCTTCATACTCTTCTCTTCACCCTCCCTAAGTGGACCACAAGGTCACTTTTTCCAGCAGGGTTACCTCCTCAGCAGCTGGCACCGGAGTGGCAGGAGTCTGGTATGGCGGGAGGGTCTTTCTTTGGTGGACCTAGGTGACCCCTTGGCTGGCGGGAAGCAGGGGAGCTGGACTGCCCTGGATCCTCCTTTTGCTTCTGTGGGGAGGTGGAGCAGTGAGGGACTCTGACACCGGCCTCGTTCCCCGGGATAACAGAGGCTGGGTGACTGTTTCCCAAACCTAAAAGGGAGAAAGGAAAAATAAAAAAGAAGAATCGGCTAAGTAAGCCACCCTGCATAATGCAGGGAGGTCTTGCCTCCTGCAGACACTAAGCTAAAACTAAAGCTCTCTCTCCAGGCTGGAGGGGGTATAGCTGCCATGGGAGGGACTAACAGCTTTTGCCTAGTGTCAACGCCTCCTAAAGGACATAGCTATACCCACGGTCTCTGTGTCCCCCAATGAATATGGGCGAGAAAACACACTAACGGTACCAGCAAAGTGTATGGGATTAGACAAATTTCATGAACACTGCATTTTTTTTTCCCCATGCGGGAAACTGACCTGTTGTGCAGATTTTAAAATCCACAGCATGTCAATTCTTTGTGTGGGTTTCACCCTTTTAGCAGTAAAAAAAATAAATAAAAAATATTATATACACACTGAAATCTACCACAACCGATAAGACACGCTGGATTTGCAAGATTTATTTAAACAAAATCAACTTAGAAATATCACTGAATTAAACAAAAGGTTTTGAACATGTGAATGCACTTGACATGTTCCTGCAACTGGAATTGTCTAGATTTAATACATTTGTGTAAAAATTAGGAATAGATTTCCAGGGATTACCCCCCCTCCCTCCAGGAATTTTTTTCCCCCCCCCCAAAATATTAAAGTTAATTCACTGCCAATGATCAGTAAAAGCATCTTTGCAGTTGATCTAGTCACTGGGTACTAGTGGCATCAGTGCGTCACTAATCACCTCTTGGCAGATGCCAATCTCACTTTTGTCCCCCAATTCTGAACAGCTCCTCTAAGAAGTCCTCCACTCTTCACTCTGTCACTCCAGTCAATGCGCTTGAGCTGTTATACTAGATAGACAATATACGAACAAGAGCAGCGCTGTTTTTGGAAAACAATCAGACCCTTTTTTTTCTAAACCTGTACCCCCCTTTCCTCTTGAAAAGGCATATGCCTTCACTTTGTGTGATGGGACGATCACTAGGCCTTAGGTGACGGTGCAGGGAAACTGCAGCACAGCTCCATTCAAGCTGGAGCCAAATTCAGCTCCTCTACACAGCGGGTGGCTGGGAGTGCCACTGTTCAGGCGAAAAACAGAAGGGGCGGCAGCTCTGAACCAGCACTACATCTCTATGCTCAGGACTGGTGGTCCTTCCTCCGATGGCATATCCAAGGAATACTCCGAAGGAAACACCAAAGGGGTTCTCCGGGATTTACATAAGTGATGACATTCTCAGGATAGGTCATCAATATGAGATCGGTGGGAGTTTGACTCCCGGTACGCCCACAGATCAGCAGCCTCCTTGCAGCTCACCAAGACCAGCGCCATACATTGTATAGCAGCTGTGCTTGGTATCACAGCTTGGCCCCATTCACTTGAATGGAGCAGAGCTGCGCCTGGCCTTGTGACGGATGTTCGTGAAGTCACATGGCCTAGGAAGAGGCCTAAGCGCTCAAGGAGTGCGGCTGCCTCTTCCTACAGCTGATCGGCAGGGATCCCAGGAGTCTGACCCCTGCCTGCTGATCTCATATTGATGACCTATCCCCTTCGGTAATTTTTTTTTTTTTTTACCATCACCCTTCTCGAACCAGAAATGGCCACAGGTGGAAGCTTACCATGCTGAACCGTATAGGGCCGGATTATACTGATCACAGCATGATCAGGCGTTATGTAGAAGGACATGGCTATCTCGATCCACAATGGTCTTGTAGTTTCAGAACATTCGGTAAGGCTATTTACAAGGTCCGTCTCACCATGCACAATGGATAGATACAAAGTTAGCTGTAAATTGTAATGAATGTAATTACATTGCCTATGAAGGGGGATGAATTCCACACGTCTTGTTGACACTGACACAAATTTGACAGGTTGTAAGCTTCGGGGGTGGGGGAGGCACTACTGTCAGGACTAATCATGTATCTTTTTAATGATTATATTGTATTATAAAAACACTAATTTTGTTCATGAATACTAAAGACTACAGGTTAAGGCAGTAAAAAACATTCCTGATTATTGGAGGTCTTGACAACGTCAATTAAAGCTGTCTGAAGCCACCACGACCATACACATATCCAGTATAGCTCACGTAATTGGACAATAATGGCTGCCTCATTAATAACCAATGGTAGCCCTAAAAAATAAAATAAAAAGCTTTGTCGCCAACAACCATCCTTGAAAACTTGATTATTAGCCAAGCTATGGCTAGAGTGCAAGTATTATATCAGTATGATGAAAAAAAAAAGGGGGGGGGGGACACGCCCTAAAAAGCTAAACCTAATACAAAATAGAGGACGATTCTAGCAAAACCAACGAAAGTAAGAGAGTGAAACTGCTCATACATTCACTAGATCACAATTCAGTCTCCTGTTCACTGCATGACGGCTCACACATCCCATGAAACGCGAACGATTGGTAAAATGACAGGCTGGCACGCTGCTACCGTAAAACAATAGCCACCAATAATAAAAAAGGACAATAGATGGCAGAGCTGTTATTTCACAGGGAGTCCCCGCATATGATCTGTTCTCTCAGAGACTTGGACAGGGCACAATATGAATGTAAACAGGTCACCATTTAGTAGAATCAGGAATTAAAGTCTGTTCCGCATCAATTGAAAAGTTCTCCGTTGGCAAATGTGATGTTCTGCACGATTCCATCGTCGCTGTATGGTCTCGATCTCATCCATGATTCAGTTACTTTGTCTTTTTCTTTTTTTTTTTTCTCCTTCCTGCCTGTAGGGAGGTCACATTGACAGCAGGTTCTTTTAAAAATGCAGACGTTATAAAATTCTGTACATGTTCACAAATTATTGCATAAACAGCATAATCTTCATGAGTGTCTGAACATGTTTTTTTTTTTTTCTTCCAGTGATTAAAGAAAATCACGTTTCTCTCCTGGCCTTTTTCTTCTTCTTCACTTCTTTTGGGGACTCCCAACTTTCTTCGGACTTGGCTGAAAGGGTAAGATTTATTTCAATTAGATACAGGCTTATTAAAATTCCAATAAACTTTTAGGCCCCTTTTACACCAGCGAGTTCCACACATTGGACTCGCAGAGCGTCAGCGAGAGCACCCATCCTGACCTCCCATCACTGCCGGGGTCACATAGCATCATACTGATTTATGATACTATGTAGCCCTTACAGTTCAGGAATGTATTTTATAGCACTGACATAATGCTGTCAGTGTAATACAATACCCTCCACAAATGTAAAAGTTACATGGGAGGTCAGGATGGGTTCTCTCGCTGACGCACGTCGTCCAATGCAAGGAACTCGCTCATGTGAAAGGGGCATTTTCATAACATACAATGGGGGCATACCGCTATGCCCCATTGTGTGATGGGTGCCACCTCTGGGACCCGCACCTACAACGAGAACGAAACGGGGAGAGCTGTGGCTGGAGGACCCTCGGTTTCCCGGGGTCCATCCACCATCAAGCGCTGCTCCCATACAAGTGAATGGGAGCGCACCGCGCATACGGCGGCCCCATTGAAATGAACGGAGGGTGGCTGCGCATGCGCCCTCCACTCATTTCCCCACTCCGTTCTGGTTGTAGGTGCGGGTCCCAGAGGTGTGTCCTTAAAAAAATGTAACTCTCCATTAACAGGGTTGTCAGTTAGGTGCTGTGCTAAAAACTGTGGAGGAGACAGACTAGTATAGAAATATTTTTTGTTTTGTACAGTTTACTGGCATTGGGCTAAGTTTCAATAAACTGGGACAATCCCTTTAAATTTGTTTTCCCATGAAACATTAACGGGTGATAAATAGTTTATTGGTAGGAGGATCACCACTAGTACTCCATCAGTAAAAATGTGAAAGGAGCAGCAATTATTACCTTGTGAAGGTGGAGACACACTGTTCTGCTTGGTAACGGAAGTGTTGGCCTCCTGCTGCTTCACTTGGGCTGGGCCCTTCTCAGAAGTTTTATGCATGGCAGATACAGGAGCCTCAGGTAATATAGTACGAGGGCGCTTCTCTTGCACAGTTTTTTTCTAAAACAAATTTAGAACAATTAAATATATGCAAACAATGCACCACTAAACGTTTAAGATGCAGTTCACTAATTCTTGCACTTACATAAGGGTTAATTATTAATTCTTTAAAATTGTCACCTTGTCTAAATTTCTCAAAAGCTCTCTGCATATGGGGTAACTGATTTTTCTAAAATATCTTTAAAAAATAAAAATAAAAAATGCATGTCCTGGCGGGGACGCGGTTTGGATTATATCCAAGGTTCCCAAGGATTTGGGTGCTGTGTTTTTGGATGGTAATTGCTCTGCTGTTGTAAATCAGCATTGTGCTGTCCTCTTGCAGCCAGTCTGCCAGTACTATACTGGTCTAGACTTCCCTTCACAAACTTGTGACCAGCCTGAGGAGAGCAGAGAAAAGACTCCCAGGCACATGTGTGGTTCATAAAGTGCATTTCAAAGTTAAGAGCAGCCTAAGTAATCATCCCTCTTTGGTGTGTGTGTGTGAGGCTGGGGACACAATTGCACACTTGAGGGAGGCATTCTACATGTTGGGGATAATTTCATTTCTTCTCTGCAGTGTCAGAGGATTAGGAGTTGACCGCCTTCCAGCCGTGAGCACTTGATAGAGGAGGGCCTCTGCACATAAGCAGAATCTCACTGAGCTCAGGAGCAAGCCAATGAAGAAAGACGCACCCACTTCAGACCGTCTAGCTTTTTCTCTGCTGCTAAGAACGGGATTCACTTAGTAATGATGAGTGGGCAGCAAAATTGTTGAAGGCAGGCCCCTAGTAGCAGGGATTTCAAAAAGATTTTGTGGGTGAATAACATAAATATTTTCAAATCAAAAGTAATTTGCACTTTTGTTCAGGTTCACCTAAAGTGAAAATAATATATTTGGAAAGTTAGTGATCATTTAAGAGTAAAGGGATGGATGGACATCACCAGCTGTACAATATCTCTCTATTATTCACTTTATACTGTGCTGACTTTAATTACAGGCATCAATCTCAGACTACAACTTCCTCAATACAGTTACTGGAGGGAAGCAGTACAAGCCATGGTAACTACCGCCAGAAAAGCATTGTGGACTGTTAGCTGCTAGAGCAATATGACAAAAGCCAGAACACCGCTACCTGGCCCTGACATATCAAAAGTCACTGTTTTATAACGAGGGTAACACTATGTGTAGGGGGCATTCACACGACCATATGTTCAGACCCGTTCAGTTCAATAAGACCGCAAAGATGAGGACAGCTCAACGTATGCTGACCACATCCATATGTCCGCTCTGCAGCCCCGCAAAAGATAGAACACATTTTGACTGAGAAAGGAAGAGAACACCATACGAGTAACCTACATTATAAGTCGCTACCCTTGCAAGGCAGCATAAACTAGAAATATTTAATAAGCTGCATATCTAGTTGAGGATTAGACAAACTAGGCTTTTTTTTTTTTTTAAAACAGCACCACCCCTGTCCACAGGTTGTATAAGATACTGTATTTCAGATCAGCTCCATTCACTTCAAAGGAGCTGAGCTGCAATACAAGACTGGTGTTTTTGAAAGACAGTGGCCAAGTTTTTCTAATCCTGGAAAACCCCTTTAGGGTCCCATTCATACGTCCACAAATGCGTCCACATCCGTTCCGCAATATCCGGAACGGGTGCGTACCCATTCATTCTCTATGGGGGCACACTATGTGCTCTCCGCATCCACATTTCTGTAGCGCGGCCCTGTACTTCTGGGCGGTGGCTCCGTAAAAAACAAAACAAAAAAAAAAAAACAACATGTCCTATTCTTGTCCTCAATTGCGGAGAATAGGCAGTTCTATGGGGGGTGCCGGCCAGGTGAATGGACCCTTAAAGAGTAACTAAACCTTTACATAAACTTTTAATATGTTGTCACTAATGCCCTAATAAAACTGTCTAATATACTTTATACATTTTTTAAACTCTGTTCTCTATACACCACTGACAGCTCAGCGGTGTATGGAGTACGGAGTACATTTTATCAATGTGGCCGCAGCAGCGCTGTGTGTACGGGCAGGAGCACATATTGCTGCTCCTGCCCGTGCTCCCTGGACAATACACGTCTCTTAGCTTAGCTGAGCAGGCAGAAGCAGGAGCCCTCTCCGCTCAGCTAATCCTGGCATAGTACACGGGTACCAATGTGCTATGCCAAGAGTTCGTTATCCTCCGAGGGCAGGAGCATCGATATGTGCTCCTGCCCGTACTCACAGCGCTGCTGCTGCCCCGTTGATAAAATGTACTCCGTACACCACTGAGCTGCCTGCAGTGTACAGAGAACAGAGTTTTGGTGAGCTTTAGGCAGGGAAAAGTATAATAGGCTACTTTCACACTAGCGTTTCGGATCCAGCAAAAAAAAAAAAAAAACTTCCGTTACTGATAATACAGCCGTCTGCATCAGTTATGAACGGATCCGGTTGTATTATCTTTAACATAGCCAAGACGGATCGGTCAGGAACTCCACTGAAAGTCAATTGGGGACGGATCCGTTTTCAATTGTGTCAGAGTTAAACTGATCCGTTCCTATTGACTTGCATTGTGGGTCATGACGGATCCGTCTTGCTCAGCTTCCCATGACGGAAAGAAAACCACAGCTTACTTGCGTTTTGCTCTCTGGTATGGGAACGCAACCAAACGGAACGGAATACATTTTGGAACATTCCGTTCAGTTTTGTCCCCATTGACAATGAATTGGGACAAAACGGAAGCGGTTTTTTCTCATGTATTGAGACCCTATGACGGATCTCAATACTGGAAAATAGAAACGCTAGTGTGAAAGTGTATGTAAATGTTTAGTTACTCTAAGTTATGATGTGCTATGAATCAAACTCGAACATACCTCTTTCGGCACATTATTTTTTGCAACTACTGGGGGGATTACAGGAGGTAATGAAGCTGGGACCGAATTCTCTTTGTAGGAGTCCACAGCAGCCCTTGTGCCTTCTGCTTCCTGAAATATAAAACATGATAAAATATCACCATATAGCCACTGACAATTCTAGTTAGTTTTCAAAAAACTTTGTATGTTAAAGGGATATTCCAGTTAGATAAAGTTATTCACAATCCATACGATAGGGGATAGCTATTAGATCAGTGCGGGTCCTATTACTGGAGAAATGAACAGAGTGCCCGGCTGGGCATGTGTGCTGCCGCTCTATTCATTTCTATGGCAATTTCCGAAGATAACCATGCGCTGTACTCTGCTATCTTCGGAACTCCGGAGCCGCTCCGTTCATTTGTACGGGACCCCCATTCTTGTGATCAGTGGGGGTGCCAGCAGTAGGATCCCCGCCGATCTAATAGTTATCCCCCATCTTGTAGATAGCAGATAATCTAACCGGAATACCCCTTTAAGCGATTAAGCTAAAATATGGACAAGCTTAGCCAATCTGCACAAAAAAAATAAAAACTATTGTCATGTAGCAGCCACTTTGTTCATGTCCATACTAGGGTTGTTGCAGGTATCGAAACCCAAACGATAATTTTGTCCCGTATCGATACGATACTGGGATTTGACATTTATCGATACTAGGCTGCCCTACTGCACAGCCTAGCAACAGCGAACATGGAGCGCGCTGCTGTCAGCACGCTCATGTTCCCTCAGCAGCACAGGGGAGAAGGAGCCACACTCTCTCCCTCCCCCCCTGTGCCGCTGCTGCCAATGAGAGAGGGGTGGGCGCACTGCGCCATCAATGATAGTTAACCTTTAATACAGGAGGCAGATGCCGGCAGCAGAATCACATAGCTGGCACCCTGCCTCTGACAGGGAGCTGCGATCAGCAGCAGTTAACCTCTCAGGTGCGGCACCTAAGGGGTTAACTGCTGTTGATCTGCTGCCGACACCCACCTCTTGTATTAAAGGTTAATTATCATCGGTGTCGCAGTGCACCCACCCCCACAATATTAAAATCAATGGTGGCAGTGGCCACAGGGTCCCCACCCCATTGGTGGTGCAGTGGCAGTTCTGATAGGAGCCCCAGCAGTGTAATCCTGGGGCTCCGATCGGTTACTATGGCAGCCAGGACGCTACTGAAGCCCTGGCTGCCATGGTCAGCTCCCTGCTGCTGTGTGAAGTCCTATTCACCCTAACAGATCTCTATTAGGGTGAATAGGACAAGGGATGAAACAATCCCAGGTTCTAGCCCCATAGTGTTTTTTTTTTTAACTTAAAAGGGACACTGACAGGCCCAATAAGCATAATTATCTATATATATGCATGCACAGGTCTTCTAATGTGTATTAAAAACATATAGGTATAACCCCTGTCCACCTTATAAATACAGCAAACTCATGTTTTATAACCTGATGTAAATTGCTCTTCTTTCTGCCCAAGGGGCGGCGTTTCAGCTTCACTTCTGCCGAGCCAGCCGCGTCCCAACCGCCGTTCTGCATGCATATATATAGCTAATTCTGCTTATTGGGCCTGTCCGTGTCCCTTTAAGTATAAATCACCCCTTTCCCAATTTTACATATAAAATTTATAAACAATAAATAAACATATTATATATCGCCACGTCCGAAAAGCCCAAACTATTAAAATATTTTTTTTTAAAATCTATGCGGTGAACGACGTAACGGAAATAAAAACTGTGCGATTTGCCATTTTTTTAAATGCGGAATGCACGTGGCTTTTTTTGGTGTTTTATTTTTTCCACGTGGTATCAAATGGTATTGAGTATCACAATACAACTTTATGGTATCGAAATCAAATCAAAATTTTGGTATTACAACCACCGTAGTCCATACAGAGATATGGCATAAAGTCATTTTACACGCAAAGAATATTTTCAGCAATTATTCTGGTCAGTCAGGGCAGGAAGTAGTCGTTACACTGCTCCTCGACAGCACAGAGGGTGGAGAGCTCCTATTCTGGACAGTAATAAGATAAAGCAAAAAATAAATAAATGTAATCTACAGGGGCAGGATGCGACCAGGAAGATCCCAGTGACAATATAACCCAACAAAAATATGCTCCGAAACAGGCAACAGTTTTTTAAGATCTTTACAGTGAAATCATGCCTATGCTTAAAGGAATTCTCTGGGACTTTAAATGGGTATTTTAGTGGATGGGGGATAACCAACTGATCAGTAGGGTGCACCCACTGGGTCCCTCACCATTCGTGTTGTATGGGACTGTTGGAAATGGAGTACAGAACTTTGCTATCTCGGGCATCACCTAGAGAAGGATTGGAGAGGTGGGGTGCATTATCAACATTCCGCTCCATTAGGACAGTGGTCCTGTACAGGGGTGCAAGACCACTGCTCTGAGAATCAGTGTGGGGGGGGGGGGGGGGTCACTCAGTGGTAGTGTTCACATGTAATAAATGGAATACCCCTTTAAAGGGGATACCCGAGGGCAGCATAAACTGGTGTAAAACGCTAGGTCAGTAACAAACTGTTGAAATCATTCTGAGCCCTGAACAGCAACAGCATAAGTTGAGCATTGGAAGTCTTCATATTCAGCTGGGAGTTCACAATTGGTGAGCCATTTCCCTTAAAGGGGTTATCCTGTGAATAATTGATGACCCACCCTAACGAAAGGTCATCAGTATCAGATTGGCGGAGTTCCAACACTCGGGACCCCGCCGATCAGCTGCTAAAAGAGGCCGGGCGCTCCATTACCATCACTGCCTCTTCCTTGGTCATGTGACGTCACCATACATCGGTCACTTGACCCACTGGCAGTTTAGGCCCATTGAAGTGATTGGGGCTGAGCTCTGGTGAGTGTGTCGGTTCGGTGGAACAGCTGATCAGCGGGGACTCTGAACACCGTTGAAGTGATAATGATGACCTATCCCGATAATCCCTTTAAGATACATTATCAACACTAAAGTGGTTTGTATAATGAAAGGTGAAAAGAAATCAGAATAGCTGCATTTCTCTAAGCAGTGGCCTAACTAGATTACTTCCTCCTCCTGTTGGTCATATCGGAGCCACTTCATAGGTGCCCAAAGAATGAGCTACATGTATAGATATTCAAGTATTTGATTTCAGTAACTTTTTTGGCTATCTTGTGTCCACATGAGGAACAAGACTACATCTGACCATTATATGACTTAGAGCAGCTCCCCTCCTCCTACTTTTCCTATATTTTAGCTCCACAGTAGAAGACTAGACATTATGATGTCTTCCATCTACAGAACCCTGCTCCCCAAACCCTATATAGCACAATCTAAGAGGCACCAGCAGCATGCAGTGCAGGACAATACACAGCAGGACTGAATAGTGAGAAAGAACTCCGACTAGCAGCAGCATCTGTGTGTGTCTGCCTCTCTCAATAGAAGTCTACAAATGTTATCACATGTTACACTTTAACCTCTCTTACATAAGGAGCACCAAGGTATTGGTACCTGTGTGGCAGAACCAGATTCATCTCCTTGCTTCTTCTTTTTCTTCTTCTTCTTAGTTTTGCTGCCAGCAGAACCCTGAGCAGCTCCATCTTCCTTTTCTTTATCATCATCAGAAACCTGCAGCATACATAAACCACAATTGGGTTAATTAAAAATAGTTTCAAATCCTTTAAAAATAAAAGCTGCCACCAGATAAAATTGACAGGTATTAATTGAATACATTGAGGGGCATCTGTCAGCAGATTTGTACCTATGACACTGACTGACCTGTTACATGTGCGCTAGGCAGCTGAAGACATCTGTGTTGGTCCCATGTACATATGTGCCCACATCGCTGAGAAAATTATGTTTTATTATATGCAAATGATCCTCTAGGAGCAACGGGGGCGTTGTCATTACACCTAGAGGCTCTGATGTGCCCTCTCCACTTTAACAGGGCCAGACAGTGAATAAGTCATCGCACCTGGCCCCGTCAGTTAAAGTGCAGAGGGTGCGGCCACTACAGAGAGCAGAGCCTCTAGGTGTAACGTTAATGCCCCTGTTTCTCGTAGATCCTCATTTGTATATATTAAAAATTCATTTTTGTAAGCAGATGCCTTCAGCTGTCAAGCACACATGCAACAGTCCAGTCAACTGCAGATTTATTAAGACTGGCGTTTCATAAGGCGCTGAGGAAAGATGCAGCAAAGAGGCACAGGCCTCAATAAATTTGGCATATCTTTTGGCTACCTGTATATCAGAAACTGAACTCTAGCCATCAAATGGTGTGGATTTCAGCAAAAATTTACTCCAGCTTCTTGTATAAATTATATTCAACCTGTTAGACCATGGAGGCCGTGTCCCCTTCTCAAAAGTGACAAGTGCAAAAAGTCAAATTATAGCGCAAACATGTAGCACAGATAAATGTGCCCCAGCATCTATAAAGATGGAATTAAAACTTTCTCCATGGTGTCATTTTCAAGCGTAAAATGACACAATGATGACGAGATAAATTGTGCCATACAACCACCATTCTTATACCTAGGCTAAAGAGTGCACACATTACTCATAATGATGCACATTTCATACAGCAACCGTCAATATACAGCTATTACGCCTGCTCTATTGGTGATAATTACCTTTACCTTAGAGACTTCTTGCTCAGCCTTCTTATTCGGTTTGCCTGGTGCTGGTTCCTCTTCTCCATAGTTACCCCACTCCTCCGCTGGTGCACTCCAGTCAGAACTGGGGTCGGCTGAATTAAGACCATCTGCGGATATTAATAAATAGATATTAAAGCCATTTCTGAAAAGCAGCAAAAAGGGAAGAAAAATGCAATTCCATTAGAATTTCCTTGGATACTCGACAGACTATTCACACAAATGCTGGACATTCCCATAGACTTCTGTGGTCCTTTTGCAATACATTACGGCAGTATGCATCAGCTAGGCTTTTCAACACAATGGAATCCCACAAAAACAAAACACAGTATTTTGTGGACTATAAAGTGCTTGCCTCTTACAGCCCAGTCAGGGTGCCAGATCATCCACATCAGGTCGGCAGGGGTCAGACAACTGGGGCCCCCGCCATTCAGCTTTTAGGCTTCTTTCACACCAGCGTTTTTACTGGATCCGGCAGGGTACAGCAAAAACGCTTCCGTTACAGATAATACAACCGCCCCGGATTTTGGAGCATTCCCTTCTGTTCAGTTTTGTCCCTATTGAAAATGAATGGCGACAAAACAAGCATTTTTTTTCGGATATTAAGCCCCTATGACGGATCTCAATACCGGAAAACTAAAACGCTAGTGTGAAAGTAGCCTTAAAAGAGCCTGTGTGCTCTGCGAGTGCCTCTTCCTAGGCCAGCACACCTATCAAAATAGGCCACTAAGAACAATTGGATAATTGCAGGTGCATAAAGAAAACTCAAACCACCTATATAGAATATCAAAAGCACACTGCGAACACAAATGTACAAAGTATACCGAATCATTAAAAATACATGATAAAAAGCACATGAAAAGGCACCGACAAACAAAAGCCACAAGAAGGTGCCTAATTCGGGTCTATTGTAATCATTCATAGGACTACTAGAAGGGGCATATATGCGTGGGAGGTAACATAATACCATATGGCGCCACCCCTAGACTTGAAACATCAATACAAGTGAAACATGTAAAATACAGACCAGGATGATGGTACCTCCAAAAGACACCCGACACGTGTTTTGCATCAGCTTCCTAGGCAAACGACATCACCGTACATCGGTCATGCGGAGTAGCTGCAGCTCAGCCCCATTCAAATGCATGGGGCTGTGCAGCAATGCCAAGCACAGCCGCTATACAACGTACATATAGCTGCTGAGGAATCTGATTGGAGGGTGTGCTGGGACTTGGAAAATATTTATTTTCAAATTTTTTGTTGTCTAAACCTGGAGGGCGTCTTAAAGATCGAAAAATGCAGTAAATACTGGGTGGTATAACCAGGGATACAAGTCAGATGAATAAACCAGTGGTGCGAGCACTGATCCATTTGGGAAGCAGGCTTTAGGCTTTTGCCCAAATTTAACCAGTTTTAAAACCACAATACAACATAGCTGGCAGTATTCAGCTTTGATACTAAAAACTACTTTTGATGAGAATAAAAAGAGTTTGCAAAAAAAATAAAAAATTATATATATTTTTTAAAGATATATATAACAAATGAGAACAAATTAATAAAATGCACACATACTCAGGCCAGACCATTCATCATCTGCGCTGGGCTCTGCATGGATCACTTCCCATTGCTTCTCAGTTACACTTGGTTGAGGAACTGAATCAGCAGCTTAAAATAAGAACGAGAGGTTTTGTCAGTAATGTGATCTAATCAGACCAGCACAGCTCCAAACATTACTTCTAGTGATCACATTTCACAATGTAAATTCTGCCCAAATTAAAGAGTAGCCGTCACCACTCGACACGTCCGTTATAGTGAAATAGTTGCACTCCATGCTAAATGACGCTTCTGGAGCGCCTATTGTTATGACTGTGTTGTGTCATTCCTCCACTGTTCCTACTAGAAGTTTATGAATGAATCCCCAATTGGATGTCACCAGTTGGGGGCATGCCCATGCAGAGTCAGACATTGCCCTATCAGTGCTGCCAGTGTCAGAAGTGCAGCGACACCCTCTCATCACTGGTGATACCAAGTAGTACATTCATTCAAAAAAATTCTTGTAGGTGTAAGAGAGAGAGGGCAAAACAGAAGAAAAAAAATGCTCCAGAATGCTCATCACAGAGACTGCAAGTAGTTACTAAAACAAACTTATCAGGAGAAGTGACGGGTGTAATATATTCTCCAAAAGACAGCTTCAGCTTCCCAGTAAAAAAAAAAAAAAAGCAATAGTCTTTATTTGTCAAGCGATAAAAACTCCCACAAATAGATACTCGTCTACGCGTTTCAGATCGAATCAAGATCCTTACTCAAAAGGATCGTGATTTGATCCAAAAACGCATAGATGAGAGCGTAGCCATATGTGGGAGTTTTTAATCGCTTAACAAATCAAGACCATTGTTTTTTTTCACTGGGAAGCTGGAGCAGTCTTTTCTTTTGGATTTACAAGGCAGCCGTGTTCCAGGCATCTCATCCCACCCAGTCAGCAGGTGAGCGCTGTTCCACTACGACAGACAGAATCTCTATGAAATAAATTCTATACATCTAACAGTATGCTTTAGGTATTTATTTTGCACAGCTTCTAAAATACTGCAGCACAGACATCCTGCGCTCCATGCAATCTATGCTCAGTCTTCTCTACTTTACACTTTTGCAACAAATAATGTTTTTGACGGAGCAGAGAGAAAATTCAGATCCCTCTATTAGAGCATCTCAGCCCTGTACAGAGGGGGGGACTCCACATTTGTAATAAAGACCAATTAAAAAACGAGATTTTTGTATAACTTACCAGTAAAATCTCTTTCTCGCTCTTTCCTTGGGGGACACAGAAGACCTTGGGTATAGCTCATCTCCATAGGAGGCGTGACACTAAGTGAAAGCTGTTAAGCCCCTCCTCCACAGCTATACCCTCAGCCTGGAGAGAAAGGCAGCCAGTTGCGTGTCCAAGCAGTGAGAAAAGGCAAAGTCCAACAAGGAACCAACAAGCCAACTACCCAACGGGTAACACAAACTCGGAAACCGTGTAGAGAAAAACAACGAATGGGTGGGTGCTGTGTCCCCCAAGGAAAGAGCGAGAAAGAGATTTTACTGGTAAGTTATACAAAAATCTCGTTTTCTCGCCCAGTTTCCTTGGGGGACACAGAAGACCTTGGGACGTTCAAAAGCAGTCCAAAAGGGGAGGGACCACAGCTCCAAGGCGAAGCACCCGAAGGCATCAAGGAACCGCCGCCTGCAGACCCAGGCGGACCAAGGCAGCATACGCCGAAGCCAGAGTATGCACCCTGTAGAACTCTGTAAAGCGTGCAAGGAAGACCTGTGGCCGCCTTGCTCAAATGCATGGCCGAAGCCCAAAGCCTCCGGCCCAGGAGGCACCGACCGCTCTGGTGAAATGAACGGTGACAGTAAAGGCAGAATCCTGCCCTCGGTGCGGTAACCTCAGCAATAGCCAATCTGATAAAGCGGAGGAAAACCACCCTGGAGTCCGTCAACTCTAAGCGCGGACCTCCAGGAAACCCAAGAGACCGAACGTCGACAAGAGTCGGAGATCTCCAAGTAAAAACTGCAAGGCCCAAACAACGTCCAAATTGGTGAAGTGTTGAAGCGAAAGGCAAACACCACCTTCAGAAGGAAGGAACGGGATGTAGAACAGCCCTGTCCTGGGAAAAGACAGAAGGCTCAGAACAAAAAGGGGGCCATTCAGGCACCCGTCAGAGACACGACTGATACGGAAACACAACCGTACAGGACAGGAGGGGTAGAGAGAACTTCTGTAACGGCTCCAAGGACAAGATTGGAGCGCCGAGAACTCAGTATGTAGTTCCCAGGGCGGTACCGAAGGACAGTACAGAGGAACCAAAGAGCCATTTCGAGTAAGAAGGTCTTGACAGGCCCAGAGGGCTGGGGAACGCTGGAAGAGGAAGAACAGCGCTGACACTGATACCTCAAGTAAAGGAATCCCAGTCCCAGGTCCAGGCCGGACTGGAAAAAAGACAGAAACATGGGGAGAGAAAAGTCAGAGTGGGGAATGCACAGCTTCCCACAGAACCCCAGATAAAAAAACCATAAGTCTTACGACAGATCCTGGACGAAATACAGCCAGGAGCGGGCAGTAGCGAACCCGCTGGAGTCGCCTGGCAAGCGGGCGAAAAACCAAATGTGATCAGGCGCAGACCAGTAACACGGGCAGAAGTTGGCAAACTGGTCCCGTCGGCCCCCGAGCAACGTTGTCCCGTATCCACCCGAGTGGGGGAGCAGAAGGACAGACGGAAAGGAACCAAAAGGGTCCGCCCAGCATCCGCCAGATGCCAGGACAAGACAGGCTATAGTCCATGCTGATGTAGCCATGTTCTACAGTCCCGGTGTAGGAGATCAAAGGACAATCTGGACCGAAAGGTAGTCCCCCCAAGTTACCGAGAAGGTAAGTCTACAGCAGGACCATTGTCTTAGAATGGACCACACAATCTGCACTCAGCGGGAGGACAGAACGCGGTAGACTCGATAAATCGGCACAGCTAATACAGCCAGTGTGAACAAGGGAGACAGTACGAGGCCAAAAGGAACACCGGAACCATCCACATGACAACCATGCTCTCCCCAGAGGGGAGAACAGTGAAGGAACAACCTCTGAAGTCTGGCGGGACAGAAGCCACATCAGAGTGATCTGTACCGAGCGGGGGCCAAACAGAGCCGGCGAGATAAGGTAGTCGAGACAGAGGCCGGCATAACACCCTCCAACCGAACGGAGGAGTGGGCAACAGGGAAGCCATAGGACAGCTCAAAAGCAGAACCCTGCTACACTGTGAGATGCCCGGTTCACCGCCTCGCAGAAGGAGAATACCCTGAAGAACCCAAGGCGGAGGTCCTCCGGACCTGGGTAATCGAGCACCCAAGAGAATTTGGGTGACCTTCCCGAGAAAAGCGGCCCGCACCTGGTAGCAGATCAGACTGTAGCGTAGAGGCGCCAAGATGAAGGACTCATACCACACTACATCCGAAGAGGAGGAAATTGCAGCAGGCAAGGGAACCGCAGTCCTGCCAGAGCCAACGAAGAATTCGAGGGGCGCTCCAGACAACCGCACTCTCGACCATGTGACCACTAGCGCAGGGAAGCAATACCGCGGAAGGACGAATGGGCACGCATCTAGGAACCACGAACATTCCCTGGGATGAAGGGCCAACTAAATGAATGAGTACCACCCAGCTCCGTGCAGCAGAGAGCAAGTAGAGCCCGTCCGGGTCAGGTGGACAGAATGAACTCCTTAGAGACGAGTGCAAGGTTTGTGGCAGGCATCGTATCCCAAGAAAACAAAGGTATGCCGCAGGAAGTAGATGAGGCATACGTACGAGCAGCCCGTAAGCAGTGAGAAGGCCAACCCACCTACAGGAGGAGAAGGCATACACGGCCCAAACAACGCACAAGAACGTCCGCTCACTGCAAAAGGTTAATTTAGCGAGAAAGGGGGGCTCGCCACAGAGTGCCACAGCATGTACGGAATTGCAAAGTGCAACCTGAAAGGGAGTTATGCACAAGCCTAGTATAGCATGCGATGGAACGCAAGCAGTCCGCCCCGAAAAGGGGGGAAATTGTATCTGGCAAACTGCAGTCGGCAAGAGTGCAAGGCAGGTCCCAAAAGGGAGTGATGCCTAAGGCCGTACCTACTTCAGAGAAGCAGGACATACCCTATAATCCAGCATGAACGCAGGAGGTCCACCTAGTGAAAGGGGAACATGCACAGGGTTATCCTAGCATTAAGTGAGTGTGCAATAATACACCCAACACTGATTTAGCGAGAGTGCAACTACTCTGCCAATGAAGGGGGACATGTACAAGTCCAGCACAGTCATACAAGGACAGCCGTGAATCTCATGAGCATTCTGCCCATGGAATGAGGGGTGGCCACGCACAAGGCCAGCACCGTATCCAATGGGAGTGCAAGCGTTCCACCCATGTTAGAGGGCAATGCTCATGGCCAGCAAGGTATCCGGAGAGAGTGTAGCATGCCGCCCAGAAAAAAAGGGGGGGGGTAATGCACATGGCCAGCATCTCATCCAGGGAGAGTGCGTGCACCCGCCATATATGGGAGTCATACCCATGGCCAGCATCGTACTGGTGAGAGACAAACACAGTCAGTGAGAATGTGTGTATGTCACCTGAGGAAGGAAGGCATGCCCCTGGCAGGCAGCGAATCCAGCGAGAGTGCGTACACCGCCCACGGAAGAGGGGTCATGCATATGGCCGACAGCGGATCCAGCGAGAGTGCAAGCACCCCGCCATGTATGGGGTACATGCACATGGCCAGCAACGTACCTGCGAGAAAACAACCACAGACGGAAGGATGTATGTATGCTGCCTGAGTCATGCCTATGGCCGGCAGCGAAACCAGTGAGAGTGCAGCATAGCAACATAGTACATAAGTACATCATAGCACATGAGAGAGAGTGCAGCGTTCCGCCTATGGAAGGGGGTCGTGCACATAGCCAGTACCGTATCCGGTGAGAGTGCAGTATTCCGCCTAAAAAGGGGGGTCATGCACATGATCGGCAACAGATCCAGTGAGAGTGTAGCGTTCCGCCTAAGAAGGGGGTCACGCACATGGCCGACAGCGAATCCAGTGAGAGCGCTGCGTTCCGCCCATGGAAGGGGGTCACGCACATGGCCGGCAATGAAACCAGTGAGAGTGCAGCGTTCCGCCTAGAGAAGGGGGTCACGTACATGGCCGACAGCGAATCCAGTGAGAACGCTGCGTTCCGCCCATGGAAGGGGGTCACGCACATGGCCGGCAGCAAATCCATAGAGAGTGCAGCATTCCGCCTATGGAAGGGGGTCATGCACATGGCCAGCACCGTATCCGGTGAAGGTGCAGTATTCCGCCTAAAAGGGGGTCATGCACCTGGCCAGCCGGCAGCCAGGGAGAGTGCAGTATCCCGCCTAGGAGGGGGGGGATGCACATGGCAGGCACCATAACTGGAGAGATGATGAATGCTGCCTACGGAAGGGCCGCATGCACTTGGCCAGCGCCGTATCCTGGAAGAGGGCAGGAAAACCGCCTAAAAGGGGAAATGCCCTAGCACCTACGCAGGTTGGGAGCGCAACACTATGCCACCTGTGGAAAGAGGGCATGCAGACATGCAGCACTACTGATGAGGCTGCAGCGTCCTGCGCAGTCCAAAAGAAATCTGTTATTATTATTATTATTTTTTTTTTTTTAAAAACACAGCTTCTGAGGCTAAAGGGGGGCCACCTATAGGGGCACAGATAGTCAGGAAAAGGGGGGCCAGCCATACAGGCCCATTGGGAGCCGGCCTGTACCCAAAGGGTTAACATGGATCCGGCCTGGAGGGCGGCGCTGCGATCCCCTGGGGGCGGAGGAACCTCCCGGCGGGAAGAATTCGCGCCTGGAGAAGTTCCCGCCCCCTCCACCAGAGGCCGGAATTTTGCGGCCTAGTAGGCCGTGAAGCCGGGGTCTAAATTTGCGGCGCCCGGTATGTACCGCCGGGACCTGAGGCGGAGTGGCGCATCAAAACCGGCCGCGGGTGCCCACCCCGCGGGCCGGTCGGAATTGCGGCCCAGCAGGCCGCGAAACCTGGTCTAAAATTAGCGGAGCCCCACCGACCGGCACCAACGGTCAGCCGGGGCCTGCTGGGCATAGACGTCAAGCCCAAAGCCGGCCGCGGGAGCCCACCCCGCCGGCCGGAGTGTCAGGGGCTCGGAATGGCGGCTTGCCGGCCGCGGGAGCCCACCCCGCCGGCCGGAAGAGTCAGGGGCTCGGAATGGCGGCTTGCCGGCCGCGGGAGCCCACCCCGCCGGCCGGAAGAGTCAGGGGCTCGGAATGGCGGCCTAGCAGGCCGCGGAGCCTGGGCTAAGATTTTGCGGCGCCCGGCCGCACCGGACTACCAATGTCGGCCGGAGGCGAGGCCTTACTCCACAGCCGTCAGGAGCCTCAGGCCTTGAGCAACACTCCGGTAGGAGATGCCTGTGCTGATTTCCACCCATGTTAGTTGCCGCTTCTGTAGCTGGCTGTGGAGACAGCCACTGGCTGCATGTCTATGGGAGCCAGGCAGGGGGAGGCAGAAGGAAATTGCCGCTCTGCGGCACCCCAGGGGCCAGCATAGATCCAGCAGGGGACTAGAGGCCCAGTATGGGGGTAGGCACGCAGGAGACCAGGGTGGGGGGGGTGGGGGACGTAGGGCTGGAGAAGCCTCTCTCTTACCACAGCCGTCTTCACCCTCGGTCCATTCCAGCAGGGTCGCCCCTTCAGCTACTGGCACCGTAGTGGCAGGACGCTGGAAGAGGGACTTGGCGTGCGGGCGACCCTTGCGCTGGCGGGATGTAGGGGAGCTGGGCTGCCCTGATCCACCTTGCCTTCTGTGGGGGAGGCAGCAGTGCGGGTGACCGGCACTGGCGCAGCTCAACCCCGGGAGAACAGAGAGGTCTAGTGCGTCTCTGTTGTCCCTGATGATCTGGAACAAAAAGAAAAGAAAAAAGTAAAAATTGAAACAAGGAGAAACCAGCCCTGCAGAGCAGGGAGTGTCTTGCCTCCTTGGACACTAAGCAAAAACTGGCTGCCTTTCTCTCCAGGCTGAGGGTATAGCTGTGGAGGAGGGGCTTAACAGCTTTCACTTAGTGTCACGCCTCCTATGGAGATGAGCTATACCCAAGGTCTTCTGTGTCCCCCAAGGAAACTGGGCGAGAAAAATGATTAGCTCAAAATGAGTACAATAAATACAAAAAACTGCTCCCAAAGATGCACAAAGCCGTTAAAAGAAAAACTAGCAATAAAATCAAACCTACCAGAAACAGCATTGTTTAATCCAATGGAAAACGGTGCCCTCGGTTCTGAAGAATTCAATCTCGAATCCACACTGGACCATGTGGCTGACAAAGAAACCAAATCATATATTGTTAGCAATGATGTCAGTGAAATCACATAATTATATGTATATCTTTACATATTTTACAACCTAAGGCTGGTTTCAGACGAGCGAGTGTCACGCTCTGGACTCTTAGCGCAGCTCCCATGTTGAACTTCCAGCACTGCCGGGGTCGCATTATATTGATTTAAGATACTATGTAACCCCTAGAGCTCTGGAATGTATTGGATAACACTGACCTAACACGGTCAGTGTTATCCAATACATTCCAGAACTCTAAGGGTTACATAGCATCACATAAATCAATATAATGCTATGCGACCCCGGCAGTGCTGGAAGTTCAGGACGGGAGCTGTCGGATACTCACCCTGCGAGTCCAGAGCGTGACACTTGCTCGTCTGAAAGGGGCCCGAAAGTCAAATAAAACAAAATACGACTGACAGGTTTTTACCTATTCTAGGGAAGATCGAACGCTCGCTCCATGGAGCGCTCCACTCCTTTCCATTAGCGTCCACAGTCTCCCTATTCCAAGTGCAAGGCTCTGCCTTTTTCTTGCTTGCTGTATTGGTAGTGGGCACCCATTTTTCTTCCACTGGCTGGGCGGGAATTACTTTAGCTGGCTTCTCATTCCAGTTACTTCCATTCAGCGTAGAGGAGTCACTTGGGCCTGGTGATTGCACAAGACAGTAATGAGCACAGTGTAAATACGTGGCCGTAGGGTAGTTGCACACGGGGCGGATCTATCAGCCGCGTAGCCGGGGTGAAAAGGTGCTCCAGCATGAACTAGCACTTTACAGGGCATCATCGAAAGCACTGTCCAGTCTACAGCACCACTGTGACCAGGGTGTTGGACATAATATTCAATGCTAACCATTAGTGAAGATTATCGTTCATAGATCTTAATGACAAGTCCACAACGTCAAATGACTATCCTGAAAATTGGCAAATTTCATGCCAGTGAACATACATTTCTTCACTTTCACTTTAGTCAGCAAATGTAAAATCTCACATTGAAAAATAATCCTCAAATCCTATTCCACCAGAAAACCCTCAGCAAGCATGACACAAGCATAGGCTGGATGCATCTATTTAGTGCTTCAAGAAGCTGTATTGTTCTAGGAGACACTTGAGAGCTAGGGATCGACCGATTATCGGTTTGGCCGATATTATCAGCCGATATTGAGGATTTTGAACGTTATCGGTATCGGCATCAATTTTGCCGATATACCGATAACGTATGGGGAACACAGAACGCGCTGCTGACAGCGCTCTCTGTGTTCCCTCCGCAGCACAGGGGAGAAGGAAGCAGTGTCTCCTCCCCCTGTGATGCTGCTGCCGCTGCCGCCAATGAGGGGATAGAACATAAGAGGAGGGGAGGGGCTGTGGCCGCTGCGCCACCAATGAAGATAAGCCTCTCATTTATTCATATACAGGAGGCGGGAGCTGGCTGCAGCCCCCCCAAGCCCCCCAGTATTAATCATTGGTGGCGCAGTGCGCCCCCCACCCCCATCCCAATCCCGGCCAATAGTAAAAACATTGGTGGCGCAGTGCGCCCCCCCCCCCCCCCCACCCAGTATTAATCATTGGTGGCAGTGGCCACAGGATCCCCTCTCCCCTGCTCCTCCGATCGGAGCCCCAGCAGTGTAAGCCTGGGGCTCCGATCGGTTACCATGGCAGCCAGGACGCTATTGAAGCCCTGGCTGCCATGTTCAGCTCCATGCTGCTGTGTGCACAAAGCACAGAGCAGCAGGGACAGAGTGAGATCCTATTCACCCTGATAGAGATCTATCAGGGTGAATAGGACAAAGGTTCTAGTCCCTAAGGGGGTTAAAAGTTAGTAAAAAAAAAAAAAAAAAACACACAAAAATATTAAGTATAAATGAAAAAGATTTATAAATTATAAACAAAAAAAATACACATTAACAATAAACATATTAATTTTCAGCAGATTTGTGTAGGAATTTTTTTTTCTCAAAAATGAAAATTCCCAGAATATCGGTATAAATTATCGGCTATCGGCCTGAAAGTTCACAAATTATCGGTATCGGCCCTAAAAAATCAATATCGGTCGATCCCTATTGAGAGCTTATTAAATTATCATTAATATATTAAAGGGGTTATCCGAGACTAACAAATGCTCCCCGATATGCCAGGCCCCTCACACTGAATCTACTTACCAGTCAATGGCAGGCGGAGACAAGCTTTCCTAGTATTGCGGCTTGTCCCCATCTGCCATTGGCTGCTCCTCCCCTAGAGCAGGGCATGGTGGGAGTTGTAGTTTTACAACAGTAGGAGAGCCGCAGGTTGGCCATCCCTGCACTATCCTAATACATGGACATGGGCAGGACCTCTAGAGTGAGAGATTCTCATTACGCTCTTTTTTACTGATCAGCTCCTCCATTGTGAAGCTGTGCCCCCCATTCCTGTATGCATCAGTACAGGGAGGAGGAGACAGCAGCTTTTCTCAGGGGGTGTCCCCTGCTCCCTGGTTGTGTGCAACCCCCCCACCTCTACCAATGCTATTGATCAGCATACAGGGTGCCTAAACTGAACAAGGGGCCCAGCACTGGAATGGAGGAGCGGATGAGGAAGAGAAAAAAAATAAAAAAAAGGGCGCAATGAGATCTTATCTTGGGCTACTGCGTGATGTAGTGATTTTAGCAAGTAAAAACTGATGAAAGGTCCTCTAATAGCTGAGGGTTTTAAACAGGGGAGCCTGTTCTCAGATTCTGATAATTTTAGGCTACTTTCACACTTGCGGCAGAGAGATCCGGCAAGCAGTTCCGTCGCCGGAACTGCCTGCCGGTTCAGGCAAAATGTATGCTAACTGATGGCATTAGTAAGACTGATCAGTCTTAAAAATGCCTGATCAGTCGAAAAAATGCATTGAAATGCCGGATCCGTCTTTCCGGTGTCATCCAGCAAAAACTGATCCGGCATTTATTTTTTCATTTTTTTCTCAGTCTGCGCATGCGCATACCGGAAGGACGGATCCGGCATTCTGAATAATACACTAATACATTTCCTATGGGAAAAAATGCCGGATCCGGCATTCAGGCAAGTCTTCAGTTTTTTTAGCCGGCGATAAAACCGTAGCATGCTACGGTTTTCTCTTTTGCCTGATCAGTCAAAATGACTGAACTGAAGACATCCTGATGCATCATGAACGGATTACTCTCCATTCAGAATGCATGGGGATAAAACTGATCAGTTCTTTTCCGGTATAGAGCCCCTGTGACGGAACTCTATGCCGGAAAAGAACAACGCAAGTGTGAAAGTAGCCTTATTCTCTAAAGAATTAGAAAACATTTTTTCTTTCTACAATAAAAAAATAAAAAAAAAAAAAAAAAAAAGTAATCTGAATAAATAGTACAATAAGACAAACTTGTGTCACCTTTGGATTTACGGATGTTTGCAGTCTGGGTTGGTATAACGGTGAAAGCTTCCAGCACTGAGGTGGCGGTATCAGGGCCGTCGCCGTCGGCTCCTTTGTCACGTTTGCGTTGTTGTCTCTTTTCCTTGTTGCTGATTTTGGTTTCCCAGTTCCCTAGAAAACAAAAATCCAGAATGCCACTAAGTTTTCCTCTATTTCCACCCATTATTCAACCAAAAAGGGTAAGAGTTGCAGCACCTTGCATGCTAAAATTTAAACCCGTTCCCTCAAAATAAAGACTTTAAAAAATTATTATGCTAATGAGCCTCTAGGTGCTAGTGGGGCGTTGCTGCAGCACCTAGAGGCTCCGTCTTCTCACCCTTTGGCACGCCCATGTACAATTGATTGATGTCAGAGTTCCTCAGTGTCCCATAAATCCCAGGCCGCCCCGTTTAGTATTCGGCACAGGCGCAGTTAGTGAAGGACGCGCTCCTGCTGCCGGCTTCCTCACTCCGCCGACGGAAGAAAGCCGGCAGCAGAATCGTGTCCTTCACTCACTGCGCCGAATACTAAACGGGAAGGTGTGGGATTTACAGGACACTGAGGAGAACTGGGACGTCAATCAACTGTTCATGGGCGTGCCAAAGGGTGAGAAGACGGAGCCGCTAGGTGCTGCAGCAACGCCCTAATAGCACCTAGAGGCTCATTAGCATAATTTTAACATCTTTATTTTGAGGGAACGGCGGCAGGCAGGGAGTTCTAAATCACACTGTTATGTACTGCTGACATTAGCACGTCGCTAATGTCAGTCAGCTACATAACGATTTTTCTCATGACAGAAATCCTTCAAAGCAGGAATGGCCAACCTGCGGCCCTCAGCTTTCAGCCTACAGCAGGGCATGGTAGAAGTTGTAGTCTTACAACAGCTGGACGGCCGAACTTGAGCATCCCTGTTTTAAAGGGAACCTGTCAGCTACATCCACTGTATAGAACTAAAGGATAGGCAATGTAGCAGTGTGTACCAGCATTAAAACAATACTTTAGTGTAGTTTATCCATGCAGGCAAACGAAAATGAAGTTGGTTATGCTAACAAGATTCAAAGCGCACAGCTAGGTGTGAGTAACGGTTCCCAGAGCCCAAACATGCGTCTTCCAGCCTGCCTCTCCATAATAAAAGTATGGACATGCTGGAAGTTGTAGTTCTGTCCTCTAATATCCCTCTCCCTATAATGTTGAATGATGCTTCAGAACAACAATCTGGACATGCTTGGAGTTGTAGTTTTCTCCTTTTCAAAAAACAAACAAAAACACAAAGACTCCATCTGCAGCGGCGCCTAAGAATAGTCCATTTTTCTAGCATCTTCGGCGGATGCCACTGTACAACATCCATCTGAAGCAGCCTTGCTATAGAATACGTCATGTGCGTGCGTTAAAAGAAGGACAAAGATGATCTAGACAAAGCCCTACACGAGTTATAACCATTATGCCTAGAGGGGAAGATCTTATAGATTTGACAGACAGTGAAGGTTTCCATCAGAACAGGTATTTTCTCTCACACAAACCATTGTCTGGGTTCTCACATATAGAAATATGAATTTCTGTCTGTTCTTTATGCATGGCCAAATGACTGGACCGATCTGCACCACATTTGACACATCAGGTGTCCAGAAAGGTTCCGTATTAGCCAATAGGAGATCACAGCTTCACTTAAAGATTAACTGCCGTTCACACAGTCACATGACCCTTATAATCCAATAGAAGCTTGCAGCTCCTTCAGGTCTTGACAAACACAGTTACACCAGGTTCTCATAACTCTTGAGTTGTCAAAAGGTCACTGCTAAGGGGGCAGGACGCCATGTGAAGGCCACCGCTAAGGGGGCGGGACGCCATGTGAAGGCCACCGCTAAGGGGGCGGGACGCCATGTGAAGGCCACCGCTAAGGGGGTGGGACGCCATGTGAAGGCCACCGCTAAGGGGGCGGGACGCCATGTGAAGGTCACCGTTATAGAGGACACTGGATACCTTAATCACAAACAAACATTAAATGAAATAGTCTAAATGTACCGGTGAAGCCAGGTCATTCTGCTAATATTTGTATATATTTGAGCGGGGTGGGGAATTTATCTTGGTAGAGTTAGTACTCTGGTAGTCTATTAAAGCTCCACATGGTGGTAACCCTGCTTTCACAAGATCCTGAAAGGCAAGTCTATCCTGTTGTAGTACTATTGAGAAATGGGATTTATCTTGGTAGATTTACTATTCTGTAGTCTATTACAGCTGCATGTGGTTGTAACTATATCTATTTTGCTCTATTCCTAGCTAGGCGATTCCTTCCAACAAATGGCTACTCTGTGTACACAAGACTTATCCCAGCCCCCTCCTCCTATACTTCCTGTCTCATGTGCACATCATGAGAAGGGGGGTGGTCATGGCTGCAACAAGTACTCAATTAAATCAAGTAATTCGACACAGAAAAAATCCTCAATGCAAATTTTTTGCAACGAGGATTCGTTTGTGTCACGTGACTACGAAGCGAGAGTGAAGCGCTTGCTATTACTCCCGCTCTGTGGTATCCTGCTGGCCCGCAATGCACTTGGAATACTCACCTTTCCAGCAGGGGGCCTCCGGACACTCCACAGCAGTTCCATAGTCCCGCGCTGCACTGACCTAGTGACGTACGCACGCCGTGACCTGACTCGCTGTGTGACATCAGGCCCAGAGCAGCGCGAAACGATTGAGTGTCGGCGGCGCCCCTGCTGGAAACGTAAGTTAGTGACACAGAGGGGGTGGGGGTATGACTATGGCCGGGCGCCTGGAGTGCACTGCGTCATAGCAACCAAAGACTCTGTGCACTCTGGGTGTCAGGAGGAGGGCACAAGGGGAGCAGAGACTTTGGCACTGGGGTGGGGAAAGAGCTGAAAGGGAACCTGTCACCGGGATTTTGTGTATAGAGCTGAGGACATGGGTTGCTAGATGGCCGCTAGAACATCCGCAATACCCAGTCCCCATAGCTCTGAGTGCTTTTATTGTGTAAGAAAAAAACGATTTGATTCATATGTAAATTAGCATAAAAGTCATATCTTACTTGTGTGACCAGAGAAGAGTCATATTTTCAAGCTGTGACTCGTCTCAGGGTAATTTGCATATGTATCAAATTGGTTTTTTACACAATAAAAGCACACAGAGCTATGGGGACTGGATATTGCAGATGTGCTAGCGGCCATCTAGCAGCCCATGTCCCCAGCTCTATACACAAAATCCCGGTGACAGGTTCCCTTGAAGGCACTGGGGGATAGTGGAGCTGATGAGTCTATACATTTTTTTTCTTTTTAAGAGTACTCGATTGATCGTAAAAAATATTGGTAGAATACTCGATTGCTAAAATAATAGTTTGCTGCAGCGTGAGAAAACAATGCAAAAACTTTTTGATTTCCATGGTTTTCTAAATGGAGTTGATGAGGCATTGCAGTTCACTTTGGTGCATTCCCCTGTTGAAATGCAATTCCTCGATACTCGCGTGATCCTGTCGGCGGGTAAAATACAGACAGAGCTGTTCACGAAACCTACCGACAGGAACACGCTACTGACTTACAATAGTAATCATCCTAGATCCATGGTAAAATCTCTTCCATACTCTCAGTTTCTGAGAGTTAAACGCATAGTCTCAGACCCCATTACATCCAATAACAGGCTTGATACAGTATTGCATAAATTTGAGCAACGAGGTTATCCAACCAAATTGCTGTATGAGAAAAAGAAAATGGTCGGTCAACTTAACAGGGATGATATCCTTAAAAGAAAAGTGCAACAACAAGTGAAAACTAGTAGGATCCCTTTTATTTCCACCCACTGTGAACAGAGCGTCGATATTAACAACATTATCCGACGTCACTGGAGCATACTGGGTGGCTGTCTCAACACCGTTAAGGAATTCCATTCTCCCCCTATTATGTCCTACCGTAGATCCAAGAGTCTTAAGGACCAATTGGTTAGGGCAGACGTAGGAACCTCAAAAGCGGTAGGACAGCGGACACTGACAGGTGCCAGAGTCGGCTGTTTTCCGTGTTTGTCCTGCGTAAATTGCAAATATATCATCAAGGGTAGGTCCTTTGTACACCCACAAACTGGAGTTTCATATCAGATAAGGCATTATCTGACTTGTGACTCCAATCACGTCGTGTACGTGATTGTTTGTCCGTGTAATTTGTTATACGTTGGAGAAACAACTGATTTTAAGACACGATTCAATAACCATCGACTTAGTGTCAGGAAGAAACGACTGGATCTACCAGTCTCTAAACATTTTGCCAATCATAAACACTGAGAAAGATCTGAAGTGTTATATTATTGACCATATACCAATGCCTAGGAGAGGTGGCAACAGAATTGGCCTCTTAAAAAAGAGAGAGCTAAAATGGATTTACACGCTCAATTCCCTACAGCCATGTGGTCTCAATGTGGACTACAAGGTTGGAGTGGGTTAGCTGCGTGGTTTGCCCTCTCTCTTTGCATTCTAAATGTCGACTGCCTTGCTGTAAAATATGTGACTTGTGTGTATAAAACATATATTCCTGTTTGTTCCGCAAGTTCTCTTTTGGTCAAAAATATGTATTTTGATCTTTATTTTTAATGTATTCCTCTTTTTCTTTTTTTCATTTTTTAGATGATTTTTCACTGGATCTGGGATGAGGAGAAGTGGTGTTGCATTCATGTGGGCTGTGCGATCACGACATCTGGACACGTCTGTTCATGCACTATACGGCTTTTAGACTTGTGTATTTCCTCAAATAACTGTTTCTGTATTTTTTTATTTATATTCCGCTACAAGCATGGCGGGGTGTTATGAGGAGAACCCTCAGAGTGAGGTGGTGATGGGTGGATTTTGACCGTTGTAGCGGTGAGACTCTGCATTCACATGCGGAAGCGCAGCCGCTCTATGATCACGGCAGAGTGCTCCACTTCAATGTGTAGGTGTGGCCCTCTCCCGAGTCCACTTGGCCACTGCGACACTCGGGCATCTTTATATGTCATTGTCACCCTGAACCTGCAGTGTACCGGCAATATTGGTTGTTTTGAGCAGTAGTGTAATCTAGTGGGCTTACTGCCCTTACCCAAAATGGCCGTCTCAGTGTTGCAGCTCAAGAGCGCATGCGTCATGTGACGAGGTTAATGTTAGACGGAAGCACACATTATGCGTCATAGGGGCATGCGCAGTGGCGATTCAGGTACGCCGGATCGCACATGTCAACATGGATGACAGCCGCCCTCCCTCCTGCATCTATTACGTGTATCACCTGTACCAGTAAGCACTTAGCACTTTATGTAATTGTTCACAGCTGGCACTTATTATATGATCTGTGTAAACAAATGTACTATATATAATATATATATATATATTTTCACTGAACTATTTTACAATTGTATGTATCACGATTCAATGATTCTGCATGGTTGGTTTTATTGATTCATATATTTATAATGTATCTTGTATTTCGATTTTTTATTATGTCCACTTGATATGTAATTGCCTATGATTGGTTGTAACACTATATATATCCAGAGTTTTGATTTATACACACTGCTTGAGGAAGGCTCCTGTGTAGGAGCCGAAACGTCGCTACAGCCTTATGGGTAAATAAAGTTTATTTTATTTTTATCTATTGGAGTGCTGCCCTTTTTTCATTATATATATATATATATATATATATATTTGTGTAAGGGGCTTACGGTAGTACAGTGAAGAGCCCTGGGAAAGCAGGGAATGAGTGCAGTCGGATGTGGTGTGCCGAAACCGAGGATGAGGTAGGCCTGAGAAAGAAGAGGGCAAAAATGGAAATAACCAGTTTATTGTAGCCAATTGATGTATCAATAGCTTAACCCGACATGTTTTGGAAAGCCACTCTTAAACTCTTGTGTTGGATTGGGGAATGTATTGCGCGTAAGCGGATGACTCCCAGCGTCCCAATCCCCTGATGCCATGAGTGAGGATGTTGGCACTGGAGGCCGTGGACGTGGCTCCAATGCGAAAGGAGTGCCCTGAGTAGTTGGCTGCGTTGAGGCCTAGTTGTGTGAGGGATGACCCGACATGGGTCATGAAGGTGGTGGTGGTGAGTACCGAACCATGTAGTTGAAGTAGCGGTTGAGAGGGTAGAACTTGTGACGCTGATTGTGAGCATCCAGGACCCTGACTGGACACCATCTGTTGTGCGTGGGGTGATATGAAATGTTGACGGGTAAGTGCTGACTATTCTTGGAGTGAGGTAAGGACAGGATGTAGTGAACCATGTGTTTGACAAGTGGGAGACAAGAAGACAAGGTGAGGTTCGGGTCGTGGAGGCTGTAGTGAATTTCCCGGAACTCAGGAATCCGTAGAAGGTAAAGTAAATGCCGTATTGATGATGGAGTTGGTATCTGTTTCCAGAGGCGTGGCGTCCAGTAAGTCGGATAATGCTTTGAAGATATGATTGATTATGGGTAGCCTCTGGGCTGGACGTGCGGGTTCCGTTTCCTGAATACCTCTGAGTATGGATTTGATCTGGTGCGAGGACATGAAGCTGATGTTATTGGGGTGTATGATTAGCATATGATGTTGAAATGCCAGTGAGATATGGTTTGATGGTGTTGTATGACATGAGTTTGAGGTGGCAAAAAGAAGCCAATCCCGGAAGAGACATCATGACAAAAAGGGTGCGTGATGTTGTGTTCCAACAGGGCCTGTTGAATAGTGTGAACGCTCTGTCGTATGTTCTATGTGTATCGTCTGATAGTGCTAAGCGGGACAAAGACTGGCTATGCCGCATGATGCCTTCTAATCCAGAATGAGCTGTTTGAAATGATGGAGTGATGGAGGCCGTGGGTAACGCTGATGGGAGAGCTTGATGAAATGCCTGAAATTTGACGAGAAAAAAAGAAAGGGGGAGGGTAGACATAAAATAGTGTGATGAAATGTGCAAATGCATATGGTACATATACACGACCGGGCGGATCATGGCGGTTGTTCATGAAACGACAGCTTGCACCTGGTGTGAAAAGAGACCAGTGCGTGCCGTGTGGCCATGCCCAGGCGGAAAGCGCGTGCCGGCAATTTAATGGAACATTTGGACCGTGTCCCTGCAATTCCCACCTATTTATTGATTATGATGAAACTATTCTAATATATATATATATATATATTTTTTTTTTTTCGGATGACCAGACGATGACTCCTCCCCCCAGTGCTTCCATTATTATTATTATTATTATTTTTTTTTAAGCTGATGACCTATCCAAAGGGTAGATCATTGTTAGCAAAAAGGTGAAGAACCCTTTTGAGACAGTCTCTTTGCAGCTGAGTGTGTGTATGGGAAGTTATGCCCTTTCAGCCAGAAGAGCATTTATAAGATCATACATTGATTTTGGACAAGAGGGCCTGGCTTATAATTTTCATGTTTATTCCAAAAGGTGTTTGATGGCGTTTTTTTATTTATTTATTTTTCTTTTCTTTGTGTGGGCTGCTGGGGTGTTATATGACTGTAAGGGGCGTGCTGGAAGGCTCCCCTGCCGTCCGACGGCGCCCCCCCGCAACAGAAGCGGCGTGCACGGCCGCCGGGACACCGCGCACGCGCCGACGGAATCGCCGCGCATGCGCAGACCAGGCACCAGGACGCGGCCGGGCGCCATCGGCCGCGCGGCAGGAGGAGCGGTAACCAGGCAGGAGGTGGTGGGGAGGGGATGTCAGGGCAGCGGTAAGCCCAGTGGAGGTGAAATGAATGGGGGGGGGTGCAGGTTGCACCGCCGCTGGCCCCCGTGACAGCACACCTAAATGACCACCGGGGGGGGGGGGGGGGGGGGGGGGGGGGACCATGAACGTTGTTGGTGAAGTGAAAATGAATCATGTGGAACATGCTTGGAGGATTATGTGACTGTTTGTAAGGAGTGACATTTTGGAGCATAGGAAAAATGAAAGCCATTTATTTTTTTGAACCCATTCGTCCGGAGTCCCCCCACGGCCGCCGGGACACTGCGCATGCGCCGATGAAATCGCCGCGCATGCGCAGACCAAGCCCCAGGACGCGGCCGGGCGCCATCGGCCGCGCGGCAGGAGGAGTGGCAAACAGGCAGGAGGCGGTGGGGAGGGGATGTCTGCGCCGCGGCAAGCCCAGTGAAGTTTGAAATGAATGGGGGGTGTGCCGGGTGTACCGCAGCTGGCCCCTGTGCTGTGTACCTGGAAAACGAGGAGGGGAGGGAGGGTAGGGGAGGGGGGGGGCATGAATGTTGGATGTTTGAGGGGTGGAACCCAGAAATGGGGAATGGGGCTGGAACCATCAGGGGGCTGACCGGAGTGACGGTCCTGTGGGGAGACGCCAGAATAGGCATGAGCAATGAGCTGCCGGTGATTGCTGCGAGCAGCCGTGACATGGATGCAGTGTGTGTGAAAAGAACCATGGAAAAAAAGGGGGGGATTTAATCCATGAACCATTGGTCGCATGCTGCCAGAGCTGTTGACCGGAATGGTGGTGCGGTTTGTGAATGAATATGCATGAAACAGGTGTGACAGAAATGAATGCTGGTGACTTGCATGAAAACTGTGACATTGGTGCGCATTGATGAAGTGAAATGAACCGGTACAGGGGCAACCGTGAGGCCCTGCTGTACCGTATGAAATAACTCATACGCATTTGTGCTCCTGCAGCCGTGCACATGAACATGAGGAGGGGGGGGGGGGCATGAATGTGGATGATTGTGGGGTGAACTGGACTGAAAAAGAAATGGGGAACGAGCCTGGACCCCAGGGGTGCTGACCGCAGTGTTGTGCCTGTGGGAAGATTGCTGAACGAGACATGACAAAAAAAGATGCTGGTGACTGTGAGAAAGCCGTGACATTAGCGCAGCGTCTATGAAATGAAACCGAAATGGGGGATTAGGCCAGAAACCATGCCGCATGCTGCAGAGGTGTTGACCGGAATGGTAGTACGGTGTGGACAAATTGCGCATGAACAAGGTGTGACAGAAATGAATACTGGTGACTTGTATAAGAAAACCGTGACATTGGTGCAGCGTATGAAGAAAAAGAAATGAACCGGTACAGGGGCAACCGTGAGGCCCCCGCTGTACCGTGTGGATGACTCAGAAACCACTGCCTGCATGCCGCAGGGGTGTTGACCGGAGTGGCGAAACGGTGTAGATAAATTTACGCATGAACAAGACATGACAGAAATGAAATGCTGGTGACCTGGGCGAGAAAGCTGTGACATTTGCAGCGTTCGGTGAAACGAAATGAACAGAAATGGGGGATTGCCCAGGAACCGACTGCATGCTTGCCGCAGGGGTGCTGACCGGAATGGTGGTACCATGTAGACAAATTGTGCCTGAACAAGGCGTGACAGAAATGAAATACTGGTGACTTGTATGAGAAAACAGTGACATTGGTGCAGCGTTTGGTGAAATGAATTGAACCGGTACAGGGGCAACCGTGAGGCCCCGGCTGTACCGTATAGATGACTCGCAGTTTAACGGGCAAACGTGACCCACAGTGAACCTGAGTAAAGCCGGAAAAATAGAACCGAAATGCTCCAAATCCAGAACTGATGGCAACGAAAAAACTCCCAGGAATTCAGCGACTCGCAGGCAACTCTCCCGACACTCCACAAGCGACCTCCTCTCTCAAAAGCTCAGACCTCAATGATGCAGGAGCCAGGTGAGGGGAGTGCCCTAAATAGGCTGGAGGCGGACCTCAGCCCCTCCCACAAATCCAGGCAATCTGCCTTAATACACACACATATACATATATATATATATATATATATATATATATATATATATATATACACACACACACATATACATATACACACACACACACCCCTAAAGAATTATTAGGAACACCATACTAATACGGTGTTGGACCCCCTTTTGCCTTCAGAACTGCCTAATTCTACGTGGCATTGATTCAACAAGGTGCTGATAGCATTCTTTAGAAATGTTGGCCCATATTGATAGGATAGCATCTTGCAGTTGATGGAGATTTGAGGGATGCACATCCAGGGCACGAAGCTCCCGTTCCACCACATCCCAAAGATGCTCTATTGGGTTGAGATCTGGTGACTGTGGGGGCCATTTTAGTACAGTGAACTCATTGTCATGTTCAAGAAACCAATTTGAAATGATTCGAGCTTTGTGACATGGTGCATTATCCTGCTGGAAGTAGCCATCAGAGGATGGGTACATGGTGGTCATGATGGGATGAACATGGTCAGAAACAATGCTCAGGTAGCCCGTGGCATTTAAACGATGCCCAATTGGCACTAAGAGGCCTAAAGTGTGCCCAGAAAACATCCCCCACACCATTACACCACCACCACCAGCCTGCACAGTGGTAACAAGGCATGATGGATACATGTTCTCATTCTGTTTACGCCAAATTCAGACTCTACCATTTGAATGTCTCAACAGAAATCGAGACTCATCAGACCAGGCAACATTTTTCCAGTCTTCAACAATCCAATTTTGGTGAGCTCGTGCAAATTGTAGCCTCTTTTTCCTATTTGTAGTGGAGATGAGTGGTACCCGGTGGGGTCTTCTGCTGTTGTAGCCCATCCGCCTCAAGGTTGTGCGTGTTGTGGCTTCACAAATGCTTTGCTGCATACCTCGGTTGTAACGAGTGGTTATTTCAGTCAACGTTGCTCTTCTATCAGCTTGAATCAGTCGGCCCATTCTCCTCTGACCTCTAGCATCCACAAGGCATTTTTGCCCACAGGACGGCCGCATACTGGATGTTTTTCCCTTTTCACACCATTCTTTGTAAACCCTAGAAATGGTTGTGCATGAAAATCCCAGTAACTGAGCAGATTGTGAAATACTCAGACCGGCCCGTCTGGCACCAACAACCATGCCACGATCAAAATGGCTTAAATCGCCTTTCTTTCCCATTCTGACATTCAGTTTGGAGTTCAGGAGATTGTCTTGATCAGGACCACCCCCCTAAATGCATTGAAGCAACTGCCATGTGATTGGTTGACTAGATAATTGCATTAATGAGAAATAGAACAGGTGTTCCTAATAATTCTTTAGGTGAGTGTATACACACACAATATTTATAATAAGATTATTAATATGAAGATTAATATTAATAAGATTAATAAGATTATTAAGATGAATATTAATAAGATTATGAATAATCAAATAATAATACATTTAATATTAAGAATATGTATATATTTAATATTAAGAATATATAACGTATACACATCCCTTGCTACCTGGAAAGAAATCTTGTGGGGGGTCATACACTCCTACACAGCAGCTGCATGGAGTTTGTATGCTCCAACTGTTTTTCCAACACACATTGCTCTGTAAGGCCTCATGCACACGACCGTTTTTTTTTTGTGGTCCGTAGGTCTGTAATCCATGTCAGTTTTTTCTTCCGTGGGTCTTCCTTGATTTTTGGAGGATCCACGGACATGAAGGAAAAAAAGTCGTTTTGGTGTCCGCCTGGCCGTGCGGAACCAAACTGATCCGTCCTGATTTACGATGAAAGTCAATGTAAAGTCAGGAGTCCCTATTATATCATTGGATCTGAGTTTTCTCCAATCCGATGGTATATTTTAACTTGAAGCGCCCCCATCACCATGGGAACGCCTCTATGTTAGAATATACCATCGGATTTGAGTTAGATCGTGAAAACTCATATCAGACAGTATATTCTAACACAGAGGCGTTCCCATAGTGATGGGGACGCTTCAAGTTAGAATATACTACGAACTGTGTACATGACTGCCCCCTGCTGCCTGGCAGCACCCAATCTCTTACAGGGGGCAGTGATCTGCACAATTAACCTCTCAGGTGCCACACCTGAGGGGTTCATTGTGCGTATCATAGCCCCCTGTAAGAGATCAGGTGCTGCCAGGCAGGAGGGGGGCACACCCTCCTCCCTCCCCAGTTTTAAATTCATTGGTGGCCAGTGCGGCCCCCCCTCCCTCCCCTATATTACTGTACATTCATTGGTGGCCAGTGCGGCCTTCCCTCCATCCCCCTCCTAATTAAAATCCCCTCCCCCCCGCAGTAGCGTCCTGGTTGCCATGGTTACCGATCGGAGCCCCAGCGATTAAACTGGGACTCCAATCGGAACTCTCCGCTGCCACCAATGATAGGGGGGGGGGGGCCGCACTGGCCACCAATGAATGTAATACAGGGGAGGGAGGGGGCCCCCTGCTGCCTGGCAGCACCTGATCTTACAGGGGGCAGTGATCCGCACAATTAACCCCTCAGGTGCCACACCTGAGGGGTTAATTGTGCGTATCATAGCCCCCTGTAAGAGATCGGGTGCTGCCAGGCAGCAGTCATGTACACAGTAAACATAAGTTATGAGGGTCAGAATATGGAGAGGTACAAAAAATAAAAAATAATTCTCATCCGTATATTGGGGGACACAGGCTTGACTGTGGGGTATAGCTGCTGTCACTAGGTGGCGACACTAAGCACAAAAGTGTGAAGATACGACCACAACTCACTGGCGAGTTTCAAATTTCTTTGGTCTTTGTGACATAATAAAACAATAGTGATACGTTTCGGCTCTATCATGAGCCTCTCAAACTGGAGTTTGCGAAAGGCTCATACATAGAGCCTAAACGCAACACTGTTGTATTATGTGACAAATAAAGACAAAAGAAATTGCAACTTACCAGTGAGTGCCGGTCTTATCTTCACACTTTGTTCCGGAGACGCCGACTCGAGACACGTGCACCACGCTATTGGAACACAGAGTGCTGACTGTTTTCTTTCGGACTAAGCACAAAAGTGTGAGCTCCTCCCTTCAGGTATACCCTTCCGACAGGGACCAAGCTAAAACAGTTTTAGCTTAGTGTCCATAGGAGACAGACCTCCCTTTGCTTTGCAGGTCTGCTGATTTTTTTCGCTTTTCTTCTAGCAGGATTACAGGCAGTCCTAGCTGCCTGCACTCCCACCCAGGAGACGGGAGACCAGGGGGTCCCCAAGCACGCTGCTCCTTCCCAAGTGGCTCTGACCCCGTCACCCCCCCACCCGGCCCAGCCCATGGTAGAGCTGGAGTGGGTGCGTGCTCTGTCTAAGATGGTGCAGGACGTTTCCCAGTCCAACAGGGCCATTGTGGAAATGCTGGGGCGTTTGGCCGCGCAGCCACCCTCTGACCAGTCAGACTTTGGGGACCCTTCTGCTACTCCCCATCACAGCCGTCCTCTGCAAAACGAGCCAGACCACCCTCTCCTGGAACGAAGTCTGCGTCCCCCGTTTCCTTCATCTCCCCGCCGCGTCATTAGAAGAGGCGTGTTCTGAGGATAAGTTGTCACATCCCAACTGTCTACCATAGCGGACAGTTTGGAAGACTGGTCCTCCGGTGAGACAATATCATTGCAGCGGTTATAGAAACCTTACAGTTTGAGAACCCTACGCCCTCATTTGCCGGTTCTAGTTTTATCTTCGGGTGGTTGGGGGAAACTTTTGGCGAGCGATGGGATCGCCTGGAGTTTGATTCCTCCCTTTCCAAGGAATGGAACTTCCGTGACAGGAGTTTTGCTTTACCGAAAAGCTTAGACGTCTTAGCTCCCTTTCCAGAAGATTTGCCAATGAAGTGGTCCTCCTCTCCTGTTTACCCTCCGGTATCTCACCTGGCTAAGAATACCACCTTGCCTATGGCAGATGAGCCTTCCTTCTCAGACCACAGGGATAAGAAATTTGAATCTTTTGCCAAATCTGCCTTTGAAGCAGTACATGGGTCAGCAAGGCTATGACCGAGTGGGCAAACAAGCTACATCAGGGCCTCGCTTCGTGGGATTCCTTCGAGGAACTTTCGGATATTGCAGTGCAACTTGCCCAGAAGCCTCACAGATGTAAGAGCTGGGAACTTTTGGCCCGCTCTTCAGCCCTTTTGGTGGCCATTCACCGTATCCTGTGGCTATCTTGCTGGGCGGCGGATAATGCTTCTAAACGGGCCTTGATGTCCCTCCCCTTTACAGGTAACAGGCTTTTCGGCAAGCGTCTGGATGAGATTCTCCCTTATCCTACAAGGGGTAAAAGCACCCATTTGCCGCAGAGTAGGACATGCTTCAACAGGTCTAAAAAGCGCAGACCTCTTTTTCGGCCCTTTCAGAGTACCTCCAGCCCAAAGCGGCCAGCTGACAAATCTGCCCCAGAGCAGAAGCGCAAGCCATCTTTCAAGCCTCGCCAGCAGGCTCCAAGCCCTATACCCTATAAGTCCTCCTCTGCATGACGTGTGGTCTCTGGCACCCCCCAGTCGAGTGGGAGGTAGTTTTCATCTTTTCCAGCATGTCTAGCTAGCTAGCATCTCAGATGCCTGGGTATGAGAATTCATCGGAGGGTTACAAACTGGAGTTCCGATCCCCACCTCCGCCCTGGTTTTTTCACTCGTCCTCCCGACCTCTCCCTCCATCGCAGATTCTTTTTTTCACGCTTTTCTCACCCTTCTGCAGCAGGGAGTGATTGTTCCAGTTTAAAACGGTTTTCGCAGATTCTACTCCAAACTCTGTGTTCCCCAAAAAGGAGGGTACGGTCCGTCCCATCCTAGACCTCAGAGCCCTCAACCACTTCCTTCGGCTCCGCCGTTTCCAGATAGAATCCCTGCGGTCATTGCATCCATGGACCCGGGGGGAGTACCTGTCCTCAATAGACATCAAGGACGCGTACCTCCATGTTTCCATCTGCGTCAGTCACCAGAAATACCTTCAGTTCACAGTGGGACCTTTTAATTACCAGTTTTTGGCCCTCCCGTTCGGTCTTGCCACAGCTCCAAGGGTCTTTACCATACTTCTGGCCTCAGTCATGGCTCTGCTTGATGCCAGGGGGATAGTGGCGATTCCGTACTTGAACAATATCCCGATCAAGGGTCAGTCATTCCAGACAACGGCGGACAGCCTACGCATGTCTTCACCCATCTCGACAGCTGATGTTTCTGGGCATGCTGTTCAACACCGATCGGGCCAAGATATTTTTGCCTACGGACAAACTCTCCACTCTGTCGTCAGGTCCTCTCCTTGTTGCAGCCTCAGTTCCATACCAGGGCTCTTTAGCGGTACATTCTAAACATTTGGGACAGTTCCCCGGCCTGCCTGGATCGACTCATCCGTCTTCCCTGCACCGAGACCTTCGGTGGTGGTTAATGTCTCTGATGCGGACATTGGGCCGCTCCTTCCTTCCCCTCCGCTGGATAGTGTTGACGACGGGCGCCAGTCTCTAGAATTGCGGGCGATTCGTCTATCTCCGTTTCATTGGACGGACCATCTCCGGGGGTGTCTAGTTCGGGTTCAATCCGACAACTCCACGCCAGTCGCATATCTAAATCACCAGGGCGGCACCTGGAGCACAGCAACCATGTCGAAAGCAGTGCTCATCCTCTCCTGGGAGAAGAGCCATGTTCCAGCTCTGTCGGCAGTTCATATCACCGGCGTAGACAACGGGATCGCCGACTTTCGAGAGACTCTATCCCGGTGAATGGGCTCTGCATCCACAGGTCTTTCTCACGATCTGCAAGCAGGGGGGGGTCCATCAGATGTGGATCTCATGGCCTCCCTCTTCAACGGTAAGGTAGAGAATTTCGTTGCAAGGTCCAAGGATCCTCAGGCTCGGGCGCACTTGTGATCCCATGGACGCAGTTTACGTTTCCTTACATGTTCCCTTCTATTCCGCGTCTTCTCCGGAAAATCAGGTCCGAAGGTCTGCCCATCATTCTCGTTGCCCTGGACTAACCACACAGAGTATGGCACACATTCCTAGTCCCTCTCCTCGCCGACGAACGTTGGAGTCTTCCCTTTCGGGAGGACCTCTTGTTGAGGGACCGATCTTCCACCCGAATTTAGGGTTGCTACATTTAACGGCATGGCTGTCGAAGCCGCCGTACTAAGGGCTCGGAGTTTCTCGGATGTTGTTGTCCAGACCATGATTCGGGCTAGAAAGTAGTCGTCCTCCCGGATCTATCACCGGAACTGGAAGTCCTACTTTAGCTGGTGCGAACGCCACCAGTTGTCTCCCATTCAGTTCTTGCTATCGCGAATGTCGTCTTTCCTGCAGTCGGGCATTGACTTGGGGCTGGCTCTCAGGTCCCTCAAAGGGCAAGTTTCGGCCCTTTCTATTCTTTCAGCGGAACTTTCTGCGGGTCAGACCTTTCTGCAGGGGGTGGCGCACCTTGCGCCCCTTACCGGCCTCTGTTGAATCCTTGGGACCTTAATCTGGTGCTCAGCTCTCTCCAGTCCTCTCTGTTTGAGCCTTTGCAGCAGGTGTTCCCTTCGCTTCCTGTCCTACAAGGTGGCCTTTTTGGTGGCAGTCACTTTCATCTGTAGGGTGTCGAAACTAGCGGCTCTTTCCTGTCGGTCTCCCTTCCTTATCCTCCACCCGGACAAGGTAGATCTTTGACCTGTCCAGTCCTTCCGTTCGAAGGTAGTGTCGGCATTCCGTCTCAATGAAGAGATCATTCTCCATTCCTTTTGTCCTGACCCGTCTCATCCTCGTGAGCAGTCTCTCAACACTCGGACCGGGTCAGGCTGTTTGCATCCATCTGTCTCGGACGTCCTCTTTCCGAAAGACGGATTCACTATTCGTCATTCCAGAGGGACCGAGATGAGGGCTGGCTGCGTCCAAAGTTTCCATTTACTGATGGATTTGTTTGGCCATTGTGAAAGCGTATCGCATCAGTGACCAGGCTCCACCCTTCCGGGTTACTACTCATTCTGCCCGGGCAGTGGGGCCTCTTAGCCAGTACATCATTGGGCTTCGGCCCTTCAGGTGTGCAGGGCGGCTACCTGGTCGTCTTTGCACACCTTTTCCAAATTTTACAGAGTACACACCTTTGCATCTTCTGACGCATCTCTGGGGCGTAGAGTTTTGCAGACGCCGGTTCTCCGATTGGCCGGAGGGCTTCTTCGTTTATGGCCCACCCCTGGGACTGCTCTGTAACGTCCCATGATCAAGCCTGTATCCCTCAATGATAATACAAGTGATTTTTGTATTTACCGTAAAATCTGTCTCTTCCATTCATTGGGGGACACAGCTCCCACCCACCCATTCTCTCTGGCTACGGGCCTCGTTGTGGCCTGCGTGATTCTAAGTTTGTACATTGTTTTGTTTTCCAGTTTTGACTTTTGCTTCTCCTACTGCTTTTGCACAAACTGTTTTAAGCTTAGTCCCTGTAGGAAGTGTATAGCTGGAGAGAGGAACTCACACTTTTGCGCTTAGTGTCGCCTCCTAGTAGCAGCAGCTATACCCACGGTCAAGCCTGTGTCCCCCAATGAACGGAAGAGAAACAGGTTTTACAGTAAGAACAAAAAATAGTTTTGTTTTTGCAAAGTTTTTAAAAAAAATTTCAGTATTAAAAAAAATACAAAAACCCTACACATGGGGTATCGTAATCGTACACACCCAGAGAATGAGGGGCACAGGTCAGTTTTGCTGCATAGGGACACTGGAGGGACAACCCCAGTAAAACTGGCAGAATTGCATTTTTTCATCCCATTTGGAGTGTTTTGCCTGCTTCCCACTACATTGTATGCCATATTAAAAGGTGACATTAGAAAGTACAACTTGTCCCGCAAAAAAACAAGCTTTCCAACGGCTACGTGAACAGAAAAATAAAAGTTGTGTCTCTGGGAAGACCAGGAAGAAAAACCCAAAAGGGTTTAACTGTATAACGTTATATGTCAAAAAAATTAATCAGCACTGAATTTTGAATAAATCTACCTAAATAAATAAAAATGGCATTCACTAAAATTATACATCAGTAACATGTCCCAGGGCAGTTGGACAGTGTGTAATGCCAAGGTTTCAATAAGGCAGCGATTACAAGATGGATGGAAACTGCAGTAACTGCAACATATTTTTGCTACAACTTTACACCAATGTACTGTGATTTTCTACTCTCATTTGCTAAAACGTGAACCCAAAAAGGACATGAAGTCCAGGCCACAGGACCCTACAACAGTGAAAATATACAAATATATACACATATATATACCTTGAGGGTTGCTGTGGAACAACATAATCCCAGTGACTAAGGTGGCAGAAGGCATTGCCTATTATTCTCCTCACCAGCCTCCTAAAAAAAGTAATGCTTCAGACACGGGAAGAACCAGCCACAGCTGCAGCTCATATTTCAGGAGTGCCTGAGGTCCCGGCTAGTAAGAGATTGAGCTTTCCCTGCACATGTCACATGTGTCACCTCCAGGCTATGCCATCAGTGATAAGTCAGAAAGCTCAGCTGAAAGGTTGGCTGTGGAGAAGTGTCAAACACAAGATGATCGTTAGAAAATGTGACTACGGCTCACCTTCCTCAGCTTCCTTTTTATCTTGACTGGATGATGGCTGTGTTGGTTTCAGATCTGCCTTTGGTTTCTTTTTAGTTTTCTTAATCTATTAAAAAAAATAAAAAAAATTTAAAATTATATAAATGGTGAAAAGGAAAATCCAATCCATAATTCTAAACATTTTTACATCCACACATTTTAAAAATGCTTCCATCCCCAGATATGGCAGAAATAGCACGTAGCGCCACCATAAGAACGGATCCATTATGCTGCCCATAGACTTGTATTATGACGGAATGCAAAACGGAAGCCTTTAAAAAAGGCATTCAGTTTTGCTTTCCATCTTAATAGAAGTCTATGGGAAAGCATAACGGATCCGTCTAGTTTCAGTTATGCAGAACTGAGAAAAAAAGTCCTGTCGACAGGACTTTATTTTCCGTCTTGCATAACGGCACCCAGGCGGATCTGTTATGCTTTCCCATAGACTTCTATTAAGACGGATCAAAACAGAACGCATCTAAAGGTTTCCGTTTTGACTTCCGTCTTATGGCTTTCCGTTATAATGGAAAGCCATAACGGAATCCAGAACCCAGATGTGAACCCACACTAAAACTAAACCCTAATAAAACGTCTGATATACTTAATTTTATATTTTTATTATACTTTTTCTTACAAAGAACGCGAGGGCTGGAGGGCAAGAAAGCTTGTTTAATAGAATCAGTAGGTGGCACCATACTAATGTTATTTCTGGAGATGAGTTTTTTTTTTTAAATAGGTGTAAATTTAAAAAATGTTAAGAATCTTTTTATACATGTCTATGCTGTGCTGTTCCTCCGTTTTTCCTCCTAGCAGTTAATCAACAAATTGCTGTTTGCAATAAAGGTCCAATTAGTTGTTACCAGTTGTGAGTGGGGTGTCCCTGCAGAGTCTGACACTATTGACTCAGCGCTCAGGGTCAGACTGTGCAGGGACACACTCAGTATATGCATATACAAGCAGGTCCATAAATATTGGGACACCAACACAATTCAACATTTTTGCCTCTATACACCACCACAATGGATTTGAAATGAAACGCACAAGATGTGCTTTAACTGCAGACTGTCAGCTTTAAATTGAGGTTATTTACATCCAAATCAGGTGAACGGTGTAGGAATTACAACAGTTTGCATATGTGCCTCCCACTTGTTAAGGGACCAGAAGTAATGGGACAGAATAATAATCATAAATCAAACTTAAATTTTTAATACTTGGTTGCAAATCCTTTGCAGTCAATTACAGCCTGAAGTCTGGAACGCATAGACATCACCAGACGCTGGGTTTCATCCCTGGTGATGCTCTGCCAGGCCTCTACTGCAACTGTCTTCAGTTCCTGCTTGTTCTTGGGGCATTTTCCCTTCAGTTTTGTCTTCAGTAAGTGAAATGCATGCTCAATCGGATTCAGGTCAGGTAATTGACTTGGCCATTGCATAACATTCCACTTCTTTCCCTTAAAAAACTCTTTGGTTGCTTTTGCAGTATGCTTTGGGTCATTGTCCATCTGCACTGTGAAGCGCCGTCCAATGAGTTCTGAAGCATTTGGCTGAATATGAGCAGATAATATTGCCCGAAACACTTCAGAATTCATCCTGCTGCTTTTGTCAGCAGTCACATCATCAATAAATACAAGAGAACCAGTTCCACTGGCAGCCATACATGCCCACGCCATGACACTACCACCACCATGCTTCACTGATGAGGTGGTATACTTAGGATCATGAGCAGTTCCTTTCCTTCTCCATACTCTTCTCTTCCCATCACTCTGGTACAAGTTGATCTTGGTCTCATCTGTCCATAGGATGTTGTTCCAGAACTGTGAAGGATTTTTTAGATGTCGTTTGGTAAACTCTAATCTGGCCTTCCTGTTTTTGAAGCTCACCAATGGTTTACATCTTGTGGTGAACCCTCTGTATTCACTCCGGTGAAGTCTTCTCTTGATTGTTGACTTTGACACACATACACCTACCTCCTGGAGAGTGTTCTTGATCTGTTGTGAAGGGTGTTTTCTTCACCAGGGGAAGAATTCTTCGGACATCCACCACAGTTATTTTCCGTGGTCTTCCAGGTCTTTTGGTGTTGCTGAGCTCACCGATGCGTTCCTTCTTTTTAAGGATGTTCCAAACAGTTGTTTTGGCCATGCCTAATGTTTTTGCTATCTCTCTGATGGGTTTGTTGTGTTTTTTCAGCCTAATGATGGCTTGCTTCACTGATAGTGACAGCTCTTTGGATCTCATCTTGAGAGTTGACAGCAACAGATTCCAAATGCAAATAGCAGACTTGAAATGAACTCTGGACCTTTTATCTGCTCATTGTATTTGGGATAATGGGGGAATAACACACACCTGGCCATGGAACAGCTGAGAAGCCAATTGTCCCATTACTTTTGGTCCCTTAACAAGTGGGAGGCACATATGCAATCTGGTGTAATTCCTACATCGTTCACCTGATTTGGATGTAAATAACCTCAAATTAAAGCTGACAGTCTGCAGTTAAAGCAAATCTTGTTCGTTTTATTTCAAATCCATTGTAGTGGTGTATAGAGCCAAAAATGTTACAATTGTGTCGATGTCCTAATATTTATGGACCCGACTGTAGGTGTAGCAGGAACAACATAGGTACAGCACAACAGAGTCCTCAAAACAAATGCTACAGAATTGTAATTTTATGTGAAATACAATTATTTACATGACAGGAGAGGTGACAGGCCGTCTTAGAGACTGTACTGGCTGCAGAGACTAGGGGGGTAGTTAATATACTTGACTAGCGAGTATAAGACCCTGGACATTTATATGAAGATGGTCTTAAAACACCATTGTAAAATGCTTCATCCCAGAACCACAACCTATCCCCCCCATCTACAGGATAGGATATAAGTGTCTAATTTCTGGGGGTTTCCCCCCCAATCAGAAGAAGAGCGGGGCTTCCATCGATTGAATAGAGCAGTGGTCCAGCAGTGACAGCCACTTATCCTGTGTATAGGTTTTTAGTCATGGTTTCAGAGAAATACCCCTTTAACAATTCAAGGGTCCCAGCGAGGATCCTATATTAAGAAGTTGAGTGTGGAATGTAGACCTCACTGCAACAGCGCTGCTGGGGGCGTAGTGTATGAACAGTGGAGAGGCGAGCTTGGGCTCTGCAGGAGGATGGATGTGGGCACTTGACTGGGGCGTTCCTGGGCTCCTTTCAATGAAAATAACGCCCACTCTGGGCACCTCCGTGCCTCGTTAGCATATGGATCAAAGTGAATTTTCTGAAGATATAAAGCAGGCATCCTCAAACTGGGGCCCTCCAGCTGTTGCAAAACTACAACTCCCAGCATGCCCGAACAGCCTACAGGTATCAGCCTACAGCAGGGCATTGTGGGAGTTGTAGTTTTACAACAGCTGGAGGGCCGCAGTTTGAGGATACCTGATATAAAGCAAGCTCCAAGGAGGGAAAAAAAACAAAAAACCACACATACGGAAAGAAGGTATGAAGTGCTGTAAGGACATACTTTTGGTTTAATAGCAATTCGCCATGTGACAGATTCCCATTAACAGCATTTAGAGATCTGTTTTACAGCAGCCACCATGGGCCATAGACACAATAGATGGGAGCTGACCCCATTGACTTTTAAGGGAGTTTTCTAGGCATGCTCTGTGAACCTTGCAGAGGTCAGGGGGGAGCAGATAAGCTGTGATATCGGGAAAGAACATTCTTTGGGTTGAATGACCTGAGATGCAGACACCTCAATAATAGTTTGTGGGCAACACATTGTGCTGTCTAAATAGCACTCTGCTGCCCAGAAACAGTGCAGCTGCCGTGGCAATCGCTCGCCCTCATACAGTGGAGGTAATTGCTGCATGTAAGTGAAGCTCTTGGCCTCCAGTAATGAGCGAGCAGTTGTTGGGAAGATGCGCTTTCTTCCCAACAATCGTGTAAATGCGCCTTAATCCTGCCTGTAATGATAAGCAGATAACTGCAATAAAGCAATCTCTGAAATGGGTAAATGGTGCCTATTATTCTTAGCGGCCAGTGCGAAAACTGCAGGATTTAATGTTTTTTGTTTAAATATAGATAGACATGGAAAATAAAAAAATTCTTTACGAATATGATTAACATTTTCTGATGACGACATTTCCTTTAAGCAAAGAGGCTTTAGATGACGTCACCTTCTCGTTCTTCTCATTCTTCTTATCCGCCTCCTGCGGCTGCTTTGCCGTTTCCTTTTTCACTGCGGGGACGACCACCTCCTCCGACAGCTCCACAGGCCGACCATTGGGCTGGAAAAGAAATTGGCAGCTTTAGATAATCTGGGTGTAGACTGGACAGACAGAGGACACCCCTGTTAATATAAGACGGGATTCTCTGCACTACGGTGTTTTAGTGCTGAGGGATTCTCAATAAAGTGATGAATTTGCAAAGTTACTCAGTCTCTGCCATACCGAGCCGTGGCTGAACATACAGAAATAATGACTGCCCCTCTGTGAGGAAGAGTGCACAGAGAAAGCACAGAGTACTCAGACCGTCAGTGCGGATACTCATAGTTACTAGAGTTCATATTGTAATTTACGTCTCTGGACGACAGGGACACACGCTGGGGGCAGTTGTCCCGCACATTCCCACTGCATATGGCGGTAGATGAAGACAAAGACATCATGCATTTTACTACCAATAACTCGGATGTGCGAGAATGCACAGAGCCGCTGGTATATGGATATGTATTTCCCTCACCCCTGTATACATAGGCAGTATGCACAGGCCGGGGGCATGCTCTGCCCCCCCCCCCCCCCCCCCTGCCTCACATGCTAGAAGTCAAGCACTGGATGGCGTTACACATTTCACAAGGCTGGGGACAGGTTTCTAAATCCAGCAGAAACTAAGAACGCTGCCTTGACGCTTCTGGTTAGCTGGTGAAGGAGTAGAGGGCACGGCTCCATCTTACCCACTATACCAGGAACAGGACTTCCTGCTGGAATATGGGGCCGGGGATTCATATATATCCAGCATGCCATCTCTATTCTAGGCATTGGGAAAACTGGGCGACAACAGTAGAATGGAGGCTAAATACTGCCTGTCATCCAACTTTCCCAGTAAAAAATCTACACAACTGGGGGAAAACCCCATATTATAACTGCCAGCCCTCATCTTACATTGCTACAGGAGAGTCCCTCATAGAAGCCTGCTATAGCGGGACATAGTCGCTGAGCTCCCCCATAAACATACACCAGGAATGGTGCGGTCTTTGCAGGCTGACAACTACAGTACTGTCTCTTTGGGAAGGGGAGGTGGGGGGGAGGGGGTGTCATTTCTGGGCCAGTGGCACCATAACCAGACTGGACAAAAGCAAATTGTGCTCCACCACATGTCCCTGACAATTAACTCTTTACTCACCCCCCCCCCCCCCCTCCAAATATATGTTAGGAATATAACACCAGCATCTGCTCTCATGCTCCATATCAGCTTTTTTTTTTGCTTTTCTGTGAAAGTGTAACACCGGGGGCGGGGGGTGGGGTTGGGGTCTGAAAAAGTCCCCTATTACCCAGATTTCAGCTGAACTTTGATGACTTGCACTTCTCATCAGAAACCTGGCATGACACGGCTGACAGGCAGTGTGAGGTTTACCCCCCCGCAAGTGGTCATATCTCCTCCTACAGTCACTGCCCCTTATAACCTGTGCAGAGGAACGGCTGCCAAACATTCAGGGTACATACAGTGAAAATGTAGGCAACAATTGTGCAAGAATCCACAGCAGACCCTGCAGATTCTACTTATGGGGGAGGGGGGGCGGTCACTATACCCCCCTCTGGTGCTCTCACTGCCACAGCCTCCTGCAATGACATCACAGGACGCCAGATGTACAGAGACCAGGAGGTGGCGAGGTAGCCATGGAAGCGCCAGGGGAAAGGAGTGCGGCTGGGTGCACACTAGGGTTAGAGATGGCAGCGGTTTACTTCTGGACGATTCTCGGCAGATTTATCCGGATCTTCGCCAGTGAATGCTGGACCGCTAAACCTAGTCTGCAACTAGACTATAGTGTTTGTGTAGGACTTGAGGATTTTGCTGCAGATCCACGATTAATCTGCAACAATTCAACTTCCCTCATTAAACGCGACGGGGATAAATCTTCAAGTATCCGGCTGCCATTCCACGGCATAATCTGACAGGCAAATTTCCACAAGGATTTTTTTCACCACATTGCGTGGGTGAGATTTGATAAATTTGCTGCTACTGGACCTTACTGTGCAGCCTACACCTGCAAATCCAGACAGAACATCTGTAAGAGCAGTCTGAGCTCCTCCCTGCAAGATCGCACTTATTACAGGAGACAGGTATCAGCTTTCTGGAGAAGGGTCAGTGATCCAGGGACTTAGCAGATCTCTGACTGGAGTCGGGAATTTTTTTCCCCCTTAAAAATGAGAAAATTGGCTTTTACCTCACAGGTTTATTTTTTTTTGGCCTTCCTCTGGATCAACTTTGCAGGATACGAGGCTGAACTGGATGGATGGCTTTTTTCAGCCTTACAAACCATGTTACATCCCTTCACCAAGCATTAGAGGCTACATGCAGCGTGCAGGAACAGTCTGGGGTAATTTGTAGGAAATTGACTTCCAAGTATTATAAGCAGTAATTTAGTTTTCAGCCGCCATTTTGAAATCTGCCATATTGAGTTATTCACCCCTACCGGTCTGAGGCGCGATGTCAGCGGCTGCCCCCTCCCCTCCACCGGTCTGAGGAGCGATGTCAGCGACTGCCCCCCCCCCCCCCCCCACACCGGTCTGAGGCGCGATGTCAGCGGCTGCCCTCCCCTCCACCGGTCTGAGGCGCGATGTCAGCGGCTGCCCCCTCCCCTCCACCGGTCTGAGGCGCGATGTCAGCGGCTGCCCCCTCCCCTCCACCGGTCTGAGGCGCGATGTCAGCGGCTGCCCCCTCCCCTCCACCGGTCTGAGGCGCGATGTCAGCGGCTGCCCTCCGCTCCAGCGGTCTGAGGCGCGATGTCAGCGGCTGCCCCTTCCCCTCCACCGGTCTGAGGCGCGATGTCAGCGGCTGCCCCTTCCCCAAGTCTAAGCTATGATGTCAGCAGCCCCCAATCAGTAACATCATGCAGCCTGTCCTCCCCATGGTGGCAGACATCTCACCTTGGCCTTCTCGGCCGGCTTCTTCTTGTTCTTCTTCTTGGGCTCCTCCACCTTCACCGTCTTGGTGGGCACAGGGGCCTTGACCAGGGGCACCGGCTGCTCCTTCTCATGGTGTGTCACCCGCTTGGAGCTGGGGGGGCTCCGGCTGGTAGCACAATGCAGCAGCAGGAACAGGAAGAAGAGCCCCAGAGAGACGGGCACGGCCAGGAACACCCAGGACGGGTACCGCTGAGGCTCCAGGCCTATCTCCAGGCCCAGCTCCGAGCGAAGCAGCCCGAGCCCTGTGATAAGCAGCTGCCTCAGCCGGGCAGACACTTCCTCGGCCTGCTGGGCCGCAGCCTCCTGCCAGCCTGAGCTCATGGTGCGCGGCGGAGCGATGTGCCACCAGGCAGCTGGAGGTGGGCACCCTTCCTTCCTGCCCCTACCACTGGGCGCCTGTGCACGTCAGCAACAGGGAATGAGAAAGACAGTGAGCGGCCAGAGAGCACTTAGAGGCGTCCCGGCTCCGCCCAGGCCTAGCGCAGAGGCAACGTCATCACTCCGGCCGAACGGACGCCATGTTGGTATAAAACTGGGAGTTGACCGCGTCACGTGGTACAGCAGGCGGTGCTGACGTGGACAAGCGGCTTGTGTGGATAGTCACGTGACGAGCCCCGTCTGGGAAGGAAAGAAAGCAAATTAGGAAAAATTGTCTATTACTTTCATGTTATTCCAGTAGTTGCCGCGTGTTTCTGTGTTCACACGCTTAATGCTGTCAATCCCCATTGTACTTTGTTTGCCAGTACACGATATGGCGATGTATGCATAGCTGGCAGTCATATTAGGAACGTGACGTACTGCGCATGTCACGTTATGTGACAGCTCTACTGAATGTTGATGCGCATGCGCCGTTGAGAACAGTTTGAATTAAGCAATTAGGTTTATTTTAGATTAAAAGGTGTACTCTGCAGTTTTCTGTTACTGTTTTGGATTTCAGATTACTGTTACTCAGCTTTTTCAAAATCTCTGCTTGCTTGTCAGCGAATGAGAACAATCTTATTGATCCTCCTGCACTCCAACTGTTGTGAAACTACAACTCCCAGCATATGCTCCATTCACTTATTTGGGAGTTCTGACAACAGTCAAGCAAGTGTGCATGCTGGGAGTCGTAGTTTCACCACAGCTCTGGAGGGCCAAAGTTTGCTGACCCTTGCTCAAAGTATTCCTAAATAATTTGGGCGGTATCACACTTTTCCGGCATGGACGGGTATGACGCGTGCCGCTGCAGTAAATGACAGGCTGTGACTTATAGCCCCCAGTAGCATGTCACCGGGTCATGTGCCGTTTGGGGCAGGGATCCCTTTTCATATGTGCATACAGTTTCAAAATAAAAGTGGGCTCACCGGTCACTGGCGCACCAGTTCCAGCGCCGAGTTTTCCTCTCCGTTTCTGATACCTGCTGGACCAGAAGTGAGACTTGCCGTCTGGATTCATGTCATCGCTGCCGGACCATCAGTGGCCGCAGCAGTGCAAGCACGGCGCATGACTGCCGCTGAGGCCACTGATTGGCAGCAGTGATGTGCGTGTGGCCACCAAGTCTCGCTTCCAACTTCCTACTTGACTGGTGAAAATGCTGCCACGGTGCGATTCTGGTGGCCTCACTAGTAGAACTGCTTCCCCTGTTTCTGCCTGGTCTCCGAAAATGGGACATTTTATGACTTTATCCTGCAAACACAACTACAAAGGGGGAGATTTATCATCTCCCCGATGCCTGAAAAGTGGCAAACTATTGGGGTCATTTATCAAACTGGTGTAAAGTAGAACTGGCTTAGGTGCCCATAGCAACCAATCAGATTCCTCCTTTCATTTTCCAAAGGAGCTGTCAAAAATGAAAGGTGGAATCTGATTGGTTGCAACTGCGGTTTGGTAGGTGCTGACTGACCCCCTTTTTTGGCTTTTCTTTGCAGTTTGTACTGGAGGTGTGGCTGCCTCCTCAGTCATGCACTCCTGACCATCCTGTCTGCCCTATAGGCTGATTTTAATTAGTGTTAGTACATAGTCAGGCCTGCTCCCCCTCACTCACTGAAGCCATGGCACCAGGAGTGAGATAGTTTGTGGACTCTCACTGCAATCCTTGGTAACCGTTTGGCGCCGGTGGTGTTGTGGAGTGGGCCTGCTGTGTAACCTGTACTCCCTGAAGTGTATGGTAGCCGTCATGGCACCTAACAGGTAGTATTCAATGCAGGAACGTGGAACCTACACTCCCTGAAGTGTATGGTAGCCGTCATGGCACCTAACAGGTAGAATTTAGCGTAGGAACCCGTCTAACAGAGATCGCCTTGACGCTCGGCAGACGGGCTCAAATAATTTTGTACAAAACGATTTGCCAAGTATCTCGCACTTATAGTGTAGCACTTGTTATTATTATGCAATTTTGTACTCTATATTGCAGTTTATTGTCGCATTGCATGTTTCTGTCTTTTAATGTTGTTCCCTGCCATAGCAATGTGCTACTGCGGTTTGGTAGGTGCTGACTGACCCCCTTTTTTGGCTTATCATCTCCACGATGCCTGAAAAGTGGCAAACTATTGGGGTCATTTATCAAACTGGTGTAAAGTAGAACTGGCTTAGGTGCCCATAGCAACCAATCAGATTCCTCCTTTCATTTTCCAAAGGAGCTGTCAAAAATGAAAGGTGGAATCTGATTGGTTGCTATGGGCAACTAAGCCACTTCTACATTACACCAGTTTGTTAAATGATCCCATATGTGTTTGCAACTTTTTAACTATGACTTTTAAAAAAAATGGTCTCATCTCTTGGTTTTTACGCTACCCTCACCTCTTTCCCTAAAGAGGGTTTGGTAAAGGCGGGAAGCGGGCGAGGCCAGCTGCCCTAAAAAAATGTATCGTCATGTACGGCAGTTTTCTGGGGGCAAATGACGCCAGAAATCTACAGCAGCTCCGAACTGTCGTAAATTTCTGTTTAGGCGCACGGGCTGCAGGAGGATGCGCCAAATTTATGATGAGGCATCCATCTTGTAATAAGTAGATCAGCCGGCACTCCGTAGTTTTAGTGAGCGGTGCACATGTCCAGGGTCGGCGTCCCATACATATCCATGCAAAGAAGACCGGCACTCGCTGATATCAATGCGATAACTTTTCTTTTATGGAAAGGTGACGCGTTTCAACTCTATACGAGTCTTTGTCAAACCAGTGAATGTGAGTACAAAATAGTACATTTAAATAGACCGCCTGTTACTACGTCAGCGGAAGTGACGTTCCGTAGCCAGGGGAACATACAGACAAATAGATCGAGAGCTTACACAAGAATATAGGCGGAAATACATAAGGAGAGGAACGTTAAGGTAATAAAAATAATGTGAATAGCAAAAAGTACAAGATATGTCAATAAATGATATACAAAGATGTTCAATGATTACCGTAGTATTGTATGATATTATATTGAAAGGGAAATGAGAACCTGTAGGGGTGATATCTTTTCACATCAGGTTTTCTGTAAGGGAAAAAAAAGGCATACAGATTAGATCCTATAGAAAGGCATTTAGTTCATATTTACGGCTTAGGCCTCTTGGTTCCAAGTTCTGTAACCTATGGATCCAGAAGGCCTCACGTTTTTTTAAGAATTGAACTCTATCTCCCCCCCTACGAGGAGATTGTACCTGCTCTACAATCTGGAAACGTAATTGGGAAATGTTGTGGCAACAGCGATCGACATGAAAGGGTATGGGTAACCATACATTTTTCTTCCTTATTGTCGATTTGTGTTTCGAGAACCTGTCTTTCATTCTGGTAGATGTCTCTCCAACATACAACAATCCACATGGACATTTCAAAATATAGACTATAAGGCGGCGGTCACAGGTGAAAAAAACTTTAATGGGAAATTTCTCTCCAGAATGTGGATGTACAAAATATTCTCCTTTGATGACACTTGAGCAGTGGATACATTGTAGGCACGGAAATTTGCCCCTTTTAGGTGTAGCAAGTGTCATTTGTCGCAATGCGGTCTTATTGCTACCTATATCTGCCCTGATAATGATGTTCTTGGACCTTTTGTAACCAATCATAGGTACATTCTGAAATTCTGTTACTGATGGATATGCCTCTCTTATGATATCCCAATGTTTATTTATAATATTTCTGAATTTGGTATTTTACCACCAATGGGAATGCGTGGTTTTTTGGGGAGTAAAGATTGGATTAATGTAGAAATATTTTTTAGTTTGTCTTGTTCTACTGCCAACAATGATTGTGGGTATCCTCTTGCCCGGAATTTTTTTTGTCATCTCATTGATTCTAATTTCTTTATTCGCAGCCTCCGAGACAATCCTGTCTACACGTCGGTACTGGGAGTAAGGTAGGGGTTTTTTTGTCACGGGTGGATGATTACTGGTAAAGTGCAAGAGACTATTACGGTCAGTGTCCTTGACATATAGGTCAGTTTGTAAAGAGCCATTATCATTTTTAATGACCCAAGTGTCAAGGAAACTGGTTCTCATGTTGTCCCAGTGTATTGTAAATTGGAGTTCCTGCCACACCGAATTTAGTTAGGTGGAGAAGTCCAATAAGGATTGAATGCTGCCACGCCATACGCAAAAGACATCGTCGATGAAACGTCCCACACAGCATGCAATGTTTTTTATATAGTTCATGTTTATAGATGTACATGTGTTCGAACCACGCCATGTAACTATTTGCGTATGGCGGTGCAGCATTCGAACCCATCGCGGTTCCCCGCCGTTGTTGGTAGAAGGTATCTTGGAACAAAAAAATATTTTGTCTCAAAATAATCTCCAAGAGTTTCAGAAAAAACTCATTTTCTTGGGGTAAGTAAATAGAAGACTGAAGAATTATTCCACAGCTGTAAGGCCTTTCTCATGTTGAATTGATGTGTACAAACTGCACACATCAAAGGTAACTAATAAGCAGAGGCGGCTCTTCCATTAGGCCACTTAGGCCGCCGCCTAAGGCCTCGCGCTGGGGGGGGCCTCGCTCTGGCTCCCACCCGCACCCGACACCACCGCAAACGCAAATTTATTGGCTTCCGGGTGGTCTACAGACCAGTGTGCAGAGTGTTAAGCGGACTAATAAGATAAGATAAGAAGAGCCGCCGCGGCCAGACCGCTCTGAGCCCCTCTGCTCTCTGCCTCTTTAAGAGAGCAGTGCCTGCGTCGGCTCGGAGCGTGCCGCCGCACAGGCACGTCTCTGACTGAACGCAACACCAGCCCCGCCCTCAGAGCGCTGTGCAGCCAGGGAGAAGGAGCCAGGGCCCTGCCTCACCTCACCTCACTCAGTGTCTGTGTCCGTGTCTGGCTGCCGCCAGCACCGCCCTGAAGACAGTGGACTGGTGCCTGAAGAAGAATCCCAAGGTCAGGTCATCTGACTCAGGTGTGTGTCCTGCTGGCCACTGTGCCCCCCCTCCTGGCTGGCCTGATGATAATAACTTACTGACTGGTGCCAGTAATGTGCCCAGGGAGGGGGAGAAATGTGCCATGGGGGGGGGGGGGGGGGTAAGATGTGCTACTGCCAGCCTGCCAGGCCCTTGGAGGGGGTGAAATGTGCCATTGGGGGGGGGGGGTAAGATGTGCCGCTGCCAGGCCCATGGAGGGGGAGAAATGTGCCATTGACAGCCTGCCAGGCCCATGGAGGGGGTGAAATGTGCCTTTGGGGGGGGTAAGATGTGCCGCTGCCAGGCTCATGGAGGGGGAGAAATGTGCCATTGGGAGGGTAAGATGTGCTGCTGCACTGCCAGGAGGCCCATGGAGGGAAAGAAATGTGCCATTGGGGGGTAAGATGTGCTGCTACCAGCCTGCCAGGCCCGTGGAGGGGGAGAAATGTGCCATTTGGGGGGGCGGGTAAGATGTGCCACTGCCAGACTGCCAGGCCCATGGAGGGGGTGAAATGTGCCATTTGGGGGGGGGGGGGGGGCGGGTAAGATGTGCCGCTGCCAGGCCCATGGAGGGGGAGAAATGTGCCATTGGGGGGAGGGGTAAGATGTGCTGCTGCGCTGCCAGGCCCATGGAGGGGGAGAAATGTGGCACGAAGAGGGTGATGTAAAAATTAGGGGGTGATGTGACATGAAGGGGAGAAATGTGACATGGATGGAGGGGGAGTAATATGACATTAAGGCCGGGGGGCATCATTGGGGGCACTTTTTACTGGCACATTATTAGGTGGCACTATAGGGGCATCTACTGATGCCACAAAGAAGGGGTATGTTATATGGAGGACTCTGTACAGTGGCATTTTATACTGGGACACATTGTGGTGGGTACTATGGGAAGGGGGAGAGGAATACTAAGGGGTCACCTCCGGGGGGCACTAAGAAGGGCTATTTTATACTGGTACATTATGGGGGCACTAGGAGGAAGGGGGGGAGAGGAGCACTATGGGGCATTTACTGGGGGCACTTTATAGGGGTATTTTATACTGGCACATTATGGGGGACACTATGGGAACATTAGCTCAACTGGGGGCATTACAAGGTGGTATTTTTTGCACTGTCACATTTTAAGTAAAATTATTACTACAGGGGGGAGATTATGGTGGGCTTTATTACTCCCCCATGGTATGACCCCCTAGTACCTGTGTGAAGTTGGCCCCCCATGTTCTTAAATTTCAAAAAGAAATACACCATTCGTTTGTGCTGCGTTTGTGCTGGTTTGTGCCGCAAAAATGAACGTTTGTGCCGGTTCGGTTCCTGAGATATTGCGCGTTAGATTTTTATGAAGCCCCGCCTACTTTCCACCCCATGTTTTTAAATTTAAAAAATAAATACACCATTCGTTTGTGCTGCAAAAATAAACGTTTGCGCCGATTTGGTTTCCGAGATATTGCGCGCTTGATTTGCTGAAACCCCGCCCACTTTCCACACCATGTTCTTAAATTTCAAAAAGAAATACACCATTCGTTTGTGCTGCAAAAATAAACGTTTGCGCCGCTTTGGTTTCCGGGATATTGCGCGCTTCATTTGCTGAAGCCCCGCCCACTTTCCACCCCATGTTTTTAAATTTCAAAAAGAAATACACCATTCGTTTGTGCTGGTTTGTGCTGCAAAAATAAACGTTTGCGCCGCTTTGGTTTCCGAGATATTGCGCGCTTGATTTGCTGAAACCCTGCCCACTTTCCACCCCATGTTTTTAACCCTGACCCTAGACCCCCCAGGTGTGCTGCAGCTTGCCCCCCTCCTGCCCCCCCCCCACAACTTTTTTTGGGGCACAAGCATATTATTTTTTTTTTTTTCTGCGTACGCTGACTGTAACCGGGACTCTTAGCATCCGGCCACTGTTAGCGCATCGCACACCCCACCGCTGATCAGCTTCGGACGGTTGATCAGCGAGTTTTAATTTTTTTATTTTTTTTTGTGTGTTAGGTTTAGGATAAGTTCGCGAACACCTGTCCCCCCACACACACGCACACCAAATAAAGTTTATCATGCACACACACACTCCCCTATGGCCCGCCGGATGTTCTCGGCTGAGGAGGCATATGCCCAGCTTGCCTCCGAATCCGAGAGCCCCAGTGAGGACGAGGATGACCGCACTTTCCTTTTGTCATCCGCGTCCTCATCATCTAGCGATGATGATGAGACCCCAAGGCGGCGGAGACACCGCCAGGCGGAGCAAGGGGACCGCCATGCTAGGGACCCTGTGGCCCACACTAGTACGAGAAGCTCTGGGGCTCGTACTAGTTTTCCGGCCCACCAGTTAAGTCCATCGGAGCCCCCTACCGGTGAACTTGTCTGGTATACCCCAGAGCGTTTTGAGCCCGTGATTCCTGATTTCGTAGGCCAACGAGGAATCCAGATTTCCACAGTGGGCTTCACTGAATACGACTGCTTTAGTCTTTTTTTTCAGTGACCACTTTGTGAATCTGATGTTGGAGCAGACGAACCTGTACGCCCAACAGTTCGTCGCTCAACACCGGGGCTCCTTTTTGGCTAGGCCCGGTGGCTGGACTCCGGTCTGTGCAGCCAAGATGAGGACGTTTTGGGGCCTCGTACTGCATATGGGCCTAGTCAAGAAACCTAGTGTCAGGCTGTACTGGAGTGGGGACGTCCTCTACCAGACCCCACTTTACAGTACGGCCATGACACGCTCCCGGTTTGAGGCCATCCGGAAATGCCTGCATTATGCAGATAATGCAGCATGTCCCCCCCAAGGTGATCCTGCCTATGACCGCCTGTACAAAATCAGGCCGGTCATCGATCACTTTGGGGCCAAATTTGTACAGGCCTATGTACCTGGAAGGGAGGTCGCGGTTGAGTCTCTCATTGCTTTCAAGGGGAGACTCATTTTCCGCCAGTATGTTCCCTCTAAGCGGGCGAGGTATGGCGTGAAGCTGTACAAACTTTGCGAGAGTACCTCAGGGTACACTTACAAGTTTCGTGTGTACGAGGGGAGAGATTCCCGTATTCAACCCCCAGAAAGTCCCCCCACTCTGGGTGTTAGTCGGAAACTTGTGTGTGACCTTATGCACCCACTGCTAGATAAGGGTTACCACCTGTACGTGGATAAATTTTATACTAGTATCCCCTTGTTCCAGTCCATCGCCGCCAGATCCACGTCCGCTTGTGGGACCGTGCGGAAAAATCAACGCAGCCTCCCTACCCACCCCGTCGACTGCAATCGGTATATGGGAGGAGTTTATCTATCTGATCAAGTCCTCAAGCCATATAACGCCATGCGCAAAACCGGGGCATGGTGCAAAAAAGTTGCGGTCTGCTTGGTGCAGGTTGCCTTGTACAACTCTTTTGTGCTGTCCCGGAGCGCTGGCAACACAGGGACATTCCTTCAGTTCTATGAGGCAGTCCTCAAGTCCCTGATCTTTTCTGACCAGGAAAGAGCAGGCCGGAGTACCTCGGGAACTGGAGGCGCCCGGATCGTCCCTGGCCAACACTTTCCAGGTGTGGTCCCCCATACTGGAAAGAAGGGACGGACCCAAAAAAGGTGCAGAGTGTGTCACAGGAAGGGGATACGGAAGGACACCACTACTCAGTGTGACACGTGCCCCGATCATCCGGGCCTCTGCATTGACGGTTGCTTCAGGGAGTACCACACTTCCATGGGGTACTAAATTTATGTTCCCCTTCCCCAATTTTGCCACTGACAATCGGATAAAAAACTATGGTTCTCAGACTTGAGACACTAAAACGAAAAAAAAAAATTTTCAAAAATATTTAGTAAAACTAAAATAAATTAAAAAAGTAGACATATTAGGTATCGCCGCGTCCGTAAGAATCTGCTCTATAAAAATACCTCATGACCTAACCCCTCAGATGAACACGGTCAAAAAATAAAATAAAAACGGTGCAAAAAAAGTTTTTTTTGTCACCTTACATCACCGTTGCACCGTTTTTATTTTGAGGGGTTAGGTCATGGGGTTCATCTGAGGGGTTAGGTCATGGGGTATTTTTATAGAGCAGATTCTTACAGACGCGGCGATACCCTAGATGTCAACTTTTTTTTATTTATTTTAGTTTTACTAAATATTTTAGAATTATTTTTTTTTTCGTTTTAGTGTCTCGTCTGAGAACCATAGTTTTTTTATCCGATTGTCAGTGGCTAAATTGGGAAGGGGAACATAAATTTAGTACTCCATGGAAGTGTGGTACTCCCTGAAGCAAAATAATAAACTAAGTGTACTGACATAGGAGGTCACAATAATGGCAATTGGCACTCCAGATTACCAAGTGAAAAGGGCAATAATAGGAAGTGGGTAATCTAAAATTTAATATTTATTGGTAATGCAGATAAAAAAATAGGTTCCAAAATAAAGTGTGCTGTAGACAAACCTTGGGATAGAAATAATGTATAGACACAAGGGCAACCTAAGCGTCTATCCCAAATGAAAATGACAAAAAATACACAATAATAGTGCACGGCGGCACCAGTAACCGTATTGTCCTACCGGTACCGCGGAACAGGATGCAGATCGATCACCACCGTCGTCAGACCTTCGATAAAGGTTTCTCCAAAACAAAGGTTTGAAAAATATATGAACATCAGGCAGTGATGCACATGTGTGCAGGGTCCCTGTTAAGGCCCTATGGCTAGCTAGGCGATATATCCCTAATACTAAATGTAGGTAGCAGCCTCACCACAGGGCACTCGTCCTGACAAGGACGACCCCGTCCGGAACCTGTCCCTAGAATGAATAAACTATGTGTCCCTAAAACAAAAAAGAACTCCCTACACGCATGTTTCACTGCCTAAAAAAACAAATTAGAAGGCAATTCATCAGGGGAGAGATGAGGGAAAACGTACTAGGGATAGGTATATGATGGACACTAATCCCTAGAAACCAGCCTAACTAAATATGTCAGCCAGTGGTGGGGGTAACCAGATGGTGGATACCTCCCTGGGCGGTCTCTATAGATAAGGAGACTATGGTGCATGCAGTGACATGATATAGGAGAAGCTGCACATGGGACGCCAACCTGTCTGGCGTTTACACCATGTTTAAATATTCACCTCGCTGCCGCCTCCGCCGCCCACGATGTAGCAGGGCCAATGGGCGCATCCGTGCGCTCGCACATCGGCGCCGCGCATGCGCTCACTGCAGAGTCAGAAGCGAGGTTTGGAACGCAAGGAAATGCCATAGATACCGGCTCTCTCCTGCGCATGCGCGGCCTCGTATGTTCTCACGATGCCGCGGCTGTCAGCTGTTTGACAGCAATACTATAGACAGAGACTAATGGCAGTTGTCTATTGGTGATGCGGGGTGGCAGAACGCTCGGAACTCGTCCTGTCAGCGCCGCATCAAAGCCCAGAATCGGGCCATCAGTAAGAGGCAGTATTTTGGCAGTCCAGTCAGGTACAGACTAGACATAAAATCCCTGGGTTATGGCAAAACCAGACACTAAAATGTGAAGGCCATTAGACATATCTTGGCACCAAATATTGTAAACAGGATAGAAAGAGTAACATGAGTAGATACAGGCAAACTTGAAACACCCTAAATAGTGTCTGTACCTATATTAACGTAGGGGCACAGCTGAATCTTTCACAAAAAACAGCTGTAATTCAGCTGCTCGTTTAGGCCAGTTGGTGCGACTGTTCGCAAGAGGAAGATCCAGCGGGCTTCACGCTGTAAGAGGATCTTATCCCAATCTCCTCCCCGTTTAGGGGGGGCGACTGCTTCAATACCACTAACTCTAATGGCACGTATATCACCTTTGTGAAAGTCGCACACATGTCTGGCCACAGCCGTATCTCGTCGTTTTTCAATATCAAGGAGATGTTCCCCTATTCGCCTACGCAATTCACGTTTGGTCTTTCCAATATACTCTTTTTCACAGATGCATGTGATTTTATATATCACACCTGCCGTTCTACAAGAGATAAAGTCCTTGATATCAAATGTGCGCCTGAGATTGCTACTGAAGAAGGTCTTTCCAGTAGCAATACTGTTACAGGCCACACAGCCGCTACACCTAAAGCTGCCTAGCGGTCGACGACTAAGCCAGGTGTCCGGGGCAGCCGGTGGCGCAAGGTGGCTGTGTACCAACATGTCCTTGAGGCTCTTGCCTCGTCTAAATGTGACCTGGGGGTAGTCAAACAGGACATCACTCACGTCAGGGTCCATCAAAAGAATGGGCCAATGGCGTTCGAGAATTTCTCTTGACTTCTTGGCGGAGCCATCAAATGTGGTTATAAACCTGATTTTCTTGTCCGTCTTCTTTTTGGGGACTAGCAGTGTGTCTCTATTGATGTGGGCTGCTCTCTGGAACGCCTTCTTCAAGACACAGTCAGGATAACCTCTAGCCAAGAATCTCTGTCTGAGGTCAGCCGCCTGCGTCTTGAATTCATGGTCTTCCGAACAGTTCCTCCGCAGGCGCAGGTACTGCCCATACGGAATACCTCGCTTTAGGGGCATAGGGTGGCTGCTCTGCCAATGGAGGACTGAATTAGTCGCTGTGGATTTGCGGTAAATACTTGTGGAAAGCTCCCCCCCGAGCGTTCTGCCACCCCGCATCACCAATAGACAACTGCCATTAGTCTCTGTCTATAGTATTGCTGTCAAACAGCTGACAGCCGCGGCATCGTGAGAACATACGAGGCCGCGCATGCGCAGGAGAGAGCCGGTATCTATGGCATTTCCTTGCGTTCCAAACCTCGCTTCTGACTCTGCAGTGAGCGCATGCGCGGCGCCGATGTGCGAGCGCACGGATGCGCCCATTGGCCCTGCTACATCGTGGGCGGCGGAGGCGGCAGCGAGGTGAATATTTAAACATGGTGTAAACGCCAGACAGGTTGGCGTCCCATGTGCAGCTTCTCCTATATCATGTCACTGCATGCACCATAGTCTCCTTATCTATAGAGACCGCCCAGGGAGGTATCCACCATCTGGTTACCCCCACCACTGGCTGACATATTTAGTTAGGCTGGTTTCTAGGGATTAGTGTCCATCATATACCTATCCCTAGTACGTTTTCCCTCATCTCTCCCCTGATGAATTGCCTTCTAATTAGTTTTTTTAGGCAGTGAAACATGCGTGTAGGGAGTTCTTTTTTGTTTTACGGACACATAGTTTATTCATTCTAGGGACAGGTTCCGGACGGGGTCGTCCTTGTCAGGACGAGTGCCCTGTGGTGAGGCTGCTACCTACATTTAGTATTAGGGATATATCGCCTAGCTAGCCATAGGGCCTTAACAGGGACCCTGCACACATGTGCATCACTGCCTGATGTTCATATATTTTTCAAACCTTTGTTTTGGAGAAACCTTTATCGAAGGTCTGACGACGGTGGTGATCGATCTGCATCCTGTTCCGCGGTACCGGTAGGACAATACGGTTACTGGTGCCGCCGTGCACTATTATTGTGTATTTTTTGTCATTTTCATTTGGGATAGACGCTTAGGTTGCCCTAGTGTCTATACATTATTTCTATCCCAAGGTTTGTCTACAGCACACTTTATTTTGGAACCTATTTTTTTATCTGCATTACCAATAAATATTAAATTTTAAATTTTAGATTACCCACTTCCTATTATTACTCCCTGAAGCAACCAATAATGCAGAGGCCCGGATGAAGAAGGCACTTGTCACACTGAGTAGTGGTGTCCTTCCGTATCCCCTTCCTGTGACACACTCTGCACCTTTTTTGAGTCCGTCCCTTCTTTCCAGTATGGGGGACCACACCTGGAAAGTGTTGGCTAGGGACGATCCGGGCGTCTCCAGTTCCCGAGGTACTCCGGCCTGCTCTTTCCCGGTCAGAAAAGATCAGGTCCTTGAGGACTGCCTCATAGAACTGAAGGAATGTCCCTGTGTTGCCAGGATCTGGCGGCGAGGGACAGGAACAAGGGGATACTAGTATAAAAGTTATCCACGTACAAGTGGTAACCCTTATCTAGCAGTGGGTGCATAAGGTCCCATACAAGTTTCCCGCTAACACCCAGAGTGGGGGGACTTTCTGGGGGTTGAATACGGGAATCTCGCCCCTCATACACACGAAACTTGTAAGTGTACCCTGAGGTACTCTCGCAAAGTTTGTACAGCTTCACGCCATACCTCGCCCGCTTAGAGGGAACATACTGGCGGAAAATGAGTCTTCCCTTGAAAGCAATGAGAGACTCATCAACCGCGACCTCCCTTCCAGGTACATAGGCCTTCACAAATTTGGCCCCAAAATTATCGATGACCGGCCTGATTTTGTACAGGCGGTCATAGGCAGGATCACCTTGGGGGGGACATGCTGCATTATCTGCATAATGCAGGCATTTCCGGATGGCCTCAAACCGGGTACGTGTCATGGCTGTACTGTAAAGTGGGGTCTGGTAGAGGACGTCCCCACTCCAGTAATGCCTGACACGTCCTCATCTTGGCTGCACAGACCGGAGTCCAGCCACCGGGCCTAGCCAAAAAGGAGCCCGGGTGTTGAGCAATGAACTGTTGGGCGTACAGGTTCGTCTGCTCCAACATCAGATTTACAAAGTGGTCACTGAAAAAAAGACTAAAGTAGTCGTATTCAGTGAAGCCCACTGTGGAAATCTGGATTCCTGGTTGGCCTACAAAATCAGGAATCACGGGCTCAAAACGCTCTGGGGTATACCAGACAAGTTCACCGGTAGGGGGCTCCGATGGACTTAACTGGTGGGCCGGAAAACTAGTACGAGCCCCAGAGCTTCTCGTACTAGTGTGGGCCACAGGGTCCCTAGCATGGCGGTCCCCTTGCTCCACCTGGCGGTGTCTCCGCCGCCTTGGGGTCTCATCATCATCGCTAGATGATGAGGAGGACGCTGATGACAAAAGGAAAGTGGGGTCATCCTCGTCCTCACTGGGGCTCTCGGACTCGGAGGCAAGCTGGGCGTATGCCTCCTCAGCCGAGAACATCCGGCGGGCCATAGGGGAGTGTGTGTGTGCGTGATAAACTTTATTTTGTGTGCGTGTGTGTGTGGGGGGGGGGGGGGGGGGGACGGGTGTTCGCAAACCTATCCTAAACCTAACAGACAAAAAAAAAAAAAAAAGCCAAAAAATGTGAATTTTTATTTCAAAAAAATTCAAACTCACTGTTCAACCGTCCGAAGTTGATCAGCGGTGGGGTGTGCGATGCGCTAACAGTGTCCCGGCCACAGTCAGCGTGCGCAGAAAAAAATAAAATAATATGCTTGTGCCCCAAAAAAAGTTGTGGGGGGGCGGGAGGGGGGCAAGCTGCAGCACACCTGGGGAGGTCTAGGGTCAGGGTTAAAAACATGGGGTGGAAAGTGGGCGGGGTTTCAGCAAATCACACGCGCAATATCTCGGAAACCGAAGCGGCGCAAACGTTAATTTTTGCGGCACAAACTCAGCACAAACGAAAGGTGTATTTCTTTTTGAAATTTAAAAACATGGGGTTGAAAGTGGGCGGGGTTTCAGCAAATCACGCGCGCAATATCTCGGAAACCAAAGCGGCGCAAACGTTCATTTTTGCAGCACAAACCAGCACAAACGCAGCACAAACGAATGGTGTATTTGTTTTTGAAATTTAAAAACATGGGGTGGAAAGTGGGCGGGGTTTCAGCAAATCAAGCGCGCAATATCTCGGAAACCAAAGCGGTGCAAAAGTTTATTTTTGCAGCACAAACCAGCACAAACGCATGGTGTATTTCTTTTTGAAATTTAAAAACATGGGGTGGAAAGTGGGCGGGGCTTCATAAAAATCTAACGCGCAATATCTCAGGAACCGAACCGGCACAAACGTCCATTTTTGCGGCACAAACCAGCACAAACGCAGCACAAACGAATGGTGTATTTCTTTTTGAAATTTAAAAACATGGGGTGCCAACTTCACACAGGTCCCCCTAGTAGCAGCACCAGCCTCTTCCTGCTCTGCGACCCCACTGCCCCTTCTCCAAATCCTTATTATGAAATCTTTCTCATTAGGATAAAACACAACATCAGCTCCGCCGAGCCCCCGGCCAAGGTGTTGAAGTGGTGTCCGAGATCCCCAAGGTCCAAGCCAAGTAATTGTAAGTTTTCATGTGAAATATGTTTGTTATACACATATAGCATACACTGTGCCCCACAATATACAGTATACCGCTACACTGTGTAGTCTGTTCTATAAGCACCACATTATTTTAGGTCCGCCACGACAAAACAATCTGGAAGTGTCTCTTCATGTGGCATCATGTATGTGGGCAGACAGTGTTGTATCATGTATGTGGGCAGTAATTTTTTGAAATTATGACAAGTGCCCTTTTTTTTTTTTACTTAAGCCCCTGCCCTTCAAAATATCTGTGCACGTCCCTGCATTGTAATATGTGCTGCAGGCATGCAGCTGCTTAACCCTGTACTGTGACATCACTGTGTATACCCTGTACTGTGATGTCACTCACTGTGCATGTTAACCCTGTACTTTTAGTCACAGTACAGGGTTAATATGCACAGTGATGTCACATACAGTACAGCCAGGGTTAAAGGGCTACTGTCACCCCACTAAAGTCTTTTATTTTTTTTTGTGTACTTATAATCCCTATACTGCGATATATCAATATATAATGCTCTTACTCATTTTGGTTCAGTAGTTAATTCAAAAAACGGACTTTTATAATATGCAAATTACCTGTCTACCAGCAAGTAGGGCGGCTACTTGCTGGTAGCAGCCGCATCCTCCTTTCATAATGACGCCCCCTCCTCATGTTTATTGACAGGGCCAGCGAACTTGCTCGTCCTCTGGCTGGCCCTGTCTGCATTCAAAATCTGGCGCCTGCGCCGTACCTGTCTTCAGTCGGCGCAGGCGCACTGAGGGGAGGAAGCTCGCTCGGCTGCTCCATCCTCAATGCGCCTGCGCCGATGACGTCACATCTACACCCGGCGCAGGCGCACTGAGGAAGGAGCGGCCGAGCGAGCGTCCTCCTCTCAGTGCGCCTGCGCCGACTGAAGACCGGTACGGCGCAGGCGCCAGATTTTGAATGCAGACATGGCCAGCCAGATGCCAGCTCTTCCGCTGGGGTAGCCTGTGGGAAGTCCGGCTCTGGAGAAGAGGATAGGGGAGGGCAGAGGCCAACTGTGTTGTGCCCCGATGCCAGCTCTTCCACTGGGGAAGCCGGTGTGGCGTCAGCCTCTGAAGAAGAGGATAGAGGAGGGCAGAGGCCAACTGTGTTCTGCCCCGATGCCAGCTCTTCCACTGGGGAAGCCGGTGTGGCGTCAGCCTCTGAAGAAGAGGATAGAGGAGGGCAGAGGCCAACTGTGTTCTGCCCCGATGCCAGCTCTTCCGCTGGGGAAGCCTGTGTGGAGTCAGCCTCTGGAGAAGAGGATAGAGGAGGGCAGAGGCCAACTGTGTTCTGCCCCGATGCCAGCTCTTCCGCTGTGATGGGGTCAGGGAATCCTACCCCCAGGACCTTGTTGCGGATCAGCTGGGGAGAGGAGGGATCGCTTACCTCCTCCTGGCATTCCTGCGGGGTTGGTGGGGACTCTGTACCGGCCGTCCAGCATCCTGGTAGGCCTGGTGCAGAGACTGCGGTCCCATCTACATTGGAGTTAGGAGTGCTGTCCCCTGTGGTTGGGGAGAGGGACCGGTTGTCTCCTCTCCCTTCAAAGTACACTGCCGCTGGGGATCAGGACCAACTGTCCCTACTCCCTGAAACTCCGGCTGCCGTTGGGGATCTGGGCCGACTGCCCAGCATCCCTGTAGGGCCGGTGGAGAGATCTCGGTCCCATCTCCACCTGCCATATGGGTTTCCCCCCAGGACCAGTCTATGAGGTCCCCTACCTCTGTAGCTGGTACTGAAGCAGGGGATACTTCAGTCGGGTCTTCCCAGCTGTAGGGTTGTAGGTCTGGGACTGCCACCCAGCTCTCTGGCAGTGTACAGGGAGTGCAGAATTATTAGGCAAGTTGTATTTTTGAGGATTAATTTTATTATTGAACAACAACCATGTTCTCAATGAACCCAAAAAACTCATTAATATCAAAGCTGAATATTTTTGGAAATAGTTTTTAGTTTGTTTTTAGTTTTAGCTATTTTAGGGGGATATCTGTGTGTGCAGGTGACTATTACTGTGCATAATTATTAGGCAACTTAACAAAAAACAAATATATACCCATTTCAATTATTTATTTTTATCAGTGAAACCAATATAACATCTCAACATTCACAAATATACATTTCTGACATTCAAAAACAAAACAAAAACAAATCAGTGACCAATATAGCCACATTTCTTTGCAAGGACACTCGAAAGCCTGCCATCCATGGATTCTGTCAGTGTTTTGATCTATTCACCATCAACATTGCGTGCTGCAGCAACCACAGCCTCCCAGACACTGTTCAGAGAGGTGTACTGTTTTCCCTCCTTGTAAATCTCACATTTGATGATGGACCACAGGTTCTCAATGGGGTTCAGATCAGGTGAACAAGGAGGCCATGTCATTAGATTTTCTTCTTTTATACCCTTTCTTGCCAGCCACGCTGTGGAGTACTTGGACGCGTGTGATGGAGCATTGTCCTGCATGGAAATCATGTTTTTCTTGAAGGATGCAGACTTCTTCCTGTACCACTGCTTGAAGAAGGTGTCTTCCAGAAACTGGCAGTAGGACTGGGAGTTGAGCTTGACTCCATCCTCAACCCGAAAAGGCCCCACAAGCTCATCTTTGATGATACCAGCCCAAACTAGTACTCCACCTCCACCTTGCTGGCGTCTGAGTCGGACTGGAGCTCTCTGCCCTTTTACCAATCCAGCCACGGGCCCATCCATCTGGCCCATCAAGACTCACTCTCATTTCATCCGTCCATAAAACCTTAGAAAAATCAGTCTTGAGATATTTCTTGGCCCAGTTTTGACATTTCAGCTTGTGTGTCTTGTTCAGTGGTGGTCGTCTTTCAGCCTTTCTTACCTTGGCCATGTCTCTGAGTATTGCACACCTTGTGCTTTTGGGCACTCCAGTGATGTTGCAGCTCTGAAATATGGCCAAACTGGTGGCAAGTGGCATCTTGGCAGCTGCACGCTTGACTTTTCTCAGTTCATGGGCAGTTATTTTGCGCCTTGGTTTTTCCACACACTTCTTGCGACCCTGTTGACTATTTTGAATGAAACGCTTGATTGTTCGATGATCACGCTTCAGAAGCTTTGCCATTTTAAGAGTGCTGCATCCCTCTGCAAGATATCTCACTATTTTTGACTTTTCTGAGCCTGTCAAGTCCTTCTTTTGACCCATTTTACCAAAGGAAAGGAAGTTGCCTAATAATTATGCACACCTGATATAGGGTGTTGATGTCATTAGACCACACCCCTTCTCATTACAGAGATGCACATCACCTAATATGCTTAATTGGTAGTAGGCTTTCGAGCCTATACAGCTTGGAGTAAGACAACATGCATAAAGAGGATGATGTGGTCAAAATACTCATTTGCCTAATAATTCTGTACAGGGTGTATATTGGGACCGAATTCAGCTGAAGAGGTATTGGTAATCCTGCTCCAGCTCCCACTCCTTTGACACTAGAGATGCCAGATCTTGTCTCACCTCTCTCTCTGTAGCCCAGTCATGCATAGCCTCCCTGTAGTCATAGATATCCCAGAACTGGGACTCTCCAACATCTCCGAACTTTGGTTCTGCAAAGGCCTCAAACAACAGGCCAGGGTCATCATAATCCCCACCCTCGGGTCTGTTGTACTTGGCACTCCCCCTGGATGGCTGAGTCACATACCACCAGAGTGCCTGGTAGGCATTGTCTAGCCAAAGCTCCTTCCATACCAGGCTCTCCAGTTCTGTCACCCACTCACCCAGGGGCTTCTCTCCCAGAAGGGGCATTCGCAGGGCCACTCGCATCCGCAACTGCTGCTCCTCACTGGGGAGACACTCGCCCCGCCAAAGCTGTACATCTTCCAGGGCCTCGTGCCAGACGCCTTTCCGGACTGCATCCCTCCAGTCCGGGTCATCCTCCTCCTCGTAGTGGAACGCTGTTTGAAGACTAGCCGATTCCATCCTGCTGTAGCCAGGGGCGCTGTAAGGATACTGGCGTTGCCGTCAATTTTGTAAATCCACGAAAGGTGTCTCCGAGCTGCTTCTCCTCTCACTAGGACGCCATCCCACCGCTGCCACCAATGTAACGGATCTCCTAGCACCCCGACCGGGTACCTCCGTTGGTAGATGCTCCTAGTGCTTCCCGAGGTCCCCAAGCACTCCACTTGACACCGTAAGCGCTGCAGACCCCACGAACCGCCGAAGCTTGGTACAAATGGCCAAGAGAGATACAGAAGAGCTTCCCATCTTATGAAGCGAGGAGAAGTTTATAGTCGTGAGTAGTTTGAAATGTCATCCAGCCTTTCCATGTCTTAAGAAACTTATTTTCAGTGTTCAGTAGCGAAGCGGTTAGATCCTCCATCCTCATTATTTCCTGAATTTTACCCAACCACAAAGACATCGTAGGCACAGTCGTTTGCCTCCAAAGGCAAGGGATACATGCCCGAGCAGCGTTGACCAAATGTCGTATCACAGATTTTTTATAAGTCGCCATGGATAGGTCGCACTGGTGGAGCAGGAAGAATGCTGGTGATTTCGGGAGGTCAACCGTGGTAAATTTGGACGTGACCTGCCACACTTTATCCCAAAATTGTGTTAGTGCTTGACATTCCCAAAAGATATGTAACAAGGTCCCTCTTGTTTCACCACAGCGCCAGCACAGGGAATATGGCATTCAGTCTGGTGGGTACACGGTACCATCTAGAGAGCAGTTTAAGCCCTGCTTCCTGTATGTTACTGGCTATAGAGGTCTTATGTGTGCACAAATAAATCCTGTCTTTCTGCTCAGCCTGTAAACGTTACTCCCAGATCTTGTTCCCATTGTGTCATATATTTTGGTGGGGGTGGGGGGGTGGGGGGGGAGACCCGAAGGAGAATTCAGGAAACCGTACATGCTGGAGAGAGTGTGTCTGAGGGTACCCCTTTGATCGCATAGTTTCTCAAAGTCTGTTTTATTTCTACCGTATAAAGACGCTTGTGGAAGCGTAGAGAGGAAATGTCGTAGTTGCAGGTCATGCCAGTCAGTCAGTACAGGAGTACTGGAGTCCAAGTGTGGAATCGTCCATGAGTCCGTCCTGATAAAGTGGTGTGCCCGGAAGACGTTGTTAGATAGCAAAGTCCTGAAATTACCCTGTTCAAGTCCTGGTGTAAATTGCGAGTTTCCCAAAATTGGGTACAACGGCGAGGGTGAGGGTGAAATTTCCGCACTATCCGCAGTGGAGGAGAAGGCTGGAAGAGTCGGACCAACAGTTGGATGGAGACGCACTTGCAAGGGGACATGTGCGCCTAACCACGGTGTCGCCGCCAACGGAGTGGGTATAAAGGATTGTTCGGTTTGAACCCATTGTTTATGTGAACTATGCCGGCACCAGTCAATGATGTGCATTAGGTGTGAGGCTTTGTGATAGGCCACGAAATTCGGTAGTCCCAAACCTCCACTGTGTTTAGGGCGGAACAGGAGGGAGCGGGCAATCCTTGGGGTTTTCCCCGCCCATATGAACTTTGTGAGCATTTTTAACAGTGTATGAAAGAAAAGTCTGGGAATGTGTATAGGGAGCGTTTGAAAGAAATAGAGTATCCTAGGGAGTATGTTCATCTTAAAGATCGAGATTCTCCCGAACCAGGAGAACGTACCTGTACGCCACTTATCAAGATCAGTTCGTATCTGACGGAGTAGGGGGGGGGGGGTAATTTTCTGTGTAAAGATCGGCTAATGTGGGGGTTAGACGGATACCTAGATATTTTAGAGATGACCGCGCCCATTTAAAGGGAAATCCGACCGACAGATCCCTAACCGTTGCAGCAGGTAATGTGATATTAAGCGCTTCCGACTTCTGTAAGTTGATTTTATAGTTTGACAGGTGGGCGTAAGTTTTGAGATCTTGCAAGAGGTTTGGGATAGAGATTCTGGGGTTAGAGAGGAAGAAAAGCAGGTCGTCCGCATAAGCAGCAACTTTGTGGTTGGTTCCCCTTATTTGTACACCCGAGATATCCATATTTAATGTGATATGTCCTAATAATGGTTCTAGGCAGAGGATGAAGATTAGAGGTGAAAGGGGACATCCCTGTCTAGTCCCATTAGTAATGGAAAAACTGGCAGAAAACTGGCCGTTTACTTTGACCGAGGCAGAGGGGGTGGAATACAGGTTATAAATTCTTGCCATCATGGTGTCACCTAGGCCTAAGTATCTTAGAGTTTCGAACATAAACCGCCAGTTCACTCTGTCAAAAGCTTTGTTAGCGTCTGTTGAGAGAAAGAGCATGTGAAGTTTAGTCAATACTGCATGATACATTAGATTGATGGCTTTGGTAGTGTTATCTCTGGCTTCTCGCAAGGGCATGAAGCCAGTCTGATCTAAATGTATGATGTGCTGCAAGTATGGAATCATACGGGTAGCTAAAATTTTTGAGAATAACTTCAAATCCACGTTAATTAACGAGATTGGACGATAACTCTGACATTGGGATAAATCTTTGCCTTCTTTAGGGATTACCGAGATGTGCGCTCTCAGGGTGTCTGGGGGGGGGGGGGTCTGTATAGTATTAAAACTGTTAAAAGCAGTTAGAAATTGAGGGGCCAATAGGTCATTGAACGTCTTATAGTACGACAAGGGCAGGCCATCTGTTCCCGTGCGGGATTCTTTAATGGCTAGAGCTAGTTCTGTATCAGTTAATGGCAACTCCAGTGCATCAATCGCTTCAGGAGGGAGGCGAGACATGCCAGAAGCAGTGAGGTAGGTTCGTATGTCCGTAGTATGGCCATCCGGATCCGTACGGGAAGCGTCAATATTGTAGAGTGAGTGGTAATATTGTCTGAAAGCATCAGCTAATTTTGAGGGCAAGGTGACTCGGTTACCTGAATTGTCTGTCAGAAATGGGACATATGTGCTCAGTCTGGATTTGCGGAGTGCCCGTGCTAGTGTCCTGCCTGGTTTATTCCCATGCTCATAATAATGCCTGCGGCATTTGACTATGGAAGCTCTCGCTTTAGATAGGCATAACAAGCGGATTTGATCTCTTAAGAGACGTATTTCAGTTCCTATTTGATCAACCTGGGTGGTCTTGTGTTGTCTATCAAGGACATGTAGTTTAGAGATCAGTGCAGTCAGAGTGGCTGCCCTCTCTTTTTTGAGGCGGGCCCCTAGTTTAATGAAGATCCCTCTGACAAAACATTTATGCGCTTCCCAAACAGTAATCGGACTACTTTCCGGGGACACATTTATGGAGAAGTAGTCAGTCAGTTCCTTACGAATCTCCGTCTGCACCTGAATGTCCTGTAAAAGGGCTGTGTTCAGACTCCATTGCCAGGCCCTAGGTTGATGAGTATGCAGAGAGAGAGTAATGGAAATGAGGGCGTGGTCTGAGAACATTATTGGATCTATATGAGCCCCTGTCAGGATTTCCAAGTTGGAGTGTGAGATAAAAAAGTAATCGAGTCTCGAGTAAGTATCGTGAGGAATAGAGTAGAACGTGTAGTCTCTAGAAGATGGATGGAATGTCCTCCATGTGTCTAAAAGCTGATGTGTGTGTAGTAAGTCTTTGACCCTAGTCTGTGAGGAGCGAGAAAGGTAAGAGTGACCCTTTGAAGAGTCCACAGTCGCGTCCATTAGAAGGTTAAAGTCGCCCCCCAAGATCAAGACCCCTTCTGTAAATCCTTCCAGGTCAGTGAGAGTCTCATCTAGGAAGGGTATTTGACCCGAATTGGGTGCATAAAGTGTGGCAAGTGTGACCTTTCTACCCGCTAAGGTACCTTTTACGAAGAGGGAGCGTCCCGCTCCACCAGCACGAACCTCAGTCAGGACCCATGGGATGTCACCGGAGACTAGAATGGAGACTCCCTTCTTCTTGGAGTCAGGAGAGGTACTGTGATACGTATATGGAAACCGTTGATTGGTGAGAGATTGCATAGCGTCTGAGCGAAAATGCGTTTCCTGGATGAACGCAACATGCGCACGCTTCTTCCATAGGAGTCTGAGGAGGGAGGATCGTTTTTCAGGAATGTTTAGTCCCTGTGCGTTAAGAGAAATCAACAGGATATCAGACATGGCCACTGTATGCAAGTTGTAATTAAAAGACCCAAGAGTAAAAGATCAAAGAAGAGAGAAGGGAGAACGGGGTGGTTGGGAAAGGAGGAGGAAGGAAAGAGGGGGGGAGGAAAGGTTATAGGCAACTGGGAATTAGTGATGGATATTCAAAAGACAAAAACACTACTAGACGGTAGCAATATTGCTAATAAACTGTGATTCGCCCACTCCGGGAAACAACCAGAAGTGGTAGATTACACAGTGCCCTAGTGGGGGAAATGGAACAAATGACAACGGAAGTACAATTAGATGAACTCAATACATAAACATTGCGAGAGCAACCGTAGGTCCCTCATCTTCAGTATAAGAAAACAATGTGAGGAGAACGCACACGGTTCTGTAGAGTAAATCGTAGCAGGCAGCTTCGTTTCTAACAGAAAAGCCAAGATAGCTAAATGGAGGTAACCAGGCTTGAGGGTAGAAGTGGTCACTCAGGTAGCTGACTGTAATTGCGGACCAAGTCCAATCGAAGGTCCCGTGGGTGACCGGTTAAATAAAGGTCAGCCATCCGCCAATCCAGGGCCATCAGCGGGGTGGAGTATGCGAGGATCTCGGCTGGGATGGACGACGTCGGCGGTCCCATGAGTTCTGAAGACTATCACCCGATGAACGCTGTGGAAGAAGGCGCTGAGGTCTTCCAGGTGGGTCTCCTGGGAGGGACCGAGATTGGAACATGGGGGGAGCAGTCCAGTCTGGGACTGAAACCGGCGGAATGTCTAGGAATACAAAGGCTTCTGGAAGACCCTCTGGAGAGCGAACAGGAAAAGATTGACCTCCCAACTTCCTAATAATAATGTGGAACGGGTGGCCCCAGCGGTATGAAGCTCCTGTCTGTTTGACGGCCTCCAGGAGTGGTCGGACCATACGTCTCATGTACAGGGTTAGGCGGGAGACATCCGGCAGGATCAGCACCAAAGCGTCCTCAAAATATTTCTTTTTTCTCCCAGGCTTTGTGGAGGATGTCCTCCTTTATTCTGTAAAAATGGACCTGGCATATAACATCCCGTGGTGTATTTGGATCCCGAGGTCCGGGACCTGCGGTCCTGTGGACCCTGTCTAATTCAATCTCACTGTGTAGCGGTCGGTCCAGGACAATATTAAAAATAGACACCACTGCGGCGTAGAGGCGGTCGCCGGTTACTGTTTCAAGTAGATTACGAATCTTGAGATTGTTACGGCGACCCCTGTTTTCAACGTCGTCTAGGTGGAGTGAAAAGTCTCTTATTTGAGAAGTATGTGTGGACAACACGTCCGAGAGAGAGGCCAGTTTAGATGAAGACGCCCCAACTTGTTGTTCTAGAGACGATACACGCTCATCTATGGCCTGTACTGTGGCCTGGACAGCCTGCAGGGCTTGGGTTTGATTAGCTTCAATCCTGGCAACATGTGCCTCTAGGTCAGCTCTAGTGGGTAGAGCCTTCACCATCCCCCATAATTCAGCCAGTGTGCGGTCTAGTGACGGTGGCGGAGGTGGGTCACACAGTCTATCATCCGATAGGTGCGGCGTGGGAGAGAATATGGCCGGCATGCCTTGGCTAAGGGAAGGGGTCTCAGCCACTGCCTGAGGTGAGAGTGGTACCTGCATAGTTGAAGAGCAGGGGCCCGTCTGTGCGGGTGGTCGTGCTGCAGGAGCGGATCCCCGTAGTGAAGCCTGTGCTCCTTGTTGCTGTGTGGCGGGGTCAGCGAGGATAAAGCAAGAGAAATGTCCAGAGATGAATTGTTAACTACAAAACAAAAACAGGCCAGTGAAAGGTTACCCTTTGTGTCATCCTACAATGAGTTGAGCCCAAATATAGAACGTATAGTGAGGCGTCATTGGGGGCTGCTTAGTAGTGGTCATCCCACTATAGCAGCTTTTAAAAAACCTCCTATGATGGCATATAAAAGAGCAGGGAGCAACAAAGTTGTGCATTCTAGATTGCCTGAAAAGGGCTAGTTAAGACAGACATTCTTGAAGACGAGGCGCACAGGATCTTTCCCATGTCTGGGATGTGTGAACTGTAAACTTATGCATAAGGGATCAGTATTTGCACATCCAGACACGGGAGAAATATTTAACATTAAACATTACCTCACATGTGATTCATCATGGGTAATATATGTGTTATGGTGGCCTTGCAAAATGCTTTATGTGGGTGAAAACACATGTGATATGAAAACTAGGTTAAATAACCATAGACAATCCATCATAAATAAAAGAAAAGATTTGCCGGTGTCAAAACACTTTGGGGAAAAAAATCACAAGGAAAATGATTTGAGATTCATGATCTTGGATCATGTAAAACCATTAAAAAGAGGAGGTGATAGGTTAACTGTTCTGAAGAAGACTGAGCTCAGATGGATTTTTCGTTTGGACACTTTGAAACCCAAAGGGTTAAACGTTGAGTTTAGGGTAACAGGCGGGATGGTTAGCTAAAACCCCTCTATAGTACCTAGGCTCTTGTGTATCCAGAATGCTGTATGGGGTGGACCCAGTGGAAGTTACGCGGATTAATTATGTCACATTGTGATTTTTTTTTATATATTTGCATTACTTGAAAATATAATCAGGCATTTACCTTGCTGGGTTGGTAATTTAGATAATAGGAAATAGTAGGAGTAAGAAAGGTGTTAGATATAGTCATTTCCCAAAAGATTGCCCTTTTGTAAAATGGCGGAAAGGACAGGTGAAGTGACGCTGGTGACTGTGACGGCGGACTCGCGGGCACGTGATGCGCGCGGTGCGTGCTGACGCAGGATACCAGACGTCACAACGCTTGGGCTCCGCCTGCTGGTGACGTATAGCGGTTATGTACCGCCTAACAGGAGGGGTAAGGGCTGACACATGCGCACTGGCGAGGGATAGACGCGGAGTAACGGCGTGCATCTACAGGAGCTAAGACGCCATCTCCTTCTACTCCATAAACCCCCAGCAAGGTATTAGACGTTAAGTAGTTTTTATTGCACTATGCACTTTATTATATGCACTTTAATACACGAACTATGATTATGTATAAAGATATACGGTATACATGTAAGACACTTGATATGTCTGTGTTCACAACAACGTGGTATTAATGAATGAATTGTAACATGTCCATAAAGGGGAGTGCACTTTTTTTGTATTGGTTGATGAAATAATTGGTAACAATCTTAGTATGTATTTATACTGGCACGATTGCACTTTATGTTTCACCTGACTTGAGAAAGGTTCTGTGAGAGAACCGAAACGTTGTCAACATTTGATATGTGTGAATAAAGAGCACATTTTATCTTTCAAGGAGTGCTGCAGACTTTCTTTGCTGTCTTCCGTCCTGAATCGAGGGACTACCGCGGGCACCCTACATTTGCCTTGAAGGGAGTGCTGCCAGATTTTCTCTATGGATATATATACAGGCTGGGCCATTTATATGGATACACCTTAATAAAATGGGAATGGTTGGTGATATTAACTTCCTGTTTGTGGCACATTAGTATATGTGAGGGGGGAAACTTTTCAAGATGGGTGGTGACCATGGCGGCCATTTTGAAGTCGGCCATTTTGAATCCAACTTTTGTTTTTTCAATAGGAAGAGGGTCATGTGACACATCAAACTTATTGGGAATTTCACACGAAAAACAATGGTGTGCTTGGTTTTAACGTAACTTTATTCTTTCATGAGTTATTTACAAGTTTCTCTTTGTTTACAGCCATTGACATGTCGCCGAGGTTAACACGTGAGGAGCGGATAGAAATTGTGTTGATGTCTGGTGAACGCAGTAACCGGGTCATTGCAGCAGATTTCAATGCAAGACACCCTACGAGACCACCCATCTCCCATGCTACAGTTAGCAAACTGCTTGCTAAGTTTCGTGAAACTGATTCAGTGTTGTATTTGCCAAAATGTGGACGCATGTAATCTGTCTCTAATGAAGAAACATCAGTGGCTCTCCTAGCTTCGTTCAGCAAGATCCCACAGCGTAGTACTCACCGCATGTCACTGGAGAGTGGCATTAGTCGGACATCCCTTCGGCGGATATTAGCTACTCACAAATGGCACCCTTACAAACTCCAGCTACTGCAGCATCTCAACGAGGATGACCCAGATGGGCGCTGAATGGGCAAAACAAAAATTGGAACAGGACCCTCAGTTTACGCAGAAGATTTTGTTCAGTGATGAGGCAAACTTTTATGTGAATGGTGAAGTTAACAAACAAAACCACCGCTATTGGTCTGACACTAACCCACATTGGATAGATCCCTCCAAGACTGTTGGGACAAAAAAATTGATGATATGGTGTGGTATATGGAGTACAAAGATAGTGGGGCCATTCTTCATCAATGTAAACCTCAAGGCCACTGGATATGCGAAATTGCTACATGATGATGTGTTTCCCTCTTTATGCACTGAAGCTGGCACGTTCCCTGAGTTTTTCCCGCAAGATGGTGCACCACCACATTATGGGTGTCATGGCCGAGCATTCTTAGATGAACAGTTTCCTGGAAAGTGGATTGGTCGTCGTGGGCCAGTTGAATGGCCCCCAAGGTCTCCCGATCTGACCCCCTTAGACTTTTATCTTTGGGGTCATCTGAAGGCAATTGTCTATGCTGTGAAGATACAAGATGTGCAGCACCTAAAACTACGGATACTGGAAGCCTGTGCTAGCATTTCTCCTGCGGTTTTGCTATCAGTGTGTGAAGAGTTGGAGAAGAGGGTTGCATTGACAATCCAACACAATGGGCAGCACATTGAACAAATTTTATAAGTGGTCAGAAACTTGTAAATAACTCATGAAAGGATAAAGTTACGTTAAAACCAAGCACACCATTGTTTTTCTTGTGAAATTCCCAATAAGTTTGATGTGTCACATGACCCACTTCCTATTGAAAAAACAAAAGTTGGATTCAAAATGGCCGACTTCAAAATGGCCGCCATGGTCACCACCCATCTTGAAAAGTTTCCCCCCTCACATATACTAATGTGCCACAAACAGGAAGTTAATATCACCAACCATTCCCATTTTATTAAGGTGTATCCATATAAATGGCCCACCCTGTATGTATATATACACTGCTCAAAAAAATAAAGGGAACACAAAAATAACACATCCTAGATCTGAGTTAATTAAATATTCTTCTGAAATACTTTGTTCTTTACATAGTTGAATGTGCTGACAACAAAATCACACAAAAATTAAAAAATGGAAATCAAATTTTTCAACCCATGGAGGTCTGGATTTGGAGTCGCACTCAAAATTAAAGTGGAAAAACACACTACAGGCTGATCCAACTTTGATGTAATGTCCTTAAAACAAGTCAAAATGAGGCTCAGTAGTGTGTGTGGCCTCCACGTGCCTGTATGACCTCCCTACAACGCCTGTGCATGCTCCTGATGAGGTGGCGGACGGTCTCCTGAGGGATCTCCTCCCAGACCTGGACTAAAGCATCTGCCAACTCCTGGACAGTCTGTGGTGCAACGTGACGTTGGTGGATAGAGCGAGACATGATGTCCCAGATGTGCTCAATTGGATTCAGGTCTGGGGAACGGGCGGGCCAGTCCATAGCATCAATGCCTTCGTCTTGCAGGAACTGCTGACTGTAAGGTACCTGCAAAAGGTAGTGTCCGAAGTGGAAGTAGTGTGCTTGAGATCCAGGCAAAGCGTCGTCAGGCAAATAGTTCACAATTAAAATCCTCATTTTGTCCATCAACAAGAACAGGAGGAGGTAGCTGTTGTGATCTGGAGTAGCGGTTGAAAATAGCTTTTTTGAGGAGTGAAACGTGGAACACGGGATGTATCCGGAGAGAAGAAGGTAATCTTAAGCGATAGGAAACTGGTCCAACTCGAGCAATGATCCTGTAAGGACCAATGAATCGAGGGCCCAATTTGGTAGAAGGTTGTTTCAGTCTCACATACTTGGTTGATAGCCAAACTCTGTCCCCCACCACATATAGAGGTATATGGCGTCTTCGTCTGTTGGAAAAAAGCCTGTACTTGCCTGCTGATTTCCGTAGTAATAAACGAATCTTCTTCTAATGTAGTAGAATATTTTTCACCCGCTGATCTGCTGCTGGTACACCAGAAGAAGGCTGAAGTAGGGGAAAAGTCTGAGGGTGATAGCCTAGGGCTGCGTAGAATGGTGTGGTATGAAGAGCACTGTGCCAACGGGAATTTAGGGCGAACTCAGCTAAAGGCAAATACTCAGACCAGTTGGAGTGTAAGGCATTGACATAATGTCGAAGGTAGGTTTCTAGGGTCTGGTTCATGCGTTCGGTTTGACCATCAGTTTGAGGGTGATGTGAGGTAGAGAGTGAGAGCGTTACTCCCAGTTTCTTGCAGAACGCTCTCCAGAATCGGGAAACGAACTGGGATCCGCGGTCTGAGATGACATTGGTAGGTATGCCATGATGTCTTACAATATGGGAAAGGAAAAGAGTGGACAGTGCTTTCGCTGTAGGTAATCCCGGAATCGGCACAAAATGAGACATTTTGGAAAAGCGATCCACTGTGACCCATATAGCAGTCATGCCCTCGGACTTGGGTAAGTCTACAATGAAGTCCAAGGTCAAATGGGTCCAAGGCTGGCAAGGTGCCGGAAGTGGATGTAACAGTCCAGCAGGTAATGTGCGGGGTACTTTATTAGCAGCACAAGTTGGGCAGGCAGCCACATAGTCAGTAACATCCTTTTTCATACGAGGCCACCAGACATGACGCTGCAAGGTCTTAAGAGTGATGGTGACACCAGGATGACCGGATAACACGCCATTATGTGCCCAGAGGAGTATAGGTTTTCTGAGACTAGGGGCTACGTACAGGCGACCTGGTGGTATCTTCAAGCCCTGGGGAACACGATTCTGGGTTTCTTGTAGCTGTTGGGAAAGGGCCGTAGAGATCTGTGCGACAATTTTGTGAGGTGGGATTATATACTGCTCGGCTGGTTGATCTTCTTCAGAGGAAGCGAACTGTCTGGAAAGAGCATCGGCTTTTTTGTTTCTATGCCCTGGAACGTAAGAAAGGACAAAATTAAAACGGGAGAAAAACAGAGCCCATCGAGCCTGACGTGAGTTCAGACGTCTAGCAGTCTGAAGATACAGTAGGTTTTTATGGTCAGTGAGGATAGTAAAAGGTTTGGAAGCCCCTTCCAGAAGATGTCGCCATTCGGACAATGCCAATTTGATGGCCAGTAGTTCTCGATTCCCAACATCATAATTCATCTCTGCCGGAGAAAACTTTCTAGAGAAAAAAGCTACTGGATGGATTCTACCAGACTTTGGCTGTCTCTGGGAGAGTACGGCACCTGCTCCAACCTCAGAGGCATCAACCTCAACAATGTACTGGAGGTCAGGATTTGGATGCTGAAGAATTGGAGCTTTACTGAACATGTCCTTTAATCGCTGGAAAGCTGATTTTGCTTCTGAAAACCACGCCTTGCAATTTGTACCCTTCTTAGTCATGGCAGTAAGGGGTGCCGCAATGGAGGCAAAACTCTTAATGAAGCGTCTGTAGTAATTTGCAAATCCTAAAAAGCTTTGGAGTCCTCTTAAAGTGGTCGGTTGGGGCCATTGCAAGACAGCGGAAAGTTTTTGAGGGTCCATTTGGAAACCGTCAGCACTTATGATGTACCCAAGGAAAGGAATACAGCTTTGATGGAAACTGCATTTCTCGATCTTTGCATAAAGATGGTTTTCTCTAAGCCGTTGTAATACCTGTTTCACATGCGAGATGTGCTCTGGAAGAGTCTTGGAAAAGATTAAAATGTCGTCCAAGTAGATGATCACAAAACGGTTGCTGAAATCATGAAAAATTTCATTCATGAAACGTTGAAAGACAGCAGGTGCGTTACACAAGCCAAATGGCATGACCAAATATTCAAAGTGTCCATTACGAGTGTTGAATGCTGTCTTCCACTCGTCCCCCTCATTAATTCGAATCAGGTTATAAGCCCCTCGTAGGTCTAGCTTGGAGAATATAACAGCCCCCTTAAGTAGATCAAATAGTTCAAGAATGAGTGGCAAAGGGTAGGAGTCCTTTACAGTGATTTGATTTAACCCCCGATAGTCTATGCATGGTCGAAGGCCCCCATCTTTCTTTTCAACGAAGAAGAAACATGCCCCTACTGGAGAGTCTGAACCGTTGCAGAGGAACCAGGCAAACAAGATTTGAGCATGGTGCAAAGTTCATCTAACTTGGCGTCCAGGGAAGAAAGATGCTGTTCATGAGCTCCGATCAATTGTCCCTGACGTGTAATCGCCTTAACAATCTCAGCAGGGTCCACTGCCATTGTGGCCCGTTTATTATGTAAGGTACCTGCAAAAGGTAGTGTCCGAAGTGGAAGTAGTGTGCTTGAGATCCAGGCAAAGCGTCGTCAGGCAAATAGTTCACAATCAAAATCCGGTTTAGAGTCAGGCAGGCTAAGGTCATTCACGATCTGGCGGCAAGGTACAAAATCAGCAGGCTGTAGAATAGTCGGGATATCAGGTAGGAGTTCAATACAAGGAAGATCACTGAAGTCAAAACACCCAGGGAAGAAATCCAAATAAACGGGCACTGAGTGATGTCCTCACTTCCTATTTAAAGGCTGTCCAGATTGAGAATTGTCCACAGCTGGCAGCAGGTGGAGCTAGAGAGTATGATGTAGTGTTGAACACAGTAAGGACATTCCCAAAGTCTAGATCTCTTCTGTAGCACAACAGGTAAGGCTATGGTTTAAGAGACCAGGAAGATCCCGGTTCGAATACAACCCGGGTCATGACACTGACACACTCCAGCCACATGAGGTCTAGCATTGTCTTGCATTAGGAGGAACCCAGGGCCAACCGCACCAGCATATGGTCTCACAAGGGGTCTGAGGATCTCATCTCGGTACCTAATGGCAGTCAGGCTACCTCTGGCGAGCACATGGAGGGCTGTGCGGCCCTCCAAAGAAATGCCACCCCACACCATTACTGACCCAATGCCAAACCGGTCATGCTGGAGGATGTTGCAGGCAGCAGAACGTTCTCCACGGCGTCTCCAGACTTTGTCACGTCTGTCACATGTGCTCAGTGTGAACCTGCTTTCATCTGTGAAGAGCACAGGGCGCCAGTGGCGAATTTGCCAATCTTGGTGTTCTCTGGCAAATGCCAAACGTCCTGCACGGTGTGGGCTGTAAGCACAACCCCCACCTGTGGACGTCGGGCCCTCATATCACCCTCATGGAGTCTGTTTCTGACCGTTTGAGCACATTTGTGGCCTGCTGGAGGTCATTTTGCAGGGCTCTGGCAGTGCTCCTCCTGTTCCTCTTTGCACAAAGTAGTGGTCCTGCTGCTGGGTTGTTGCCCCCCTACGGCCTCCTCCACGTCTCCTGATGTACTGGCCTGTCTCCTGGTAGCGCCTCCATGCTCTGGACACTACGCTGACAGACACAGCAAACCTTCTTGCCACAGCTCGCATTGATGTGCCATCCTGGATAAGCTGCACTACCTGAGCCACTTGTGTGGGTTGTAGACTCCGTCTCATGCTACCACTAGAGTGAAAGCACCGCCAGCATTCAAAAGTGACCAAAACATCAGCCAGGAAGCATAGGAACTGAGAAGTGGTCTGTGGTCACCACCTGCAGAATCACTCCTTTATTGGGGGTGTCTTGCTAATTGCCTATAATTTCCACCTGTTGTCTATCCCATTTGCACAACAGCATGTGAAATTGATTGTCACTCAGTGTTGCTTCCTAAGTGGACAGTTTGATTTCACTGAAGTGTGATTGACTTGGAGTTACATTGTGTTTAAGTGTTTTCTTAATTTTTTTGAGCAGTGTATATATACAGTGTGTGTATGTGTGTGTGTGTGTGTGTGTGTGTATGTGTATGTATATATATATATATATATATATATATATATATATATATATATATATTTATTGTGGGGATTTGCTCTGGTAGACACGCTTGCGGACGCAGTACAGAGGCAATGTCAACGTCTTTAACTTAAACCAGTGCAGTGTTTTATTCACACATAAGTAAAGTGACAACAAAAAGGCAGTTTAAAGGAAAAACAGTCACCTTGAGTCTGGTGTTTGTTCACACCAGGCTGCAGCACATAAGTCCTTGGGTGAAGCAAAAGTCCACATGCTTTTTCCCAAACAATATAGCAGGCCTTAGTCCCGGCCCAAACTCTCAGGCTCCAACATCCAGACTGACAAAAGCTCCAGTATCAGATGGAGGATAATCCACACAGCTGAGACTGCTGGCTGGGTTTTTATCCCAAACCAAAACCCGGCCTGGAACGTGGGGAACAGCCACCCACCCTGGCACTTTGGCTGCTCCCAGTAAGAGCCGGCCCGGATCAGCTTTACAGCCACACTAAATAATCAATAGTGTCAGTCAGCACTAGCTGCCGCTTACACTTAAAAATTACCGGCTCTTACCTCACCGAGGCCAGGAACCTCGGTCACACATATCTTCCATCAATGACGGCCCCTTGTGCTTTCCTACATACCTCTCCCCTTTGTTCAACCCTGAGGGGGTGAACACTCGCCAAACAGTGTACCCGGGACAGGGCATCTGCATTACCCTGTAACCTGCCTGCCCTATGTTCCACGGAAAAGTTAAAGTTCTGTAGAGACAAAAACCACCTGGTGACCCGAGCATTCCTCTCTTTGGCATGGCTCATCCACTTGAGAGGGGAGTGTTCGGTTACCAGACAGAACTTTCTTCCCAACAGGTAATAGCTGAGAGACTCGAGTGCCCACTTGATGGCCAGGCACTCTCTCTCCACTATACTGTACCTAGTCTCGGCTGGGGTAGGTTTGCGGCTCAGGAAAACAATGGGATGCTCCTCCCCATTGATGTCCTGAAAGAGTACAGCTCCGAGGCCTACTTCAGAGCCTTTTCCGCCTGCTCATTCCACTGAGCCGTGACTGACTTGCGTCCCTTCAAAAGGCCTGTCAATGGTGCTGCGACTGTAGCAAAGTGGGGGACAAACCTCATATAGTATCCCACCATTCCCAGGAACGACTTTACTTGCCGAGTAGTGACCGATCGTGGCCAATTCCGAATTGCCTCAATTTTGCTTACCTGAGGTTTAACAATTCCGCACCCAATTACATACCCCAGGTACTTGGTCTCTTCTAACCCAATCGCACACTTTTTCGGGTTAGCGGTTAAGCCAGCCTTCCTAAGGGAGTCCACTACAGCCTGTACTTTAGGTAGGTGACTTTCGTCGGTGCTCTGGATAACGATAATGTCCAAGTACGCCGAAGCGTACCAACGATGTGGACGGAGTACAATGTCCATTAGTCTTTGAAAAGTGGCGGGAGCGCCATGTAGACCAAAGGGTAATACCTTGTACTGATACAACCCCTCTGGCGTGATGAAAGCTGTTTTTTCCTTGGCAGCCTCCGTCAAGGGTACCTGTCAGTACCCTTTGGTGAGGTCTAACACAGAAAAATACCGGGCTTGGACTAACTTCTCAATAAGCTCATCTACTCGGGGCATGGGATATGCGTCTAATTTGGACACCTCATTAAAGGGGTTGTCCGGGTTTAGAGCTGAACCCTTATTTTCATCCAGGCAGCCCCCCTGAGGCTAGCATCGGAGCATCTCATGCTCCAATGCGCTCCCTTGCCCTGCGCTAGATCGCGCAGGGCACGGTCTCTTTTGTTTTCAATAACACACTGCCGGGCCGAAACTTCCGCCCGGCAGTGTGTTCGGTGACGTCACCGGCTCTGATGGGCGGGCTTTAGCGCTGCCCTAGCCGTTTTACTGGCTAGAGCAGTGCTAAATCCCGCCCATCAGTGCCGGTGACATCACCGGGGTTCCCCTCAGCCCCATGGAGAGCCCCGGTACGTCACCGGATCTCCAAAAAATGCCTTTGCCCTGCGCGATTTAGCGCAGGGCAAAGGAGAGCATCGGAGCATAAACTGCTCCGATGCTCCTGTCAGGGGGGCTGCCGGGGGGAAAATGGAGGGACGTCCGGGTTCAGCTCTGAACCCGGACAACCCCTTTAAGTTTGTGGAAATCATTACAGAAGCGCAATGTCTCATCCGGCTTGGGTAGTAAGACTATCTGGCCCATTCACTTTTTGACTCCTCAATGACACCTAGCTGCAGCATCAGCTGCACTTCCTCCGGGATGGCTTGTCGCTGAGCCTCGGGTACCCGGTACAGTTTTAACCTGACGTTTGCCTAAAGCTCAGTGATAATGTCATGTTGGATTATGGAAGTGCTTCCAGGAAGGTCCGAGAACACACCCGTGTTCTGACTAATAAACTCCCTGGCCTCCTGAGCCTGTTTAGAGGAGAGGCTGTCAGCAATTTTCACTGTGGCAGCTGCTTCCCTTGCTTCAGACAGAGGGACCAAATCCGCTTCCCCTAGAAACCCTGGACGTGGGCTGTCTTCCGTACAGGTTTCCCGATCTTTCCAGTCTACAGTTGTTACTGTCTACAGTTGGTACTAGCACCAATACCCGATCACCCGGGTTAAAGTTCCGGACCAGAGCCTGCCGATAATAGATCCTACTCTGGGCTCATTGCGCTGCCTACATACAGTGGGGGAAATAATTATTTGACCCCTCACTGATTTTGTAAGTTTGTCCAATGACAAAGAAATGAAAAGTCTCAGAACAGTATCATTTCAATGGTAGGTTTATTGTAACAGTGGCAGATAGCACATCAAAAGGAAAATCGAAAAAATAACTTTAAATAAAAGATAGCAACTGATTTGCATTTCATTGAGTGAAATAAGTATTTGAACCCTCTAACAAAAAAAGACTTAATACTTGGTGAAAAAACCCTTGTTTGCAAGCACAGAGGTCAAACGTTTCTTGTAATTGATGACCAAGTTTGCGCACATTTTAGGAGGAATGTTGGTCCACTCCTCTTTGCAGATCATCTCTAAATCCCTAAGGTTTCGAGGCTGTCTCTGTGCAACTCTGAGCTTGAGCTCCCTCCATAGGTTTTCGATTGGATTAAGGTCCGGAGACTGACTAGGCCACTCCATGACCTTAATGTGCTTCTTCTTGAGCCACTCCTTTGTTGCCTTTGCTGTATGTTTTGGGTCATTGTCGTGCTGGAACACCCATACACGACCCATTTTCAGTTTCCTGGCAGAGGGAAGGAGGTTGTCGCTCAGGATTTCACGATACATGGCTCCGTCCATTTTCCCGTTTATGCGAATAAGTTGTCCTGTGCCCTTAGCAGAAAAACACCCCCAAAGCAAAATGTTTCCACCCCCATGCTTGACGGTGGGGACGGTGTTTTGGGGGTCATAGGCAGCATTTTTCTTCCTCCAAACACAGCGAGTTGAGTTAATGCCAAAGAGCTCTATTTTGGTCTCATCAGACCACAGCACCTTCTCCCAGTCACTCTCTGAATCATTCAGGTGTTCATTGGCAAACTTCAGACGGGCCTGCACATGTGCCTTCCTGAGCAGGGGGACCTTGCGAGCCCTGCAGGATTTTAATCCATTGCGGTGTAATGTGTTTCCAATGGTTTTCTTGGTGACTGTGGTCCCTGCTAATTTGAGGTCATTAACTAACTCCTCCCGTGTAGTTCTAGGATGCTTTTTCACCTTTCTCAGAACCATTGACACCCCACGAGGTGAGATCTTGCGTGGAGCCCCAGAGCGAGGTCGATTGATGGTCATTTTGTGCTCCTTCCATTTTCGAACAATCGCACCAACAGTTGTCACCTTCTCTCCCAGCTTCTTGCTAATGGTTTTGTAGCCCATTCCAGCCTTGTGCAGGTCTACAATTTTGTCTCTGACATCCTTGGACAGCTCTTTGGTCTTTCCCATGTTGGAGAGTTTGGAGTCTGCTTGATTGATTGATTCTGTGGACAGGTGTCTTTTATACAGGTGACTAGTTAAGACAGGTGTCCTTAATGAGGGTGACTAATTGAGTAGAAGTGTCTAACCACTCTGTGGGAGCCAGAACTCTTAATGGTTGGTAGGGGTTCAAATACTTATTTCACTCAATGAAATGCAAATCAGTTGCTATCTTTTATTTAAAGTTATTTTTTCGATTTTCCTTTTGATGTGCTATCTGCCACTGTTACAATAAACCTACCATTGAAATGATACTGTTCTGAGACTTTTCATTTCTTTGTCATTGGACAAACTTACAAAATCAGTGAGGGGTCAAATAATTATTTCCCCCACTGTATGCTCCCTATCCAGAGGTAACACTGTTTCCATCCGTTCTTGTATCTGGGCGACATACTCAACAAGTCTTTTGTGCGGTGTGGGTTGTTGTTCCCACACCTCTTTGGCGACATCCAACAGACCGCGAAGGTGTCTGCCGTATAGCAGTTCGAAGGGGCGAGAACCCAGTAGAGGCCTGGGGCACTTCTCGCACTGCGAACATGAGATAGGGCAGAAGAAGGTCCCAGTCCCTCCCATCCTTAGACACTACTCTTTTTAACATATTTTTTAATGTTTGAATAAACCTTTCTACCAGGTCATCCATTTGCGGATGATACACCGACGTCCGTAACTGTTTTATGTGGAGCAACTTACAGAGTTCCCTCATGACCTTGGACATAAACGGGGTCCCTTGGTCGGTCAGAATCTCCTTAGGCAGACCCACTCGAGAAAACATCTCCATTAACTCCTTAGCTATGAGTTTGGCTGATGTATGACGCAATGGCACCGCCTCCAGGTACCGAGTAGCGTAGTCGAGGATGACAAAGATGTGTTGGTGCCCTCTAGTGGACTTCGGTATTGGGCCTATGAGATCCATAGCGATCCGCTTGAATGGAACCTCAATAATCGGGAGAGGGACCAGAGGACTACAGAAATGTGGCTGGGGGCTGGTTATCTGGCAGGTTGGGCAAGACTTGCAATACTCTTCCACCTCTCTGAACACACTGGGCCAGTAGAACCGCTGTAGAATCCGGTCCTGCGTTTTCTGCTGGCCCAGGTGTCCCCCAGAACATGTTGGCAGGCTAACTCCAACACAAGCTTGTGATACGCCTTGGGCACCACTAGCTGTTCAATATGCTCACCCCGTAGTTTAGATACAGCATCTCCTGTTGAACCACAAAACGGGGGAACATAGACTCAGCCCCCGGTTGTTGAGGCTCACCCTCAATTACTACCTCATTCTCCCAGGCTCTGGATAGAGTCGGGTCCTGGTGCTGTGCTGTACCAAAATTATCCCCAGAGACATTGAGGTCTGCCAGCTCAGGACCTGGCGGCAAGTCCTCCATGTCTCCCACCATCACACTTAGCGGGGTTGTCTCCCCCTCTTCCACCAAAGTGGCGGTCACCCCTACTGCTGGCCTTTCTGACTCAGGTTCCCAAGATTCTGGCCTTTCCCCTGAGCCAGACCACTCTGCTAGGGTTACATCTGTCTCCCGGGTATCGGTAACTTTCGTATCCGGCCAGAGTGACGGGAAACCGGGGAAGTCTCTCCCAATTATCAACTCATAGGGTATTTTTGTGGCAACGGCCACCTCATGCATTCACCTGCCGGCCACCGTTGACAGAGAGACCAGGGCTGTGGGATACTCCTTTAAGTCCCCATGAATGCAGACAACGCCGACTTTTCTGCCAGTATACTCGGCGGGCTGCACCAGGGCAACTCTTACCAGGGACACCAGTCTCCCTGAATCCAGCACTGCCACCGCTAGAGTGTCCCCCACTTCCACCTGGCACAGGTGACTATTGTCTACAGTCTCGGAGGTACCTGTGGCACATAGCTTCCTGGCATACAATGAGTGGCGGTAGCCATAGTTTGTATCCATGGGTTCACCCCGATGGGGACAGTTGGCTCTTATATGTCCAGGTTCGTGACCCCGCCAGCAGACCACCGGGGCTGGGTCTGCAGGGGGTACGTCCCGGGCGGGTTTGGCTGGCACCAGCCGCCGGGTTTGGAGTGGAGATTTCCAGGGTTTAGCTGGCCCCCTCCCAAAAGAACCCCCCTGCAGATTTCTGGTGGCCTCATAGCGCTCCACCAGGTTGACCATCTCCAAGGCATTATTCGGAGACACCTGGCCTATCCAGTGCTAGAGAGGGTACGGCAAAGCCCTCCAAAACACATCCGCCAACAGCTGATCCAACATAGCAGTGGGAGTCAATATGTCAGGCTGCAGCCATTTTTGCGATCGGTGCAGCAGATCATAATATTGTAGTCTGGTGGGTTCAGGCGGGTTAAATTCCCACTGATTCACCCTCTGGGCCCGGACCAATACATTCACCTCGAGTCTCGCCAGGATCTCACCTTTTACTGTTGGGTAGTCGGACGCTTGATCATCGAGGAGATCAAAAAATACTTGCTGGGGACCAGACGCCAGGAACGGAGCAACGACCTGAGCCCACTGGTCTCGGGGGAACTTTTCCCTTACGGCCACTTTTTCGAAGACCGCCAGATAGGTCTTGACGTCATCCGAGGGGGTCATGTTCGGAATCGCCGCGCGGACAGCTTCCCGGGCATCGTGGACATTCTGGGACGCTCCCACCGCTTGCAACGCTATTACATGTTGCAATAGCAGCTGGTTAGTTTCTTGTTACTGCTTGTTAGCCTCCCGCGGCCTTCACGACCGCCTCCATTTTGTCAGGGGACACTGGTCGTAACGTTGTTGGCTTAATGTAGGACATGCGCTTGTGTCAGTCAGCACTAGCTGCCTCTGACACTTAAAATTACCGACTCTTACCTCACCGAGGCCAGGAACCTCGGTGACACATATCTTCTGTCAATGACGGCCCCTTGCGCTTTCCTACAATATGGAATATATACAGTATATTCATACCCCTTGAACTTTTCCACATCGCTAGGATATGCCCCCATTGTCTGATAGGTGCGGGTCCCGCTGGGACCCGCACCTACAAGGAGAACAGAGCGGAGAAAGTGGAGGAGGGCGCACTCCGCATTCGCAGCCGCCCTCCATTCATTTCTATGGAGCCGACGAAAATAGCCGAACGCTGGCTCGGCTATTTCCATCGGCCCCATAGAAATGAATAGGCGCGGTGGCCGTGCATGCGCAGTGCACTCCCATTTACTTCAATGGGAGAGGCGGGGAGCTGCGCCTGGTGGTGGACGAACCCTGGGAACAACTCTCCCCGGCTCTGTTCTGCTTGTAGGTGCGGTTCCCAGAGGTGGGACCCGCACCTATCAGACAATGGGGGCATATCCTAGCGATATGCCCCTATTGCCTAAGATGGGATAACCCCTTTAAGTGATACACCAACACAAAGTATCAAGTATGTGTAAAGGAAAATAAATGATACATGGTTTTTAAAATTTTCTATAAATAAAAATTAGAAAAGTGTGGCTTACATTTGTATTAAGCGCCCCGCCCCCCGAGTCAATACTTTGTAGGACCACCTTTCACTGCAGTTACACCTGCAAGTCTTTTGGGGTATATCTCTACCAGCTTTGCACATCTAGAGGCTGAAATAAAAAAATTTTTGCAAAATATCTCAATTTCAGTCAGGTTGCCAGGTTGGATGGAGAGTTTCTAGGAACAGCAATTTTCATGTCTTGCCACAGATTCTCAATGGGGTTTAGGTCTGGACTTAGACTGGGCCATTCTAACACATGAATATGCTGTGATCTAGACCGGGGTGCACAACCTTTTTTGGTCTGAGGGCCGCATTGTTACATCTCTCTATTTCAAGGGGCCGCAAATAAGTAAAGTGACTGGGGAGGAATGATCGCTATCACAGTCATTCCTCCTTCATTAAGTTACACTGAATTATCGGTAGCACATCCCTGATTACACAGAGAGATGTGCGGCACGATAATAACGGCCAGTTATCATGAATGAACGTTCTTATGAAGACTTGTTCCCAGTAATTGACCTGAATATCTCACAGTGTATTAGGGGCTTAAAGGGATTTCCCAGTAAAAATTGATTTTTTAACACGTTTCTGCAGCATGGTCCCTGAAACCGAAGAGTTAAACTTACCTGCTCCCCGCCGCTTCGGTCCTCCTCACTGCCCCCGTTGCCTCCATCTTCTCGTTCCTGCGCTGTTTACTCCTGGAAGTGCATGACCATGGTTACATGCACCTCTCCAGCCACTGACTGGCTTCAGCGGTAATGTGGCCACAAGCAGTGTATCACCACTGAAGCCAGTCATTGACTGGAGCGGTGTATGTGACCATGGCCATGCACTGCCAGGAGTAAACAGCACAGGAACTGGAAGATGGAGACAGAGGGTGTAGCGTAAAGGACCAGGGCGGCATGGAGCAGGTAAGTACGAATGTTTCAGGGGCATTGCTGCAGGAACTTGTTAAAAATAATTTTTACATCCTGCCTCCTATTCATAAATCAGCGCTTTCCTTCCCTGCAAAGGACGGCGCTCATTGATTATTGCCACCTCCTGCCCCCCAGTTACAGGCGCCATATAATACCCAGTAAGCACTTATTGGTTAACACTTTAATAATCAGGCCTGATCAGACACTTTTTTTTTTTTGGTTCAAACGGTTGTAACTTTTTAAAAATGTTTTATGTGTTGGGCCTACCAAAATAATTTTTACAACAATTTTTTACTATGCCTTATAATGTATTTTTTAGTTTTATTTGGGAGAAACTGTACAAACATTTTTCAAAAGTATTTTTTTTTTCAAACTATAACTCCTTATTCTTTAAATATGCAAACTGCCACCAAAATACATTATTATAATTAGTTCCCTATTTTGTGTCAGTTGTTTTGTTATATAATATGTATAGTTGCACGTGAATGGGGTCATAATGGTGACAGTTTTGGTTAATGTGGGTGTTTTTTTCTTTTAGTATTTTATTTTTTTGATCTTATTTTAACTTAATTTTTAATATATTTCTGCTAGGAATATATATATCCCCTAAGAGGTCATAAATAGACCTTTTGTTAATTTTTAACTTTTTCCTCTTTATTTTTAATTTTAATTTGTATTTTATTAATATTTTATTGTATTATTTTTTTATAATTGGTTTATTACTTATTTTTTAAATATATTTTTGCCACATAATATGTCCCCCAAGAGGTATTTTTTTATTTTTTATTTTATTAGTATTTTATTATTTTTTATTTTTATAATTTCTTATTTTTTTTTTATATATTTTTGTCACATATGTCCCAAATCACTGCAAAAAATGCACCAAAATGATACGCAACTTACAATACTAGCTAATTCCTCAAGCCGATGTTAAAAGCTGAGAACTTTGCCAATATCCTCCAGTTAGGAACATATGGGAGCCCCTCATGCACCACGTCACGGTGTCTCAGCACGCATGTGGTCCTACCACTCAACTACCCGTGGTGTGTGAACAGGGTCTGAACAGTGCTAGAAACCAACTCACAGCCAGACCCTCACATGCCTCCATAGTGGTATCACCAATGCACTGTGAGGTAGGATAAAGCTGTGAGCCGCCCCCACAACAGACCATGTGACACAGAAGCCGCACCCACAACAGACCATGTGACAGAGAAGATACCAGGTGCAAAAGAACGTTACCAGCAAAATGAAGTGGCACATTCCATACACATAAAGACAAAAACTCACAGAAAAAAGTGGCCTAAACGGGTGGAAATACTCCAAACCAAAACACTGTAGCGTGTCTAGGAAACGTTTGTCCAGCTCACCTATTCGGCATATAGTATCCCATGTGCCCGGAGTCAAGCCAGCAAGTTCCTGGACGTATAGGCAAAGTAAAATGAAAAGGACGATTCCGGCACTTATTGTTCTTCCCATAAAATCTTCCTCTTTATTGAATCACTTCATGTGCGGAACAGTATCACAAACAAGCAGTTGTTTACGCGTTTCGGAGACCTTCTCCTTAGCCGTAACAATGTGGTCTGAGAGTTTGGAAAAATTTTAAGACCCATGTACCCTCCCCCAACTAGTGGGTGGTGGTGACATGATGTCATGAATTGATCAACCCAAAGACTCACACCTGGAGTATCATTCTCAGTGGACATTAGTTAAAATAGCCCCACACGATGCTCTCCGCACAATCCTGCGCTTGGACTATGCATATCATAGCTGGAGGCATATCAAGAGAGCAAGTACAAGCGCAAGGTGTGAGGAAACGCATCGTGTGAATAGGGCAGATACAAAATATCAATGACAGATAAAATATACAAACATATAACCTGTAGAGAACTCTACATGCGAAAAATGGGTAAAAAGATGGATTATATTTGGCTGCAATCTTCAAGTTGTTATGATATAAATGGACGTGTTGGAATTAACTTGCAAAACAAACCATGATAGACAGACATATGATATAGTATAACATATGACAAATAACATCCAATGGCAACTGGAAAATTAAATGCTAACTTCCAGTATGAGAGGTTATTGGTAAATATACATCAATTCTTTCTTTTGGTTGAGACCTGTTGGCACCCTTGTATTTAAAAGGAAAATCCAAAAGGCCTCCCTCAAAAGTATTTTCTTTTGATGGTCCCCTCCCCTGGCTGGCACCATTACCTTCTCAATTGCAAATGCACGGAGGGATCCCATGTTGCGGCTGTGTGTGTGGATGAAGTGTTTGGCAGCACCAGAAATATTAAGGATAGATGGATTTGAGATGTAGTTCAGATGTTCTAGTATTCTGTTTTTGAACTTACGTATGGTGCTGCCAACATACATCAGATCACACTCCACACATTGTATAACATAGATCACCCTCGTGCTATTGCAATTGATATATGTTTTTATAGGGAAAGTTGTTGAATGATCAGCATTATGAAAGCTTTTTTGAACTGATACATACTTGCATGTTTTACAAGGATGGCTACCACACTTTGTGAAGCCTTTATAATTATTTCCACATGCTCTGTAATTTTTTGTTTTTGTTGGCCACGTACAGGGAAGGGGAAAGGGAACTTGCCATGGTTGATGCTTTTCTAGGCATTATTTTGCAGCCATTTTTCAAAGCACTGTACAGAATGTTATCATCAAATAAAATAGGCAGACACTTCTGCACAATGCTTCGTATTTTATTAAACTGCCGGCTGTATGTCAAAACCAATGTAGGTGGATCTTTCTCTACTGTCTCCCGTTTACTTTTGTCTTTAATTTGTATGTGATCATTATTCATAACTTCCTTATTGGTTTGATTTGCTGCACTGACTTTTTGATCTACAATTGTTTTATGGGTATTTTTGGATCCAAATAATAAATCATATCTGGATTTATTTGACACTATATTAAACCCTCTTTCTAGCATCCATGTTGGATATCCTCAGATTTTTTATCTCATCTTGATACCTTCACATTCTTTTTGAAAAGCCACTTCTGTATTACAGTTTCTGCATGAGCGCATGAATTCCCCCACAGGTATGGCTCTTATGACATGCGCCGGATGATGGCTGTTCGCATGCAGTATATATACAGTATAGAGTTACCTGCTGTTGTTTTCCTATGGGTCTCCGTATAGATTACTTCATCTGGGACACCAGTTAATTTCAAATCTAGGAAACTAATGGACTCCACCTCCACAGTACACGTAAAACGCAAATTGTATGTGTTGTCATTCAGATAGTGCTTGAGGAGACGGTCCTATCAGTGATTGACAGTCTTCCCTCTATGAGGAGGTGGTCCTATCAGTGATTGACAGCCTTCCCTCTATGAGGAGGCGGTCCTATCAGTGATTGACAGCCTTCCCTCTATGAGGAGGCGGTCCTATCAGTGATTGACAGCCTTCCCTCTATGAGGAGACGGTCCTATCAGTCATTGCCAGCCTTCCCTCTATGAGGAGACGGTCCTATCAGTGATTGACAGCATTCCCTCTATGAGGAGACGGTCCTATCAGTGATTGACAGCCTTCCCTCTATGAGGAGGCGGTCCTATCAGTGATTGACAGCCTTCCCTCTATGAGGAGACGGTCCTATCAGTGATTGACAGCCTTCCCTCTATGAGGAGACAGTCCTATCAGTGATTGACAGCCTTCCCTCTATGAGGAGGAGGTCCTATCAGTGATTGACAGCCTTCCCTCTATGAGGAGGAGGTCCTATCAGTGATTGACAGCCTTCCCTCTATGAGGAGACGGTCCTATCAGTGATTAACAGCCTTCCCTCTATGAGGAGACGGTCCTATCAGTGATTGACAGCCTTCCCTCTATGAGGAGACGGTCCTATGAGTGATTGACAGCCTTCCCTCTATGAGGAGACGGTCCTATCAGTGATTGACAGCCTTCCCTCTGTGAGGAGATGGTCCTATCAATGATTGACAGCCTTCCCTCTATGAGGAGATGGTCCTATCAGTGATTGACAGCCTTCCCTCTATGAGGAGATGGTCCTATCAATGATTGACAGCCTTCCCTCTATGAGGAGACAGTCGTAACAGTGATTGACAGCCTTCCCTCTATGACTGTGTATACAGAGAGCTGTCAATCACTGATAGGACCGCCTCCTGGACCTCAAAGCCCAGAATGAGGAGGAAATTAAATGAATGAAATACAATGGGATAGGCATAAGGCCATCCTTCATATAAGATAGGGCCAGGGGCTATTCATAGTATTCAGTATATTGGGCAGACTAGATGGGCCAAATGGTTCTTATCTGTCGACACATTCTATGTTTCTAAGTTTCACAGAATAATTTCCCATAAAACTTTATATCAATCTGCTCAGCTCCTCCTGCTCTATAACACGGTGCCAGTTGCTTAAATTGCATTTTCATAGTGACAGGTTCCCTTTAAACTCAGCGACTGGAAAAACCTGTTCATTTCTGCATAATGTTGGAATAAATTTGCATTATTAGAAGGAGAGAGACCGAGTCCTTTATTAAGTACCGTGACTTTTTCTGCGGATAATGTTTGATTAAACATATTAACTGCTAGATCAGTCTGAGGTGGTACAACTGGATTTAACCCGTTAGTGACCACGTGACGTATATATTTCTCGCTTGGTCACAGGCTTTATGCTGGAGCACTGTATAAATGCACTCTAATCAGGTGGGCACAGTAGCTGTGTCCAGGCTCAGACTGCCCCACAGGGGTACAAGTGAATCCCCTGGTGGGCCCCTGAGCTAGGTGAGCCCCTACTGCACTACATACAAATATTCAGTGTACAGCACCTCAACCAGCCTATGTTCATATAAAAGACCTAATAGAATATTAAAGAAACTCCCCAGTGTATTATTATAGACACGATCAGAGCTGAGATGACTTCTAGCTATAGAGGAAAGCTACCAGTGTCCTCTTCTCCCCAGGACCTACCTTCTCAGAGTTACTGCAGGGACCCCCATATTCCATCATCTGGTAGCATCACACATATTACTAACGGTACAGTCACTTCTCACATCTCAAAGTCATTGTTTCCGCAGAAGTCACTCTCATCATCCTCTACACTGTCACTTGCAAGTTGCCAAATTATTGCACCAACTGCCCCTGCCCCCATGTCCTACGACTAAAGACATATTTGATGTTGAAATTCTCTTTCATTCACTTTCCATTTGGCCCATGATGACTTCTTCCAGGCACAAATAGTCCCTCATAGTAATATAAAAGTCCCACCGTTAGCAATAATTCTCTCCCAGATTGCCTTCATTAGTAATAGTAACCCCTACAGGGCCTTCAATAATGATAATGCCCCCCAAGAGTGCACTGTCAGTAGTAGTGCCCTCTGTAGTGCACCCAATATTAATCTAGCCTCTTTATATTGCCCACAGTAGTAATAAGGCACCTTATAGTATTTCCAATATTAATAATATCCCCCTGTAATGAACTCAGTAGTAATAAGCCCCCCTTTAGAGCTCCCAGTAGTAGTAAGGCTCCTCTATAGTGCCCCCAGTAGTTATAATGTCCCCTATAGTGTCCCCTGTATTCAAAATACCCCCTTTTGAACCTCACGTCATTATGTAGTATTGCATGGGTTAAACCCTGCTTTCTTGTTTGTGCAGCTGCTTCTAATGTGCTAATCAGATTCTGCTATATATGATGTGCTGTCTGTCTCATTCTGTGCCTGAGCAATAGGTTTACTAGTCTGCTAGTCCCTGTCAAGGAATGCTGTATCTGATAGTCTGTCCAATTCCTGGATTCTGACCTGACCTTTGCCTGATTGCCATATTGACCCTTTGCTGCCTGTCCTGACTTTGGAACTGTTTCTCAGATTTTCATGTACTTTGCCTGCCCTAACCTCGGCCTGTTACTGTGAGTTTTTGCCTGATCTCTCAGTGCGTGAAACATGGGTCAGCAGCCAGTCAGTGTTCTGTTGTATTCCCTGCAGCTAAAACTAGATCGCTGTATAGGGGTTAAAGCGTAAAAACCAGGGAGACGCCAGGATAACGCCTTTAGCCCAAAGGCAATTCTGTGGTTCGCATACACTGTCCATAAAACAGTCAACGATGTAGAAATGATTGATGGCCACTTGAATAAAAATTTATGAAATAATTTAGATTACAGTTCTGTAGGCAACATTGTTGACCACTAGATGGCGCTGCACCTCACTCATCAAGTAGTTCAGGTAGTTTTGCAGCGTTATTCTCTTATGTTTCTACAGAATTAGTTCAGATGCAGCATATTTTATTTTATTTCTACAGTGTGAAATTTCACACAAGACAGTGCCGCAAAGTGATGATTTTTCGATCGGATTTACACTGTAAATAAAAAAAATAATGGGACGACAGCTTTTGTCCATACGCTTTGTTAGAGTAGAGTGCCTGTATGGAACTGGTATCTGACCGCTATATGATCACTGTATAGTGATGTTATCCAGTTGCAGTATATTACATAGGTTTTTGATTAGTGTTGTGGTTCAGTAATAGTTCATAGCATTATTTAACCCTTTCCCACCTAGAGGGTGTGTTGGGCTTTATGCCTAGAGCTAAATTCTCTGTTTAGTCTTTCTTATTATTTAATCGGTCTTATTATTTGTACTGTATAAGCAGACATGCTGAGAAGATGTGGATCATGTCTTCTCTGCAAGGTGGCAAGCCCTCACTATATAGGTAAGCCCTCTAACATCATAACTGATGTCATGGGGCTCCTTAGATATTGTCCAAATGCATTAACTCTGTGTTGAGGATTCATTTAGTGACACGTACACGTATATGAACCAGTGTATTAGCTCGTTAATTTACAGGGTTTGGGCCAGAAGGGGTTGATCACTCTATGGTAGTATTATTCAAACACTATATGGCGGTAGTATTTGGTTATAGCATGATGGTATCATGTAATGATCATATCGAGGTATTATTTGGTAACTGTATGACTGTACTGACCTTAGAAACACTCCTTCTATTAGAATGGAATAAAACTGCTTAACATCACAATTAGTGGACCATTATGGGACAGAGCTGCGCGTAGGCCATGTTGCCCACGACTGACATTGCTGGTCTAGGAAGAGGCCACATCGCTAACTGGAGCACCACAGTCTCTTCAAACAACTGATCAGCGGGGGTGCCAGGTGTTGGACCCCCACCTTTTAGATATTGATGACCTATGTTGAGAATACACTGTCATTATCAAAATCTCGGACAACCCCTTTAAACTGCATGATGAACAATGTGGGAAAAAATGCAAAAAACAGGATTTCATTCCCCCACAAAAAATTTAAAAATATGAATACGTACATCTGATATACTCCAAAATTGTATCAGTAAAAAAACTTCCTTGTGTCCAGCAAAAAGAAACCCATATACAGCTAGTGATCCAGAGGGTAAAGTAACATGGTAGATATGGAGCATCGTAAATTGCAAAGAAAGTTAATAAACGTTAGTAAGTTAGATGTACTCCAAAATTGTTCTATTAAAAAAAGTCATTCTTCTAATATCAAACACTCATATGGGTACATTGATAAAAAAAATAACAACAAAATTATGGTGCTTGGAATGTGGCAGTATTAAAAAAAATATTCTATGAGCTGTGTTATTATTGTGCAACAGTATTAAAACATAAAAAAACTACATGTAATTGTAATTGCTGGCTGGATTCATTTTTCCATCACGTTATACAGTACACTGCTCGTTTTCCATGGTTACGACCACCCTGCAATCCAGCAGTGGTGGTCGTGCTTGCACACTATAGGAAAAAGCACCAGCCTATGTGCGCTCCGATGGTCCCGGCCACCTGAGAGGCTGGCGCTTTTTCCTATAGTGTGCAGGGCACGGCCACCACTGATGGATTGCAGGGTGTTTGTAACCATGGAAACAAGCCTTGTATAATGTGATGGAAAAATTAATCCAGCCAACAAAGAAAGCAATATCTAGATAATAAATGCCACTTGCTGAAGTGAGACAACCCCTTTAATGCCATAATAAGCTTGGTTCTTAAGGGGGTTACATATATTGTTGGGCCACAAAGAAGGCACTGTTACTGTGTGTGACCTAAAGGGGGCAGTATTACCATGTGGAGAACAAACAGGGGTACTTTTACTATTTGGGCCACAGTCAGGACCACTATAACTGTTTGGGTCACTATCAGACGCTATTGTTTTGAGGGTTACTATTGAGTTGCGACTGGTAGATGTCATCAAGGCAGTCTGGGCCAGATAGCGAGGAAAAGGTGGAGCTGACAACTTCAATTGGAGGAGATGTCACCTGGAAGTTCAATCCTTTTCAATTGATGTTTAAACCAATACTAATAGAAAACATACACATATATATCTCATGCTCTATAGGTGTATGTCACCTACAAGCAATTAGAACATTACCTACAATAAAAAAAAAACTGTGCTAACTAGCCAAATCCCCAAAATAAATGCATAAAAAATGAGTACTGCAAAACAAAAAGGGTGATAAGCTTGGATCACATAACAGAACTATAATCACAGTAATTTGACAACAGCAGGACATAGACTCCCCACCAAATAGCCACCCACAGAAAAAGTGCATTAGTGCATAAATATTACACTGGCATATATGGGAGAAGGTGTCAAATATTGTGGTGACCAGCATGTATGGCGTCCAACTCAATGCATAATTTTGCATGCTGAGCGCAGAGCTGTGTCCTTGCATGTACATATTATATACACTACTTACTAAAGCCTTACCATTTTCAGAATAGAGGTTTTTTATGCTTAGAAAGCTAATACATATTACTACTTTAGGCTACATTCAAATTTAATGCCGCGCTCATGTTGCGGACTGCAAATTATGGGTCCTAAAAACATGCATCTTTTGAACTCCGGATCTTGGTGCAGACTTATTGTATTTAATGGATCCGCGATCCGCAAGATACAGGGACCTGGAAGCCCAGCACAGATGCATGGACCTGGAAGCCCACGGAAGGGCTTTCATGTGTTTCCATGGGCTTCCGGGTACCTGCCTTTGTGTTGCAAAATATAGGATGTCTTATCTTTTGCTGCATCATGTGGATCACAGACCCATTGAAGTCATGATTCTGAGTTCACACGGTCAGTGCCTGTGTTTTGCAGACCCATGATTTGTGGTCTGCAACAAGGGCATGACGGCACCATCATCATGTGAATGTACCCTTATTCACAAGCACAACATGTGATTACAAAGAAACCATTAATATTAGCTTTCAAAGTATAGAAAACCACTCTTCTCAGTATGGTAAGGCTGTAGCATGGAGGTAGATGGTCAGCTTTGATTGTAGAAGTTCTAGGTTCAAATCCCAGGAGCGGCTTCTAGATTTTATTCTTCAGTTATTATCTTTCTCCCTCATGGGTTGAATGGGCCAAAGCAATCCATTCCGCTATAAAGAAATGGTGGTGATGGGTTTACACGATCTGCCATTCTTTTTTTTTTTTTTTTTATAAACTACTTATGCAGCACCAGAATGCTTTGGGAACTCGCATAACCATGACCCCCTCCAACAACAAACCTGGAACACTAACCAGCCTAGAACCATGTCGTACCCCTAACAAACAAAACATAAAAAACGGTCATGGGGCCCCCGGAGCCATGAGGCCAGATCAGTCATAGGGCCCCCAAAGACAGAGGGATGACGTTGCGGTGACGATAAGTAATTAAATGTAAGCCGGACCTGATGGCATATGAAGCGACTTGAATGATTAGATTGGCTAGAAGGTGGCCTAAGGAAGATGACTGCCAACAGGCGTTAAAAATATAGACCTTAGTAATCCGAAGCACGTGCATACATAAAACACTAACCACCGCGAACCATAAACGTAAACATGAAATTGAAACAGAGATGGGAGAAAAAACAAGAGCCTGAGGCATTGCAAGTTCGCTAAGAGAAGTCTCTTATCGTGACAAACAAACAGCTTGTGAAAACATAGCAGGAAACCTACTGGCCCACTGACCTCTGCTGAGGAGCTGTTTGGTGAACTGGGGCAGGAGACCAATCTGAGTGAATACGAACCAGAAGTAAAAGGAGATCAGTCTGAGTGAATATGAACCAGGATTAAAACAGAAAGTAGGCCTATGGAATGTAACAGACCACTGAGGAAGGGAACGTAAGCCTGAAAAGAACGCAGTTATGTTTGTCAGGAGATAGGTACCAGAGCGGTGGGTGCAGACTGCCCCGGTGAGATTGAGCAAAACCATGACGTAGCAATGAACAGGAGAATGCAGCTTTGAGTGGGAGCAGAGTACAACACATGATGTAACAACAAATGGGTGAATGCAGCTTTGGATGTGAGTGGTACCTAAAAAACATGGTATGGGCGCAGCTCTGAGTATGGGTAGCGCATGAAAAGCATGGTATAAAGCAGACGTATAAATGCAACCTGAAAGTGAGCAGAGTATTGACGTGATGCGAAAGCAGACACGTGGACGCAGCTCTAGTAGTGAAATGAGTATAGGACAAGATGTGAAAGCAGACATGCGGACGCAGCTTTGGATGTGAACAGAATATTAACTTGATGTGACAGCAGACATGGAAAGCGGCTTTGGTGAGTGGGGTATACGACCTGGTGTAGCAGTAGAAGTGTGAACACAACTTTGGGTATAAACAAAGCAGGAAAATTCGTATAAATGCAGCTCTGGGCGTGAGTGGAGCAAGGTGGGAACACCAGGGTGGTGCATCCAGAGCATGAAAACGGAGTAACAGTAGCAGCTATGGCTGTAAGCCGAGTATACGACATGTAATAACAGGTGTGTAATACGGATCCGGCTGTCGGCTGGGGACGGAATGAGATGTAACAGCCAACAGGTGAATGCAGCTTGAATGTGAGACCAATCTGAGTGAATACGAACCAAGAGTAGAAAAGTGCAAGACAGTAAGGACGTGCGGATGCAGCATAAGACATGAAATAAAAGCCGAAAGTGTAAATGCCGCTCAGGATAACAGCAGAGCATGAAAGTGCGGCAGGGAAATGGAGCAGTGAAATACATGATGTCTAAAGATGGGGGGAGGGGGGGAGACACGTGGCAAGGAACAGCTACAGCAAGAGGCCTGAACAATAACAGCTGCGTCCGATCTCCAAACATGACGTCACGTGCAGCCCGGGTAACTCTTTACAGCAAACCGGCTGAAGTAACCTTTCATACGAGACGAACGAAGCAAAGTGAAACTTGTAAGATTTATAGGAACTAACTCCTATTATCAACAAACAAAGTTGAAAAGAAAATATAAGTATTTAGGCCCAACGAGCAAACCTGAGGTAGCAGATTCTGAGGCAAAGCCTCCCGTTTGCTAGCAAAGTCGGGAGGAGAGACGGCCCCGGCCCAACCTACTTACATAGTATGGCGCGTGCCTACTACGGTAGCAGAGAGCAAAATAACAAGCTCCATGCTGCAAAGAAAGACTCCTACCACCAGAGAAGCTAGTTTGCTAATGACACCCAGCAGCAGCTGTGCACCTGAGAACACACACCTGTGAGTGAGGCTGTGGCTCGTATATGAAGAGTTTCCGCCCCTCCCACAAATGCAGGCTGACTAATCAGCCTTAGGGCTCATTCAGACGGCCGTATGCTGTCCGCAAAAATACTGAATGCTATCCGTTTTTTTGCGGATCCGCAAAAAAACGGATCCGCAAAAAAACGGATAGCATTCAGTATTTTTTCGGACCCATAGACTTCAATGGGGCCATGTCCTGATTTTCACGGACAAGTATAGGACATGTTTCATTTTTTTTGCGGATCCGCAAAAAAACGGATAGCTATCAGTATTTTTGCGGACAGCATACGGCCGTCTGAATGAGCCCTTACCAACACATATATACACTGCTCAAAAAAATAAAGGGAACACTTAAACAACACAATGTAACTCCAAGTCAATCACACTTCTGTGAAATCAAACTGTCCACTTAGGAAGCAACACTGAGTGACAATCAATTTCACATGCTGTTGTGCAAATGGGATAGACAACAGGTGGAAATTATAGGCAATTAGCAAGACACCCCCAATAAAGGAGTGGTTCTGCAGGTGGTGACCTGACCACTTCACTTCTCAGTTCCTATGCTTCCTGGCTGATGTTTTGGTCACTTTTGAATGCTGCCGGTGCTTTCACTCTAGTGGTAGCATGAGACGGAGTCTACAACCCACACAAGTGGCTCAGGTAGTGCAGCTTATCCAGGATGGCACATCAATGTGAGCTGTGGCAAGAAGGTTTGCTGTGTCTGTCAGCGTAGTGTCCAGAGCATGGAGGCACTACCAGGAGACAGGCCAGTACATCAGGAGACGCGGAGGAGGCCGTAGGAGGGCAACAACCCAGCAGCAGGACCGCTACCTCCGCCTTTGTGCAAGGAGGAACAGGAGGAGCACTGCCAGAGCCCTGCAAAATGACCTCCAGCAGGCCACAAATGTGCGTGTGTCTGCTCAAACGGTCAGAAACAGACTCCATGAGGGTGATATGAGGGTCCGACGTCCACAGGTGGGGGTTGTGCTTACAGCCCAACACCGTGCAGGACGTTTGGCATTTGCTAGAAATCACCACGATTGGCAAATTCGCCACTGGTGCCCTGTGCTCTTCACAGATAAAAGCAGGTTCACACTGAGCACATGTGACAGACGTGACAGAGTCTGGAGACGCCGTGGAGAACGTTCTGCTGCCTGCAACATCCTCCAGCATGACCGGTTTGGCATTGGGTCAGTAATGGTGTGGGGTGGCATTTCTTTGGAGGGCCGCACAGCCCTCCATGTGCTCGCCAGAGGTAGCCTGACTGCCATTAGGTACCGAGATGAGATCCTCAGACCCCTTGTGAGACCATATGCTGGTGCGGTTGGCCCTGGGTTCCTCCTAATGCAAGACAATGCTAGACCTCATGTGGCTGGAGTGTGTCAGCAGTTCCTGCAAGATAAAGGCATTGATGCTATGGACTGGCCCGCCCGTTCCCCAGATCTGAATCCAATTGAGCACATCTGGGACATCACGTCTCGCTCTATCCACCAACGTCACGTTGCACCACAGACTGTCCAGGAGTTGGCAGATGCTTTAGTCCAGGTCTGGGAGGAGATCCCTCAGGAGACCGTCTGCCACCTCATCAGGAGCATGCACAGGCGTTGTAGGGAGGTCATACAGGCACGTGGAGGCCACACACACTACTGAGCCTCATTTTGACTTGTTTTAAGGACATTACATCAAAGTTGGATCAGCCTGTAGTGTGTTTTTCCACTTTAATTTTGAGGGTGACTCCAAATCCAGACCTCCATGGGTTAAAAAATTTGATTTCCATATTTTTTTTTTTGTGTGATTTTGTTGTCAGCACATTCAACTATGTAAAGAACAAAGTATTTCAGAAGAATATTTAATTAATTCAGATCTAGGATGTGTTATTTTTGTGTTCCCTTTATTTTTTTGAGCAGTGTATATATATATATATATATATATATACACACACACATAATTTAAATGTTAATTATGCAGGTGTATTGTTTTCCTACATTCCTACTGTCAGAGCTGATCCCTGGGGAACGCTGCTGCCAGAGATCAGCGGTGGCAGAAGATCAAATAGGCAAGGAGAATTGTAAAAGCTTAGCTTTTTATATGACCTAGTACACATGTAGGGAGGCAGCAGCTAAGGCAGAGAGAGGAGAGGCAGGCTGAGGGGCCTTTCTCCAGACTACACATTTACTTATATACTTTGCTGTAACTTTGCTTCCTTTCACAATCCAGTAACCACCTTCTCTCAAACAGCTTTGGGTAAAGCTTCTTCTATGATGCAAGGATATGTTGTGGTAGTGATCAATAATCAATCTTGTGAAGGTAGAGTTTTTGGGTAGAATTGCTGGATGCTTCACTCTGCTAGGTAACAATGCATTTTCCAGTCTCCCTCCCACCTTCAGTATACCATCCTGCAGAACAAGATTAAGCTTGTACAATGGGTGGTTGTTTGGAAGCCTTTTAGGTTCTTGACTAAGGCTCTTCAACTCCTCACTGTAGAATCTCTGTTGAATGAGTCTTATGACTGTTTCTTCAGCTTTCATTCTTTCTTCTACATTCAACAATTCCTTCTTTCTGATTCCCTTTGCCAAACGTTGAATTCGAGCTACTACGTTTATGAGTGTATTCCATTTTGAACATCTAGCTAGTCTTTCAAGTATGTCATTTTGACACTTGGCAGCAGTGCTCAATGTTTGTACAACTTTTACTTCTGGATAACCTTTACTGGGCGTGATTTCCTTTTCCCAAACGAACTCTGGGCCTGTGAACCAATTAGAATTTTTCAATTCTGTTATATTCAGGCCTCTTGAAGCATGATCTTGCTGGGTTATGCTTTGTGCCAATGTGATGCCAATGTTCCGGATTTGTTATTTCCCGAATTTTCTCAACTCTGTTGGCGACAAAAATATGGAATCTTCGAGCTTCCTTGTTTATGTATCCTAGGACAACTTGTGAGTCTGTCCAAAAAAATTCTTCATCTATTTTTAATTCCAATTCTTCTCTCAGAAACTAGCTTATTGATGCTGAAGCTACGGCTGCTGTCAGTTCAAGTCATGGTATTATCTGAATACTGGTATATTCAACTCTGGCCTTTCCCATAACCAGGGCACAGTGTATCTTTTCTTCTCCTATTACTCTGATGTAGGAGCACTGACCATAGCCATAACTACTGGCATCTGAAAAATTATGAAGTTCTATTTTCTTGTACTTTCCGAAATTCTGAGGTACAAAACATCTGGGTATCCAAACTTCTCTCAAGTTTTGCAAGTCTCTTATCCAACTCTCCCACCTTGGCCTCAAATTGTCCCATCCCAACTTCTGTCTGCATAATTCTTGCAGTATTTATTTTGCTCTGAGGATTACTGGGGCCAAGAATCCCAATGGATCAAATATAGAAACCACTGCGGAAAGAATGGTTCATCTAGTTGCAACTTTCTCTTCAATAGATACTTCAAAGAAGAATTTGTTATTCTCTACATTCCATCCCAATCCAAGTACGTTCTGAACTGGAAGATGATCATAATTGAGATCTACATTCTTCATGGTTGCTGCACGTTGAGAGTCACTGATGGATTCCAGTAACTTTCTGTTGTTTGAGATGAATTTGTGAAGGCGCAGGTTTCCTCTTGCGCATAACTCTTGGCTTTCTTTTACTAGTTTGATTGCAGATTCTGTAGACTCTAGACTTATGAGACCATCATCTACATGAAAGTTTTTCTTCTGTAAATTTGCTGCTGATGGGCAATCCTTTTCATTCTGATTAGCCAGGTACTTCATACCATAATTGGCGCAACCGGGAGATGATGCTGCTCCAAACAAGTGTACTTTCATACTGTATTCTGCTGGCTCTGTATCTGTATCTCTGTCCTCCCACCATAGAAACCTCAGGAAGTCTCTATCTTCATTTTTCACATGAAACTGGTGGAACATCTTTTCAACGTCACACATGACCGCTACGGGATACTTTCTGAATCTACAGAGTACTCCAGGCAGAGCGTTTGTAAGATCTGGTCCTTTTAGTAGATGATCATTGAATGCAACACCATTGTACTTTTCTGAGCAATCAAATACTACTCTAATCTTATCTGGTTTCTTTGAGTGGTAAACACCTTGATGTGGGATGTACCACACTTCTTCTTTAGGTTGGTTATTAACTTCCTCTTCATGTCCTTCTTCCCATCTTTTTCTTCAAACATTTCAATTTTGCTAGGGCAAGATTTCTGTTTTTTGGCAGATGAGGTCGTTCTCTAAATGGTAAGGGCATTTCAAGATGACCTTGTAGATTCTGCTGAATACTTTCTTCTTCTGTGTACAAACTTTATGTCTTCTTGAGATACACTCTTTTCTTTAGAACTTATGTCTGCAAAGTCGGATTCAAGGATCTTGATTACTTTCGCTGGACTAACAGTTGGTAACTCTTGGACAGATATTCGATCACACAATCCTGTCACCTGTCTTGAGTTTGCAACTGCTGTTTTCCTCAAACAACAACCCATCCTAGATCAGTTTGAACAGCGTAGGGTTCACCCTTTCCTCCTGTGATTACCTTTCATGGTACCAAGGATTCGGGACAATCGTAGCCTATCAACAGTCCAACACTAAACTCCTTCAGCGGGGACATTTCATGTTCCTCCTTTTAGAATTTGAAATGCACACTGGTACAACCATTGATGTGCCATTGCTTTCTCCTTCTCTCATTCTGCAAGAGAATACCGATACTTTCTTTCCTTCCTCAGTATCTTTAGGTAATGAGGATTTATCTTTCTTTGGACGTTCTTCATGTAGTGTGGTGTAGGATGGTATCCATTGCAAACGCTGCATGTTGCCTTTTTCTTACACTCCTTAGTAACATGGCCTTTTCTTAGGCATCCGAAACACAGTTGGTTCTCAAGTACAAATTTTTCCTTTTCTTCCGGGGATTTCGCCTTTAATTTTTGGCACTTATGTATGGAGTTTTTCTCTCCACAGAACATACACTTGAAGGTAGTCTGAAGATTTGTCGGTTCTGTCTCTCTACTGATCCCAGTAGTGAATTTGAACTTGCTCTTGTAGGTATCTAGACCTTTAGCTGCTGTGTTGGTTGCAAAGCTAGTTGCTCTTGCACGTCCTATCTCTCTTGCAGGCCTTTCTTCTAAGGATTTTAAGACGTAAGATGATGTTACTGGATTACATGCTATCCATGCTTCCTTATTGATGAACTCAGAGAACTCTTTAAAACTTAGGAAGTTCTTGCCCACATCTAACTGTTCAGTCACATAGTGATTCCATCTAGAAGCCACTTCTTCAGGTAGCTGAGTTAGCATCCTGTGGTTTTCTAGATAGTCGTTCAGTACTTCCAGTCCTTGAACGTGTGGGATGGCATTGCTGCATGCTTGCAAGAAGTCACCTTACTCTTGGAGTCTGAAGTTTTCTTTAGGACCTATTTTAGGCCAGTTATTAAATTTCTCTCTAAAAGCTCTTTGTACTAAGAAAGGATGACCATATCTTGGATTTAATTTTTCCCAAGCTTGCTTGTAGGCTTCTTCGTCTTTTCTATAGAAGTTACCTTCAAGAACTTTCTTTGCTTCCCCACCAACATATTTCTGAAGGTAGAATAACTTGTAAATTGGACTGAAGCAATGATGCTCAATGATCATTTCAAAACTTGCCTTCCACTCTATGAACTTCAGTACGTCTCCTGAAAATACAGTGGGTTCCGGCACGTGAAGTCTAGCGAGGACTGTTCTCTGTTGTCCTGTTGGGACAATAGTTGTAACACTCTCCTGAGCATTGCCGTGACATCTAGGAAAATAATCATCTGGTTCTATTTTCTCACTTAGTTCTGAATTAGGTAAGTCCTTTTCTTTATCTTTTCTGGAAGAGATAGAGGGTAAATTCACACACCTTTTTCCTAACACTGGACTAGGCCTCTCTTTGTTTTTATGAGCAGGGATGGAAGGATAATAACTTATTTCCTCACTACAAGCTGGAGATTTAATTTCATTCTCTTGAGCGTTTGAAGGAAAATAGGAGTCTTTTTCTTCCCTTAGTACAGATTTGAACCTATGACTACACTGACTCATATCTTCCTCATGTACTCTGAGTCTGGCTTCTATGATCTTAACTTCTTTCTGCCTTTCCAGACTTTTCATCTGTTGGCGCTGTGCTTCCATTTCAGCTTCCATTTGATGGTGCTGTGCCTCCTTTTCAGCTTCCATCTCATGGCGTTGTGCATCCTTTTCAGCCATCAGTTGGCGCTGAGCCTCGATCTCATCTCAATTTCTGCTCTCTTGACAGCAAGTTGTTCAGCTAATTCCATTCTTTTGGCTGAAGTATTTGAGGACTCTGATATGTGGGTGGCACTTCTGCTAGCGAAGGAAGTCACACTTGAGATTGTGGTTCCCCATAAGGACCTAGCATAGTCTCTCATAAAAAGCTTGTTCATTCTACTTCTTGCTTTTACTTCATCATAGTTTGCTGCAGATGATAGTTCTCTCATGAGCTTTACTAGATCTTTAGTGACTGCAGTACATGTGTCCATGTTCCTTACAATGCCTTGGGAAGGTGTCGTAAGTGACTGCAGGTTGACATATGCTGCCATAAGCTCTGATTCAGATTCTTCTACCGTCTCTACCATATCACTCAAGTTCCTTTTTATACTTTCTTGCTTTAGCTTTCTACGAATGTCTTTAAAGGGTTTCTACCACCAGAAATACTGTTATGTAGCTGACTGACATTAGCGATGCGCTAATGTCAGCACTACATAACAGTATGTCTCTAACATTAGTCCCTGCAGCCGTTTTTGTAAAAAAAGCACTTTTATTATATGCTAATGAGCTTCTAGGTGCTATGTGCACCTAGAGGCTCCGTCTACTCACGCTTTATCCCGCCCAGGTCCCCTGTTCTGCCCGCCCAGCTCTTCTTGATTGATGGCACGGTCCACCGCATCGTTGCCGAAATCCCGCGCCTGCGCCGTTCATTTCTGTCTTTGGCGCAGGCGCAGTGAGTGAATGATGCGCTCCTAGTTCCGGATTCCTCACTGCGCCTGCGCCGACTACATCACAGTGCGGAAGCCGGCATCAGGAGAGCGGCCTTCACTCACTGCCGAAGACAGAAGTGAACGGCGCAGGCGCGGGATTTTGTCAACGATGCGGTGGACCGTGGCATCAATCAAGAGGAGCTGGGCGAGCAGAACAGGGGACCTGGGCGGGATAAAGCGTGAGTAGACGGAGCCTCTAGGTGCTGATTTTACGCCCACATAGCACCTAGAGGCTCATTAGCATATAATAAAAGTGCTTTTTTTACAAAAACGGCTGCAGGGACTAATGTTAGAAACATACTGTTATGTAGTGCTGACATTAGCGCATCGCTAATGTCAGTCAGCTACATAACAGTATTTCTGGTGGTAAAAGCCCCTTAATATAGGATTTCCACTTCTCATACATTCTGGCAAACTTTTTTCCTTTTAATGCTGCTTCTTGCTCCAAATTTTCCAGCATCTTTGGGGTCGGTTTTCTGGCACATGATAAACGTCTTAGTTCATCTGCTTGGGCTATATTTGTTTGAGGCAAGACTAATGCTGCAAACGAATCTTCTACCTCAGACAGGTTTCCTTGCTCTTCAACTTCTACTCTATCTATCTTCGTATCCCCTAACAGTGGCATGGTAATACTAGGCTCAGACATTTTACTTTAAATGCAGTACTGACAATGAATATGAATATTAAGAGTCCTTTTACTTTAAATGCAATACTGACAAATGCAGAAATAAATTACTTTTACTTTAAATACAACAGCGATAAATGCAGGCAATAAATGACTTTCACTTCAAATGCTTTAGAGTCCGTGTACTACAAACTGTCCTTTGTTTTTATATAAAGTCTCTTATTTCTGAACACAAAAAATGTAATTTTATGCCAAAGTCTATATGCAATGATAAGTAATAAAAGAAAAGCTCTGACCTTTTTCTGAAGAGCAGGATACTGCGATCTGAAGGTTGCTGGAACAAATGTCTGTCTCAAAGGAGTCTTGTATTTTCTTGATGTGATGCTCTGCACTGACCTGCGATGCTCTGTTTAGACTTGCGATGCTCTGCGCTGAGTTGCGATGCTCTGTGAAGACTTGCGATGATCTGTGATGACTTGCGATGCGCTGGCTTGGATACACTGCTGCAGGCTTTGGGCCTAGTGGCAAGAAACCTAGCTTGCTGCAGTAGTAGGTCTCTCCATGGATAGCGGTGCAGGCACTCTAGCTCTGGACTTTGGCATCCCACCATGCGTCTCTTTCTCTCTCTAGGGATTGCAGGAGGGTTGGCACTCTTTATCTGACTATCTTGCCTTTGCCGTTCTGACACTTTAAGAGTCGGCTGCAGTTCTATGGCCTTTATGGTAGTTCCGCTTAGTGTGTCTTTGCTTGCTCACTCAGGGAACAGTTGCTGCGTGGCGGTATATGCTGGCACTCCGCTGCTCTAATGCGCTCTTTACAAGTTGAAAGTTGAGGAGTGCTATCACTTCTCCCTCTGAGGGCTATAGGTCCACTGTGGCAAGCACAGCACTATAAAGTGCCTTTTGCGCTGTGGCATTAGAAGAATTTTAATATTTCTGACTTTTAGCCTAACCAGACTGGCTGTTACTCTGTAATTCCTCTAGCGCCATTCTATGGAAACAGTAGGTTTAAAGAGCACACCAAATGCTTGAAAATAACTTCTTTATTAACTTAAACTTTTCTTCATATATAACACTGCCGCCTCCGCAGCAGATAGTCCATGTACAAAACACATGTTGAAAAGATATCACAAAATGGCGGTATGCAGTTAGCAGTAACTATTTGCAGATTTGTTGAGTTTGATCTGGTATGGTTGTATGCAATTTGGATTGCAATATGTTTGTATGGTATTTGTAGTAGTTCACAGTTTGCAACTGTAGCTTGCAATTTGCAATTTGTATTTGTTCTTTGCAATTGTATGGTTGCAATTGGTGGAACTGTAAGTAAACACATATATATCTAGTTCAGTATACAGTCCTAAACACAATACTAATAATATGAACATTATATAACTGTTTTAAATACCTATATTGGCCTCTTGTTCTCATAAAACTCAGCTCTCAGTGGAGTGAATGTCTCTTCAGCTCTTGTCTCTGGTGAATAATGATTCTAGCAGCAGGAGCTGGGGGAATTCCCAGACAGGCTGTGTGTGAGGATGGCTGTGATTGGTGAAAACTCTTGCTGTGTGAGAATCTGGCTGTGATTGGTCTAGACTTCTGCCCAGCAAAAACAGATTAACACTTTGCTTTCTGTTGTTTCTGCTGTGTCACTGAGTCTACCTTTCATTACAAAATGAATCTTGAAGGCATATTATCTTTTTCTGCTTCTGCGAACACAAAATATATAAGTTATATGACATCCAAAAAATGATGTCACAGTAAATAACTCTGCTTTTGTCTCTAACACATAAACATAGGAACTGTATTAAGGTTATTAGCAGGTTTAGCTGTATACACATATGAGCTATACTAGCAACCTAGGACAGGTCCTAGCTGGCCAGCTACATGGGTTAACCATAATAAAAGGCTATAGCCTTAATACATTACTAACCTTGCTAGATTAATTAGAAAGCTAATACATATTGCTAATACCTATACTCTCCTCTCAACATTGTAAGGCTATAATAAGTAGTGTGTATGATATGTATATGCTATGAAACAGCTCTGCCCTCAGCATGCAGATATCTATCTCGGTCAATTAAGGGGAGGGGGAAGTGTACAGAGCACAGGGGTGTTACAAAAGCAGTGCTCCAAAGATTTAGCAACCCCTACCCCCAATGCTCCACCGTGCTCATTTGCATGTGAATAAAAACTCTCTATTTCTACAGCTGTTTAACATACAAGCAAAAGAAAAGTATCATTTTTATCAGCGTGATCAACCCTACCAGGCAGTATGCCTAATTTAATAGGGATGATCATGCTGACAGAAGCTCTTTAAATAAAAAAATTTAAATCACATATTAACCTATGTGTATGTGAATATTCTATGTAAATTTTTATTTTTATTTTTTATAAAAAAAAACAACTGGTGGATGGTCGAAGTCACCCCATGTCTGCTACCTCCTGTCCTGGTTCTTTAACTTCCTCTTTGGACTTTTAGCATGGCAGACAGTCTTTTTTTAGTCAAACGATCAAATCACTTTACAAATCGCTAATCAGACCACACATTGAGTACTGTGTACAGTTCTGGGCTCCTGTGAACAAGGCAGACATAGCAGAGCTGGAGAAGGTCCAGAGGAGGGCAACTAAAGTAATAACTGGAATGGGGCAACTACAGTACCCTGAAAGATTATCAAAATTAGGGTTATTCACTTTAGAAAAAAGACGACTGAGGGGAGATCTAATTAATATGTATAAATATATCAGGGGCCAGTACAGAGATCTATCCCATCATCTATTTATCCCCAGGACTGTGACTGTGACGAGGGGACATCCTCTGTATCTGGAGGAAAGAAGGTTTGTACACAAACATAGAAGAGGATTCTTTACAGTAAGAGCAGTGAGACTATGGAACTCTCTGCCTGAGGAGGTGGTGATGGTGAGTACAATAAAGGAATTCAAGAGGGGCCTGGATGTATTTCTGGAGTGTAATAATATTACAGGCTATAGCTACTAGAGAGGGATTATTGATCCAGGGAGTTATTCCGATTGCCTGATTGGAGTCGGGAAGGAATTTTTTATTCCCCTAAAGTGAGGAAAATTGGCTTCTACCTCACAGGTTTTTTTTTTTTGCCTTCCTCTGGATTAACTTGCAGGATAACAGGCCGAACTGGATGGACGAATGTCTTTTTTCGGCATTATGTACTATGTTACTATGTTACTATCACTGCCATCAGAGAGAGCATTGCACAGTACAGTAATCAGTGCAATGCTCTATTGTGAGCATTTTTATCTGGTCCCATGAGGAGAACAATTAAGTTGTTATAATTCTTTTAGATTCTACATCTACTGTTATCATGGGGATTACCCTTCAGACATCTTTACCTCACTGCAGCAGTAAATTGACAATGGATTGCCTATCTATAAAAGAGGTCTTACCATTTGTGCTCACTGCTACAGAAGAACAATATTTTGCAGGAAAAAGAAAACCAGCAAAAAAATGTTAAATAAAATCTATGAATATTGAGTTTAAAAATAATACTCTTTTCTGATGTAAGTGACCCTTTAATTTATCAATGGGCACCTGCTTTATACTGGCACTATGTGCCAACCCACAGTGTATGCTCAGTGTTTCCTATCGTCGGGTGGTGCACATGGGCAGTTTGAAGATAGTCGCATAATTTTATGTAGCACAACTTTTCTGTGTCTTGCTTTTTTAGCTGTACCTTTGACAGTTGTCTGTATTAGGGTCAATAAACTCCCACTCAGTCTCAGTTTAGGTCTCTGTGATCATATAGAGAGAGACACTTTTGATATGTTCACGTGATTCAGTGCTACATGGTGGCTCTTACTGCTGTGGTGTGCTTGTGGGTTGGTTAAATTAGACTAGAGACCCACTCATAATGATTGATGTAGTGGCCCCATGCCAAATTCTCAACCTAACCTTCTCCCTCCTAACATTACATACAGAACTACAAAACATACAGATTAATACAGCACCACATACCTCTTTCATCCAGTGACATCTCCTCTCTGATGTAGATTTTCTCTTTCCTTATCTTCTCCTTTCACACCAGACCACCATGATGATTTCTTTCAGCCACGTCTCGTCTCTGCTCTGAGTTTGACAAACAGACATCTTGGTTTCCTACTTTACCCATCATCCTCCCACCTTCTGAACACCCCATCCTGCCACCCCAACACTGTGCCAACTATGCTCCCCAATACTATACCGCAGAAAGAGTCCACCTGAAAATACTAGTACCATGCAGATATTGCCTCCTTCAATTATTATTGGCATGCAGTGCTGTAAAAAATAACTGCGCCCAGCAAATAGTGACCCTGACACTAATGGTGTAAACATAATGTGCCCCAAAAATAATTGTGCTAAGCTGATACTGTTTCAGGGTGCCCCCCACAGTAATAGTGCTCCCCAAAGTCCCACCAATAGTAATAATTCTCTGCCAGAGTGCACTTAGTAGTGATAGTGACCCTACAGTGCCCCCAACATGTCCCCACTGTGCCCCAGAAATAATAATGCTCCCTTAGTGGACATAATAGTAATCATGTTCCCCATAGTCCCCCAGTAGTAATAAAGCCCACCCTAATGTCTCCCAGTAGTAGGAATTCTACTTATAATGTGAACAGTAGAAAATGACCCCTTATAATGTGGGCTATTACAAATAATACCCCCTTATAATTGGAAAGAGATGTCTCCAATCTCAAGAGATGTTCAAGAGAAATGGGAGGCCACCAGAGGTAACTTTCAAATGTCATAGTAAAAGGTCTAAATACTTATGTCCATACAAAATGTTAGTTTTTTCTAAATTAAGAAAAACTTCTAAAATTCAGTTTTCACTTCCTCATTATGGGGTATTGAGTGCAGGATGATGGGGAATACTTTTTTTAATTTAAATTTTAGCACAAAAAGTGAACTGCAGACAGCATGATATAAACAGGTTTAGGGTTATCTTCTGTCTGCCAACGTTTTACTTACAAAGGCACTCATGATGTGGGGCTCTCAAAGAGTTGTCCTTCATTCTTTCAGGTCATGTAGCCCTCAGCACCAGCATGGACTGGAGTTCTGGTCTACTCCATCTGTCATTCTGATGTGGGCTCTGCAGATTTTGTTTTTCCCTTTTCTTTGAAGATCCTTATTTTTACCTTAGTTGTGTGTTTGAGGTTATTATCCTGCCGCAGAATGAAGTTGGGACTTATCAGACGCCTTCCTAATGGTTTAGCATTTTTGTGACCGGAACAAACTTTAGTGAAGAAGTGCAACTTGTTATGGGGGCACTGTGGCTACTACTATCATCGGGTCACTATGGCTAGTACCTTTTTAGGGGGCTCTGTACTGGGGGCAATTTGGTTACTACTGTTATGGGGTTACTATGGCTTCTGCTGTTATAGGGTCACTATGGCTAGTACCGGTTAAGAGGGCACTGTTGCTTGTACTGTGGCTATTACTATTATGGGAGCAATATGGTTACTACTGTTATGAGGTCACTATGGCTAGTACTGCTGCTTTAACTTTTATAGGAGCAGTGTTCCTACTACTGCTATTATAGGGGCAATTAGTACCTGCTAAGGGGACACTGTTATGGGGGTATTGTTCCTAATACTATTATACTGTAGAGCAATTAGTACCTGGTAAGGGGGTACTGTTGTCCCTGCTTTTATGGGGTACTGTTCCTATTATTATTATGGGGACAGTTTGGTTAATACTTTTGTGGAGTCACTGTGACTGCTACTATTATGGGGCTGGTACCTGTTAAGGGGACACTATTGCTTCTGCTGTTATGGGGTACTCTTCCTATTACTATTATGGGGGCAATTATTACCTGGTAAAGGGGCACTGTTGCTTCTACTGTGATTGGGTACTGTTCTTACTACTATTATAAGGATATCAGGTTACTTTATAGGTTCACCATGGCTACTTCTGTTATGGGGTCTGTATGGCTAGTGTCTGTTAATTGGGCACTGTTACTTCCATTACTATGGGGGTTCTGTGGCTGTAACTGTATGAGGGCACAGTAATGGAAATGGTGTATTATTGTAAGTAACTGCAGAATTTTTATTTTACAGTATGTATATGAATTGGACCTTTGGTTTAGTTTGGCTGTGAAGCAGTAACTATAAGAACCACCAGGTGACAGTGCAGCACTGCTAAAGTTTTATTCCTTTGCACAATGTAACAGTACACGCCCAGGTTATTAGAATATTATTGCATTTTTAATTAAAGGTGTGAAAGTTAATCTCTTGCTGTTCTTCAGCTGTTAGTTTAGAAAGTACCCGCTATGCATAGCAAATAATTCGATTAATAAGTCACATGATCACTGCGCGCTGTGTGCATGAATACAATAAGTGTACACCATACTGACTTAAACACATTTGCCATCTTTCAGATTGTGTTTTTAAAGGCGTCGTCCAAGAATGAAGACCAACCCACAGGGTAGGTGACAAGTGTGTGGATGCAGGGGGCCCCTCTGGCCCCTTGAAAGTGAGACAGTCCTGTGTTGATTCTGGGACAACCCCTTTAAGTTAATTCCTATGAATGTTTTAAGTATCAAATCTTAAAGGGGTTGTCTCACTTCAGCAAATGGCATTTATCATGTAGACAAGGTTAATACAAGACCCTTACTAATGTATTGTGATTGTCCATATTGCTTCTTTTGCTGGCTGGATTCATTTTTCCATCACATTGTACATTTGCTGAAGTGAGACCACCCCTTTAAGATTATATCTCCTGGCAGCCATCACAATGCATGGTTAACACTAATACACTGAATCAATTGGTTAAAAAGGATGTGTTACCTCTCCTGACATGGCTGTTTTAGTAACTACTTGCATTCCCCATGTAATAACAATTCTGGAGCATCTGTTCTTATGGCTCTATGTTGGGCTATTCCTCTGTTATTTCTATTAGAAGTTATGAATGAATTGCTATCAGCTTGTAGTAAAGGTACAGATGGGTGTTACCAGTTGAAGGTGTGTCCGTGCACCAGCAGCACTGATTGGACAGAGACAGACACACCTAATACTGGTAACACCCAGCAGTACCTTTACTGCAGACGGAATAATACAGGAACTGCACAACATAGAGCCATAAGAATAGATGCTCCAGAATGGTTATTACATGGAAAATGCAAGTAGTTACTAAAACAGGACTGCCAGGAGAGGGGACGGGTCCTCTTTAACTTACTTATTAGGGAGGTCATGAGCAATTCATTGGTTTGATGGATCAACTTTAACCCAGCGCTAAACCACAGACAAGTACGGTATATCCCCCCCAAAAAAGAATAATAGGGTAGGTATTTTTTTAGGTGATGCAAATTGTACCAGGGTTGGACTGACAACTCATGGGGCCCCCGGGCAATAGGAGATTATGGGGCCCCTGTGTCCCGCCCACCCTCAAGTCACACCCACACAGCCCCACACACATATTGCACAGCCCACATCACCTACACTTGGTACAGAATTTCTCTTTACCATCCCCCCACCTTCTCCAACCACCCAGCACCTTTACTCACATAAAACAAGTAATATATATAATATAGCTTACAGTGAATGACTGTAAATACTTCCAGTTCTAAAGACTCCAGCGGCTCAGGATCAGTGCTCTGGGCTCAGGCTGGAAGTGGGCACCGCTCTGCAGGAAGGAGATCTATAAGCGGCACCTAGGTTTTAGAGGGGGACAATATGAAAAAAACTTTTTTTTATTACACCTCAGGTCAGACCCCGAATGTAAATAAGACCCCAATAAGACCTCAAATCCGACCTCAGCTCAGACTCCAATATAAATTACCCCCAATCAGACCTCAGATGAGAGCCCCATGCCTCTCATCAGCCCCCATTATCAGCCCTTATGCCTCTCAGCCCCCATTATGCCTCTCATGCATTTGTGAGTGCGCACCGCACGCCCCCCCCCCTTGCCTCTGCGCCAACACCCTCCCCCCTTCCTTGCCTCACATTATACATGTTTGAGGAGCGCTCTGATGGGGCCCGGCATGGTCACTGTACTTCATGCCAGGCTCCGTCAGAGTGCTCCATTACATGTGAGTGCAGAAGACGGCCCTGACTGGGCCCCCTAGTGTCTGCGGGCCCTCAGTCAGTCCGACCCTGCTCAGTACACAGACAAAGAAAAAGGTGCTACATATATGTTTACAAAAAGACGCCCAGTGGGGGTGGGTCAAAGGTCACATGATAAAGAGGATTTATTTTTTTTATAAAAAGTTAAAATTGTCCAATAATCAACTTGTTGAACGAGGGAATGGTGCAAGAAAAAAAAAATAAGAGTGGTTAAGCACATAGAGAATAGTAACTTTAATTTGCATAGCTCCCCCAGGGTGGGTTAATTGCTGTCAGTGTAAGATATACTAATATTAGTGTAAAGTTGACACATTATGGTTAATTGGCCAGGCAGATGTAGAAGCAAACATAGACATTTACAGAAAAATAGTGAGGCTAAAAATGCTCATTATATTTACTCAGACATAGACATCTGGTTTCATTTGAAAAGCGGCCACTAGAGGTCCTCAGCGCTGCAGATCCAAAAGGGTCTTTGCTAAAAAAAAAGTCAGGTACTGTATTCAGTTGACCCGCAGAGCATTGATAAGTTATAGATACATACCAATAGTGTCCATTTTTAGAAGTAATTCATAATCCTGAGATGCCAAATTTAACAAGGTCAGCCTTTTTGGACATGGAGAACTACGGAAGCCGATAAGGTTTAAAAAGGTTCTTCGATATTCAAGCATGCAATGATAACATGATCACATGAGGTCCCCAGAGAGTACTTATCAGTATTGAAGTGCGAGAGTGCTGAACTTGACGCTGGTAATGGTTACCGATCCACTAGCTTTCCACCCCGAGCTGTAGATTTACCTCAAATAAAGACTCTGACACAGTGGTGGTGTCACGACAGAGGGTAGGGATGCCCTAAACTCCACCCCACCTCTGTCCTTGCCTACTTCCACGGCCCGTCCTAACCGACGGTGTACAACTTAGCGGCAGTCACTCGCTTAGATATCTGCAGGGGCCTAAGAAGATAACAGAACATCGTAAGAGTCAGACAAAGTCAAAGCCAGGAGGTCACGAGGGTACACAGGGAGCAATCTGATAATGAAGTCAAAACACAATCCGGAGTCTGAAGCCAAGAGGTCACGTCAATTCCAGGGAGGTCACAAGGTCGAGGTCAAAAACAGAGCCGAGGTCAAAAACACACAGAAGGCACAGTACAAAAATGCTGTCTATTTATCCCCAGGACTGTGACTGTGACGAGGGGACATCCTCTGCGTTTGGAGGAAAGAAGGTTTGTACACAAACATAGAAAAGGATTCTTTACGGTAAGAGCAGTGAGACTATGGAGCTCTCTGCCTGAGGAGGTGGTGATGGTGAGTACAATAAAGGAATTCAAGAGGGGCCTGGATGTGTTTCTGGAGCGTAATAATATTACAGGCTATAGCTACTAGAGAGGGGTCGTTGATCCAGGGAGTTATTCTGATTGCCTGATTGGAGTCGGGAAGGAATGTTTTATTCCCCTAAAGTGAGGAAAATTGGCTTCTACCTCACAGTTTTTTTTTTGCCTTCCTCTGGATCAACTTGCAGGATAACAGGCCGAACTGGATGGACAAATGTCTTTATTCGGACTTATGTACTATGTTACTATGTAGGGTAGCAAGACCAATCACAGGCAACCTGTGGCCAGCAGGCTGCCTGTTTAAATAGCAGAACAAGTGGGTCACATGACGTGACCCAAGTCCAGCTCAAACCATCTGAGCACTGATACATTGCGATCGGCGCTCAGTACCTCTTTCAGCTAGGAGTATGCCGGCCGCGCTGAGGAGGCGTGCACGGCTGGGTCCTCCCCGCCCCCTGGAGGTGAAGACGCAGGCCGCGTCCTCCCTCCTGCACAGATGCGGGATGCCGGCAGCGCCGCAAGGAGGAAGCACATCGCCGACTCCCCATTACAGGTGGATTTTAATTGGCCACAGCAGCCGTTTTATTAAAACATACAGAAATAAGAACACTAACGATGAGGAAGGTCCTTGAAGCCTAAAATAATTCAATTCTCATACGGGAATTCCACCTTGCCTCCAGCCGTTGATCACCAGCCCTTAAATCCACCATCAACCACCAACCAAGGGAGTCCAGCCTCAATGTCACGGATGGTGTACAGGAAACAAGACAATACCATATAAACAATGTCTCTCTGGATCCACAACTAAGGAACAAAGGGAGACCCCTGCAATAGACCTGCCGCTCTCCCTCACTGCTCAGCCTATGCGAACACCCCAAAGGTGGATGGCCGCATATCCACGTTCCTCGGCTATCTATTACCTGAAGACCCTACAATAGTGAAGGGACACGACCACCGGCTCCCTACACTGACACGGAGGGAGTCAGGGTCACCTGGATCCAGAAAAGACAAAATCATAAATACATAAACAGCACTTATCTTGCAGACGACTGACGACTGAGGACTGGGAACTGGGAACTGGGAACAGCATGCACACACACTCCAGGAAGTTGTATCAGCCGCACACTACTGCATTATGGGGAGGAACTTAAAGGGTAGCAATCAGTCCAACTGCATGACAGCTGAGATAGACTAACGAGATGAGAAACTAAACCAAAACAAAGAAATTCAAGGAGGAGGATCTGAGAAGCTCCTGTGAGCGCTTCTCAGCTGTATGGCTGTGACAGTACCCCTCCCTCTAGGAGTGGACTCCGGACACTCAGAGCCCACCTTCTCAGGATGGGACCTATGGAAAGCCCTGATGAGACGAGAGGCCTTAATGTCCGTCACTGGGACCCACATCCTCTCCTCAGGACCATAACCCTCCCAATGAACGAGGTACTGGAGGGAACCGCGGACAAGACGAGAATCCACAATCCTAGAGACCTGAAATTCAAGATTTCCATCAACCATAATCGGAGGAGGAGGCAAAGGCGAGGGTACAATAGGTTGAACATAAGGTTTCAATAAGGACTTATGAAAAACATTATGGATCTTCCAAGTCTGAGGAAGATCAAGACGGTAGGCAACAGGATTGATGACAGACAGGATCTTGTAAGGCCCAATAAACCTAGGACCCAACTTCCAGGAGGGAACCTTCAATTTGATATTCTTGGTAGACAACCACACCAGATCACCAACATTCAGGTCCGGACCAGGCACACGTCTCTTATCCGCCACACGCTTATATCTCTCACTCATGCTCTTTAGATTATCCTGAATCTTTTGCCAAATAGATGACAAAGACGAGGAGAATCTGTCCTCATCAGGCAAACCAGAAGAGCCCTCTCCCGAGAAAGTCCCAAACTGCGGATGGAACCCATATGCACCAAAAAATGGTGACTTATCAGAGGACTCCTGACGACGGTTATTTAAAGCAAACTCAGCAAGGGACAAAAAAGAACACCAATCCTCCTGATTCTCCGCCACAAAACAGTGCAGATATGTCTCCAGATTCTGATTGACGCGCTCTGTCTGGCCATTCGACTGCGGATGGAAAGCAGAAGAGAATGACAACCGAACCCCCAAGCGAGAACAGAAAGCCTTCCAGAATCTGGAAACAAACTGCGTGCCCCTATCAGAGACTATGTCTGAAGGAATCCCATGCAATTTGACAATGTGGTCAATAAATGCCTGCGCCAGCGTCTTAGCATTGGGCAAACCAGGAAAAGGGATAAAATGCACCATTTTGCTAAAACGGTCCACCACCACCAGAATCACAGACTTCCCCGAGGAACGAGGCAAGTCCGTTATGAAGTCCATGGACAGATGTGTCCAAGGACGGGAAGGAATGGGCAAAGGAAGGAGAGGACCTGATGGCCGTGAATGAGGAACCTTGGAACGAGCGCAAGTCTCGCAAGCTGCCACAAAACCCTCAACCGACTTACGAAGCGCAGGCCACCAGAATCTCCGAGCGATGAGATCCAGTGTGGCTCTTGCCCCCGGGTGCCCAGCAAGGACCGTGTCGTGGTGTTCTTTAAAAATCTTGTGTCTCAAAGCGAGAGGCACAAACAACCTCCCAGGAGGACAAAGATCAGGAGCTTCTGACTGGGCTGCCTGCACCTCTGCCTCCAATTCAGGAAAAAGAGCAGAGACCACCACACCTTCAGCCAAAATGGGACCCGGGTCTTCAAAATTCCCACCTCCCGGAAAACAACGTGACAGGGCATCTGCCTTCACATTGTTAACCCCAGGGCGGAACGTAACAACAAAATTAAACCTTGAAAAGAACAAAGACCATCTGGCCTGTCTCGGGTTCAGACGCTTGGCTGACTCCAAGTAGGCCAGATTTTTATGGTCAGTAAACACGGTAATAGGGTGTCTGGCTCCCTCTAGCCAATGGCGCCATTCCTCAAAAGCCAACTTGATGGCCAACAATTCCCTATCTCCCACATCATAATTTCTCTCTGCGGAGGAGAGTTTCTTTGAGAAAAAGGCACACGGTTGCCATTTGGCAGGAGAGGAACCCTGAGACCAGACCGCACCCACCCCTACCTCAGAAGCATCAACCTCAACTATGAAGGGTAACGAAATATCAGGTTGTACTAGGATGGGAGCGGAAGCAAAACTCTCCTTGATATTAGAAAAGGCCTTACGCGCCTCTACCGACCAGGAAGAAAAATCTACCCCCTTTCTGGTCATATCAGTGAGTGGTTTAACAACAGAGGAATAATTCAAAATAAATTTCCTGTAATAATTGGCAAAGCCCAAAAAACGCATCAGCGCCTTCTGATTCTCAGGAAGCTCCCACTCAAGCACAGCGCGGACCTTCTCGGGGTCCATGCGAAAACCAGAAGCGGAGACAAGAAAGCCCAGAAATTGGATTTCTGGAACCGCAAACACACATTTTTCCAGTTTCGCGTATAATTTATTCTCCCGCAGGATGAGCAAGACCTGACGTAAGTGTTCCTTATGAGTCTTGAAATCAGGAGAAAAAATCAAAATGTCATCCAAATACACTAATACAAATTTTCCCATTAAATGATAAAAAATGCTGTTGACGAAATGCTGAAAAACGGCTGGGGCATTCATCAAACCAAAAGGCATAACCAAATTCTCAAAATGGCCCTCAGGGGTATTGAAAGCCGTCTTCCATTCGTCTCCTTCTCTGACCCTAACCAGGTTGTATGCCCCTCTTAGGTCTAATTTGGAAAAGACTTTAGCCCCAACAACCTGGTTAAACAGGTCCGGGATCAGAGGAAGCGGATAAGGATCACGAATAGTGATACTGTTCAGCTCCCTGAAATCCAGACAAGGTCTTAAAGAACCATCTTTTTTCTTAACAAAGAAAAAAACAGCGGCAACAGGTGACTTCGAGGGTCGTATGTGTCCTTTTCTCAGACTCTCAGAGATATAAGCCCGCATAGCGACCCTCTCAGGTTGGGAGAGATTGTATAAACGAGATTTAGGCAGCTTGGCGCCTGGGATGAGATTAATAGGGCAATCATACTCCCTGTGCGGAGGTAAACCCTGAACTCCACTCTCAGAGAAGACATCCAAAAATTCAGAGAGGAAAGGTGGTACAGTCTTAGTAGAAACCTCAGAAACAGATGTTATGAGGCAATTCTCTCTGCAAAAGTTACTCCAACCATTTATTTGCCTCGCTTGCCAATCAATGGTGGGGTTATGTTTAGTGAGCCAGGGTAGCCCCAACACTAGAGGAGTAGGCAAACCGCTAAGGACGAAACATGACACATCCTCAACATGAGCATCACTCACAATTAAACGGATATTGTGAACTATGCCCTTTAATGATTTCTGAGAAAGTGGAGCTGAATCAATAGCAAAAACAGGAATATCCTTTCCCAAAGTGCATACCTGGAAACCATGAGTTATTGCAAATTGATTATCAATGAGGTTGACAGCTGCTCCACTATCCACAAAAATCTCACAAAAAATGCTCTTGCTCTCTAGCGCCACCCTAGCAGGCAGGACAAAACGGGAACTACAAGCAAACGGAAAACCTTCAATTTCCTCCTCAACCCTGCCAATAGTAACAGATCGAACATTTTTAAAAGATTTTTTCCTTTTTGTCTCTTTATTACTCCACGAAAACTGCCTGAATCTCCTAGAGGGACAAACATTTGCCAGATGATTTATACCTCCACAACAAAAACAAACCCTCCCCTGCGGGCTGAATCTTCTATTGTCAGAGGCAATCAACCCCAGCTGCATGGACTCCTGCTCAGAAGGGGCTGACAGCGACTGAGACCCCTGTGCACAGAATGAGACCGCTGCACTGTCCCGGGACTGAGTATGACAGGAAGGAGAGATCTCTCCTCTCTCTCTAAGACGCCTGTCAATACGAACAGCCTGAGACATAGCAGAATCCAAGGAGGTAGGTCTTTCATGAAAGGCAAATGCATCTTTCAATCCCTCTGAAAGACCATAGCAAAATTGACTTCGGAGTGCAGCATCATTCCAACCCGTATCTGCTGCCCATCTCCGAAATTCTGAACAGTATATCTCTGCGGATTGTTTACCCTGGCATAACAGACGTAGTCTAGACTCAGCCAGAGCAATACGATCCGGATCATCATATATCTGACCCAGGGCTAAAAAGAATTCATCCACTGAACGAAGGGGCCGTGCCCCCTCCGGCAGCGAAAAGGCCCAGGACTGAGCGTTACCCCTGAGCAGCGATATAATGATCCCCACCCTCCGTTCTTCATCACCAGAAGAATGGGGAAGAAGGCGAAAATGGAGTTTGCAAGCCTCTCTAAAACGCACAAAATTCTCACTACCCCCGGAGAACGTATCCGGGAGCGAGATCTTAGGCTCGGCACAAACTCCATGAACGCAAGCTGAACCGGTCACTTGAAACTGAGAAAAAGTCTTACGGAGATCAGCTACCTCCAAAGAAAGACCCTGAAAGCGTTCAGCCAAAAGTGAAACCGGATCCATGCTTGAGACGGTTTTGGCGGCTGATAATGTCACGGATGGTGTACAGGAAACAAGACAATACCATATAAACAATGTCTCTCTGGATCCACAACTAAGGAACAAAGGGAGACCCCTGCAATAGACCTGCCGCTCTCCCTCACTGCTCAGCCTATGCGAACACCCCAAAGGTGGATGGCCGCATATCCACGTTCCTCGGCTATCTATTACCTGAAGACCCTACAATAGTGAAGGGACACGACCACCGGCTCCCTACACTGACACGGAGGGAGTCAGTGTCACCTGGATCCAGAAAAGACAAAATCATAAATACATAAACAGCACTTATCTTGCAGACGACTGACGACTGAGGACTGGGAACTGGGAACAGCATGCACACACACTCCAGGAAGTTGTATCAGCCACACACTACTGCATTATGGGGAGGAACTTAAAGGGTAGCAATCAGTCCAACTGCATGACAGCTGAGATAGACTAACGAGATGAGAAACTAAACCAAAACAAAGAAATTCAAGGAGGAGGATCTGAGAAGCTCCTGTGAGCGCTTCTCAGCTGTCTGGCTGTGACACTCAACCGTGGGGCCCTCCCCTCCTCAGCAACCTGGCAACTTCAAGGACCTCCCACCGCCACAGCTGCCGCAACAAAACAGTTCTCAATCCCCCACTCACCTTCTCACCATGCAACCTGAAACATCGCAGGTGGGCAGGGGTTCGTTGCCTTCTCCTGGCAAATGGCGCCCGTTACTATCCCTCTGCCCTCTTTTAAAGTCCCAGCCACCCCTCAATCATTATCCCAACCCCAGCCACTTAAACTGCCCAATCCCAAATGACCCTGCTGCCCTGAACCCCCCACCCTGTCATGCCGGCCTCCCCCCAAGGCTACGCCTCCAGTCCTGCCTCACTGGAGTGTCCACTGAGGTCACTAGAGTGCACATCTGTCTGACTCTGTTCAGTTCAGTTTTGTCCCAATTGACAATGAATGGGAACAAAACGGAAGAGTTTCCCCCCGCTATTGAGATCCTATGATGTGAAAGTAGCCTGAGCTGTAAGTGCGCTCCAAGTTCTGGTGTGGAACTAATCCAGTTATTACTGGAAACCGTAGGTTTTATTTTATTGACAGTGTGACCTGAAGTCTGGGGCCAGGCTGCTACAGTGTGGGCCAAATTCTATATCCACTCTCCCATCAATACAGAACATACAGGGTAATACAGGGCCCCATACCTCTTACATCCAGTGACGTCTCCTTTGATATAGATGTTCTCTTTCCTCATCTTCTCCTTTCAGACCTTCAGACCAGACCACCATTTTTCTGCCATTTCTCGTCACTGCAGTGTGACAAAAAAATCTTAGTTTATTACTTTTCCATCATCCTCCCATCTTCTGGACAAATCATCCTAACACCCCCAATACTGTGCCGCTGTGCTCCCCAATACTATACTGCAGAAACAGATAAACCCCCTGATAATAGTAGTACAACACAGATAATGCCCCCTTCAATATTGGCACACAGTGCCCTAAAATAACTGTGCCCAGCAAATAGTGCCCCTGACACTAATAGTGTAAACATAACGTCCCCCAAAAATAATTGTGGTAAGCTGATACTGTGCCAAGGTGCCCCCGCAGTAATAGTGCTCCCAAAAGTCCCACCAATAGGAATAATTCTCTGCTAGAGCACACATGGTAGCAATAGTGCTCCTACAGTGCCCCCAACATGTCCCCACTGTGCCCCAGAAGTAATAATGCTCCCATAGTGCCCATACTAGTAATCATGTTCCCCATAGACCCCCAGTAGTAATAGAGCCCACCATAATGCCCCCCAGTAGTAATAATTCTCCTTATAATGTGACAGTACAAAAATGCCCCCCTTATAATGTGTGCCAGTGCAAAAAATACCCCCTTTTAATGCCCCCAGTTAAGCTAATGCTCCCATAGTGCCCCCATTATGTGCCAGTATAAAATACCGCTATATAGTGCCCCCAGCAAATGCCCCCAGAGTGCTCTTCTCTCGCCTTCCTCCTAGTGCCCCCCATAATGTACCAGTATAAAATGCCCCATATATAGTGCCCCAATAGATGCCCTCAGTGTCCCCCATAATTTGCAAGTATAAAATACCCCTTCTTAGTGCCCCGTGGATGACCCCATAGTACTCCTCTCCCCCCTTCCCCATATACCCACCATAATGTGTCCCAGTATAAAATGCCCCTATACAGAGCCCCCCATATAAAATACCCCTTCTTTGTGGCCTCAGTAGAAGCCCCCAGAGTGTTCCTCTCCCCCTTCCCCATAGTGCACTCCATATAAAATACCCCTTCTTTGTGGCCTGAGTAGATACCCCCATAGTGCCCCCAATAATGTGCCAGTAAAAAGTGCCCCCATAGTGCCCCCCAATAATGTGCCAGTAAGAAGTGCCCCCATAGATGCCCCCACAGTGCCCTCCAATAATGTGCCAGTAAGAAGTGCCCCCCCATAGATGCGCTCCAATCATGTGCCAGTAAGAAGTGTTCCCCATAGATGCTCCCCCAATCATGTTCCAGTAAGAAGTGCCCCCCCATACATGCCCCCCCAATCATGTGCCATTAACAAGTGCCCCCTCAGTGCTTCTCTCCTGTATTTTACCATATAAAAAAAATTAAACACACTTACCTCCATCAGGCTGGCAGTGATGCGATGCAGGCCTCTTCCGGACTGTGTCCTGTGCTGTACGGCTCAGGTGGCGGGATTACGTCATCGTGCCGCCTGCACCGGACTCTGATTGCCTGCAGGCACTAGGCCTGCAGCCTATCAGAGGAACGGGGAAGGGAGACGGACAGCGATACAGATGACTATGGAGATGAGCATTTCCACAATGGAAGCGCTCATCTTCCTGTGCCCTGCCACCGCCCCCCACTTGTCACCAGGGCCCCCTGCAACTTTTCGCCCGGGGCAACGCCCCCCCCCACGCTACGCCACTGCGTGCTGCCGCCGGATCTCCGGCCCGCCCCCATTATAGTCAATGGCGCCAGAGCGGACCTACAGCACCATGTGTACTAGCGGCAGCAGGGATCCGGCAGGCTGTTTACCCGCCGGAACAGCCTGCCGGAGAAGGCTGCCGCTAGTGTGAAAGTAGCCTTAGGTGGTCATTTATCAAGACCGCCGTTTTAGACATCAGTCTTAATAAAGTCCTATAGTTGGTGGTGGATCGCTGAAGTTATGAAGAGGCGCCGTCCTCTACATAACCTTGGCGGATCCTCCACCACTTATGAGAGCTATAAGAGAGCTTCTGGGCGGTCTTACATTTAGACCTTTTTCTATGCGTGATACAGGTGTAGAAAGCGGCCCATTCCCTTCCCTGCCCACTCCACTCCCACTTATTTAGACCTGGAGTGAGCAGGGAAAAGTCGCAGATTGCGGTGCAATTAACCTTCTGCGCCTGAAATACGCCTAATTTCAGCTTGATAAATGACCTCCTAAGTGTCTAACTCATTCAGAACCAGGGTACCAGGGCAGCCAGAGAAGAGAGCCAGAGCCACAAGTGGAGAAGTTCCGGCCTCGTGGTCCAAGTGTTGAGTATCGGCAGTGTCAGCCCCAGCCAAGCAGCTGGTGGCAAGTAGAGCTTAAAGGAGCCAGGGAGTTTACAAGCTACACCGCTTCTGGAAAACACAGGCAAGTTGCATCTCTGGCACAAACATACAAACATCCACAGAAAAGGGAACCAGGTGTATGCAGAAACTATAAGCACAATTTTATTCTGAAGTTGTCCTCAGCTCAATCGAGAACAATTGCTGAACTGCAAAAAAAAATATAAAATACAACAAGCCCTCCATTTGATTGAATGTAATATTACATGAACACACCGGATCCACCAGAACTGACAGATTCGACCACCTATATGACATCCATATGAACTAATATATGAGTATTATATAGGGGGAGGTCTTATCTGTCAGCACTGGTAGATTTGCCACGTGTATATCTTATGGACCATCAAATTTTGGACCAATTTGGAAAACTAAAAAAGTTTGCCCATCTCTAAATGAGTAAAAGAACAATGGCGGAAGAACCATATAAAATTCAGGCATTATTTTCTGCATTTATTTTCTAGGGAGGGAAATATGAAGATGCGTCGGTGAAGATATAGGCAGGCAATTACAATATGTACAACAGTACACTACTCTATGTCTCATGGACCTAAGCCTACAAAATCTGCCCAATAGGAACCAGCTTTATTTTGCTTTTTATTTATTAACCAGCTTTATGTGATAAGAGCCTTGGACAGATGGGGGAAGGCGACCTTCCCTAATATAAGACAACATACTGTATAATTATTCAGACCCTGATTTCACTTTACTAGACAATGCCAACTAAATGTATATTTTACATGGCAAAAAACTGTGTTTTCACCAATATAGTAGGCCTACTTGTTCAGTAAGAAGGTCAGATTGACACAAAACTCTCCCTGATCCTCAACAGGCGCAATTGTCCACAACGTGTCTCAGGAGAAGTGTTCAAAGTGATTCTGTTGTGATTTTTATTAAAGGGGTTATCCCACTTTGCGTCTTTATACTTACCTGCTGCCACCGCGCGTTCACTTCCTGGATTCTGGCTGGGGGCGGGCTTCATCTTGATTGAAGTCTTCTCCCGGCCGGGCCGCGCGCTGGACTGAACGCGCACGCTGCCGCGCATGCGCAATGTGACTTATTTCTGGCCAGTATAGTACAGAGCCGGCATGCGCGTTCGCAGCTCTGTACTATTCTGGCCGGGAAGAAGTCACCGTCGCGCATGCGCGGCAGCGTGCGCGTTCAGGACAGCGAGTGGCCCGGCCGGGAGAAAAGAAGGAGTCTTCTGGGCAAGCGCGACCATCGGGATTTTGCGGAAGAGCAGTGGTCGTAACCAGGGGAGACCGAGTCACAACAATAAGGTAAGTGGGGATGAATTTTCTCCTAATCGGTGGGAATTTGTTAATAAAGTATATTTACAAAAATGATCACTGTCAAATCATTAACAGATTTAACAGTGATCATTATGATGGGATAACCCCTTTAAAGTATTGTAGAGGTGCATTCAGCACATCTTGGAGGTGCACAGCCTCCTTTATTTGGAATGAAATCTTTAATTCCTGATTAGCTTATCTCAGATACATGGACATCTCCAAGTCATACTGATGGAATCTGAAGGACCTTTCAGAAATTAGTGGGATGCTGTCTAGTGGACCCTCACTGATAGTGTGTTCTGTCTTGCAACATTAGAGATATTTCTATTGAGTATTTTTGCAATGGTGGCTGTAATTCCAAGCTGAGGGTTCAGGATTAAGATATGGTGGGCCAGTACTGTGTCCTAGTGTGAAGGGTGTCTCAGCAACGTCCCTCTCACTGCAGTAAAGTCTATATCATCCTTAAATCGCAAATACCTTACTGAATGAATGACTGCAGTACTTAGAACCAAAAAGGTCTGGAATCTGTATGGCTTTCTCTTTCTTCCTCTTGTACTGTGTAGTAGAGATGTTTTTTCTCTCTGTAAATTTCTTACAGATAGTGGTTCTTTGGAGTTCAGACCTAGTCCTCTGAGGAGTGAGCACATGTAGCTTCTTCTCACTTTCTCAGCTAACACACAACTAACCGAGCTACAGTAGGGGCAGATCTAAGTCCATCAAGTAACTTCCTACAGAGGCAGAGTCAGGATTATTAACCCCGACCGATCCATACAAAGATATGCTGGAACATTACAAGGCATTCATTGATTAAATAACATTACATAGCAAAAACAGTTTGCAAGCACCCCATTCTGGGGTACTGCACAGGAGCCTCAAGTTAGGCCTTTTTCACACCTCAGCACACGTACCCATTGACTTTAATATGGGTATTCACACATCAGTGGTTTTCTAAGGACTGTGGGTCCGTGGTGACACCGCGAAAGCACGCCCTATTTTTGTTCGTGATTACAGATCCCTCACACACATTATAGTCTATGGGTCCGTGAAAACCACAGGCACAACACGGATGCCATTTGTGTTTGGATCTTGGTTTACATGGACCGTTGGTAGGAGATGCTCATGGAGGTCAAAAAATGGACACACGGCCCAAACACGGATCCTTAACGGACATCTTCAAGGGTGAATCACTGACCATCTTGACACAGATGTATGAATGAGGCCTTAGAGACAGGTGCAAGGGCACCCCTTTCTATCAGCAGAAGACTTCCTAAAAATAGGGCATTTGAACAGATAGATCAGTGTTATAGATGCCACATGCCGTGCAGTAATAATATCCCTGCTCCAAGCTGCCTTTCTAACATATCCTCCTGTTTTTTACTTCTTGTTACCTCAAGTATTTACCAGCATTTAGAGGCATCAAGGGAAAACTGTATTTCTGAAGGGATCTTTTATGCTGGAACCAAGATGAGTTGTAAGAGGCGTCTCCTGCATAAATGCATAAGCGTCCCTTTAAGCGCGCCTACATGTTTAGCTTGATTTACCGCTCGCTGTTTCAAGAAGATCAAACTGACAGCCTATTCACAGGTATCAAGCGGTATTCTCTCAGCGCATTTATATATAAGATGCATTTCTTTTTTCAGAAATCTGTTTTTCAAATTGCTAAGCTATAATTAACGTGAAAAGGAAAACGCAAACTGCACACCAGGTGCCGAGCAGAACAAAAGACAGTGTGAGGTTCACGAACGTGGAAACAAGGATGAGCTTCCAGAAACCTTGTGTGTTCCTTTCTGAAGAATGAAGACAACAAACTTCTAGATTGCCGTGTTTACAATGTGGCGGTGTTACACTGCCTGGTTATGGGATTATCCATGGAGATCTGTTGTCATCGCTGGGACGTGTCGGATTCAGCCAGTTTGTGATTATAGGGGTTTATCCGTAATTAAGTACTGATGCTTTATCCACAGAATAGGTCATCAATATATGATCAATGAAGATCCCAGCACCTCTGTCGATCTGCAGTTTCTAAAGGGTGCAGTCTTTCCACAGCGCAGCGCCGTACATTGTTTAGTGGCTGTGCTTGGTATTGCAGCCCAGCATCGTTCACATGAATGGGATTGAGATGCAAACAGACCATGTGATCAATGAACGTGGCATCACTTGTCTAGGAAGAGATCGTAGCGCTCACTAGAGGGCTGCATTCTCTTCAAACAGCTGATCAGTGGGGGTGTCGGGAATTGGACCTCCACTGACCAGATATTGGGGACCTATCCTGAGGATAGGTCATCATTAGTGATGAGCAAAGCTCACTTCGTTCAAAACTTCAGATTATTACTATACGGAGATCCGTCTCCGTCTAGTATTAAAATGTACGGACTCCAATGAGCTAAAGTTAGCTATTCGTGAAGTGGCGCGAGACTTCGTTGAAGAACTTCGGTAGTTGATTTTTAAAGTGCAAAACCACTTTACAACTTGGAACCAAACTTGGGTTAGGTTTCGAGGTACCAGTTGGAACTGAACCCGAGTTCGGTTTGAAGTCTTAAAATTCAACTACAGAAGTTATTCAACAAAGTCTTGCGCAACTTTGTGAATAACTTACTTCGGCTCATCGGAGCCCATACATTCTAATACTGTACGGAGACGGATATCCGTACAGTATTAATCCAAAGTTTTGAACAAAGCAACTTCAGATGTAGCATCCGAAGCTCGCTTCGCTCATCACTAGTCATCATTATTGAACTCCCAGAAGATCCCTTTAAAGGCGTTCTCTAAAAAGCTACACAAACATAGAAAACTACCAAAGCAAGCTCTCTAGCTCTCTCTCAAACAAAGTTCACATCCAGTAGAATCACAACATGTCCTGAAGCTTATCAGTGTGAACAGTAAGGCAGGGAGCCATTGTCTTCTACTGCCACACCATCCTGAAGACAGCGATACAGTTTAATCCTTGAGGGCATCTGCAGCCAAGAGCTTGGTACCTAAGTGCCTGGCGCTCCCAGCATTAATTAACGATGGGAGTATGAGATCGTTATGTGCCTGAAAAGCAGCCATGAAGGAGAGAAAGGGTGGTGGGGGGGGGGCAGCTCAGGCAGGCCACTGGGCATCGGCCCACCAAGAATAATCCCGGTACACTCTAGGGCCAGTTCACCTCTGGCATCAGCATGGACACCAGTTGATCGGGAGGTCCATAGGATTACATCCCTGTCTGCTGCACGGCGCCTAAGCTGGTCCCAGAAATGATGTGCAGGAATCTTCGGGAGGAAGAAGATGGATGTGATCTCGGTCAAGATTTTCCGAAACGCAAGTCATGTGACCAGTTATGAAAGCAGTGGATCCACAGAACTTTGAAACGCTGAGTACGTTAGAATTTTCTTTCTTTTTGGCAGATTCACATCGATAAGGGCTCATGCACACAAACGTATTTTCTTTCCGTGTCCGTTCCGTTTTTTTTTTTGCCAACCGTATGCGGAACCATTCACTTCAATGCGTCCGCAAAAAAAACCTGAAACCACTCAGTGTGCATTCCGTTTCCTTAGGTCCGCATGGCTGTTCCACAAAAAAGTACTGCATGTCCTATTATTGTCCGTAAAACACGGTCCGTGGCTCCATTAAAGTCAATGGGTCCGCAAAAAATACGTAACGCACACGTAACGCCAACTTATTTCATCCGTTTTTTGCGGATCCGTGCTGTGGATTCTTAGGCCAGGCCCACAATAGCCATGTGCTTTTTTGTAACTCTTTATTGCCTAATTCTTTTGTCCGTATACGATCCGCAAAAAATGGATCACATACGGAAACCATACGGGTAAGTTTTGTGGCATAACGGAACGGATGTGGACTCATAACAGAAGAAAAAAAGTCTCAGATACGTAACAACAGATCCGTGAAAAACGGACCGCAAAACAACAACGGTCGTGTGCATGAGCCCTAAGCGGGAGGTTAGGAAGTCCAATTGTCAGATACTCTAGCATACCTGACTTGTTCAATTCTGTTTTCCATGCACAGGGATTTGCTCTGTCGCATAGTCTTCTTTACAACACACATCTTATGGTAATGTGATGTAAGAAAAATGAGTTCTCTTAGAAAGCAGTGAGGCACAGGACATTACCTTTTTCTACAATCTCAGCTAAGCTGTCAGGGATATGTCTGTCAGCATGTCTGCCGTCTCTAGCAGCGATCAGTAATACTGTGAATGTGGATCCGATCTATAATACACAATGTAATGCTAAATTAGTACAAGATAATCAAAGCAATGCATCTCTACATTAATTGACTTTTTATGTAATCTATGTGTTATAATCTGAGGGTTATGTGATATGAGAAGGTAAATGAGTGCTACCACTAATAATACTTATGTCTGAGGTGCTAAAATGATCAGAGTCTCCGCAGGAGAACATTGTAGGCTCAGTAAATGTGATTGCAAAGAAATGTCAGACATCTTATTAACCTCTTCTCACACATGGACATACTTTTATGTCACAACTGCAGTCATCTAACCGCAGCAGGATATAATATTATATCCTAGGGATGTTTCGGGTACAAAAAGTGTTCCTGTGCGATCACTGCCGGGGCCTAGCTGTGATTGGGTGGAAAAAAGATTGGAACATTAGAATAAAGAATCAAATCTGAAACACATGATACATCAATCAGAAACAATTATGATTCAGCATAATTATTAATGCACCAATCGATTAACTTGAATAGTTTTCAAATCCACATCTTAGGCCTAAATTAAACAAGACTTCATGATTGTCTGTAGATAGTTCAATATAGAGTAGATACATTTCATTCACCAACTGTGACCATTAAAGAATGAATATTTAAAAACCATAACAATCAACAGTGATCCTCAATTCATAAATATATAGATATTATATGCTTAATACCACTCAAAAGTGGCCCTCAGTAATTAAACACATGGACATAACAAACCTAATCGCCCAGGTATTGCTGAGAAGGGATATACATAAGCTTTAGATGCTGTGCAATATTACTGTATATCAACTATCCCATTCCCAGCAAGACAGATATTTCATATAATATAATATCACTGATATAACATTGTGGTCAAAAAGACCTCTCTCATGTCCAAAGGGCGAAATGTAGGTGGTGCAATTGTTGATATCAGTAGAGGTTATTTTGATTGACAGATTAGGATAAGGTTTTGTATCTATTATTTGCTTTGTAGGACCTGGAAGTAATTATTTTATCTATAAAGTAGTATTAAAGGTTAAGTTTTAAACTCCTGCTTTCTGTGATTCATTTGTGATTCTGCAGGAATTGATATACAGTATATTGAGATAGTCTTGTGACTTTATGTTGTTTCTTCCTAAAGTTTTTTTAAATATTTTTACTGATGACCTATCCCAGGGTCTCTCAACTCCGGTCCTCGGGACCCACCTACCAGTTAAGTTTTCAGGATTTCCTTAGTATTGAGCAGGTGATACAATTACCGTAGTGTGAATGCATCAGGACTTACCACAGGTATTCATTCTGTGGGATATTCTAAAATCCAGACCAGTAGGTGGGTCCCGAGGACCGGAGTTGAGAAACCCTGACCTATCCTGTGTGGGAGCCCCCGATCGGCTGTTTGAGAAGGCAGCGGCGCTCCTGTGAGCGCCGCTGCCTTCTCGCAGCTTACCAACCACAGCACCATACATTGTATAGCGGCTGTGCTTGGTATCGCAGCTAAGCCCCGTTCACCTCTAAGCCATGTGATAAATGAACGTGTCGTCACTCGGCCTAGAGAAAGCAGAGATAAGGTTGCAGCGCTTAAAGGAGCACTGCTGCCTTCTCGAACAGCTGATCGACGGGGGTCCCGGGTGTCAGAGCCCCACAGATTAGATACTGATGACCTATCCAGAGGATAGGTCATCTGTAAAAAAAATCTTAGAAAAAACATTTTAAAGCGGCCCTAAATGAGGCAACACAAGTAGGTGAGGACAACATAAGTAGAGAGGACCAGCAATACCATAGTGCAGCATAAAATACCGCCCCAGCAGAACCAAATACCAAAGTGCAGCACAAAATACTGCTGCCCCTTCTGTGGTATTAAACTCTATCATTGTCCCGAGGAGGGCACCTGCGGCTGCCGGTCAAGTACATAAGTACCTGATATTAGTGCTGTTATGGACTATTGATACAAAATAGATACTTGCTTGTTGAGGACTATGTTTAGCTAAGATGGCGGCCAGGCATTCAGCCAACACCTATAAACTAGAATCTTATTTTGTGTTTTATCATGTGTTTCTTTGTGTTTCATGTGTTTCTTTGTGTTTTCAAGCAGTTACAAAGAGGTTTCCGTTCAGCTCAAGCAAGCAGTTACAAAGAATAAGAAGTAACGGTTTCTCCCACGAGCAAGGGGGGAGGGTGGAGGAATTTCTTCTTCTGGCCGTCAAGGTTACAGAGAAGCATAGAGTGTTTGTAGCCAATAGAAAAGATATACTTTATCTTTCACCCCCCTCCCTGTCGTAAAACTTATGTATTGTGTGTTGTTTTACGAAATAAACTAGAGATCCTGTTTAACTCCTAGCTGTGAGTTGTCTCAGTCTGATCTCTCCGTGCACATACATTAATTAATTAATTTGGAGCAGTACATCAACCGAACTGGCAGCTTGGCCAGAACCAGAACAATTTTGGTGCCCAAACGTGGGGCTCGAGGATTGGACCCTCTGTTCCCGTACCCCCGGAGACCAGACGAGGAGAGGCGCACTAACGGACACCGGGATCGCAACCCGTGATATGAGGTGAGAAAATTGAGTCATCTTGCCTATAAAGTGTCCCCTGGTGTAGCCTCTTGGATTTCGTCTGAGGGAGGGGTGCGGAAGCAGTCTGGGACGTCCTCGAGGGCATGAAAGTAAGAACCCCATATGTTTTTTAAAGTCTTGATGTACTGTGTTGTGCCTATAAGTTGTGAAGACCCTGTTGACAAGTATCACTGACATCCAACTCCCAGACACTCCTCATCAGCTGCAAACCTTTCTGGGACTCATCTCCTACTGCAGGCCTTGGATATCTGATGCTTCTGTCCTCATGCAGCCCTTATATGACTGTATACCTCGTAATGCTGCTACTCCTTTCCAGATGACAATGGAGGCCGGAGAAGCTTTTCAGTCATTGAAGGCCGCCATTGCATCTGCCCCTGCTCTTGGCATCCTCACTGCACAGCGCCACCTCCGGCTTCAGTGTAGTTTGCTTCTGCCAGATAATGTCACCATTCAGAGGTGCCACATCCTCAATCCTGCTGCACTCCTTCCTCTTCCAAGGGGGGAGTATAATGGAGATTCTGAAGATTTTATTGATCTACATGCTGAAGAGGATCTTCAGGAAGAAGAACTATGGGCCTCAACCGACTCTCTTTACAAGGAACAAGAACATGATTGCATCACAATGATGGAAGCTGAAGTAGGGACACCACCATCAGTCCAAGACACTCCTCTGACAAACCCTCATTGGATTCTCTTTGTGGACGGCTCAAGGTACGCCGATGACAAGGGGAAGTTCCATACAGGCATGGCAGTCACAAGTGAGCATGAAGTGCTGTGTGCAAGACAATTGCGCCCAGACCAGTCAGCACAAGAAGCTGAACTCATTGCCCTCACTGAAGCCTGCCTCATGGCAAAAGACTCTACCGCTAATATCTACACAGATTCTAGATATGCCTTTGGAGTGGTTCATGACTTTGGACTAATATGGAAGGCCCGGGATTACATCACAGCTGCAGGAACCCCGATTAAGAATGCTGCAGCAGTAGCAGCCCTAATGGCAGCAGTACTCCTGCCCAACCAAGTGGCAGTGATCAAAGTAAAGGCCCATACTCGAGCTGACACCCCTGAGGCCAGAGGAAACGCCCTAGCTGACCAAGCGGCCAAGGAAGCAGCAGTGAAAGAGGAAAGAGTCCAGTCAGACCAGATTATGATAACACAGGAGGACCTGGAACAAGAAGAAATCACATGGGACCTACTGAAACAAATGCAGAAACAGGCCACTCCCAGGGAAAAAGAAATCTGGCTGAAAGAATCAGCCCTCGAAGAAGAATCTGGACTCTGGACACAAGGAAAGAGAGTCTGCCTACCCAGAGCTCTTTATCCCCTAATAGCCTCAGTGGCCCATGGGCCCACCCACCAATCCAAAACCATCATGAAAGAACTAATTGACAAAATATGGGTGGCCCCAGGGATAACCCCTGTCCTGGTGAGACATACTCAAGCGTGTCTCATCTGTGCAGAGTGTAACCCCGGCAGAACCGAGCCCACTCCCAGAAAATGTCTCCCGAAAGCCTTATATCCCTTTCAGAGGATACAAATCGATCATATCCAGATGCCAATGTGCCAAGGGTTTCAATATGTGCTAGTAGTGATAGACTTGTTCTCTTGGTGGCCAGAAGCCTACCCCGTCCGAAACCAGACAGCAACCACTACTGCAAAAAAAACTGATGCAGGAGCTTGTCTGTAGGTTCGGAGTACCTGAGGTCATTGAGAGTGATCAGGGCCCAGCATTTACTGCTAGTCTAACCCAAGAGGTCTGGAAGATGGTAGGGTCACACCTGGCGTATCATACCCCATACAGGCCCCAAAGCAGCGGCAAAGTCGAAAGATTGAACGGGGTGTTAAAATCTAAAATGCTGAAGATGACCAGGGAGACAGGGCTTAATTGGGTTCAGTGTTTGCCTATAACCCTCTTTTCAGTTAGGCATACACCAAGGCCCCCACACAAACTAACCCCATATGAGATCTTATTTGGAACAGGGCCAAGAATGGGACAGTATTTCCCACAACAGTTACAAATGCATTATGAATCTGTTGCAAAATATGTGATAGCCTTGAGCAAGCAATTGTCTAATATACATGCACAAGTTTTCTCTTCCATTCCAGATCCTAACTCCCTGGAGGGAAGCCACACTCTCAAACCTGGAGAGTGGGTGGTGGTCAAGAAACACGTCAGAAGCACCCTCAAACCACGATACGAGGGACCTTACCAGGTGTTGCTGACCACCCCAACCTCTGTGAAACTCGAAGGGAGACCCACCTGGATCCACGCTTCACATTGTAAAAGAGTGAAGGCTGTCCCACCGTCCCAGGAACCATAAGCCATGAGGATTCACATACTGATCATGACTTTGACAGTGGGCATATCTGCAGTATTCACGCCATTGGGTGATGAATGGGACAATTCACTGATACGGCACCATCAAATTTTAGTCCAGGGGTTGAAGGAGACTGAAACTCTGAGAGATTGTTGGATCTGTACCCACAGTCCCGTGAGTTAAACCAGTATGCCTTATTTTGCAATACCCCTGGACCTTTCTGAACTGATTGACCTGTCTAATTCTACCATCTTTCTCACTAGTATACACCAAGTTAAATCCAGTACAAACAAGGACAGGGAAGTAGCCTTACCTGTTGCAGGGTGGCAGATGCCCCATGGCTCATGATAAACAGATCAGGACCCTCGGTAGATCATAGCTCTACTCCTTGGCAAGAGGGACACTGGGCTAATGTCACATGTTTTCCTAGCTGGACACACTGTTATTGTCTCCAAGTACAAACCAAAGGTATGACATTTAGTCCACACATACACTCAGGTTGCAATGATTCAAAAACAGACAGCCACGTGCAGTGTATTGGTGTAGATGCTGTGAACGGAAAGGATCTGCCCTGTAACAACCGTACTGTACAGGATCTCCGGACAGGTATATTAGCTAACGACACCGAAAGTCAGTCAAAAGGATATGAGTTGGCGAAAGGGACACAATTAGCCAAACTAATTACCCGATTATTCAATGGCACAGCAGTAGCAGTTCCAGACGACATATACTTAGTTTGTGGACACAAAGCATACAAATGGTTATCCGAGAATGTCACAGGACTGTGCACCATCGCCAGGCTTACTCCTGCTACCTTTATAGTACCACACTCTGAAATTGACATAAATTGCAGTACCTAAACACACCTTGTATCGTAGGGCCAAAGATAACACACCCAGACCAAATGGCAAGCCACATGTAGTAGAGATGAGCATTACCAACAAAATTGTTAGTTCCATCTTCATATATCCCATGATAATGCAGATTTGGGATCATCTGGTAGTAGCAACAGACTACCTGGATGACCAAATATGGGAGGTGATGAGACTTATGAATACCTCAAACATTGTGCAAAACCAGTTAATCATCGTCACCAATCAACACACATTAGTTCTAGATTATGTTACAGCTAAAGATGGAGGTATGTGCCAGGTTGTGGGACCCTCTTGTTGCCATTACATAGACCCGCAGGGTAATTTGCAAGTTAAGGTGGATATAGAGAAGATGGCGGATTTAAGAGATAAATGGCTGGATGCACATAAAGTTGATAAAGATACATGGTGGTCTGATACCTTCTCTTCCCTTAACCCCAATAACTGGTTCAAAGGTATTGTGGGTTGGTTCATGGGAATTGTCCAAGTAATATTGCAGGTAGCCCTAATAATATTGGTGATATATGTAGTGATTAAGCTCGTTCTTATTTGTGTGACCCGCTTTTCAAAAAGAATGAAGAAAACTGATGAACGACCTATTATGCTCCTCTACGATGAGGAAGGACAGAAGGAAACATCATTCAACACAGCTCCCCCTCCTCACAATGATGCCTGGCTGAGATAGGGTGAGATGAATCCCAGGGTATTACCACAAGTCAAAGCAACCGGGAGCCTACCTATAAGGGGTAGGTTGTCGCCACTGCGGGTGAAGAGGATACGAATGGTATGCCCAGTGGATTCGCTAGGCGAAGGGAAAGTCTACAATCAAGTTTCCAAGGGGGGACTGTTATGGACTATTGATACAAAATGGATACTTGCTTGTTGAGGACTATGTTTAGCTAAGATGGCGGCCAGGCATTCAGCCAACACCTATAAACTAGAATCTTATTTTGTGTTTTATCATGTGTTTCTTTGTGGTTTCCGTTCAGCTCAAGCAAGCAGTTACAAAGAGGTTTCCGTTCAGCTCAAGCAAGCAGTTACAAAGAATAAGAAGTAACGGTTTCTCCCACGAGCAAGGGGGGAGGGTGGAGGAATTTCTTCTTCTGGCCGTCAAGGTTACAGAGAAGCATAGAGTGTTTGTAGCCAATAGAAAAGATATACTTTATCTTTCACCCCCCCTCCCTGTCGTAAAACTTATGTATTGTGTGTTGTTTTACGAAATAAACTAGAGATCCTGTTTAACTCCTAGCTGTGAGTTGTCTCAGTCTGATCTCTCCGTGCACGTACATTAATTAATTAATTTGGAGCAGTACATCAACCGAACTGGCAGCTTGGCCAGAACCAGAACAGTGCTACCAGTCACAATGCCAACTATCATTGCCCTCAGCCAGCGTCTCCCATAAGTGGCATCAACTGCAGTGTCCCCATCAGTAATTACCTTTCCCTTCTTCCGCGCTGGTTCTCTGACCAAATAAGGTATATTACAACATTTTCAATAGTATTGAAAAGCCGTTCACCCTCTGGTTACCCTGGATTAAGGTGCTCTATCACTGTGACTTCACCCCGCCACACAAAAAAATTGAACAATAACTGGTAAAATGATGGATAGGCACACTACATCTGAAGTCAGAGACCTGAGTATCCTTATATCATTTATTAAAATTACATGACAATATCCCTAAAACAATGTTATTCTAATTACATGCAATTTATATAAAAACTAAACATAAAATACAACACTGGATGTTTGTCTTTCCATCAATGTGCAATTTGGCTATATACACATCTGCTCAAATGTGCATTATGGTATTACTACTATCTGGATGGTTGCTATTAGTTACTCTAGCTCAATATGTAGCATAGCCATTGAACACATATGGTCATCAAACATCCACACAATGTGTGTTATGTTATTAGCTGATAGACGGTATCTATCATTAATCATCTGTATTTAAATAGTGTCATATATACTATAAGTATATCACCATTTCTTGGTAGGATTTTGATAACTCTTAATGCCGTTTGTATTTGATCCGCAGTCACTTTCAAATTGCTGACATTCTTCTTTTGATAATACAGACATGAATTCTTTGATATATTTGCTGTTAGCAACATTCATGTACTGACTCGGTGGATAGTGGTGTATCAGCTGTGGCGTCCCACGTGATCTTGCTGCTGGTTACCACTTACCTCCACCTCTCTGAATTACCTGTGAGTGATCTCACTGTCCGGATCTCAATATTTCGGTTGCTGCGGCTGAATCTTAGCGTCCCACTTGGTAAAGGGAATCGCAATCACTTGTTTAAAGGATTACAAAGTTCATATAGCTATGAGCAAATAATCAAGGGAGCGCTCCACTTTTTGCTTTTATTTCTCCAGTGTTTGACGCATCTTCCTTAGCAGGATAATCAATGTCTTTTGATAGGTTTTAGAGGAGATGTCCTGATCAAACCATCACACCAAACGCGTTTCGAAGTCCCTCCAACTCCTTCCTCAGTGGCCATATTGATCCAGGAGATCTTGCCCCTTTTTATACTTATATTTTCAGTCCAATACAAAATCCGGAGCGGACTTGCTTCTGTGTCATCACTGCATACTACTTTACTCCATGCTACCAACTTAATTTACCTATTATTCACCTCAAAGTTTAATAATTTCCCATGATATTACTTTATTTCCCTCCATTACTTCTATTTCTCTTTCAAATTGTCCAAAAAAACGCACTGCGGTTTTGATGCGTTTTTTTCTATATTGATGTGTTTTTTAAATTATAGTTGCCTCTTGTTGTATCTTAATATGGGTTTAATGTAATTTCTCTTTTTTTATAATTATATCTTATAATATATACGTATGTATATTAAAATATAGATGTATCACCTCTGCATTCCTCCATATTTCCAACTTAATATATATATATTATTCACCTCAAAGTTCGATAGTTCTCCATAATATTGCTTTATTTCCCTCCATTACTTCCCTTTCTCTTTCAAATTATCCCAAAAAACGCATTACAGTTTTGATGCGTTTTTCTATATTGATGCGTTTTTTGGAATATAGTTCTCTTATTACATCTTAAAGGGATTCTGTCATCAGAAATGAGCCCTATAAGCTAAACATATGGCGATGTCCCTTGTAAAACACAGAATCCTAAAGTGAGTTTATCAAATGCCCCTGTGGCTCTATATTCCTAAAAAAGCGGTTTATATCACCTGTCAATCACTTCAAAATGTGTCCAAGGGGACGTCTCATGGTGAAAGGTGCCCGGCTGCAGCCATGTCGTTTAGGTGCCCAGCGCCGCCTTCTGAGCTGAAATCGCCGCCCTCTCTTTCATGCGATCCGCCTACCTCACGTCATCACTGCCTCTCTAACCACCGCTCGCTTCATCCAGATCCCGCAAGCTTTGAACCAGGCTGTAGGAGGTTGGATGGCTGGGATGGGCTGTAATAGGGCAGTCAGTGGAGGTTCGAGCGAACTGCGCCGGCCGACGCATGCGCACTTCGCTATACGAGGCCGCTGCCAGTAGTCCGCACGGATATACCTAGTGCGCACGTGCGGAATCTGGATGAAGCGAGCGGTGGTTAGAGAGGCAGTGATGACGTGCGGTAGGCGGATCGCATGAAAGGGAGGGCGACGATTTCAGCTGAGAAGGCGGCGCTGGGCACCTAAACAACATGGCTGCAGCTGGGCACCTTTCACCATGAGACGTCCCCTTGGACACATTTTTAAGTGATTGACAGGTGATATAAACCGCTTTTTTGGGAATATAGAGCCACAGGGGCATTTGATAAACTCACTTTAGGATTCTGTGTTTTACAAGGGACATCGCCATATGTTTAGCTTATAGGGCTCATTTCTGATGACAGAATCCCTTTAACATTGGTATAAGGTGATTTGACATTTTTTATAATCGTATCTTATACTATACTTATATAAATATTTAAATTCAAATAAACATACCGTACATAAAAATATGGATATTCAAATGTCATAATAATAATAATTACTCTTATTTCTATCTACTGTATATACCATTATTTATACCCTTTATTCAGGCTTTTCTTCAACTATTTTACTTTACAGCAATATATTCGAAAATGTGTAGAATTGCCTGATGTAAAGAGTGGGGGCCTCCCGCCAAGAGGAGTTCGGAGTGCTGGTAACACAGCCTGACTCCGATTTCCTGTCAGCGAAGGGCACCCACCCCATTTCTACAAAATACCGAAAAGTTCAAATTCTGCATTCAGTCCCCCAGGTAAGACTGTATCAAAATCAAATATTCTTCTTGATTCCCATCGTGATATCCTAATAATATGATCACCCCCCCCTCCAATTTTTTAGAGCCTTTTTTTATATTTGTCATATGTTCGGATTCTCTTTTATAAACATCCTTTTTCGTCCTCCCTATATATTGTTTCTTGCAAGGGCATTCAATAATGTATATCACATCAGCTGTGCTATATTATTTTATATCAAGAGCAATTTTTTTTTGTGTAGAGGTAATCTTAAGCGTCTTTTTTGGAAAACTGGTACTTCTACAACTGCTACATTTTCCACACTTGTAAAAACCTTTCAAATTAATCCAATTTTGCATAAGATGTTCCCTTTTTTTATTTTCTTTAATGGACGGAGCAATTTTAAGGCCTAAATTCGGGTCCTTTGTGTAGGTGATCTGGTGCTATTCATCCAAGAGCCAATGACCTTATTCTTTAAAATATGTTGCAACATTGCAATATGCAATGTTTTTTTATACTATATTATATGTTTTTATATTGTGTATTAAAAGGTAAGATGATTCTAATATCTTCATCCTTTAACCCTTTCTATGGTAATAAATTTAAAACGCTTTTACTTATCCAGGCCATTCTGAGATTGTTTTATCATCACATATTGTACTTCATGACAGTAGTAAAATTGAGTCAAAATATTTCTTTTTTATTTATAAAAAAATACCAAATTTACCCCAAATTTTAAAAAATTTGCAAATTTGTAAATGTCAATTTCTCTAGATCGTAAAACCTCCAAAAATAGTTATTAATTTACATTCCCCATATGTCTGCTACATGTTTGGATCATTTTGAAAATGACATTTTATTTTTTAGGGCGTTAGAAGGCTTAAAACTTTAGAAGCAAATCTTATAATTTTTAAGAACATTTCCAAAACCCAATTTATTCAGGACCAGCTCAGTTATGAAGTCACTTTCTGGGGCTTACATATTAGAAACCACCTATAAATCACCTGATTTTAGAAACTACACCCCTCAAGCTATCAAAATTGATTTTACAAACTTTGTTAACCCTTTTAGGTGCCCCACAAGAATTAAAGGAAAATGGGAATGTTCCCTTTTTTGAACAGATTTAAAATTTTAATCTACCAAGGGTTAACAGCCACACAAAACTCAAAATATATTACCCTGAATCTGGAGTTTACAGAAACACCCCATGTGTGCTCAAAAACTGATGTATGGGCGCACAGCAGGCTTCCGAGTGGAAGGAGCACCATATGGCTTTTGTAAAGCGGATTTAGCCGGAATGGTAATTGGGAGCTATGCCGCAAATGAAGACACCCTGAGGTGGCCCTACAGTGGAAACCCCCAAAAAGTGACCCCATTCCGGAAACTACACCCCTCAAGGAATATTTCAAGATGTGTAGTGAGCACTTTGACCCATCAGGTGTTTCACAGAATTAGGAAATGCTTGGCTGTGAAAATGAAAAATTATAATTATTTTCCGGAAAAAGTTGCTTTACACCCACATTTGTGCTAAAAAAATGATGTGTGGGTTCAAAAGGGAAGTAGCGCCATAGGACTTTTGGTGGACAGATTTAGCTGGATTGGCTTTTGGGAGCTATGTCGCATATGAAGATGAAGACCCTGAGGTACCCCTAGAGTGGAAACCCCCAAAAAGTGACAACATTCTGGAAACTACACCCCTCAAGGAATATTTCAAGATGTGTAGTGAGAACTTTGTCCTCAAAGGTGATTCATGTAATTGGCTGTGAAAATGAAAAATTATATTTTTTTCCAGAAAAATGGAATTTAGGCCCAAATTTTTCACTTTCACAAGGGGGAACTGTAGAAATTGCACCCCCTAATTTATTGCCCATTTTCTCCTGATTACAGCAATACCCCATATGTGCTTGTATACTGCTATATGGGCGTACCACAGGGGTCAGAAGGAAAGGAGCACCAAATGGCTTCTGGACGGCAGGTTTCACCAGAATAATTGACAGGCGCCATCTTGCAATTGAACACACCCTAAGGTACCCCTAGAGTGGAAACCCCCATAAAGTGACCCTATTCCGGAAACTACACCCCTCAAGGAATATTTCAAGATTGTGTAGTGAGCACTTTGACTCATCAGGCGTTTCACAGGATTAGGAAACGCTTGGCTGTGAAAATGAAAAATTAAAATTTTTTCCAGAAAAAATGCACCCCACATTTTGTTCCCAATTTCCCCCTGAATACTCCAACATCCCATATGTGCTCAAAAAATGCACACATTTCTGAAAATTTAAAATTACGAGCAGACCCCAATTTTTCACTTTCACAAGGGGTTAAAGGAGAAAATGCACCCCAGTATATGTTCCAAATTTTCTCCCCATTCAGGAAACACCCCATATGTGCTTGTAGCCTGCGGTAAGGGCGCACAGCAGGGCTCTAGAGGCAAAGTGCAAAATATGTTTTTTGCAGGCTTGAATAAACAGACATTGATTTTAGGTGCCATGTCGCATGTTAAAAATTTCCTGAGGACCCCAGAAATGAAAAAACCCAAAAAGTGATCCAATTTTGGAAAGAGCACCCCCGTACAAAAATTTCAAGTGGTGGAAATGGTACTTTTCAGCAAACAGGTGTCTCACAGAAGGCAGAAACACTTGTTAAAGGATTTCAAAAGCACACATTTCTAAAAATTAAAAATTACTAGCAGACCCCAATTTTTCACTTTCACATGGGGTTAAAGGAGAAACTGCACCCCAGTATATGTTCCAAAATTTTCTCCCCGTTCAGGAAACACCCAATATGTACTTGTAGCCTGCTGTATTGGCGCACAGCAGGTCTCTAGAGGCAAAGTGCAAAAACTGGTATTTGCAGGCCTGAATAAACAGACATGTATTTTAGGTGCCATGTCACATTAAATAAATTTCCGGAGGTCCCCAGAAATGAAAACCCCCAAGAAGTGACCCAATTTCGGAAAGAGCACCCCCGTATGAACATTTTAAGTGGTGGAAAGGGTATTTTTCAGCAAACAGGTGTCTCACAGAAGGCAGAAACACCTGTAGAAGCATTTCAAAGCACACATTTGTAAAAATGGGGTTAAAGGAGAAAATGCACCCCAGTATATGTTCCCCATTTTCTCCCCATTCAGGAAACACCCCATATGTGCTTGTAGCCTGCTGTATGGGCGCACAGCAGGCAAAAAGCTAAATGTGAATTTGGCAGGCCTCAATTGGCAGACATTAATTTTAGGTGCCATGTTGCATTTAAAAAATTCCTGACGTCCCCAGAAATAAAAAAAACCCTAAGAAGTGACCCTTTTTTGGAAAGTGCACCCCCGTACAAAAATTTTAAGGGGTGGAAAGGGCATTTTTTACCTACCGGTTGTCTGACAGAAAAAAATATGTAGTGGTTATTGGAAAGTGGATATGCAAGCGAGGTGGAATAAATCAGAGATATAAAGTGGAAATATTACAGGGAGCATAAAGGATGAAATTATATTAATACTCTATGAATGTGTGGTATATTTTAAAACACTCCTTTATGCACAGGCCAGGTTTTTCAGGCCAGGTTTCGCAGTGGTAAATGGTTTCCTTCTTAATACCCCTCTTTGAACACACTCTTCATCTTTTTTGGGTCCTTCCCTTTCTTGCTGTCTGGGGGACTTCAGCTGGGAAATGTTGTCCTGGTACAACACGGCCACTGTGACTTACAGAAGTACTGGGGCCCTCTTCTGCTTGGTTTGGAAGAATTAGGGCCTTGATCACTACTTCTTGAAAGTGAAAGTCCCCGTATTGTACATTGCCATCTCTACAATGTGAATGGGCCAGCTTTTTGTACCACAATTTTGTTTTTCGTGTGGCACTGTAGGGCTTCAGAACTTGATCTGAAAGATCAACCCCGCCTATGTGCTTGTTGTAGTCCAGAATGCAGTCTGGTTTGGGGACAGTGGTAGTGGTACCACATACAGCGGCAGAGGAGCTTGTGTTACTGTGAATGGTGGTCAGTACAAGGACATCCCTCTTGTCCTTGCACTTAACCACCAGCATGTTCTCATGGAGGAGTGCCCTACTTTCACACTTTCTTAGTGGTTTCCCTACCAGGGATCTAGGGAGGCCTCTCTGATTTTTGCGTACTGTGCCGCAAGCCACATGAATAGGGGTATGCTGTTATAATAGTTATCCACATAGAGGTGGTAACCCTTATTCAGCAGTGGGTGCAGTAAGTCCTACACTAGTTTCCCACTAACTCCTAGGATGGGGGAGCATTCTGGGGATTCAATCCGGGAGTCTTTCCCTTCATAAACCCGAAACCTATACGTGTACCCGGAGTTACGCTCACAGAGTTTATACATTTTTATGCCATACCTTGCTCGCTTGCTGGGCAGGTACTGGCGGAATCTTACCCTCCCCTTGAAATGTACCAGGGACTCATCTATACAGATATTTTGTTCTGGGGTGTACACTTCAGCAGACTTGGTGCTGAAGTGGTTAAAGACGGGCCTTAAAAATGGTCTTAAAAAGCCGATCAAATGTTGGGTCATTTTGGGGCGGACACTGTGCATTATCGTTGTAATGCAAAAACTTCTCAATCAAATCAAATCTATTCCGGGCCATGGAATTACTGAATATTGGAGTGTGGTACAAGACATCCACAGTAACAGACACTACTGATCGGTGCTCAGTGTTTGCAAAATGCACGTACACAGAAGGTGCGTTCGTGCAAAAACCTAAACTGACACTAAGGCCGTATTGCGGACCGATTTTGCGGATCCGCAATAAACGGGCACCGTCCTGTGTGCATTCCGCATCACGGATGCGGACCCATTCACTTCAATGGGTCCGCAAATCCAGAGACGCAGAGTGGTGCGAAATGGAAGCATGGAACGGAACTACGTAGTGCTTCCGTGGGGTTTCGTCCCGTACTTCCGTTCCACAAAAAGATAGAACATGTCCTATTTTTTTGTGGAACGGCCGGATAACGGACCCATTAAAGTGAATGGGTCCGCGATCCGCTGTGGCTGCTCCACGGTGAGTGTACATGCATTGCGGCCCGCAATTTGCGGGCCGCAGCACGGCCACTGGGCGCACACGTTCGTGTGCAAGAGGCCTAACTGAAATGTATATATATCTCTAACTAACTATCACTAACTGCAGGTCTTTTTTTTACACCAAATTTAAAAAAACAAAAACAAACAAAACCTCAAAAATTTGCAGATGCTACTGAGCACACTACTGATTGGTGCTCTGCAGCAGCCACGCACGCACGCACGCAGGCACGCACACAGATTGTGCGTGCGTGCAAAAACTAGTATAAACATTCACTACAGTGAACACTGGCTAAAAATGTAACTTATATCTATATATATAGAAATATAGTACTCTATATATATTTTTATAAAGCCCTAACTACAAGTTCTTTAAAAAAAAATAATAATATGAAAAATTGCCAAAAAAAATCAGCACAGATGTGAAAAAAGAAGCGCAAAGAATAATCCCCAGGTGCTGATCAGGCAGGTACTTACTGAACAGCACTTGGCAGTCACAGCTCGCACGGAAAAACAGTGGTGCAGAGCTGGAAAATGGTAAAAAAAAAAAAAAAGCCCCAAAAAATTGCACGGAACCCAATGGCGTCCGTAAAATAATGACGGGCGGGGGGGGGGTCGGGGAACAGGAATGGAGAGTGGTTTTGGGATCTGGAACAGCTGCAAATGAAAAAAATAATCTGTACAGGTATTCCAGATGTTCTTCTTCTTTCTTCTTTTCAGCAGGAGAGGGGTTAAAATCACTGTGGTGTGCACCACAAGTCCCAGCAAGCTACAAGCAGCACAGAAAGGCACAAAACCTCTCTGCATGCAGTCACCAGCTAGAATGGCTGGATGCAGGGAGGTTCAGCCTCTTACTGTGCAGCTATAGCGCTGCCTTTGGCGGGAGCGTGGTTCCAGCCAATAGCAGTGCTGGTAGGGGACCCAAAACACTGGTGTCCCCTGCCTGACCTAGGAGGAGACAGGTGCTGACTTGTTCAGCACCGGTCACCTCCACATGACACCCCCCTGCAGCTCCGTATCGCAGGCGGAGCTGCGATGCGCATGTCTAAGGAATCCGGCCAATAGCAGCGATCGGTGCTGCAGGGGGGCGGAAATACCTCCCCCAGCCCTTAGCTAACATGGCTGCCTGCTTGGCTGAGCAGCCATCGCACCCCGGTTCCCGAGCGATTATGCCCTGTGAGCCGGGTGTTCATCGCTCCGTAATAGTACGGCGCTGGGCGGCAAGTCACATCCCGCTGCGCCATACTATTCCGGCGCTGGGCGGGAAGGGGTTAATTGTTTCCCTACGTTATTTATATCATTTTCAAAAAAAGTCTGTCTGTCCATATTTTTCACTCTAGAAAGGGATGTATCAACTACATTAGACAGATAATATTTTATTATAAACTGCTGTCTTAATATCTCTGCCTCCTCTTAAAATTTTTCACTATTTGTGCAGTTCCGTTTAATTCTACGGAATTGTCCCATGGGTATATTCAAGAGCCATCTAGGTAGTTGGCAACTTGAGTATAAAATATAGCTGTTCTTTGTCACAGGTTTATGATATGTGCTACATACTAATTTACTATCTTGTACTGTAATTTGCAAATCCAAAAATTCAATCTGACACCTACTGATATTTGCCGAAAAATTAAAATTGTTTACTTTGTTATTTATTTCTTCCAGAAATAATTGAAGTTCAATCTATGACTTCTGCCATATAAAGAAAATAAGGTAACAGTTATGAGACGCACAGGAGTGGATGAGACCACAGAAGGAGGTGCTCACAGTAAAAAAGGATTCGCCCCTCCTTTACAAAATAAACAGTAATGACAATATACTGGGCACTCTCACTATACGTAGAACCATAAAATAGAACCAGAACTTGCAAATCAATATTTTATTAATGTACCCATATGTTTTAATAGAAAATAAAATATACAATATAATAAGTTGATAAAATACATAGATACTAATACAATAGAATCGATTGGACAATATGTAAAACTACCTGTTTATAGATAAATTATAAGACCACAAGGAGTTAATATATTAGAAAGCGACTACAGTAATAAATATATTAATATGCGGCTACAGTATTAATAAGCGGCTTAAATAATAAATAGTATCTGATAAATGACACGAATTGGGGGTCTTGGATCAAACGCATTTCGGGGCTTCACGTCGCCCTTTCCTCAGTGGGGAAGGAGCGACGCCCCTTCCTTCACTGAGGAAGGGGCGACGTGAAGCCCCGAAACGCGTTTGTTCCAAGACCCCCAGTTCACCTACCTTTGTCGAACAAATTGCCGGAACTACTCCAGGCTGACGCCAAGAAAACCGGAACATTCAGTAAGCTAAGAGGTCCTGGCACTCTAAACTCATCAAGAGCTCTGATTTCTCAAAACGTGAGCACGAGTATTTCCAACATCGTGACCGCAGAGTCAACTCAGCGTGGAAGCAGGCAAACCACAGGCTTGGAGGACATCGGCTCTTTAACCATACGGAGCGGTGCCCTGAGCCATACTGACCGGTGGCGGATATAACCTGGGAACGAGTTTTTCGGCGACACAAAGAACCGGAATTGCAGGAGTGAAATCTATACAAGCAAACACCGAACAGTGAGTACAAGCGGGACGCCGCAGTAAATACTCATTGTAACAGAAGACTGCTGTTTATTGTTACATTGGACTTCTTGGAACACTCGGAGACTTTGTCCCATCTTTCATCTATTCATATTCATTACTTGTGGAACTAGACATTCATTCATGACAATTCGTGTCATTTATCAGATACTATTTATTATTTAAGCCGCTTATTAATACTGTAGCCGCATATTAATATATTTATTACTGTAGTCGCTTTCTAATATATTAACTCCTTGTGGTCTTATAATTTATCTATTTACAGGTAGTTTTACATATTGTCCAATCGATTCTATTGTATTAGTATCTATGTATTTTATCAACTTTTAGATAGCTTATTATATTGTATATTTTATTTTCTATTAAAACATATGGGTACATTAATAAAATATTGATTTGCAAGTTCTGGTTCTATTTTACGGTTCTACGTATAGTGAGAGTGCCCAGTATATTGTCATTACCATATAAAGAAAATGCCATCAATATATCTCCGCCAGAGTACCAGGTCTGTCCCCAGCCTTGGCACAATGTTCTGCTGTTCCCACTGCAACATAAATAGATTTGCATAACTGGGGGCAAACCTGGTACCCATGGCGGTCCCTCTGATCTGCAAAGAATAATCTGTATCAAAATAAAAATAATTATGTGTTAAAATGTATCGGACCTCCTCTGCTATTAATTAATCTGTTCAACTTGGAATTGGCCACTAATTTCTGAGTTTTCATAGCGGTTATTCCTTGATCATGATCTATTATGGGATATAATAAATTGACGTCTAATGTACCAATTTTAAATGTTCTACAATCTTTATAATCTGTGTAGTGTCTTTTATATTTGTTTTTGACTATGGGTTGTAAAGTTCTGTCAATGTATTGTGAGAAATTTGGAAGTCAATGACCCTATCCCTGAAATGATTGGATGGCCAGGTGGTTCTTTTAAATTCTTGTGTATTTTCGGAGTGCAGTAAAATACAGGCAATCTCTGTTGTGTTCCTAAAATGAACTTATATTCTCTTTACAAGAGTATATTGTTCTCCATTTACAATATTCAATAAGTGTTTTATTAAACTCTTCAACAGGATTTTCGTTTAATTTCTTATATGTAGTTTCATCTGATAGCTGTCTTCTGCATTCCAAATTATATTGTTCTTTTTCAAGAATAACGATGGCACCCCTTTATCTGCTGGTTGAATAACTATATTTTCCACTTTCTGTAATTGCTTAACCTCTTAAGGACATAGGGCGTACAGGTACGCCCTTGTGCCCTGGTACTTAAGGACACAGGGCGTACATGTACGCCCTGTGTATTTTCGATCACTGCCGTGCGGCTGGCAGTGATCGGAACCCGGTGCCTGCTCAAATCATTGAGCAGGCACCTAGGCTAAATGCGCGGGGGGGTCCCGTGACCCCCCCCATGTCGGCGATCGCGGCAAACCGCAGGTCAATTCAGACCTGCGGTTTGCTGCGATTTCTGAAGTTTCTGGTCCCCGCAGTCCCTGACCGCAGGGATCAGAAACTTTATATGCCAAAAAAAGAGTTTTATTTACCCCCCCCCTGCACCCCCGAATGATTTTTATGGTGGCGGGAGGTGCAGGGGGAGGGTTGCGGGCGGTGTGGGCGGTGCGGGAGGCGGGCGGTGCGGCAGGCGGGATCGCGATCCCCCGCCCGCCTCCCCTTGTATAATCGTTGGTGTCTAGTGGGGATACCAGGGTGCCAGCACATTGCTGGCACCCTGGTATAAACGGCTGACATCTGCGATGCGATGTCAGCCGTTTAACCCTTTCCATACAGCGGTCCGTACGGACCGCTGTATGGAAAAGGTTAACAGCGCAGGGAGCTCCCTCCCTCTCCCATCGGGGGGCTGCTGTGCCTTTGCAGCCCCCCGATGGGGAGGGAGAGAGCCCCCAGAGAGCCCCCCGAGGGATCCCCTCCTTACCCTTCCCCGTCTGCGAAGTTCTGAGCAGTACTGAGCAGACGGGGAAGGCTCCCATGGCAACAGGACGCCTCTCAGGCGTCCTGCTGTCCATGGTGCTGAACAGATCTGTGCTGAATGGCATAGATCTGTTCAGTGTAAGTAAAATACAGTACAGAACAATATATATTGTACTGTACTGTATTATTCAGACATCAGACCCACTGGATCTTCAAGAACCAAGTGGGTCTGGGTCAAAAAAAAGTGAATAAAAGTGAAAAAAAAGTAAAAATCAAAAAACACATTTATCACTGATAAAAAATGAAAAAAATAAAATTCCCTACACATGTTTGGTATCGCCGCATCCGTAACGACCTGATCTAGAAAAAAGGTCATGTTACTTTACCCGAACGGTGAACACCATAAAAATAAAAAATAAAAAACTATGATGAAATTGAAATTTTGCCCACCTTACTTCCCAAAAAAGGTAATAAAAGTGATCAAAAAAGTCGCATGTACGCCAAAATTGTAACAATCAAACCGTCATCTCATCCCGCAAAAATCATACCCTACCCAAGATAATCGCCCAAAAACTGAAAAAACTATGGCTCTTAGACTATGGAAACACTAAAACATGATTTTTTTTGTTTCAAAAATGAAATCATTGTGTAAAACTTACATAAATAAAAAAAAAGTATACATATTAGGTATCGCCGCGTCCGTATCGCCCGGCTCTATAAAAATATCACATGATCTAACCCCTCAGATGACCACCGTAAAAAAATAATAAAAACGGTGTAAAAAAAGCCATTTTTTGTCATCTTACGTCACAAAAAGTGTAATAGCAAGCAATCAAAAAGTCATATGCACCCCAAAATAGATGCCAATCAAACCGTCATCTCATCCCGCAAAAAATGAGACCCTACTTAAGATAATCGCCCAAAAACTGAAAAAACTATGGCTCTTAGACTATGGAGACACTAAAACATTTTTTTGGTTTTAAAAATGAAATCATTGTGTAAAACTTACATAAATAAAAAAAATTGTATACATATTAGGTATCTCCGCGTCCGTGACAACCTGCTCTATAAAATTACCACATGATCTAACCTGTCAGATGAATGTTGTAAATAACAAAAAAAAAAACGGTGCCAAAAAAGCTATTTCTTGTTACCTTGCCGCACAAAAAGTGTAATATAGAGCAACCAAAAATCATATGTACCCTAAACTAGTACCAACAAAACTGCCACCCTATCCCGTAGTTTCTAAAATGGGGTCACTTTTTTGGAGTTTCTACTCTAGGGGTGCATCAGGGGGGCTTCAAATGGGACATGGTGTCAAAAAAACCAGTCCAGCAAAATATGCCTTCCAAAAACCATATGGTGTTCCTTTCCTTCTGCGCCCTGCCATGTGCCCGTACAGCTGTTTACGACCACATATGGGGTGTTTCTGTAAACTACAGAATTAGGGCCATAAATAATGAGTTTTGTTTGGCTGTTAACCCTTGCTTTGTAACTGGAAAAAAAATATTAAAATGGAAAATCTGCCAAAAAAGTGAAATTTTGAAATTGTATCTCTATTTTCCATTAAATCTTGTGCAACACCTAAAGGGTTAACAAAGTTTGTAAAATCAGTTTTGAATACCTTGAGGGGTGTAGTTTCTTAGATGGGGTCACTTTTATGGAGTTTATAATCTAGGAGTGCATCAGGGGGGCTTCAAATGGGACATGGTGCCAAAAAAACAGTCCAGCAAAATCAGCCCTCCAAAAACCAAACGGCGCACCTTTCACTCTACGCCCCGCTGTGTGCCCGTACAGTAGTTTACGGCCACATATGGGGTGTTTCTGTAAACAGCAGAGTCAGGGCAATAAAGATACAGTCTTGTTTGGCTGTTAACCCTTGCTTTGTTAGTGGAAAAAATGGGTTAAAATGGAAAATTAGGCAAAAAAATGAAATTCTCAAATTTCATCGCCATTTGCCAATAACTCTTGTGCAACACCTAAAGGGTTAACGACGTATGTAAAATCAGTTTTGAATACCTTGAGGGGTGTAGTTTCTTAGATGGGGTCACTTTTAGGGAGTTTCTCCTCTAGGGGTGCATCAGGGGGCTTCAAATGGGACATGGTGTAAATAAACCAGTCCATAAAAATCAGCCTTCCAAAAACCAAACGGCGCACCTTTCACTCTACGCCCCGCTGTGTGGCCGTACAGTAGTTTACGGCCACATATTGGGTGTTTCTGTAAATGGCAGAGTCAGGGCAATAAAGATACAGTCTTGTTTGGCTGTTAACCCTTGGTTTGTTAGTGGAAAAAATGGGTTAAAATGAAAAATTAGACAAAAAAATGAAATTCTCAAATTTCCTCCCTATTTGCCAATAACTCTTGTGCAACACCTAAAGGGTTAACAACGTATGCAAAATCAGTTTTGAATACCTTGAGGGGTGTAGTTTCTTAGATGGGGTCATTTTTGGGTGGTTTCTATAATGTAAGCCTCGCAAAGTGACTTGAGACCTGAACTGGTCCCTAGAAATTGAGTTTTTGTAAATTTCGGAAAAATTTCAAGATTTGCTTCTAAACTTCTAAGCCTTATAACATCCCCAAAAAATAAAATATCATTCCCAAAACAATTCAAACATGAAGTAGACATATGGGGAATGTAAAGTCATCACAATTTTTGGGGGTATTACTATGTATTACAGAAGTAGAGAAACTGAAACTTTGAAATTTGCAAATTTTTTTCAAATTTTTGTTAAATTAGGTATTTTTTGGTGCAAAAAAAATTTTTTTTTTGACTCCATTTTACCAGTGTCATGAAGTACAATATGTGACGAAAAAACAATCTCAGAACGGCCTGGATAAGTCAAACCGTTTTAAAGTTATCAGCACTTAAAGGGACTCTGGTCAGATTTTCAAAAAATGGCCTGGTCCTAAGGTGTAAAAAGGCTGTGTCCTTAAGGGGTTAATTGCTTGAATTTCTCTTGTTGTGAGATTATTCCTTCTTATCAATGTGTGTTTCATTTTTCTAATGTCAGCTTCAATACATTTGCAAAATATTACAAAATTTCAAGTATTTATATGTAATGCAAAAGAAGCAAAAATACATATAGTGCTGAAATAGTAGCACATGAGGTGTCATGAAGTTCACGTCAAGTTGCAAAGTTCGAAATTAAAAGGAGGAGGTGGAGGTGGTAATGGAAATTGGAGGAGGACCCATGCGACGAAACCGCAAAGGGGAAGAGATATTTAAAGAATGGCGTTTCACTTGTCCTACTCATCTGTAAGTTCCAGGTCGGGAAGAGTGTCTTATGCTTCCTGAACATAACACTGACACTGGTGCCCAGTTTAATTTTGGTCTTATTGTTTCATATTAAAATATCATAAAGCTGCTGTAGAGATTATCAACAGTTCGTACACGGGGCCAGTACATACTCTATAACTAGGTTTCAGATCTAAATCTTAACGAAGGCTCAGAGTAGATTCACTTTATCCGAACAGTAGTCTCTAAAATTAGAACTTTCGTTATCTTTCATAGTAAAGCCAATGCCAGTCTTCCTGCACAACTATCCATCAAGCTGACTCCTTCAGTTCTTTCTATTATGATAATCCTTTCCTTGAAGCCATATGGGAGTATGGGACACATTCCATAAAATCTATTAATTCTAATTCAGAAGCATCACAATATTTAGAGGAGTATTCCAGTTTCAGCAAATAAAGGTTATGGGGGTCATTTATTAAGACCGGCATTTTAGATGCTGGTCTTAATAACCCCTATATCTGGCGGTGGATGTGCCGAAGTTATGAAGAAGGACAGGCATAACTCTACATAACTACAGCAGATCCTCCGCCACTTCTAAATGTAAGCCAGGCATAGAAAATTATATTATATATATATAATTATTATGTGATAGGCCTACTGGACCGTCCCCTTCCCCGCCCACGCCCACTTTTTTAGACCTGGCGCGACCGGGGAAAAGTCACAGATTGAAGTGCAAATGACCTTTGAAACTCAATTTGTGCCAGAAATACACCTAATTTAGGTGTATTTATGTTTGATAAATGACCCCCCATGTGTTGCAGAATGAAAAGTTATACAAGTCTCTAATATACTGTCTGTATCAATTCCGGTTTTCAATATCTCTGCCTGCGGTCTTTGAATAGGAACTTCTTTGTTTACCTCCAGTGGAGGCAGATCTGTCCTGGTCATGTGACAGAGGCATAATGCTGAACCGGTTGCAGAATATAGCTCTGTACACAGACAGGAGCAGCTGACTGTTTATTATTTTACCCCACTCTGACCTCATTTTTAATGAACATTAAGCTACCGGAATAGCCCTATAACATTTTTAGAGCATGTTTTGTCAGTTACAGAGTGACATGCAGTTGTGCACCGATTTTGTTACAGTGTACACTAGTTGTTGCCAGAAGTCAGTGACATGTCTGTGTAGAACGCCCCAAGGAGCTGGTGCAAAGGATGGGAGTGTTAATGGCTCTGATGAGATGTTGTTGTGTCATGGTGTCTTACTTTACTCTGCCGCTCCCTAGGGTTCGGTTCTGTAAAAATGGCGATGATGAAAGGAACCAGGAAGAGATTATGGAATGAAGAACTTCTTCCTTTACTGAGTGCAAAACCAGATAGCAGCACATCCAGCAGCAGTTTGTACAAAGTGCAATTTCTCTCCTCTCAAATAATGGGGTATGATGGCTGGCAGTGTGGCAGATGTCATTCAGAAATTTGCTAGCTGACAAAGTCTCTCTCTAGGTTCCCTTCCTTAGGGTTCTACTCTGGCACCTGTAGCTCTAGGTGTCCACTGTATGATACATGCTTCTAGTGATGGCTGGGCTGAACCGTGGTCATGGTGTCTGTGAAGGTTCTCATTCATTCAGGTCATGGTATATCTGTAAAGAATAAATCAAGGCAACTGGACTTACTGTAGATTTCTTGAAAACGTTTCACTCGTTCTTCCAACGAGCTTTCTGAATTCTGAGTGGTCATGGTGTCTAAAATTGTTACCCACCACTTTGCAGAGGAGTTTTGATTGCTTGATCACTCTGCTGACTCGAATACGCCACAGTTTACAAATCTTCTGTGGCCTAGAACCTTGCAGTCTCTCTGGAGCAATGATGCCTTCCTAGATGAGCCACCTCTGTTAGCCCGGAAGAGTGGGAGATATAACATATGCTCCCTCACTCCTAACTTTCCTCTCTGACTCTAAGACTGACTCTAACTCGCTCAGCCCCATCTCTTCGCATGAAGTCAGACCAGCCCACATCTACCAAGAGGGGAGGAATGGAATAGCAAGTTCCATTCCTGTTGCCAAACACTGCCAATCATACCCCATATGCTGGTGTACAAAGTGTAATACATGAATGGTGACATAACATAACTATTAAAAAGCATTACATTACAAACCAATTGTAGTTCCCCCTAGGTCTGAGGCACTACACCTGCTTTACAGAGGAAACCAACTACTATATAGAACAGGTCAGACAGAGGAGGGGGCAGAAGGCCATGTGAATTTGCTTGTGTAGGGCCTAGATATTTTGAATGGCAGCCCTGCATCCCTGTCTGTGAGCATCTTGCAGATTTTTCCTTTTTTAAGGCCCTCATATAAGTCAAAGAAATGTGGAATAAGGATCAATATTTAACATTTCAGCCTCTGTTGTCTTTGTTGCAACACTCCATAGTAGTAAATTTGCCTGTTAGTGAAAAAAGAAATTACCAGATCGTAGATCTGACTGGGCTGTCTAGGGCCCACCAGTAAAATTTATTTTTGGGGCCCACCATATGGATACATAGTACAAATTTTACCTGCTCACACAGCAGCAAGATGCTACAAGATGACTGATTATGGGGTTTGTTGTGTTTTGCAGACCGGACACAAAACCGCAGCTTGTAGTGGTTTTGTGTCCGGTCAAAAAAAACGCAACAAAACAGAACAGGATTGTGATGCATTGTGATAAGTTTTGTCCCCATAGACAAAGAATGGGGACAAAACGGATCTGTTTTGACCCGGTTATGATAACCTGTGCCATATCTCAACACCAGAAACCAACAACGCAAGTCATCTCAGCCACATGAACGTGTCTATAATAATAAATTGGTTAGTTTCTTAAAAATTCTACCCAGTTTTTTTAATGAAAGGTTGATTGAGGAGCTGTACACTGCCTATCTATATGTAGTGCAGTCAGTCTACTGTGTTATGTGCTACTTGTGCAGGGGGTGGATGACAAGGGCCCCCCCTTGCTTAGGGGCCCACCATGGGATTCCCCTGTGGGCCAGTCTGAGCCTGAAGGTAGGGAACAATTAAAGGGATTTGCCAGGAGGGATAAAATCTGTGAGAGTGGGCTCAAAGTGGGTTAAAAACTACAGTACATAAATACTTACCTCACTGATGCCCTTCTGATTCTGATGGTGCCCGGGTCACCACTGCTCTCTACTTCCTGGTACTAGGGTAATACCCTCTCAGTCAATCACTGGCTGAGGCAAGACACACCTGCGGTCAGTGATTCACTGAGTAGGCCATTCTAAGCATTACCTGTCAAGACCAGAATAGGAATTATTTATTAGCAGGCAGAGTCGAAAAAGGAACGGCATGGGATCGGTGAGGTGAGCATAGGTTCTTTTATTTGTTACCTACTCTTAGCCCACTGCTGCCAACTCTGTCACGGTGGGGAGAGGGGGGAAACTACCCACCGAACACCGTAGGTTAAATGGGAAAAGCAACTAGGCCTTCCTGGGGGGGGGGTCAGCGCTCGTCGGCATGTATTAGCTCTAGAATTACCACAGTTATCCAAGTAACTGGACACCGGGGACAGGGAGCAAGGCAACTCCTAGAGCATCCCTAATCCTTGCCCTGACTCCTAACCATATGAGCAAACCCAGATGGTAGGAGGGCTTATACCCAGGAACCTCGGACCCTAAGTCGCCCTGAAAATCCATGAAATAGAGACAGGGGTAACACGATCTGTTCCTCCAAGACACGGACGAACAGGAGTCTCCCACAGGCCAAGAAGCAAGTAAAGGGGAAGACAGTGAGAAGCAACTGGATCGGCAGGTAAGAACCCAGAACAACTAGCACAGGTATACTTGGTGACTTACCTGCCACGGCTGCTGAAAGGAACACCAGCAGTCCACATCACAACAACTGGAACCCATGAATATGTACTGGAGCCCACACACCAAACAGGACACAGTACAAACAACCAACACAGGAACCAGCACACCAGTAACTGCCTAGACCCCTATGCGGACAGGATGCATGGTGGCCTCAGGCAGAGCTGCACACTGACTTGTTGTTCCCCCTCCGGGGAACCCTGGAGCCCTCTCACCGAAGGCACAGACAAGCAGGGGGATGTCTAGCATCCATGCAGGACTATACACACCATAGACAGACCAGACATGGAATAACAACTAGACATACAACACCAACCCAAGCATACCACACCAAACATAGATAAAGAATAGGTAGGGAAGGTGACATTGAGATGACATCAATGTCTCACAAGGTGGCCCTAAAGGACTGGGCAGATGGAACACCCAGGACAGGAGCATAACCAGGAGAAAGGAGCAAAGCAAACACATGCTGCATAAACAACACGTTGCTCCTGGCAACCAGCATGCACGGCTAATGTGTCACGGCGAACAATACCGACAATACCGAGACCGTGACACAACCGTGACAATCTCTTTAAATGAATGATTGTCCATCTGACAATCTGGTTCTGAGGGTGATAAGGTACTCCTTCCCGAAAGCCCTGCCATGGGAATCATGTTCCACTCCTACTATAGCCACTTCTTTCTACACTTGTCATCCACCATAGTTTTTGTACTATAAGACACACTTTTTAGCAAGAAAAATATCTTGTTAAAAGGTGCCTGCATCAGGATGGTCCAGAAGTGCCAGACCTCTCTGACTGGTGGATTTCCTGCTCTTCCCATGCATGTTTCTTTGCACCAGTATCAGCTGCGCAGCTTCCATTTATTGGGGTAAAGTGCTCCGTGTCAGACTGAATACGCGATCTCACAACTTCTGCCTACTTCCTCCGCAGTAGAGTAGCAGTAGACCCCGCCAAGGTCTGGTGAGCTCCACTACTGGGAAAGATGGCGGACATATCAAAAGGGGATGGCATGTGAGGACTGGCCGTGTTCATCTCTGAACGTGTTCATCTCTGTAAGTGGGGCTTAGTGTGGAGGGTGTGTGAGCCATGTATGGGCTGGGCCCTGGCTTCGGCCTCTATTTGTCAGGTTCCAGTCACTGAAGGGAAGTTTGATCCTGTCACTGGATGATCCTGTCCAACTGTAGGCTGCTGTATACATGTATCATGTATCCTCCAGGCTTTTTACTGTGCAAAAAATACAAGAGATGTACTGGGCAGGAGGGAGAACATCACCCATGTAATGGATAAATTGATAGGTGAATGATTGGCAGGTGAGTTTCAACTGGACATAAAACATGAGTTTTTGAATGAACTGATTCTGGGGATGCTTTAGGCACCTTGAGGGGTGGACTGGCTGAGCAACAGAAACATTGTGTACTGGCACTAGGCCTGCACAATAATGATAAGGAGCTGGTGCTGAGTAGTCTTGATCACGAATATTAGAATTGCAAATTTTTATCGTGAATATAGGTACTTCGAAAATTCGTGAATATTTGGAATATAGTGATATATATTCGTAATTTCGAATATTCGAGTTTTTTTTTATTGCAAATTTTCGTAATGCAAATTTTTATCGCAAATTTTTCAATTGCCGAGTAAAAACATGATTCCTCCCTGCTTCTTGCTTGTGGGCCAATGACTCATTGGCCCACAAGCAAGAAGCAGGGAGGAATTATGACTTTAAATGGGAAAAATGATGAATATTCTAAAAAAATAATATATAGCACTAAATCGAATATATTAGTTTTTTCGAATATTCGTAATATTCTAAAACAAGAATACATAGAAATATAGCGAATAGTCAAAAAAACCGAATATAGAGCAATTTAGCTAATATAGTGCTATAATCTTCTTTGTCTAATAGTGGTAATTTTTTTCTCATCTGAAGTTCAGATTGAAAAAAAATTACAACTATTAAAAAAAAAGATTATATCACTATATTAGCTAAATTGCTCTACAGTTTTTTTCGAATATTCGCTGTATTGCTATATATTCTTGTTTTAGAATATTACGAATATTCAAAAAAACTAATATATTCAATATAGTGCTATGACTCATTGGCCCACAAGCAAGAAGCAGGGAGGAATCATGTTTTTGCTCGGCAATTGAAAAATTTGCGATAAAATTCGCATTACGAAAATTTGCATATTACGCGATCATTACCTTGTCGATTTTTCGAGTAAAAAAAAAATCTTAGAAAAAAACAAATATTTGAATTCGCGAATATTCGCCAAATATTCTACAAAATATTTGCGAAATATCGCTAATTCGAATATGACCCCTGCCTCTCATCACTAGTGCTGAATGTGAAAAGGAAATGCTCCAGTGCAATACCTGCAAAGGGATGTATAACCTTGACCCCTCCACTTAATTAACCCACCTAGGAAGTTTTAATAAGTATTTTTCTGTTGTCTAAACCTGGGGGGCATATTTGTAGTATTCCAGACCTGGGGGCACTACCATTTGTCTATTGTTTATATTGTTATGTATTATGTATTTTACTGTTTGTTCCCAGCAAGGAATGGTTTGCAAATGTTGCCCGGAACAGAGTTAACTACATTGTTCCTCCCCTCTTGATAGGAGTGGGTTGGACCTGTCCCTGCGAAGAGGGGGAATTCCTGGGTAAACTTAGAGTGGAAAGGAAGCAACCTACAGAGCTCCTACTCCAATTATCTAATTCTCCAGAGAGAACCACTCCAAATGTCCTCAGGTAAAGGCTTGAGTTTCCAGACAGCAGGGTGATCTGCTGCTGCTACCTCAGCATGTATAGACACTGCTGTAAGGTGAGGGACTACAGCCAACCAACCAACACCAAAGAACCACTAGGCCAGCCAGTTTCACCTAAGTTTAGGAAATTGTAGCCATCCAACCTGCCTCCATATCTTTGCTGGTGCCAGAGAAGAATAGCACTTAAAGCCTGTGGCTACTGTATGTATTTCAAGTTCTACGTTGCACTTAGTAAAAAAGACTCTTTTACATTTAACTGTGGCCTTATTCTTCAATACTATATTTTCATTGCACCGATCCCCAGGGATAAAGGGCCTGAGGGAGTACACCGTGACACATTTCATCAGGGCCACTACCCCTCCCATCCTCTACACCACATCCTCAAGGGGTCGCTGTATACAGTCAGATCCATAAATATTGGGACATCAACATAATTCTAACATTTTTGGCTCTATACACCACCACAATGGATTTACAATGAAATGAACAAGATGTGCTTTAACTGCAGACTGTCAGCTTTAATTTGAGGGTATTTACATCCAAATCAGGTGAACAGTGTAGGAATTACAACAGTTTGCATATGTGCCTCCCACTTGTTAAGGAACCAAAAGTAATAGGACAGAAAAATTAACATTAATCAAACTTTCATTTTGTAATACTTGTTTGCAAATCCTTTGTAGTCAATTACAGCCTGAAGTCTGGAACGCATAGACATCACCAGACGCTGGGTTTCATCCCTGGTGATGCTCTGCCAGGCCTCTACTGCAACTGTCTTCAGTTCCTGCTTGTTCTTGGGGCATTTTCCCTTCAGTTTTGTCTTCGGCAAGTGAAATGCATGCTCAATAGGATTCAGGTCAGGGGATTGACTTGGCCATTGCATAACATTCCACTTCTTTCTCTTAAAAAACTCTTTGGTTGCTTTTGCAGTATGCTCTGGGTCATTGTCCATCTGCACTGTGAAGCGTCGTCCAATGAGTTCTGAAGCATTTGGCTGAATATGAGCAGATAATATTGCCCAAAACACTTCATAATTCATCCTGCTGCTTTTGTCAGCAGTCACATCATCAATAAATACAAGAGAACCAGTTCCATTGGCAGCCATACATGCCCACACCATGACACTACCACCACCATGCTACACTGATGAAGTGGCATGAGCAGTTCCTTTCCTTCTCCATACTCTTCTCTTCCCATCACCCTGGTACAAGTTGATCTTGGTCACATCTGTCCATAGGATGTTGTTCCAGAACTGTGAAGTCTTTTTTAGATATCATTTGGCAAACTCTAATCTGGCCTTCCTGTTTTTGAGGCTCACCAATAGTTTACATCTTGTGGTAAACCCTCTGTATTTACTCTGGTGAAGTCTTCTCTTGATTGTTGACTTTGACACACATACACCTACCTCCTAGGGAGTGTTCTTGATCTGGACAACTGTTGTTAAGGGTGTTTTCTTCACCAGGGATAGAATTCTTCGGTCATCCACCACAGTCGTTTTCGGTGGTCTTCTGGGTCTTTTGGTGTTTCTGAGCTCACCGGTGCATTCCTTCTTTTTAAGAATGTTCCAAACAATTGTTTTGGCCACGCCTAATGTTTTTGCTATCTCTCTGATGGGTTTTGAAGAGAAAGCTCTCCTTCCCAATCTCATGCTGACTGTAAAACAGAGTGTTTTCTCATGGACCTCAGACAAAATACAAGACTTTGAGAAACATTTATATGAGAAAGAGGCAGCAGCCTGTTTCGAGGTAAGGAAATCTATAACTACTCATGGGTATGCCGGCAACAGAAACCAGAGAGGACGGGGGAACAGGAACAGAGGCTATCAAGGTCAAGGTAACAGAGGTCTGCCCCAGTCTCAGCAGAAACCTTACAGCCCAAATCAAACCCCTGAGCAGCAACAGCCACCATCTGCCACTGTATGTTTTAAATGTGGTAAAGAGGGACACTGAGCGAGGCAATGCCCGTTGCCCAGACGACAGCGCTACTCAAACCCTGGCACTCAGCCCCAGGTAAGGGATAGCCAGAACCCAAGGTTTCCAATTGACTGGAACCAACAGGGTCAACACTGATGCCGCCCAGAGGACGGTACCCCCACTTTCACACAGGTCACAAAACATTGGAAAGACTCAACTGTCATTCTCTTAACAGTAGCGGGGAGAAAGGTAGGTTTCATGGTAGATAGCGGAGCCACATCCAGTGTCCTATGTAGAGATTTTTTACAAAGGTCCTTTAAGAAAGTCAGATCCTTCCATGGGAATCAACGGGGTTCTTACAAAAACATACAAAACTGACTCACTGACACTTGAAACCATAGATGGAGATTACATCACTGACCACACTTTCAGCATCATCCCTGAGTGTCCAGTAAACCTCTTAGGTAGAGATTTGTTCTGCAAGTTGAAACTCAAGGTTTTTGCATCTCAGGGAGGACTGGATGTGCGTTCAGATCTCATACCCATTGCCAAACCCTCATAATCATCATTTTTTCCTACACTCACCACATTTGAGTCACAAGAATTGGAGGACATTGACCCTAACCTGTGGTCATCCGGAGACTATGACACAGGATTCATTGACTGTACTCCATATAGGGCCACACTCAGAGCAGATGCAACCACGGTGTACCAAAAACAATACCCACTATCGAAAGAGAAAATCGAAGGGTTAAGACCCATGATACAGGAATTCCTACGGACCGGAGTCCTAGAGGACACTGTTTCACCATACAGTACACCCATCAATCCGGTGAAGAAGGCCGATGGTATGGTAAGATTTGTACAAGACTTAAGGGCAATTAATAGTCTCATCATCCCTATTGCGCCCATTGTACCTGATGTGACACAACTGCTCTCAACCATTCCAGCAGATGCTGTCTGTTTTAGCATGATAGACCTGAAAAATGCTTTCTTTTCTATCCCGGTTGACAAGCAGACCAGTGCAGGATGCCCCAGGGATATGCTGATTCACCTGTAGTGTACAGCATTGTCTTCCAAGCCAGTTTAAAACCACTGCACCCCCCCTAGGGTTCTGTACTCTTGCAATACGTGGATGATTTGTTATAGTGCAGGGTGTCAGAGGAGGCCAATGTAACAGATGGTTTATCTTTGTTGAAATGGTTGTCTGAATGTGGACACAAGGTGTCACGCAAGAAAATGCAATGGTGTAAAAAGCAAGTTGAATACTTGGGCTTTGTTCTCACAAAGGGAGAAAGGAGAATCAGCACATAAAGAGTCCAGTCTGTTGCGGGCCTGGTCATCCCGCACACCAAGAAAGAAATGTTATCTTTCCTTGGTATGATAAACTACTGCAGACAATGGATTCCTGATTGCTCCTACTATGACAATGTAATGAGACAAGCCACTCTGGCAGACATGCCAGATCTCATCAGGTGGTCTGAGGAAATGTTTAATGCATTTGATTATTTGAAATGTTCTTTAATGACAAGTCCGGGTTTGGGCCTCCCTGACTACAAACTCACATTCCACGTATATGCTCGACAAAATTGTAAAACCATGGCGGATGTACTGACACAATATCATGGAGGTAAGTTACGTCCTTGTGCCTTTTTCTCAAAGGTGGTTCCGGCATCCATCCAAGGAATGCCGGCCTGTCTGAGATCTCTTGTAGCCTGTGCTATGATGGTTGAGCTTGCAACGCCACTCACAATGGGACATGAGACTATCCTGTACACCACACATGATGTATTAGGCCTTCTCAAAGGCATACACACACAGCACATGTCTGCACAAAGGCTATCTGGATACAGTGACGTATCTATCACGAGGCAAACAAGGCATTTGCCTAGGGCGGCACTTGTCAATGAGGTGGCAAAATGCCTTGTTTGCCCCTTGTCCCATCAGTCTTATACGCCGGTATACTCAGATCCGATGGTATATTCTAACCCCCAGGCATTCCCATGGTGACGGGGACGCTTGCCTGGGGGTTAGAATATACCATCGGATCTGAGTTTTCACCATCTCAGTGAGATGGTGAAAACTCAGATCCGATGGTATATTCTAACCCCCAGGCAAGCGTCCCCGTCACCATGGGAATGCCTGGGGGTTAGAATATACCATCGGATCTGAGTATACCGGCGTATAAGACTGATGGGACAAGGGGCAAACAAGGCATTTTGCCACCTCATTGACAAGTGCCGCCCTAGGCAAATGCCTTGTTTGCCCCTTGTCCCATCAGTCTTATACGCCGGTATACTCAGATCCGATGGTATATTCTAACCCCCAGGCATTCCCATGGTGACGGGGACGCTTGCCTGGGGGTTAGAATATACCATCGGATCTGAGTTTTCACCATCTCAGTGAGATCGTGAAAACTCTAATCCGATGGTATATTATAATCCCCAGGCGTTCCCATGGTGACAGGGACGCTTGCCTGGGGGTTAGAATATACAGGGCCATGCCGCTCACAGGAGTACATTTATAAACTGTAATCAGTAACTTTAACTTTAATCATCGCTGATCTCTTTACTTGGATACCTTACTCTTAGCTCCGGTAACAGCAGGCAGTGCAGACGGCGCTCACTCACTGATGTCACGGTCCTGCTCCTCCCACTATGCGGCGCGGGCGCGTGACATCAGTGAGCGAGCGCCACCCGCACTGCCTGCTGTTACCGGAGCTAAGAGTAAGGTATCCAAATAAAGAAATCAGCGATGATCAAAGTTAAAGTTACTGATTACAGTTTATAAATGTACTCCTGTGAGCGTCGGGAAGGGGGATCTGTGGATGTCACTGTTTAGGGGAGGGGGATCTGTGGATGTCACTGTTTAGGGGGGATCTGTGGATGTCACTGTTTAGGGGGGAGATCTGTGGATGGCACTGTTTAGGGGAGGAGGATCTGTGGGTGGCACTGTTTAGGGGAGGGGGATCTGTGGATGGCACTGTTTAGGGGAGGGGGATCTGTGGATGGCACTGTTTAGGGGAGGGGGATCTGTGGATGGCACTGTTTAGGGGAGGGGGATCTGTGGATGGCACTGTTTAGGGGAGGGGGATCTGTGGATGGCACTGTTTAGGGGGGATCTGGGGATAGCACTGTTTAGGGGGATCTGTGGATGGCACATAGGAAGGGGTGAGGTTTAGAGAGGAAGGGGTTTGGCCTTGACAGGAAGGGGTGGGTTAAATTTATATCAGGGGGGTGCCCGAGTTTAGTCTCGCCTAGGGCAGCACAAAACCAAGATACACCACTGTCTGGATATGAGATTCTACTCCTCAGCAATCCCTCCCTCCAAATCAAATACGCAACACACACCTCAGGTCCAGCACCTATCTTGAATGCCCTATTAGGACTTAAAGGACCTGAGGATCACTTGACAGAGGCACATGAATGTATACACGCCATACAACATGAGACATCACCCCGCTCTGATTTACAATCTGTACCAGTAGAAGGGGCTCCTGATGTTTTTGTTGATGGATCCTGCAGCAGACCAAATGACAACACTTATCATGCAGGATATGCTATTGTTATGCTACCCGATGTTGTCCTGGAAGCCAGACCCATCACATACCAATCTTCACAAGCAGAAGAATTAATTGCACTCACGAGAGCATGCATACTACATGAAGGCAAGCCAGTCACCATTTACACTGACAGCAGGTACGCACATGGAGTGGTCTGGGACCACGGGGTCATCTGGCAAAGGAGAGGATTCATTGCAGCTGATGGTAAGCACATCTCACATTCACAACTTGTCATACAACTTTTAGAAGCCATAAGATTGCCCTCACAGATTGCAATTGTCCACTGCAGGGCGCATACTGGTGGTAAAGATCATGTGTCCCAAGGCAATGCCCTGGCAGACACGGAGGCCAAGAATGCTGCACTGATGGCCCTGGCCACATTGCAAATGGTGAAATTAGTAAATTAGCACCTCCTTCACTTGAGTTAACTCAGATGCTTGTGGATCTCCAGTCCTCAGCTACTGACGATGAAATGGGCGATTGGTATTATCCAATCTTGCTGAATAATCCTAGGACAGGATTACTCTGCAAAGAGGGGAATCCATGCATAAAACAGCACAGCTCCCCTCTGTTCATTGCACATTTTCATGGAGTAGGACACAACAGCATTCAAACAACACACATGCTGCTAGCACAGAATTTCTATATTACAGGCATTAAACAGTTAGTGTCAGATTATGTGGGAAGGTGTATCACATGTTTGAGGAACAACCCAAACACCAATGTAACCAGATTGATTAAAGCCCTAAGTGAAATTGAGGAAAAAGTTGCTTGTAAGTCTCCTTGTCTTCCACAGGAACCATCTCACCCATTCCAAGTGGGAGATATCGTGCTGATAAAGGAAAGGAAAATTTGCAGGAGACTTCCCCTATGGACCACCGACTACAGTGGTAGCCGTGACCCGCACAGCTGTACTTACAGAAGAAGCACCTACCTGGGTCCACGCCACCAGAGTAAAACTGGTAAAGGAGGCACCCCAAAAGGAGGTAATAATGGGGACAGACAGTCCTGACCTCAAAAAAGGACAAAGTGAGGTACTAACGTGAGCAGACAGCTCTGACCTCCACCAGGATGCACTCCCTCAATTCTGGAAGATGGCACAGACGATCCACTTGGACTGTGGGATTACTGATGATCCTAATGACTCTGCCGGAGGATAACAAAGCTGAAGTTGCTATTACTCAGAAAGGTGGAATCACTACCTTCTGGTACAATTCCTTCAGTACTCAAGTTGCAACTTATTCCTTCAGTTTATGCAGCATAATGAAGTGCAGTCCTTCCACAAGATGCGGCAACCACTATAAGAATGGACAGGCTTATATCTGTATTACTGACCCTTATTGGGGTAATAGATGTGCATACTGGGGGTCAGTAGGATGGAATACAGGAGAAGACTGGGGGTATAAACCACAGAATGCCCTTAATCGAAAGGATAAGAATGGTAAATCCTTGATTAGTAGAATGACAATTATCAATGGAGGGGACTGTCACATAGATGTTAGCCTATATCCTACAGGGTGGGCATGCCCTAAGATGGTGTCTGAGATAAAAATAATTATAAACATAGAAAACCCCAACAAAGGTGATGAAGGAGATTACGTGCTGGGATGGTACTTTCACAACAGGGGGGGGGGGCAGAGATTTCAATGGTCACCAAACACTTTGAAATAAGAGATATGTGTCAATCCTCAGAATGGACATACCCTCAGAAACAGACATACCCTTTAAAAACCCATATACAGTCCCTAGGAAACATACTGGCTATTTCTGACCCTACCTATGAGGATACCCTGGCAGCAGACACTGGGTTCTCTGATGCCAACCTATGGTTAGAATGGATGAAGTACAAGTACTGCTTCAGTAAATAAAAGTAATTGTTATATATGTGGGACCGCTAAGCCTCACCTAGGTACTGTCCCCTTAATATTGCCCTCTAGTGTTGAGGAATGTTTTTTGCAATTATTCTCAAATTCATCTAGTAACCAGTCTGCATGTGAAGAATGGAAGCAAAAATACCCACTCCTCATAAAAACTCCCCGCCCGGGTGCAGGTATACATATCTATCCTGGTAACTACAGGGAGTGCAGAATTATTAGGCAAGTTGTATTTTTGAGGATTAATTTTATTATTGAACAACAACCATGTTCTCAATGAACCCAAAAAACTCATTAATATCAAAGCTGAATATTTTTGGAAGTAGTTTTTAGTTTGTTTTTAGTTTTAGCTATTTTAGGGGGATATCTGTGTGTGCAGGTGACTATTACTGTGCATAATTATTAGGCAACTTAACAAAAAACAAATATATACCCATTTCAATGATTTATTTTTACCAGTGAAACCAATATAACATCTCAACATTCACAAATATACATTTCTGACATTCAAAAACAAAACAAAAACAAATCAGTGACCAATATAGCCACCTTTCTTTGCAAGGACACTCAAAAGCCTGCCATCCATGGATTCTGTCAGTGTTTTGATCTGTTCACCATCAACATTGCGTGCAGCAGCAACCACAGCCTCCCAGACACTGTTCAGAGAGGTGTACTGTTTTCCCTCCTTGTAAATCTCACATTTGATGATGGACCACAGGTTCTCAATGGGGTTCAGATCAGATGAACAAGGAGGCCATGTCATTAGATTTTCTTCTTTTATACCCTTTCTTGCCAGCCACGCTGTGGAGTACTTGGACGCGTGTGATGGAGCATTGTCCTGCATTAAAATCATGTTTTTCTTGAAGGATGCAGACTTCTTCCTGTACCACTGCTTGAAGAAGGTGTCTTCCAGAAACTGGCAGTAGGACTGGGAGTTGAGCTTGACTCCATCCTCAACCCGTAAAGGCCCCACAAGCTCATCTTTGATGATACCAGCCCAAACCAGTACTCCACCTCCACCTTGCTGGCGTCTGAGTCGGACTGGAGCTCTCTGCCCTTTACCAATCCAACCACGGGCCCATCCATCTGGCCCATCAAGACTCACTCTCATTTCATCAGTCCATAAAACCTTAGAAAAATCAGTCTTGAGATATTTCTTGGCCCAGTCTTGACGTTTCAGCTTGTGTGTCTTGTTCAGTGGTGGTCGTCTTTCAGCCTTTCTTACCTTGGCCATGTCTCTGAGTATTGCACACCTTGTGCTTTTGGGCACTCCAGTGATGTTGCAGCTCTGAAATATGGCCAAACTGGTGGCAAGTGGCATCTTGGCAGCTGCACGCTTGACTTTTCTCAGTTCATGGGCAGTTATTTTGCGCCTTGGTTTTTCCACACGCTTCTTGCGACCCTGTTGACTATTTTGAATGAAACGCTTGATTGTTCGATGATCAGGCTTCAGAAGCTTTGCAATTTTAAGAGTGCTGCATCCCTCTGCAAGATATCTCACTATTTTTGATTTTTCTGAGCCTGTCAAGTCCTTCTTTTGACCCATTTTGCCAAAGGAAAGGAAGTTGCCTAATAATTATGCACACCTAATATAGGGTGTTGATGTCATTAGACCACACCCCTTCTCATTACAGAGATGCACATCACCTAATATGCTTAATTGGTAGTAGGCTTTCGAGCCTATACAGCTTGGAGTAAGACAACATGCATAAAGAGGATGATGTGGTCAAAATACTCATTTGCCTAATAATTCTGCACGCAGTGTATACCTGCCACAGAGGGGGAGATCAAGAAAGATCCCTGGGTAATTTCACTGAAGGATACTGTGCAACTTAAAGTGAAACAGATACCTCCCTCACACAGAATCAAGTATACTCGATTGCAGATGTACACTCACCTTAAGAATTATTAGGAACACCATACTAATACGGTGTTGGACCCCCTTTTGCCTTCAGAACTGCCTTAATTCTACGTGGCATTGATTCAACAAGGTGCTGATAGCATTCTTTAGAAATGTTGGCCCATATTGATAGGATAGCATCTTGCAGTTGATGGAGATTTGAGGGATGCACATCCAGGGCACAAAGCTCCCGTTCCACGACATCCCAAAGATGCTCTATTGGGTTGAGATCTGGTGACTGTGGGGGCCATTTTAGTACAGTGAACTCATTGTCATGTTCAAGAAACCAATTTGAAATGATTCGAGCTTTGTGACAAGGTGCATTATCCTGCTGGAAGTAGCCATCAGAGGATGGATACATGTTCTCATTCTGTTTGCACCAAAATTCGGACTCTACCATTTGAAGGTCTCAACAGAAATCGAGACTCATCAGACCAGGCAACATTTTTCCAGTCTTCAACAGTCCAATTTTGGTGAGATCGTGCAAATTGTAGCATCTTTTTCCTATTTGTAGTGGAGATGAGTGGTACCCGGTGGGGTCTTCTGCTGTTGTAGCCCATCCGCCTCAAGGTTGTGCGTGTTGTGGCTTCACAAATGCTTTGCTGCATACCTCGGTTGTAACGAGTGGTTATTTCAGTCAACGTTGCTCTTCTATCAGCTTGAATCAGTCGGCCCATTCTCCTCTGACCTCTAGCATCCACAAGGCATTTTTGCCCACAGGACTGCCGCATACTGGATGTTTTTCCCTTTCCACACCATTCTTTGTAAACCCTAGAAATGGTTGTGCGTGAAAATCCCAGTAACTGAGCAGATTGTGAAATACTCAGACCGGCCCGTCTGGCACCAACAACCATGCCACGCTCAAAATTGCTTAAATCACCTTTCTTTCCCATTCTGACATTCAGTTTGAAGTTCAGGAGATTGTCTTGACCAGGACCACACCCCTAAATGCATTGAAGCAACTGCCATGTGATTGGTTGACTAGATAATTGCATTAATGAGAAATAGAACAGGTGTTCCTAATAATTCTTTAGGTGAGTGTATATTGGATCTGTGGGGATGGAAAGATAAGATCTAGACTAGAGGGTTCCTGGAAAGGTGAATGTGCCCTTGCTAAAGCCATCATGAACATACACATCTTCACTGAAAATGAAAAAGACACCAACACACATATACGCAACCGTCACGCCCTCCCAAAAGGTAGCTTCGGGGTCCCAAGAGGGGTACCTGATGAATTCAAGGCCAGAGGTCAGGTGGCAGCAGGATTTGAATCCATAATTCCCCACATAACAATCAACAAAAATGTAGACTGGATCAACTATATTTACTATAATCAACAAAGGTTTGTAAACTACACCAGGGATGCGTTACAGGGTGTAGGAGAACAGTTACAAGCAGATTCCATTATGGCATTTCAAAACCGCATGGTACTCGATATGATACTTGCAGAAAGAGGTGGTGTCTGTAAGGTATTGACAGACCCCTCATCATGCTGCACGTTCATACCCAACAACACCGGCCCTAATGGTAAGGTCACACTGGCAATAAAGAAACTCGAGGATTTATCAATCGAGCTCAAAAGAAACTTAGGTATCGATAACCCTTGGGATCAGTATTTTGGCTGGTTCACTAACTGGAAACCGGCACTTGTACAGTTGGGAATCATTATCCTGATAATTATTATAGTAATACAGTAGCAATAGTTGTAACATGTATCATACCATGTGTACGAAAAACTGATAATGAAAGGAGTATCAAATATGTCATTTTATGAGACTCTGCTGCCTAATCCTAAAGACAACTCACATGAAGTATATAGAAAATATCTGGCAGTATACAGGGAAAAGGGCAAGGGTAAGAACCATATTATCTAAGAAATTTGGTTCTAAGAGGGGATTGAAGAGAAATGTGACTCCATCTTGTCTTCTCTAAATATGTAAAGAATTGTTATAACACCTCACCCACGTACTGTTTCACCTTCCCCCGCTGTGAGTTTAGTTTCGCTTATCTGTCCCAGGACAGATTCTGGGAATCACCCAGTACGTTCTTGCCTTATTCAGGGTCATTCGGCACAAATGTGTACATTCTATGTGACTAATTAAAACCTATTCCTTTGGCTTACTGCACGTACACATACCATATAAGGATGTTCCGGTAGTATCTGTATGAGCACCAATGTTTATCTTTATGATTGGTTTAAACTCTGTTGTTATGCAAACGTTTCTACTGCCTATATAAGGCCACGCTATGGCACAATAAAGTTAGAGTGTTTCTCAGTGATACCTGTGTGTGTCTGTTATTGCCAACTGAGAAACATCTCTCCTGACGTCAGTGTCTCAAACCAAGGTTGTCGTAGAGGTCCAGAAAGGTCCAAATCCTTTCAGTTTTTTTGTTTGTTTTTTCAGCCTAATGATGGCTTGCTTCACTGATACTGACAGCTTTTTGGATCTCATCTTGAGAGTTGACAGCAACAGATTCCAAATGCAAATAGCACACTTGAAATGAACTCTGGACCTTTTATCTGCTCATTGTAATAAGGATAATGAGGGAATAACACACACCTGGCCATGGAACAGCTGAGAAGCCAATTGTCCCATTACTTTTGGTTCCTTAACAAGTGGGAGGCACATATGCAAACTGTTGTAATTCCTACACCGTTCACCTGATTTGGATGTAAATACCTTCAAATTAAAGCTGACAGTCTGCAGTTAAAGCACACCTTGTTCAAATCCATTGTGGTGGTGTATAGAGCCAAAAATGTTAGAATTGTGTCGATGTCTCAATATTTATGGACCTGACTGTATTATGGTCGGTGAGTCTTATAGTCCAAAAAATACGACCTTACCCTATCAGACACATTTTTATAGATGCCAACATCTAGAATGTGTTAAATGGTTTGCTGTATGCCCATTTACCACTTGGGTTCATTGCTGTATTCAGAATTGCATAATGAATTATAATGAACATGATATCGGAATATAATATATGTGAAGGAGATAATGTATTCATACTCTCAAGTTCCAGTTGCCAGAAGAGAATACAAGCAATGCTACGCCGGCTGACAACTGCTATATGTTCCAGTCTTATTCGATTAAGTATTAAGGAGTGACTGTCTCTCTGTTATTTCCACCTCATTTACCTTCACAGCAGAGCTTCCCTTACTGTTGTATGAAATGTATGTTAGGAATGGTCCGGGGAAATTAGCCATAATAAAAAAGGCTCATTTAACACTGCAAAATGCAAATAGCAAATGACACTTGGAATGTGGCCTAATAATGAAAGGGAATAGAGGTTTCTGCTAAAGACATATTTCTACGGTCCAAGAAATATGTTCCAGTTCTCTACCAGCAAATGGTCATCTCTGACTAAATTCCATTTTACAATAATGATTCATATTTAACAATGTTGGTAGTCAGAGCATGGCTTATTGGTGGTTATTGAGGAACCTTCTTATCTCACACAAGTACAAGGGGCAACTTCATAGATAGCCAGATGAAGTGTTCCATCCAGGATCCAGGCAGGCTCTTCTACATCTCCTGTCTCCAACGGACTCTGGTCCCAGCTCTTCTGCACTATGATGCCACACAGGCAGCCAATCCCTGAGGGTGATGTCATGGGTGGTAATTTTACAACCACTGCCTGGTCTACAGCCTTTCTCCGATTATAGGTTTAGTGGTAGTCTTTCTGTTGAGCCCAGCTGTTACCTGATACCCTCCATGTTCCTGACTCTTGAGCTTCTCTTTGATTTGTTTATTGGTTTATTCCTGGGTTGCAGAGACCTGTTGTTCCACAGCTTTGACCTAAGCTTGTTACTCTGTTTCTGCCCTTGGATTGCTGACTGTTGTGGTTCTCTGGCTTTGAATTTGTCTTTCTGTAAATTTTGATATGCTCTAGTAATTTTTTTGACCTCCTGTTGCTGACCTCTGTCACCCTATTACACTCCTGGAAGAAGCAATGGTGAAATGTTCGTTGGGGCATGACTCCCTCCCAGGTCTGTATCTTATGTATTTGGTCATTAAAGGGCATCTGTCAGCCATCTTACATTTAATCTATCCCGCTCATGACATTAAGGCTGTGAACAAGGTCTAGGTTAGACCGAAACGTTGACCATTGTCTATGCACTACTTTGGATGGAATTAATAAATTACTGATACCTATATTAATTACTGGAGTGCCGTGGTTTTGATATATTTTATTTACTGAAACATTTACCACTGAGCACCACCATATTGACTAGGAGTGCCGACCAACCCTTCATGTTTCAGCTTCCAAGCGCACATGCAACAGGTCAGCCAGTTTCATAGGTACAAATCTGCTGACAGATGCTCTTTTAACGTCTGTGTATGTAATGTTTGTTACAATAGCCCTGACCATTGAATGAACAGGATAGGTGATACATGCCTGATTACAGGAGATCCCTGCTGGAACCTACACCAATTACTATAACAGTGGTCTCACTAAGAGTGAGGAGTACATTAAGTGAAGCAGTGGTTAAAGATGTTGTCCATCGACAGACGCTTATGCCCTATCCACTGGCGTCTGATCGATGATAGAGTGATCAGTGGGGGTCCTACTACTGTGTTCCTCTGTTTGAAGGAAGAGACGGTCATTCATGTGCACTGCCACTCCATGCAACTCAATAGGACTGACAAGATAGCCAAGTGCTTGTACTCAGCTACTCCCAGGAGTCCCAAAGAGTTCAATGGAGCAGCAGTGCACATGCGTGACTGTCTCTCCATTCAAACGGGGCCTCTATTCTTGATGGTTCAATGGTGCCTCAGCAAAGTTCGCCTCCAATTAGACAATTACTCCCGATCCTATGGATACGGATAAGTGTTTGTCATGGAACAACTGCAGTTACTCACTGCTAAAACAGTTTCATATGCTACCAATGTGTACTTTACTGTGTATCCACGCATTTTTCTATGTAGTGAGCGGTAAGAGTTAACAGGCTATAACAACCAGTTGCTAGGTGGGGCTGTGCTACCCTCCCAATAGGAAAGAGGAGCTAGATGAGAGAGAGAGAGAGAGAGAGAGAGAGTAGTGTGAGACAGTGGATGTCTAGACAGTGTAGTAAGCAGATGCAGAAAGACACAGCCCTGGGACAAAACCAGCCAGAGAAAAGTGGAGAAAAAGACAAAAGAGAGAAAGAGAATTGAGATGAGGTGTGAAGAAACTGCAGACTGTGCAGATAAACTGTCTAAAGAACTTTATAAACTCCATAGCCAAGTTGTCCGGGAGACTAGAAGCCACAGGTGCCTGGACATATACAGTTGCAAGAAAAAGTATGTAAACCCTTTTGAATGATATTGATTTCTGCACAAATTGGTCATAAAATGTGATCTGATCTTCATCTAAGTCACAACAATAGACAATCACAGTCTGCTTAAACTAATACCACACAAATAATTAAATGTTACTATTTTTTTATTGAACACACCATGTAAACATTCACAGTGCAGGTGGAAAAAGTATGTGAACCCCTAGACTAATGACATCTCCAAGAGCTTATTGGAGTGAGGTGTCAGCCAACTGGAGTCCAAACAATAAGATGAGATTGGAGGTGTTGGTTACAGCTGCCCTGCCCTATAAAAAACACACACCAGTTCTGGGTTTGCTTTTCACAAGAAGCATTGCCTGATGTGAATGATGCCTCACACAAAAGAGCTCTCAGAAGACCTACGATTAAGAATTGTTGACTTGCATAAAGCTGGAAAGGGTTATAAAAGTATCTCCAAAAGCCTTGCTGTTCATCAGTCCACGGTAAGACAAATTGTCAATAAATGGAGAAAGTTCAGCACTGCTGCTACTCTCCCTAGGAGTGGCCGTCCTGTAAAGATGACTGCAAGAGCACAGCGCAGACTGTTCAATGAGGTGAAGAAGAATCCTAGAGTGTCAGCTAAAGACTTACAAAAGTCACTGGCATATGCTAACATCTCTGTTAGCGAATCTACGATACGTAAAACACTAAACAAGAATGGATTTCATGGGAGGATACCACAGAGGAAGCCACTGCTGTCCAAAAAAAACCATTGCTGCACGTTTACAGTTTGCACAAGAGCACCTGGATGTTCCACAGCAGTACTGGCAAAATATTCTGTGGACAGATGAAACCAAAGTTCAGTTGTTTGGAAGAAACACACAACACTGTGTGGAGAAAAAGAGGCACAGCACACCAACATCAAAACCTCATCCCAACTGTGAAGTATGGTAGTGGCGGCATCATGGTTTGGGGCTGCTTTGCTGCATCAGGGCCTGGACGGATTGCTATCATCGAAGGAAAAATTTATTCCCAAGTTTATCAAGACATTTTGCAGGAGAACTTAAGGCCATCTGTCCACCAGCTGAAGCTCAACAGAAGATGGGTGTTGCAACAGGACAACGACCCAAAGCATAGAAGTAAATCAACAAACAGAAGAAAATACGCCTTCTGGAGTGGCCCAGTCAGAGTCCTGACCTCAACCTGATTGAGATGCTGTGGCATGGCCTCAAGAAAGCGATTCACACCAGACATCCCAAGAATATTGCTGAACTGAAACAGTTCTGTAAAGAGGAATGGTCAAGAATTACTCCTGACCATTGTGCACGTCTGATCTGCAACTACAGGAAACGTTTGGTTGAAGTTATTGCTGCCAAAGGAGGTTCAACCAGTTATTAAATCCAAGGGTTCACATACTTTTTCCACCTGCACTGTGAATATTTGCATGGAGTGTTCAATAAAAACATGGTAACATTTAATTATTTGTGTGTTATTAGTTTAAGCAGACTGTGATTGTCTATTGTTGTGACTTAGATGAAGATCAGATCACATTTTATGACCAATTTGTGCAGAAATCCATAAAATTCCAATGGGTTCACATACTTTTTCTTGCAACTGTATTTGTGGCAGACTAAGGGTGTCTGCTGAGAACCCGCATCACACAGAGAAAAGTGCAACCTACAAAAGGTGAGGAACTTAGTTTCACATCTAAGGGGTCCACCCATGGTTGGACAGTGGAAAAAGATTATTGTGCACCTCTGTATCTGGATGTTTATGTAAGAGCTAGAGAAAGTGCTGTATGAGAACCAATTTGCTTCAGAGAAAGAACGTGGCCTATCAGTTACCTTTGCAGCTGTGAGGACTGTAAAGTCTATAGAAAGTTGAAAACTGTTAGAAAATTGCCTGTCCATGTGCATTAAGAACTATAACTGCTGCATTGCAAATCCAAACAAGGACTACAAGTAGCAGCACACGGATTTATGCACAGACACAGGCAAACATTGAAAACATGAATTGTAAACTATAGTAAACTATATTAATGCTATTCTTACTACATGAAAATTATTGCATTTTTTTAATCAAGAATATGTCAGGCCCATCTACGATTTATGCGTCTTTGTGCATGAATCAGTGTGCTGCTACTCATAGTCCTAGTTTAATTTTTGCATTGCAGCTAGCGTTGAGTGAATCGAAGTTAACGAAGTGGACTTTAATCCGAATTTCAGGAAAAAATATGATTCATTATGAAACCGAATTTCTTTGCGCTTCATGGTAACGAATCAATTTTTCCCGGATTGGCGGTAAAAAAACAAAAAAATACATTCTCACCTCATCTATTTGCTCATGGAGAGGCCGTCGTGGCCATCTTGATTAAAGAAAATGCGCCAAATCTCGCACGCTGATCACTGATGACGTCACCGCGCCCGGCCAGCGCGGTGAGATCATCGCATCAGCACATGTGAGATTTGCACGCTTTCCTCAATAAAGATGGCCGCAACAGCCTCTCCACAAGCAAATAGATGAGGTAAGTATGTATTTTTTTTGTTTTTGACCCCTGATTAACCCCTGAAAGGCCTCAATGTGACTGTCAGATGCCGAGATCAGCGTTGAATGCAGCATCTGAGCGGTTCAATGTCATTGCACCCGCTACATACACTGTAATGTGATTCATGAAGAATCATGAAGAACCTTGGTCTTTTCAATGCAACATCTTTCAAGTGCAACTCTTTAAGTGCACATATCACAGTAGTATTAATGCATATTATGTAGGTATATAAACTGTAAATTACTGAAGAATTAAACCTACTTAAAACTTTACTTTTATATAGGATATTCATTAAAATAAGTCCCACAAAATTTGATATATGTTGTAGATGACTGCAAATAGTTATCTAGCGGAGTTTTTTAGGGTACATAACACCTTAAACATACGATGATGTTTATTATTACACTGAATTGTTTGTAACCACTCACGGTTTGATGTACAATATCTTTTAGTTAAACCTACAACAACCCACAATTACAACGCATCAATCCTCAGAAAATAAACATGAATAAACACCAAAAAACGAGGATGCTATTTGTATAAAAATAATAAATTTTATAAAATTACATAGAACAATAAATATCAGTGTTAGTCAAAAGGGATAGGATATGAAGAAACGAGCCTCTAGAATAGGGCTCAACAATGCGGAGAATCGCACTTGAGGGAAATTGCACCCTGAGCAGCCACAGTTGCAAAAGTGTTAAAAAGTCGGATGATAATAGAATGAGTAATGGGTAGTGATGATAATATCAGATCCCCACAAACATTTAACATGACCGTCCAGACTATCCTGGCATACTCCTCAATGAAACCCAGGCAAATAGTAGGACTGCGGCTGTATAATGATATAGCTGGTGGCTGATGACTACTGAATGATGACTAATACCGCCAGTCCAACCCACACTGAGTCTCACATTACATACCCATATTGCTGCTGCTCATGGTGTCAATGGATCCCCAAATGCCTCAACCTCGACACGTGTTTCGCCACGTAGGCTTCGTCAGGAGGTAAATTCAACACTAAGACAAGTTGGGCATATATAGACAAAAGAGGAGGGATCAATTATTTACCTACTACGATCATCTGCATTGGGGGACGTTCTGTCGCAGTCCCGCCCATGATGTGTGACTGCTTCCTTCAGCGCCTCCCTGTCGCTCGAACAAGCGACCTAATTAGAGCACGTCCGAACAGCAGCCACACAGCGCATTCGCCGGCCACGTCACCCCCAACCTTGTGATTACGAGATGGTCACCTGATCCCGACGTCACCGTCACATGATCGCCTCAAAGGTCCTTTAATCCCCGTTCTCAAGTCATACATCCTAGGACCTTGTACACTCACGAAAGGACAATGTGATCATCAGCTGCCAGCCGATCAGGACGCCAACATCACGTGACCATCCCGAGAGGTCCTACAGTCCCTATTACAAGACCCTCAGGTGCATAATCCTTTGACCCCATACATATTCAATATAATATCACCAGCCAAACCCTAAGGATCACATAATACAGTCATCAAAAAATAAACATCCCATAATACAATCATCAAAAGAAAAATACATAATAAAAAATATATATATATATATATAAATTAGTTCATGAATTATAAAAAGTACCTACACGAACAAGCTTATATCCCTTAACCCTAATCTCATACACCCCCTTCGTAGCTCATGTCATTCTACTATAATGATCTTTTTAATGAACATTACATTAGTTTGAGGACCCTCATAATACAAGGGATAAAGTGCATCTGTGCATCAACTAAAAAAACTATTCATAAGACAATGTGCGAACAATTGTGCCCAATACTATCACAAGAAAGTGCCATTAAACAAATATAATTGGTTGATTACAGCAACCCCGACCGCCAGTGACTAGCAGCAGAGAAACCGACCCTGTTGTTACCCAGATGTCGGCTCTCCGCTCCCGCCAGTGGCAAGTCGGCGCCGCACAAAAAATAAGAGGGTCCGTTGTCCAAGTAGACAGTGGAATGGGACGCCACCACGCGATGACCCAGTCCACCGGCGCAAGGACGAATCTGGACGACGAGCTTATTGAATTGATCCTGATATTTTTAGAATTTTTGTTAACCCATAACTATTTTCTTTTCAAGGATCGCTTTTTCCTACAGCTCCGGGGAACTGCTATGGGGGCACCCTGTGCGCCCTCTTATGCTAATTTGTTCCTGGGGCTGTGGGAGGGAGAGGTCGTCCAGAATTAGGTGGTATTTGACGCTGCTCTGCTCTGGCCGAGGTATATTGACGACGTGTTTTTCATCTGGCAGGGCTCCACGTCACTGTTAGATGACTTCTTAGTGGGCCTTAATTTCAATGATCGTAATATTAAATTAACCTGGAAGTACAGTCCACTGGAGGTGGACTTATTGGACATAATGATCAAGAAGGATAGAGGGGGTATGATCATGACGGATGTACACAGGAAGCCCACGTCGGTGAACGCATTATTGCATGCTACTTCATCACATTATCCCAAGGTAATTCAAGCTATACCGAAAGGTCAATTTATGAGGATGAGGCGTATCTGTTCTGAAGATGAGAGGTTTGAACAATAATCCCTGGACCTGACCGAACGATTCCTAGACAGAGGGTATCAGATGGGAGTTGTCCGAAGAGGCTATGAGATGGCTAAAACTAAGACGAGAGATGATCTTCTATCTAGGAAAAAACGATCACAACAACAAAAAGATAGCACGGTAAGATTCATTACTCCATTTTATAGCGAATGGAGTACAATGCAGGAGATAATTAAAAGACATTGGTCGGTGTTGCTGACAGATAGGGATCTGCGGTCGTCTCTACCCAACTATCCACAAATTACATGGAGGAAGTCGAAAACGCTACAGGATATCTTGACGAGAAGCCATTATGTAGCGGATATTCCAAGAGGAATCTTTGGAGCAAGGGCCCCCTGTGGGGATCGAGAGCTTGTGGCAAGTGTGCTGCGTGTATCTACATGGAACGTTCCACCACTTTCTATGACGCCTCCGGGGAGACAGAGTTTAAGATTGTACATCATATAACCTGTACCACAGAAAGAGTCGTGTATTGGTTGACTTGTCCGTGCCGATTGATTTATATCGGCATGACAACTAGAACCTTGAAAACTCGGATATTGGAACATGCTAGCAAAATTCGTACAGCCTCACTATGTGAAGATCAGGACGTGGAAGAGTTACAATCTGTGCCACGACACTTTTTTAAGTGCCATAATAGTGATCCCAGGGTCCTGAGGGTAAGAGGGATAGATAAAGTGAGGTTGGGAGTGAGAGGAGGTGATGTAAAAAAAGCATTATTACAAAAGGAAACTAAGTGGATTACTTTGCTAGATACAGTGGCGTAACTACCGGGGAAGCAGCTGCTTCGGGGCCCGGCGCCCCGGCAGCGTGTGTGACAGTTTATTTTCAAGTTAGTTAAATATCGATTCTTGTCTTAATGTTCAGGGCCCCTTCACAGCAGCAGTGGCTGACCAGGCCCCCTCGCTAATGTGATCTAATCTTACTGTCTCCTAATGTGTCTGGGATTCGAACCCACAACCTCCAATGTATCAGTGGCAAAGCATTTACCCACACAGCCATAAAGGCTGCATTGCAACTGATAGACTTCTACTGTTATAGCTGGCTAAGTGTACATCTATACACATGACAGCTGCCCCAACACACCCAGCACTGCTATATCTCTATATGACAGCTGTCCCAGCACACTCAACTCTGCTATATCTCTATATATGAGCAGCTGTCATGTGTATAGATATACACTTAGCCAGCTATAACAGTAGAAGTCTCATATTTTTTCAGTCAGCAGCAAGGCAGCTCTTATGGTCTTGTGGTTAAGTGTTTTGCCTCTGATACAGAAGGTCGTGGGTTCGAATCCCAGCAGAAACTTTTCTGAAATACAAGCACTGACTCCATATATGGACATACAGGGCGGGACACAATACAGGGCGGGACACAGGAAGAGGCTGCATCACATCGCTGACATGGAGGTAAGTAGAAGTGTTTATTAGTTTTTTTTAATACCCGACTGTTACTGCCATGGGGGTTGCGGGGGGCACTTGATACTGGCACATGGGGGGAGGGGGGTTGGCACCTGATACTGGCACATGGGGGGGGGGAGAGGTACCTGATACTGGCACATGGGGGGTGAGGGAGAGAGGCACTTGATACTGGCACTTTTTTTGTGGGGGGGGGGGGGGAGATGGCACTATGATACTGGGACATGGGGGGGAGGAGAGAGGCACTTGATACTGACACCTGGGGGGGGTTGGCACCTGATACTGGCACATGGGGGGGGAGAGAGGCACCTGATACTGGCACCTGGGGGGGGGAGGGGGGTTGGCACCTGATACTGGCACCTGGGGGGGGAGAGGCACCTGATACTGGCACATGGGGGGGGGGGGGGGGTTGGCACCTGATACTGGCACATGGGGGCAGGGAGGGAGAGAGGCACTTGATACTGGCACTTTTTTTGTGGGGGGGGAGATGGCACTATGATACTGGGACATGGGGGGGAGGAGAGAGGCACTTGATACTGGCATGTGAGGGGGTTGGCACTTGATACTGGCACATGGGGGGGTTTGGCACTATGATACTGGCACATGGGGGGGGGAGAGAGGCACTTAATACTGGCACTTTTTTGGGGGGGGAGATGGCACTATGATACTAGGACATGGGGAGAAGAGAGAGGCACTTGATACTGGCACATGGAGGGGTTTGGCACTATGATACTGGCACATGGGGGGTGGGAAGGAGAGAGGCCCTTGATACTGGCACATTGGGAGAGAGATGGCACTATGATACTGGGACATGTGGGGGGGGGGAGAGGCACTTGATACTGGCACATGATGTGGGGGCATCTATGGGGACACTTACTGGCACATTATTGGGGGGCATTATGGGGGACAATAGGCCGGCAGCCTATCAGAGGCCGGACACTGAGGGGCATCTACTGAGGCACTATATATGGGGCATTTTATACTGGTACATTATAAGGGGCACTATCAGGAATGGGGGAGAGGAGCACTATGGGGGAATTTACTGGGGGCACTATAGAGGGGTATTTTATACTGGGACATTATGGGGGCACTATGGGGACATTAGCTCAACTGGGGGCATTACAAGGGGGTATTTTTGCACTGTCACATTATAAGGAGAATTATTACTACGGGGGGGGGGCATTATAGTGGGCTTTATTACTCCCCCATGGTATGACCCCCTAGTAGCAGCACCAGCCTCTCCCTGCTCTGCTATCCCTCTGCCCCTTCTCCAAATCCTTATTATGAAATCTTTCTCATTAGGATAAAGTACAACATCAGCTCCGCCGAGCCCCCGACCAAGTGTTGAAGTGGTGTCCGAGATCCCCAAGGGTCAAGTAACTGTAAGTTTTCATATGAAATATGTTTATGTTATACACATATAGCATCCACTGTGCCACACAATATACAGTATACCGCTACACTGTGCCAAAGGAGTAGGGTTTACACAGGAGGAGGGAGGTGCGAAGCGCGCTGGAGGGGCCCTTACAAATATTTGCTGTGGGGCCCAGTCACTTCTAGTTACGCCCCTGGCTAGATACTGTGGTTCCAGGTGGATTAAACGAATATAATAGCTTCAAATCCTTTCTGTAAGACGTGAATTTTATGTGTGGGCATATAAATTTATTTTAATATATGTGTTTCATTTCTGTTTAGACTTTAGATGGAGGGGGATATGACTGTATGGCAGATATGAGCGAGCCTGTCAAATCACGTGAATTGAGATGAAAACATAGACCGTGTCCCTATGATGGATGTCATCAACTACCAGTGATTTAAGAATCGATGTGAAGAGGAAGTTCTTAACACTTTATTAATCTATGGATTTTTTTTTTTTTTACCTAATTAATTATGTACTTCATTGTATATTATATGCACTTCACACAAAAGATTATGGGGCACATTTGTCCTTGCACCGGTGGACTGGGTCATCGCGTGGTGGCGTCCCATTCCACCGTCTACTTGGACAACAGACCCTCTTATTTTTTGTGCGGCGCCGACTTGCCACTGGCGGTAGCGGAGAGCCGACATCTGGGTAACAACGGGGTCGGTTTCTCTGCTGCTAGTCACTGGCGGTCGGGGTTGCTGTAATCAACCAATTATATTTGTTTAATGGCACTTTCTTGTGATAGTATTGGGCACAATTGTTCGCACATTGTCTTATGAATAGTTTTTTTAGTTGATGCACAGATGCACTTTATCCCTTGTATTATGAGGGTCCTCAAACTAATGTAATGTTCATTAAATAGATCAGTATAGTAGAATGACATGAGCTACGAAGGGGGTGTATGAGATTAGGGTTAAGGGATATAAGCTTGTTCGTGTAGGTACTTTTTATAATTCATGAATTAATTTATATATATATATATATATATTTTTTTCATTATGTATTTTTCTTTTGATGATTGTATTATGGGATGTTTCTTTTTTGATGACTGTATCATGTGATCCTTAGGGATTGGCTGGTGATATTATATTGAATATGTATGGGGTCAAAGGATTATGCACCTGAGGGTCTTGTAATAGGGACTGTAGGACCTCTCGGGATGGTCACGTGATGTTGGCGTCCTGATCGGCTGGCAGCTGATGATCACATGGTCCTTTCATGAGTGTACAAGGTCCTAGGATGTATGACTTGAGAACGGGGATTGAAGGACCTTTGAGGCGATTATGTGACGGTGACGTCGGGATCAGGTGACCATCTCGTAATCACGTGGTTGGGGGTGACGCGGCCGGCGCATGCGCTGTGTGGCTGCTGTCCGGACGTGCTCCAATTAGGTCGCTTGTTCGGGCGACGGGGAGGCGCTGAAGGAAACAGTCACACATCATGGGTGGGACCGCGCCAGAACGTCCCCCAATGCAGATGATCGTAGTAGGTAAATAATTGATCCCTCCTCTTTTGTCTATATATGCCCAACTTGTCTTAGTGTTGAATGTACCTCCTGACGAAGCCTACGTGGCGAAACACGTGTCGAGGTTGAGGCATTTGGGGATCCATTGACACCATGAGCAGCAGCAATATGGGTATGTAATGTGAGACTCAGTGTGGGTTGGACTGGCGGTATTAGTCATCATTCAGTAGTCATTAGCCACCAGCTATATCATTATACAGCCGCAGTCCTACTATTTGCCTGGGTTTCATTGAGGAGGATGCCAGGATAGTTTGGACGGTCATGTTAAATGTTTGTGGGGATCTGATATTATCATCACTACCCATTACTCATTCTACAGGGTGGGCCATTTATATGGATACACCTTAATAAAATGGGAATGGTTGGTGATATTAACTTCCTGTTTGTGGCACATTAGTATATGTGAGGGGGGAAACTTTTCAAGATGGGTGGTGACCATGGCGGCCATTTTGAAGTAGGCCATTTTGAATCCAACTTTTGTTTTTTCAATAGGAAGAGGGTCATGTGACACATCAAACTTATTGGGAATTTCACAAGAAAAACAATGGTGTGCTTGGTTTTAACGTAACTTTATTCTTTCATGAGTTATTTACAAGTTTATGACCACTTATAAAATGTGTTCAATGTGCTGCCTATTGTGTTGAATTGTCAATGCAACCCTCTTCTCCCACTCTTCACACACTGATAGCAACACCGCAGGAGAAATGCTAGCACAGGCTTCCAGTATCCGTAGTTTCAGGTGCTGCACATCTCGTATCTTCACAGCATAGACGATTGCCTTCAAATGATACGAGATGTGCAGCACCTGAAACTACGGATACTGGAAGCCTGTGCTAGCAATAAGAAAATTCCCAATAAGTTTGATGTGTCACATGACCCTCTTCCTATTGAAAAAACAAAAGTTGGATTCAAAATGGCCGACTTCAAAATGGCCGCCATGGTAACCACCCCTCTTGAAAAGTCTCCCCCCTCACATATACTAATGTGCCACAAACAGGGAAGTCAATATCACCAACCATTCCCATTTTATTAAGGTGTATCCATATAAATGGCCCACCCTGTATTATCATCCGACTCTTTAACACTTTTGCAACTGTGGCTGCTCAGGGTGCAATTTCACTCAAGTGCGATTCTCCGCATTGTTGAGCCCTATTCTAGAGGCTCGTTTCTTCATATCCTATCCCTTTTGACTAACACTGATATTTATTGTTCTATGTAATTTAATAAAATTAATTATTTTTATACAAATAGCATCCTCGTATTTTGGTGTTTATTGATGTACAATATCTTCAGATGTCTGTAATGAGTCCAGGGTCTCAGGTCAAATAGATGCGATAAGTGGTTCCTTTGTCCAGGCTGTAGACTTGGGTTGTAGACTTGTCCACTGTAGGAAATGGTCCAAAGGTTAAGATGGGGGGGAGGTAATATCCCTATAGTTCTATATGGCCCTACCTAAAAGCGGAGAGGTCTCCCGCCTAAATGCGGGAGAATCACCCCCTAGAAGAGCAACCCCACTTATCGGTGGCTGACCCTAGAGACAACTTGCCCTAAGTAGATAGCTCCCAATAAACAAATTCCCGACACGTTTCCTCTGTCCAAAATATTATGGCAGATTCATCAGGGGATAGGCGGATGAATGTGTAGCCTGATAGCTCAAAGCTGGATAACTTGCTGGTACTCCAAATGTTGATATGCAGTCCAGAACAATGTCTGGAATCTGCTACCTAAAATACCCTTAGTGATTAAGCAGAAGTCCACACAGGTGTGTAACTTACTGTGGTCCGATGGCGTGCGTTCCACCTTTATGCCACCAAACCGGAAAAAAACATCTGCTGGAAGGGCGCCGTGGACCGCACTGACGTAAAAAAAGTGCGTCCACCGGAAGTGCGTATGCATAATGTCATCGGTGGAACGCACGTGGAGCGCATGCCAGAGCGCAGACGCTACAATACTCCCCGCCTGCGCCGCTCGTACAAATAAGGTTAGGCTAAGGCTCCCCTGCGCATGCGTATATATGTTTATTTCTATCCATATTATTATTACGTTATCTATAGATAATAAAGAGGCCACAGAGATTATGTGACACTGGATTATGATTTGTATTCAGTAATAATTAATACTACGCCATCCAGACACTGTTACTACCGCAAAAGCCAAAGTTATCAATATAAAATAAATATTAGGGTATATTAGAAATGGAGTTTCCGCTGTCTTAATACATATATATGGGGAAGAGGTGATTCCAGGGATAGGGATATTGGTTTATCAAAATCACAAAATAACCTATCTTGATACCCTTATTCACCAGAAGTTGATTACACTTGTTAGACCTTTCTCAATCTGATACTTATTATTCATTCTGACAGGTCAAGATATACTTAATACACTATGGGCCAGATTTATCATTACTCTGACCGCTCACTCCACTTTCACATATGGCTAAAGTCAGTTTTAGCCAAGTCAGATTTATGATCAGCCTTTTAAGACTGTAATAAATGTGGTTTGACGGTAGCAGTTTATCTGTCAGTAAGCAGCTTTACAAAAGTCGCACGTCCTTACGAAAAAGTCGCACGTTCTATTAAAAAGTCTCATAAGATAAGCATGGTCCTCACTGGAGTGAAATTGCGCATTTTTTTGCGACTTTTTAAATAGTCCCAATAGTAAATCTGTCTAGAGATTAATTTACATAAGAAAACACGCCCACTTTCAGAAAACTGGCGAGCATAGTGCAGAGCAGAAAAAAGTCGCAAATTTGTACGCAGTTTGAGCTAATGATAAATCTGGCCCTATGTCTTTAATTCAAGAAAACATTGATGCACTGAGGGATCAGATAAAACACCCGAAGGACAGCATCTCATTGAGGCCCAGTGGGCTCACAGTTTTTAGTCTGTGAGTCCACTCTGCCTCTTTCTGTAATATCCTTCTGTTTAAATCTCCACCTCTTGGGGAGGGACGCACGACTTCAACAACACAAAACCTCAATGCCTTTTCATTTCCATCATGGAAGAGTTGTATATGTCTAGAGATAGTGGTGTCTCTTTTATTCCTTATGTCTCCCAGATGGTCCCCAATCCTTCTTCTTAATTCTCTTTTAGTTTTTCCCACGTACTGAAGTCCGCAGGTACAGCTACCCAAATACACATACTGAATTAAACCAGAATGTAATATTATGGATATGGGATCCACTTTGTCATCACTGTCTATTGACCATCACCCAATTCTCTCCTCTCCAGGTATTTCTGCATTGAACCTAACTGCTGCACCCAACTTTTCCAGAGTCTGATATTGTCCACACCCCTCATCTTTACTTCTCATCCCCTGGTATGTCTGTATTGAACTTTTAATGTCTATTTCCCTGCTGGATTTATTGAGTATTATCTTTGACCTGCTACAATCTGGCTTCCGACCCCACCACTCAACTGAGACTGCCCTCACCAAAGTCACCAATGACCTACTAACAGCCAAAACAAAAAAAAATTACTCTGTTCTCTTTCTCCTTGACCTGTCCTCTGCCTTCGACACTGTTGACCACTCCCTTCTGTTACAAACTCTCTCATCTCTTGGCATCACTGACCTGGCCCTTTCCTGGATCACATCATACCTCACAGAGAGGACATTTTGCGTCTCCCACTCTCACACCACCTCCTCGTCTCACAAGGCCCTGTCCCAGGACCCCGTGCTCTTCTCTATCTACACTTTCGACCTGGGACAGTCCCATGGCTTCCAGTATTTTTTTTATGCTGCCGACACACAAATCTACCTCTCTGGTCCAGACATCACATCTATCACGATCAATGGCTGCACACTCTCCCCGGTCAACCAAGTCCGCTACCTTGGATTCCGCCCTCTCCTTCTGACCGCACATCCAAGCCCTTTCCACCTCCTGCCACCTCCAACTCAAAAACATCTATCACTCCACGCTTTCCTCAACTTTGAGTCTGCGAAAATGCTTGTACACACCCTCATCATCTTCCGCCTAGTTTACTGCAACATCCTCCTCTGTGGCCTTCCATATAGCACTCTCGCACCCCTCCAATCTATCCTCAACTCTGCTGCCCGTCTAATCCACCTCTCACCCTGTTACTTCTCTGCCTCTCCCCTCTGCCAATCCCTTCACTGACTCCCCATTTCCCAGCGAATTCAGTTCAAAATACTAACAAATGCATACAAGGCTGTCCACAACCTATCCCCTCCCTACATCTCTGAGCTACTTTCCCGATACATCCCCACACGCAATCTCCGATCCTCACAAGACCTCCTTCTCTCCTCTCCTCTTATCACCTCTTCCCACAATCGCCTCCAAGATTTCTCCCATGCATCCCCCACACTCTGGAACTCGCTACCCCAACATATCAGACTCTCACCTACAGTGGAATCCTTCAAAAGAAACCTAAAAACCCACCTCTTCAGACAAGCCTACAACCATTGACTCTGCTGTCTCTATATGCCATGACCAACTTTACCCTCTCCTACTGTGTCCTTCTCCCATACCATGTACATTGTAAGCCCTCACGGGCAGGGTCCTCTCTCCTTATGTACCAGTCTGTAACTCGTCTTGTTCATGCTTAGTGCAATTGTCTGTATTATGTATGTATACCCCTTTTCATATGTACAGCGCTATGGAATGAATGGCACTTTAATAATAAATATTAATAATTATAATAATAATGAAGAAGTAATTCGTAACGTACTGAATTTCTTTGTGAACTTCAGTGAAGCAGCCAAATAGAATTTTTGATAACTTCGCTCATTTCTAATTGCAGCATGGTAGTGTGCCCCTGAACTCCCCATATACAATACATAGTTTAGTAATGCTGATCTCTTTTTTTTTTTTTTGCGTTGTATTGCAAATCCATTTGCCGGTAAAGAACTGTTTTACTGTTACCTTGGTGTTATCTTTGCCTGCATCACCACAATGCACCACCATCGGCCTCCGTTTGCAGCCAGGGACCCTGCCTTGCATCTCAACTACCCACCAAATCCAGGGGCACCCCAACCGACACCAGGCAGGAGAACCCCAAAGCCAAGGAGTGCCCAGAAGGGAAGAAAAGGTGTGCCCTTCCCATCACTGCATGGCCCAGGGGATTGTCAGAATAACTACTACCAGCATTATTGCTACTATCCAGGGGCAAAGCTAAAGGCTCATGGGCCCTGGTACAAGAGTTCAGCTTGGGCCCCCCTTCCCTCAGTGTTTTGTGGCCAGGAGCAGGGAAGCATACAGCTTTTGTGCTGCCTTAGGCAAAAATTTAAAAAACATCCCCCCCCATGCCAAATTCTTGACCTAACCCCTTCCCTCCAGCCAGAAGTGTAACTTTACCAGCATGCACTTTCTATAATACCGGTGTCTTCTTATGTGGCACAAGGGTCTTTGGGGCCCCCTCAGGCTCCTGGGCCCGGGAAGCGACTGCTACCTCTGCACCCCCTATAGCTACACCCCTGCTACTATCTCCCCTATCCTCTCCCCTATCCTGGGCTCGCTGTGATCGGAACAAGGTGCCTGCTCAAATCATTGAGCAGGCACCTCGGCTAAATGCACGGGGGGGTCCCGTGACCCCCCCATGTCGGAGATCGCAGCAAACCGCAGGTCAATTCAGACCTGCGGTTTGCTGCGCTTTCTGCAGTTTCTGATCCCCGCGGTCCCTGACCGCGGGGATCAGAAACTTTAGTATGCCGAATATATATATTTTTTCACCCCCCCTGCACCTTTGAATGATTTTATGCCGGCGGGAGGTATGGAAAAGGTTAACAGTCGGGAGCTCCCTCCCTCTCCCATTGGGGGGCTGCTGTGCCTTTGCAGCCCCCAGACAGGATGGGGTCCCAGAGGGAGGGAGCCCCCCTCCTTACCCTTCTACGTCTGCTCAGTTGTGGCCACAACTGAGCAGACGGGGAAGGTTCCCATGGCAACAGGACGCATAGATCTGTTCAAACAAAGTGTAAGTAAAATACAGTACAATACACTATATAGAGTACTGTACTGTATTATACAGACATCAGACCCACTGGATCTTCAAGAACCAAGTGGGTCTGGGTAAAAAAAAAGTAAAAAAAAGTGAAAAAAAAGTAAAAATCCAAAAACACATTTATCACTGATTAAAAATGAAAAAAAGAAAATTTCCTACACATATTAGGTATCGCCGCGTCCGTAACGACCTGATCTATAAAACGGTCATGTTACTTTACCCAAACGGTGAACGCCAAAAAAATAAAAAATAAAAAACTATGATGAAATTGAAATTTTGCCCACCTTACTTCCCAAAAAAGGTAATAAAAGTGATCAAAAAAGTCGTATGTACGCCAAAATAGTACCAATCAAACCGTCACCTCATCCCGCAAAAAATGAGACCCTACCTAAGATAATCACCTAAAAACTGAAAAAACTATGGCTCTCAGAATATGGAGACACTAAAACATGATTTTTTTATTTTTGTTTCAAAAATGAAATCATTGTGTAAAACTTACATAAATAAAAAAAAGTATACATATTAGGTATCGCTGCGTCCGTAATAACCTGCTCTATAAAAATATCACATGACCTAATCCCTCAGGTGAATACCGTAAAAAAATAAAAATAAAACGGTGTAAAAAAAGCTCTTAGATGGGTCACTTTTATGGAGTTTATACTCTAGGGGTGCATCAGGGGGGCTTCAAATGGGACATGGTGTCAAAAAATCCAGTCCAGCAAAATCTGCCTTCCAAAAACCATATGGCGCACCTTTCCCTCTACGCCCTACTGTGTGCCCGTACAGTAGTTTACGGCCACATATGGGGTGTTTCTGCAAACTACAGAATCGGGGCAATATGTGACGAAAAAACAATCTCAGAATGGCCTGGATAAGTCAAAGCGTTTTAAAGTTATCAGCACTTAAAGTGACACTGGTCAGATTTGCAAAAAATGGCCTGGTCCTTAAGGTGAAATAAGGCTGTGTCCCTAAGGGGTTAAACGTGCTGTTTCACAAGTCTATGGAACTGACAGAGAAAGCCGAGTACTGTACATCACTTGCCTGTTTCCATCAGACATTGAACGGAGCAGCAGGGCACATGCTTGATTAATGCTCTACTCAAACACTTCTTCACTGAAGTTGTGCAGTGAGAAGGAATGGGGGGCTTGAGCCCCGTGTTCTGGTTATCTCATAGATAGGTGATAAATGTTCTTTATGAGAAACCCCTTAAAGTATGCTGATACTAATTCATTTTTTTTTTTTTATGTCATTGCTATTTATTTTGTATTTCTAAAAACGTTCCTGAGGGCGGCCATATTGCAGAAGCACACTTACCTCCTGTCCTTGCTGTATAGCCACTACAGCAGGGTGACATCCATGCAATATATACTGATAGCTCATATGGACATGGGGGTTAAGATTCTTAAAACTATTTGCACTAAGCCCTTAAGATGTTTCTTGCTAAAGCATTGAAGACACAGCACTAGTTAGTGGCTGAACGTTTCCAATCACAACTTGTCAGTCTTCTGAAGGTTCACCTTACAGGTCTGACAAGGCAAAGCTTAAGCATTGAAGCAAGACAGTGAATTAGAGTGTGCCAGACAGTGGGTCATTGATAAATATGCCCCAGTGTGCACATCTCAAGTTCTGCCGACTTCTACAATCACTTTAATTAGGCACCATCAGGTTTTATGGACAGCTGAGCGCTGTCAGACACAACAAATGGTCTCCTCCTAGGAGGTTAAGCTCTTCATTCAGGAGCCACAGAGCATCTCACTGTTTCCACGATGCAGGGAGCAGGTTGTTGGAGCACTAGAGGAGACAGCATCAGGCCTCATGCACAGGACCGTATGTAAAAAAGGATCCACAAAAAATACGGATGACGTCAGTGCGCATTCTGTATTTTGCGGAACGGAACAGCTGGCCCCTAATAGAACAGTCCTATCCTTGTCCGTAATGCGGACAATAATAGGACATGTTCTATTTTTTTGCTGGACGAAAATACGAACATACAGAAACGGAATGCACATGGAGTATCTTCCATTTTTTTTGCGGACCCATTGAAATGAATGGTTCCGCATACGGTCCGCAAAAAAAACTGAACAGACACGGAAAGAAAATATGTTCGTGTGCATGAGCCCTCACACTTACAGGCATAATATTTACCTCCAGTATGTATTTGCTCGTCTTTAGATTTGACATTTACTGCAAATATTCAGTATTTTATCTGTTGAAATAAGATTTGGGATGTAAAGTTTGAAATCTTTTGTTAAAGCTCAGAAAACGTTATTAAATCCTCTGCCGTCGCGCTTCTCTAGTCATGCTTGAAGTCACGGGGGCAGCGGCCTCCTTGCCTCAAGTCAGGGTAACCACGCCCCCTTCCCTGCCCCTTTGCTGTGACTGACAGCGCTTATGCAGAGAGTTCGGCAAAGCCAGCCAAACTGTCAGCTGTCAGTCACAGCGAAGGGGCAGGGAAGGGGGCGTGGTTACCGCGACTTGAGGCAAGGAGGCCGCTGCCCCATTGACTTTAAGCATGACTAGAGAAGCGCGCCGGCAGGGGATAAAAGACCGTTTTCTGAGCTTTAGCCGCGTCGGCCTTCAGGAAGAAAATTATCATCGGAAACATGCTGCTGGCTACTGTCAGGTACTGCTGGCGGCTTGGGATGGTTTTTGGAGGCGACAGGTTCCCTTTAACTAATGTTACATCAAAAAGGTATGTATTCATCTAGACCATTGCTATCAACAAAACTATATCCTCTTGTAGACATGCTTAGAGTATCACCTTATTGGGCATTATATGAGTTCTAGCCATGTGTATCTTTAAGTATTTTCATTGACTTTGTGCCCACAAAATGGGTCCGAATCCGTTGAGCAATTTTGCAGAACAGGTGCAGACCCATTCATTTTCAAAGGGGCTGGAATGTGCTGTCCGCATTTATGGATGCGCACCTCCGTCCGCCAAAAAATAGAACATGTCCTATTCTTGTCCGCAATTGCGGACCAAAAAATGCATTTTCTATGAGAGTGCCGGCGATGTGCGGACATTGTCGGTGTCTTTGTGTTGCAGATCTGCAATTTACGGAATCGCAAAACACATACGGACGTGTGAATGGACCCTTAAAGGGGCTTTCCAGGACTTAGATCAATATCAGATCTGTGGGGGTCCAGAGCATGCAGCACACAGGAACCAGGAACATCATGTATTGGCCATATCTGGTTCCTGCAGCCCAGTCCCATACAAATGATTTGGTGAGAGCTGCTGTAACGAGGCACAACCACTACACAGTGTATGGAGCGGTGCTTGGATAGGTCATCAGTATAAAAGTCCTGGAAAATCCCGTTAAGGACACTTATCATAAAGAAATGTAAAACCTAAATCCCCTTGAAGATTGACTACCCCAGATATAAATATCTGACTTCTACTCAAATGTGTTTCAAGCTGTATTCTTCCTACAACAGAACTATTTTAACTGTCCCTCAGCCTGAATAGATGACTTAGAGGAAACAACATGGTTGGTAGTGAACGTCTTTCCATTTCAGAATGTAGCATTATAGGGTCAATGAGCCAAATGGACAGCCATTGTTATCACCAGTGTGAATCAATTTTCTGAGCTGTGTTGATAGGTTGCATATTATGAAACATCTCTGCCTTTTAGGGGAAGGTGTCTTAGCTTTATGTTATCTAGCTTGCTAGTCCCTAATGAAGATGTGCTGTTCTGTTTGTCTGCCCATGTACCAACCTCTGTCTGTTTACCGATTCTGACCCGCCTTAATCTGTTTACAGTATTGACCCTTTGCTGTCTGACCTGACCTCAGATTGGTTTCATGGATTCACAAAAAGTATGCCTGCCCTGACCTCAGCCTGTTTCCTGATTACAAGTATTGCCCGACCCTACGGTGCACTGCACCTGTGTCTATGGCCCCAGTGGGGCAGCTACCAACCACACTGGAAGTATTCCAAGAAATAGTGACCTGGTGGCTCCCCTGAAGCAAAGTCCCGATGACTGTATAAGGGTTAAAGGGTGAATACCAGGGGACTGCCAGTATAACACCCTTAGGTCTAGCCCAAAGTCAAACGTGTTGGTTGGTGCAGTGGTTTAACATCCACTGCCTGTAACACATGGGCTTTGGCAGTCCCATCTCAAGTAAATGGAACTGAGTTGCAGTACCAGACACAGCCCATGGGCAAAAGTGGTGCAGTTTCTGGAGACAGCAGGCATGTTTTTCTTGCTTTATACAAGCACTTTAAAGGAGTTATCCCACGATTCATGTAAAAAAATGAAAATCAGACATCATATAGTACATGATAATCTCTTTCTAACAAAGCTAGAACCAGCCCTGTACCTCATATGGATCCAGAGATCTCCCCATTAATTGCTCTTCAAGATTTTTTTTAGACTGGCAGCTTGGAGCCATGCCCTTTCATAGGAGGTGTGTCCCTTCTCAGAAGACATGTCCTTTCTGCTGCATCTCTATCCCTGTAACTGTCGCAGCTTCTAAAGCAAGATCGAGCTGCTGGTCGTTGAAGTATGGAACTGAGAACGTGGGAACACCTCAGCGATGTGGACAGATAAATAAATAAAATAAAAAACAGGAGGTGGCGCTATACCGAAGGTGGAATTACAACCTCTCAATTTGTCTTTCATAATTAGTTGTGATATCACTTTAATGTATATTTTTGTTTAAAAATGTCTAACATATGGACAATGTGGGTCATTTATTAAGACAGACATTTTAGACGCCAGTCTTAATAAAGCCCCCTTCGGCGCACTCAGTGCCGCTTCTAAATGTGAGCCATAGAACAGGCATAGAAAATGATGAATTTCCACGACAGCAACTGGCGAACTCTTTTAGACCTGACGTGAGCTGGGAAAAGTCGCAGATTACAATCTGAACCTGAAATACGCCTAATAAAGGCGTATTTCAGGTTGATAAATGACCCCCAAAGTTTCTATATCCTCCCTCTGTTGGAATGGCCTTCGGCCAGGTTCTGCATTTGGCACCCAAGCTCTAAAATCATACCGATAGACTAACTGGCTTTCTCTATGTGTGACTGAGATTTAAAAATTAGGTTGTTAGCGCCACTGGGATTAGGGGACAATGCATGTGTATACCCTCTACTGCCCACTTTCAGGGGTTATCCCACAAAAAAGGACAGGTGATTAATATGAAATAACAGGGAGTCCATCTGCTGTGACCTCAGGCAATCCTGAGAGCATAGTCCCCTCTCTAAATGGAATGGTAATACGTATGCCTATCCACTTCTCTATTCTCTTCTATGGGCCTGACAGGGCGGGAGTGATGTCTATGTTGCAGTATAGGGTACTTGGGAATTTTTTATTGTCATTTGATGCATTGTACTGCACCTGCATACTTTTGTATGGATTAGTGGTTAACAATCCTGACTGCCTCTATAGGAAGCTAGGAGATTGACTTAGGTCCTCCCCTTAGCCAAGTCCGTTTTTTCTAGCTAAGCAAGTGAGAGGGATCTACATGTACTCACTCCTCAGAGTACTAGGCCTGAACTCCAAAGAACCAGTTTCTCTGAGCGAGAGACAGTACAGAGAGAGAAAGGAAGAAAATAGAAAGTCCAGAATTTGCATGGTCGAGCATTGGAATCAGTCAGTAAGGTATTCGTTGTTTAAGGTTGATAAAGACAGCAGTGCAGTGAGAGGGACATTGCTAAAACACCTTTAACACTCTCACATGGTCTGGCCCACCATATCTTAATCCCATACCCCTGACCCTTATTGGCAGCCTTAGATTCTGCAGAGAGAAAGAGACTTTAGAAAGATAGAGAGGAGGAGTACTACAACTCCTAACCTTGTTTATATCTATACATCGATATCTGGAAAGATTTGCACTGTGAATTGTTGGGAACTGTGTTTGATACCTTGGATGTACTAAAACTCCCATCCTTCACTTTAGTAAAGAGAGATTTATTTTCTACAACTCGCCTGGTTACTGGCATCTCCTGCCTCGCACCTATACAACAATCCTAACACCCCAACTACCATCAGGCAGGACCCCCAACATCAGTGTGAGGGAAGACAGGGTGTGTCCTCCTCCCACTGCACAGTCCTAGGACAGCATTGGTGTGAGGATTGCCACTATGAATAGCTGTTGTAGGCAGAGCCACTACCACTCCCATCCTCTGCTCCATTCAGAAAGGGAACTTGCAGACCCTTGTTCTTGTGATCAATTATGGTCTCAGCAGTCAGACCCCCAGCAATTGGACATTTTTTATAATCTATTCTTTAGATAAGTGATAAATTCTTTTTTATGGGAAAACACCTTTAAAATTAAAGTAAAATAGGACTTATTTTTTTATACGTTTATTTAGAGATATTTTTTGAGTCCTCATTTTTAGGTCTTTTCACTTCAGGTCACTTTACTAGGGATGCGAGAACAATAATAAGGAAAAACAAAGCTAGTAAAAATATAGGTAAGATGTTCCATATCAAGGTGTTCCTGTGTTGCCCGGTAGTCATTGCTTGTGGATTAAGTGAACGCTGCTCCTTCTGGACTTGACTTTCATGAGCAGACTTGCATGAGTAGAGTTTTTTGTGTTGCTCCTTCAGAGAAGTTATGGTCTTTTTTGCTTTACATGGTATCGTAATTGAATGATCTAACTTCCCACAATGGCAAAAAAAAATTCTTTGCTTCTTGTTGAACATATCAACAATTTCAGAGACACTTTTATTTCTTGAGGGAGCTGGTGACCAAGTTTTAGGGGGACATAGATCAAGAGTTTTAATACTTTGGTCATCTTCACACCTAGTGTTCGCATGTTTTTCATTCATAATGATTACTGAAAGAACAGACCCTTTGGTAAGTAAAGCTTGAGGTCCGTGCTGGATTTCTTCTCCGTTTGTCACAAGTTGATATTCACAAATGGTGGCCACTGGTGAAAAAGGATTTTCACTAGTACAGGTTTTAGGACCAGCAAAAAGTTGAGGTTCAGATAAATGCTCTTCATTGTTGGATATCAATTCTAGTGACTTGCACACGTTCTCTGTGCATCCCTTGTAAGATCCTACGAGAAACGAGGAAAAGAATTATGATTTATTATCAGGCATTTTCTACTGATAAAAGCCTAACATGAAAACTCTTGATAAATTCCTCTCTTATGCATTCCACCAAAAATAAAAATTTTGGAGCATCAATTCTTAGGACTGCTCAGTGTGCTGTTCCTCTGTTATTCCTAATAGAAATGTATAAATTAATAAAAAAACGGGTGTTAGGATTCCCTTTGGTAATGGGGCATGTCCCTATACACTCTGACGCTGTCCAATCAGTGCTTACAATGTCAGGCTGTGAAGGGACACCTGGTGATAAAGGAATAGTGATGCTCTTTTGTCTATTTATTCATATATTTCCAGGAGGAACAACAGAGGAAAGTGTTTACCAAAAGAGACATGAGAACCAACAGGTTTGTAAAGAGGATCAGCCATCTCTCCCAACATGTCTGTTTTGGTAAATAGTACTATTCCCCTTAAATTAACACTTATGGAGCATCTTTTTGGGGACTGTGTGTTGGAACCGACCGTTTCACTTTGTAGAGGTATTTCAGATATTTCTAAACAGCCGTGTTTACTGATCATAAAAATTCTCTGTTTTGTGTTTGTGCATCCCTACCCATCAGCACTTCCATATTGTCAAAGGTAGGATGTCAAAAAGAAAGTTCTCCTTTGCTTGAGGAAAGATCAGTTTTCCTTCATCTATTGACCCCACTGTACATTATGAGGCCATGTATGTCGATCAATCAGTACAAGTTAGCTTAAAGGCTATGGAGTTTGAATGTACTTGTTTTTTTGTTGCATTTTACTTATTTTGGGCTAAAGCATTTTTTCCAATAAGTCTTTATTTAAAAATGTCAACCATTTGTCCTCTGCAGACTGCTTTTTTTTTTTTTACAAAAAAAATCAAAATAGACAAATCGCCAGGACCGGATGGCATACACCCCCGTATCCTAAGGGAATTAAGTAATGTCATAGCCAGACCCTTATTTCTGATATTTGCGGACTCTGTACTGACAGGGAATGTCCCACAGGATTGGCGCATGGCAAATGTGGTGCCAATATTCAAAAAGGGTCCAAAAACAGAGCCTGGAAACTATAGGCCGGTAAGTTTAACATCTGTTGTGGGTAAACTGTTTGAAGGTTTTCTGAGAGATGCTATGTTAGAGCATCTTATGGGAAATAAGCAAATAACGCCATATCAGCATGGCTTCGTGAGGGATCGGTCATGTCAAACTAATTTAATCAGTTTCTATGAGGAGGTAAGTACTAGACTTGACAGCGGCGAATCAATGGATGTCGTATATCTGGACTTCTCCAAAGCATTTGACACTGTACCACATAAAAGGTTAGTATATAAAATGAGAATGCTTGGACTGGGAGAAAACGTCTGTAAGTGGGTAAGTAACTGGCTCAATGATAGAAAACAGAGGGTGGTTATTAACGGTACATACTCAGATTGGGTCACTGTCACTAGTGGAGTACCTCAGGGGTCAGTATTGGGCCCTATTCTCTTCAATATATTTAATAATGATCTTGTAGAAGGCTTGCATAGTAAAATATCAGTTTTCGCAGATTACACTAAACTGTGTAAAGTAATTAACACTGAAGAGGACAGTATACTACTACAGAGGGATCTGGATAGATTGGAGGCTTGGGCAGATAAGTGGCAGATGAGGTTTAACACTGAGAAATGTAAAGTTATGCACATGGGAAGGAATAATGCAAGTCACCCGTACATACTAAATGGTAAAACACTCGGTAACACTGACATGGAAAAGGATCTAGGAATTTTAATAAACAGCAAACTAAGCTGCAAAAAACAGTGTCAGGCAGCGGCTGCCAAGGCCAATAAGATAATGGGTTGCATCAAAAGGGGCATAGATGCCCGTGATAAGAACATAGTCCTACCACTTTACAAATCACTGGTCAGACCACACATGGAGTACTGTGTACAGTTCTGGGCTCCTGTAAACAAGGCAGACATAGCAGAGCTGGAGAGGGTCCAGAGGAGGGCAACTAAAGTAATAACTGGAATGGGGCAACTACAGTACCCTGAAAGATTATCAAAATTAGGGTTATTCACGTTAGAAAAAAGACGACTGAGGGGAGATCTAATTACTATGTATAAATATATCAGAGGGCAGTACAGAGATCTATCCCATCATCTATTTATCCCCAGGACTGTGACTGTGACGAGGGGACATCCTCTGCGTTTGGAGGAAAGAAGGTTTGTACACAAACATAGAAAAGGGTTCTTTACGGTAAGAGCAGTGAGACTATGGAACTCTCTGCCTGAGGAGGTGGTGATGGTGAGTACAATAAAGGAATTCAAGAGGGGCCTGGATGTATTTCTGGAGTGTAATAATATTACAGGCTATAGCTACTAGAGAAGGGTCGTTGATCCAGGGAGTTATTCTGATTGCCTGATTGGAGTCGGGAAGGAATTTTTATTCCCCTAAAGTGAGGAAAATTGGCTTCTACCTCACAGGGTTTTTTTTTTTTGCCTTCCTCTGGATCAACTTGTAGGATGACAGGCCGAACTGGATGGACAAATGTCTTTTTTCGGCCTTATGTACTATGTTACTACTATGTTACTATGTTACATATAATTCAAACTGCACAGTCCTCTTCTTAGTGAAATCCGTCAGAGAAGCTGTCTGACGGCTCGTTCTGTAGAGTTTATCTCTGCTGTCTTGAGAACTCATAAACACTCATAATTCTGATAATTTAGCTTAAATGAGTGCAGCTTAATAGTAAAAGCTTTAAAAAGCTCTCTGGAGAACAGAGATAAAGGTTAGAGAACGAGCCATCAGTTGGCAACTCTGACGGATTTCACTGTGAAGGAGACAGAGCTGCCTGCATTATACATGAAAAGATACAGGCTACAAAGAGGTTGAAAATTTGTAAAAACTATTGAAAAGTTGTTGTTTTTTAGCCCAAAACAAGTACAATGCAATAATAAAAAATACCCCAAAGGTGCCCATAGCCTTTTAATAACTATAACCTTTTGTTAAGGGGGGTTCACATAGGTGTTTTCAATTTCGTTATAGCTTTCCGTTATAACATGCTTTTAACGGAAAATAATGGAATTGATATACGAGAAAGCAAACTGAGACCTTTCCGTTATAATCCGTCCTCATATACTTCAATGGAGAATAAATAACGGAAACCAGCATTCCGCCTGGTTTCTGTTATTTTGGATGGAAAAAAAAGTCCTGTTGACAAAAAAAAACTGCCATGGTCAGATCTGCTTCTATTATAGTCAGCTCAGCGACTGGTGATGCTGCTGATACTGTGGGCAAAGCTCAAATCGTGCCAGACCTAAGCCAAGCTTGGCTGCCACTAGCTCTGTGCGGAGTGTGCAAGTTTCTGCCATCTGGCAGTTTTTGTCCACAGTGCCGGAAGACAAAAACATTGCCATGAAATGTGTGACCAAGAAATAAATCTAAACGTCCAGCAATCTGCTGGTACACAAGCATAACTGTCACCAGGCCAAGTTGCAGGTGGTGCAGTCACTGCTGTACTACTTAGTGGATTCTCGTGCATTTAGGTCATTGATGGTGTACATTCAGCCTCTCTGGAAGATACCTAGCTGCCATTATTTCTCCAAAAAAGCCACCCATGCCTTGTACTTTCACATGGCGGATAATGTGGGCTTCGTCTTGCAATTCTCACTGTGCGGCAAAGGTGCACGCCACCGTGGACACCTGGAGCAGCTGTTATTGGTCACTATTCTTCGTGACAGCAGTGAGGCATCTTAGTGTTGGTCTCGTTCCCACACTAGGCGCTTATCTGCTTCCTTCACATCCTCCTGTGTTCACATCCTCCCATCCCCAACAAAATCAGGGCAGAGTTCCTCTCCCACTCCACCTTTCTCCTATCATATGTGTAAAGTGAAGCGTTACCATGCCGTCTTAGAGCTGATTGCCACACAGCCAATCAGTTGCTAAAATGCATCAAGCAGCAAATATCCCACTGGCTGTCTCCACGCCAACTCCAAGTGGACAAGATGTTCAGCGACAATGGCAGGAACATTATGGCCATGCTGCATTTGGGGGAAATAACATGCTTCTTTTATGGCGCACGTGATAAATTTAGTCGTGGAATGATTTTTGAAAAAGCACAGCCGCTTGCAGAGGGTGCTGCTAATGTCCAGGAGACCGTCTTGCATTTCAGTCATTCTTATGGTGCACGGAACTCCCTCCTGGACTCGCAGTGATAGAAAGGTAGCTGGAATTCAACCTTGCGCTTTCTAGAGCTTCTGTACGAGCAACGTGAAGCAGTAAATGATTGTGTTATGCCCCAGACCACCTTAACAGGGATCATGTGTTGTTTTGAGGTCACGCAGTGGCAGCTCATCAGAGACACCTGCTGCGTACTCAGGCCCTTCAAAGAGGCCACCAGATTTGTCAGTAGGGACAACTATGGAATAAACAATGTCCTCCCCTTGATATTTATCTTAGAGCAGACGCTCATGCTGATGCAACAAGTGACGGCGGAGAAAAAGAACAGCTTACGCATCTTGCTGGCCGCCATAGTTGTTGGGGACCCACATGGAGAAAGTCCAGTGGAGGAGGATGAGGAGCTACCACTAGTGAAGAAGAAGGAGCTGGAAGAGGAGTCACTTGTGCAGGAGGATGAGCCTCTGCCACTGTCTACCTGCCTACCATCATGCTAGATACAGTATGGCTGTTGCTGCTGCCTCATTATGCCACTGCCCATGCCACTATCTGCCTGTCTACTATCATGTTCTGTACTGTATGGCAGCTGCCGACACCACAGCTGCTACTTCCTGCTGATAATCCTCCTACTGCCACTTCCATTTCCCATACTACTATTGCTGCTATACAGCCGTCACTACTACTACTACCCCTAAACAGCTGCACACACATCTACTGCCTTGTCTATTCCATGCTGTGCTGCCACTGCTGCTGCTACTATTGTGGCCACATACCACTATTAGGCTACTTTCACACTTGCGGCAGAATGATCCGGCAAAACGTATGCCAACTGATGGCATTTGTAAGACTGATCAGGATCCTGATCAGTATTAAAAATGCCTGATCAGTCAGAAAAATGCATTGAAATGCCGGATCCGTCTTTCCGGTAAAACGGATCCGGCATTTATTTTTTTTCACCTTTTTTTCGGTCTGCGCATGTACAGACCGGAAGGACGGATCCGGCACTAATACATTCCTATGGAAAAAAATGCAGGATCCGGCATTCAGGCAAGTCTTCCGTTTTTTTGGCCAGAGATAAAACCGTAGCATGCTGCGGTTTTAGCTTTCACCTGATCATTCAAAAAGACTGAACTGAAGACATCCTGAATGGATTGCTCTCCATTCAGAATGCATGGGGATGAAACTGATCAGTTCTTTTCCGGCATTGAGCCCTTTTGACGGAACTCAGCGCCGGAAAAGAAAAACGCTAGTGTGAAAGTACCCTTACTCTACCCTTTCCAAATCCTTACTATACTGCTGTTGCTCCCAATCAAAAGGGATAATTTTTCTAGACAGAACAAGCCACTCTTTCTTCTGACAACTAACACTTGTGTGTGTATAAACAGGTATCTGCCCCGTTAAGGCATCATTTTTAGACACTTGGTCCAAAAAAGCCACTTTTTTCCCCATAACACAGTGTATGTTTTAACACCATTTGCCCCCAGTAGGGACAATTTTTGGAAGCTTTCTAATATGAAAGAGCATGACACGTGACGGGGCGGTGTGTTTTTAACTCCGATTAAAAGATTTATGTAAAATAAACTTATTCTTACTTCTATTGTGGAAATCTCTTCTATATTTCTTCGTGTGATGCACCATGATCTTGCCTGAAATCAGCTGTGTGGTGGTCTTCACCATCCGGTTGTCATCGAGGAATGATGATGTCATAGGTAAACAGCTGGGTCATTGGAGGCAGAATGGTTGTTATGGAAACACTGCTACAGCTTCTTGTATCGAGTTGTCAAGCATCCCAAGTCTGTGTTACATTCTCAGGCCCTCAGCTCAATTAATCCTGAGCTGTTCACAAAAGAAGGGTTAAAAGAGGCTACTATTGACTTCCTATGTCCTAAACCTCAGACAGCAACAGTGGGATCCCTCCGGGGGAAGTCCATACCTGTGTGAATGAGTAAGGCTACTTTCACACTGGCATTTTGACTTTCCGTTTGGGAGATCCGGATCAGTTTTGCCCCAATGCTTTCTGGATGGAAAAGGATCCGCTCAGAATGCATCAGTTTGCCTCCGTTCTGTCTCCATTCCGCTTTGGAGGCGGACACCAAAACATTGCGTGCAGCGTTTTGGTGTCCGTCTGACGAAACTGAGCCAAACAGATTCGTCCTGGCACACAATGTAAGTCAATGGGGACGGATCTGTTTTCTATGACACAATCTGGCACAATAGAAAACTGATCCGTCCTCCACTGACTTACAATGGTGTTCAAGACGGATCCATCTTGGCTATGTTAAAGATAATACAAACGGATCCGTTCTGAATGGATGGAGACGTTTGTATTATCTCAACAGATCCGTCTGTGCATATCCATGATGGATCCGCACCAAACGCGTGTGTGAAAGTAGCCTTAAAGGTGAAGAAAGGATAGTCCTATACCCTTTGGACCCTGGTTTAGACCGAGGCCAAACCTGTAATAATCCAGTAGTTCCACCAACTGTCTGTAGCACAATCTCAGCTGAGAAGTAAAGGTCTATTCATTGATTACAGTAGACTTCCACTCTAGATCACAAATCCCTACTAAATAATTTCTTACTATACATTTGTAGCGGTCATATCTCTTTTTTTTGCCATAGATCTTTATATCTCCTGCATAGACATACATGATAACATTTTGACTTCCTGTTGTCACCACTAGAGGGAGTTAAGCGGCTTTCTGCATACTTTAAATACACTGAACTCAATGATAAGACTGTATGCTGTAAAAATCTAAGCTCCCCCTAGTGGTAGCTGCAGTCAGCCAAAAATCTATCTTTTGAAAGGTTTTCCAGGACTTAGCTATTAATGGCCTATCCTTATGACAGGTCATCAATATAAGATTGGTGGGGGTCTGACACCCCAGAACCCAACAATCTGCAGCTGCCGGAATCTATACAATGGATGGGACCAGAAGCACAAAGTTCAATCCACTTTGTAGAGGCTGTGCCAAGGTACTGTAGCTAAACTCCCATGAAGTCAATGGGAACTGTGCTGCAGTATGCTGGCGCCGGAAACTAAACAGGGCGCATAGTCTATGTGCAGTGCTGTAGAACAGGCACGTCAGCACATAAGAGACGCCATCATCGAGGTTACATTATAGCGTGGCACAGTTTAGTCCGAAATGTATCTACCTGTCATCTGGGATGTTTGAAGCATAAATTACCCCTCCAAGGATAGCATTAGGAATTACAAATGAGATTGTGGTACGTTAGTTCTCTTGGAGCATGCATAAATGTACTATCATAAAGGTTCTGGGTGATTGATTTTCTGCTAGACTAAATGTGATTTATTTAACGTTCCCATCTGATAAGTGGGTTGTCATAGAGGGGAAAAAAAAAAAAAAGGAAAAATATGGTCACGGCAGCGGTGTCATTTATCTTTATAGTAAGTGTGTCATTTGTAATAATTTATACCAATAGAAAGTGCATCATGGAGTGTCAGACTGCAATCTTAAATCACAGATGAAGCGTATTTAGCTGCTACATCGTCAGCTAAGAGCCAGAAAGCAAACTGCACCCAGTACCTTTCCGGAATAAAAAGATAGAGAGGAGATGATTTTGTCATGCAGCATAACACATGTAATCCGTGGTTTCACAAAGAGCTTCAAGTAATCTACAATATCCTAAAAGGAGTCTGTCACCAGTAATTTCTCTGTTAAACCAGGCACAGTGGGCCACATTTATCAAGCTCGCCTGTTTTTAGACGTAAAATTAGTCAGGCCGTATTCGTTTCGTCTGCGTTTCTTTTTCCAAGTATTTATCAAAAGTCTCACAGCACTTCATGAATTAGATTAGGTGCATTGGCATTAGGCTGACCTCTGGTGGTTGTTTTTCAGTACAACGGGTTCATATTCACTGAGACTGGTCTCAATGAAAGGTTGACTTTTTAGGCAAAATGTGGTGCAACTCACCACTCAAAACAGACGTAGAAAAGTATGCCAGCCCAGGAGTGGAGTAGAAATTGGACTGTTTTTGCATCAAAATCAGTAGCAAAATAAGGAGCACCTACATAAATAAGTCACAAAATAGGCACAAGTTAGAAAACTTTTGAATTAGGGCGCATTCACACGACCCTAGTGTTTTGCGATCCGCAAAACACGGATACCGGCCCATGCACGTTCCACAATTTGCGGACTGCACATGGCAGCCAGTATCGTAGAAAATGCCTATTCTTGTCCACAGTTGCAGACGAGAATAGGGCATGATCTATCTTTTTTGCGAGGCAGCGGAACGGAACTACGCAAAATTGCTACGGTCGTGTGAATGTGCCCTTGGTCTGAAAAACAAAAACAAGTGAACGAGGTGCAAATACCTCCAAAAACAGGCACATTTTGAGTAGTAAATGCAACTAAAAAAATAAGACAATATGTATAATAATTGCGATAGGCACAACACCTAAGACCACTCAGAGATATTTTTATAATAAAAATGTATTTTATTAAACGGCTTATAGCAATCAAGGCTGATTCACATATGGCTAAAGTCAGTTTTAGCCAAGTCAGATTTATGATTGGTCCTTTAAGACTGTAATAAATGTGGTTTGACGGTAGCAGTTTATCCGTCAGAAAGCAGCTTTACAAAAGTCGCACATCTTTACGAAAAAGTTGCACGTTTTTATGAAAAAGTCGCATGTTCTATTAAAAAGTCTCATAAGATAAGCATGGTCCTCACTGGAGCGAAATTGCGACTTTTTAAATAGTCCCAATAGTAAATCTGTCTAGAGATTAATTTACATAAGAAAACACGCCCACTTTCAGAAAACTGGTGAGCATAGTGCAGAGCAGAAAAAAGTCGCAAATTTGTGCGCAGTTTTAGCGTTTGGGACTTTTTTGGGGACTTTTTCACTCCATTATTCTGACCTGAGCTAATGATAAATCTGGCCCAATGTCCATAGTGGATCAAGGAGAATTTTTTTGAATATGTAACATCTATGAATCACCATACATAGAAACTAAGGACAATTGTAGATTGTTACCACCACGGTAATCACTCTATTAGCCGATTGTGGACTGTATAGCTGACAGATACCGTAATTGATGCCTGAGAGTCTGACATCCATTCATTACACATAATTCATTATTGAGAGCGACTTGCAATAATTTTTTATTTGATATTTTTCTCTTTTATTTTATATCTTTTACTTATTTTTATGAATCAGCCTTGATTGCTATAAGCCGTTTAATAAATGAAATTTTAATGGTAAAAATATCTCTGAGTGGTCTTAGGTGTTGAGTGCCTTATCGCAATTATTATACATATTATCTATTATTAAGATGACAGGGTGAGTCAATACGATAAGAGCACCATTTTCATATCAATAGACGGGTGAGCCTCTATATCAATATATATTTTTATGTAAAAAAATAAGACAGTCTAATGGCTCATGCACGCAAATGTATTTTCTTTCCGTGACCGTTTTTTTTGTGGACAGAATGCAGAACCATTCATTTCAATGGGTCTGCAAAAAAAACGGATGTTACTCTGCATGCCCGTATTTCCGTTCTGCAAAAAATAGAACATGTCCTATTATTGTCCGCATTACGGACAAGGATAGTACTGTTCTATTAGGGGCCAGCTGTTCCCTACCGCTAAATACATAATGCAGACGGACGTCATCCGTATTTTTTGCGGATCCGTTTTTTGCCGAATTTTAAAATACATACAGTTGTGTGCATGAGCCCTAAAACAGCAACTTTTTTTTAACCTAAAAACAGGCACTATAGTAAATGTGCCCTAATGTTTTGTAGGGCTAGTTCAGCGGAATATAATGATACCTTTCACTTAGATCCATTGCTTCCTTCTGGAGGAAAAAGACTTTTAAGGCTTCATGCACATGATCATGTGTATTTTGCAGCCGCAAAACTCGGATCCACAAAATACGGATGACTTCCATGTTGTATCTGTTGACTGTGGACCAAGAATAAGACATGTTCTACCCTTTGCAGACTGAACATATGGATGCGGAAAGCACATGGATTGTCCGGCAAAAAGACAGAACATGTTCTATTCTGGGCTGCAAAATGCGGTCCAAAAAATAAAAGGGATGCAACACAGACGTCATACGGGTGTCATACATATTTTGCAAAACACTTATGGTCATATGCAAATGAGTAGTTAAGTGCACCGAGGGCTGACCCATGACACTCTGTGCACCCTTGCGTCTCCTGCTTCCTCTGAGAGCCCCTCCCTTTTCTGCCTGATGAACAGGGCCAGGCGAGATGACTATGCAGGAACCTGACCCTGCCAATCAAAGAGAGGAAAAGGCTGCCACCATTCTGACAATGATGGCACATCCTAGCGATAGGCCATTGGTACATAGAAAGCTGCTAGTGGGAGGGGGAGGGGGTTAGGAATGCATTTGTATCTATAGAGTGGATTGGGTTTAATAAATAAAATATTAATTATTAATAAAATATTAATACAAATGTATTCCACGTATACAATATGATATTAAAATATCAAAATAAAAAATGTTAGCTAGCACAAAATGAATGCTTCATCTAATTACTATTTAAATATAAAGTACAGTCCCAGACGTACAGATGGCCAGGTGCCCAGACCATTGTGTTCAGTTCAGTTTTCAAATAATACATCCATATGATGCAAAAGTAGTACCACCATATAATGCCTAAACACAACCGCCACACAATATGCTATGAATTGTAAAGTTTTAAGAAATATATGTTAACTGCCTTGTAAATAAATGTGCTATAGGAGAGAGAAGAGGAGAGCAGTATAGGCAGACTGCTGAGTGACACACAAGACTGCTAAGGAAGGCGGGTAGTGACACACAAGACTGCTGAGGAAGGCGGGTAGTGACACACAAGACTGCTAAGGAAGGCGGGTAGTGACACACAAGACTGCTAAGGAAGGCGGGTAGTGACACACAAGACTGCTGAGGAAGGCGGGTAGTGATTGCCCACTCTCCTATTGCTGTTGAGCTGAGCGTAGGAGAAGTTGCCTCTGCTGCTGCACGCCGTCCCACCGGAATTCTTGCAGGTCTGGAATATACAAAGAGTAGTGATTCAAAGAACGGTTAAGAGAAGATTTTATTGGTGGAGATCGTACTGATCCCTTTGTCAGGTAAGACACACCATCTGTGGTGTGTCTTACCTGTCGAAGAGATCAGTACGATCTGCTGCCCATTGTTTCTGGGCAGCAGATCGCTGTTTAGACCGGACAATCTGCTGCCCAGGAACAATGATTGATGTGCCTGCACGAACAACAGGATCACGCGATGATCGAGTGTTTCACTTGTTCAGTAGGTGATCAGCGGCACTTTTAGATGGGCAGATTGTCGACAATCGGGCAGTGTAAATCCACCTTAACTACTGCTGGAGAAAAGGGATCTGATATTCTGCTCCTGATGCAGCAGGAGGCCGTAAATGTGCCTTGCTGCTCCATTCATTCTCTATGGGACTACCGCAGGGTATGAATGCATGGAGTGGCAGGGTGCATGCTCGGCATGCTGCGCCATCAGGACAGGAACATGGGATCCCATTTTTGGGATCAGGGGAGGTCCCAGTGGTCTGACCCTCATCGATTAGTTAGTTATCCCCTATCCTGTGGATAGAGATAACTTTTGTACTTAAAGGGGATGTCTCACTTCTGCAAGTGGCATTTATCATGTAGATAAAGTTAATACAAGGCAGTTACTAATGTATTGTGATTGTCCATATGTAACGCCTCAGAGTGGCATTACCACCTTTGTCTGGCCCCACTATCTTCAATGGTGCATCCTGTGTCATCTCATATATATTTATTGCCCTATCCTGCATAATGTGTATGCAATTTCTATGAAAACTGTTTATGTTCATGTAATTGCCTGGTTCACCAGCAGATGGCGGTATTTCTGGTAGAGCTAGTTTCCCTGGAGAGGAACCTTCTAGTTCCATTCCAGCCCTCTCTAGAGAGGGAGGACTTAGTTAGAAATGAGTTCCACCCTACCCCCCGTGGGAGAGGTTGTGTGTCTAGCTTGTCCCCTGCTGGGGAGGAAGCAGGCCTTGTCCTGTCTGGACAGACCCTGCCTGTAAGTTTCTGCATGGTTGCATGTCCCCTCCTGGGCTTGCATTGCCTAAAAGGAAGCTTAAAGCCAGGAAGAAGATTTCCTAGGATTACAGTGAGAGTCAGACTACAAAAAACTAAGTTGCAGCCTACAGCAGAAAGCAAGGTAAAGGAAAAGTTCCTGTTTAATCCAGCCAGCATAGCAGGGCTGAGAGAGTTAAGATGTAGCAGAGCTGATTGTGTATGACAAACAGTTAAGCCAAAGTCTGCTTGTGACAGGCTCTATGCCTTTTGGATTTCACCACTATTCATTTGTCCACCTGGTTATTCATTGGATGCCCACTGTTCCCTTTTCTATATGGCTCCTGTAATGTATTTGGCTTTAAAACCTTTTTTTTCTGCCTGTAAGTGATTAAGTTAGCCCATTATGTTTGGTAATTGTATCACAGGCAGAGCCTATTGTTTTGTTAATTGTGTTGGATAATTGTATCTGACCTAATTATCTCCCTGACCTAATTATCGGCCAGGCAGAGGGGAGGGATTGTGTGTCCTGTTTCGATTGGTCTATGTGTTTGTTACGCAGTTCCCTATCAGGTCCAGATGGGAGGTCCCTTTGCATGGGGACTTGCATATAAGGCCAAGTGTGGCACCAATAAAGGTAGTTCATCTTCACTCTCAATACTGAGTTCTGTCTCTTATTGGGGAAAACGCTATATCACAGCTCTTGTAAGAGCTGTTCCTGCTTCCCTCACGGAAGACCCTGGAGTTCCTGCAGCACCTCTCACTATTGGGAAAAGGACTTCTCTGGCGGTAAACCCCTTCTGCTACAAAGATGTATCTCAACACTGCTGATGACCAAGAGAAAGCCTGAATACTGTTTCTGATACTAGTTTACTCAAGTAAAGTGACCATTCAACATTATACCAAGTCTGGACTCAATTATTCCTTCATCATCCAAGTTAATCACCCCTTTTGCACTGCAACGGATGACCACGGATCCAAGGATATCCAGGTAGGAGCACCATGACACGTGCTTAAAACATCTACAGGGACATTGTAGGCCACATACACCACTCTGGCATTCCTACCCTGGGTAATCAACACCACCATACATAAAGGGGACTCTATGTCCTTGTTGCTTAACTGCAACTGGCGTCACGACAACTTGCTCTATAAGAGGGACATATATCGTAAAAACCTCCTAAGGGGCAAGGGATACCCCAGACGCTGGCAACCATATGTTGCACATATTGCCTCCTTTGCTGGTTGGATTCATTTTTCCATCACATTATACATTGCTTGTGTAGTGTCCCACTAGATAGGCGTGGGCACTACACAAGGGTCAATTGGTGTGCGCGTTACTCCTACTCACAAGGGACAGAAATGTTATATTTAAGTGTGCATTCAATGTATTTTATAATGTGTTATTATATGCAATGTTCCCCTGTATGATGCAATAGCAGGCCTAGTTGGGTGTAGTTAGACATCCCAGACACTAGAGGGAGATAGGGAGCCCCTAGTATAAAGGTTCAAGCCCAGACAGGGAGAGGGAGTTCAGAGTCAGGAGTCTGCAGAGACAGAAGTTAGAAGGCACCAGCCAGGGACAAGCTGAGGGCCTCCTCCTGACATGCAGCTAGACAGCCCAGGCTACTAGTTGTTACCAGGAGGCTAGTAGAGGGATCCTAGCCTACCTGCGGATCAAGAGAGCCTTAGTTAGCTCTGAAGACACCCCAGTTGCAGGACAGCACCTCCTGGGAGAAACCACAGCCCTTCATCAGTAAAGCAAGTATACTACAGGCAAAGATAAGTAACCCTGATAGGCAGATGCTTTAGGAAGAAAAGCAAGGATTTAATACGAGAGGAAGATATATATATACCAAGGATTTAAGCCACCATTTAGGCATCCGGGCCTTGGGATTGAAACCAGACAGGAGTTCTAGAAAAGGACAGTGTACGCTATTTCTGAGGAAAGGTACAACCTGATTCTGAGTGCATTGTGGATTTACCCTCTGAGTATCTTGCATAATTACTACCTGCCATCGTGTGGAATAAAGCCTGCTTGTAAAGCTGTGATCTAAAGGACTGTGTTAACATCTGTATGTACAAAGTTGGACTGTTCAGTAAAGCAACGTTTGGTTCACTATACCACCTGTGTACCTCAATTATTCCAACTATAAATCGGTGTGCCACCGTTACAGGCACTGGCGTCACGAATCCAACAGGGACCTTGCCCCAGGCACTCAAAATACCTGTAACATCCAGGGCACCTCATCCACCATCAGGCCTGGTCCCTACATACCGAGTGTGCCCCATAGGAACTGTGTCTACCTCTCATTCACTGCCGCATGCCTGCCCAGGGTTCTCCAATACAGTGAGCAACCCTCGATTGCCCATAACCGTGACCTCGCTTCGCTATACCCTGCAGGTCTGGCGTGCTGCACTTGTTTCCGTGGTGGTCGGGCTTGCACTCTCTAGGAAAAAGCTTAGCCTCTCTGGTGGCGGGGATCGTGTTGGTGCTGTTTTCTATAGTGTGCAAGCACGACCACTGCGGCTGGATTGCAGGGTGGTCATAACCATGGAAACAAGCAGTGCATAATGTGATGGAAAAATGAATCCAGCCAGCAATGGAGCCAATATGGACAATCACAATACATTAGTAAGAGCCTTGTATTAACTTTCTCTACATGATAAATGCCACTTGCTGAAGTGACACAACCCGTTTAGGTATAACATTTATAAATGCCTGTCACGTAATACTATATTTCCTCTATGGTGGCCAATGGGAGATTGGAAGCCAACAGCAACTTCCTCCAAGATCAACTGTTTGCTCCCTTATTAGAGGAGACCACCCCTGTAATGCCTATAACAGAACGCAGCTAAATGCCTGACACCGTTACATTGTTTTATTTGGCTGATCGCCACGCTACATTGTTTCAGGGACAGTAACATTTGGCTTGTCCCCCCTCTCACTTTTACGGTATTTAGCACAGGAGCACAGCTAATAACAATGTGGCATTTTTTTCTGCCAAGTTTTCTGCTTTTTACTTTCTCGGCTCTTACAAGTTTGAGCGCACATATTACATATTAAGTAATAATTTCCAGATGGTAAGGGCTGAACTACATGATACACAGTGAGGTCCAGATGCCTGGTCAACAGGTCTGCTTCATCCCTTTCCACTTCAAGTCATTTGATTTCATGCAATAAATAAAGTGCAAGACATTTAAGTTTATCAAATCCCTGGAAAAGCAGCCTTAATGTCTATAGGGCTGACCCTGCTGATTAAACACATACAGTCAGGTCCATAAATATTGGGACATCGACACAGTTCTAACATTTTTGGCTCTATACACCACCACAATGGATTTGAAATAAAACAAACAAGATGTGCTTTAACTGCAGACTGTCAGCTTTAATTTGAGGGTATTTACATCCAAATCAGGTGAACGGTGCAGGAATTACAACAGTTTGCATATGTGCCTCCCACTTGTTAAGGGACCAAAAGTAATGGGACCAAATAATAATCATAAATCAAACTTTCATTTTTTAATACTTGGTTGGAAATCCTTTGCAGTCAATTACAGCCTGAAGTCTGGAACACATAGACATCACCAGACGCTGGGTTTCATCCCTGGTGATGCTCTGCCAGGCCTCTACTGCAACTGTCTTCAGTTCCTGCTTGTTCTTGGGGCATTTTCCCTTCAGTTTTGTCTTCAGGAAGTGAAATGCATGCTCAATCGGATTCAGGTCAGGTGATTGACTTGGCCATTGCATAACATTCCACTTCTTTCCCTTAAAAAACCCTTTGGTTGCTTTTGCAGTATGCTTTGGGTCATTGTCCATCTGCACTGTGAAGCGCCGTCCAATGAGTTCTGAAGCATTTGGCTGAATATGAGCAGATAATATTGCCCGAAACACTTCAGAATTAATCCTGCTGCTTTTGTCAGCAGTCACATCATCAATAAATACAAGAGAACCAGTTCCATTGGCAGCCATACATGCCCACGCCATGACACTACCACCACCATGCTTCACTGATGAGGTGGTATGCTTAGGATCATGAGCAGTTCCTTTCCTTCTCCATACTCTTCTCTTCCCATCACTCTGGTACAAGTTGATCTTGGTCTCATCTGTCCATAGGATGTTGTTCCAGAACTGTGAAGGCTTTTTTAGATGTCGTTTGGCAAACTCTTTTCTGGCCTTCCTGTTTTTGAGGCTCACCAATGGTTTACATCTTGCGGTGAACCCTCTGTATTCATTCTGATGAAGTCATCTCTTGATTGATGACTTTGACACACATGCACCTACCTCCTGGAGAGTGTTCTTGATCTGGCCAACTGTTGTGAAGGGTGTTTTCTTTACCAGGGAAAGAATTCTTCGGTCATCCACCACAGTTGTTTTCCGCGGTCTTCCGGGTCTTTTGGTGTTGCTGAGCTCACCGGTGCATTCCTTCTTTTTAACCACTTACCGTCACGCTAACGCCGAAAGGCGTCATTTCTGCGGCGCTCCCAGGTCACACTAACGCCAATAGGCGTCATCTCGCGTGATCCGAGATTTCCTGTGAACGCGCGCACACAGGCGCGCGCGCTCACAGGAACGGAAGGTAAGAGAGTTGATCTCCAGCCTGCCAGCGGCGATCGTTCGCTGGCAGGCTGGAGATGTGTTTTTTTTAACCCCTAACAGGTATATTAGACGCTGTTTTGATAACAGCGTCTAATATACCTGCTACCTGGTCCTCTGGTGGTCCCCTTTGTTTGGATCGACCACCAGAGGACACAGGTAGCTCAGTAAAGTAGCACCAAGCACCACTACACTACACTACACCCCCCCCCGTCACTTATTAACCCCTTATTAGCCCCTGATCACCCCATATAGACTCCCTGATCACCCCCCTGTCATTGATTACCCCCCTGTCATTGATTACCCCCCTGTAAAGCTCCATTCAGACGTCCGCATGATTTTTACGGATCCACTGATAGATGGATCGGATCCGCAAAACGCATCCGGACGTCTGAATGAAGCCTTACAGGGGCGTGATCAATGACTGTGGTGATCACCCCATATAGACTCCCTGATCACCCCCCTGTCATTGATTACCCCCCTGTAAAGCTCCATTCAGATGTCCGCATGATTTTTACGGATCCACTGATAGATGGATCGGATCCGCAAAACGCATCCGGACGTCTGAATGAAGCCTTACAGGGGCGTGATCAATGACTGTGGTGATCACCCCATCTAGACTCCCTGATCACCCCCCTGTCATTGATTATCCCCCTGTCATTGATCAACCCCCTGTAAAGCTCCATTCAGATGTCCGCATGATTTTTACGGATCCACTGATAGATGGATCGGATCCGCAAAACGCATCAGGACGTCTGAATGAAGCCTTACAGGGGCATGATCAATGACTGTGGTGATCACCCCATATAGACTCCCTGATCACCCCCCTGTAAAGCTCCATTCAGATGTCCGCATGATTTTTACGGATGCACTGATAGATGGATCGGATCCGCAAAACGCATCCGGACGTCTGAATGAAGCCTTACAGGGGCGTGATCAATGACTGTGGTGATCACCCCATATAGACTCCCTGATCACCCCCCTGTCATTGATCACCCCCCTGTAAGGCTGCATTCAGATGTCCATATGATTTTTACGGATGCACTGATAGATGGATCGGATCCGCAAAACGCATCCGGACGTCTGAATGAAGCCTTACAGGGGCGTGATCAATGACTGTGGTGATCACCCCATATAGACTCCCTGATCACCCCCCTGTCATTGATTACCTCCCTGTAAAGCTCCATTCAGACGTCCGCATGATTTTTACGGATCCACTGATAGATGGATCGGATCCGCAAAACGCATCCGGACGTCTGAATGAAGCCTTACAGGGGCGTGATCAATGACTGTGGTGATCACCCCATATAGACTCCCTGATCACCCCCCTGTCATTGATTACCCCCCTGTAAAGCTCCATTCAGACGTCCGCATGATTTTTACGGATCCACTGATAGATGGATCGGATCCGCAAAACGCATCCGGACGTCTGAATGAAGCCTTACAGGGGCATGATCAATGACTGTGGTGATCACCCCATATAGACTCCCTGATCACCCCCCTGTCATTGATTACCCCCCTGTAAAGCTCCATTCAGATGTCCGCATGATTTTTACGGATGCACTGATAGATGGATCGGATCCGCAAAACGCATCCGGACGTCTGAATGAAGCCTTACAGGGGCGTGATCAATGACTGTGGTGATCACCCCATATAGACTCCCTGATCACCCCCCTGTCATTAATCACCCCCCCTGTCATTGATCACCCCCCTGTCATTGATCACCCCCCTGGTCATTGATCACCCCCCTGTAAGGCTCCATTCAGACATTTTTTTGGCCCAAGTTAGCGGAATTATTATTTTTTTTTTCTTACAAAGTCTCATATTCCACTAACTTGTGTCAAAAAATAAAATCTCACATGAACTCACCATACCCCTCACGGAAACCAAAGGCGTAAAATTTTTTAGACATTTATATTCCAGACTTCTTCTCACGCTTTAGGGCCCCTAGAATGCCAGGGCAGTATAAATACCCCACATGTGACCCCATTTCGGAAAGAAGACACCCCCAGGTATTCCGTGAGGGGCATATTGAGTCCATGAAAGATTGAAATTTTTGTCCCAAGTTAGCGGAACGGGAGACTTTGTGAGAAAAAAAATAAAAATATCAATTTCCGCTAACTTGTGCCAAAAAAAAATAATTTCTAGGAACTCGCCATGCCCCTCATTGAATACCTTGGGGTGTCTTCTTTCCAAAATGGGGTCACATGTGGGGTATTTATACTGCCCTGGCATTCTAGGGGCCCCAAAGCGTGAGAAGAAGTCTGGTATCCATATGTCTAAAAATGCCCTCCTAAAAGGAATTTGGGCACCTTTGCGCATCTAGTCTTCAAAAAAGTGTCACACATCTGGTATCGCCGTACTCAGGAGAAGTTGGGGAATGTGTTTTGGGGTGTCATTTTACATATACCCATGCTGGGTGAGAGAAATATCTTGGTCAAATGCCAACTTTGTATAAAAAAATGGGAAAAGTTGTCTTTTGCCAAGATATTTCTCTCACCCAGCAAGGGTATATGTAAAATGACACCCCAAAACACATTCCTCAACTTCTCCTGAATACGGCGATACCACATGTGTGACACTTTTTTGCAGCCTAGGTGGGCAAAGGGGCCCATATTCCAAAGAGCACCTTTAGGATTTCACAGGTCATTTACCTACTTACCACACATTAGGGCCCCTGGAAAATGCCAGGGCAGTATAACTACCCCACAAGTGACCCCATTTTGGAAAGAAGAGACCCCAAGGTATTCGCTGATGGGCATAGTGAGTTCATGGAAGTTTTTATTTTTTGTCACAAGTTAGTGGAATATGAGACTTTGTATGAAAAAAATAAAAAATAAAATAATCATCATTTTCCACTAACTTGTGACAAAAAATAAAAAATTCTAGGAACTTGCCATGCCCCTCACGAAATACCTTGGTGTCTCTTCTTTCCAAAATGGGGTCACTTGTGGGGTAGTTATACTGCCCTGGCATTCTAGGGGCCCGAATGTGTGGTAAGGAGTTTGAAATCAAATTCTGTAAAAAATGACCTGTGAAATCCGAAAGGTGCTCTTTGGAATATGGGCCCCTTTGCCCACCTAGGCTGCAAAAAAGTGTCACACATCTGGTATCGCCGTACTCAGGAGAAGTTGGGGAATGTGTTTTGGGGTGTCATTTTACATATACCCATGCTGGGTGAGAGAAATATCTTGGCAAAAGACAACTTTTCCCATTTTTTTTATACAAAGTTGGCATTTGACCAAGATATTTATCTCACCCAGCATGGGTATATGTAAAAAGACACCCCAAAACACATTCCTCAACTTCTCCTGAGTACGGGCATACCAGATGTGTGACACTTTTTGCAGCCTAGGTGGGCAAAGGGGCCCATATTCCAAAGAGCACCTTTCGGATTTCACAGTTCATTTTTTACAGAATTTGATTTCAAACTCCTTACCACACATTTGGGCCCCTAGAATGCCAGGGCAGTATAACTACCCCACAAGTGACCCCATTTTAGAAAGAAGAGACCCCAAGGTATTTCGTGATGGGCATAGTGAGTTCATAGAAGTTTTTATTTTTTGTCACAAGTTAGTGGAATATGAGACTTTGTAAGAAAAAAAAATAAAAAAAAATAAATCATCATTTTCCGCTAACTTGTGACAAAAAATAAAAAGTTCTATGAACTCACTATGCCCATCAGCGAATACCTTAGGGTGTGTACTTTCCGAAATGGGGTCATTTGTGGGGTGTTTGTACTGTCTGGGCATTGTAGAACCTCAGGAAACATGACAGGTGCTCAGAAAGTCAGAGCTGCTTCAAAAAGCGGAAATTCACATTTTTGTACCATAGTTTGTAAACGCTATAACTTTTACCCAAACCATTTTTTTTTTACCCAAACATTTTTTTTTTATCAAAGACATGTAGAACTATAAATTTAGAACAAAATTTCTATATGGATCTCGTTTTTTTTGCAAAATTTTACAACTGAAAGTGAAAAATGTCATTTTTTTGCAAAAAAAAATCGTTAAATTTCGATTAATAACAAAAAAAGTAAAAATGTCAGCAGCAATGAAATACCACCAAATGAAAGCTCTATTAGTGAGAAGAAAAGGAGGTAAAATTCATTTGGGTGGTAAGTTGCATGACCGAGCAATAAACGGTGAAAGTAGTGTAGTGCAGAATTGTAAAAAAGGGCCTGGTCTTTAGGGGGGTATAAACCTGTGGTCCTTAAGTGGTTAAGAATGTTCCAAACAGTTGTTTTGGCCACGCCTAATGTTTTTGCTATATCTCTCCGATGGGTTTGTTTTGTTTTTTCAGCCTAATGATGGCTTGCTACACTGATAGTGACAGCTCTTTGGATCTTATCTTGAGAGTTGACAGCAACAGATTCCAAATGCAAATAGCACACATGAAATGAACTCTGGACCTTTTATCTGCTCATTGTAATTAGGATAATGAGGGAATAACACACACCTGGCCATGGAACAGCCGAGAAGCCAATTGTCCCATTACTTTTGGCTCCTTAACAAGTGGGAGGCACATATGCAAACTGTTGTAATTCCTACACCGTTCACCTGATTTGGATGTAAATACCCTCAAATTAAAGCTGACAGTCTGCAGTTAAAGTACATTGTGTTCATTTCATTTCAAATCCATTGTGATGGTGTATAGAGGCAAAAATTTTAGAATTGTGTCGATGTCCCAATATTTATGGACCTGACTGTAAGTTCATAGTGTAGGTTGGTTGCGACAGCCACCTCGTAGGTCCACCTGCCAGAAACCGTGGACAGAGACACTATAGCAGTAGGGTAATCTTTTAAGTCCCCATGTATACACATGACTCCGACCTTACGGCTGGTGTACTCAGTGGAGCGTACCAGGGAAGCCCTTACCAGGGTCACCAGACTCCCTGAGTCCAACAGAGCCTCCGCTGGAGTGTCTCCCACCTCAACCTGGCACAGGTGGTTCAGAGACTCCGAAGCACCCACTGCACACAGTTTTGTGGCATACAATGACTGACAGAAGCCATAGTTCGTCTCCATGGGTTCCCCCTGATGTGGACAGTCAGCTCGAACATGGCCAGGCTCCCGACACCTCCAGCAGATTATTGGAGCAGGGTCCACAGGGGTTACATCCCGGGCGGGTTTGGGGGGCACCAGTCACCGGGGCTGGGGTGGAGAGTTATGGGATTTGACTGCCCCCCTCCCAAAGGAACCCGCCTGCAAGTTCCGGTCGCCTCATAGCGCTCCACCAAGTCGACCATCTCAAGCGCATTACCTGGAGAGACCTGGCCAATTCATTGCTGGAGAGGGGGTGGCAGAGCCCTCCAGAACATATCTGATAACAACCGGTCCAGCATAGCAGTGGGGCTCAGCACGTCAGGCTGCAGACACTTTTGCAAAGGGTTGAGCAGGTTAGAATACTGGGGTCTCACGGGCTCAGCCGGGTTGAACCCCCACTGATGCACCCGCTGGGCCCGGACCAGCACATTCACCCCCAGTCTTGCCAAAATCTCACCCTTTACCTTTGGGTAGTCGGCCGCTTGATCGTCCGGCAAGTCGAAAAACACTCGCTGAGACTCTGATGTCAGGAAAGGAGCGACGACCTCAGCCCACTAGTCCTGGGGCAGCCTTTCCCTGGTGGCCACTTTCTCATACATCGCCAGGTAGGTTTCGATGTCATCTGTGGGTGTCATTTTAGGGATTGCTGCACGGACTGCTTTCTGGGCATCGTGGACGCTTGGGGTTGCTCCTGCTGACTGCAAAGCCATCACGTGTTATAGCAGCAACTGGTTGGTCTCTTGCTGCTGCTTTTTAGCCTCTCACTGGTGCAGGTTGGTCTCTCGCTGCTGCAAATTAGCCTCAATGAGGGCCTTCACAACAGCCTCCATTTTGTCAGGTGACACAGGTTTGAATTTAGCTGGCTTGATAACTGACATGCAAACCTAAAATATTTTGGCGTTCACGCCAGCCTCACTGCGCTTGTCCGCTCCAAGCCACCAATTATAGGGATTTTCTCTGGTAGGCAGGGTAAGCGGACGCAGTACAGAGGCAAGAACACGGTAATAAAGCAAAAGTTCAGTGTTTATTCACACAAAAAAGCAATAAAGCAAAAATAACACTATGCAGAGTCCTGGTGTTAATTCACACCACATAAAGTCCACAGCACAAACGTGTCACCTGGCGGACTGTTTTGTCCAGGGCAATCCACAGCCGTCCACCGCAGGCTTTAGGGCGCCTGATTTTCAGCACGTGGCTCTCCAGCACGCTACCAACGAGCCCAAAAACCACAGTACTTCACAGACCCACTATCGAAATGCAGGGTAATCCACCCCCAGATGTGACTGCTGGCTGGGTTTTTATTCCCAGCCCAAAACCTGGCCTGGACTTGGGGAACAGCCACCCACCCTGCTCTTTGGCTGCTCCCAATAAGAACCGGCCCGGATTGGCTTCACAGCCACACTAAGTAACACAGTGTCAGCGAGCACTAGCTGCTGCTGACACAGAAAATTACCGGTTCTTATCTCACCGAAGCCAGGAACCTCGGTGACACGTACCTTCCGTCAATGACGGACCCTTGAGCATTCCTACAGTCCTTAGGCCCGATAATACTGTACATCATCAAGACTTCCTGTTTTTTTGAGAGTAGCCTCACTAACCTCATTGACTTCTATGGGAAATTTTTATAGGCATGCTGTGTGATCTGTGCAGAGGTCAGGAGGGAGCAGATAAGCTGTGATATCACCTATTGTGAATGGTGGATCCTGGGTTATCTGTAAAAAAGTTAGGCTGAGTTCACACTTCAGTTATTTGGTCAGTTATTTCAATCAGTTATTGGGAGCCAAAACCAGGTGCGGGTCAAAAGAACAGGAGGACATCTTTCCATAATACCTTCTCTCTGAGTAGGCTTCACTACTGGTTTTGGCTAACGGTAACTGATAGAAATAACTGACCAAATAATTGAAGCGTGAACTCAGCCTTATATCTGTCATTGTAATCTTGCCTGTGATGATAATGAAATGTCTGCTGAAAAATGATGTGTACAGATCAGGAAGTCTTAATATATTATTCGACCTAGTGAACAGTGCAAAAACGGCATGATTTTTGTTATTTTTTTAAAATAAATATAGTAACGTTAAAAAATACAAACAAAAATCTCTATTAAAAAAATATGTTTAACATAAAAATGTGATTTAAAGGGGTTATCCCATCATAATGATCACTGTTAAATCTGTTAATGATTTGACAGTGATCATTTTTGTAAATATACTTTATTAACAAATTCCCACCGATTAGGATAAAATTCATCCGCACTTACCTCATTGTTGTCATTCGGTCTCCCCTGGTTACGACCACCGCTCTTCTGCAAAATCCCGATGGTCGCGCTTGCCCAGAAGACTCCTTCTTTTCTCCCGGCCGGGCCACTCGCTGTCCTGAACGCGCACGCTGCCGCGCATGCGCGACGGTGACTTCTTCCCGGCCAGAATAGTACAGAGCTGCGAACGCGCACGCCGGCTCTGTACTATACTGGCCAGAAATAAGTCACAATGGCGCATGCGCAGCGGCGTGCGCGTTCAGTCCAGCGCGCGGCCCGGCCGGGAGAAGACTTCAATCAAGATGAAGCCCGCCCCCAGCCAGAATCCAGGAAGTGAACGCGCGGTGGCAGCAGGTAAGTATAAAAACGCAAAGTGGGATAACCCCTTTAAGCAATGGGTCATTTCTGATGACACATTCCCTGTAAGCTGTGTGGCCCTGTGTCCTCATACAATCTGTGAACAGAATATAGCCTACTTGTTGACAGTTTCCAGGTCACGCATGGTAAAAACAGAAAACAAACATGAAATGAAGGTATTTGACAATAAAGCCAGATGTTGCAGGTTTATGCTATAGAGCAGGTTAATCAAAGACAAAGCTTTATATGACTGTAAATTCGGATCATGCGTGGAGTATGCACGCATTTTCTCTGCAGTTTATTGCCTTGTTTATAAGCTGTTATACTGGCTAATATAAGTTTTACCTGTAGTAAAATGGAAAATTGTGTATAAATGAATGGCTAGTGGTTTATTTTTGAGTTCTCAGCAGGAATATCGGACTATGTTACATAACCTAGTAGTTTGTGGTATAGATATAGTCATGGTTTCTCCCCGATGTGCAGTCTATATAAAACAAGGAAAAAAAACTATTTTGTACAGGCAGAAATATAAGAAAGTTTAGCAAATTCATAAATTGTTGTTCTGCGTTGTATTAACTTTGAGGTATCGGAGCTGGTAACAGACGAGAGAACGCAGTCCTAGATCAGGTTTAGGTGTGACTATGTGTAATATGACAAAAAAGGAAGGCTGAAATATTTTTGAGCATTTACATAGGAGAACAATAATCATGAATTCTATTTAGTGTGTGGAAGCGGCAAAGAATTTTTTTTTACTTTATGAAATCCCAAATCTTTCTCTGATGTAAAAGATGTTGTTTTAAAGGGGTTGCATAGTTTGCTATAAAAATGTGGTCCCTGACTGCAAATCTCAGGAATCTAAAAGGGGCCCCTACAAGCGTATTGTGTTCTCTTGGCTTGCCCCCAATGGCAGATGTCAGGAAAAAGGGGGATTGTGCATGCTGGAATTTAACATGCCTAGTCCTTTATTCATCTAGGAGGAAAGACTCCTTTGCTCCCCCTTCTACCCTTCTACCATTGAAATACAAACACGCACGCTCCTCCGAACCCAGTATTCAGATATATGAGAGTGTTCGCCTGACAGCTGTGTACACCTTTGGGGGCCATTTTATTTTATTATAGCATTGTACTCATTTTGAGCTAAAGATTAGAGATGAGCGAATCGAAGCTGACAAAGTGGAATTTGATCAGAATTTCAGGAAAAATTTGATTTGCACTGAAGCCGAATTTCCTCGCGCTTTGTGGTAACGTATTGCATTTTTTTTTCCTATAATGGCGGCTGAACGTGTGAGGACATGGAGAAAGGACCTCTGATGAAGCGGGATCACGCACAATGCCCTGCATGCAGCCAATCATCAGCCAGCCCTGTGATGTCACAGCCCTATAAATAGCGGCAGCCATCTTAGATTCTGCCATTTACCAGTGTACTTAGTGCAGGGAGAGACGTCTGCAGGCGCGAGGGACAGTGCTAGGAAAAACAACTTTATTGTGCTGAAAAAACGATTTACAAGTGCAGGGAAAGATTATTCAAGGTGTAGGGAAAGGATAGGGAGGAATCGTTCCACAGCTTTTATGTTGAAAAGGGTTCAGTAGGGGAGGTTACAGGCTGGGTAATAGGAACAATCCTATTACACCTTGCTGCATTGACTGGGGATCCAAATTGCCATTATACAGCTCTGTAATGCCAGTAAACCGTTCTTGTTATGGTGCAAGTGCTGATTGGTACGGGCATTAACAGGGTTTATTACAAGGAAATATTTCTACGTCTTATTTGCCCTTGTGCAGTGCAGTTATATGTTCTAAAGCATTTTTTGGCTTGTATTAGTGGGGAAAAAAAGGCTTATTATCCGTTGTGTGGTGAAGTTCTAAAATGACCGCCTTTTGTGACGTGTATTAGCGGAAAAATAAAAAATATAGTTGCCGCTCAGCGGTGCAGTTATATGTTCTAAAGCCCTTTTTGGCGTGTATTAGTGGCACAAGTATTAAAGCTGAGGTCAGCCTGTATTTGTGGGCAGGGCGTCGGCACCCTATATATACCTGCCTCCCCTGTTCTCCAGTGGTGTGACTCACTTACTTCAGTTACAAGCAAGCCACCTTTCGTCTCCACGCAAGCCTCGCATCGCAGAGCGCTACCATTCCGGACAGATTTCTTCAGGCCCCAAGTAAGTACCGGGAGCTCGGAGCCCTCAGCTTATTCTCCGTCCCCTGCCAGGGATCTCTTCCCGCGAGAAGTCTGCACGCCTCGCGTGCGGGCCACTGTGGAACGCACGTACGTCCGCCGGCGCTCCAGGCACTTCCAGCAGAGCGCCGAGTGACTCCCCCCCACACACGTCCGCCGCCCACTCCTTCAGGGACGGAGCAAGCGACGGGGGACAGCATTCCGCAGCAGGGCACAAGTCCAGGGTTTTAAGTTTGAAATATCAGCTGTTTTGTTACCTGGATCGTTCAGGCCATGTGCAATATCGCATGGCTCCCGGATCGTCCGGGCCAAGTGTTATGTTGCACGTCACCTGGATCGTCCAGGCCGAGTTTTAAATGTTGCATGTCACCGGATCGTCCAGGCCAAATCCAATGTTGCTTGTCACCTGGATCGTCCGGGCCAAGTGTAATGTTGCATGTTACCTGGATCGTCCAGGCCGAATGTAATGCTGCATGTTACCTGGATCGTCCAGGCCAAATCCAATGTTGCATGTCACCTGGATCGTCCGGGCCAAGTGTAATGCTGCATGTCACCTGGATCGTCCAGGCCGAGTTCAAATGCTGCATGTCACCTGGATCGTCCAGGCCGAGTTCAAATGCTGCATGTCACCTTGGATCGTCCAGGCCGAGTTTTAAATGTTGCATGTCACCTGGATCGTCCAGGCCGAACCCAATGTTGCATGCCGCCTGGATCGTCCAGGCCATGTGCAATGTCGCATGGCTCCCGGATCGTCCGGGTCGGGTGTAATATTGCATGTCACCTGGATCGTCCAGGCCGAGTTCAAATGCTGCATGTCACCTGGATCGTCCAGGCCGAGTTTAAATGTTGCATGTCACCTGGATCGTCCAGGCCGAATGTAATGCTGCATGTTACCTGGATCGTCCAGGCCGAACCTAATGTTGCATGCCGCCTGGATCGTCCAGGCCATGTGCAATGTCGCATGGCTCCTGGATCGTCCGGGCCAGGTGTAATATTGCATGTTACCTGGATCGCCCAGGCCGAATCCAATGTTGCACGTCACCTGGATCGTCCAGGCCGAGTTTTAAATGTTGCATGTCACCTGGATCGTCCAGGCCGAGTGTAATGCCGCATGTCACCTGGATCGTCCAGGCCGAGTTCAAATGTTGCATGCCACCTGGATCGTCCAGGCCGAGTTTTAAATGTTGCATGTCACCTGGATCGTCCAGGCCGAGTTTAAAGGTTGCATGTCACCTGGATCGTCCAGGCCGAGTTCGACGTTGCACGTCACCTGGACCCCGCCGGGCCAGCTGCGGCAGACCTCAACTATGTCAGTTGTTTGTTACCTGGATCGTGCAGGCCGAGTTTTGAATGTTGTAGGTCACCTAATTCTCCCAGGTCTAGCCTCCATAGATACCTGTGATGTTATTGTTCGTTACCTGGATCGTCCAGGCCACGTTAAATGTTGTACGTCACCTGGATCGTTCAGGTTCAGCTACCGTTGACTCCGCCATGTCATTTATTTTGTCTCCCGGGTTCCCCAAGACAAACTAACCGCTTGGCCGACAATTAGACCGCCAGGTCCAGCCGCCCGGCTACCACACTATGTCAGGCAGAGCCCTCCACACTCCCGCACGCTATCCTGACCCGCCTTTAATTAAGAGCCCCCCGGACGGCGAAGGGTCTCACGGTCCGCATCTTGCCTCCACGGCTACGTTATTCAGTCTACTTAATGTTCCCCCTCAGATTCCTAGAAGTGTCTACCGACCACCATCGTCTCCAATTCAGGCAAAGCCCCGCAAGGTAAAAAATGCGCAATAAGGGTAAAAGCATCGGTAGGTCCTATCCATGCATACCCCAGTCTGTATATACTTTGTTAGTTCTTATTGTTGGTTCTCCACAACCTAGGAGTAGGTCTTGGCCCGGTTAAAAGACTGGTCCACGATGTCGCAGGTGTCCGACATAGAGGACAATGGTTCCATGCTAGGCTCTTCGATTTCGGGCCGGGCCAACAACGGGTCCCTCCGCAACTGGACCATCCCAAGACTGATCATGGAGCTGAACAAAAGAGGGATTCGGTATCAAGCTTCTGCCAGGAAAGCCGAACTTTATAGGCTACTGACAACAGAGGCCGGGCCCTCAGAGGAACAAACCTCCCTTCCGTCCATTCAACTCTCATTGGCCCAACTCCAGTCCTCCATCAATGGCTTAGTCAGCTCCATCTCAGGCATCCAGTCCAGGGTGGGGGTCCTGGAATCTCAGCCGTCAGTGTCCGGTCAGACCCAGGCACCAGCACCATCCCTGCTTCTCCCACAGCTTCTTCCAGGTACACTCATGCCCCCCCCCCCAGATTGCCCCATCTCATTTCTTACCAGATAGCCTCAAAAAGGATATCTTAGCAGGGAGGGATATAAACCTAGCATCGATCCTGATAGCGTCCCAAGACGCCCCAGAAAGTCGAGTGATTAATTGCGGGGACGTGTCAATAGTCCTGAAAGCAAAGGACGCACGCATGAATAGAAAGTTGACCATCCCCGAATTCGTGCTGGCCTTCAGCATATACAGGGATGTGGTATGTTCAGCCCAGCCAGACAGGAGGGAGGAACTGGACAAATACATATATCGGGTCACCGACCTGGGCCAGAAATATGGTGGATCGGCTTTTTACGATTTCCACCGGTCCTTTTCCGCCAAAGCAGGAGCAGCGCTCGCCCAATTCCAGTTTGTCACTAATTGGGCGGAGACGGACATGGAACTTTTCTGCCGGCACTTCGCGGGTCTCCGGGCTCCCACATGCGCTAGCTGCCAATCCATATTTCACTCCACCAAATGGTGCCCGAACTCCAACCCTGCTACTCCGCAATGGGCGTGGCCCGGCCCCTCCGGAACCCAGGGGAACTCCGGCACAACCGACAAACTAGGGAGACCCATAGTGTACCTCGGCAAGAGCCAACTATGTAACAACTTTAATCTGGGAAGTTGTGTCTTTAACGCATGTAGGGCCCTCCACATTTGTTCACTATGTTTCAGAGCCCACCCTCGCTCCATGTGCCCTAGGAAGACGTCCAAACATCTATGACTAACCGACATCAATGTCGAATTGCTGTCAGGGCTCCTCGAAAACCACCACGACCGAGCCTTCGTGGAGTTCCTGATATCTGGCTTCCACAAAGGGTTTCATACAGGGATAATCGCCCTTCCACAAACCAATTGGGAGGGTCGTAACCTACTATCCGCTAGTCAGGACCCGGAAACGGTCGAATCTCTGCTCCAAGCGGAGGTCACTAAGGGTTTTTTGTTGGGCCCCTTCTCTGATGTCCCCTTCCAGCACTGGCGCATTAATCCAGTCGGCATTGTGTCTAAACAGGCGTCAAATAAAAAATGCCTCATCTACGACTTGTCCGCTCCACATGCTTCTTCCACCCCAAGCCTGAATTCCCTGATACCTTCAGACGAGTATTCGATGCGTTATTCCTCCATCGACCAGGCAGTACAACTCATTTTGCTCTCAGGCAAGGGCTCTTGGCTCATGGAGGCAGACATAGCCGATGCTTTCAAGCTGCTGGCTGTTCGGCCGCAGCTCTGGGTCTACTACGGCATCAGATGGTCCAATAAATTTTACTTTGCAAACCGTCTCACTTTCGGATTCAAAAGCAGTCCCTGGATTTTTGACCAGCTGGCGAAAGCGCTTCACTGGATCTTGGTCCACCACGGTGACTTGCCAATGGTTATCCACTATTTAGACGACTTCCTGATAGTCGAAAAACAACATCCTCACTCGTCCGGCCTAGCCATGCTAACGGAAACCTTCAGAGAGTTACAGGTTTCCGTCCAGGAACTACAGAGCGGGGTTGAAAGCGTTCGATCAATTTAAGCTTCGCTATCCTCAGGACGGCCGGGATGAAATATCCTACCTTATGGCGTTCATAGCCTTCTGTCACTCCCAACAAAGACTTTCACACAGTACCATCAAATTATACCTAGCAGGTCTCCAACATCACTTCATCCTCAGTAACCCAGGTCACTTTTCCATTTTTTCAAACCAGGCCATCAAGGCGGCTCTCAGGGGAATCCAAAAAAGTGCCAAAGAGGCTCCCACCGGCAGGCAGCCAGTATCCAGCGAGTTGTTCAGGGACTTGTCTGCCGCCCTGGACGGCAACCCTTTTGGGCCCCTCACCAGCACGGTAATTCAAGCGGCCATGTTCCTAAGCTTCTATGGCTTCCTCCGGCCAGGAGAGTTCACTGGCAGCTCGCTGGGCCATGGCTGTCTCCGCAAAGAACAGCTGTCTTGGCACAATAATCATTTCATACTCAGCCTCCTGCTGACCAAGACAAGCCAGACGGGGCCACCCACGGAAATAAAATATTTCCCCGCCCAGAACAACTGGTGCCCAGTCCAGATCCTCAACAAGTTATTGTCCCTGTTACGAACAGCACCTCCTGACAGTCCTCTCCTGCCGTTCAAAAACAAGCTACTCTCTTCAACCCAATTTATATCCCAAATCCGCTCCCTGGCGGCCGGTCTCGGGTACGACCCCAAAGTCATTTCAGGCCATTCATTCCGCATCGGGGCAGCATCTGCAGCGTCAAGGCACAGGGTCCCCGCTCACGTCATCCGGTCCATGGGGCGCTGGAGATCGTCTTGCTTCAGCAGGTACATCCCCGATCCACACAGGGAAATCTCTCAGGCTTTCCAGTTATTGGCATTATAGATTATGCATGGTGGAAGGAATTCGAATAAACTGATTTAGTCAACACAGTGTCCTTGACTTTTTGCCCTCTCCAGGCCTACCCATGCCCGTGGCTCCAGGCACAACCCAGCCATATAGTTCAGGTTCGGCATGCCTTACCCACGACCAAGACGCGTTCAGCCCTGCCCATAAGTATTAAGGCTGAGGTCAGCCTGTATTTGTGGGCAGGGTGTCGGCACCCTATATATACCTGCCTCCCCTGTTCTCCAGTGGTGTGACTCACTTACCCCTCCCTCCCATCCCCTTTTCTCACACACTCCAACAGGGTATGCCCTCTCCAGGCCTACCCACGCCCGTGGCTCCAGGCACAACCCAGCCATATAGTTCAGGTTCGGCATGCCTTACCCACGACCAAGACGCGTTCAGCCCTGCCCATAAAAAAAAGTATTTGCCTTTCAGCGGTGCAGTTATATGTTCTAAAGCTCTTTTTGCGGTATGGACCGAATTACGTAGTGGTGAAATGTTTTATTTGAAACAGTCTTTTGTGGGGGAAAATTGATAGGTTATTGTAGACTTTGTTCTGTATGAACCGATGTTATATGTTGAAAAGCCTTTAGTGTAGTGTAGCCTTTAGTGTGACTCCGTTCGCCCAGGCAAACCAGGTGCAGAACAGCGTGAGAGTGATGAGAGGGGTCGCACTTGGCTTGCATACACTACATGCCTCCAACATAATTCTTGGATCTCTACATGAAAATAATGTATTTGCTGTAAATCGTGAGAGGGGCATAGCTGGAGACATTGACTTCACAAGAGATACAGAGCAGCGGAGTTCAGCCACCTCTATTTGCTTCCCGCTGTTTACTGCTCCTGAATTAAAATTGGGGCAACCAGCTTCAGCTTCCTCGGATGTGTATGCCTACGGAGTCCTTTTGTTATGGCTTTGCACAGGGAGCAAGATTGTTACGCGCAATTCTGATGGAACCCCATGATCTTAAGAAACTGGGCTCGCCTGTCATGTCTTGTGAGCTGTGGAGATTGAATGCAGACGGAGCAGATAAAGGCACATGAATATTTTCAACTTACTGAAGCTGCTTGATTTAACCCCTTAAGGACCTGCGCCGTACAGATATGGCGCTGATGGCCGTGACTTATGGACCTGCGCCGTACATGTATGAGCTGCGCCTGCCCGATCAGCGCAGGGGTCTGGCAGTTACTGATAACATTAATATTTTCTGCTTGATTTAATTGTGAATAGATGGTAAAGGCAAAGTCTGCTGGTGTGTTGTCATCAGCGTATTCACTATGTTTGCTGCTGGACCCACGACTACGTAATTCGGTCCATACAGCAAAAGGAGGTCTACAATCACCCATCAATTTTCCCGAAAAAAGCCTGTTTCACATAAAAAATTTCAACAATGAAAGGATAATGGAATTCGGTTCATTCAGTTATTGTTCTGACGGATCAGAGGAAGGGCAAAATAATCAGTGACGTCAACACAAACTTACTGCTGACACCCTCTCCACTCTGTCGGGGGGATCTACTTGTATAAGCGTTTAATAGAACAGGTTCTGTAGACATATATGTGGAATCAACTGACAACGGTGTAAAAGGAGTGCGCTTCTTCTTGGCGCTAACATTGACCTGTAAGGCTGAGTTCATACAGTATTCATTCAGTTTTGGCCCCGTGACTGCCCTAATAAGTGAAGTGTGCAGTGATTCTAAGAGCGACGCCTGTCATCTGCATGTCATACGGACTCACAGTATTATTTCACTACCAAAGCAGACTCCCTATGCATGTTACTACAAGGCACAGTGTTCTACACCACTATAAAGGCTCTCTGCAGCCAGGAAATAGCCGTTTTTTAACGCAATTCGCTGCGAATAAATTTGGATCGAAAATTCAGACAAATTGAATTTTTTTTTAATTCACTCATCTCTACTAAAGATCATCAAAATGTTTAGCCTTTTTCTCTGTACAGCCTTGAGATTCTCTAGTATATGGGCTGATGTAAAAGGAACGACCTATTGTTTCAATCAGGTTTTTACATTCATTTTTGTTTTATTTTTGGTGTTCGATTGTAATATTTCACATCACTATGCATATTTAAAACCAAAAATACAAATTAACTCCTACAGTCGGGCAGTTTTCACATTGACCCTCATAATAGGCTGACTCTTGAAGAAGTTGCTTCTTAGCAGTCATCTCATTATCATCAGGGGTTGGGGTTTAATTATTAATCTAGTGGCATATAAGACAGGATCCACCACTGTCAACAGGTGGTTGGGATGGCTCACCCCCTTCTCTCTGCACAGGTTACAAAGCATGCTTATCCTATCCCATAGAAGTCAATGAGTCATCTCAAGACACTAGTTTCCTATGGTCCATTTGGCTGCTGAAGAGCAGCAGTTCAGACAAGATTGCTGTCCCCACATGTATTATTATTCTAGGTCCTTCCCACTCAGGCGGTTTTCCTGAGCATGTGCCATTAGGTAGAGGGGAGGGGATTACACGGTGCATGCACGGAATTACACGGTGTGATGCCGATATGATGGGATGTGACTTCTGGTTTTGTATGCTCAGCCAGCAGACTGAGAACTCTACTTATGGTGGTAAGTAAGGCAAACCATATCAATGCACATATCACAGCTGTGTTCACTCTTCTGTAGGTTAACTGAAGTTATGCATTATGAGATGGATTTATGACTTCCAGTTTGGTGCTATGCTGCACTCAACCGATCCGGCACTGAAAACAATGTAAGTCAACCGTGACAGAGGAGCCTAAAGAAACGGACCCGTCATCCATTGACTTTCAATTTATTTAGTGACGGATTCGTTTTTTACGCTTTGATTTCACACAACCGCATCCTAACGGAACGGATTCATCCTGATGTGCAAAATCAAAATGGATCCATTTAATTCCGGTATTAAGATCCTCTGCCGGATCTCATTACCGGAATCAACGCAAGTGTGAAAGTAGCCTAAATAGTTTATCTGTGTGCAGAATCTGAGCTTATATGAGCAAGACTCTTCTACTTCCAAAAAAAAAAACAAGAAGAAGGTGTTTCCTGGTCACCCAGTAATGGATGAATGACTGAAACAGTCAAATTACCTGAAATTTCTTTGAAGTGTAGGAGGCTGACCCAAAAGCTGACTCAGCAGTGGCTAGACAATCCATATAAGCCGTGTTCTTCTTAAAAGAGTCACCACGCCTTAAATTTGAAAGAATCTTACACCCATGTCAGCATGTCAGCTGGTGTAAAACCCAGTAAGTAAGGGGCCCATGCCCATCTTCACTCAGATATTCAGTATGTTCAGTTAGTGATATATAGACAGTGGAAGAGTGCATTTCTATGATATCACTGATTTACAGTTGCAAGAAAAAGTATGTGAACCCTTTGGAATGATATGGATATCTGCACAAATTGGTCATAAAATGTGATCTGATCTTCATCTAAGTCACAACAATAGACAATCACAGTCTGCTTAAACTAATAACACACAAAGAATTAAATGTTACCATGCTTTTATTGAACACACCATGTAAACATTTACAGTGCAGGTGGAAAAAGTATGTGAACCCCTAGACTAATGACATCTCCAAGAGCTAATTGGAGTGAGGTGTCAGCCAACTGGAGTCCAATTAATGAGATGAGATTGGAGGTGTTGGTTACAGCTGCCCTGCCCTATAAAAAACACACACCTTTTCACAAGAAGCATTGCCTGATGTGAATGATGCCTCGCACAAAAGAGCTCTCAGAAGACCTACGATGAAGAATTGTTGACTTGAATAAAGCTGGCAAGGGTTATAAAAGTATCTCCAAAAGCCTTGCTGTTCATCAGTCCACGGTAAGTTCACATACTTTTTCTTGCAACTGTATTTCTGTACATTGCATGCATATTATCATACTAGGTCATCACTGTGCACATTATGCCCATGCTGGAACCTCACTGTGCACATTATTACACTCATCGCGTGCATTATCCCAGCATAGTCATAAGCTTCTCATATTCTGAACTTGCTAATGAAGTTAGTCATGGTGGAGTAGTGGTCCAATTCCAAGCAATAGCAGTACAAATCTGCCTGAGACAATTGTGTCGAGACATGTAAGACTGGGCACCTAGAGGAGAGATCTTATGGTACGTTTCTGTGACGTTTCTATGAACATTGAGAAATTTTCATCTGGATATTAGCACTCACTTATGCTTCCAGAAGAGCTGTTTGGCCTACCGATGTACCATCCAAAAATGATTTCTGCAATCTGCCATTTCACCCAGATTCATTGTTTGGTTCTGGAGTAGAGAACATTTTAGTCTCTGAACAACGGCAAAGGAGTTAAGGTCACAGACTCTAAGAAGAGGGCTCCATTAGATCCTTTCGGGGTCAAGAAGATCGTCAAATTCTGGCCCAGCCAGAAATCTTCAGCTCTTTGACACCAGGTGTATGGGTGTGCATACAGGGGGCAGACTGAAGGGGAAAAAAAGGAGATTATCTTCTGTTTGGTCCAGGGCTCCATCAGACACTTGAGTCTCCTCATCAATAAGAAAAATATATGCACTTGATTTAATACAATTCCTTCCAGATGTCTGTTTCCCCAACACAGGCAAAAATTCTGTCTTTTTCTTCCTCTCCTCCAGGTTTTTTTTTTTTTAACGGCTGTATTAAAAGAAGTACCATCTTCAGAGAAAGGTTCCTGGTAAATAGGACATTCAAAATTAAGACTATTCGATCAGTCGCACTGTTGTTGGATAAAGACGATATACTGGACACAATGCATCTCCTAATATACATACAATACATCTACCTGCACATCCCCATGTTACCCAACCACAGGAAATTTCTCACAATTACAGTACACGCAAACTAGAACATTCTTCTGTGTCAAGGCACCTTTTTCCTCACTCTAAAGTGTCCTCTTGCTATGCCATAAAATCTGGATCCCCTAACTTCATTTATAGATGTAATTCTATGCCTGCAACTCATGTCCACTCCCTGCAAGACAATATATAGACTTCTTAAAACAGATGTCACAAGAACCTAGACCAGGGGTCGACAACCTTTTTTAGACGGAGTGGCAATTAAAAAAAAAAAAAATCAAAGTTGAAGCGCTCGGCGTGTCGGGCAATACAGGAAAGTCAGATAATACAATCTGTATGTGACATAAACGAAATTATCAGTTAAACTTACCATTCAGTGTGATCCCTGACTTTCTTAGGCCTCTTTCACACGAGCGAGTTTTCCGCGTGGGTGCAAATGCGTGATGTGAATGCATAGCACCCGCACGGAATCCTGACCCATTCATTTCAATGGGTCGGTGTACATGAGCTTTTTTTTTCATGCATCAGTTCTGCGTTGTGTGAAAAACGCAGTATGTTCTATATTCTGCGTTTTTCACGCAGCCCTGGCCCCATAGAAGTGAATAGGGCTTTCACTGATGGTTGCTCGAAGATGTTGTTTGTAAACCTTCAGTTTTTTATCAACTACTTTTTCCAGTCAGTGCTAATGCACTCTTACCCTGACGCCCGCATCCTGGACATCCATTCAAACAAGCGGCATAAGTCTGATGAAGGCCAATGTGTGGCCGAAACGTTACATTGTACACAGCCGCAATACCAATTAAAAAATAATTTTCTTGCAACTCAATTGCTGGAGTTTTTATATTTAGTATCAATATCTATTTAGCCCAAGGTTTCTTTCTTTTGCTTTGACACCATGAGCAGAGCGTGCCAGTCCTAGACAGAGCTGATGGCATCCTTTCTGCAGGTGGCAAAATACCTCATTAATTTTCTTGGCATCGTCATAGAGGACATTTTCAGAGATGGCAACAAAATGGGAGTATTCAATAGATGCAAGAGGGAATTTATTTCTTAGAAACCTCCACGAGAATTGCATTAAAATGCCTTATTTCTTACTTGGAAGCTGGTCCAGCCTCATCTCTCGCTTTTTCGTATTTGCTATAAATCAGCAAGTGACTATGCACAAAAAACTTCATACCACATCCAAAGATTACTGGGGCATGAAACCTATTTCTACAATCTGGAAGAGACGTTCTGCTGAGAGCGACTGTGTGTAGTGCATTGGAGGACACACTTTCGAGTTTTAAATCTCCAGCACCCCCTCGATCAGCCAGCAAAGTCAATGTTCTGTGCAAAGGAATAGTAAACAGTCACAGAGTGTGAAAACAAGGAGAGCGTTTCTGATGCCAATTGCATCTGCCAGCCAAGGATTCCTGGGTCACAACACAATGGATATGTAATTGCATTATATTTTGTGTTCTCTAATCTACATAGGGTCTCTCATGTCGCTTTTCAAATATAAATAATCTTTTATAATTAGCCCGGTCTCGATTCCTCATCAAAAAATTGGCAAAGTAAATAGAATTCTGTTAAAATGGTGCCACAAATGTGATATTCTCTGTTGCCATTGGATTCATTAAAATATATGGTTATCGTGAAGATTTTTGATATAAGAGAGCATTAGAATGATTTGACACAATAGCGATACCTAGACAATGGTAACAGTTAAAAGGATTTTCCGAGATATTTTTTATTGATGACCTGTCCTCTGCATAGGTCATCAGTATCTGATCGATGGGAACAACTTTTAGCAAATGAAGCAATGGAAAAATGACACAAGGGTCGTTGAAAAGGGTTTAGGTAGAAACCCTTCTGTCCTGTGTGGAGGACCTGGTTTGATCCTTGCTATGGGGACAGGGATCAGATAACTAATTAGCACGGAGGAGTCTCGTTGGTTATAGGAATTAACCAGACAAATCGCTCCAACTCTGAACGGCCATGCACCACCACCCACAGAATTGAGAAAGAGCTATCAATCTGTCAATCCTTTCCGTGTCCGGGCCGGGTGAGGTTTGTCGTGTTGAGTCAAATTAAGCCACAGGCTCCACTCCTGGTGGTGCCCTTCCGTCAATTAGTTTAGGTTTCAGCTTTGCAACCATACTCCCCCTGGAACCCAAACACTTTGGTTTCCCAGAAGCTGCTCGGCGGGTCATGGGAATAACGCAGCCGGATCGCCTGTCGGATCGTTTTTGAACCTCCGACTTTCGTTGTTGATTAATGAAAACATTCTTGGCAAATGCTTTCACTGTGGTTCATCTTGCGGAACGTGATCTCGCTTCATATGATTTGTACTTCCACCTGTAGACCCTGTTAGTTTACTTGTCCTGTAAATCCCGTTGGAATTTGCTGGTTTTAACTGCTTTGATTTGTTTTTCCCAAACTATATACGAATCATCAACTTCTCTTTTGAAGGTTTCCAACTCCACAGTACTCACTTTTTGAGAGAGTTGTTCCTCCAATTTGATGATATCTAATTAAGTTGCGTCATGGCCTGCACATTAGAGTCAGTGATAAGGCTCATGAGAGTAGTGGAACAGGATCCACACGCGGACTCCCACTTGTTGCAGAAGTCAGCATTAGAGATGTCGCAAACATAAAATTTTCCGTTCGCGAACGTGAATTTTTGCAAATGTTCGCGAACGGGCGAACCGCCATTGACTTCAATAGGCAGGCGAATTTTAAAACCCACAGGGACTCTTTCTAGCCACAGTAGTGATGGAAAAGTTGTTTCAAGGGGACTAACACCTGGACTGTGGCATGCCGGAGGGGGATCCATGGCAAAACTCCCATGGAAAATTACATAGTTGACGCAGAGTTGGGTTTTAATCCATGAAGGGCATAAATCACCTAACAATCCTAAATTTTTTTGTACGTGGTTTAAAACATCCAGTGTGTGTATACGATCAGGTAGGATGTTGTATCGATCAGGTAGTGTAAGGGTTACGCCCGCTTCACAGACATTGACAGACCAAACTCCCCTTTTAATGCACCGCAAACAACCGCAAACAGTCCATTTGTCCAACCACAAACTCACCATTTGTACAAGGTTGGATACCAAGCTAGCCATGTCCCGTTGATGTCATTGAAGGTTTCTTCCTCCACCCAGCCACGTACAACACCAAGGGTCCCCGAAAGGTGAATTGAATAGATTTTTCGAACAGGGAGATGGTTAAAATCACAGAGAAAAAATGAATTGGCTTTTTTTTATCTGCCAGGTATTGTGAGTGTGACACCCTGTAACGGTATGAGTGGTGGCCTGGCCAGTGGACACAGTACAGTCTGTGAGCCTGCAGCCCCTCGCTGTCTGGCAACTGCGATTATATCACAGAGAACAAATAAATTGGCTTTTTTTTATCTGCCAGGTATTGTGAGTGTGACACCCTGTAACGGTATGAGTGGTGGCCTGGGCAGTGGACACAGTACAGTTTGTGAGCCTGCAGCCTCTCACTGTCTGGCAACAGCCTCTCACTGTCTGGCAAATTGGCTTTTTTTTTATCTGCAAGGCACTGTCTGTGACACCCTGTATGAATGGTGTGCACACAGTACAGTCTGTGAGCCTGCAGCCTCTCACACATGGGCAGGCAACTGCAATATATGTATACAGTACAGACCAAAAGTTTGGACACACCTTCTCATTCAAAGAGTTTTCTTTATTTTCATTACTATGAAGGCATCAAAACTATGAATTAACACATGTGGAATTACAGGGAGTGCAGAATTATTAGGCAAATGAGTATTTTGACCACATCATCCTCTTTATGCATGTTGTCTTACTCCAAGCTGTATAGGCTCGAAAGCCTACTACCAATTAAGCATATTAGGTGATGTGCATCTCTGTAATGAGAAGGGGTGTGGTCTAATGACATCAACACCCTATATTAGGTGTGCATAATTATTAGGCAACTTCCTTTCCTTTGGCAAAATGGGTCAAAAGAAGGACTTGACAGGCTCAGAAAAGTCAAAAATAGTGAGATATCTTGCAGAGGGATGCAGCACTCTTAAAATTGCAAAGCTTCTGAAGCGTGATCATCGAACAATCAAGCGTTTCATTCAAAATAGTCAACAGGGTCGCAAGAAGCGTGTGGAAAAACCAAGGCGCAAAATAACTGCCCATGAACTGAGAAAAGTCAAGCGTGCAGCTGCCAAGATGCCACTTGCCACCAGTTTGGCCATATTTCAGAGCTGCAACATCACTGGAGTGCCCAAAAGCACAAGGTGTGCAATACTCAGAGACATGGCCAAGGTAAGAAAGGCTGAAAGACGACCACCACTGAACAAGACACACAAGCTGAAACGTCAAGACTGGACCAAGAAATATCTCAAGACTGATTTTTCTAAGGTTTTATGGACTGATGAAATGAGAGTGAGTCTTGATGGGCCAGATGGATGGGCCCGTGGCTGGATTGGTAAAGGGCAGAGAGCTCCAGTCCGACTCAGACGCCAGCAAGGTGGAGGTGGAGTACTGGTTTGGGCTGGTATCATCAAAGATGAGCTTGTGGGGCCTTTTCGGGTTAAGGATGGAGTCAAGCTCAACTCCCAGTCCTACTGCCAGTTTCTGGAAGACACCTTCTTTAAGCAGTGGTACAGGAAGAAGTCTGCATCCTTCAAGAAAAACATGATTTTCATGCAGGACAATGCTCCATCACACGCGTCCAAGTACTCCACAGCGTGGCTGGCAAGAAAGGGTATAAAAGAAGAAAATCTAATGACATGGCCTCCTTGTTCACCTGATCTGAACCCCATTGAGAACCTCTGGTCCATCATCAAATGTGAGATTTACAAGGAGGGAAAACAGTACACCTCTCTGAACAGTGTCTGGGAGGCTGTGGTTGCTGCTGCACGCAATGTTGATGGTGAACAGATCAAAACACTGACAGAATCCATGGATGGCAGGCTTTTGAGTGTCCTTGCAAAGAAAGGTGGCTATATTGGTCACTGATTTGTTTTTGTTTTGTTTTTGAATGTCAGAAATGTATATTTGTGAATGTTGAGATGTTATATTGGTTTCACTGGTAAAAATAAATAATTGAAATGGGTATATATTTGTTTTTTGTTAAGTTGCCTAATATTTATGCACAGTAATAGTCACCTGCACACACAGATATCCCCCTAAAATAGCTAAAACTAAAAACAAACTAAAAACTACTTCCAAAAATATTCAGCTTTGATATTAATAAGTTTTTTGGGTTCATTGAGAACATGGTTGTTGTTCAATAATAAAATTAATCCTCAAAAATACAACTTGCCTAATAATTCTGCACTCCCTGTATATACATAACAAACAAGTGTGAAACAACTGAAAATATGTCATATTCTAGGTTCTTCAAAGTAGCCACCTTTTGCTTTGATTACTCCTTTGCACACTCTTGGCATTCTCTTGATGAGCTTCAAGAGGTAGTCTCCTGAAATGGTCTTCCAACAGTCTTGAAGGAGTTCCCAGAGATGCTTAGCACTTGTTGGCCCTTTTGCCTTCACTCTGCGGTCCAGCTCACCCCAAACCATCTCGATTGGGTTCAGGTCCGGTGACTGTGGAGGCCAGGTCATCTGGCGCAGCACCCCATCACTCTCCTTCATGGTCAAATAGCCCTTACTTTCAAAGTTTTCCCAATTTTTCGGCTGACTGACTGACCTTCATTTCTTAAAGTAATGATGGCCACTCGTTTTTCTTTACTTAGCTGCTTTTTTCTTGCCATAATACAAATTCTAACAGTCTATTCAGTAGGACTATCAGCTGTGTATCCACCTGACTTCTCCTCAACGCAACTGATGGTCCCAACCCCATTTATAAGGCAAGAAATCCCACATTAAACCTGACAGGGCACACCTGTGAAGTGAAAACCATTTCAGTGGACTACCTCTTGAAGCTCATCAAGAGAATGCCAAGAGTGTGCAAAGCAGTAATCAAAGCAAAAGGTGGCTACTTTGAAGAACCTAGAATATGACACATTTTCAGTTGTTTCACACTTGTTTGTTATGTATATAATTCCACATGTGTTAATTCATAGTTTTGATGCCTTCAGTGTGAATCTACAATTTTCATAGTCATGAAAATAAAGAAAACTCTTTGAATGAGAAGGTGTGTCCAAACTTTTGGTCTGTACTATATATATATATATATATATATATATATATATATATATATATGAAAAAAATGTTGTACTGATGTACCAGCCCTAAAAAGGGCTTTTTGGGGTGCTGTCAGGACACTGTCCTTACAGCAGATGAGTCTGTGGACACAGAACACTGCCCTAGCTAACGCTTTCCCTATTAAATCAGCAGCAGCAGCAGCAGCACTGTCCCGCCTCTCACTAAGAATGCAGCTTCCGAATGAATCTAAAATGGATGCTGTCCAGTAGGTGGGAGGGTCTGGGAGGGAGGGTCTGCTGCTGATTGGCTGGAATGTGTCTGCTGACTGTGAGGTACAGGGTTACAAAATGATGACGAATAGGGGGCGGACCAAACATCGCATATGTTCGCCCGCCGCGGCGAACGCGAACAAGCTATGTTCGCCGGGAACTATTCGCCGGCGAACTATTCGGGACATCACTAGTCAGCATTGTCCTGTCCATATGAAGGGAATATCTGCACCCGCAATCCCCTAGTTATGATCCCCTTTTCCCTATACTTGTCTAGGGTAGCCTTATTCCACCACAATTTCATTCATCTGCGGAGTGTATACTTAATCTGTGCCTTCAACTCGTTAGTGCTCCTACAAACCGGGTCCTCCCCAGCCGCTGCGCCGCCCGCAAATACTGCATCAACCTGGGACACCCAGGTGGAGTCTCGTGGCCAGAAATCCATATTAATTGCTGGAAATGAATCTTCTGTGAAAACACAGGAAATATTAGTACAACCTACTTAATCATCAAAAAGATGAATCCAATGTGTGACAAAAAATTATAACTATATCAAATGAACAAAGGGACACACATATAAAAAAATCGCTAATTTTATTAAGTAATTAACATTACAAAAGACATAAAGAAATAATATTAGCAGCAGCAATGCAGACTAGCTCTGCGACAAGCAGCTCATTTACCGGACAGAGAGTAAACCTGTTCCCAGTACAGGGGAAACTCCAAAAGGAACATAGGTGCCGCATAGAGCAGGCAATATTGGAACAACCCCCAATGAGATGTAAAAAAAACCCTACTAGGTATATGGAAACTACACTAATATGAGCCAATATGAGGGCCAAATACAAAGCACCTCAAAAAAAGAGCCCATAGGCAGTGATAGAGACAACAATAATAGTAATAACAGAAGTAAAAAACGAAAGCATATTACCTAAAGTTGAGTAGGATCACAATAAGGATCAGACCCTGGACCGGCAAAGAGCGCACCCCGACGCCCGTTTCGCTCCGCTTTATCAAGGGGCGTGTATAGTTGTACACATTGACCACCTTACATATACCCTAGGTAATAGAAATCAAATGCAGTTCACCTGTGCACGGACCAATAGTTGTACACTGGGTGGGACCTGGCAGAGACTAGGCAAATAAACGATAGTCGCGTCATCTCGCGCGAGAGCGCGAAGATGACGTCAGCCATCCTATGACCTGCTAAGGCCGGGTTAAGGGATAAATCGAGCGAGTCAGCACTAGTCGCGTCATCTCGCGAGATCTCGGGAAATGACGTCGTCTGTCACATGACTTGCTAGGGCCAGATAAGGAATGCATTGCGCGAGGCAAAGAAAACGAGATCGCAAATCAAATTGCGGTCACGTGATCCCACGCCCCTTCCTAATATAAAGATTTCTATCTCACCATGGTAACCGGCAATACCATAAGCTCACCATCTCACCACGGCAGCCCAAAAGCCCTACCATCCACCTAATATTATGCTCAACTATTTATCAATAGAAAGGGGGCAGAATAATTCATGACAAGATTTTGGCGATATAACAACAAATCTATAAAACAGACAGCAGAACCACATGACGATATAGTTATAATAATATAAAACAATATAGCGCTTTATAAGCAGAATGAAAGTGCTGAGTGCATGATAAATACATAATATTATCCTAAATATGATCGACCACACTAAGCGGCAGAACCACATCACAATATAGCAATAATGATGTAAACAATAAATGCACATATAGCGCATAAAAAGCGCAATAAAAGTGCTAAGTGCATAATGAATACAGAACTATTTCCCTAAATACTGAATATAATGAAACACAGTAATTATATACCATAAGAGACATTAAATAATAATGACCTTAAAAAAGCCTTTGAACAATAAAGTGCTGGTGTGAGAAACACAAAAGTAAAAATAAACAAGTGAAGTAAAATGCAAGTGCAAAGTGATAAATAAAGTGACAAGCAGTGACCTAAATAAATAAATTATAACGTAAAAGCACATAATCGTTATACGGTTCTAAAGGCACATACAGTTGCAAGAAAAAGTATGTGAACCCTTTGGAATGATATGGATTTCTGCACAAATTGGTCATAAAATGTGATCTGATCTTCATCTAAGTCACAACAATAGACAATCACAGTCTGCTTAAACTAATAACACACAAAGAATTAAATGTTACCATGTTTTTATTGAACACACCATGTAAACATTCACAGTGCAGGTGGAAAAAGTATGCCTCTAACCCGTAACAAAGCACCATCCGAGTCATGTCTTTCTTTGAAGTGCCTTGCTAGCGTTTTCAACTGTGTCTCATCTTCCTTTTCTTTGGCTGCTGTCATGGATAACATGTGTTCTCTAACTCTTCTCAATTGACGGGACGTCATCCCCACGTAAATAAGGTTGCATGGGCAAATCACCCAATATATGACCCCCACTGTCATACAGTTGATGGAGTGTGTGATCCTAAAGGTCTTATTGTTTTCTGAATTGTGGAAAGGAGTTGCTCTCTCCATATTTGCACAAGCAACACATTTACCACATGGCTTGCTCTCCCAAGGGGTCCCCTTTGTCCCAAATAACCCTGTCTCTTTGCGGGCATAATGGCTGCGGATCAAACGGTCACGCAGATTTTTTGCCCTCCTAAAGGTTATAGAGGGGTGTGGGGGTATAACACCCTGTAGCTGGGAATCATGCAATAGGATATCCCAATATTTAGTTAAAGCATTATTTACCTCCTTCCACTTGTTATTGAATCCGGTGATAAATCTTATTTGCTGTGTGTCTTCCCGTGTTGTTTTCTTGTGCAGAAGATCTCTTCTCCTTGATGACCTAGCCCTTTGGTAGGCTTTCTCAATACAGCGCTTGCCATAACCTCTCTGCTCGAACCTCTCTCTAAGATCCACCACCTGAAATTCAAACATCTCATCAGAAGAGCAGACCCTGCGAGCACGCAGGAACTGTCCCACTGGTATGCTTTTAATTAAATTACCAGTGTGTGAAGAGCTTGCATGTAGGAGAGCATTGACCGATGTTTCTTTTCTATATAGATTAGTTGTAATCTGTTCCCCTGCATCGACCTGGAACAGTACATCCAAAAACTCAATGTTTGTGCGAGCAATCTTATAGGTAAGCTTAATGTTCTTATTATTGTCATTAAGCAGACCAATGAATCGTCCAAAATCCTCTTCAGCCCCCTGCCAGATGATGAGAATGTCGTCTATATAACGTCCCCAATATTGGACGCCGTTAGCTTCTGGCAGGGGATCTGTCTGGAGCACCCCCCTCTCCCACAGCCCCAGGAATAAATTGGCATATGAGGGCGCACAAGACGCCCCCATTGCCGTGCCCCGGAGCTGCAGGTAGAAGGACCCCCCAAACAGAAATAAGTTATGTGTCAATATGAATTCCAGCAGAGATAGAATAAAATTAAACTTGTGCTTACCCATATTGGTGCTATTAAGGAAAAATGCCGCTGCTTCTAAGCCATCTTGATGTCTAATGGATGTATACAACGATTCCACGTCACATGTAGCAATGAGCATGTCCGGTTCCAGATGGATATCTTCCACCTTCCTCAGGATGTCCGTGGTGTCCTTTAAATGAGAGGGTAGTTCTTCCACCAGAGGTTGTAAAAAATGGTCGACGTATTTGCAGATTGTATCACTCAAACCATTAATGCCTGCAATAATGGGTCTGCCAGGTGGATTTACCAGATCTTTATGTACCTTAGGTAACAGGTAGAGTGTAGGGATTACAGGATACTCTGGAACCAAAAAAGAGCATTGTTTAGTTGAGATAATACCCTCCTCGACTCCCATTTGTAGTATCGCGGACAATTCTTGTTTGAATTTTATAAGGGGGTTGAAAGTTAACTTCTTATAACAAGCAACATCATGAAATTGTCTGCGGGCCTCTTTCTCATACATTGTGGCTGGCCATACCACGATGTTACCCCCCTTGTCTGCCGGTTTGATAACAACATCCGACCACTTCTCCCTCTCAATAACGTGATTCATAGAGATAAGAATTCCAAAATAGAACTCAGTTATAAAATCCTGCTATCCGAAAGACTTCACAAGAAAACTGCACGGCCCTTCCAAATAATTCTTGGGTATTTATATTGAGCTATAGCCTACAATATTATTCCCATCACTATGAAGCCAAGACATATTCACAAGCCAAATAAGTACCGGTAATTGCCTGGTCTGTATTTATGGTGGATTCTACCGTTGACTCTATCGGCTTTGTCATGTCCCTGACGAGACCAAAGTAGGCAAAAATAGTCAGGCTTGACCCTGGAGTCCAACAGATTGTGAGCTGTGATATGCAAAGAAATCAAGGTGGTCATTTATCAAACTGGTGTTGGCTTAGTTCCTCATAGCAACCAATCAGATTCCACCTTTCATTTTGGACAGCTCCTTTGGAAAATGAAAGGAGGAATCTGATTGGTGGCTATCGGCAACTAAGCCAGTTTTACTTTACACCAGTTTGATAAATGACCCCCCCAGTTTTTATCTCGTAAGAATTCAATAAATGTGCAGATATATACTTATAGCCAATTTCCACTGAGTGGTCCTTTGTCTCTCTTAGTGTTGAGTGAATCGAAGTTTACAAAATCAACTTCGATCAGAATTTCAGGATAATTCTATTTGCAGCCAAATTTCCTTGTACTTTGTAGTAACAAATCGATTTTCCCTAAAGTGGCGTTAAAAAACAATCATACTTACCTCATCCATTTGAGTGCGAAGAGGCCGCCGCAGCCATCTTGCTTGAAGATCCCATTGCAAAATTTCATTAACGGTGAAGTATGACACCACCACGCCGGGCGACGCGATGATGCCATCACGCACTGCGTGACATTTCGCGCTAGATCTTCAAGCAAGATGGCTGTGGCAGCCTCTTTGCGATCAAATAGAGTTAAGTACAATTTTTTAATTTTTTTATTTGCAAACACTAAAATGCTTTAATATGGATCTCGATCAGCGATGAACGCAGCATTTGAGGGGTTCAATGACAGGGGGGCGGCACAATCGCCGTTCCCTGTCATTGCACCGGCTATTTACAAAGAAATGCGCTTCACGACAAAGTATTTTTGTCACAAAGCAAATATTTTTGTAAAATTTTTATAGAACTTCACTCATCTCTTATCTCTTTTATAATTGCTCTTGCAGTTACAAGGCCTGGGCAACTCTACGCGGATCAAACGCTGAGCTGCTGGAGTATCTCTGTGCAGCAGAGGAAGTTTAGCTTCAGTGGACACCTGTACTTCATGTGACAAAGAGAGGAGAGCGAGCATTTACGCCTAGACAGCGACGTAGAGAGAACAGTGGTGGAGAAAACTGACTGACTAGAAATCTGTGGAATGATGAGTTGCAGAAGACTACCACCAAGCTGTATTAATCGTGGGTTGCACCATTAGACTGCTCTACTTATTGTGGTCTATTTGTGCATTTAACCTAGCTGTAAAGGCTCTGTGGATGTCAGCGGTTGCCATAGTTGGCTATAGTCCCAGGAATCAGATGGAGCTAAGCGGAAAGCGGATGGGGAAGGATTGTGAAAATTTGCCCCAAATGATTTATGGGAGTTTCCTGGGCTTTTTTTGGGTTGGACTATCCTGGGCAGGGCTTAAAGAGATATTCTGCATTCTTACAAACTACCCCCTAACCCCCTATTAAATCGGTGGGGGTTCTACCACTGGGACACCCACTGATTATGAATACGGCACCCCATACTTCTTAGGGCCCCAAGAAATGAATGGAGCAGTGGATCCAGCATGCGTACTGCTACTCCTGCCACTCCGGTCTTCTGTACAGGAGTGATGGAGACAGCCGAGTACAGCGCTTGGCTATTTCTGGAGCTTCCATAGAGATAACATGATAAATGGCATTTGCTGAAGTAAGACAATCCCTTTAAAGCCCTCCAAAGTGTGATAGAGATCCACGAGAAAACGTTTAATTAACTTTTATACATATTACTATTATTAGATGTAAAATAATCTATTGCTTTGACTTCTATTTCTTGATACCATTTCTGAATTTCCTTATAGATGAATACATCATTTGACGACACTGTTCAAGCAAATCTAATGAGATAATCAAAAGCAGCGGCGCACTGTGTCCATTAAAAGACTAATTTCTTTATCGCACTCCCACGTGCCCTCAAATGAGGTTTCTGTATTATAATTGTGCCACAATGATTCCCTGTAATACGTTTTCACGTCATGAGCAGTTTCAGCCTCCCACTTACTTCAAAGGATTGTGGGGGTGAAGCTATACAATTAGTTACGAAAAGCAACCAGTTCCATAATATCACAGATCATTGATCAGAAAGTGATTTTTCTAAACTGTAAATGCTCTGTTTAGAGGTAAATGCCTTAAAAAGAACCTGTCACCATGAAATAAAGTGCAATCTACTGGTTATAGAGCGGGAGAAGCTGAGCAGATTAATATATAGGGGCACATTTATTAAGACTGGTCTTAATAAAGCCCTGCCCTGGCGGTGGATACTTCGAAGTAGAGGTGCAGGCCTCTACATAACTTTGGAGGATCCTCTGCCGCTTCTAAAAGACAATTTTTTTACGCCTAAAACAAGTTTCGAAAATGGTAAATGAGACAGACCTACCGGCCCGTCCCCTTCCCAGCCCACGCCACGCCAACTTTTTTAGACCTGGAGTTAGCAGGGAAAATTTGTTGCGCCACAATCTGCTCCAGAAATACACCTAATATTGGTGTATTTCTGTTTAATAAATGACCCCCATCGTTTTGTGGGAAAACTATTGCATTTCATGGTAACAGTTTCCTTCAAGGAAACAAGCCTCCAGGTAGGGGCTTACACAACCAAGGAGCTCCACATCATTTACCCTGTGTTCTGCAAATATACCATTATATTTTCTTATACTGCTCAATGTACAGAAGTGGCACATGATTTATTAGAACTGTACAAGGACCAGGAGTGATTCCTTATGAGTGGAGGAAAGGCTATAAGACAAAAGGGTTACTTGTGGTTAGAGAGGCCCTACCACCAAGAGGTACTAATGACAGCTATGATAGCATGCAAAAATGGCTAGATGCAGAACTAATCACAAATGGTTTTGATGATTATAATAAATTAAACAATTGCTAATGCATAATTAAAGTTTCAACTTGATGGACATCTCTTTTGATTCAACTTTAAGTATTTTTTTTGCATAGGGGAAATGCTTAGGAGTATTTTGTAATATACAATACTTTATTAAGTGATTTGATGTTGTCCCTTAGCAATGCACTAAATGAACATTGCTAAGGAAAACGCATCTTCAGTGTTGGCCATGTACTATACACTAAAGACAGGCTCCTGAGCCTGCCTCCACTCTCCCTGTGTCGTACATTAATATAACTGTCCCTCTATGCTGTAAAACTTGTTCTCCCTGTCTCCCTGCCCATTATACAGATTTTTAGTGCTGGTTACTGAGAGCACATCTCTCCTCTATCTTCCTTGCGTTCTCTCTAAATAACTAGCCCATAGGAAGATAGAGAAGAGACACCCTGTCTCTCCTCTGTATTGTAAAACTGCTTCTCCCTGTCTCCCCGACCATTAAACTGACTGTCAGAGGTGAGCGCTTACAGCTAGTTAGTTAGTGAGCACGCTGGGAAGATAGAGGAGAGAAGCCTATCCATGAGCAGCACTGACAGTCATTATATTTAGGGAAGGGAAGGGAGCATGTAAATGAGCTCTTAACAAGTTCTGCCTCTAATGCCACCAAATGTAAGATATGTAATATAGACAGGGAGAGACAGTTTTTCAGTACTGTATATTGATGTAAGAAGCAAGCAGAGCAGTGGCAGGCTTGGGAGCCTGGCTCTGCATATAACAACGAGCCATCTTGAGTGTACAGTATGCACTGAACACTGAAAATGAGTTTTCCTTAGCAGGCTAGTCAAAGTCTGTTTTTTTTTTTTTTAAAACAGAACAAAATATCACCTAATACAGTATATTACAAAGTAATACTTCTCCTTCTCACATTAAAAAAATACTTGATTTAACAGTTAAAGGGGTTTTCCAGGTGTTTTTACTGGATAGGTCCTCTGCATATGTCATCAGTATCTGATCGGTCAGGGTCTGACACATAGGACCTCTGCCAATCAACTCTAGTGCCGTGACGACACAGTAGTGCCGTGGCCTTCTCTCAGCTCTCCAAGCACAGCGCCATACATTGTATAGTGGCTGAGCTTGGTATCACAGCCCAGCCCCATTCAATTCAATGAGGCTGAGCTGTGCCTAGGCCATGTAACCGATGAACGTGAAGTCACTTGGCCTAGGAAAAGCTGAGGAAAGCTGAGAGAAGGACACATAGGATAGGTCATCAGTAAAAACCTCTTGGAAATCCTCTTTAAATCACTATATGCCTTTCTTTGTTAATATTGGTATACCACATATTTCCATACCTAATATAATGATCACAGGTCGGCACTGCTGTATATGGTCACGGTGCACGAGTCTATGGGATGGCGTCCCAATGTAGAATCAGTAGAAAAGACCGGCACTCGCTGTGGATAATTCTTTGTTTTATTCAGTCACATGTACAGGCAATAAGTGACGCATTTCGGTGCTACCACACCTTCCTCAGACTTATCATCATACAAAGAACATTTCATGTTTAAATAGAGCACCCAAACATGGGGAAATGACATCACACAAAAAACCACACCCACCAATCAGTGTTAAAACAAAAACATATGAGCAACAGAAAACACATTTCATAGTGACATTCCTTTAAATTCACTTTATATTGTCCCTTCCTTCTTTCTTCCTTCCTTATGTTCGCTGTAAAGAATATATAGAGAAAAGAATCCTTTTATTTATTTTTTCAAAAGATATTATTTATAAGAAAAAATTATTATTTTAATTATTTTCATTTTTTCATATTGCGCAATTGCAATATTTATAGATTGTTAGAGTTTATACTCAGAGAAAATTATAGAAAAATTATTATCCAGAGAAAATTATTTAATTAATATTTTTAATACTATTTCAAATAAGGTGATCTATCAAAGGAAGCTTTGTACGTTATACTCACGATTGAGTCCGCGGGGCTCAATCGTTTGTAATCGATGTATCCAATAAGCTTCCCTCTGAAGCAATAATTTGGTCCTATCTCCGCCCCGACGTGGAAGGGATACACTGTCTATAATCTGGTAGCGCAACTGTGCCACTGTGTGTCTATGTGCATGGAAGTGAAATGGTACAGGAAATAATAAATTTTGCCTTCGAATGGTAGACTTATGGTTACTTAATCTGTCTTTCATCCTTGTGGAAGTCTCTCCCACGTACAATAGACCACAGGGGCACTTTAAGATATATATAACAAAACGACTGTCACAAGTAAAGAAGTTTTTTATAGGTATGCGTTCACCAGATTGTGGATGTGTAAAATGTGTACCCTTAATTACACTAGAACAGTGTACGCAATTTAAACAGGGAAAGGTTCCCATTTACCGCTGCTGGTAGAAAGAGTCCTGAAATAAAAAGTAATTTTGTTCAAGAACAATCCTCAATAATGTCAGAAAAAATTCACATTCTGCATTTTTGTAGTGACTAGATTGTAACAATGTACAAATTGCTTTCAAACCTTTCTCATGTGATATAGACGTATATAAATTACATACATCAAAAGTAACAAGTATATCATCCTTATCTGAATTCAGAGTTTTAATTTCCTGTAAAAAATGCTCAGTATCACGCAAGTACGAGGGAGACAATTTAGTGAAGGGTGTAAAGATTTTTTGTAGAAAAATTGCCAAAGGTGAGAGGATTGAATCAGTTGATTGATTCAATCCTCTCACCTTTGGCAATTTTTCTAGAAAAAATCTTTACACCCTTCACTAAATTGTCTCCCTCGTACTTGCGTGATACTGAGCATTTTTTACAGGAAATTAAAACTCTGAATTCAGATAAGGATGATATACTTGTTACTTTTGATGTATGTAATTTATATACGTCTATATCACATGAGAAAGGTTTGAAAGCAATTTGTACATTGTTACAATCTAGTCACTACAAAAATGCAGAATGTGAATTTTTTCTGACATTATTGAGGATTGTTCTTGAACAAAATTACTTTTTATTTCAGGACTCTTTCTACCAGCAGCGGCGTGGGACCGCGATGGGATCGAACGTCGCACCGCCGTACGCAAATTGTTATATGGCACAATTTGAGACGGATTTCGTCTATACTAATGATCTCTATAGAAAACATTGCAAGTTCTGGCGTCGTTTTATAGACGACATTATTTGCGTATGGCGGGGTGACGTTCGATCCCTTCAACAATTTACTCTTCACCTCAATTCTGTCTGGTCTGAATTAAAATTCACCCTGCATTTTGACGTACATAAAATTTCTTTCCTAGACACGTGGGTAATCAAGGGAGACATAGGTGGGCTATACACGGATCTATTTACAAAAAATACAGATAGGAATAGTCTGCTCATCTATACTAGCAACCATCCAGTAGCTACGAAAAAATCCCTCCCCTATTCCCAATTTCAAAGGGTTAAACGCATAGTGGGCAAAACTGAATTATGCAAGGAAAGATTAGATGAAATGACCCAGAAATTTAGGGATAGGGGTTATCCCTAACACTTATTAAATGAACAAAGGAATCGAGTTGAGACAATACAACAGGATAAGCCATTAAAAGAACCACGGATTCCACTTGTAGTCAAGTATCATCCATGGACTCAGAGATTGCGAGGGATAATAAATAAACACTGGCACGTGGTATCAAAATCTTATCCACAAGTGGTGGAGTTTAGACTACCACCTATGATGTGCTTTAAAAGAGCTAGCAATATACGTGACAAGATAGTACGGGTTTGACATTGGAAGTAACAAAATTGGATCTATACAGAGAGTACTGGCTACTCCTAAAATGGGAACCTTTCCCTGTTTAAATTGCGTACACTGTTCTAGTGTAATTAAGGGTACACATTTTACACATCCACAATCTGGTGAACGCATACCTATAAAAAACTTCTTTACTTGTGACAGTCGTTTTGTTATATATATCTTAAAGTGCCCCTGTGGTCTATTGTACGTGGGAGAGACTTCCACAAGGATGAAAGACAGATTAAGTAACCATAAGTCTACCATTCGAAGGCAAAATTTATTATTTCCTGTACCATTTCACTTCCATGCACATAGACACACAGTGGCACAGTTGCGCTACCAGATCATAGACAGTGTACCCCTTCCACGTCGGGGCGGAGATAGGACCAAATTATTGCTTCAGAGGGAAGCTTATTGGATACATCGATTACAAACGATTGAGCCCCGCGGACTCAATCGTGAGTATAACGTACAAAGCTTCCTTTGATAGATCACCTTATTTGAAATAGTATTAAAAATATTAATTAAATAATTTTCTCTGGATAATAATTTTTCTATAATTTTCTCTGAGTATAAACTCTAACAATCTATAAATATTGCAATTGCGCAATATGAAAAAATGAAAATAATTAAAATAATAATTTTTTCTTATAAATAATATCCTTTGAAAAAATTAATAAAAGGATTCTTTTCTCTATATATTCTTTACAGCGAACATAAGGAAGGAAGAAAGAAGGAAGGGACAATATAAAGTGAATTTAAAAGAATGTCACTATGAAATGTGTTTTCTGTTGCTCATATGTTTTTGTTTTAACACTGATTGGTGGGTGTGGTTTTCTGTGTGATGTCATTTCCCCATGTTTGGGCGCTCTATTTAAACATGAAATGTTCTTTGTATGATGATAAGTCTGAGGAAGGTGTGGTAGCACCGAAATGCGTCACTTATTGCCTGTACATGTGACTGAATAAAACAAAGAATTATCCACAGCGAGTGCCGGTCTTTTCTACTGATATTTCCATACCTATGCCTGCATTCATTTACTCACTGTTTGCATGCAGTACCTATGTGTCACGGCGGACGTGCACTCAGTATAAACAATAACACACCAATCAGGCTCTGGACGAGAGACAGGGGAAGGGTCACCTCCTAGTAAATCCCTGACCTCTCTCCCTGCACTGCTCAGCCCACAGGCAGACCTTAAAGGTAGGTGTGCTGTGTCCTCCAGCCTGGACTGACCAAACCCTGAAATCCCTGAGATGGTGAAGTGGGGAGAAAGAAGCAGCCCGCTCGCACAGAACCTGGATGGGCTAGATGACACAAACAACCAAACTAGAAATGCCACTTATCTCTGAGAGCAGGAACTGACAGCCAACCTTTCCTCCAAACTTCCCAGACCAAAATGATCAGTATAATCCGCTCAGAGCACTTAGTTCGTGTGAAAGAGGCCTAAAGGAACAACTTTTAGCAAATGAGGCAGTGGGAAAAATGGCCCAAGGGTCATTGAAAAGGGTTTAGGCGGAAACCCTTCTGTCCTGTGTGGGGGGCCTGGTTTGATCCTTGCTATGGGGCCCTTACTTCTCTATGTACGCCACTACTTCCAATCATCGTTATATATCGCTGTCATAGCTCTCTAACAAACCTACATCCATGACTTTAGAATTTTAGATTTCAGTGAGCTTTGTGGTTGTTACACTTTCGGTGATTTAGCTGTAAATATTTAATTTTGTCATTATTTGTTAGACAGATAGGCATACTTGGTTTGTCTATTACAAGATGATAGTTCTGACTAGTTTCAGATGTTAAGTTAATTAGAAAATTGTGTTTTTCCCTCAATTTTTTTGTCATCTGTGAGAAAAAGAGAATGTTAATATTAAGAATAATTATAAACAAATCAGAAGCCAATATTCTATTTTTATTTTTTTAGGGTAAACATTCTGTATAGTGAATGTGCATCACAGTGCACAAAGTTTTCCCTTCTGACCTGTAATAAAGACATATCAGGGGATAGCTTTCGTTGGAGCCTGGACACTCAGACACACATTGATTGCTAGAATGAGGAGGTTGTGGTTATCTTCAGAACACTTGAGCTCCTGTCGGCCTTCCTTGGCTTCACTTGGAAAGACGCTGTGAGGTCATAATGCTACAGTCTCTAGTGCATGGCATGAGCTGCGGCAGCCAGGAACACTGTAATGAGTAGAGGTACATTGTTAGTCACAGATCAAGTTGCTACAATATGTTCTAAATTCTGGAGATGGTACAGCAATCATGTCAGCTAAGAGAGTGTTAAATTAAAAAAGAACAATACAAAAGATTATGTATAAATTGTATTCTCGGTTACATATTCCCTGGTGTTGAACATCTTACATGCATCTTCCACTGAAAGGAATATAAGCTATAAGATAAGGTAAGGTATTGTTTTCGTATCACTGTGATGTGACCATTTACACGCGAACATATTGGTGTGCATGAGAAGAACAGAAGAGATTAGTTAAATGTCTGCATATACATCAACTGTATGCAACGGGGTGACTACAAGATAAATTCCATACTAGCTGAACAGGGTTACAACTTCTTTAAGAGCTGAGAAGTCCGCGCATGTCCTAAGGGACAGAGGAAGAGGCCTAGCAGCCAGGCGCAGGTTGTAGCCTCCAGCAGAGGACAAAACTCTGGGAACTGGCTGGCCGAAAAATCTTGAAATTATAGGTTATCTGTTTATCTTTTCACTTTTCTGGATTAGGGCAGGGGTAATGGCTGTGGAATATGGATATTGGGTGTTCTGATTTATGCTGACCTTATGCATGTACATACACCCTATGGACAAAAGTATGTGGAAACCTACACATTAGGGCTCATGCACAAGGCCGTATGTATTTTGCGGTCCGCAATAAATGGATCCGCAAAAAATACGGATGACGTCTGTGTGCATTCCGTATTTTGGGGAACGGAATAGCTGGCCCCTAATAGAACAGTACTATCCTTGTCTATAATGCAGACATTAGTAGGACATGTTCTATTTTTCGCGGAATGGAAATACGGACATACAGAAACGGAATGCACACGGAGTAACTTCCGCTAAAAATACGGAACGGACATGGAAAGAAAATACGTTTGTGTGCATGAGCCCTTAGAGTAGCTTCAGTATACATGTGGAGCCTACTCTCCTTGAATTCATTTGAAGCCTGTTCCTAGGTTTCTCTAAAAGAGGTCATCTTGGCGTGGTGGATGAGCACAAATGAATTTGATCAAAATATATTTGCTAAGTACCTCGTATTTATTTATATAGTGAGTATAGCATGCTTATATATTCTTGTTTGCAGAGTGCTTTTGCTGTTTTTCCTTTTCCTTTTGTATTTTCAGCCCTGGCAAGGCGAACCTGCGCAGTCACTTTATTTTACCGGATGTGTTGACTTTGTCTTTTGTTTTTGCACCTACGCTTTATACCTACAGGAGCTTTTATAACATCCCATTCTAAATCCACAGGAATTAGTATTGAGGTCCCCCTTTCCCTTTGTAGCTAAAACAGCTTCCACTCTTTCGGTAAAGCTTTCTAAAAGAGTTTGCAGTGTCTGTGGAATTGTTGCCCATTCATCCAGAAGAGCATTTGTGAGGTCAGACACTGATGTTGGATGAGAGGGTCTGCTTTGCTATCTCCATTCTAGTTCATCCCAAAGCTGTTTGATGGAGTTGAGTTGTCACAGGTAAAGTTGCAGATAGCTGGAACTAATAAATAAACGACCGACTGGCTTGATCCCAAACTAAGGGGCATATAGGTGAGCCCTATAAAACCCTAAGAGCTCTCCCTGACTGCTATGCACATGCAAGGGTCTCAATGGTAGACGATTGCATGCCCATGTACCTAAGACTGTGTGACACCTAAAAACCCTAGAATAGTGAGGGGGCACGACCAACGGCTCCCTGCACTTAATACGGATGGAATCAGGGTCACCTAGAATCAAGCCAGCAAGGAAACACAATAAAGGAAAAGACTTATCTCAGCAAACAGCAGCAGCAGCCTCCAGCAGTGAACACTTCATCCAGGAAGTAGTATAAACCGCAAAGTGAGGCAGTATGGGAGAGAATATAAAGGAAGATGATTAGTCTAAATAAGTGACACCTGGCAGAAGGAAAGGAGATGACAAAGTGAAACCAAAACAAAGAACATCATACAAGAGGTAGAGAAGAACGTTTGTCAGACCTTCTCACAGAACTGGCGGTGACAGTACCCCTCCCTCTACGGGTGGACTCCGGACACTCAGAGCCCACCTTCTCAGGATGAAACCTACTGAGCTGTCAGCAGTGTACGGAGTCCTCATTTTATGAATGGGGCCGCAGCAGCGCAGGGAGTACGGGCAGGAGCGCTCATTGCTGCTCCTGCCCGTGCTCCCTGCACTATTACTAACTGCTGGCATAGCACATGGGTACCCTGTACCCATCTACTATGCCAGGATTCGCTGAGCGGAGTGGGCTTCTGCTTCTGCCTGCTCCGCTCAGCTAAGAGAGCTGACAAGCAGTTCTCTTAGCTGAGCAGAGCAGGCAGAAGCAGGGGCCCGCTCCGCTTAGCTAATCCTGGCATAGTAGATGGGTACAGGGTACCCATGTGCTATGCCAGCAGTTAGTAATAGTCCAGGAAGCACAGGCAGGAGCAGCAATGAGCGCTCCTGCCCAAACTCTCTGCGCTGCTGCGGCCCCATTCATAAAATGAGGACTCCGTACTTTGTACACCGCAGTGAATGGTGCACTTTAGGAGTGAAAAAGTACTGTAAAAATAGAAAATTAATAAATAAAGTATATTAGAAAAAGATTTTATAGGAGTTAGGGGCAACATATTAAAAGTTAGTACAAAAGTTTAGTTACTTTTTAAGGTTTCCCTTCACTGGAACTAAGCGGCCTAACATCCGAAATCGATTTGCATAATACTTAGTTTGAATACTGTACGGAGCGAGCGCTTCGTACAGTATTAGAATGTATTGGCTCCTATGAGCTGAAGTTATTACTTTGTGAAGTCTCGCAAGACTTCACATAACTTCAAAAATCTATTTCTACTGTAAAAAAAAACATTTCCCGAACTCGGGTTTGGTTCCAAGGTACCACTTATTACATTCTAATACTGTACGGAGCGCTCACTCCGTACAGTATTCAAACGAAGTATTATGTGAATAGACTTCGGATGTTTCATCCGAAATGGATTCGCTCTTCACTAATTCTAATCATTACTAATGAACACTTCCATTGATGGAAGTGTACACAGTAGCTGCGAGCTAGGGAGCCATGAGTGTATTGCTGGTATCACTCCCTGCTCTTCGTCTAGCAGCCAAGATGTGTAAGTACAGAGTCAGGTCATAGTACACATAGATGTGCCCTCAGACCTGATGCTGTGCAGATGTCATGTCACACTGCAGAGCCATAAGTCTTAAGAAGAGCTGAGCTGCAGAGTGAAGATGCTGCCCAGAGCTGAAGAGGTGAGTTTCTTTAATTTTTTATCTGAAGTCTGCAGGGATCTGAGTGGAGGGGTCTGATCTGAGGTCTGAAGAGATCTGAGGTGGGTCTGATGAGAGGTCTGTACTCTGTAGGGATCTGATCTGAGTTTTGCAGGGATTTGAAGGTCGGGGGGACTGACCTGTGGTCTGCAGGGATCTTGGGATGGGGTCTGATCTAAAGTCTGCAGGGATCTGAGGGTGGGGTCTGAGGTCTGTAGAGATCTGAGCATGAGGTCTGATCTTAGGTCTACAGGGATCAGGGGGTGGAGGAGTCTGATCTGGGGTCTGCAGAGATCTGGGTGGGGTCTGATCTTAGTTCTGCAGGGATCTAGGGGAGGGGTCTGATTTAACTTCTGCAGGGATCTGAGTGGGGGGTCTGATCTGAGCTCCGCATGGATCTGAGTGGGGAGTCTGATCTGAGCTCTGCAGGGATATGTGGGAGGGCTGATCTGAGCTCTGCAGGGATCTAAATTTGGCGGGCGGTTTGCTATAACGTCTGCAGGGATCTGTGGGAGGGGGGGTACATGAATTTTGGGGCCTGATCTGAGTGGGTGGGAACATGAATTTTGGGGTGTGTTTTGCGGTCTACATGGATCTGACTGAGGGTGGGCACATGAATATTGGGTTCTGATCTGAGGTCTGCAAGGATCTGAGGGAAGGGGGTATCGGGGGGCCACATGAAATTGCAGGTCTGAGGTCTGCAAGGATCTGATAATATAGGGGGCCACACGAATTTGAGGTCTTTTCTGATTTAAGGGATGGGGGGTGGCGGTTATAGGGAGCAACATTCATTTGGGGTATGATATGAGGTCTGCATTTAAGGGAATGAGGGCATAAGGGGCCACATGAACTTGGGGTCGTATCTGGGGTTTGCATAAATGTGGGGCTAATCTGGGGTCTGTATTATTTTAGGTTCCGTCAGGAGGTCTGTATTAATTTTAGGGACTGGTCTGGGGTTTTGATGCCTAGAGATACTTAGGGTCCCATGATTTTCTAGTTCTGTAGCCATGTCCTTTCGCTCTTTTATTTTGGCACTACAGTATTTGTGGGTCATTGTCAGCACTGTCGGTACCAGTGGTGTAACTACTGGGGAAGCAGGGGAAGCGGCTGCTTCGGGGCCCGGGCTGCCAAGGGGCCCAGTGCCCGGCAGTGTGTGTGACAGTTTATTTTCAAGTTAGTTAAATAGTTAATCATGATCGATTCTTGTCTTAATGTTCAGGGTCCCTTCACAGCAGGTGCAGCAGCCACAGTAGTCATGCCCTCACAGTGCCCACGCAAAGTTTTTTTCCCCCCCATAGTGCCTCTACACAGTATTTATGCCCCATAGTAGTTATTCCCCCCTGGTGCCCTCTGTACTGTTAATAATAATACAAAAATAATATTCACCTAGCCCTGTTCCCCCAATGATCGGGGCACATTCTGTGCTCTCCAGCAGACGTGATGCGTTGACACATCAAGGCTGCTGGGCTGTGTAAGAGGAACACAGAGATCAATTCTCCAGCATGCATGTTCCTCCTACATAGCTCAGCAGGCACAATGTGTCACTGCATCTCACCTGGGCATGATGAAGCAGGGAGCTGTTGGCTCTGTGCTTCACTATTGCATTTAACTGTCTCTGCATCCTCAGAATCAGGGAAGGTTGGAAGGTTTGCTGTAGTAAAATTACAGCTGTGCGTTGATTGGTTGATATGAGCAAAATAAATCCTGTGCTGTTATTGGCTTTTATGGTCAACAAGCAATTTGTCTTTTATACAACACATGCAGGGAGATGAGAGGCAGACTGAAATGCAGGGAAAATGTAGGACCCAACAGACTCTACACAAAAGGGCAGTAACAAAACAGGTGTAAAGATGTTTCTCCATGAATGGGAACCTGGGGCAGTAGTAGGTTTTGCAAAGTTAGCAGGCATGACCAAAGTCTTAGGGCGGCCATACACATTCCATAGGTGTTGGCAGAGCAATCATATATCTCTCCCAACTGTAACACCCCGGATTGGTGTTACCACTCCTGCCACGGCTACTATCTCTAATGGGCTAACCTGAATGTAATCTGTGTATTTCTGTCCAGGTCCTCTACATGGTGCAATGATAATATGCAACAGTTTTATTACATGTAATATGCCTGGTTCACCAGCAGGTGGCAGCGCAAATGGCAGAGGTATAGTTAGAGAGAATGGAATTTACCATTCCAATCTCTCCCCATTGGGCAGAAGTGTACGAGTCCTGCTTCCTGCCGGAAAGGTGGGGCAGAAGTTTTCAGTTAGAGTTAGTCTAGTTCAAAGCTAGGTAGGAGGAGTGTGAGCAGGGGCACGCCCAGGCCAGAGGAATTTTTCTTCGGCCACCATAAGAGAAATCAGCAAGAGGAAGAGTTCTTCGGCTGAAGATAAGTTTTACTGAGGACAGTCCTAAAGTACAGTCCTAAAGTACAGAAACCAGGCTTAAGCAGAATTTAGTGAGGCTTAAAGAAAGAAAGCAAAGTATTTAGTCAAGTCTGTCAGTACAGCAGAGAAAGGGAGCAAGCAGAGTTATTGAAGAAGCCTGCCAGTTTATACTAACGCCTGCTGGGACCAAGATAAAGCTGAAGATTATTTTGGATGAACGTTTACTCAAGTAAAGCCGCTGTTGAACTCAGATCCAGAGCCTGGTCTCGGGAGGGGCACTTTCAGATTTTTTTCTGTCCGCCGCCACAAAGCAATGGTGCTTATAGAACAGACTACACAGTGTATGCTATCTGTGTATAAAAAACATATTTCACATGAAAACTTACAATTACTTGACTTGGCCCTTGGGGATCTCGGACGCCACTTCAACACTTTGGCCGGGGGCTCGGCGGAGCTGATGTTGTGTTTTATCCTAATGAGAAAGATTTCATAATAAGGATTTGGAGAATGGGCAGAAGGATAGCAGAGCAGGGAGAGGCTGGTGCTGCTACTAGGGGGTCATTCCATGGGGGAGTAATAAAGCCCCCCCACAGTAGAAATAATTCTCCTTATAATGTGACAGTGCAAAAAATACCCCCTTGTAATGCCCCCAGTTGAGCTAATGTCCCCATAGTGCCCCCATAATGTCCCAGTATAAAATACCCCTATATAGTGCCCCTAGTAAATGCCCCCATAGTGCTCCACACCCTCCTTCCTCCTAGTGTCCCCCATAATGTACCAGTATAAAATGCTCCAGTAGATGCCCTCAGTGTCCCCCATAATTTGCAAGTATAAAATACCCCTTCTTAGTGCACCCCATAGATGATCCCATAGTACCCACCATAATGTGTCCCAGTATAAAATTGTACTGTACAGAGCGCCCATATAAAATACCCCTTCTTTGTGGCCTCAGTAGATGCCCCTATAGTGCCCCCAATCATGTGCCAGCATTAATAACAGCCCCCCCTGTGCCAGTAATAGCCCCCCCTGTGCCAGTAATAACAGCCCCCGCCGTGCCAGTAATAACAGCCCCCCCGTGCCAGTAATAACAGCCCCCCCTGTGCCAGCAATAACAGCCCCCATGTGCCAGCAATAACAGCCCAGCCCCCCTGTGCCAGTAATAACAGCCCCCCCAGTGCCAGAAATAACAGCCCCCCCCCCCTTGTGCCAGCAATAACAGCCCCCATGTGCCAGCAATAACAGCCCAGCCCCCCTGTGCCAGTAATAACAGCCCCCCTGTGCCAGCAATAAAAGCCCCTCTGTGCCAGTAATAACAGCCCCCCCCTGTGCCAGTAATTACAGCCCCCCGTGCCAGTAATTACAGCCCCCCTGTGCCAGTAATAACAGCCCCCCTGTGCCAGTAATAACAGTCCCCCTGTGCCAGTAATAACAGCCCCGCTGTGCCAGCAATAACAGCCCCCTGTGCCAGCAATAACAGCCCCCCTGTGCCAGCAATAACAGCCCCCCTGTGCCAGCAATAACAGCCCCCCCCTATGCCAGCAATAACAGCCCCCCTGTGCCAGCAATAACAGCCCCCCTGTGTCAGCAATAACAGCCCCCCCCTGTGCCAGCAATAACAGCCCCCCCCCCTGTGCCAGCAATAACACCCCCCCCGTGCCAGTAATAACAGCCCCCCTGTGCCAGTAATACAGTCAGGTCCATAAATATTGGGACATCGATACAATTCTAACATTTTTGGCTCTATACACCACCACAATGGATTTGAAATGAAACAACCAAGATGTGCTTTAACTGCAGACTGTCAGCTTTAATTTGAGGTTATTTACATCCAAATCAGGTGAACGGTGTAGGAATTACAACAGTTTGCATATGTGCCTCCCACTTGTTAAGGGACCAAAAGTAATGGGACAATTGGCTTCTCAGCTGTTCCATGGCCAGGTGTGTGTTATTCCCTCATTATCCCAATTACAATGAGCAGATCAAAGGTCCAGAGTTCATTTCAAGTGTGCTATTTGCATTTGGAATCTGTTGCTGTCAACTCTCAAGAAGAGATCCAAAGAGCTGTCAGTGCAGCACGCCAGACCTGCAGGGTATAGCGACAGTGAGGTCACGGTTATGGGCAATCGAGGGTTACTCACTTTTTGGAGGAGAACCCTGGGAAGGCATGCGGCAGTGAATGAGAGGTAGACAGAAGTTCCTCTGGGGCACACTCTGTATGGAGAGACCTGGCCTGATGTTGGGTGAGGTGCCCTGGATGTTGCAGGTGTATTGAGTGCCTGAGGCAAGGTCCCTTTAAGAATCGTGACGCCAGTGCCTGTAACGGTGGCACACCGATTTGCAGGAGGATTAATGGAGTACACAGGTGGTAAACCAAACGTTGCTTTACTTTAGGGAACAGTCCAACTTTATACAGACAGTTGCAGTAGGTGATAATAATGCAGTCCTTTATAGTACAAATGCACAGCAGGTTTACTTCACAGCACAGCAGGTTTCAATCTTGCAAGATACTTGGAGGGTATACAGTTAATGCTTTGCAGTACAATGCTGCTCTATCCCCACAGCTATTCTAGCTGGCTGGATCCCAAGGCCCGGATGCCTAATTGCTGGCTTATATCCCTGGTATATGAATTCCTTCCTCCAGTATTGGCACTTGCTTTACATTAAACACTTCTGCCCCTCAGGTTACTTAACTGTACTTGTAGTATTGTCCTTGCTGTGAGGGATACTGCAGGTTGCTCCCAGGAGGTGCTCTCCTACTACTGGGGTGTCTCATCTGTGTTGGTTGGATTACTGGTCTCCAGGCAGGCTGTACTCTTCCTAGCCTCCTAGTGCAACCAGGGCCGTCTTTGCCGCAGGGCAAAAGGGGCAGCTGCCCCGGGCCCAGTTGCTCCTGGGGGCCCAAGGGAGCTCCGTTTCCCGACTCCCATTCACTAGGTTAAAACATTCGGGGCCTGGGCCCCTGATGTTTTGTCCCAGGCCCCGAATGTCCTGCTTGCCTGCTAGATACAACTGTATTGCCGTACACAGAACGGCAATACAATTGAATCTAATATACACTTTCTGGGAAGAGGTGAAGGACCTGTGGTGACATCACAGGTCATGTGATCAGCAAAACAGGCTGTGATAGGATGACAAGGATGATGTCACCATCATGTGACCAGTGCAGGATTGGACCGGAGTGAAAAGGAGAAGGAGCCTAATGCTGATGCCTGTACATGAGGAGAGGTAAGTTAAGGGAGAGGCAAAGCAATGCTGGGAGTTGTAGTTATTTAACTAGGATGTATGTTAGGGCTGAAGGGAGGGATGTTATTGACATGGAACTGTATGTTGAAAGTGGATGGTGGGGGGGAATGATGTTTTTGTACATGGGACTTAATGTTTAGGCTACGTTCACACTTGTGATTGGGGATCCGCTTGTGAGATCCGTTTCAAGGCTCTCACAAGCAGCCCCAAATGCATCAGTTTAACCCCAATGCATTCTGAATGGATGCGGATCCATTCAGAATGCATTATTTCGGCTCCGTACGGCCCCCCGTTCCGTTTTGGAGGTGGACCCCAAAATGCTGCAAGCAGCGTTTTTGTGTCCGCATGGCCGTGCGGAGCCAAACGAATCCGTCCTGACTTACAATGTAAGTAAATGGGGACGGATCCCTTTGCATTGACACAAAATGGTGCAATTGTAAACGGATCCGTCCCCCATTGACTTTCAATGTAAGTCAGGACGGATCCGTACTGGGACTTAGAAATTCAAATCTAATACAAACGAATCGGTCCTGAACGGATGCATTAGTTTGTATTATCAGTGCGGATCCGTCCTGTACAAGTGTGAAAGTAGCCTTAGGGGGTGATGTTTACATTGGATTGTGCGTTGGAGGCGGCTGGGGAGGAGGTGATGTTATTTACATGGGACTGTATGGTGGTGGGAGGATTATAACTGCAGGGGGCACTGCAGATCCAGGGGACATTATAGGCGGTCTTATTACTACTGGGGGCTCTATAGGAGGGTCTTATAGATCCGCCTTTTTTCTACTAAGCGCACTATGGGGGCCTTATTACTACTGAGGGGTCTGTAGGGAGCTTTATTACCACTGGGGGAACAATAGGGGGCCTTATTTCTACTGGGGACTCTGTGAGGGTATTATTAATATCGGAGGGCTCTTCTAATAATGGGGGCATTGTTGAGGAGCATTATCACGGTTGGGGCAGTGTTACTAATGAGGGCATTCTAGAAGGGAATTACTATTGGTGGGACTATGAGGAGCACTATTACTATGGGGGGCAGTTTCTTCAGGATAGTATTTGGGGGTATTGGGGGGGGGATAATGATAGAATGTGAGGAAGCTAATATGTCTGTGTGTCACACTCTGCAGAGACGAGGCGGCTAAGAGAAGTTGTCCAGACCGAGTGGAGAAGATGATGAGAGAGAAGATCTACAGAGAAGATGATGACAGAGAGGAGACGTCACCTGGAGGCCCTGGACGTGACAGGTAAGTGCTGCTGTATAGCAAGTACAGCAAAGTGCGGGGGGGGGGGGGGGGGGGGATCCAGGGGGCCCAAGTAAATTCTTGCCCAGGGTCCAATCAATATTAAAGACGGCCCTGAGTGCAACTAGAAACCAGGACTATCTAGCTGCATGTCAGGAGGAGGCTCTCAGCATATCTCTGGCTGGTGCCTTCTCACTTCTGTGTCCACAGACTCCTGACTATGACCTAACTCCTCCCTGTCTGGGCCTGGACATTTATACTAGGGGCTCCCTATCTCCCTCTAGTGTCTAGGATGCCTAACTACACCCTAATAGGCCTGCTATCCATGTCACAGGGGAAATATTGCATGTAAAAACACATAGAAAATACATTAAAATGCACAGTTAGATATAATGTCACTGTCCCTTGTGAGCAGAAGTAACACGTGAACCAATTGACCCTTGTGTAGTGCCCACGCCTACCTAGTGGGACACTACATCAGTATCAGTGAAGCAAGCCATCATTAGGCTGAAAAAACAAAACAAACCCATCAGAAAGATAGCAAAAACATTAGGCGTGGCCAAAACAACTGCTTGGAAAACAACTGCCACGGAAAACAACTGTGGTGGATGATCGAAGAATTCTTTCGCAAATTCAAGGCAAAGGGCACTGTTGAAACGCTACCTGGTCGTGGCAGAAAGAAGATGCTGACTTCGACTGCTGTGCGCTACCTGAAGCGCAAAGTGGAGAAAAGTCCCTGTGTGACTGCTGAGGAACTGAAAAAAGATTTGTCAGATGTGGGTACTGAAGTTTCAGCTCAGACAATAAGGCGCACACTGCCTCCATGTCAGAACTCCCAGGCGCACCCCCTTGCTGTCTCCAAAGAATAAGAAGAGTCGACTGCAGTATGCCAAAAGTCATGTGGACAAACCACAAAAGTTTTGGGATAGTGTTCTGTGGACTGATGAAACAAAATTAGAACTGTTTGGGCCCATGGATCAACGCTATGTTTGGAGGAGGAAGAACAAGGCCTATGAAGAAAAGAACACCTTGCCTACTGTGAAGCATGGCGGGGGGTCAATCATGCTTTGGGGCTGTTTTGCTTCTACAGGGAAGCTTCAGCGTGTGCAAGGTACCATGAATTCTCTTCAGTACCAGGAGATATTGGATGAAAATGTGATGCAGTCCGTCACAAACCTGAGGCTTGGGAGACGTTGGACCTTTCAACAGGACAATGATCCCAAGCATACCTCCAAGTCCACTAGAGCATGGTTGCAGATTAAAGGCTGGAACATTTTGAAGTGGCCATCGCAGTCACCAGACTTAAATCCGATTGAAAACCTCTGGTGGGACTTATAGAAAGCAGTTGCAGCGCGCAAGCCTAAGAATGTGACTGAACTGGAGGCTTTTGCCCATGAAGAATGGGCGAAGATACCCGTAGATCGCTGCAAGACACTTGTGTCAAGCTATGCTTCACGTTTAAAAGCTGTTATAACTGGAAAAGGATGTTGTACTAAGTACTAAGATTGAATGTCACTTGGGGGTTGAATAAAACTGATAATGATGTGAGCACAGAAAAGACATTTGTGGTTATTTCATTATAAATGTTATGTTATATTTGTCTGACTTACAAGTGCCTCTTTGATTTAATTGTAAACAAGATGACTGAAATGATCAAAATCAATGTCAAACTGGCAAAAACACTCAATTTCAGTGGGGGTTGAAAATTTTTGAACACAACTGTAGATAGTTAGCATCCTTACTCCATAGCTCATATGGACTGCCTCTGAGGACGCTGAATACTAATGGTCCCACTTTGCCTTGTGTTAGTTCAGAAAGCCTAGGTATTATATTGTATGATTTGCATATGCCCTTAACCTTTGTCTCTCCACAGATTTGGGATGGGAAGAAGCCAGTATGTCCTGTGTGTTTGGGTTCATGTGCTGTTGCTACACACAACCAAGGCTACTTTCTCACTAGTGTTTTTTGCGGATCTGTCATGGATCTGCAAAACGCTTCCGTTACAATAATACAACCGCATGCATCCCTCATGAACGGATCCGGTTGTATTATGTCTTCTATAGCCATGATGGATCTGTCTTTAACAATGGGGACGGATCCGTTTTCTATTGTGCCAGATTGTGTCAGAGAAAACAGATCCGTCCCCATTGAATTACATTGTGTGTGTAATCCGTCTTGCTCCGCACCACATGGCGGACAGAAAAACGCTGCAGGCAGCGTTTTGGTGTCCATCTCCAGAGCGGAATGGTGACTGAACGGAGGCAAACTGATGCATTCTGAGCAGATCCTTTTCCATTCAGAAAACATTAGGGCAAAACTGATCCGTTTTGGACCACTTTTGAGAGCCCTGAACAGATCTCAGAAACAGAAAGCCAAAACGCTATTGTGAATGTAACCCAAGTGGTAAAGTCACAAGCAGATCTAACATCGTCAAGAGTAACCCGCTGCTAAAATGTGAATTGAGAGGGAATCAGCCCTCAAGGAAACTATGGAAGGTAGGCCGGTTCCTCCTCCTAGTTCTAGATGCCCTTAGGCATGGTGCCCTGTCTTAAGGGAAATGTGTGCAACTGCAAGTTTAGTCATCAAGGTGACCGTGCTGAAAGCCTTATTTAGACCTTGGTGCTAGGAAGGGATTACAGGGTGAAGCCACCCTTCTTTTTGCGGGCGTCTCATAGTATCGTGGAGGGATTATAGTACATGACACCCCCACTCTTCCGTTGGTACTAGAGCTCAGTATCCACAATTCACGAGTATTTGAGCGATTGGTGCAGACCTTTTGGTTCTCTGGTTATTACTAGAGATGAGTGAATCGAAGTTGACAAAGTGGAATTCGATCCTAATTTCCGGAAAAAATTGATTCGCACTGAATCCGAATTTCCTCACGCTTTGTGGTAAGGAATCACATTTTTTCCTAACATGGCTGCTGGACATGTGAGGACATGGAGCAAGGAACTCTGGAAGGCAGGATCACCCATAATGCCATGCATGAGGCCAATCAGCAGCCAGCCCTGTGATGTCAATATAAATAGCCTCAGCCATCTTGGATTCTGCCATTTTCCAGTGTTTCTTAGTGCAGGGAGAGACGTCAGCAGGCACTAGGGACAAAAAATGATTTACAAGTTCAGGGAAAGATAATTCAAGGTGTAGGGAAAGGATAGGGAGGAATCATTCCAAAGCATTTATCTTGATCAGGGTTCAGTAGGGGAGGATACAGCCTGGGTAATAGGAACAATCCTATTACACCTTGCTGCACTGACAGGGGATCCAAATTGCCATGATACAGCTCTGTAATTACAGCAAACCGTTCTTGTTATTGGAGTGCAAGTGCTGTTTGATACAGCCATTAACAGAGTTTATTACAAGGAAATATTTCTACGTCTTATTTGCTCTTGTGCGGTGCAGTTATATGCTCTAAAGCATTTTTTGGCTTGTATTAGTGAGAAAAAAAAGGGCTTATTAGCCGTTGTGGGGTGAAGTGTGAAAATTACAACCCTTTTTGTCGTGAGTCGCAAAAGTAAAATATATTTGCCATTCAGCGTTGCAGTTATATGTTCTAAAGCCCTTTTTGCCGTGTATTAGTGGCAAAAGTAAAAGATATTTGCTGTTTAGCGGTGCAGTTATATGTTCTAAAGCCTGCTGTGGCGTGTATAAGTGGAAAAAAATAAGGGCCTATTTGCCTTCAGCAGTGCAGTTATATGTTCTAAAGCCCTTTTTGTTGTGTAATAGTGGCAAAATAAAAATATATTTGCCGTTCAGCAGTGCAGTTATATGTTCTAAAGCCCTTTTTGCCATGTATTAGTGGCAAAAGTAAAATTTATTTGCTGTTCAGCGGTGCAGTTATATGTTCTAAAGCCCTTTTTGGCATTTAATAGTGTCAAAATAAAAATATATTTGCAGTTCAGCGGTGCAGTTATATGTTCTAAAGCCCTTTTTGTCGTGTATTAGTGGCAAAAGAAAAATATACTTGCCGTTCAGTTGTGCAGTTACATGTTCTAAAGCCTTTTGTGGCGTGTAAAAAGGGGCTTATTAGCTGTTGTGGGGTGAAGTGTGAAAATTACAACCCTTTTTGTCGTGAATTAGTCGCAAAATTAAAATATATTTGCCATTCAGCGGTGCAGTTATATGTTCTAAAGCCCTTTTTGCCGTGTATTAGTGGCAAAAGTAAAAGATATTTGCTGTTTAGTGGTGCAGTTATATGTTCTAAAGCCTGCTGTGGCGTGTATAAGTGGAAAAAAATAAGGGCCTATTTGCCATTCAGCGGTGCAGTTATATGTTCTAAATCCCTTTTTGTCGTGTAATAGTGGTAAAAGAAAAATATATTTGCTGTTCAGCGGTGCAGTTATCTGTTCTAAAGCCCTTTTTGTCGTGTATTAGTGGCAAAAGAAAAATGTATTTGCCAATAAGCGGTGCAGTTATATGTTCTAAAGCCCTTTTTGGCATGTATTAGTGACAAAAAATATATATATTTGCCATTCTGCGGCTATGGTCTAAAGCCCTTTTTGGCGTGAATTAGTGGGGGGGGGGGGGAAAGGGCTTATTAGCCGTTGTGTGTTGAAGTGAGAAAATTACAGCCCTTTGTGGTGTGTATTCGTGGCAAAAGAAAAATATTTGCCGTTCAGCAGTGAAGTTCCATTGTACTACAGCCATTTACAGGGTGTATTAATAGGATAGATACGTAAGTCTTATTAGCTGTTCTGCAGTGAATTGTAATTGTTATATTTATTTTTTGGGGTGTATTAATAGGAAAAACAATACGGGAAAATTGATGGGTGATTGTAGACTTTCTTCTGTATGAACCAAATTACGTAGATAAGCCATTCATTGGTGAAATGTTTTTGTGAAACAGCCTTTTTTGGGAAAATTGATGGGTGATTGTAGACTTTCTTCTGTATGAACCGACTTACGTCGATTAGCCATTCAGTGGTGAAATTTGTTTGTGATTCAGCTTTTTTCGGGAAAATTATTTGGTAGCTGTAACTATGGTCAATGACAATATATGTCCTTTACGGGCCACTGGGTAAATGTGGTTCCTGCCCAACCACACCAGCAACTTGGCCAGGTGACGCTGCTTCCGCCTCATCGTTCTCACGCTGTTGGTCCTGCGACAATGTCCGCTTCTACCTCCTCATTAGAGATTTTTCAAAAATTTGATTTGCCGGTTTGCCAAATTTATCCGAATTTATTCGCGACGAATTATGTAAAAAAACGTCTATTTCCTGGCTGCAGAGAGCCTTTATAGTGGTGTAGAACACTGCCTTGCATTAACACGCATAGGGAGTCTGCTTTGGTAGTGAAATAATACTGTGAGTTCGTATGACATGCAGATGACAGGCGTCGCTCTTAGAATCACTGCACACTTCACTTATTTGGGCACTCACGGGGTAAAAATAGCCCTTACTTTCAAAGTTTTCCCAATTTTTCGGCTGACTGACTGACCTTCATTTCTTAAAGTGGAAAAAAATAAGGGCCTATTTGCTGTTCAGCGGTGCAGTTATATGTTCTAAATCCCTTTTTGTCATGTAATAGTGGTAAAAGAAAAATATATTTGCTGTTCAGCGGTGCAGTTATCTGTTCTAAAGCCCTTTTTGTCATGTATTAGTGGCAAAAGAAAAATGTATTTGCCAATAAGCGGTGCAGTTATATGTTCTAAAGCCCTTTTTGGCATGTATTAGTGACAAAAAATATATATATTTGCCATTCTGCGGCTATGGTCTATAGCCCTTTTTGGCGTGTATTAGTGGGGGGGGGGGGGGAAAGGGCTTATTAGCAGTTGTGTGTTGAAGTGAGAAAATTACAGCCCTTTGTGGTGTGTATTCGTGGCAAAAGAAAAATATTTGCCGTTCAGCAGTGAAGTTCCATTGTACTACAGCCATTTACAGGGTTTATTAATAGGATAGATACGTAAGTCTTATTAGCTGTTCTGCAGTGAATTGTAATTGTTATATTTATTTTTTGGGGTGTATTAATAGGAAAAACAATACGGGAAAATTGATGGGTGATTGTAGACTTTCTTCTGTATGAACCAAATTACGTAGATTAGCCATTCATTGGTGAAATGTTTTTGTGAAACAGCCTTTTTTGGGAAAATTGATGGGTGATTGTAGACTTTCTTCTGTATGAACCGACTTACATCGATTAGCCATTCAGTGGTGAAATTTGTTTGTGATTCAGCTTTTTTCGGGAAAATTATTTGGTAGCTGTAACTATGGTCAATGACAATATATGTCCTTTACGGTCCACTGGGTAAATGTGGTTCCTGCCCAGCCACACCAGCAACTTGGCCAGGTGACGCTGCTTCCGCCTCCACGTTCTCACGCTGTTGGTCCTGCGACAATGTCCGCTTCTACCTCCTCATTAGAGATTTTTCAAAAATTCGATTTGCCGGTTTGCCAAATTTATCCGAATTTATTCGCGACGAATATTTCCTGGCTGCAGAGAGCCTTTATAGTGGTGTAGAACACTGCCTTGCAGTAACACGCATAGCGAGTCTGCTTTGGTAGTGAAATAATACTGTGAGTCTGTATGACATGCAGATGACAGGCGTCGCTCTTAGAATCACTGCACACTTCACTTATTTGGGCACTCACGGGGTAAAAAGTTTTACTTTCTTACTTTCAAAGTTTTCCCAATTTTTCGGCTGACTGACTGACCTTCTTTTCATAAAGTAATGATGGCCACTCGTTTTTCTTTACTTAGCTGCTTTTTTCTTGCCATAATACAAATTCTAGCAGTCTATTCAGTAGGACTATCAGCTGTGTATCCACCTGACTTCTCCTCAACGCAACTGATGGTCCCAACCCCATTTATAAGGCAAGAAATCCCACTTATTAAACCTGACAGGGCACACCTGTGAAGTGAAAACCATTTCAGGGGACTACCTCTTGAAGCTCATCAAGAGAATTCCAAGAGTGTGCAAAGCAGTAATCAAAGCAAAAGGTGGCTACTTTGAAGAACCTAGAATATGAAATATTTTCAGTTGTTTCACACTTGTTTGTTATGTATATAACTTTACATGTGTTAATTCATAGTTTTGATGCCTTCTGTGTGAATTTACAATTTTCATAGTCATGAAAATAAAGAAAACTCTTTGAATGAGAAGGTGTGTCCAAACTTTTGGTCTGTACTGTACTTCTGGGGGTTAACACCCCATTGGTTGGTGTTTGCATATCCTTGCGATAAATGATGTTCCTTTTCACTGACTTTAAACAGAGATCTTGACAGACAAATGTATCAAACTCTGCCGCCATCTTTCTAGGCGCCACGTCTCCAGTCCCCTGACCAGCCAGATTTACCAGCATCTGTTCCAGGACATGAAGCAGAAGAATGATATCGTTCATCCCGTAGTCCTGGCGACTGACAAATAACGTGGCCTCCTCAAAGGGCCTGAGCAAACGGCAAGTGTCACGCATGAGCTGCCAATGGCTGACATCGAAGTTAAACAGGGGAGTACTCCTGTCCTATTGGATCATCAAGAAATCGTTGATGGCCTTTCTCTGTTCGTATAGTCGGTTCAACATATGGAGGGTGGAATTCCAACGGGTGGAAACGTTGCATATCAGCCTATGTTGGGGGATGCCGTTCTGCCGCTGCAGCTCAAGGAGGGTGTGCTTTGCGGTGTACGAGTGGCTGAAGTGCATGCAAGGTTTTCTGGCCATTTTTAGGATTGCAGATGGGTGGAAGACTTCAGGAACCGCTTGACAACCAGATTGAACACGTGTGCCATCCTTAACGCAGCGCCGACACCATGTTCTTCCCGTTGTCTGTCACCATGGTTCCGATTTACAGTTGTCGCGGAGAAAGCCAGGATTCAATTTATTGCTGAAGGACACCGAGCAGTTCCTCCCCTGTGTGACTCTGTTCGCCCAGGCAAACCAGGTGCAGAACAGAGTGAGAATGATGAGAGGGGTCGCACATGGCTTGCATACACTACATGCCTCCAACATAATTCTTGGATCTCTACATGAAAATAATGTATTTGGTGTAAATCGCGCGAGGGGCATAGTTGGAGACATTGACTTCACAAGAGATACAGAGCAGCACAGTTTGCTTTGAAATTAAAAATTTCACCACTGTGTAATTTGGCCCATACAGCAAAGGGAGGTGTACAGTCACCCATCAATTTTCCCCCAAATAGCCAGTTTCAAATAACAATTTCACCACTATGTAACTAATGTACAAGCATCCATACAATTTAAGAAAAATAGCCAGTGTCACAGAGAACGGCCATAAACAATTTCTTGATGATCCAAAAGGACAGGAGTACTCCCCTGTGTAACTTAAATGTCAGCCAGTGGCAGCTCATGCGTGACACCTGCCTTTACTCAGGCCCTTTGAGGAGGCCACGTTATTTGTCAGTCGCCAAGACTACGGGATGAACGATGTCATTCCACTGCTTCATGTCCTGGAACAGATGCTGGTAAATCTGTCTGGTCAGGGGACTGGAGACGTGGCCTAGAAAGATGGTGGCAGTGTTTGATACATTTGTCTGTCAAGATCTCTGTTTACAGTCAGTGAACGGGAACATCATTTATCACAAGGTTATGCAAACACCTACTGATGGGGTGTTAACCCGAAGAAGTAGGTCATCGGCACGAAGGAGAAGTCATTTTCAGGGCTCGAGGTATCCTCCCGGAAGCTTGACCTCTGCACATCAATGGCCTGGATTGTGAAGCTTGTCTAAAAGAAAAATCCTGCAGTGCACCCCCTTGGAGGAAACTCTTGATCCGGCACAGGCTGCTTTGCTCCTTGAAAAACAATGGAATCTGTACAGCGTGACACTGATATATAATTTCTCATACACCAGACTGAATAGAGTATTCCAAGCACCTGTCTGCCCACATAGCTGCCGAGAAGCAGAAGGGTCTTGCCATTGAAGTGGGCTCAGAGCTGAACCTAAAAGCCACATTTTCCTGTTTACCTAGACTGAAAGGAAAGGACAGAAATCCACTGGCTGTGCTCATACAGATTTCATCCAAGCATCCACTCACCAAGGCAAGCACAGAGGACCGGATTGTGTGGACAGGTTGGTTCTGCAGGACATAGATAGAGGACGATCTATTGAAGGTGTTACATTTACTTGCCTTCCGCTCTTCCTGTATAACGGCTCTGAGGCGCTCACGGCTATCGTAGGGACGTGGTTCCAAAGAAACTTTGACTGTTGTTTCCGTAAGCTGGTAATCAGTTCTCGGGACCCCACGTGGCTAGCAGCGATGTGGACCGGGTATGATGTGTCTGGATCAGTGTCGGCCACATAGCTTGTTTTCTCTGTGCCCGTCGAACCTCACATGGAAATTTCTTATGCCATCCACGCAAAGTACTTCAAGACTTTATGGATTAATATTCATAAATTAAAGGATGAGGTCACGTTGGAGAAAGTGGACAATTTATTCAAATGTCTTTACTCACAGTTCTTCAGACACTTTAGAATCCACTTATCAGCAACCCAGCTCGTCAAGGTGACGACATCTGTGGCATCAGCGCATTGTGTAGGAAAAGTGAAGTTCCTTAGTAAGGACTACCTAATCCGAGTGCTGGGATTTATCACGGAGCTGGCCATCAATAACATCCAGTATTGAACACATGGACGACTCTCATTTCTTACCTTGTCCACAATGTTCGGGACCCCCCGGACGTACATGTCTTAGACATGATCCCTGCAGTGCTTACTACATGTTACACCGCTTCTTACCGTTCTGTTACAGCGGCTGTGAAACCTGCACATACGAAGGTTTTTTTATGAAGATTTTCGGGTGTTGCCTGTACTGACCAGTTACCCTCCAGCTGTGACTGTGTAGCCTGCACTGTAGGAATGAGCTTGAATCGGCTTGTTTGCTGGATTGTCCTCCAGTTATCAGCTAGAACCCCATACATTTCATGATCAATATGCATTACCATCGTAGTCACCCCGACACTGGTCATCAATCCATTCTTCTTGATGAAGCACTTTTTTTTTTCAGTTTGTCTTTTAAATCTTGTGACTTTGCCCCTTCTGTGCCTGCGGTGTCCTGTTTGTGAAATAAACGTTTTTTTTTCTCCCTCTTCAAAAAAAATAAAAATGAATTGGCTTGTGATTTGGTAGCCAAAAGCAGGAGTGGCTACTAAACACAGAAGTTATGTAAATATTCCATTCACATGTCATCTCTGTTTTGGATCCACTCCTGTTTTTTTTTGGCATTAGCAATACTGATGGATTACTGACCAAATGTTGACCGAGTGAAGGCGGATGCTCAACAGACAGGATCTGTTCTTTGGGGGTCATTCTTCTGACTGTGGCAGGTGCAGCACTATGAAGTGCCTTTTGCGCTATGGCTTTAGAAGAATTTTGATATCTCTGACTTTTAGTCTAACCAGACTGTCTATTACTCTGTAATTCCTCTAGCGCCGTTCTATGGAAACAGTAGGTTTAAAGTGCAGACCAAATGCTTCAAATAACTTCTTTATTAACTTCCACTTTTCTTCATATATAACACTGCCGCCTCCGCAGCAGATAGTCCATGTACATAACACATGTTGAAAAGATATCACAAAATAACGGTATGCATAAGATGGTGGTTCAACTGTTCAATCTTGTCATTCAACATAAAATGGTGGATATATTTCTCTCTTCAGTATCTGTACTCTCACTTTAAGTTATTCAAGCACTTTATGATCTATCTGAGAGGTATATCTGAGGTGTAACTAATAGTTCTGCTTGCTCAACTTGGTTTGCAGTGTGCAGTATGCAATTGCTTATGATCTGGTATGAGCAGTTTGCATTTTGTATGCTTGCAATTTGTAGCTTGCAATTTGCAATTGTATGCAATTTGGTGGAACTGTAAGTAAACACATATATAACTGGTTCAGTATACAGTTCTGATCACAATACTAATAATATGAACATTATATAACTGTTCTAAATACCTATTTTGGCCTCTTGTTCCCATAAAACTAGACTCTGACTGGAACTGTGTGTCTGTTCAGCTCCTCTCTCTGGTCAGTAGGGATCGACCGATTATCGGTTTGGCCGATATTATCGGCCGATATTGAGGATTTTGAACGTTATCGGTATCGGCATCTATTTTGCCGATATACCGATAACGTATGGGGAACACAGAACGCGCTGCTCTCAGCGCGTTCTGTGTTCCCTCCGCAGCACAGGGGAGAAGGAAGCAGTGTCTCCTCCCCCCTGTGATGCTGCTGCCGCTGCCTCCAATGACAGGACGGAAGACAAGAGGAGGGGAGGGGCTGTGGCCGCTGCGCCACCAATGAAGATAAGCCTTTCATTCATTCATATACAGGAGGCGGGAGCTGGCTGCAGAATCGCATAGCCGGCTCCCGGCCTCTATGAACGGCAGCTGCGGTCCGCGGTAGTTAACTCCTCAGGTGCCGCGGATCGCAGCCACCGCTCATAGAGGTCGGGAGCCGGCTATGTGATTCTGCAGCCAGCTCCCGCCTCCTGTATATGAATGAATGAAAGACTCCTCTTCATTGGTGGCGCAGTGCGCCCCCCCAGAGCCCCCCAGTATTAATCATTGGTGGCGCAGTGCGCCCCCCACCCCAATGCCGGCCAATAGTAAAAACATTGGTGGCGCAGTGCGCCCCTCCCCCCCACCCAGTATTACTCATTGGTGGCAGTGGCCACAGGATCCCCTCTCCCCTGCTCCTCCGATCGGAGCCCCAGCTGTGTAAGCCTGGGGCTCCGATCGGTTACCATGGCAGCCAGGACGCTATTGAAGCCCTGGTTGCCATGATAAGCTCCATGCTGCTGTGTGCACAAAGCACAGAGCAGCAGGGACAGTGTGAGCTCCTATTCACTCTGATAGAGATCTATCAGGGGGAATAGGACAAGGGTTCTAGTCCCTAAGGGGGCTAAAAGTTAGTAAAAAAAAAAAAAATACAAAAATATTAAGTATAAATGAAAAAGATTTATAAAAAAAAAAAATACACATTAACAATAAACCAAAATACACATTAACAATAAACATATTAATTTTCAGCAGATTTGTGTATGAATTTTTTTTTTTTCTCAAAAATGAAAATTCCCAGAATATCGGTATAAATTATCGGCTATCGGCCTGAAAGTTCACAAATTATCGGTATCGGTATCGGCCCTAAAAAATCAATATCGGTCGATCCCTACTGGTCAGTAATGATTCTAGCAGCTCCTGCTAGGGGAATTCACAGACAGGCTGTGTGTGAGGCTGACTGTGATTGGTGAAAACTCTTGCTGTGTGAGAAGCTGGCTGTGATTGGTCTAGACTTCTGCCCAGCAACAACAGATTAACTCTATGCTTTCTGTTGTTTCTGCTGTGTCATTGAGCTTACCTTACATTACAAAATGAATCTTAAAGGCATATTATCTTTTCTGCTTCTGTGAACACAAAATATAACAGTTATATAACATCCAAAACATGATGCCACAGTGAATAACTCTGCTTTTGTCTTTAACACATAAACATAGGAACTGTGTTAAGGCTATTGGCAGGTCTAGCTGTATACACATATAAGCTATATTAGCAACCTAGGACAGGTCTTGGCTGGCCAGCTACACTCCCACCAAAATTACCTATAATTCTATGTTCTTAGTGGTAGGACTTGAACATGAATTTGAGGAATTTTCCATCAGGTTCTCAACTTCCAAGTGTCTTTTATCACTCTGAAGTAGAATTAACTTCTATATAGGACGTTCCAACTTGAGTGGAGTAGTGAGACGTTTTCCTTTTTTTGTCAAGTTTTGAGTCTCCTATTTGTAACAACACTCTTCTTACTAGTTTGTCTTCATCCTTTTAAACTTCTACAACTTTGGCCAATTTCTATTGGCTTCTAGGTAAATCTTCTTCTTTCACTAACACTATCACTAACTTGGACATTTCTTCTAGGTGTTTGCCATTTACTTCTTAGCATAAGATTGGCTAAGTACTCTTTCCTCCATCTATTCCAAAACTGATCTGATAGATATTGAACTCTTCGCCATCTCCTTTTAGCATATAGATTCTCTTTGGTGAACTTGCCAGGCGGTGGCTGTATGTAATCCGACTTAAGGTGAAGAAGATGTGCAGCGTACTCAAGTTAGGTTTAGAAATGTTCCTGGGTGTTGTAGTGCAATAGACACTAACCTGAGACGGCTGACTCTCTGCAAGGGCAGGTGATGATGAGAAATGTTCGTGACGCCAGTGCCAATTAAACGGTGGCACGCCGTTTGCTGATAGCAGGAATAATTGAGGAACCACGTGATGTTAAAGCAGAACTCAAACTTTAGTAGTCATCATATAGGGACATTAACGGAAACGCAGTTCCTTTGCAGACAGTTGATTTTCAATACAGTTGATGCAGGCAATATATGTATAGCAAGGTGACTTCAGAGTGTTAAACACAGGACTTGCAGTACAGGCAGCTCGCACTCTATTCCTGACTGATCCTGGAACATAGAAAATCTTCTCCAAGGTCCAATGCCCTAGCTCTGGCGTATATCCTTGGTTTTATCTCTATCAAGTACCTCCTCTGTTGTCTTGAGTACCTCTTGCTTTTCTTGACTTGCCTCTGTCTCTCTCAGCACAGACTCTGGAAACTTCTGAACTCCCAGGCTGTTTAACAGTGGTCTTCCTGCTTTTGCATATATAAGTTCAGGAGGGGAACCTTCTCCTTGGATCTGGAACCCGGTTACAGGGACTGCAATACCCTCTCCTGGTCCGCAGGCTTCAGGCCTGGACTTGTCTCTGACATAGTCTAAGCTCCAACTTCAGACTACAGGCTGCAGCTTTAGACTCCCACTTAAGACTCTAGACTGACTTTCCTTTCCCTGACTGGGCCTTATATAAACTAGGGCTCCCTAGCTCCCTCTAGTGACTAAGAGCTGGAATGACACCCCTAGCAGACCTGTACATGCAAGTTTCACAGTAACAGGGAAATACATAGCATTACATTTCATGACATTTTATAAAGATGACATATACCAACTTCCCCATAAATAAGGGGGGACGACAGCACACCAAGTGACCCTTTTGTAGTGACGGGCATTACAGTCCCCGTACACTACATACCCCACTGCTTTAAGCTGAGTATGACCTCGTACTCCATCAGGGCTCGCCCAACTGGAATCTCTACCTGAAACAGAAAAAAGAGACATGCAGGCTTACATATATGTAATTCATCTGCATTTACATTCATATCAGGTCCAATTGGCAAAGATGAAGGGTGGTGACAAGGGGCGTCGTTCTCTTCTCCTCAGGATAGTGAATGGAACTGGGGCGCTGACCTGGCACAGCGTAACATTATAACCAGGATAGTCCATGACAATGAATAAATCCATAATAGAACAGCAAAATAGATAAAACAGTATAAAAGTTCTTGGAGGCTCAAAGAACAAACATGAGTCCGTACCCAGGTTACTTTCCTATAAATCACAGAGGCTCTCGTGCGGTGGAGTCCATCTCTGGGCACATTTCCTTTTAAAAGAGCAAAAATCTCAGAGGCTCAGGTCCTTTTGAGTCTGTCTCCGGGCACGGTTCCTTAGTATCAAGTTGCACAATAAAATTGTAGAATATAAAACAAGTGCTGTAATACCCCTGATCAACCTGAAAAGGGGGTTAAGGGTAAAAGGTGCAACAAAGGAACAGGCACAACTTGGCGTGGGATAGCAAAAGCAGGCAGGAGGTCCTGGAAACAAACTTGGCTTTGTTGACCTTGTAATTTCAGTGGTTAACACCTACCACTGAGCCGTGGATAAACTGGCAGCAGCAACAAACGACCAGGAAACATAGGACTCCTGTCCTGGAAGGGTTAATAACATCATTCTTTGGTGAAATAAATCAAAGGCCTAGCAGGCTGATTCACAGGGGTATGTCATCATTACCCGGCTCTGCTGGCAAATACGACATGTAGTAGTCCTCTACAGGAGGATGGGCCCACATAACGGTGTTAGTGGGCAGCTGCAAGGTAAAGGGGCCCCTAATAGGTATTGGCCCCATGGGCCTAGGGGTAAACCCTTGGGTGGACTGTACTGGTCCCGGCATGATAATTGTGGGATGTAAGACAGTTGGTACCGCCGCCGCAAGCGGTCCGGTGGGCTCGGTGCAGCAACTCACAGGAATAACGGGTCTTCCTTGGGGCCTTGACGGAGCAACATTAGCAGACGGTGGTTTACGGGTGGTGACAGGCACCCTTACCTCGTCCTTCTTTGGCGGCGTCTGGATCCTGGCGGTCGCGATCTTGCGCAGCTCCCGCAACTTCTCCTCCAGCCGGACAATCTGTTCACCGATGCTCTCCGTGTCAGAGTCGCTGTCATCTGCTGGCGCGGACTCGGCCTCTGCAGGTTCTGGTGATGCATTGGGTCTCTGACCCCTCCGGATGTTCTCAAAGGTATTGCGAAGTCCTTTTAAGTTTTCCATATCTTGTATGGTCTTCTCCCGACGAGGCAGCTCGGGGGAAGGATAGGGGCTCACCCATTTTTCCAACACGGTTGGCTGCCAGAAGACGTTAGGCCCAAAGAAGGAGCTCCGCTCCTGGAAGGCGTGATGGGCCGGCTCTGGAGAGCGTTCCGGTTCCCGCTCGCAGCCAGAGTAGTCTTCTTCTTCTGCCTCCCAGTCCTCAGGTTCTCGCTTGGGACGGGTCACAGCAGTTGCATAAGGGCCTCTCAGGCTCTCGGCAGGGGTGAACTCCACTTCCTCTCCCTCGCGGAGGCTGTGCTGATAGGAAGGGAGGTAGTCTCTCTTGACAGATCTTCTGTTAACATATAGGTCTCTGCCAGTCAGGTAATCTTGTATGAACCCGTAGCCACGGGCTTTGTCAAAGGACACCACCAACCCCTTTCTCCTTTCCAGGCGGGGTTGGGTGTTGGTGTGTCGTTCATGGATAGTCTTGGTCAGTTCCTCATAATAGATTTTAGTCTTTGTATTCCGCTTTATAGCGGCCTCCCGGATCTCTGCCATTAGTGAGGACCACTTGAAAGAGGGCTGAAAGAAGTCTCTCCAAGAGCCATAGCAGGGCTCTGGTTCTTTCTCCCGTGGCGGGCAGGCGGGTTTCTCCGGTCCCGGAGAGTAGGCCGGTGGAGCCTCCTCTGGCTCTACACCAATATCAGTCATCTCTGGTATTTCAGGCGCGGACGTTGCAGCAAAGCTCTGTTCACTCTCCAACATGCTCGATCCTTCTCTGGAGAGCGATAGGGTCGCGTCAATTAAATCAGCCAGCTCCTCCCATTGCACTGGGAGGCCGCCCCCCCCAGGTATTCCAGTATATGGAAGGCGGAGTCCATGCTAGCCGACATGCAAATGTCCAGATAAGCAGTGGCGCCTGACCTTGAACTCCTTCCCGCTATTTCCTCAGAAAGGCGCCAATTTTTCCCGCCTTTTCGGGATGAAGATGACGCAGCAGCTATTTCAGTAGCCTCAGCGGCCATCTTTGGTAGAAGCGCCGTCTATTCACTGACAGCAAGCAGGATGATGAAAAGTCCATAAAACCACACTCCAATGTGGCGATTTTCTTCCTCTTGATAGCGCAACACTGTACAGCGCTTTTTGGAGGTTTTAGGCACACTTTGGGTAGGATTTTCAGTCCACAAAGTCCACTTTAATAAAACAGGCAATTTGTCACTTTGGTCACAGGGCAACTGTATAAGGCACAAAGTTCACGCTTCTTGCACTGGAAAGCGTGCGTATCCTGTTCGTGACGCCAAAAGAGAGGTGCAGCGTACTCAAGTTAGGTTTAGAAATGTTCCTGGGTGTTGTAGTGCAATAGACACTAACCTGAGACGGCTGACTCTCTGCAAGGGCAGGTGATGATGAGAAATGTTCGTGACGCCAGTGCCAATTAAACGGTGGCACGCCGTTTGCTGATAGCAGGAATAATTGAGGAACCACGTGATGTTAAAGCAGAACTCAAACTTTAGTAGTCATCATATAGGGACATTAACGGAAACGCAGTTCCTTTGCAGACAGTTGATTTTCAATACAGTTGATGCAGGCAATATATGTATAGCAATGTGACTTCAGAGTGTTAAACACAGGACTTGCAGTACAGGCAGCTTGCACTCTATTCCTGACTGATCCTAGAACATAGAAAATCTTCTCCAAGGTCCAATGCCCTAGCTCTGGCGTATATCCTTGGTTTTATCTCTATCAAGTACCTCCTCTGTTGTCTTGAGTACCTCTTGCTTTTCTTGACTTGCCTCTGTCTCTCTCAGCACAGACTCTGGAAACTTCTGAACTCCCAGGCTGTTTAACAGTGGTCTTCCTGCTTCTGCATATATAAGTTCAGGAGGGGAACCTTCTCCTTGGATCTGGAACCCGGTTACAGGGACTGCAATACCCTCTCCTGGTCCGCAGGCTTCAGGCCTGGACTTGTCTCTGACATAGTCTAAGCTCCAACTTCAGACTACAGGCTGCAGCTTTAGACTCCCACTTAAGACTCTAGACTGACTTTCCTTTCCCTGACTGGGCCTTATATAAACTAGGGCTCCCTAGCTCCCTCTAGTGACTAAGAGCTGGAATGACACCCCTAGCAGACCTGTACATGCAAGTTTCACAGTAACAGGGAAATACATAGCATTACATTTCATGACATTTTATAAAGATGACATATACCAACTTCCCCATAAATAAGGGGGGACGACAGCACACCAAGTGACCCTTTTGTAGTGACGGGCATTACAGTCCCTGTACACTACAGATGGTTGGGAGTTAAAGGGTCCAAACTTGTTGGATCGTTGATGGTATTAACTGTAAGTGGACGACTGTTAACAATAGACATTACTTCATAGAATAGGGTCCTAAGTGAAGCATCATCTATTTTTCCGGCGTTCTTTTTCAACACTGAACTTAACACATTTCTCACAGTTATGATTTGTCTTTCCCAAACTCCTCCTGTATGGCTTGCATGTGGAGCATTCATGTGAAAATTACACTGTTTCTCTAACAAATACTCAGTTACTTTTTCTTTATCAATCTCTTTTAGCGCTTTCTTCAATTCATTCTTTGCTGTTTCTATGAAACATCTCAAGGCGTTGATGAATGCGTCAGATAACATATCTTCTAACATTTCCAGGTGAATCGCTATGGAACTCAGACATGTAAATATTAGTCCATATCTCTTGTATTCCTTGCGGTTCTGTTTGCTGATGAATGGGCCAAAACAATCCATTCCGCTATGTAGAAATGGTGTTGATGGGTTTACACGATCAGCCGGTAAATCTGCCATTCTTTGTTCTTCTGTAGGTCTACGTGCCTTTCTGCAGACTACACATTTACTGATATACTTTGCTATAACTTTGCTTCCTTTTACAATCCAGTAACCACCTTCTCTCAAACAGCTTTGGGTAAAGCTTCTTCCTTGATGCAAGGATATGTTGTGGTAGTGATTAATAATCAATCTTGTGAAGGTCGAATTTTTGGGTAGAATTGCTGGATGCTTCACTCTGCTAGGTAACAATGCATTTTCCAGTCTCCCTCCCACCTTCAGTATACCATCCTGCAGAACAAGATTAAGCTTGTACAATGGGTGGTTGTTTAAAAGCTTTTTAGGTTCTTGACTAAGTCTCTTCAACTCTTCACTGTAGAAACTCTGTTGAATGAGTCTTATGACTGTTTCTTCAGCTTTCATTCTTCCTTCTACATTTAACAATTCCTTCTTTCTGATTCCCTTTGCCAAATGTTGAATTCGAGCTACTACGTTTATGACTGTATTCCATTTTGAATATCTGGCTAGTCTTTCAAGTATGTCATCTTGACAGCAGTGCTCAATGTTTGTATAACTTTTACTTCTGGATCACCCATAGACAATTCTGTGTAACCTTTACTGGGAGTGATTTCCTTTTCCCAAAGGAACTCTGGACCGGTGAACCAGTTAGAATTTTCCAATTCTGTTACATTCAGGCCTCTTGAAGCATGATCTGCTGGGTTATGCTTTGTGTCAATGTGATGCCAATGTTCTGGATTTGTTATTTTTCAAAATTTTCTCAACTCTGTTGGCGACAAAGATATGGAATCTTTGAGCTTCGTTGTTTATGTATCCTAGGACAACTTGTTTGTCTGTCCAAAATTATTCTTCATCTATTTTCAATTCCAATTCTTCTCTCAGAAAGTTGCTTACTGATGCTGAAACAACGGCTGCTGTCAGTTCAAGTCTTGGTATTGTCTGAAATTGGTAGGAGCAACTCTGGCCTTCCCCATAACCAGGGCACAGTGTATCTTTTTTTCTCCTATTACTCTGATGTAGGAGCACTGACCATAACCATAACTACTGGCATCTGAAAAATGATGAAGTTCTATTTTCTTGTATTTTCCGAAATCCTGAGGTACAAAACATCTGGGTATCCGAACTTCTCTCAAGTTTTGCAAGTCTCTTATACAACTCTCCCACCTTGGCCTCAAATTTTCATGTATGGGCTCATCCCATCCAAACTTTTGCTCTGAGGATTACTGGGGCCAAGAATCCCAATGGATCAAATATAGAAGCCACTGCGGAAAGAATGGTTTGTCTAGTTGCAACTTTCTCTTCAATAGATACTTCAAAGAAGAACTTGTCGTTCTCTACATTCCATCCCAATCCAAACACGTTCTGAACTGGAAGATGAGCATAATTGAGATCTGCATTCTTGATTGTTGCTGCACATTCAGAGTCACTGATGGATTCCAGTACCTCTCTGTTGTTTGAGATGAATTTGTGAAGGCGCAGGTTTCCTCTTGCGCATAACTCTTGGCTTTCTTTCACTAGTTTTATTGCAGATTCTGTAGACTCTAGACTTATGAGACCATCATCTACATAAAAGTTTTTCTTCAGAAAATTTGCTGCTGATGGGCAATCCTTTTCATTCTGATTAGCCAGGTACTTCATACCATAATTGGCGCAACCTGGAGATGTTGCTGCTCCAAATAAGTGTACTTTCATTCTGTATTCTGCTCGCTCTGTATCTGTATCTCCGTCCTCCCACCATAGAAACCTCAGGCAGGAAGTCTCTATCTTCATTTTTCACATGAAACTGGTGGAACATCTTTTCAACGTCACACATGACCGCTACGGGATACTTTCTGAATCTACAGAGTACTCCAGGCAGAGTGTTTGTAAGATCTGGTCCTTTTAGTAGATGATCGTTCAATGCAACACCATTGTACTTTGCCGAGCAATCAAATACTACTCTAATCTGGTTTCTTTGAGTGGTAAACACCTTGATGTGGGATGTACCACACTTCTCGTTCTTTAGGTCGGTTATTAACTTTCTCTGCATGTCTTTCTTCGAGGATGCCTTCCATGAATTTCAAATAATCCTGCTTGAATTTGGGATCTCTTCTTCAAACATTTCAATCTTGCTAGGGCAATATTTCTGTCATTTGGCAGACAAGGTCATTCTCTAAAAGGTAAGGGCATTTCAAGATGACCTTGTTGATTCTGCTGAATATTTTATTCTAGAGTGTGTACGCACGTTATGTCTTCTTTTGATACACTCTTTTCTTTAGAACTTATATCTGCAAAGTTGGATTCAAGGATCTTGATTACTTTTGCTGGACTTACAGTTGGTAACTCTTGGACAGATATTCGATGACACAATCCTGTCACCTGTCTTGAGTTTGCGATCTGTTGTTTTCCTCCAACAACATCCGTTTGAACAGCATAGGGTTCACCCTTTCCTCCTGTGATTACCTTTCGTGGTAGGACTGTTCTCTGTGGTCTTGTTGGGACAATAGTTGTAGCACTCTCCTGAGCATTGCTGTGACATCTAGGAATAGAATCATCCGGTTCTATTTTCTCACTTAGTTCTGAATTAGGTGAGTCATTTTCTTTATCTTTTCTGGAGGAGGTAGAGGGTAAATTTACACACCTTTTTCCTGACACTGGACTAGGCCTCTCTTTGTTTTTCTGAGCAGGGATGGAAGGATAATAACTTATTCTCTCACTAAATGCTGGAGATTACCTTCCATTCTCATGGATGTGAGTAGAAAAGTAGGAGTCTGCTTCTTCACTTAGAACAGATTTGAACCTATGACTACTCTGATTCATATCCTCTTTGTGTACTTTGAGTCTGGCTTCTATGATCTTAACTTCTTTTTGCCTTTCCAGACTTTTCATCTGTTGGTGCTGTGCCTCGATTTCAGCTTCTATTTTATGGTGCTGTGCCTACTTTTCAGCTTCCATCTGATGGCGTTGTGCATCCATTTCAGCTTCTATCTGATGGCATTGTGGATCCTTTTCAGCTTCCTTTTCAGCGATCAGTTGGCACAAGTTGTTCAGCTAATTCCTTTCTTTTGGCTAAAGTGATTGAGGACTCTGATATGTGGGTGGCACTTCTGCTAGCGAAGGAAGTCACACTTGAGATTGTGGTTCCCCCTAAGGATCTAGCATAGTCTCTCATAAAAAGCTCAATCATTCTACTTATTGCTTTAACCTGATCATAATTAGCTGCAGATGAAAGTTCTCTCATGAGCTTTACTAAATCTTTAGTTACTGCAGTACATGTGTCCATGTTCCTTACAATGTCCTGGGAAGTTGTCGTAAGCGACCTCAGGTTGACATATGCTGCCATAAGCTCTGATTCAGATTCTTCTCCCGTCTCTACCATATCACTCAAGTTCCTTCTTATACTTTTTTGTTTTAACATTCCACAAATGCCTTTAATATATAATTTCCACTTCTCATACATTCTGGTGAACATTTTTCCTTTTAATGCTGCTTCTTGCTCCAAATTTTCCAGTATCTTTGGGGTCGGTTTTCTGGCGCGTGATGAACGTCTTAGTTCATCTGCTTGGGCTATATTTGTTTGAGGCAAGACTAATGCTATATCAGACTCTTCTACCTCAGACAGGTTCCCTTGCTCTTCAACTTCTACTCTATCTATCTTTGCATCCTCTAACAGTGGCATGGTAATACTAGGTTCAGAAATTTTACTTGAAATGCAATACTGACAATCAATACGAATAGGAGGGTTGGCGCTCTTTCTCTGACTATCTTGCCTTTGCCGTTCTGCCACTTTAAGAATTGACTGCAGTTTGACTAATGCACACGTTCTATGGTCTTTATGGTAGCTCCGCTGAGGTGCCTTTGCTTGCTCACTCAGGGATCAGTTGCTGCGCAGCAGTATATGCTGCCGCTCCGCTGCTCTAATGTGCTCTTTACTGTGCAAGTTGAGGAGCGCTATCACTTCGCCCTCTGAGGGCAATAGTTCCACTGTGGCAGGTGCAGCACTATGAAGTGCCTTTTGCGCTATGGCATTAGAAGAATTTTGATATCTCTGACTTTTAGTCTAACCAGACTGTCTATTACTCTGTAATTAATATATAAATCACAGAAAAAAAATGCACCAAACGGATATGCCACTGACTATACTAGCTAGTCATACAAGCAGATATTAAAAGCTGAGACTTTTGCCAATATATTCCTGACAGGAACACATCGGAGCCCCTCATGCACCACATCACGGTCTCTCAGCATGGCAAGGGGTCCTACCACTACGCTAACTATGGTGTGAACACGGTCTGAAGGTGATGAAATCCAGCTCACAGCCAAGCTTCCACACAGCTTGGCTGTGCTCCGTTTTGTGTAGGATGCCTTTGTGATGCATGTGGACCGCGCCGGCATCCTAAAGTTGTACAAATTTTTTGCTGGGGATGGTCGCTTGCTGCGGTCCACATGCGGTGGGACTGCTCCCCCAACACGCTACAGTGTTTGGGGTCTGAGCGGTTCCACCATATTGGCCACTATATTTCTGTGATTTTGTTCCATATGTATTGAATGTGCCTTCACCTGGCATTAAACATTCTTTTGCACCTGGTAGCCTCCATCACACGGTCTGATATGGGTGTGGCTTACAGTCTTGCTTTATTCACATTGCATTAGTTGTCCTGCTGTGCGGTTGTGTGGAAGCTTGGCTGTGAGCTGGATTTCATCACCTTCAGACCGTTTTCACAACATAGTTAGCGTAGTGGTAGGACCCCTTGCCATGCTGAGAGACCGTGACGTGGTGCATGAGGGGCTCCGATGTGTTCCTGACAGGAATATATTGGCAAAAGTCTCAGCTTTTAATATCTGCTTGTATGACTAGCTAGTATAGTCAGTGGCATATCCGTTTGGTGCATTTTTTTTCTGTGATTTATATATTTATATATTTTCATCCGCACAATGCTCCGTTTTGTGTAGGATGCCTTTGTGGTGCATGTGGACCGCGCCGGCATCCTCCATTGTACTCATTTTTTGCTGGGGATGGTCGCTTGCTGCGGTCCACATGCGGTGGGACTGCTCCCCCAATGAGAAACATGCTACAGTGTTTGAGGTCTGAGCGGTTCCCCCATATTGGCCACCATATTTATGTGATTTTATTACTCTGTAATTTCTCTAGCGCTGTTCTATGGAAACAGTAGGTTTAAAGAGCAGACCAAATGCTTCAAATAACTTCTTTATTAACTTCCACTTTTCTTCATATATAACACTGCCGCCTCCGCAGCAGATAGTCCATGTACATAATATGTGTTGAAAAGATATCACAAAATGACGGTATGCATAAGATGGTGGTTCAACTGTTTAATCTTGTCATTCAACATAAAATGGTGGATATATTTCTCTCTTGAGTATCTGTACTCTCACTTATTTGCAGTTTGCAGTATGCAATTGCTTATGATCTGGTATGAGCAGTTCACAGTTTGTATGCTTGCAATTTGCAATTGTATGCAATTTGGTGGAACTGTAAGTAAACACATATATAACTGGTTCAGTGAAAGAAAATCACTGCAGATCTCACCTGCCACCTCCCATTGGAGCACGGAAAATCAGACCTGGACTCGGTCAGGTGCAAACGAACAAATACAGCAAAGTGTCCTATTTGATGTCGGATTTTATGGAAGTCGATTAAAGCATATTTTAAGAGGAGCTGGATTCCATTTGTTCTTTCATAACTGGTTCAGTATACAGTTCTAATCACAATACTAACAATATGAACTTTATATAACTAAATACCTATTTTGGCCTCTTGTTCCCATAAACCTGGACTCTGACTGGAACTGTGTGTCTGTTCAGCTCCGCTGTCTGGTCAGTAGTGATTCTAGCAGCTCCTGCTAGGGGAATTCCCAGACAGGCTGTGTGTGAGGCTGGCTGTGATTGGTGAAAACTCTTGCTGTGTGAGAAGCTGGCTGTGATTGGTCTAGACTTCTGCCCAGCAACAACAGATTAACTCTATGCTTTCTGTTGTTTCTGCTGTGTCATTGAGCTTACCTTACATTACAAAATTAATTTTAAAGGCATACTATCTTTTCTGCTTCTGTGAACACAAAATATAACAGTTATATGACATCCACAACATGATGTCACAGTAAATAACTCTGCTTTTGTCTTTAATGCATAAACATAGGAACTGTATTAAGGCTATTGGCAGGTCTAGCTGTATGCCCATATAAGCTATTTTAGCAACCTAGGACAGGTCTTAGCTGGCCAGCTACACTGACAGATCAGAGGAAGGGCAAAATAATCAGCGACGTCAACATGGACTTACTGCTGACACCCTCTCTACTCCGTCGGGGGGCTCTTCTTGTGTAAGCTTTTAATAGAACAGGTTCTGTAAAAGGAGTGCACTTGTTCTTAGTGCTAATATCGACCTAAAAGGCTGAGTTCATACTAGTTTTGGCCCCATGACTGCACAAAAAAGTGAAGTGTGCGCCTGTCAACTGCATGTCATACTGACTCACAGTATTATTTCACTACCACAGCAGACTCCCTATGCGTGTTACTGCAAGGCACAGTGTTCTACACTACTATAAAGGCTCTCTGCAGCCAGGAAATAGCCGTTTTTTTACGCAATTCGCCCCAAATAAAAAAATAAATAAATTGGCGAACCGGCCAAATCAAATTTTTTAAAACTTCGCTCATCTCTAGTTATTACCAAAAGGGAAAACAGTTAATAGACGCCCTACTAATACGGGCAGAGACCTAGTGGTAGCCATTGCTATATCAGTTTATGTATACAGTAATAATAAATAGTCTCATGCAGCACTCTAACTTTTCCTGGGTACCCTCAGAGCATACCCTAAGCACAAGCCGAGGGCGGTTTGGTTTTAAGTAAGGGGGTATTTAACACCCCAGATTGTTGTTACCACTCCTGCACCCAGCTACTATCTCTAATAGGCTAACCTGAATATCATCTGTGTATTTCTGTCCTGGTCCTACATGGTGCAATGATAATATCTTTATGAAACTGTTTTATTACATGCCTGGTTCACCAGCAGGTGGCAGCGCGAAGGGCAGAGCTATAGTTAGAGAGAATGGAACTTACTATTACATTCTCCTCCCTTTGGGCAGAAGTGTACAAGTCCTGCTTCCTGCTGGAATGGTGGAGCAGAAGTTTCCAGTTAGATTTAGTCTAGTTCAAAGCTAGGTAAGAGGAGTGTGAGCAGGGCCACCCCCAGGCATGCCTACGCCAGCCGGAGCACCATAAGCTCTTCTGGCTATGAAGAAAGATGTCTGCAAGCAATAGGAGCCAGAGGAATAGTTCTTTGGCCACCATAAGAGAAATCACCAAGAGGAAGAGTTCTTCGGCTGAAAATAAGTTTTACTGAGGACAGTCCTAAAGTACAGAAACCAGGCTTAAGCAGTGTCATGAGGGGAATAACAGTTGAAGGCACCCCAGCCAATATACCAGGACAATCCTAAAGTACAGAAACCAGACTAAAGTGCAGCCTAAAGAAAGAAAGCAAAGTATTTAGTCAAGCTTGTCAATACAGCAGATAAAGGGAGCAAACAGAGTGTCACGATCATATTGGTGTTTGACCGTGACGCGGTTGCCGCGCAGACTCATTGCTTGTGTCAACGTGTAGTTTGTGGTTTGCACGTGCACTTCCCCTTTAAGTTGTGTCTCCCTGCTGTGTGGTGTGCGTGGGGTTAATAACCTGACTTGGTTAGATCAGGGTGTGGTCTCTTCTAGCTATTTAGCCTTTGCTTGTAGCTTGGAGGTGAGTTGTGATCTAACCTTGCTTTGGGCTGGAAGCTATGCTCCATTCTGTGGCTATTCCATCTCCCCAGTCATTGAGGGCCACCTTGTTGGACATCGAGGTCTCTTAGCAATGTCATTCCTTTGTCTCCCTTATATCCTCTATGTAGCCAACCTTACTTGTATGTTTGGTGTGGGTTTATGTTCAGGGTTTGCTGTATGTCTTGTTTGTTGTTACATGTCTAGGATGTTGTTGGTGTTTGTCCCTGCATGTGTGCAAGACGATTGCCTGTGTGTGTTGTCCCTCTGGAAGGGGGTTGGTTTCCCGGAGGGGTGAACCATTTTCCCCCTCCGGAAGGGGGTTGGTTTCCCGGAGGGGTGAACCATTGTCCTACGATGTGCAGTTACTGGAGTCCTGGTTCCTGTGTGTCAGTACGGACTGCATCCGGAAGGTGTTTGGATGGCAGCGCGTCTGTTTGGGTTCCAGGTTACTGTGTTCTTCTTTGGTGTCTTCCAGCAGCTGCAGCAGGTAAGTGACCAGATTTACTGTTGTTCTTGGTTCTGTTGTCTCTGGCCACTGGTTACTTACATGTCATTTCCTTGGTGTGTTGTCCTTTTTTGCTAGGCCTGTGGGGGACTCTGGTTCATCCGTGTCGTGGATGAACCAGTTGGTCTCTTGTCCCTTTCTCCTTACCTCAGGGTAATTGAGGTATTTCAGGGGTCTAAAGTTCCGGCGTATGGGCCCTCCTACCATCAGGGTCGGCTCATACAGATAGGAGATTAGGGCCAGATTTAGGGATGCTTTAGGAGGTGAACTGCTCCCTGATCCCAGCATCTAGGCTTAGTTGCTACCTTATATCTATGACATCGTACGGTGGGGGGTTTTCCCCACTCCCCATCGTGACACAGAGTTATTGAAGAAGCCTGCCATTTTATGCTAACACCTGCTGGGACAAGATAAAGCTTGAAGATTGTTTTGGATGAATGTTTACTCAAGTAAAGCTGCTGTTCAACTACATACAAGGTCTGGACTCAATCTTTCTTTTATCCCTCAATTATCTTCCCCTTTTTATTGCTTCACAGCCAAAGCCCAGGGTCCAGCAGGACCAAGGTGGGAGCACTGGGACACACAATTAGAGACATTTAGACTGCACTATTTCACCACTCTGCATTTCCTACTTCACCTGGGAGGCAATAGGGCATTGGGGGGTGGCGCTCGTTGCACCAACTCCCTCCGATCTCCCGCATACACATCAGCTCAGCAAATTTGCCTGTGTATTTAATGGAGGGAGAGGCAGTGTGTATTTCTGCCGTAGTCTTATCTCCTGGGGGAACAAAAGGATCAGGTGAAAATATAAACTTTGCCAGATCCTTTTCTCCCCCATATTAAACTGTTGGCTGAACCCACCAAGAACAGCAGGTTATGGCAACAATACACTAATGTGTATGGGGGCCCAAAAAAAAAAAAATATTTAAAAATGGTGGATGTTTTCTTTAACTCTCTAATTGGGCCAAAGACAACAATGAGTACTTAACTGAAAGAAAATAATTATATAGATTACACAGGGGCAACGTGGGGTATATACGCTAGTAACTTTATAAAGATTACTACAAAATAGTGCAGAGGAATGGTCCTTGAAGCCAGTTATTGCTGGTAGAACGTTAATGTGCCTTGAGGGTCATGAATTGCCCAATTATTAGCAGCTATTGGCCTCACTATGGGTTTTCAAACCTTTACCATACAGACTGTGTCATTGTTCTAGATTTTAGCCACACCAAATATGGCCACTGATTAGTATTCACAACAATATTTTTCCTTTACAAGCAGACTTTTGTTTGTCTGGCCAAAGAAATCAGAGATTTGGAAGAGAAAAAGTTTACTCTGGAACCTGGGAAGAAGCTTATAAAATATGCTTTTATTTCCAACATATCTGGAAAGGCAAATTTATAATGGTAGTGGAGTATTTTGCTCACTCTGTGTGTTTGTTTGCATTACTTTCATGGTTATACATGGATTCTCTGAAAAGCCTTTTTGATATCCACATGCTTGATAAGAGCATAGCTGAGTATTTCGCAGAGCTGGTGCATTGCTTCTAATCTGCACTCCCTGACAGCTCATTATTCTCCTCTCGAGGCATGCTTCACTAGCTTGTCTTCTGGGTGCTTTAGAAAAGCTAAATGAACCTTGTGAAATATATATATATTGCAGGAACCAATCTCCACATTTATGGGATATGGGGATTAAGTTAAAGTTCTGATCCCTGGCCATTTCTTTTAGATTTAAAGCTTCAATTTTAACAAATGTTTCATGTTTTTACATTAATCATGTTGTGTAGTTACAAGTTAACAGGCATTAAAAATACAAAGAATAGTTAAACTGGATGCCAAAACAGATCCAGAGGCATACACAGATCTTATTGGGTTACTTAAAAACTTAGTATGCCCCACCGCACTGTGAGTTTTATGACTGGATAACAGTTTTAATGAAAAAAATATATACAGTACAGACCAAAAGTTTGGACACACCTTCTGATTTAAAGAGTTTTCTTTATTTTCATGACTATGAAGGCATCAAAACTATGAATTAACACGTGTGGAATTATATAGATAACAAACAAGTGTGAAACAACTGAAAATATGTCATATTCTAGGTTCTTCAAAGTAGCCACCTTTTGCTTTGATTACTGCTTTGCACACTCTTGGCATTCTCTTGATGAGCTTCAAGAGGTATTCCCCTGAAATGGTCTTCCAACAGTCTTGAAGGAGTTCCCAGAGATGCTTAGCACTTGTTGGCCCTTTTGCCTTCACTCTGCGGTCCAGCTCACCTCAAACCATCTCGATTGGGTTCAGGTCCGGTGACTGTGGAGGCCAGGTCATCTGGCGCAGCACCCCATCACTCTCCTTCATGGTCAAATAAGCCCTTACTTTCAAAGTTTTCCCAATTTTTCGGCTGACTGACTGACCTTCATTTCTTAAAGTAATGATGGCCACTCGTTTTTCTTTACTTAGCTGCTTTTTTCTTGCCATAATACAAATTCTAACAGTCTATTCAGTAGGACTATCAGCTGTGTATCCACCTGACTTCTCCTCAACGCCACTGATGGTCCCAACCCCATTTATAAGGCAAGAAATCCCACTTATTAAACCTGACAGGGCACACCTGTGAAGTGAAAACCATTTCAGGGGACTACCTCTTGAAGCTCATCAAGAGAATGCCAAGAGTGTGCAAAGCAGTAATCAAAGCAAAAAGTGCCTACTTTGAAGAACCTAGAATATGACATATTTTCAGTTGTTTCACATTTGTTTGTTATGTATATAATTCCACATGTGTTAATTCATAGTTTTGATGCCTTCATAGTCATGAAAATAAAGAAAACTCTTTGAATGAGAAGGTGTGTCCAAACTTTTGGTCTGTACTGTATATTCCCACTGCCTTATCCACTTTACCCAACTTCTTTGTCGGAAAAGTTGGAACAAGCGCTTCATAAATATGACACTGAACACCATATTTCTCATTGTATTTACATCAAACAGCTGGCATAAATATGCTGATATATCTCATACTGATCTATCGCCCTGCATATTACTTCATATGATATATATATATGAAAGCTGTCTGTCTGTAGCTACCACTAGGGGGAGCTCAATGCGTAGGAATTTATTCAGTTACCATTGAAATGAATGGAAGTTGCAAAAAACCTTTGCATTAAGCTGCCACTAGTGGCTTCCTGAAATTGACATGGATCTATGAGTTTAAAACTTGAAACCAAACTTCAGTTTCAAGCTTAAAACTGGTTTTCCACTTTAAAAATCAACTACTGAAGTTATTAGACAAAGTCACACGCGACTTTGCTAATGACTAACTTCGGCTCATCGGAGCCCATATATTCTAATACTGTACGGGGACGAATATCCATACAGTATTAGGCCTCATGCACACGACAGTATTTTTTCACGGTCTGCAAAACGGGGTTCCGTTGGTCCGTGATCCGTGACCGTTTTTTCGTCCGTGGGTCTTCCTTGATTTTTGGAGGATCCACGGACATGAAAAGTGAAAAAAAAAAATAAGTCAAGTTTGCATTGAAAATGATAGGGAAAACGGACACGGATGACAATCTTGTGTGCATCCGTGACTTTTCACGGCCCCATTGACTTGAATGGGTCCGCGAACCGTTGACCGTGAAAAAAATAGGACAGGTCATATTTTTTTCACGGCCAGGAAACACGGATCACGGATGCGGCTGCCAAACGGTGCATTTTCCGATTTTTCCACTGACCCATTGAAAGTCAATGGAGCCGCGAAAAAAAAACTGAAAACGGAACCACGGACGCGGATGCACACAACGGTCGTGTGCATGAGGCCTTAATCTGAATTTTTGAATGAAGCGACTTTGGATGTAACATCCGAAGCTTGCTTCGTTCATCACTAGTTAGACAGACACAAAAGCAAACCTTCGCTAGGACTAGCAAACACTAGAATACATAAAGCAAAGGGGAGGAACAAGGTGCCCAGAATAAATAGTAGGGTTGATCAGCACCTTAGTCAGCAGCTCAACTGAAAACAAGAGGGAAGGTTAACCTTTGCAGTACCACAGAGACGTTTCACTGAATACTACAGTAGCTCCAATACACACAGGGTGAGTGGAGCAATGACTGGCTTCCCAGTATAGTAGAGCAGCAGCAGACATGGGTTGCCAGTGTAACAACATTCTGCCAGTACTCAGCACCTGGACATTGTGCTCTATCCCTCTGTCCTTCTGCTCAGAGGCTATGATGAATATTATTGTCCGCGGCATCTGAGGGGCTAAACTGCTGGGATCAGAGTCTGTCTTAAAAAATTGGCTTAAAAAATTGGGCTTGTTCAGCTTCAAAAAGTAATGCCTTAGAGGTGATTTCATTTGCATGTAAGAATGCAGGTGTGGTCAGTACAAATGTATTGAACAGGATTTATGAAATACTTTACAAAGCACCAGGGGAAATTCATTACTTGTAGAGAAAAGGCGATTTAAACATCAGTACAGGAAAGGATTCTTTACAGTTTAGGCTACTTTCACACTAGCGTTTTGGCTTTCCGTTTGTGAGATCCGTTCAGGGCTCTCACAAGCGGTCCAAAACGGATCAGTTTTGCCCTAATGCATTCTGAATGGAAAAAGATCTGCTCAGAATGCATCAGTTTGCCTCCGTTCCGTCTCCATTCCGCTCTGGAGGCGGATACCAAAACACTGCCTGCAGCGTTTTGCTGTCCGCCTGAAGAAGCGGAGCCAATGGGGACGGATCCGTTTTCTCTGACAAAATAGAAAACGGATCCGTCCCCCATTGACTTTGAATGGAGTTCAAGCCGTCATGGCTATAGAAGACATAATACAACAGGATCCGTTCATGACGGATGCAGATGGTTGTATTATTTTAACGGAAGCGTTTTGCAGATCCATGACAGATCCTCAAAAAACGCTGGTGTGAACGTAGCCTAACAGTAGACACACTATGGAATGCCCTACCCTAAGGCCTCATGCACACGACCGTTGTGTGCATCCGCGGCCGTTGTTCCGTTTTCCGTTTTTTTTCGCGGACCCTTTGACTTTCAATGGGTCCGTGGAAAAATCGGAAAATGCACCGTTTGGCTTCCGCGTCCGTGATCCGTTTTTCCAGTCCGTGAAAAAAATATGACCTGTCCTATTTTTTGCACTGACAACGGTTCACGGACCCATTCAAGTCAATGGGTCCGTGAAAAATCACGGATGCACACAAGATAGTCATCCGCGTCCGTGATCCGTGTCCGTGATCCGTGTCCGTTTTTCCTATCATTTTCAATGCAAACTTGATTTAGTTTTTTTTTTCAATTTTCATGTCCGTGGATCCTCCAAAAATCAAGGAAGACCCACGGAAGAAAAAACGGTCACAGATCACGGAACAACGGAAATCCGTTTTGCGGACCGCAAAAAAAAACGGTCGTGTGCATGAGGCCTAAGAGGTAGTTATGGCAGATACTATGCCAGCATTTGAAAAGGGCTAGATGCTTATCTACAAACAGCATTGAGGGTTATAATTAATGCAACAATTAGGGCACAATTACATGACCGCGTGGTTTTTTGCAGTCCGCAAATTGCGGATCCGCATAAAAGAGATGCAAACCCATTCATACGGTCGTGTCAATGAGCCCTTAGGGCTCATGCACATCACCGTATGTATTTTGCGGTCTGTGTGCATTCCGTATTTTGCGGAATGGAAAACAGCTGGCCCCTAATAGAACAGTCCTATCCTTGTCCGTATGCGGACAATAATAGGACATGTTCTATTTTTTTTGCGGAACGGAAATACGGATTTACGAAAATGGAATGCACATGGAGTAACTTTGGAAAAACGGAACGGACACGGAAAGAAAATACGTTCGTGTGCATGAGCCCTTTAATCTCACATAATTGGTCTGGAAAAGGTTGAACTTGATGGACCTGTGTGTAACTACAGTATGTAACCTTATTGATAAGTGATCCTTCTATTTGTGAATAGGCTCCATTCAACATATTGCTGGTAGAGTAGATTTTCAGATATTCATTCGTCTCCACAAATATTCTGATTTCATGAACTTGAAACAGAACCAAAGCATTTGTCAGAAATCATTTTCAGCCAAACACATTGAATTTTCTGAATGAAACCTTTCTTCTGGTCTACAGCTCCCATTGCTTGTTATTCAGACCACACAGGAAAGAGAGCAAATTATAAAAATGACCAAGAATCAATAACTCATCTCTGTACTGTGGAGTGGCTCCCATGCAGTATATAAAACTGTGCACACATAAAAATGTAGCAGATGTCATGGACTTAGATAGAAAACCCTTATTAGAGTATTAGTAGAAAATATTGGCTTCAGCTGTCCTTGTACAGTCTGTTGCTGACACGCCATTATGGTAGCTGTTAAATACGTCCATCTGTGTTTACACTGTGAGCATTTCCCCATGCAAAGTTTCAGTACATTTCAGTTTAAAATTTCATGTTATTCTGAAGCCGCACACACCCACACAAGTACAAATCCCCAACAAATACATTTTTCCATAATGTGACTGAAACAAAAAAAATGTCTTGTTAAGTAGAAAATTGTGCTTAGTATGTATAATGGAAGCAATTTTTCATTGTACATGCTGGTATGGAAAGTCTGCTTCTGTAAAGAAGGACCCCATTCTGAAGATGTTATATGGGAACAGCTAGCCACCCCAGTATGGAAGACTCACTGGTTTCTGCAATGTTCTCGACACCAACACTTTAACCATTTTTGGCTATGAAGGATGGAGGTAAGTAACCTGTTCAAATGAATTGAATCAATTTATGGCCATGGCAATCACTGATAAACAATAGATGTCTATACAGATTTAACATCTATGGCCAAGGAGGACTACTGGTTTCTATACATTACCTGGACAAACACTTCAATAGGTACCATGCAGGGTCAACATGACCCAGCAGAATGCCACAGGGTCTTCTGTGGTGTCACAAAATCACTTGCCACTAAGGTCTTTTTCTTATTCATGGCATTTTCTGTGTGACAAAGATATCCCAGACCTTGAGTGACACATGGTCACTCATTAATTTTAATAAGCACCATGTAATACTATAATTCCTGGCAATATCAACTATTTTGAAGGCGTGTTCCAAGAGTCATAGGTCACTTTTCTTCACTGATGGAGTTGTCTTGTTTGAGGCAACCCCTTTAAGCAAAAGTTCACAGTAAAAGATTCAGGGCTGTAGCTAGAGTTGCGTTCCCCAAGGCAAAAGTTAATTTTCTTACCTTAGCCATATATCTAAATAACTTCAAGCAATTCAGCACCTTGGAGAAATGGGGCCTTGTAGTTCCCACCTTTAGGTGCTCTCCAGTCTTCTGGAACAATAAGAAAATTACCACTAAATATAAGATTCTAGTTGTAAAAATATTCTGTCTAGTTGTCTCATAGTTACAAATAACTCAAGAAACGCAGAGTGCCAATCTGCATAACTAATATTAAGGTCTCCCCGAGGTTGTTACCCAGTTGTTCCTGAATGTAAATCTGTCCTATGACAAACCATATGAGTCCCTCTTTGACCATCCAAAAGTTGAGAGATGTGAACACCAGTATTATAAATAGCATATGGTTGGTTGGGGGTTTCTTACGGATACCATATTAAGGCTTAGGAACTTCACAATATACCTCTGCCTGAACTTTTCCCTGTGAACCAACTCTACAGTATAAGCCAGGGTGCCTCTTGCTCTGGTAAACTGGGTCCTTTTTTGGGTAGAACATTTGAGATGAAACATTCAAAATCATCCAAAATGGTATCCCAATAAAGACAAAAATGTAGACCAGGAGTCTGCTGCATTTTAAGTACAGATTGTGATTTTATGGGCTACTAGTAGGAGAGACGGTCAGTTGGGTGAAGTATCGCTATGTAGTGGCTCTAGGATGTAAAATTGCTGAAAAGATGAAAAGCAAACTCCAAGTAAATAAAGCTGCTGCTGAGCTTTGCAGTCACGGTAAATATCCAATTCTGTGGTTTGCTAAGTCATCTGGAAATTCCCCTGACTTTTCATATCTGTTGATCAGAATGTTAAATGCTATGGATAATGAAGCAGAGAACAGTAGTTATGGGTATTTCTTGTATTATGCATTATGTTACACGGACCATAAAACAAATGTCCACAAGTCTAGTGCCAGTAATAATAATAATAGGCAATAATCACATACAGCTACTTACTGAACAACTCTTTTTTTTTCTCAAAATTGCAAACCACAGTAAACGGGAAGTGTGTATGTACAGTAACTTTTCTGTTTATCCTACCATTAATGTACTTGTAAAATCCATTTTTAGATTTATACACTTTATACTGTATTTTATATTTAATTTTAACTATAAATGGGTTGTGCGGCATCCTCTTCGTTCACTGTTATGAGATCTCACAAACGTGGGCACTCATCAGCGAATGGATAGGAAGCGGAGCCAGTGAAGCAATTTTCAGAAGACCCACAATTGTAAATGGAGGGTGGTCGCTCATAAGCAGCTTGCTCTTCCTTCAAATTGGGGCCCCCTTTCTGGTATTTATCGCATATTCCACCGATATGCAATAGATGTCCCTGATGGAAATACTCCTTCAAAGTGCACCTGTCAGGTAATTTCTGCTCCCCTATCAGGATAAGATGGAGAAAAGGTTAGTAATAAGGATTCTCTATGTCTCTCCTAGGAGTCCTACCAGGATTTATTCAGCTTTTTACTCAGAAATCGAATCATATTAAGTTATATATCACTCCTCTCTGGATCTCTCTCTTTATCATATTGTGTTTCAGATACCAACCACCATACCTGACAACTATTGAAGTCTTAAATCTAGTGTGAGGAACTGGACGCATCTCCTGGCATCCAATCTCCAAAACAATGAGAAGAAAGGTGGAGGCTGGTACAGAAAAACATTGATGGAACATGGCTGTAATGATAGAGGTACATTAGACATGGTTCATTTTTGTAAATGCTCTTTAACAGCTTTTATTGTAGGTTGGACCATGGGGGGGAAGGGTGCAGGAATAAAAAAATAGGATATTTATTTCTTAGACAGCACAACATTTGATTGAGGCTTGACACCTAAACCTGGTTGGTACAGTCAACAAAATGTTTAATGGGCATCTGTAAGTAAGCCCTCCCCCTAGGGCAGGAAATACAAGAAAATTAACTGTGTGGTATTCATGGTATTTCCCCCTGATTACCTACTGTTCAGTAATTACCCACACTTTTATATATCACCCATATATGCCCATAAATATATAAGGACCCTTTCTATAAGCACAACCAAACTTGAGATAAAATGAAAGTTCTGGTTCAATTAATGCAAATATTATAGCTTTATTGTTACATTGTACTATGTAACAATAAAGCTATGATATTTTTATTAATTGGACCAGAACTTTCATTTTTTATCGTTCTCGGGTGACCCACACTTTTGCCTAATAAATTAACAGCTACTGTGCCAAGGAATAAAACATTAAGACATGTTTTGAACAATAATTCTCAGTTCACATTTGTGGGGTTCGGAGTGTGTTCCCGTGTTTTTTCCTACACTCAAGGGACAGAAAAGACTACAGCTTATTTTCTCCTTTTAATTGTTTAACTGTTTTGCTTGTTTTGTATGTAATTTTATATCTCTGTTTTGTATTTTCTGTAAGCACGTCCCATTTCTGTAAAAGCTTGCTCCTTGTATGCACTAAAATAAACCATAGCCTTTCATACATTGTTTTACAATTTGGCTGCTGCCCATTTTTTTTTCTAAGTGGTGGCCTTGTACACAGGGCCGGCCTTTGGGGTGTGCAAGCTGTGCGGCTGCACAGAGCGCCATGGCAACAGGGGCGCCCGGCGGCCGACACAGCTTGCAGTCGGTCTCTTACAGCAGGCCGGCCCGAGATTGTGTGAGGTGAGCCTGGCGATCTGAGCCGCTGCAGCTGCCAGGTCAGGTTCCGGAGTGTGGAGGAGGAGCTTAGGGGCACAGGCGCAGCATCAAAGTGCTGCGCCTTCACAGAGAGCCGCGGAAGGATCCGCTCAATGTGTGAGGGCAGCGGCCGGTGCTCTGCAGACAGAGAGGGAGCAGAAGACTTTAAATAGTGAGTACCTGTTCTTCTTCTTATTATTATTATTCTTTTACCAAATATCTTTCATTAAATGGGGGCAGGGTCTAATTAAGGGGGGCAGGGGACTGGATAAGGGTGACAGACACTAGGTATGATTAAGGGGACAGGGGAATGGATAAGGGTGACACTGGGTATGATTAAGAGGCAGGGGACTGGCTTTGGTTGACACTGGGTATGATTAAGGGGGGCGGGGTACTGGGTAAAGGTCACAGGGTATGATTAAGGGGGGCAGGAGACTGGCTATGGGTGACAAGGCCCTTAATCATACCCAGTCTCCTGCCCCCCTTAATCATACCCTGTCACCTTTGCCCAGTCCCCTGCCCCCCTTTAATCATATCCAGTGTCACACTTACCCAGGCCCCTGCCCCCCTTAATCATACCCAGTGTCACCCAGAGCCAGTCCCCTGCCCCCCTTAATCATACCCTGTCACTTTTACCCAGTCCCCTGCCCTTCTTAATCATAACCAGTGTCACCCTTACCCAGTCCCGTGCCCCCTCAATTAGACCCTGTCCCCCTTAATCATACCCAGTGTCACCCATAGCCAGTCCCCTGCCCCCCTTAATCATACCCAGTGTCAACCAAAGCCAGTCCCCTGCCCCTTAATCATACCCAGTGTCACCCTTATCCAGTCCCCTACCCCCTTAATCATACCCAGTGTCTGTCACCCTTAATTTAAGGGGGGCAGGGTCTAATTGAGGGGGCAGGGGACTGGGTAAGGGTGACACTGGTTATGATTAAGGAGGGCAGGGGACTGGCTCTGGGTGACACTGGGTATGATTAAGGGGGGCAGGGGACTGGGTAAAAGTGACAGGGTATGATTAAGGGGGACAGGAGACTGGCTATGGGTGACACTGGGCATGATTGTACTTGTTTGCACTTGCACATAAATTATCTGTAATAAAAAAAAACTGTTTGTTACAAAGATTGTTTTTTCTCTTTGTGTATGTTTAGGTGAACCGGCAGGGGGAGGTCACAAGATTAGCTCGCCTGAACACCTAAGGCCAGCCCTGCTTGTACATTTGGGTTGTGTGGACTGTATTGGGGTGTGATTAGTGGTTAATGAGTGGAAAGTGGGTGGAGATAGAATAACCACTTGCAATCACAACAATGTCACGTGCTGAGACAGTGCATACATGTACAGGACAATGTTGATGTAATTTGCTGAATGCACTGATGTTGTACAACAGTTATGCTTCTCCAGCAAAAGTTTGGGGTTTCAAAGAACTTTTTGTGCCCACTGGCTACCCTCACTTGCCCTACCCAATAAAGGAGCGTGTACCTAATGAATTAGCTATGTTTGTGTATATTTCTTCGACTTTCCCTATAATTAGCACTAAGCGGCTTGTATTATCCTATTTTTCAGACAGATTAAATACCCTACAGCTGCCCTATTTGGTTAATGATAAAAATGAAATGTAAAATAGATTCATTGTCTCTAATTAAGTTTTCCAATCTTTGATAAAAAATCATTCTCAATACAAATTAATTCATTTTTATTCTGTTGAACTAGTGGCATTCTAGCGTAATTAGTATCCACAATGTGGTTGGTGACTGATGAAAATAAAACCTATGTCAGGATGGACTCATATTGTGAGATTTTCATTTTTTATATAATTTTAATTATATATTGTATTCATTTGTAGTAATGGTTTAAGAAAAGAAAGACAATGTGCAACCTCTGCTCTTGAACACATTGTATTACCAGTATTACATGCTTTACAGGCACCATGTAATACCTGCAGTGGCCACTGAAATCTCAAGTCATCCACAGCTTTCCTTGGTCATAACAGCTGATCACAGTTGATATTTGCATTTCAACTATAGACCCCAACTCAATTAGAAAAAGGGTGTTGACCAGGTAGGACATCCCCTTTAAAGCATACCTTTCACAGTGCTGTTGGATCCCCAAGTACCTATGTGAATCCTTTCCTTCAAAGTTAAACTGTTTGTCCAAAATTTGACAACAGAAAGTTCCCTCTCAACTTAACACTCTCACTTTACAAAAAGAAGACTGCCTACTTGAATCTGTGCCATTGCTGCTGTGATCACAAGACTTTATTAGCAGTGAGTTTTCTCTATAGAGACAAAAACAGCTTGTAATGCCCTGTTTGGGTAATTTATTCAAGTTATTTTACTTATTTCTCTATCTGCTTCTGAAGCTGACATCAGTAGGGAGGAAGTACTGCAGTTATTCACATCGTGTTCTACTTGTAAAGAGTCAGACCTTACCCAAGATCTTTTTGGCCAGTGAGAGGTGTACATGACTTCGCCACCACCCGCAGTCTAGCATGGTATAACATGAAGTACTGCAGCTGTAGTTGTTGCAGTCGACGTTTGACATCAAGAAAACGTGCTTGCTTCTTCTGGACTTCCGCAGAAAAGTCAGGAAATAGAGAGGTCCGGTTTCCATTGATTTTAAGGTCAGCACAGTCTCTAGTGCCTCTCAATGTGGCATCACGGTCTCGAAAAAGAAGAACTTTAAGTAGCAGAGAACGCGGCGATCCCCCAGGTGGTGGAGGGCAAAACGGAACCTGGTGCGCGGGCTCCACAGCAAAGAGTTGCGACACCTTGTCTTTGCCTATCTTCTCTGTCAGCCATTGTTCCACAAACGCAACGGTATCAGCACCTTCAGTACGTTCAGGTACACCTATCATGTGTACATTATTCCGGCGCAGCCTGTTCTCCATAGCATCAGTTTTAGAGATAAGCATGGTAACATTATGAATCACCCGCTGCATGTCACGTTTAACCGGCGGCATCTGGTCTTCCAGGTCACTTAAGCGACCCTTCATTTCGCCTATGCGCTCTTTAACTTGCCGCATATCCTGCCTGAGTAGCCCAATGTCCTCCTTGAGGCTTCCCACATTAGTAGTGAGCGTGGCCAGTGCAAGATTGCATTGTGCCACCGCTGAAAAGACATCCTTTATAGTAGGCTCAGGTGCTATGGCGGCCATCTTGCCCTTAGCATCACTGACCTCCGTGTCCACTGCTGAGGAGTCATCATGGGATAAGGGTGCAGGTAAGTTGCGACTAGCAACAGCAGATTGAGCCTCAGGGATCGGAGCAGGAGTCATCGGCTCTGCAGTGTGAGCAAATCGCTCTAGGCGCGCCGCCACGTCCGACAGCTTTACTGCCTCTCTGGCGCCATTTTGCTTTACAGGAGTGGCACCATCACCGTCCTTCCCTTCCTTTTCTTTCGCCTTATGGCGCCTCATTATGCAACAGGAGGTAAGTGGGGCACAAGAGGACCAGCTTCAGACCGAACAGGAGCAATGAAAACCCCAGATGAGCAGGGGTAAAGGTAGTTTACAGGATTCTCAGCCAGGAACCAAGCGTCGCACGTCTGCTCACATTCCTCGTCAGGCCACGCCCCAGGTGTACATGACTTACCACTCAAAGATGGCAGTAGGATTCAAGAAGACTCAGTGGTTATCTGGAAACAGCAGGGAGGAAGTACTAGTCTGCAGTTATTCACGTTGTGTTCTACTTGTAAGGGGTCATACCTTACCCAAGATCTTTTTGGCCAGTGAGAGGTGTACATGACTTAACACTCAAAGATGGCAGGAGAATTCAAGAAGACACAGTGGTAATATGGAAACAGCAGGGAGGAAGTACTAGTCTGCATTTATTCACATTGTGTTCTACTTGTAAGGGGTCAGACCTTACCCAAGATATTTTTGACCAATGAGAGATGTACATGACTTACCACTCAAGGATGGCAGTAGGATTCAAGAAGACTCAGTGGTAGTCTGGAAACAGCAGGGAGGAAGTACTAGTCTGCATTTATTCACATTGTGTTCTACTTGTAAGGGGTCAGACCTTACCCAAGATATTTTTGACCAATGAGAGATGTACATGACTTACCACTCAAGGATGGCAGTAGGATTCAAGAAGACTCAGTGGTAATCTGGAAACAGCAGGGAGGAAGTACTAGTCTGCATTTATTCACATTGTGTTCTACTTGTAAGGGGTCAGACCTTACCCAAGATATTTTTGACCAATGAGAGATGTACATGACTTACCACTCAAGGATGGCAGAAGGATTCAATAAGACACAGTGGTAACCTGGAAACAGCAGTTATTTCTGATCTCACTTGGGGCAACAATATTGTCAGTAACTTGTAGTCTGTCAGCACCAAATTCATATTATACCCATACCTTTAGCTACTAGAAGCAATCCTGCAATATTGAAAAAAAAAGTCCTTTAATCTATATGCAAATTAGTTATCAAGTGCATTGAGGGCAGGCCTGAACCATTTGGTGCAACATACCTTTAGTTCTTTCATCTTCGAGCACTTCTTTCTCTTGCTTGATTGACAGGGCCAGGCAGACGATGCCTGGCCCTGTCAATAAAGCATGAGAGAAGTCTAGTTTGCATATGGATTAAAATAAGATTTTCTCATGATTGCAGGGTCAATTCTGGATATATTATAAGGAGGCAGCCCAACCAGGCATTATGCACAGTTTAACCCCTTAGTCACCACCCATATGCCTTTTTACGGCGGTCACTAAGGGGCCTTAGGCTGGGCCACCCCGGCCCTGCTCTAACAGTCAGGACCGGCAGGAGTGCCGATCCGGGCTGTTTAACACTTTACATGCCGCGGGCAATGGCGCCCGCCGCATGTAAAGTGCTGACAGAGGGAGCGGACTCCCATTGGCACCCCGAAAATGCGATCGTGGGGTGCCGATGTGTGTGAAGGCTGACTGCGGCCTCATTTTTGCCCCAGACCAGCCTTGAGTAACTTTCAGCAGGCTGCGCCAGAGAGGTCAATGTCAGAATAGCACTGACATTAAAATGCAATGCACTATAGGGATAATGCATTGCATTTTAAAATCAATCAGAATGTTGTCTGTTATAGTCCCCTTGTGGGACTATTAAGTGGTAAAAAAAGTAAAAAAAACCCACATTTATTCAATAAAAATAAATCTCATTAAAAAATAATTACGCTTTTTTCCATTGAAAATACTCTTTTCAATGAAAAAAGTTGCAAAAAAAAAATAATCTACCCCATATGTTTGGTATTTCCGTGTCCTTAACGACCTGGAATACATAAATATCATGTAAATTACCCCTAAGGTGAACGCCATAAAAAAAATAAATGACAGAATTGCTAATTTATTCTTAGTTGCCACCGAAAAAACGTGATAACAAGCAATCAAAAAGTGCCATTTACTCCAAAATGATACCAATGAAAAATACAAGTTGTCCCGTAAAAATCCAGCCTTCACACAACTCCATAGAAAGAAAAAGAAAAAAGTTACGGGTCTTGGGAAGCGGCAATGGAAAAACTTTTTTTTCTTTCTCAAAAAAAGGGGTTTTATTGCAAAAAAGTAGTAAAATGGAAAAAAAAGCTATATGTATTTGGTATCAATGTAATCGTAGTGACCCAGAGAATAAAGATATTATGTTGTTTATACCAAAAAATGAACGTATTGCTGTTTTTACCATCTCCCTCCCAGAAAGAGTTAATAAAAGTTAATTAGAAAGTTATGTGTAACCCAAAATGGTGCCATTAAAAACTACAACTTGTCCCGCAAAAAACAAGCCATCACAAAGCTATATAGACAGTAAAATAAGTTATAGCTCTTGGAACGCAACGATAAAAAAAAGGAAGAAAAACGCTTGGTCAGTAAGGCCCAAAACAGGCTGGTCACTAAGGGGTTAAAAGTGAATTTGGTTCTGACAGACTCCATATAATGATTACAACAGTCTTACAAGATGGAACTGATTTGATGGTCACAGAGTCAGGGCCGGCGCAACCATATAGGCGAACTAGGCGTTCGCCTAGGGCGCCGGCCTGCTGGGGGCGCCCTGGTGGGCTCTCTCTGACTGGGGCTGCAGCGCTGGGCGACAGGGCGAGCGGCTCTTGAGCCGCCCCCAGCACCGTTACAGGGGGGCCAGGAGGTGGAGGTCCTTCTTAAATATGGCAGAGCAGGCATCTGCTTACCTGATGGCAGGTGCCTGCTCTGCCAGTAAATTACCGGAGGAGATGAGGCGGGCGGCAAGGAGGCTGTTCTAGCAGCTCCCCACTCCTCCCTCGTGCGCCTCTGTGATGCCGGAATATGACGTCATTCCAGCCCTGGCATACTAAACGGCGCGCTGGAGGACTGAGGAGCTGCACCACACTGGACCCCAGGGAGGTGAGTGTTTAAGTCAGGCATCCTCAAACTGCGGCCCTCCAGCTGTTGCAAAACTACAACTCCCAGCATGCCCGAACAGCCTACAGGTATCAGCCTACAGCAGGGCATTGTGGGAGTTGTAGTTTTACAACAGCTGGAGGGCCGCAGTTTGAGGATGCCTGGTTTAAGTGTTTGACTGAGTGAGTGTCTGCCTGTGTATTTATGTCAGTGAGTGAGTGTATGTATGTCTGTCTTTCTGTCCGTAAATGTATGTGTGTCTGTCATTGAGTGTCTGTGTGTGTGTATATGTCAGTGAGTGAGTGTATGTCAGTGAGTGTGGATGTCTGTTGGTCAGTAAGTGTCTGTGTGTTTGTCAGTGAGTATATGTGTGTGTTTGTCAGTGAGTATATGTGTGTGTTTGTCAGTGAGTATATGTGTGTGTTTGTCTGCCAGTGCGTGAGTGTCTGTCAGTGAGTTTCCGTGTGTGTGTGTTTCAGTGGGTAGGTGTATATCTGTCAGTGAGTGTCTGTCAGTGAGTGAGTGTCTGTCTGTCAGTGAGTGTATGTGTGTCTGTCAGTGAGTGTATGTGTGTCTGTCAGTGAGTTTCTGTTTACGTCATTCAGTGAGTGTCTGAGTGCGTGTCTGTCTGTCAGTGTGTGTGTGTGTCTGTCTGTCAGTGTGTGTGTGTGTCTGCCTGTCAGTGAGTGAGTGACATGAGGGGGCGGCAAAATGGTTCTTTGCCTAGGGCGGCAAAAATCCTTGCACCGGCCCTGCACAGAGTCTCTTTAGAGGCCAAAGGCTTGGATGTTTATGGGCGTGGCCAAGCCGAGCATGTGAGCGGACACATGGAGGAGAGCTCCCGCACAGCATCCTGCCCTTTTTCAGCCTTCTACCAGAGTGCCTCGATACCATCTCCAGTACCGGTATGACCCGCAAAAACTAAGAGGGAGCTCGGGAGAGAGAGCCCAGGGAGGAGAGCCTTGCTAGGCCTGTGCAGCCATTCGGGAAGCATGGAGTGGAAAAAGCAGTGGAGGTGGCATCCAAACTGATGCATTTTGCCAGGACAGCCAGCCAAGAACCTGGAGGTGAAGCTGCTACTGAGGATTGGGGGGTGACAGGTGATCCTGCAAAGGACTGGCAGCTACAACATGCAGACCCCAACCCTAAAATGGCCGCTGACGTGGCAACCTCAAGCTCTCAACAGCATACGAAGCAACCAGGGGAAAGAGATGAGCAGTCTCAGGATCACGCAACACAAGAGGTCAGTACTGTTGATCCTTGCCCCGCTGACCCCACTTTGAAAGATGTCCTTGCAGCGGTGAACCATTGTAATACCGCCATTTTCTCTTTGAGTAACATTATGGGGAGCCTTAAGCAAGATGTCTGCAGCGTCCCACTACGTGTGTGTGGGCACTGCTTAAAAGCACTTTTTACCTTATCAACAGTACTATGTTGTAATGTATGATTTTGTATTTATGTATCTGCAAAATCCCTGTTAACAGGCAGATTAGGTGTAATTTATACATCCCACCACTAGATGGGGATATAGTTCAGGTCTTCTATATATCCAGGTCAGGCCTAGTGAGACAGGAGTTGAGTAGACCAGAGTTCAGTGTGGAGATCAGTAAGTAGACTGATACTGAGAGAGTGAAAAGGTGCAGATCCAGCACATCAGCTGTGAGGAAAAGTTTTAGTCCAGAAAGGGACAAGAGAAAAAGAACAGATTTATATACATCCAAAGGATAAAAGCCGCAAACCAGGCATAAAGGACCTTTGGGATATTCAGGTGAAGGATACCATAGCCTCTGGCAACCTCACCAAAATTGCACTGATATTGAAAATAACCCACTGTTCCCAAAACTAAAAACCTGAAAACCCTAGAAACAGTGGATTTGCAGAATTAACTCTGTACCATCAAGAGACTGCATATTTGTACTGCTGCAACCAAAAACATCTAAAGTAAAAGCTGTGAGTTGCATTTCACCACTGTCTACCTCATTATTACCACTTATGGTTGTACCACCATTAACGGTACTGGCGTGCCGACAAAAACCATCAAGGGACTCAGCCGCAACAAGCACACTAAGCACCCCTAACATCAAGGACAGCTCAACCACCATCTTGGCTGATGCTTCCCTACACAGAGTGTGCCCCGGAGGATTTTGTGCTGTCCACCTCAACACTGTGCTGCCAGCCCAGGGAGGCGCTCTGCTAACCGTGAGTAAACTGATGAACTGTGTGTTATATTATTTGGCCCCTCATCGGTCCACCGTGCACCTCACGTGTTGCCCCTGCGACTGGTTGGCTGCATGTCAATATAATTAGACATGACCTACAAAAAGAGTCTGAGCGCATGACAGAAGTGGAAGGGAGGGTGAGCACACTGGAGGACTGTGTGCCCCCTATGAAAAGTCACATGCAAAGAGTTATAACTAACATAGCCATGATTGCTGCAAAGTCTGACGACATTGAAAATAGAATGAGGCGCAATAATATTAGACTGATTGGGGTACCTGAGAAGGTGGAAGGATGTGACCCGAGCATGTTTTTTGAAAAATGGCTGCTGGAAACTTTTAGAAAGGAGTCGCTCACCCCCCTGTTTGCAGTGGAACGTGCTCCCCGAGCACCCACGAGTCAGCTACCTCCTCCCCTCGACCTGTACGGATTCGGTTTCTACATTACAGAGACCAGGACATTATTCTGCGTAAGGCACGTGAGAAGGGTCAGATGGCTATCGACGGCAATAACATTTCCATATTTCCAGATGTTTCAGTGGAGGTCCAACGCAGAAGGGCCCAATATGTGGATGTTAAAAACGCCTACGAGCCCTACAAGTGCCCTATTCCATGTTTTATCTAGCAAGGCTCCGAGTGGCAGCTAAAGGGTCTACACATTTCTTTGATTCACCAGTAGAGGCAGCGTTTTGGCTAGACACTTATGAGGCCCAGTTAAGGCAGGCTGCACAGTGAAGAGTGACCCCCGACTGGGAGGCCTGGAAAAGGGTATTACCTGGAGAGTCAAGTAAAGAGGACTATTATGTTTATGGCTCCGTTTAAAATGTAGATGTTTTCTATATTTCATGTTTAGTGACAGGGTGCCTATTGTATGTTCGCTATAGTGCAGGGAGAAGTGATGATGCAAGAGATATTTTTCTAACAAGAAAGCTAGGGGGTATCTTAGGTCTTATATACCGTAAGTTCACGTTGCCCACGGCTGCTGGGTATATTTTAGTTCTGCAGCCGTAATCCCCGTGTTACGGTAGGGAATGTGTTTATTTGGTTGTGTTTTGTTTGTATGTTGGTTGTATTTTTGGGGGGGAACCACACCACTCTTTCTTTCTGCTATATTAGGATATTCATCTGCTACAAGTTAGAGTCGGGAAATGATATACGGAATAGGAAGTGTGTTATCTGGGACCAGTAGATCTTATCTGTAGATTTTGATGATAGGGGTTAATGTATTAGCCTGGAATGTGAGGGGCCTTGGGTCGCATCCAAGAGATATGCTGTGTTCAATTCGCTACGCCAATTTCAACCAGCCATTATATGCCTGTCGTAAACACATCTGACGAGGAAGTCTCTAGGTACATTGAATTGCTCCTGGATGGGGCATGCATACCACTCAACGTATTCTACTCACGCCAGGGGTTCAGTGTGCTTGTAGATAAGCAGATCCCCTTTCAGTGTTCTAAGATCAGTATAGACCCCTATGGTCGGTATGTATGCCTACACTGCACTATATTTCAATCAGCACTTATCATTGTGGCGATATATATTCCCCCTCCGTACACGGGAGAGGTACTGAATCACGTGCTAACCTTTGCGGCTGCATCTCTTGGTGCCCCCGCACTTATTGTTGGAGACTTCAACATGGTGCTTGACTATAACATTGATAGGCACCGTGGGGTTGTTAATTCGGAGGAGGTGTTGTCAAGTATGGCGAAAGTTCTCATGGAAACATCGCTCAGTGGCATCTGGAGGGTTCGTAACCCTAATGTCAAATAATTCTCCTGCTATTCTAGTTCCCATAACACATTGTCCCAAATTGACCTAGCAGTGGGTAACCAACAGATGCTGCGGCTTGTACGTACAGTTGAGTATATGCCCAGAAGTATTTCTGATCATTCCCCTATCAGGGTCGAGCTAAGCTTGGACCCTAAATCAGAGGTAGAGGCCTGTGGAAGTTAAACTTTTTCTGGCTGACACTACTACAAGACTCTGTGGGTGTACTGGCAGAGATGTAGGAATTTATGTAATTCAATATTGGATCTGCATCTCGGACGCTAGTTTGGGATACCTTTAAAGCTTTCGTTAGGGGGATATTCATTAAACATATTCAAGGCCACAAGTGAACCGGTCTAACTGGACCGATGCACAACAGACCTACAGGGATCATCTGTTGGAGGTAGCAGACGGTAAGGCTTTTTTGGAAACAGAAATACTTTGAGGAGGGAAAAAGCGCAGGACACATGCTAGCCACCATTATCAGGGCCCAACAGGATGCTTTCTACATAGGGTGTATCCAAGACTTGGAGGGTGGTTTGGTAACGGCAAGCCCAGACATCCTTAAGATATTTAGTGACTACTATAAACGACTATATACCTCTAGGCTGCAGTGTAGTGAAGGAGAGATTCAGAGTTTTCTTGCCTCTGTACGGCTGCCAGTATTGACGGCAGAGCAGAGAGCGGGTCTTGAAGAACCTCTAAGCTTAGAAGAACTTGAGGAGGCTGTGAAGGGGCTCCCAAATGAGAAGGCTCCTGGGAAAGATGGCCTACCAGGGGAATTCCTAATGAAATATAGGGACTTCTTGTTACCACAACTTTTGGCAGTCTTTGAACAGGCAGAATTGCTAGGCAGACTACCCAATTCCATGGAAGAGGCCATAATAATAGTGCTACCTAAATCTGGTAAGGACCCTACATGTCCGGACTCCTACCAGCCCATATCTCTACTATGTACAGATGTTAAACTTTTGGCCAAAATTTTGGCTAACAGATTAATGAAGGTCATCCTTAGCTTGGTTCATAGTGATCAGACTGGCTTCATGCCAGGTAGGTCTACCGCAATTAACATTAAGAGACTGTATCTCAATCGGCAGATGTCTAGGACTGAAGTGGGGGGGTCAAGCTGTTTTTTCACTTAACACTGTGAAAGCTTTTGACAGCATCGAGTGGAAGTTTTTGTGGGGGGTGCTGGCAGCCATGGGCTTTGGTCCCAGATTTATATCCTGGGTACAATTTCTGTATTGCCGACCGAGGGCCCATATACGGACGAATGGGTTGTTGTCTGATGCATTCGCTTTGGGGAGGGGCACACGTCAGGGTTGTCCCTTGTCACCCCTGCTCTTTGCTTTGGCTATAGAGCCCCTGGAAAGACAGAAACATGCAATGCGACAATTAACTGCAATATAGAGTACAAAATTGCATAATAATAACAAGTGCTACACTATAAGTGCGAGATACTTGGCAAATCATTTTGTACAAAATTATTTGAGCCCGTCTGCCGAGCGTCAAGGCGATCTCTGTTAGACGGGTTCCTACGCTAAATTCTACCTGTTAGGTGCCATGACGGCTACCATACACTTCAGGGAGTGTAGGTTCCACATACCTACGCTAAATTTTACCTGTTAGGTGCCATGACGGCTACCACTTCAGGGAGTGTAGGTTACACAGCAGGCCCACTCCACGACATCACCGGCGCCAAATGGCTACCAAGGACTGCAGTGAGAGTCCACAAATTATCCCACTCCTGGTGCCATGGCTTCAGTGAGTGAAGGGGAGAAGGCCTGACTATGTACTAACACTAATTAAAATCAGCCTATAGGGCAGACAGGGTGGTCAGGAGTGCATGACTGAGGAGGCAGCCACACCTCCAGTACAAACTGCAAAGAAAAACCAGAAAAGGGGGTCAGTCAGCACATACCAAACCGCAGAAGCACATTGCTATGGCAGGGAACAACATTGAAAGACAGAAACATGCAATGCGACAATTAACTGCAATATAGAGTACAAAATTGCATAATAATAACAAGTGCTACACTATAAGTGCGAGATACTTGGCAAATCGTTTTGTACAAAATTATTTGAGCCCGTCTGCCGAGCGTCAAGGCGATCTCTGTTAGACAGGTTCCTACGCTAAATTCTACCTGTTAGGTGCCATAACGGCTACCATACACTTCAGGGAGTGTAGGTTCCACATACCTACGCTAAATTTTACCTGTTAGGTGCCATGACGGCTACCACTTCAGGGAGTGTAGGTTACACAGCAGGCCCACTCCACGACATCACCGGCGCCAAATGGCTACCAAGGACTGCAGTGAGAGTCCACAAATTATCCCACTCCTGGTGCCATGGCTTCAGTGAGTGAAGGGGAGAAGGCCTGACTATGTACTAACACTAATTAAAATCAGCCTATAGGGCAGACAGGGTGGTCAGGAGTGCATGACTGAGGAGGCAGCCACACCTCCAGTACAAACTGCAAAGAAAAACCAAAAAAGGGGGTCAGTCAGCACATACCAAACCGCAGAAGCACATTGCTATGGCAGGGAACAACATTAAAAGACAGAAACATGCAATGCCCCTGGCTCAGATGATATGCATGGATCCTGGGGTGATAGGTCTAAAATACAGAAGCATAGAGGAGAAAATCACGCTTTACGCAGATGACATACTGAGGATTTTGGCACATATTCTGGTTTAACCATAAATTGGGACAAATCAGTGATGCTCCCTTTGGAACCTGTGACATCTTATGGATAAGATGGCCCCCCTGCAAATGGCTACAACAGGGGTGCAGGTGTCATCATTACATTAATCTGAACTTGCTCCCTCTACTTGATAAGAGCACTAAGAAGGTGACCAGTTGGTGTAAGCTAGCACTCTCAGTTATTGGGCAAGCCAACTTAGTTAAGATGGTGTTGATGCCACAATTTCTTTATATACTACACAATAGCCCTGTATGGATACCAATGCGCCACTTTTATAAAATCCAGGGTTTGTTTCGATCCCTAATATGGAACAAGCAGTCTCAGAGAATCAGCTTAGAAACCCTACAAAGAGATAAGGACAAAGGGGGGTTGGCAATCCCCAACACATTGCTGTACTTTCTGGCAGCACAAGCCCAACAATGTAAAACATGGGGTCTAATGGGCAGTTTGGGTCTGTGGGTGCGCTGGTATCTTACTTAATGGGAGGGAGGCCACCAGGGTATATACTGGAGCTTGGCTCAGTTATACGTCCCCCAAACAATGTCCTGAGTGTGCATCTATTCTGTAAAATTTTGCAGAAGCTGAGAGATATTACTAAACTTTCGGGATGCAGCACCCTTACCCCACTCTGGAACAATCATAATTTGCCAGAGCTAAAGGGATTAGCTGGTTTCGGTACATGGGAGAGCAAGGGCATATACTAGGTGTCACAATTGTACACAAATGGGACACTTAAAAGCTGTGAACAAATAAAAGCAGAGTTTGGCCTTCCGAACTCTTTCTTTTTCCAGTATTTACAACTTCGATATGCTCTAGCAACACAGAGCAAGAAAACTGATCTTACTGTACATACCTCTATGGTGGCGGAGCAGATTAGAAGTGGGGGAGGGAATAAGAGGTTGATCTTTTTTATAAACTATTGCTTTTATTTTATCAGAAATGTTTTCCATTTTCAGTAAGAGAGAAGTGGTCTCGGGACATGGGTCCCTTAACAGATCCACAGTGGTCGGAGGTGCTATCTATGGGTCCCTCATTGTCACTGTGTGAGGCACACAGACTCTCACAACTATATTTGATACATAGGGTATATAGGACACCCATGTTCCTTCATAGGTTGGGTATACGTGACACGTCTAATTGCCCGAAATGTGGTATTCCTGACGCACATCTACGTCATATGTTCTGGGAATGTACCACTCTAGGTACTTTCTGGCGTGCAGTACTGGGTGTTATTTTTGAGGTATATAGAATTAGACTCACTGCTGAACCATTAACCTGTATATCGGGCCTAATGCAGGATGACTCAGCAGAGGGACCAAACATTGGTATAAGTAGATTACTTGGTTTTGGAAGTAGATTACTATATATAGCCAGGAAACTTATAGCCAAATACTGGATCAGCACCACCGTACCAACCAAAGAGGATTTCATTGCACGTATAAATGTGATAATTGGGCTAGAGAGGGGAGTGTATTATAAGAGAGCCACTATTAAAAAGTTTGACTCTATATGGGGACCGTGGATCACAACACCGGGATTGCCCTCCAGGCGCCTATTATGTCTTTAATTGGGAAGGGGTATTGCTTGATAAAGACAAGGTGGGGACAGTTTAGCTTTGTTGGACCTTTAGGATTTACTTGTGATAAGAAATTTATCATTACAGGTCGGGGAGAGAGAAAGTCATGACACAAATGCGCTAAGGGGTTGGGTTAGGTAATTGGGTATGTTTTGTTTATGATTGTGGATATACCCAATGTGGGTCTTTATTTGCCTTTACACATGAATCTGTGTTATCTTTGTTTATGTATAAAAGACAAAGAAAATCAATAATAAATGATTTGATTTAGAGGCCAAAGGCTTGGCAATTACATAGTCTCTAAGAGGCAAAAGGCTTAATCTATCCGGTGACAAACTCTAGTCTTCACAGTACACCCAGCTCAATGGGTGTTGAAAAATTTGCCCTGGAGTCTCCCTCTAGTGGCAGTGATGAAGATGACTTATAGACTGTAGGTACTCTCCATGTGGCGCTCACTCTCTTCATCGGTATGACCACAGGCAAATCTTCTCCATGGGGCACAGATACATGCTCACAATCCTCCAGTGTAACTCTCTTTCAGCACCTATTTGTCCACAATGACTGTCTCTACTTAGCACAGTCTTGTATGCCAATCTCTATGTAGACATTACTTACTGGCTGGTCTGTTCCTCCAGACCAGGCCTATTAAAGGTCCTCTGTATGCGTGTGGGTGTGAAGGCTAGGAAGTGCCTCTGCTCAACAATTCCCTCTAAAGTGGGCATCACTGCTCTAACCTTTATCTAGGTCCCAAGGGTGGTGCTCCAATTTGTTATTCACCCTTACTTGCTAGCTAACTACAAATCAATGCAACAGATCCTCTCTATACCAGCACCTGAGGCATTTTCTAAGTGTTTACTACATGCTCAGTCCTTCTAAATATCACTATTTATCAACTTGAGGAACATGCTACACAGGATGGAAACAGGGGTGTAGCTAAAGGACCCTGGTGCAAGAGTTCAGTTTGGGCCTACCTTCCCTCAGTGCTTTGTGGCAAGGAGCAGGGGTCTACTTAGTCTTTCTGTTGCAGGGGCAAAAATTGAAATGGCACCTCATGCCATATTCTCACCATACCCCTTCCCTTCAACCCTACTGTTAAAGACATACTTGGAAAACATTACAGTTCTACAAAAAATACAGCACCACATACCTCTTACATCCAGTGATGTCTCCTCTGATGTAGACATTCTCTTTCTTCATCTTCTCAATCAGACCAGGCTGCCATGATGATGATTTCTTTCATCCATGTCTTGTCTTTGCAGAGTTTAAGAAACAGACATCTTAGTTTCCTACTTTTCCATCATGCTCCCACCTTCTCAACACCTCATTCTGCCACCCCCAATACTGTGCCCACTGTGCTCCCCAATGCTATACTGCAGAAACAGTCTGGCTGAAAATACTAGTACCATACAGATAGTGCCCCTTCAATAACTATTGGCACACAGAAATAAGTAGATTATTGGCCCTAAATAATAAGTAGATAAGTAGATTCCCCCACAGTCCCACTGCCCCCTATAGTGGCCCAACATCATGGTACCAAATAAAAAACAATAAACTCAAATACTTACCTCCATGCAGCTGTCATTGATGTGGTTCAGGCCACATGCAGCAGCTGTACACTGCCCGGCTCAGGCGGCACTATGATGAATAGGCCTGAAGCCTATTAGAGGGGAAGACATTGCTCCTGTGCCCCGCCGCAGCATCTAACTGTATCATCGTCCTGAGGACGTTGATGCATAATTGGTGGTGTGCCACTGGCAAGGGGGGCCATATGGGCTCCCCTGGCTTAGGCACCCAGGTGCAATTGTGACTGCTTTGAGCCCTATAGTTACACCACTGGAAGGAAATGTTCTAGGCAGGACCCTCATGCTGATCCCTGACTTGCTTCTGCATTGTGGCCAGCATGGCAATGAACAGTTTCTCAATATGCACAGTGTGATGCACATCAAATACAGTGTGGTTTCACACACATATTGGTAGCGTCCATTGGCATTCTGTCTCAGGGTGTATAGCTCGCACAGCCGCAATGCCATTTTCATAGGCCACCTGTTAAATCACCACAAACAGCATACATCATCTACAGGGAATCTGTACTCAGGGCGTTTAACACCCAGCGTTGCATGCATTACTTATCACCCTGGCGTCTCACAATGGCATCTTTCTGTTATTTTTCCTGGAAATGCATAAGTAAATTGATGTTTGGGTGCTCCTATTATCCTTGTCACTAGAGATGAGCGAAGTTTTGAAAAATTCGATCTGGCAACGTTGCCAAAGTTAGCCATGAAATTTTATTTGTTCCAAATTAATTAGTCACAAACCACTATAAATCAGGTATACCCAGGTTACTCTGCCTTAGGGTACGGCCACATGGTGCAGTTGTGCTGCGGCTATACTGCAGTGAAGAACCACATGGCTAATTAGCCCGCAGCTGCCTTTCATTTAATAATGAAGAGTACACTGTATAGTCCTTCATCATTGTTCATGGCCGCGCGGCACCTTTAAACAGGGGCTGTTGCTGGCCATGGCTGTTTAGATGGGGGCACAATATGCATATTATTGCTGTTCTTGCCTGCAATCTCCTGCAGGTTATTTGACAATAAACACAGAATATTAATCAACTCTGGCATACCCACTACTCAAACCCGAGCACCCTCCTGCACTACAGGTGGGAGTCCTTCTTCTGCCATCTGCTTTCCTCCTTTTCCACATCATCTAATATCGATGAGAATATGTCATCAGGAACATCCAGCGACTCCTCTCTCTGCATTTTGCTGACTTTTCTAGGACTTGGTGACTTTGAAGTATGATTTGGAAGAAGTAAAGCCAGCTGTCACGGGGCGCCAAAGGCGCACTCGGTCTCCCATCAGCCGCAGACCTGCTGCTTAGCTTCGGGAGCGAGGATCTGTGTTTGGCCTCGTTCCCAGGGTGGCTTTGCTAGCTGGGAGGCTCCCTGCTCCTAGGTCTGCCTTGAGCGCCGAGCTGATCACTCGGTGCTCGACTTGTCTGTCTGTCGGTCATGTGACGCTGGCCACGTCACATGACCCTCAGACCCCACTATAAATACAGGCAGCCTGCTGGCCACAGGTTGCCTGTTAATTCTAGGTTCCTGGCTATTTGTTGGACTACTGAATACTCACCTGATCCTGTTCCGTGACGATCCTTTGCCTGCTCCTCCTGTACTGCGCATCCCTCCTGGTATTGTGAGCTCGGCTCCCACCTGACTACTCTTTACGGACTCCTCTGGTACTTCTCTACTCTCCTGGTATTTGACCCCGGCTTCTCCTGACCATTCTTTGCTTAACCCTTTGTACTGCGTAGATCTCTTGGTTCTGACCCGGTCCGTTCACGTTCCGTATTTTGTCTTGTCTGTCTTCCCTGCACATATCCTAAGTAAGGGACTGTCGTCCAGTTGCCCCTGTCATCAGGACTCGTGAGGCAAGTAGGCAGGGCCAAGGGTGAGGGTGGAGAGCAGTGGTCACTATCCTTCCCCCTGTGTGTGTGTGGACGTGACCATTACACCAGCAAAAGATGAGGATGGTCATCATTAAGACCTGCCCCCCCTTAAGGGGTGCAGACTGGATGGTATTGGTTGGCACGCTGGCACCGGAATTATTACGGCTTCCATCCTATTGTATTGAATTACATTTATGGCTGATGTAGGAATAAGTAAATGTAGGAATAAATAAATAAAACTGACGCAACATAACTCTCCCTGCAGTCTCTCTAAACTCTCCCTCTCCAATATTCTTCTATTAATCGGTTTCAGCAGCACTGTCCCTAGCGAATGAGCGCTTGCTATATCTCTCCCTATGCTCAGCTCACAGGATAATGGCGGAGACTGTGAGGGATGAGGGTTTTATAGGGGATGGCTATCTACTAATTTGCTGGCTGCTGGGTTATCTCGCATTCCTGGGCTTCTTACTTTCACTTTGCAACATGTGCAGCCACCATTTTAGGAAAACTGATTTGTTTTCCTAAACTTTGGACCGAATTCCGCTTCGAATGCTTCGCTTTGCTTAACACTACTTGTCACTATCAGCATCATTTGACAGTGTCAGACAGGCACCATTGACAAGGGACCATCAAGTTGTCAATCTCTTTATACATTTCCAGGATGAATAACAGAGAAACAGTACAATAGCAGAGTTGTAGCACAAGATGCTCCAGCAGAGGAGTTCAAGTATTCACTAAGAACAGACATGTCATTATAGCCCGCAGATCCTCTTTAAATACATAGCAAAAAATACTTTTTGTGAGTTTGCGCTGTCACAGTTGTCCATGGCATGGTTAGGACGTTAGTGTCCTCTGGTTATCTTCTCATGTACAGATCTCACTGTGTCCTGCTGGGCACATCTTTCTGCAGGTAAATGCCGCTAATGATTTCGGTCTAAATTATACTGATGTGGTATTTCCCGTTTATCCTTTTTGACTGTAATGCTATCAGAAATGCTTTATCTTTTATTGCTGTGCACGTTTGGGCCCTTCTGCATAAAACATGGCATTTCCATTAGATTTATTTTAAACTTTAAAGTGGTTTTCTGAAATTATTTTGTTTTTCGACATCCATCATAATGCTTCGAGAAATCTTGAATTTTTCACTTCAGTTTAGCAAACACCATCAATAACTAGAAATTAAGTGGTTTTATAAAGCTGAAATCTGGCAGGTGAACGAATATCAAACTGGTCTTCCTCTTCTTCGAGGCGATGATATTCTTTAAAATTAACTTTAATGCAAGGGTGATAAGTTAGATTGAGATTTCTCTGAGAAGCACATATGTCAGGTTAACCTGTTCTAGATGCTTTCAGCTTTTGATATGACTATTCCATCTTACTTCACCTTTTTAGCAACAACAAAAAGTTTCCTTAAAGGGGTTGTTCGGGTTCAGGTGCCTTTCGTCTGGCCTCCCCACATTGCCAGACTTGCAGAGGGAAGCATACTTACCTGCTCCCCACTGGTAGGGTCTCTCTGAGGTCCTCCAGTCAATGCTCTTAAACATCCCGTTTGATGGGGATTAAGTGGGCGCTGCAGCCAATGACTGGCTGCAGCAGTGGTGTGTCCACCATGTGTCACATGACCCTGTGAAGTGATGCGTGGATGATACATAACCACTGGGCCAGTCACTGGCTGCAGTGGCCACGTGATCCCAGGTAAACCAGATTTTTAGGAGCAGGGACCAGGGTGAGTCAGCGGCTGCTGGGGACCAAAGGAGGTGGAACCCAGTGGCAAGGAGCAGGTAAGTGTGCTTCTCCTCATAAGTCCAGCAACATGGGGCAGGCTGAAAGGTGTCCTGAACCTGAAAAAAAAAAGACACATTAGATTCAGTAAGGGGGCAGCAAGTGGAGCTGTTAAAACGGGATGTCTCCCACCACATAAGGGTGAAGTGTAGCTGCTGTAACGGATAATTGCATTCCTAGAATCTGAAATCCTGCACCTAGATGGCACTATTGTATAACAAAAGTAGTACTCTATGAAGACAGAGAACAGGACAATATGGCCATCGCACAGTAAAGAAGAGAGCAGGTGCCCTGATAATAAGGGATGTAGGGAGCCATCTTGAAGGAGAAGGGCACTTTCATTGGTAGAGCTTGCACCATCCTCTTGCTGAGTATATAGGCTATTAGGCCTACTGCAGTGGGTGCTGCAGCAGGAGAGATGTTGACAGTGTCTTCTCCAGCCATAAGGGAACAGACACAGAGGACACTGTTCCCCATGAATGTGATGTAGAAGAACCAAATTCCTCAGCCAGGGTTGCGCTGAAGTAAGGCCTGAGTGGTTAATGAACTTTACAAGGCCATAGTGTGGAGGCCTGATGTAGAGTCTCTGGCTACAGACAAGTTGCATTTGTGACTGGCTGCAGTGATGCAGAAATTAATCATATGTCAGATGAGAAGAGCTGGGTCACCTGAGTGAAGAGGCAGTGGGAAAAGGGTCAGGTTTCGGCATACAGTTTTGGAAGCCAAAACCAGCAGTGAAGTTATATCTGTCCTTTATACTTTCTCTCCTTTTATGATACAGTCTTGATTTTGGCTTCAAAAACTGTATGCAGAAACATGACCATGTGGCCATACTCTAAGTGTTGCCAGACTGAGGAGGAGACGGAGCCTCTCAGTGAGAACTGCTAAGCTTGCTGAGCCCTTTTAAGAGACTTGCAACCATTAAGAGTATTGTGCCTTTAAGAGACTCTAAATATCTGTTGTGATGCAACATTGCAAATGGCGTGCCCTCCTGAGGAGTAATTATATGTATATACTTGTATAGGAAAGCTGTATCGTTTTGCTGCAGAGTATTTGCGTGTCCCCGTCTGCTATTTATTTAGCACCATCAAACCAACCTGCATTCCCTAGTCGTTACAGGCAGAGCAAAACTGACAGAATAGTAGCCATCATACTTAAAGGGCTTCTGTCAGCCCACTAAACCGTTTTTTTTTTTTTTGTATACTAATAATCCCTACACTGCGATTTATGCATACATAAGTTAAATAATAATTTCTGTTCAGTAGAATTTGCTAAAAAGCGATTTTTAAAATATGCAAATTACCTTGCTGGTAGCAGCCGCATCCTCCGACCCTAATGACGCCCCCTCCGCATTGTGAGTGACAGGGCCAGGGAACGGAATCGTTCTCTGCTGGCCCTGCCTGTTAGCATTCAAAATCTGGCGCCTGCGCTGCGGCCGTACGTATCTTCAATCTGCGCAGGCGCACTGAGATGCGGCCGCTCTCTCCTCAATGCGCCTGCGCCGGGTGTAGATGTGACGTCATCGGCGCAGGCGCATTGAGGATGGAGCGGCCGAGCGAGTGGCCGTCTCTCAGTGCGCCTGCGCAGATTGAAGATACGTACGGCCGCAGCGCAGGCGCCAGATTTTGAATGCTAACAGGCAGGGCCAGCAGAGAACGATTCCGTTCCCTGGCCCTGTCAATCACAATGCGGAGGGGGCGTCATTAGGGTCGGAGGATGCGGCTGCTACCAGCAAGTAGCCGCCCTACTTGCTGGTAGCAAGGTAATTTGCATATTTTAAAAATCGCTTTTTAGCAAATTCTACTGAACAGAAATGATTATTTAACTTATGTATGCAGAGCTCGCAGTGTAGGGATTATTAGTAAACAAAAAAAACAAAAACGGTTTAGTGGGCTGACAGAAGCCCTTTAAAGCCATGTTTACACTGCACAGTTTCCTGGCTGTGGTGTCTTCTTCTGTGCACTAGTCCTGGACTCATCATTGGTGGCAGCGCCATAGTTGTAGTTCCACCCTTGCCTTCCTACACGTACACCGCCCGAATGGCCAAAAGCTGAGCAAAATCGATCGAAGCCAAAGGGGAACAGTAGTCAAGTGAGCGGTACTGCTCCCTTATTTCGCGATTGGTAATGGTTTCACCAACCAGACCCCACCAATTAAAACTTCTGCCATGTCAGTATGACTTATCAAATGTTTTAGGAAATTTTTCCTGAAATGGTGGTAAAAATACTCACCTCATCCATTTGCTCGCAAAGGTGCCGTTGCAGCCATCTTGATTGAAGAAAATGCGCCAAATCTCTCGCATGCTGACGTGTGACGTGATGACGTTAACCCTGAAAGGCCTCAATGTGACTGTCAGATGCCGCAATCAATGTTGAATGCGGCATCTGAGGGGTTCAATTGCTGTTCCCCATCATTGCGCTTGCTACATACAATGGAATGTGATTCATAACAAGTAATTAGTAACTAATCGAATTTCATTGTGATCTTCGGCAAATCAGCCGAATCGTATTTTTGATAACTTCGCTCATCTCTTGTAAGCACCTTTCCATACTGTGAGGCAGTGACAGGCTTCATATATGAAGGACGGTATGTATCTCCGAGAATGGTGCAAAAAAACTATTAAGGAGATGCATATCGAGGTTTGCTGTGGTGCGCCTTGGCGGAGTAAAAGCCGTTAGCTTGTGCGTCCACTAGAAGAGATAGTGGACGCTCTTGTTAACTAGCATTGCTGGTTTCAGCTAATCCGGGCCTGGCTTTTACTGGGAGTAAGCAAAGAGATGGGTGGGTGCTTACTCCCCACTGTCCACTCCGGGTTTTGTACGTGGCTCATGTCCACACTTGTGTTTAAAAGTGAGCAGCAGGAAGCAGGGTGTGTCTGTGGAGTGAGAGGCTGCAGATCACACACTGCAAGGCACGTGTGAAGGAAACACTGACCTGTGGACTGATTACCTGACCTGGCTGCGATCCGGCTGTAACTGAACTGTAAGTTGGCTGGAACAAGCAATAAACAGTGTTGAAGAGACTTTGTTGTGTCCCTGCCTTTCTTCAAAACTGGTCATAGGAGCCTACGGTATTGCAATACATTTTAGTTAGATGATGGAAGAAGATGATCTACATAATTATTAAATCGGTAGCCAATCCTTTAGATCATCTGTGGAGTTATATAACTTAAAGAGTAACTAAACTTTTGATTAACTTTTTGGTAAAATGTCCCTAATGCCATAATACTTTTTGAATAAACAATTGGCTTAGCTCACCAGATCCTCTAACATGGAGCACAGTCCACTCCCTACCACCAGAACGTTTAAAAAGCTTCCAACATCAAATACCATATGACTGGCTCACATAAATCATGCATTTATTAACTAGACATAATGCGTGCAATTCAGCATACTTTGAATACTGCAAAGGTCTGTACAGAAGTTCATAAATATAACTAATCAATTAATATACATTCGCAATCAATGCTATAACACACAGAAAATAGTACATAAAGCTTAAAATATAAAATATAAAATAGGTCTTGGTCCCACCACTTCTATATCATGCGGAGCTCTCGTAAAAAGTAAAATAAAATAAAATAAAAGATGAAAAATTAAAAAGTAAAATAAAATAAAAGTAAAATGAAATAAAATGAAATTGCTTGATAGTGGTAGGGAGATGGGCATCTCCCTTACCACTATCAAGCAATTTCATTTTATTTTACTTTTTAGTTTTTCATCTTTTATTTTTATTGTCATTTATTAAAAATTTAAAAATTTTTCCTATTTTCACAATTTTATTTTTCAACTTAGCATTTGTATACTTTTATAAACTTTTATATTATATATATTGGTATAATCTAATAATCAAAGAAAGGATATAATCGCAATGTATACGACTGTTGAGTATGAACTATGGAGAAGGTCTTGAGTCCCAACCAGAGTTTATCATGATCTTAAGTCCTACCCAGGTCTTATTACGAATCTGAAGTAAATAAAAAGGAAGCAATGATTTCCCCTTTTTTCATTTAATGCCACTGAGGAAGGAACGGTGTTCCGAAACGCGTCTGGTGTGAGAGGATAAGCTGCAAGATATTATTTTGTACAATTTGTACCGTCTATGCATAACTAATACCTATGTATCGAGCCTCCGGAGGTTTTAGCGTGGTTATGAGTTACACCACCCATGCGTGCCAATTGAACAAGGACAGAGCACTCAGGCCGATCATCATCGGTAAGAGATATTATATATATTACTAACCCGGATATAAACTAGCAGCGGGGGACAATGACTGTTTGAAGTATTCTGTCCGACGACACTGCAGATCTGTTACGGCGGCTTCAGGGGTGCTGACATTGAATACACGCCGCGGCTGTATCACTTCACACAGCAGAAATAAGAGAAGAAATGTTTGCATCCCTATAAATAAATAAGGTGTACGGGTGTGATATATACACCTTGCGAATTATAACAAAATCCTAACATACATTTTGTTAATGAGGACTCTGATATAAAAAAGGAACACGTGGGAAGTCGCCACATGTGCCAAAACTGATACAATTTATTTAGTTTTAATGCATAAGACGAGTGAATGAATAACTTGACAATTGAAATAACTATTTTAATGTGGCAGCAATATACCGTATTTTTCGCTTTATAAGACGCACCCCAGATTTTAGAGAAGGAAAATAAGAAAAAAAAAAATTTCATCAACTTGCAGGATAACAGGCCGAACTGGATGGACAAATGTCTTTTTTCGGCCTTATGTACTATGTTACTATGTTACTATGTTACCTCATATCAGCCCACTCAGAGCCTTATAAGACCTCAGATTAGCCCATCAGACCTCAGATTAGCCCATCAGACCCCCATCAGGCCTCAGATTAGCCCATCAGACCTCAGATTAGCTCATCAGACCCTCATTAGACCTCAGATTAGCCCATCAGACCCCAGATTAGCCCATCAGTACCCCCAATCAGACCTCAGATTACCCCATAAGTACCCCCAATCAGACCTCAGATTAGCCCATCAGTACTCCCAGACCTCAGATCAGCCCATCAGTACCCCCAGACCTCAGAATAGCCCATCAGACCTCAGATCAGAATAAAATAAAAAATCATCTTACCTGTCCTGCGTAGAGTTGAGCGAACACCTGGATGTTCGGGTTCGAGAAGATCGGCCGAACTTCCCGGAAATGTTCGGGTTCGGGATCCGAACCCGACCCGAACTTCGTCCCGAACCCCATTGAAGTCAATGGGGACCCGAACTTTTCGGCACTAAAAAGGCTGTAAAACAGCCCAGGAAAGAGCTAGAGGGCTGCAAAAGGCAGCAACATGTAGGTAAATCCCCTGCAAACAAATGTGGATAGGGAAATGAATTAAAATAAAAATAAAAATAAAAAATTAACCAATATCAATTGGACAGAGGTCCCATAGCAGAGAATCTGGCTTCATGTCAGCAGAGAATCAGTCTCTTCATGCCATAGCAGAGAATCTGGCTTCATGTCAGCAGAGAATCAGTCTTCATGTCATAGCAGAGAATCAGGCTTCACGTCACCCACCACTGGAACAGGCCACTGTCACATATTTAGGCCCCGGCACCCAGACAGAGGAGAGAGGTCCCGTAACAGAGAATCTGGCTTCATGTCAGCAGAGAATCAGTCTTCATGTCATAGCAGAGAATCAGGCTTCACGTCACCCACCACTGGAACAGGCCACTGTCACACATTTAGGCCCTGGCACCCAGACAGAGGAGAGAGGTCCCGTAACAGAGAATCTGGCTTCATGTCAGCACAGAATCAGTCTTCATGTCATAGCAGAGAATCAGGCTTCACGTCACCCACCACTGGAACAGACCACTGTCACATATTTAGGCCCCGGCACCCAGACAGAGGAGAGAGGTCCCGTAACAGAGAATCTGGCTTCATATCAGCACAGAATCAGTCTTCATGTCATAGCAGAGAATCAGGCTTCACGTCACCCACCACTGGAACAGGCCACTGTCACATATTTAGGCCCCGGCACCCAGACAGAGGAGAGAGGTCCCGTAACAGAGAATCTGGCTTCATGTCAGCACAGAATCAGTCTTCATGTCATAGCAGAGAATCAGGCTTCACGTCACCCACCACTGGAACAGGCCACTGTCACATATTTAGGCCCAGGCACCCAGGCAGAGGAGAGAGGTCCCGTAACAGAGAATCTGGGTTCATGTCAGCACAGAATCAGTCTTTATGTCATAGCAGAGAATCAGGCTTCACGTCACCAACCACTGGAACAGGCCACTGTCACATATTTAGGCCCCGGCACCCAGACAGAGGAGAGGTTCATTCAACTTTGGGTTGCCCCGCAATATAATGGTAAAATGAAAATAAAAATAGGATTGAATGAGGAAGTGCCCTGGAGTACAATAATATATTGTTAAGGGGAGGTAGTTAATGTCTAATCTGCACAAGGGATGGACAGGTCCTGTGGGATCCATGCCTGGTTCATTTTTATGAACGTCAGCTTGTCCACATTGGCTGTAGACAGGCGGCTGCGTTTGTCTGTAATGACGCCCCCTGCCATGCTGAATACAGGTTCAGACAAAACGCTGGCCGCCGGGCAGGCCAGCACCTCCAAGGCATAAAAGGCTAGCTCTGGCCACGTGGACAATTTGGAGACCCAGAAGTTGAATGGGGCCGAACCATCAGTCAGTACGTGGAGGGGTGTGCACAGGTACTGTTCCACCATGTTAGTGAAATGTTGCCTCCTGCTAACACGTTCCGTATCAGGTGGTGGTGCAGTTAGCTGTGGCGTGGTGACAAAACTTTCCACATCTCTGCCATGCTAACCCTGCCCTCAGAGGAGCTGGCCGTGACACAGCTGCGTTGGCGACCTCTTGCTCCTCCTCTGCCTTCGCCTTGGGCTTCCACTGGTTTCCCCTGTTACATTTGGGAATGCTCTCAGTAGCGCGTCTACCAACGTGCGCTTGTACTCGCGCATCTTCCTATCACGCTCCAGTGTAGGAAGTAAGGTGGGCACATTGTCTTTGTACCGGGGATCCAGCAGGGTGGCAACCCAGTAGTCCGCACACGTTAAAATGTGGGCAACTCTGCTGTCGTTGCGCAGGCACTGCAGCATGTAGTCGCTCATGTGTGCCAGGCTGCCCAGAGGTAAGGACAAGCTGTCCTCTGTGGGAGGCATATCGTCATCGTCCTGTGTTTCCCCCCAGCCACGCACCAGTGATAGCCCCGAGCTGCTTTGGGTGCCACCCCGCTGTGAACATGCTTCATCCTCATCCTCCTCCACCTCCTCCTCATCCTCGTCCTCCTTGTCCTCCAGTAGTGGGCCCTGTCTGGCCACATTTGTACCTGGCCTCTGCTGTTGCAAAAAACCTCCCTCTGAGTAACTTCGAAGAGACTGGCCTGAAAGTGCTAAAAATGACCCCTCTTCCTCCTCTTCCTCCTGGGCCACCTCCTCTTCCATCATCGTCCTAAGTGTTTTCTCAAGGAGACATAGAAGTGGTATTGTAACGCTGATAACGGCGTCATTGCCACTGGCCATGTTGGTGGAGTACTCGAAACAGCGCAACAGGGCACACAGGTCTCGCATGGAGGCCCAGTCATTGGTGGTGAAGTGGTGCTGTTCCGCAGTGCAACTGACCCGTGCGTGCTACAGCTGAAACTCCACTATGGCCTGCTGCTGCTCGCACAGTCTGTCCAGCATGTGCAAGGTGGAGTTCCACCTGGTGGGCACGTCGCATATGAGGCGGTGACCGGGAAGGCCGAAGTTACGCTGTAGCGCAGACAGGCGAGCAGCGGCAGGGTGTGAACGCCGGAAGCGCGAACAGACGGCCCGCACTTTATGCAGCAGCTCTGACATGTCGGGGTAGTTGCGAATGAACTTCTGCACCACCAAATTCAGCACATGCGGCAGGCAAGGGATGTGCGTCAAACCGGCTAGTCCCAGAGTTGCAACGAGATTTCGGCCATTATCGCACACCACCAGGCAGGGCTTGAGGCTCACCGGCAGCAACCACTCGTCGGTCTGTTGTTCTATACCCCGCCACAACTCCTGTGCTGTTTGGGGCCTGTCCCCCAAACATATGAGTTTCAGAACGGCCTGCTGACATTTACCCCGGGCTGTGCTGAAGTTGGTGGTGAAGGTGTGTGGCTGACTGGATGAGCAGGTGGAAGAAGAGGAGGAGGAAGCTGAGTAGGAAGAGGAGGAGACAGGAGGCAAAGAATGTTGCCCTGCGATCCTTGGCGGCGGAAGGACGTGCGCCAAACAGCTCTCCGCCTGGGGCCCAGCCGCCACTACATTTACCCAGTGTGCAGTTAGGGAGATAAAGCGTCCCTGGCCGTGCTTACTGGTCCACGTATCTGTGGTTAGGTGGACCTTGCCACAGATGGCGTTGCGCAGTGCACACTCGATTTTATCGGACACTTGGTTGTGCAGGGAAGGCACGGCTCTCTTGGAGAAGTAGTGGCGGCTGGGAACAACATACTGTGGGACAGCAAGCGACATGAGCTGTTTGAAGCTGTCTGTGTCCACCAGCCTAAATGACAGCATTTCATAGGCCAGTATGTGCTTTTACGGTCACTACAAATAACTTGACCAGCTAAAACAGTACTGATTTGGAGGAATATAAATGTCAGGGCTATTTTTTAGGCACTGTGTGACAGGTATACCTTTAATCACAGTATTAGACTTGTATCTGCACTGTAGCGTGTGTGTTAAGTTTTTCAGAATGACACTATCAGCACCTTGAATCTAATATACTCATTGCTGGAGCGTAGGGAGCTGATGTCCTGTCACTCACCACTCAGCTCCCCGCACTCCTCCCCTCCTTCAGGCCAGCGGCGCACAGAATGGTGAAGCAGGAAGACTTCTCCTGCTCCACCATTCAGCCTGTAGACACAGATCGCGCTGCTGGCCTGTGTGGGTGGAGCCTTCAGCCCGGTAATCGGCATAAGCTCTGCCCACACAGTGCTGCAGAGCGATTGGTGCCTGCAGGGAAGAGAGGACTGTGAGCTTCAGGAACGGGACAAGGTGAGTAGTTACTGTGTTTTTTTGTTTTTAATACAGAGGGGGCATAGAGGACTTTATTACTATGGAGGTGGCACAGAAGACTTTATTACTATGGAGGGGGCACAAAGGTCTTTATTATTATGGAGGGGGCACAGCAGTCATTACTAACCTGGAATGGGCACAGTGGGCATTATTAATGTGAATGGGGCACAGTGGGCATTTCTACTATGGAGGGGGCACAGTGCCAGAGGACATTATTACAATGAAGGGGGCACAGTGGGCATTATTACTGTGAATGGGGAACAGTGGGCATTATTACTGTGAATGGGGAACAGTGGGCATTATTACTGTGAAGGGGGCACAATGGGGATTATTACTGTGAAGGGGACACAGATAGAACATTACAACTGTGAAAGGGGCACAGGGAGGGCAAAACTACTGTGAGAGGGCACAATGTGGGCATAACTACTGTGAGAGGGCACAATGTGGGCATAACTACTGTGAGGATGCACACATCTGTACAAAACTACTATGAAGGTTGTACAATGAGGACAATACTACTGTTTCGAATCTGTTTGACCACAGCACTCTTCCTTAACCCCTTAAGGACTCAGCTCTATTTCACCTTAAGGACTTGGCCATTTTTTGCAAATCTGACCAGTGTCACTTTAAGTGCTGATAACTTTAAAACGCTTTGACTTATCCAGGCCATTCTGAGACTGTTGTTTTTTCTTCACATATTGTACTTCATGACACTGGTAAAATGAAGTAAAAAAAATTCATTTTTATTTATAAAAAAATACCAAATTTACCAAAAAGGTTTAAAAAATTTCAAATTTCCAAGTTTCAATTTCTCTACTTCTATAATACATAGTAATACCTCCACAAATTGTTATTACTTTACATTCCCCATATGTCTACTTCATATTTGGATCATTTTGGGAATGATATTTTATTTTTTGGGGATGTTACAAGGCTTAGAAGTTTAGAAGCAAATCTTGAAATTTTTCAGAAATTTAGGGACCAGTTCAGGTCTGAAGTCACTTTGCGAGGCTTACATAATAGAAACCACCCAAAAATGACCCCATTCTATAAACTACACCCCTCAAGGTATTCAAAACTGATTTTACAAACTTTGTTAACCCTTTAAGTGTTCCACAAGAATTAATGGAAACTAGAGATACAATTTAAAAATTCACTTTTTTGGCAGATTTTCCATTTTAATCAATTTTTCCCAGTAACAAAGCAAGGGTTAACAGCCAAACAAAACTCAATATTTATGGCCCTGATTCTGTAGTTTACAGAAACACCCCATATGTGGTCGTAAACTGCTGTACGGGCACACGGCAGGGCGCAGAAGCAAAGGAATGCCATACGGTTTTTGGAAGGCAGATTTTGCTGGACTGTTTTTTTTTTACACCATGTCCCATTTGAAACCCCCCTGATGCACCCCTAGAGTAGAAACTCCAAAAAAGTGACCCCATTTTAGAAACTACGGGATAGGGTGGCAGTATTGTTGGTACTAGTTTAGGGTACATATGATTTTTGGTTGCTCTATATTACACTTTTTGTGAGGCAAGGTAACAAGAAATAGCTGTTTTGGCACCGTTTTTATTTTTTGTTATTTACAACATTCATCTGACAGGTTAGATCATGTGTTATTTATATAGACCAGGTTGTCACGGATGCGGCGATACCTAATATCTATACTTTTTTTTTATTTATGTAAGTTTTACACAATGTTTTCTTTTTTGAAACAAAAAAATCATGTTTTAGTGTTTCCATAGTCTGAGAGCCATAATTTTTTCAGTTTTTGGGCGTATACCTTGGGTAGGGTATGATTTTTGTGTGATGAGATGACGGTTTTATTGGCACTATTTTGGGGTGCATGTGACTTTTTTATCGCTTGCTATTACACTTTTTGTGATGTATGGCGACAAAAAATGGCTTTTTTTACACCGTTTTTATTTTAATTTTTTTACGGTATTCACCTGAGGGGTTAGGTCATGTGATATTTTTATAGAGCAAGTTATTACGGATGCTGTGATACCTAATATGTATACTTTTTCTTATTAATGTAAGTTTTACACAATGATTTCATTTTTTAAGCAAAAACGAAAATGTTTTAGTGTTTCCATAGTCTGAGAGCCATAATTTTTTCAGTTTTTGGGCGATTACCTTGGGTGGGGTATGATTTTTGCGGGATGAGATGACGGTTTTATTGGCACTATTTTGGGGTGTGTGTGACTTTTTGATCGCTTGTTATTACACTTTTTGTGATGTAAGGTGACAAAAAATGGTTTATTTAGCACAGTTTTTATTTTAAATTTTTTTACGGTGTTCATCTGAGGGGTTAGGTGATGTGATATTTTTATAGAGCCGGTCGATACGGACGCGGCGATACCTAATATGTATACTTTTTATGTAAGTTTTACACAATAATATCATTTTTGAAACAAAAAAAAAATCATGTTTTAGTGTCTCCATATTCTGAGAGCCATATTTTTTTCAGTTTTTGGGCGATTATCTTAGGTAGGGTCAAATTTTTTTGCGGGATGAGATGACGGTTTTATTGGCACTATTTTGGGGTGCATATGACTTTTTGATCGCTTGCTATTACACTTTTTGTGATGTAAGGTGACAAAAATGGTTAATTTAGTACAGTTTTTTTTATTTTTTTACGGTGTTCATCTGAGGGGTTAGTTCATGTGATATTTTTATAGAGCCGGTCGATACGGACGCGGCGATACCTAATATGTATACTTTTTTTTTATTTATCTAAGTTTTACACAATAAAGCTTCTCTTTAAAACAAAAAAAAATATGTTTTAGTGTATCCATATTCTGAGCCATAGTTTTTTTTTTTTGGCGATTGTCTCAGGTAGGGGCTCATTTTTTTGTGGGATGAGATGACGGTTAGATTGGTACTATTTGGTGGGCAAACGCCTTTTTGATCGCTTGCTGTTGTACTTTTTGTGATGTAAGGTGACAACAAAATGGTTTATTTAGTACAGTTTATATATTTTTTTTTTGACGGTGTTCATCTGAGGAGTTAGGTCATGTGATATGTTTATAGAGCCGGTCAATTCGGACGCAGCGGTACCTAATATGTATACTTTTTTTCCCCCCTATTTTTTACCTTTTTTTTTAAACTTTATTTGGGGAAAATGACATTTTTGTTTATTTTTACTTTAATTTTTTTGGGGGAAAACTTTATTTTTTTAACTTTTTTTTCACTTTCTTTTTTGTCCCACTTTAGGACTTGAACTTTTGGGGGTCTAATCCTTTACAATGCATTCCAATACTTCTGTATTGGAATGCATTAGCTGTATGAGTAATACTGTGTGTATTACTCATACAGCTTCCGGCCTGTGAGATCCAGGGGGCTGGATCTCACAGGCTCGTCACCGGAAGGCAGCGCGATGCCTTCCTTAGGCATCGCGCTGCCTTCCATGCCATCGGGTCCCCCCCACAGCCGCATGGGGACCCGATGGCACCGCCACACCCTGCCGCAAACCGCAGGTAAAGCCGCAAACCGCAGGTTACGGGACCCCCCCGGCATTGTGACAGGATGCCCGTTGAATGATTTCAGCTGACATCCTGTTCCTATTAACCCCCGCCGCGCCGCAATTTAGGTTTAAAGTTATGACGTACCGGTACGTCATGGGTCCTTAAGGACTCGGGAAACATGCCGACAGCAGTTATGATGCTTAGTGAATTTTATTTCATATTATTTCAGCCGGGCACAGTGGTACACCAGAAGCAACGTTTCGGGCCAATATAAGCCATTCATCAGACAGAATCGTGACCACATGAAGGATGCAACCGGCGCTGGTGCATCCTTCATGTGGTCACGATTCCGCCTGATGAAGGGCCTATATTAGCCCGAAACATTGCTTCTGGTGTACCACTGTGCCCGGCTGAAATAATATGAAATAAAATTCACTAAGCATCATAACTGCTGTCGGAGTGCTGTCTAAATCTATACGGCAATACTACTGTGAGGGGGTACAATTTTTTTTAAGTATGTGGGGGGGGGGGGGGGGGTGCCAGAGAAAGGACCTAGCCCTGGGTTCCAAACAAACACGTAGGCATGCCACTGAGCAGGGAAACTATTTGCTCGCCACTCCACCATTGAGCCGCCAGCGCTCCACAGCAAGCAGCAGCAGGGGCAGCAGAAGGGGACACATCTGGGCATAACCACTGTGAAGGGGGCACTGGGCACATATCTTGGCATATGCACAGTAAGAGGGCACATATCTTGGCATATCTACTGTGAAGGGGGCACATATCTTGGCATATCAACTGTGAGGGGGCACATATTTTGGGATATCTACTGTGAAGGGGGCACATATCTTGGCATATCTACTGTGAGGGGGCACATATTTTGGGATATCTACTGTGAGGGGGCACATATCTTTGCTTTCTACTATGAAGGGGGCATATCTTGGCATATCTACTGTGAGGCACATATCTGTGAGTAGACCTGAGGGACTGAAATACTGAGTAGAAAATAAAAGTAGGCACATAAGGATTGATTCACATATATCCACTCTGTAGCATGCTCTGTGTAAGGTATTTAATCTACAGGGTGGGCCATTTATATGGATACACCTTAATAAAATGGGAATGGTTGGTGATATTAACTTCCTGTTTGTGGCACATTAGTATATGTGAGGGGGGAAACTTTTCAAGATGGGTGGTGACCATGGCGGCCATTTTGAAGTCGGCCATTTTGAATCCAACTTTTGTTTTTTCAATAGGAAGAGGGTCATTTGACACATCAAACTTATTGGGAATTTCACAAGAAAAACAATGGTGTGCTTGGTTTTAACGTAACTTTATTCTTTCATGAGTTATTTACAAGTTTCTGACCACTTACAAAATGTGTTCAATGTGCTGCCCATTGTGTTGGATTGTCAATGCAACCCTCTTCTCCCACTCTTCACACACCGCAGGAGAAATGCTAGCACAGGCTTCCAGTATCCGTAGTTTCAGGTGCTGCACATCTTGTATCATCTGAAGGCAATCGTCTATGCTGTGAAGATGCGAGATGTGCAGCACCTGAAACTACGAATACTGGAAGCCTGTGCTAGCATTTCTCCTGCGGTGTTGCTATCAGTGTGGGAAGAGTGGGAGAAGAGGGTTGCATTGACAATCCAACACAATGGGCAGCACATCGAACACATTTTATAAGTGGTCAGAAACTTGTAAATAACTCATGAAAGAATAAAGTTATGTTAAAACCAAGCACACCATTGTTTTTCTTGTGAAATTCCAAATAAGTTTGATGTGTCACATGACCCTCTTCCTATTGAAAAAACAAAAGTTGGATTTCAAATCGGGCGGACTTAAAATGGCCACCATGGTCACCACCCATCTTGAAAAGTTTCCGCCCTCACATATACTAATGTGCCACAAACAGGAAGTTAATATCACCAACCATTCCCATTTTATTAAGGTGTATCCATATAAATGGCCCACCCTGTATAATACATGCAGTTTCATTGCTGTAAGCGCTGTGCAAAATGCCACAAGGGGGCCCACTGAGACTTTATTGCCCAAGGGCCCACATGAACCTGGAGCCGGCCCTGTGCATAGTATTCACAGTTATGTGTCGTTCACCTCAACAGACTATATATACATGTATGATGATTTCATCAGTAGTTGTCAATGGCTATTTCTGAGGTGCTTAAATGGGTTGTCCCATGAAAAATATTCTACATTTTTCAAACCAGCACCTGGTTCTGAATACATTTATAATTGCATGTAATTACAAATTTAGTATAGTCACAGAGCTACTCAATAAAATGTATCTGTATAGCGCCACCTGCTGCTTGCTCTTTTCCTTATTCCTCTGTCCACTTTGCTGAGGTGGACACCCATGCTCATTTCCATCCTTCAACTGACACCAGCCAGATCTACTGTTGAAGATGTGACAGTTACAAGGAAAAAAAGGACACTTCCTCTGAGAGGACACCCCTTGAGCTGCGAGATTGAAATAAATCTAGCAGAACAATTGTAGCTATGAGTGGGGAGATGTCTGGATCAATGTGAGGTACAGGGCCTGGTTCAAGCTTATTAGAAAGAGGATGTATGATGTATGAGTTTCCTTTTTTACAATAATCATGGGACAACCCTTTTAAAGATTTTTTTGGTAATACTGATATTTTAGAAAATGCCCGCAGCCTGCCCCATGAAGAAGATTCATACTTACCTGCTTCCCGCCGCTCTGGTCCTCTGCACTGCTTCTGCTGTCTCCATCTTCTGGTTGCCACACTGTTTCCTTCTAGCAGTACATGGGCATGGTCATATGCACCACTCCAGCCAATGACTGGCTTCAGCAGTGACGTGCTTTGTGGCCACATCATAGCTGAAGCCAGTCAATGGCTGGTGTAGGGATCTGACCATGCCCATGTACTGCCGGATGAAAAACAGTGTGGCAACCAAAAGATGAAGACAGTGGAGGATCGAAGTGCAGACAGCAGGTAAGTAGGTAAGTATGAATCTTCTGTTTCATGCGGCAGGCTGTGGTCACTTGCTTAACAAATCTGTATTACCAGAAAACCCCTAGAATTCCAGATTCCACAGCAGGTAATCCTGAAAAACACTATGGTTGTCAGTGAGAATTGAACGCCTGCTGTATTTTTCATCAGTCTCTTTGGTGCCAGTAGATTACTTGTGTATCCGCAAAGCTTGTAGCGGTGGCCAGCTCAGCAGACTGATGACATCATGCAGCAGTAGGTAGTCAGTGTGCATTGCTAGAATTTCATTTTTTTTTTATCCTGCAGCCAACATCATAACAAGCCAGTTCTTACTGGCCAGTTAACCCTTACCTCTATTGAACTCGCAGTAAACAGGGTCACTTTAGTTTATTCATAAAAATATCAAATGCCTACAGCATGTTGCCATACTTACTAAGAACTGAACAAAACTTTCAGTTGTTCTTTAGAATGTAAGACTTCATCACTGGTTAAAATTTCTTTCTTGCTATAGATAATAATTGTAACAGCGGCTGCTGTGCGCCGCTGTTTCCCTGCTTACCACTGCGGTCCCGGGCGCCATGCTCAGCGGTGATCTGTGGCCAGAGCTTCCCATTCACCGCTGCAGCTCTGGGCGCTGTTTGTGTAGGTGATGTGGTTCTGAGGATCCGCTCACAGTTTTCATCTCAGCCCTGGCACTGCATTCTTTCTGCTGTTTTTTTTGCAGCACTTCCTTAAGTGCCGACGCGCGTCACTTTCTTGGTTTTATGGGATAGATAATGTGACCACGCTGACCAATCCTAGCCCTCATGTGAATATATAAGTGGCTCAGCCCCTTCCCAGATGCCTCAGTGTCAATGTCTTTGTGCTCTGCTTAGGTTCCTGATAACCACTTGTGTTCCTGACTCGTACCTGTGTTCCTGGATTCTGTTACTCGTCTGATCCCTGCCAGCTTGCCTTGACTCTCCTGTTGCTGATCTGGATTGCCTGACCTGTACCTGTGCCACCTGCCCTGACCTTTTGCCTGTCTGACTATGCCTCTGCCTCATCCTTCGGTCCTGCACTGTTGCTCCTGGTAACGACTCTGCCTGCCTGACTACGCCTGTCCTTCTGGTACCTTTCTCAGGAATCTCCTGGTCCGCCTGGACCAGCTGCCACTGATTAGGGGATTGCTCTGGAGTAGCCTCTGGCAACTACCCTAACCTATCCTCCTCAAGAGGTAGCGACCCGGTTTTCCCCTCTGAAAAGCCTATCCCCACCATCAGGGGTATTGTGAAGAATCGAGGGGTTCACTTAGACAACGCCCTCAGAGGAGGTAGGACACGAGGTTCACACCCGCTGGTTCGTAACAATAATGAATATATAGTCTATTCAAAGTATAACCTAATTACAGTGAGCCCATGAGGAGCCGGTTGAGAGGATGGGAGTGGTAGTGGCCTTGATGAGGTGCTGCATCACAGTGTACTCCTTCGGGCTGTTGCTCCCTGGGGGCTGGTGCTGTGGAAAGGTAGTCTATCTTTATTTAATGCAAAATATAACTTGTAACACATCCAGCAGTATTAAGTACAAAGTGCAGTTTCTGGCACCAGATGAGGAGGTATGGTGGCTTGTTATGTGGAAATTAAATGGCACTTGTGGATATAGATCTCTATTGTGTGATACAAGCTTGAAGTTAGTATGGACGAATAGTTGTTCTAGGTGATGGGTGTCTAACCAGTTTTTCCTCACCAGCAGCAGGGTCTGTGATGCTATGGTTTTGCTGATCGCTTGTAATCTAGTACCCATCCTCCATTGTGCTGACAAGACCACATTCCTGAGTGATCTCAGAGACATGCGTTCTGCACTGGAGGAGGGGCTAAAAGGTTTAAAATCTGGGACACACATACATGTGAAATTTTCAGAATAAATTTGGTAAATGTGCCTCCGCATAGAAACTGCATTTCACATTGGGTGAAGCAATTCAAAACCACTGGCTGTTTGTCCTCCCGAAAAACTCCAGACCGCCTAAAAACTCCGGAATAGACAGCAAACAGAATTCAAGCCGTGTAAAATCAAAGTCCTAGAAGTCGACCAGGCTGACTGGTATGGAGCTACAAATGCCACAAACCACGGTATGGCTGAATATTGAACCATGACCACCGCTGCTGGATTGCAAGGTGTTCATAACCATGGAAACAAGAAGTGTATAACGTGATAGAATAATTACTCAAGCCAGCAATATGGACAATCACAATACATTAGTAAGTGTCTTGTATTAACTTTGTTTACATGATAAATGCAATTTCCTGAAGTAAGACTACCCCTTTAACCACCTCCCATCCGGGCCATTTACCCCCTTCCTGACCGAGCCATTTTTTGCAAATCTGACATGTGTCACTGTATGTGGTAATAACTTTGGAACGCTTTTACTTATCCAAGCCATTCTGTGATTATTTTCTCGTGACACATTGTACTTCATGGTAGTCATAAATTTGAGTCAATATATTTTACCTTTTATATATGAAAAAAATTTAAATTTTTGCAATTTTTAACATTTCAATTTCACTGCTTTTAAAACAAATTGACACCTCATAAAATATTTATTACTTGACATTCCCCATATGTCTATTTTATGTTGGCATCATTTTGTAAATGTCATTTCATTTTTTTAGGACATTACAAGGCTTAGAATTTTAGAAGCAATTCTTAATTTTTTAAGAATATTTCCAAACCCACTTTTTAAGGATCAGTTCAGGTCTTTGTGGGGCTTACATAGTGGAAACCCACCATAAATTACCCCATTGTAGAAACTACACCCCTCAAGTTACTCAAAACTGATTTTACAAACTTTGTTAACCCTTTAGGTGTTTCACAAGAATTAAAGGAAATGGAGATCACATTTCAAATGTAACTTTTTAGGCAAATTTTAAATTTTAATCATTTTTTTCTATAACACATCAAGGGTTCACAGCCAAACAAAACTTTATATTTATTTAACACCCCTCACGTGGTCGTAAATGTAAGGGCACACTGCAGGGCTCAGAAGAAAAGGAGCACCATATGGTTTTTGGAAGGCAGATTTTGCTGAACTGGTTTTTAGATGCCATGTCCCATTTGAAGCTCCCCTGATGCACCCTTACAGTAGAAACTCCCCCAAAAAGTGACCCCATTTTGGAAACTAGGGGATAAGGTGCCAGTTTTATTGGTACAATTTTGGGGTACATATGATTTTTAATTGCTCTATATTATGTTTTTTGAGAGGCAAGGTTTTGGCACCGTTTTAATTTTAAATTTTTTACAACATTCATCTGACAGGGTAGATCAAGTACTATTTTTATAGAGCAGGTTATTACGGACGCAATGATATCAAATATGTCTACTTTCTTTGTTTGTTTGTTTCAGTTTTACATAATAAAGCATTTAAAAAATATATGTTTTTGTGTCTCCATTTTCTGAACGCCATATATATATTTTTTTTCTTCCGATTTCTTGTGCAGGGGCTTGTTTTTGCAGGAAGAGTTGACGTTTTTATTGGTACAATTTTTTTGGTACATATGATTTTTTTGATCATTCATTATAACACTTTATTGGGCAAGGTGGCCAAAAAATTGGTTATTTTAGCACAGTTTTTATTTATTTATTTTCACAGCATTCACCTGAGGGGTTAGGTCATGCGACATTTTTATAGAGCAGATTGTTACGGATGTGGAAATACCTAATATGTATACTTTTTCAAATTTATGTAAGTTTTACACAAGAATAGAATTTTTTAAACCCAAAAAATTATGTTTTAGTGTCTCCATAGTCTGAGAGCCATAGCCTTTTTTATCGCTTGGTGTTGCACTTTATGTGATGTTAGGTGACCAAAAATGGCTTTTTTGGCACGGTTTTAATTTAATTTTTTTTATAGTGTTCACCTAAGGGGTTAGGTCGTGTGATATTTTTATAGAGCAGGTTGTTACGGACACGGCAATACCTAATATGTCAACTTTTTATTTATTTCACTTTAACACAATAATAGCAGTTTTGAAGCAAAAGAAATCATATTTTAGTGTCTCCATTGTCTGAGAGTCATAGTTTTCTTTATTTGTCTTAGGTAGGGGCTAATGTTTTGCAGGAGGAGGTGACAGTTTGATTGGTACTATTTTGGGGGGCATACGCCTTTTTGATCGCTTGGTGTTGCAATTTTTGTGATGCAAGGTGACAAAAAATTGCTTTTTTGGCACTGTTTTTATTTTTTATTTTTTTTACGGTGTTCATCTGAGGGGTTAGGTCATGTGATATTTTTATGAAGCTGGTTGTTACGGAGACGGCGATACCTAATATGTATACTTTTTAAAATTTATTTCCCTTTAACACAATAATAGCATTTTTGAAACAAAAAAAATTATGTTTTAATGTCTCCATGTTCTGAGAGTTATAGTTTATTTTTATTTTTTAAGTGATTTTCTTATGTAGGGGCTCATTTTTTGTGGGATGAGGTTACGATTTCATTAGTACCATTTTGTGGGACATACGCCTTTTTGATCACTTGGTGTAAGGTGACAAAAATGGCTTTTTCTGACACAGTTTTTTTTCTGTATGGTGTTTATCAGAAAGGGTGGATCATGTTATATATTTATAGATCCGGCCATCATGGACGCGGCAATACCAAATATGTCTATTTTATTTATTTATTTTCTATTTAAAAAATAATAATTTATTACTTAATTGGGGAATTTATTTTTTACATGTAAAACCTTTTTTTATTTTACACTTTATTTATTTTTTATTTTTTATTTTACAATTTGTGTCCCCCATAAGGTCATACAAGACCTCTGGGGGACATTTAACGTCACTTTTTTTTTTTTTCCACTATTGATTTCTCCTGTAACTGGGGCGGGGTAATACAGCCCCTCAAGAGGCTGTACAGCAGAATACTGCGCTGTACAGCCTCAGTGCAGGGCTGATCGAGGACTGTGAAAGACCCTACAGCTCCTGCACTCTCCCGATCTATCTGGTCACATGACCACAGGGACGGGACAGGAAGCGCGTAGCGTTGAGCGCTGTGTATGCAGCAATCTAAAATGCAGGGACACCTGGGAACTGTCCCTGCCTTCTCCCTGAGGTGCCCTGCTGTCACTGACAGCGGGCCCCTGACACAGCAGCTGCACGATTAGCGTGCAGCTGCTATCTCTGAATGGACGTTTCAGAACGTCCATTCAGAGATAAACAACCACTACCCAGATGTTTATAGTCAATGGGCAGATCTGAAGTGGTTAATAGTAGTATATCTCTTAGGGAGGTCATCACCCTAATGTGAATAATATTACTTAGTTTCCATTTAGTAGAGCAAAATATCTGTATTATTGGTGCTGTATATTACCTCGTAACTAGGCAAAATTATTGAGCTGCTAGAAAGTCTACTTTATTGCATAAGCCCAATTGATATCACTAATGTAATTCCAATGGGCTAAATACTGTTCTTATATTATAAGAGCCTGCAATGAAAACTGCTAGATGATAGACGGTCATCATTAACTATTGATATCGACTAGCCACAGAGACTAATGTAATTAATATACTTAACAACTTGACTGTGTGTCATGGATCAGCGGCTGTGAACCCACTGTGCCACTGACTGGCTATACTCTGGAGGGGAGTGTTTAGGCAACTACCTGGTTTTCACTAGAGCATCTGGTGGTAAGGATAGACTTGAGCCGTTAGGGTAGTTGCCAAGGACTACTCCAGAGCAATCCCCAAGTCAGTGGCAGCTGGTTCGGGGGCGGACCAGGAGATACCTGAGTAGGTACCAGAAGTACAAGCATAACCAGCCGGGCAGAGACATTACCAAGAGCAACGGTGCAGGACCGAAGGATGAGGCAGAGACGTGGTCAGACCTGCAATAGGTCAGGGCAGGCGGCACAGGTACAGATCATTCCGGTTCGGCAACAGGAGAGTCAAAGTAAGCAGGCAGGGATCAGACGATAAGCAGAGTCCAGGAACGAAGTACAAGTCAGGAACACAAGTGGTTATCAGGCTCTTTAGCAAAAGAAAAGGACCTTGACACTGAGGCATTTGGGAAAGGGGTCTGAACCACTTAAGAACATGCAAGAGAGCCAGGGTTAGTCAGCGAGGTCACCTGACCTAACCCAGCCAGCCCAGGGAGTGTTCAGAGAAGAGATGAGCGAATCGAATACCACGAAGTGGAATTCGATCAAAATTCCAGGATAAATTCGATTCTCCTAGAAGCTGAATTTCCTCGTGCTTCGATTTAACCTGAAATAGTATACAAAACTAAAAAATTCCAACTTGCCTCCTCCATTTGCTTGCGACGGGCCGCCAGCCTCCATCTTGCTTGAAGATCTCTGCCAAAATCCTGTGCGGCACGAGATTACATCATCATGCTGGCCCACCACGCCAGCCGGCGTGATGATGTAATCTTGCGCCGAACAGGTTTCGGCCGAGATCTTCAAGCAAGATGGCGGCGTCCGGCCCATCGCGAGCAAATGGAGGCGGTAAGTTTGATAAAAAAAAAAAATTATTGTTAATTTTACACTCAGATGCCGCGATCATGTATGAATGCGGCATCTGGGGGGTACAATGACGGGGGCCGTGCTATCGCAGCTCCATGTCATTGCACCCGCTACTCACAAAAAAAAGTGCTTCGTGATGAAGTAATTCATCACTAAGCGAATTTTTTTGTGAAATTCGGTGAATCAGCCGAATCGAACTTTTAGGAAATACGTTCATTTCTAGTTCAGAGCATAGAAAGGACAAGATGAAACTTAAGATTCACTCTGGATATACAGTATAGCAAGAATAGCTAATACCATGTTCTATTTTTATTACAATGCATAGGGAGCACCATTCCCATAGCTCAATGCACCTTATTTCTTGGTAGGCCTTCATCTCCTTAGAGGATGCTTTGAGTCCTTCTCTACCTGGGTACTCGGAGTCCTCAGATGCCTCCATCCAATATTCCTATTTACCTACTCTCCGCCCCTAGTGCTTGTTCCTGTTCTTCATGTGATTTTCTTGTGTTTGGCATGGCTTTGCCTTGACTATGCTTGATCTGATTTATCTATGTACCGAACCTGAACCTGACCAGGTCTCCTGATACCAATTAATGGCCCTGCTCACCTGTTTACCGGCCCAGACTATGAATTCTAGCCATCTGCAGCCTGACTGCTTGTTGGGGACTAATCCTGGGGCCGTGGGCTTGGGATTCAACTGCAGCTAAGTCCATTTACTTGTAAAGGGGTTAAAAGTAGGGGACCCTTAGATTTCATGCCTCAGGTTAGCCTGCGCCAACTCAGTAGTGGCACTGGTTATGTATGGTCCCATTTTGCTCTCAAACAACTTCAGCAAGTACACCAACTTCTCGGTCCAGTCTGTACAATCCTGTTACTTTCTGTGCCTGCTACACCTGTCTACTCCATGTCACTCAAAGATGTCACCTAACTTTTGACTACGCTAGCCAGGAACTGACATCCAGGAACACTCCTAGACTTATTGTCTACCAAGTGTTACACTATGCCAGGGCAGTAGGGCACATGTTTGGCAGAGCCAATGGCAAAGGGAGGACATTAACTACAAGGAAAAAAGAAGGTGTGTGGGGTTTTGGGTCCAAGTTTGGGGCTTGGGGCTCACTATCCATATTGGGGTCTGAATAAATTTTGGCATCTGAAGAAGTGATCATGCGCATTCAGGAACATTAGGTTGGGGGTGTTTGGCAGCAGGTTCTAAAGTATATAAAGAGGCAGGGAATATGTCTGAAAATGTTGATAGAAAATTCTTCCTGATATCATTATTGAAAGTAGGCAGGTAGGCCAATGTTACATTTTATTAAATTCATACCACCATAAATTCTTCTCAGTTTTATTTATCTTAATGGATTGCTTCCATCTTTAGATCTATTTTGTATCTAGAGTGTGCAAAATCCTCTCTTCTTTGTGTTTTGTGGTCAGTGTTAATATTCCGTTTGCTTACAAGGACCATCCAAAATAATTGATTTCTGTTCTAAATATCCTGTGGAATACATCTACAGGGAACACAGTGGTCTACAACATAATCCTCACTTGTGTTATCCTGGAGGCCTGGGCCCAATGCTATTTAGTTTGGACGGTAAAGCGTTCTTCAAATTGACAGTTTTACTGGTGCATCTTTCCAAGCTGCTCAATCCATACACAGATTTTATATATATGCTTTTTTATTGAACGCAGGAAACTGTTTGCAATGCAAATGTAAAACTGCTAATAAAGTTTCGGAATGTTCAACTGTAAAGTTAGGAAATTAATCTGTTCCTTCTTTATTGCTTCACAGGAAGAAATAGCCGCATCCAGATATCATTATTGCCAAAACTGGTGATTCAGTCCGAGGCTCGTTCCAAAGCCTGAATATGCTAAAGAGCTTTATCCCGACTCTTTACTCCACATTACTGTTCATATTTAGAGATGTGTAATATTCTGATCCTGGTTCCTCTGCACATCATGACAGATTCACAATGTTTCTATTCTGTACCAGTGATCCTTTAAATCCTCACATGCTTATTTATTGGTCCATGTTCACAATAGGTTTCTCGTTTTGGGACAGTGAAGGGTCTGTGTCCTTCTTTGTGCCTTTAAGCCAAGCAAAACCTTGGCTAAATCTTTTGTCTAATATATAAAGCTGAGGGTATGTGTGTGTATGTATGTATGTATGTCCGCTAAAGGAATCTGCATTGTCACATTTACAATAAACAAAATTTGGCACACAGGTACATCAGGTGTCCGGGAAGGTTTGAGACCGGGTCTCAGCTGTCTAGCACGTACCGTTCCTGAGAAAGTCCCAAAAAATGAATTAGCCAATAGAAGCCTGGTCACATGACCCTTATCAGCCAATAGAAGCTTGCAGGCCCTTAGTCTCCACATACACACAGTTTTACACCAGGTTTCCATAACAACCCAGCCATTTTTCTTCACTGCTGTAGGTCAGCTTTAAAGGGGCAGGGCGCTGTAGATGACACTGTTAAGATGGACTTAAAAACACTGCTCCCAGGTCCCGCTAAGCTACGCCCACTCCACAGCCGATGGGGATTGAAAAAAATTAAGGTAAAAATCAACTTCTGTCAGCTGCAGGGGTGGGAGGGAGGGTGACTTTCTCCCTGCAGCTCACACTCAGACAGCACAGTGCTGCTGTCTGAGAGTGAGCTGTTCAAAAGGACATCCCTGTGTCTGTCCAGGCCCTGCGCCGGATGGAGGACAGGGAGTCTGAAAGCCAGACTGTCTGGCCTAAAACTGGACCTCTGGCCACCCAAGGGGCAGGCTGCTGTGGAGGTCACAGTTAAGGGGACGGTCCACTATGGAGGTCAGTGTTAGGCCTCATGCACACGACCGTTGTTTTATTCCGTGTCCGTTGTTCTGTTTTTCGTGATTTTCTGCGGACCCATTGACTTTCAATGGGTCCGTTAAAAACTCGGCTAATGCACCGTATGTCATCCGCGTCCGTGATCCGTGGTTCCAGTCCGTAAAAAAAAATATAACCTGTCCTATTTTTTTCACGGAAAACGGTTTGCGGACCCATTCAAGTCAATGGGACCGTGAAAAAACGCGGAGGCCCACAAGATTGTCATCCGCGTCCGCGTCCGTTTTTTTGCTATCATTTGCATGGCAAACTTGACTTAGACTTTTTTTTACTTTCCTTCATGTCTAGTGGTCCTCCAAAAATAAAGGATGACACACGGAAACAAAAACGGATCACGGAACAACGGAACCCCATTTTGCGGAACGGAACACAACAACGGTCGTGTGCATGAGGCCTTAAGGGGATGTTGTGGAAATCACTGTTAAGGAGATGGGGTACTGTGGAGGTCTCTAAAAAAGGGGTGGCTGCTGTGGAGGTCACTGTTAAAGGGGCGGGCTGCTGTGGATGTCACTGTTAAGGGGACAAGATGCTGTGGCATGGAGACCCTATGTTCGTCTGAATGAGCCCTTACTTTGAGGCAGTTGCTATGCAAATGCCTTCCACCTGAATTTGCTTCTATTCTGGTATCAGTTTGCTTAGTTTGGCATTTCATAAAATTTATTATCCCACTAAAATGTTAAAATATTAAACATAACCTAATTTCATGTCGACATATCAGCATGAGTATATATAGATACATACAATGCGGAGCTCACGCATACATCTATATAGCTGGAGTACTCCAAATGAATAAGATCTCTTAGCTTGCAATATTGGCGTCTATCTGCAGAAATCGTACGTTTAAACCACTTGGATATTCGTATAGTTATATACTGTTTTACCGGTAGTTGGAACCTGATGGTTCAAAGAGTGTCCTCTCTTCGGTCCCTGGTGAGAAAAACTTCACACTCAAACACTGCTTCCTGATGGTAATTATACCGCCTTCAACTCGTGTTGATTCACTACCTCCTCTTGCTGAGTAGTCCTTCGACTCGTTCTACGTGGCGTCTCACGTGACCAACCAGGAAGATGGTGTATTGGTCGATGATGTGATCCACTTGAATTGGTCGGGATGGCGGAAATCGATGAAGCAGAATTCGGTCAGTATAGAATTTGGTTCTGCTTAACAGGGTTGCTGCGCTATGTTGGACAAGCCGACATAGGTTAATCCGCTGTTATGGTGTTTTACAGCTGGAGCCGCTTAGAGCTGGTATCGAACTCACCCCTGGCAAGCGCCCGACTTTTTAGGGAGGGTGCTTAGGGACTGGTGGTCCCCCTTCCCAACCTTAGGTTTATGTGTGGCACCTTGCCTTGTGTGGTTACGTAGCTAAGGGGTTAAGGGATTGTGGGAGATTCGTCACTGTAGGGGGCGTAGGGTATGTCTCCTCCCTCTAACCGGGTTATATAACCCTCTCCTCTGCTGCTTCACTTCCTCTTTGATAGCGGAAGCCAAGTTGCCCACCCTCCCGCCCTTGAATGGGTAGTTTCAGCGTGGAGTTGTCTTGGGACTCTGGTTTTTTCCAAGGTTATTAAAAAAAAAAGAAAAAGAAAGTGGGAAAGAAAGGTGAAGGAACATGAATAACTGATGTTTTGGAGATATTTATGTTGTCTTCTTCTTAAGAATGGCGGTATGGTTTGAAATATGAAGTCACAGCTGGCGGCATTTGATACAGCAGAGAGTTGGAGATGGCTGATGGCGTACTTGCCTGCCGGGAGTCCGGCGGTTGGCATACCGCTCCAAGATGATGTTCTTTGGTTTTGCCGTTGAAAATAAATAAGCTGTGGCCGATCATCACCCAGCTAAAGGTTACCTGTTGTCTCGAGTGTTTATTAACTGGTTCAGTTTGCAGTTAGGGGAGCCACAGGTAGGCAGAGGTGCCGGCCCGGTTCCTATCTCTCCTCCACCCTCTCCTGATTACCAACAGTCTTTCGAAATAAATTCGATGCAATAATCGAAAAAGTTCTTTTTTTGCATAGTTAGAAATAACGCACCAATAGCTGGGTCAAGTTCACGCTAGTGTGAACTTGACCCAGCTATTGGTGCGTTATTTCTAAGGGCGTTGTCTAAGTGAACTCCTCATTCTTCGCAGTACCCCTGATGGTGGGGGATAGACTTTCCCAAGAAGAACCACAGGTCACTGAGGAGGATTAGCACTCGAGGCAGCTGGTCCAGACTAGGGGGGACAAGTGCAAGGTACCAGAGGTACAGACGTAGTCAGCAGGCCAAGTCGCAACCAGAAGCAGCAGTGCAGCACCAAAGGATAAGGCACATTCATCACTCTTTATCTGCAGGCCATTGCTCTCTGTTCCATTTTCTGACTCTATCTTTCTGATCCGTTGCCACCCTCATTCAGTTTTCTGTCATCTATCAGATAGTTTATTCTTCTGTATTTGTTACCTGTTAATCCGATACATCTTTTGTATGTCTTTCCTGCCGACCGCCTGGTTGTTATGTAATTTTGGTCAACGCAAGTCATAGGGACATCTGAGTAGCAAAAGCCATAGTTAGGACTTGGGAAAAGGAACTACTGTAGGTGGTCAAGTTCTGTAGTCTTCAAATCAACACTTTAAATGCCTGTGCGAAAATATTTTCATATTCACTACCATTTACGCCTGTTTCCAGATATAAATGACGTCTGAAATCTACGGCAGTCAGCAGTAAAGGCCCTTTCAGCTTATCACTAGCCTTAGCAGTGATTGACTGAGTGGCTCTTTCTTGCCTTTTCTTGTTGAGCCGGAAGTGGAGAGCAACAGGGGCCAGAGCAGCTTGGGAATGGCAGCAGCAGGGGATCGGTGGAGGTGAGTAATCTTAATTTTTTTTTTTTTTTTTAAGTTTATCCCTTGAAAACTCCTTTAGTATATAATCAGTAAGAAGGAAACTTCTAAACACCCCTAGTGCCAAATGAAGGGGACAGAATTTTATCATTTGACTTTATGGTTACACAGGGGCTTTGTATTTGGAAATCAGAGCTCTGAAGCTCTAAAGATAGTACCTTCACTTATAACCTTTTTTTTTCAAAAGTAAATTTTTGGAGAACTTCATCATGCATGAGAACTTTGCCTGATTCTTTTAACTAACATTGACCAGCCATTAGGAAGTAGGCGATCTGAGTGCTAGGCGCAGTTCCTGGGCATACGTATGAACAAGGTTCCATTCACATCTGCATTTGGTAAATCTAATAGTCTGTTCTGGCAGTACTGTATCTGGCATAGCCAGACACCACTATGGCCCACAGGATCCCTGTTTACTATAATAGGATCCGTCAGTGTCCAGCATGCAGCACTATTTTTCCGGCAGAAAGCCGGCATTCATGCCAGAAAGCTGCCGGAAACCTAACGGATCCCATTATAGTGAATGGGGAACCAGTGTGCCCTGGCTGTGTCTGGCTGTGCCGGATAAAGTAAATTCAGTAGTCTGCTCCTCTGCCGGAACAGATTTACTGAATGCTGATGTGAACCTACGCTAAGGAAGTGATCATTCCCTTGTGTAGCTCTGTGGAAGATTTTGAACAGATAATTCTAGAACAAAAAACGAGTGGTTAAATAATATGAGCACCATATCGCTTGTCTTGACTTTACTTCATTTGTTTGCTATCATGATGGCATCGGAGGTGCACTTAAAGAAATTAATGACCACCAAATTTTGGATCTAAGAACAACTTGGTGTTTAAGGCCTCTTTCACACTTGCGTTGTCCGGATCCGGCGTGTACTCCACTTGCCGGAATTACACTCCGGATCCGGAAAAACGCAAGTGTACTGAAAGCATTTGAAGACGGAACCGTCTTCCAAATGCGTTCAGCGTTACTATGGCACCCAGGACGCTATTAAAGTCCTGGTTGCCATAGTAGTAGTGGGGAGCGGGGGAGCGGTATACTTACAGTCCGTGCGGCTCCCCGGGCACTCCAGAATGACGTCAGAGCGCCCCATGCGCATGGATGACGTGATCCATGTGATCACATGATCCATGAGCTTGGGGCGCCCTGACGTCACTCTGGAGCGCCCGGGGAGCCGCACGGACGGTAAGTACACTGCTCCCCTGCTCCCCACTACACTTTACCATGGCTGCCAGGACTTTAGCGTCCCGGCAGCCATGGTAACCACTCTGAAAAAGCTAAATGTCGGATGCGGCAATGCGCCGAAACGACGTTTAGCTTAAGGCCGGATCCGGATCAATGCCTTTCAATGGGCATTAATTCCGGATCCGGCCTTGCGGCAAGTGTTCCGGATTTTTGGCCGGAGCAAAAAGCGCAGCATGCTGCGGTATTTTCTCCGGCCAAAAAACGTTCCGTTCCGGAACTGAAGACATCCTGATGCATCCTGAACGGATTTCTCTCCATTCAGAATGCATTAGGATAATCCTGATCAGGATTCTTCCGGCATAGAGCCCCGACGACGGAACTCTATGCCGGAAGACAAGAACGCAAGTGTGAAAGAGCCCTAAGTAATGATCTAAGCTGGTGACCTCAAATCATTCCCCTATAGTATATCAAGAGGATCGTTTGTGTTTACCGACTCTTTTAACTATTAGATATTACTGGAAGTGAAACAACATGGAAGTGTTTGCTCTTTAAGTTCATTTTGAGGAGTGGTGAGCACAAGGCAGTTTTATGTACGCTGCTGTTTTCATCACTGGATGTTTGTACATAATCACCCACTCTATGCTGCCGGGAAAAGGGGCCTTTCTTCTCTGAGTGGTTGGTTTGGCATCGTTACTGACCCGCTTCTCTTACAGTAAATAGCAGGAATGTGGAAATGCCACATTTACAAACCCCCATTTAAGAAAGAAACAGCAACAGATTTTTATGCAGCAGTTTTATTTTGTGTAAGTCAATTAAACCGAAGAAAATATATGAATGATGTTTATTATGTTAACAAAATATCTCATGTGGAGGTGAGCGAATGTGGAATACTAACATAAAAATAAACCTTGCAGGTTAGGGAAAATTGCCTAAGGAGTTTAGCCCACATATGCTATATTTACCGTATCTATGTGTATATATATATATATATATATATATATATATATATATAATTATATACACATACATATACACCTTTGTACAGTATGCAGTTTTCTATGATTTCTTGTAAAAAACACTTGTTTATAGCTGAAAGTGAATCATGTTATTTAATGTCATTTTGAATTACAAAATTCTGTGCGATTTATTTTTTAATACACCTTTATAGCAATCAAAGCTCAATTTTTAGATACAGAGCTCTAAAATATCAGAATCTAGGTGGTCATTTATTAACGGTTAGTTGCGCCACAATCTGTGACTTCTCCCGCTCATGCCAGGTCTAAAAAAGTGATTGTGGCGTGGGGAAGGGGATGGCCCAGCACACCCATCTCATTAATCATTATCTATTCCCGATTTAGGTGGGAACGATGTTGTCCAAGTAGTACACCACTTTTACAGACTGACAATAATACGCACCAAACCGAAAATAAAATCGATTTTAGAGGAAAAATTGTTAGGAAACATTCTTTCCTGTGTATTTACTTGTATATAAAGTGCAAATGCTGCCAAAAATTACATGGAAGAGGCACTCCGATAAAACCTGTATATCACATGAAGGAGGGCCTTATTCACATTGTGGTACAATTGTTCAGGTAGTGGGACTCCTACACTCATAAAGCCTATGCACTAAGTGAAAGGGCTGCCAAAAATTACAAGGAACCGGCACTCCAAATACACCCTTTGTTACACAGAAAGGAGGACATCATACACACCCTTGAAAAATTATGATTGATGGCCTGCTGGTGACACTCAAAAACATTTGGAGCAAGGGCCTGCTAATCTGACCATCTAAAATATTATGGGCGAGAGCCTGCTGCCGCTATGGTGACTCTAGATAACCTGGGCCCGATCGCACGTCCCAGTGACTGCGACGATCCATTCGGATGTCTGCCCTATCAACTTTCAATGTTATTTTCAGCGTGAACCATGGTGACCATGGGTAACGGGGAATCAGGGTTTGATTTTAGAGAGGGAGCCTGAGAAACAGCTACGCTACCACTTCCAAGCAAGAGTATGGTTGCAAAGCTGAAACTTAAAGGAATTGACTGAAGGTCACCACCAGTAGAGGAGCCTGCGGCTTAATTTGACTCAGCAAGGGAAACCTCACCCGGCCCAGACACAGAAAGGATTGACAGATTGATAACTCTTTCTTGATTCTGTGAGGGGGGTGCATGGACGTTCTTATTTGGTGGAGCGATTTGTCTGGTTAATTCCGATAACGAACGAGACTCCTCCGTGATAACTAGTTACGCGACCCCCGGCAGTGAGGATTGTGTTGACCAGACTCTTGGATAGTGAGACTGGACTTGTAGGTGAGCTGACCCTGTAAAACATTATATGCATGGGCCTGCAGGTGAGCTGACCTTGTAAAAGATTGTAGGTGAGGGCCTGCTGGTGATCTGACCCTGTAAAACATTATATGTGTAACGCACCTAGTTGATCAGTTAGGATCTCAACTGCGGAAGCAATGGACATGCACTATTATCCCACTGCCCTTGTTCTTGGCTGTGGGATTCGCGGTTACTCAGTATGTACCCCAGGCGTCTCTCTCAGTCTTGGGCGGAGAGTTTGGGGTAACAAAATCATTTACCGCTATCCATCTATTTAGTATTACTGCTGGAGAGGAAGGTCTCCCAGTATTACAGGAGTCACAAGTTAGTATAAGCTTGTGCACAGTTCAGAGTTAGTATCTAGTATGCAATAAGTTCAGGGTTAGTATATAGCATGTTCCCAGTTTAGTATATTGTATGCCATAGGTTCAGGGTTAGTATATAGCATGTTCTCAGTTTAGTATATAGAATGCAGTAGGTTCAGAGCATGTCCACAGTTTAGTATATAGTATGCAGTAGGTTCAGAACATGTCCACAGTTTAGTATATAGTATGCAGTAGGTTCAGAGCATGTCCACAGTTTAGTATTTAGTATGCAGTAGGTTCAGAGTTAGTATAGCATGTCCACAGTTTAGTATATAGTATGCAGTAGGTTCAGAGCATGTCCACAGTTTAGTATATAGTATGCAGTAGGTTCAGAGCATGTCCACAGTTTAGTATATAGTATGCAGTAGGTTCAGAGTTGGTTTGGGAGTATCGTCCCACACCAGTCAGGAACCACCCCACTCAGAGTTCCAGGACATTAATCAGAGCAGGTAACAGGCATATACTTGCGGTTAGTTGGTCCTGGCTAGGAAGCCAGCAGTGGGGAAGCCAGTGGCAAGAAGGTAGACAGTCCTTAACGCTGTTGTTAGGGATCCAGGTCTGGATATGTGGACAGAGTCCTCAGATGCAGTGGAGCTAGCAGGGTGCGCACTCCATTAGTGGAACACCCTGCTTAGCACCTGTCTTCTATTTAAGGGCCGGACGGTAAGTGGGCGGAGTCACAGGACTTTCCAGCAGCCACTGCGTTCCACGCTGGAGCGCAAGCCAGCGTAACGTCACAGGGAGCCGCTGTGATCCAGGCTGTACTGTTACAGTACCCCCCCCTTAAGGGACCCCTCCGGGGTACCCCAATAAGAGAGGGTCGGTTGGGAAATCTTCTATGGAACAATCTTTGGAGTCTGGGAGCATTAACGTTTTGCACATCTTCCCAAGAGTCATCCTGGGGACCATACCCCTTCCATCTAATGAGATACTGGATCTTCCCCAGTCTTCTTCTGGAATCAATGAGCTGCTCAACTTCAAATTCTTCTTCTCCTTGGACCTCTATCGGAGGCAAGGGTCGAGGATCACTTGATGGGAACGGCCTAGATCTAAACGGCTTCAGTAGTGACACGTGGAATGTGGGATGTACCTGTAATCGCGGAGGAAGGGTGAGTCTCACCGTGTTGGGGTTAATAATCCTTTCTATCGGAAAAGGACCCAGGAATTGTCTTCCCAATTTCTTGGAAGGTACCCCCAACCGAAGGTTTTTTGTTGATAACCCACCCGAGTCCCCGACCTGGTAGGGAGGACTTTCTCTCCTACGACGGTCGTAGTAACACTTCTGTCTTTCTTTTGCCCGTTGAAGGTTGTCCTTTAGCGTCTTAAGGGTAGTTTGCAAAGTGGTCAGATAATCGTCTGTGGCTGGAACGTTTGTGGGAAGGCTGGTTTGAGGAAGAGACCTAGGGTGAAATCCGTAATTAGCAAAGAATGGAGTATGTAATGTGGAGGAATTCGTAGAATTATTATAGGCGAATTCAGCGAGAGGAAGTAGGCCCTCCCAGTCATCCTGGAGAAATGAGCAGTGACATCTGAGATACTGTTCCAGACACTGATTCACCCTTTAAGTCTGCCCATTAGTTTGGGGGTGATAGGCGGTAGACATTCTGTGGTCGATTTGAAGTCTGGAACAAAGTGCTCTCCAGAATTTGGATACGAATTGTGAACCCCTGTCTGATATGACCTGGCTAGGAATTCCATGTAACTTAATAATATTAGACAGGAATACCACGGCCGTTTCCTTAGAGGAGGGTAACTTCTTGAGGGGCACGAAGTGTGCCATCTTAGTCAGCAAATCCACTACCACCATGATGGTGTTGTTTCCTCTGGAAAGGGGAAGTTCAACTATGAAATCCATCGAGACCCATTCCCAGGGTCTGTTGGCAATGGGAAGACTCATTAGGAGACCATAAGGTCGGTTTCTGTCAGTTTTACATGAGGCACAGGTCTCGCACGTGGAAACGTATTCCTCAATTTGTTTGGTCATCTTTGGCCACCAGAAGTTCCTGCGTATCAGGGTTGTGGTTTTAGCAATGCCGGGATGTCCCGCGAGGGGTAAATCATGGCAAAGTTTGATCACCTGATTGGTGAGGGAGGGTGGTATGTACAGTTGGCTGTCCTTGTAAAGGAGACCCTGTTGGTTCTGCGAAAGACCAGGGGGGGTATTAGCATGGTCATTAATTAGAGCATCCTTGAGCTGGGTTTCCAACGTTATGGTGGCAAGGACGAGTTTCTTCGGTGGAATGATCCATGTGGGGGCCGTGTCTGAGGTGCGAATTTCAGCCAGTCGTGACAAGGCGTCGGCCTTCCCATTTTTTGAGCCTGGTCGGTATGTAATTTGGAAGTTAAACCTGTCAAAAAAAAAACTCCACCGTACTTGACGGCCTGATAATGTTTTATTGGTTTTCAGGTATTGTAGATTACGGTGATCCGTATAAATTGTGATGGGGTGTATTGATCCTTCAAGTAAATGCCTCCAATTTTCCAGGGAGCACTTTATGGCGAGGAGTTCCTTTTCGCCTATGGGGTAATTGAATTCGGCGGTATTTAGCGTCCGGGAGTAGAACCCGATAGGATGTAACAGAGTTGAAAAAGAGCTTCGCTGGGACAGAACAGCTCCTATGGCTGCCTGGGATGCGTCTACTTCCAGCACGTAGTGATGGTTCGGATTTGGGAGAGTCAGTATCGGTGCCGTAGTGAACCTGTTCTTTAATAACTCAAACGCGGATTGGGCGTCCTTGGACCAAACAAACTTCGTGTTGACACTAGTTAAGCGGGTTAGTGGTTTAGTGGTAGCGGAGAAATCTTTAATGAATTTCCTATAGAAGTTTGAGAACCCCAGGAACCGTTGAAGAGCTTTCCTGGAATCCGGAATCGGCCAATTTTGGATGCAAGTGATTTTTGAGGGATCCAGCTGGATACCTTTGGGTGAAATTATGTATCCGAGGAAGGGAAGAGAGGTAGTCTCGAATACACATTTTTCCTGTTTGACGTATAAGCGATGAACACTTAACCGTGCGAGAACCCAACGGACATGTTTCCTGTGATCGTGTAAGTTATCGGAATACACTAGTATATCATCAAGATAGATGATTACACATACGTCCAGTAGATCCCTAAAGATGTCGTTAATAAAATTTTGGAATGTGGCAGGGGCGTTGCACAACCCGAAGGGCATCACTGTATACTCGAAGAGTCCATACCGAGTGCGGAAAGCTGTCTTCCATTCATCACCTTTTCTGATCCTAATTAAGTTGTATGCGCCTCTCAAATCCAGCTTGGTGTAGATTGTTGCTGTTTGTAATCTTTCTATGAGTTCGGATATTAGCGGAAAGGGGTACCGATTTTTGATTGTTACTTTGTTCAAGGCTCTGTAATCTATAATGGGCCTTAGGCTTGAGTCTTTGTTTCTCACAAAGAACATCCCTGCTGCTGCCAGGGAGGTTGAAGGCTGAATAAAACCTTTTCGTAAGTTTTCTTCTAGGTACTGTTTGAGGTGAACAAGTTCTGGTTGTGCCAATGGATAAATTCTACCCGTGGGTCTCCATACAATAAGGTGACGTAAACTGAACTCTCCCCTGTTTCCATAGGAGGGTTGGCTGGTGTATTTGCAACCATGGCAACCCAAGAATCACGGGAAACAATGGAGAGTGTATGATATCAAGGGATAAGAATTCTGTGTGGTTATTTTCACATGTCACCATGAGGGGTTGAGTCTGACTGTGGATAGGACTAGAAGTGGTACCGTCAATGAAACTCACGGATATCGGAACGTTTTTTCTCATGTGGGGAATTTTATTTCGCTCAACCAGATGCATATCAATAAAATTCCCCGAAGCTCCCGTGTCCACCATGGCTTCAACGATAATCCGGTTTTGGTCCCACTGTAAGGTGAGAGACGTATATATGTAACCACCAGTACTATTTTTTGTACTGCCTAAGGTACAAGACGTGCCGCTCTTACCTTCGCACTTCTTATGTATCGCGGGGCATCCGTCAACGGTATGGTCAGCAGAAGCACAATATAAACAGAGGTTGAGGTTACGTCTCCTGGCTTTCTCTCTCTCGGTCAGAGGACCTCGGATCGCCCCAATCTCCATCATCTCTACAGCAGGACCCTGGCTGGACGGTCTTGGGTTGGGTGTGAAGCCTGAGACTCTCTCGGCTCTGCGTTCCCTCAGCCGTCTGTCAATGGTGGTGGCCTTCTGCATCAAGGCATTAAGTGTAAGTGGTAATTCTCCTCGGGCTAATTCGTCCTTCAGGGCCTCGGAAAGACCTAGGCGAAACTGATTCCTAAGGGTGAGGTCATTCCATTCAGTCTCCCGGGCCCAGCGAGTGTATTCTGCAATAAAGTCCTCTACAGGTCGTCTCCCTTGTTTAAGGCTGCGTATAGCGGTCTCAGCGGTCAGCTGTTTACTATGGTCCTCGTAGAGAAGGGCCATTTTTTTCAAGGAACAGAGGGAAGGATTCCAGGACTGGGTCTTCTTTTTCTAAATAAGTATTGGCCCAGCCTCTGGGCTCCCCCCTGAGGTATGAGATCATGGTAAGTACTTTTGTTCTGTCAGTTGGGTAAGTCCGGTGCTGCAGCTCAAATATTAGTTTGCACGCGTTCAGGAAATCCCTGAACTGCCTTCGGTCACCCGCGAATATCTCAGGTGGGCTGACCTTGGGTTCTGGTCCATCACGGGGGTGTCCTGGCCCCTGAGTGACAAGTTGCCGTATTGCCTGGTTTTCTAGCTGGAGATGTTGTATAGTCACATTGAGGGTCTCCACCCTCTTAGTGAGGGTGACGAGGTGACCTGCAACCTCCGCTGGATCCATGTGGGTTCCACTAATATGTAACGCACCTAGTTGATCAGTTAGGATCTCAACTGCGGAAGCAATGGACATGCACTATTATCACACTGCCCTTGTTCTTGGCTGTGGGATTCGCGGTTACTCAGTATGTACCCCAGGCGTCTCTCTCAGTCTTGGGCGGAGAGTTTGGGGTAACAAAATCATTTACCGCTATCCATCTATTTAGTATTACTGCTGTAGAGGAAGGACTCCCAGTATTACAGGAGTCACAAGTTAGTATAAGCTTGTGCACAGTTCAGAGTTAGTATCTAGTATGCAATAAGTTCAGGGTTAGTATATAGCATGTTCCCAGTTTAGTATATTGTATGCCATAGGTTCAGGGTTAGTATATAGCATGTTCTCAGTTTAGTATATAGAATGCAGTAGGTTCAGAGCATGTCCACAGTTTAGTATATAGTATGCAGTAGGTTCAGAACATGTCCGCAGTTTAGTATATAGTATGCAGTAGGTTCAGAGCATGTCCACAGTTTAGTATTTAGTATGCAGTAGGTTCAGAGTTAGTATAGCATGTCCACAGTTTAGTATATAGTATGCAGTAGGTTCAGAGCATGTCCACAGTTTAGTATATAGTATGCAGTAGGTTCAGAGCATGTCCACAGTTTAGTATATAGTATGCAGTAGGTTCAGAGTTGGTTTGGGAGTATCGTCTCACACCAGTCAGGAACCACCCCACTCAGAGTTCCAGGACATTAATCAGAGCAGGTAACAGGCATATACTTGCGGTTAGTTGGTCCTGGCTAGGAAGCCAGCAGTGGGGAAGCCAGTGGCAAGAAGGTAGACAGTCCTTCACGCTGTTGTTAGGGATCCAGGTCTGGATATGTGGACAGAGTCCTCAGATGCAGTGGAGCTAGCAGGGTGCGCACTCCATTAGTGGAACACCCTGCTTAGCACCTGTCTTCTATTTAAGGGCCGGACGGTAAGTGGGCGGAGTCACAGGACTTTCCAGCAGCCACTGCGTTCCACGCTGGAGCGCAAGCCAGCGTAACGTCACAGGGAGCCGCTGTGATCCAGGCTGTACTGTTACAATATGTGAGGGCCTGCTGGTGAGATGACCCTGTAAAAATTTCAGGTGAGGGCCTGCAGGTGAGCTGATCCTCTAAAAAATTATATGCGAGGGCCTTCAGCTGAGCTGACCCTATAAAACATTATATGCGAAGGGCATATATGCAAGGGCATTATATGCGACGAATAAGCATGTTGATATGATGGAAGAGGAGAAGGAGGATGAGAAAAGGAAGATTCAACCATATACCCTTGTTTGTGGTAGAATGGGTGCATGGGAATACAATGTATTCAGTACATTATATACAACACAGTGCCTTTATGTTCATCAGCTTCCCTCTGGTGGAGTCGATAAGTTATGGTCAATCCAAGCCTTGTTTATTTTTATAAGAGTCAACCTGTCAGCATTTTCAGTTGACAGGCGGATACGCTTATCTGTTATAATGCCCCCAGCAGTACTAAATACCCGCTCAGACAAAATGCTGGCGGGAGGACAGGCCAGCACCTCCAAGGCGTAGAGCACCAGCTCGTGCCACGTGTCCAGCTTGAACACCTAGTAGTTGTAAGGCACTGAGGGATCATTGAGGATGCTGTCATGGTCTGCTATGTACTCCTTCACCATCTTCCAAAATGTTTCCCTCCTTGTGACACTAGGCTGCGCATCAGGGTGAGGGTGCTGGCGGGGTGTCATGAAACTGTCCCAGGCTTTGGAGAGTGTTGCCCTGCCTTTGTTGGAACTGCTGTGTGTTCCCCTTGTCTCCCCTCCTCGGTTGGCCAAGGAACTACGGACTCTGCCACCAGCGTTGTCTGATGGAAATTTTTGGAGCAATTTTTCAACAAGGATCTTCTGGTATTGCACCGTTTTGCTCGTCTACACCAGAGGAACAAGATGAGAAGTTCTCTTTGTAGCGGGGGCCAAGAAGGGTGAACAACCAGTAATTTGTGTTGTCTAAAATGCGTATAATGCGTGGGGCGTGGGAAAGGCAGCCTAACATAAAGACAGCCATGTGTGCCAGAGTACCAACAGGCAAGACTTCGCTGTCGTCATCAGGAGGATCACTCTGTCTTCAGGCCTCAGTGTCCACAAGCCTAAATTGAAACATTTCCAGGGCCAGTAATTTGGAAAGCTGCGCATTTAGTGTTATGGCCTGTGGGTGGGTGGCTGGGTATTTGCGCTTGCGTTCAAATGCCTGGGGTAAGGACATTTGTACGCTGTGCTAGAACACGAAAATGGATGTGGTTGCTGATGGTGCTTGCGAAGGTCCAGGTGCAGGGCGGGAGGCATCTGGGCCTGTGCCTTTGACAGGATATTGGCCAGCACGTAACACAGGGGAAGAGGAGGCAGTGGTGTGACCCGCAGACACAGATTGTGGACCCAGGGGTTCGTCCCACTTATTACGGTGCTTGGATGCCATGTGGCAGATCATGTTTGTGGTGGTGAGGTTGCTAGTGTTCACGCCCCGGCTCATTTTGTTGTCCGCACTTTCCACAAAAAAGCGCCATACTGCGAAACACCTACCCCTAGGCAAGGGAGATTTCCGCAAGGGGGTGCTCCGTGGAACAGTTGCAAGCCTGTTTGGTGTGGCCCGTCCTCTCCCTTTTGCCACCCTACTGCCTCTTCCAGCCTGTTGCGGTGCTGCAGATCCTTTCCTCTCTGTATTGCTGTCCGTGCTCGGCTTTCCACCTTCCCAGGTTGGGTCAGTGAATTCATCGTCCACCACCTCCTTTTCCACTTCCTCACTCTGCTCATCCTCCTGACTTCTCGACCTAACCACTACCTCAGTGATTGATATCTGTGTCTCATCCTCTTCATCAACCTCTTGAGACATTAATTGCCGTTCAGTTATTAGCAACTGTGTCTCATCATCATCCACCTCATTAAACAGTAATTGCCGTTCCCCACCTTCATCTTCTTGTGATTGTGGATGCTCAAGAGTTTAGGAATCAGGGCACAAGATCTGTCCCTGTTCAAGTGTGCTTGGCGAGAGGGCCAAATCAAGGAATGGCGCTAATAAGAGCTCCTCGGAATATCCGAGTGTGGGATCACTTGTTTGCCCAGACTCTCCATGGTGGGAGGAAGGAGGATCAGGGTGAGGATTGGGTTGAGCAGACTCTTGGCTACTGAGACTGGACTTAGTGGAAGACAGGGTGGTGCTTAACCGACTGGAAGCATTATCTGCTGCAATCCAACCGACCACCTGGTCACACTGGTCTGACTTCCAGAGTGGTGTCCTGCGCTGCCCTGCAAACTGGGACATGAAGCTAGGTATCGTGGATGATTGTTTTTCTTGTGCTCTGGCAGCAGGCACAGTTTTACTGTGCCCAGAGCCACGGCCTCTGCATGCACCATCAGCATCACGGCCACTGCCCCGTCCCTTACTGTTCGCCTTCTTCATATTAAATGTTATATATGATTGAAAGTCTGTCAAACGTACAGTAGTGTAGGTAATGTCACTGTCCGCATCGTCTACGCAAAAAAGTACACTGTATGTCACAAATAAATTTTAGACGAGCACACGTTACACTGCAGATGTGGCACTGGTAATGTCACTGCCCGCAGCAGACACCGTCTACGGAAAAAGTACACTGTACGTCACAGATAAAAAATTTAAGCGCACACGTTGCACTGCAGATGTGGCGCTGGTAATGTCACTGTCCGCAGCAGACACTGTCTACGGAAAAAGTACACTGTATGTCACAGATACATTTTTTAAACGCACACGTTACACTAATGTCACTGTCCGCAGCAGACACCGTCTACGAAAAAAGTACACTGTATGTCACAGATAAATTTTAGAAGCGCACAAGTTACACTGCAGGTATGGTGTTGGTAATGTCGGACACCGTCTATTGAAAAAGTACACTGTATGTCACAGATATTTTTTGGATGCACACACTTTACACAGGAGATGTTGCGCAGCTAATGTCGCTGTCTAAAATAGATATAGCTGCCACACACAATAGTCCTTAGAAGGACTTTTGGGTCTGTAAAGTTTTAGCTATTTAGTGCAGGTTGCGCTAAAAATGTAGATTGCTGCTGCCACACGCAATAGTCCTTAAAAGGACTTTTGGGTCTCTGAAAAGTTTTGGTGGTAATAATATTCTTAAATTACTCCCTACACTGTCTGTCCCTTCCTTAGCACAGCTCTCCCTGACTAAGAATAAGCCGAACATGCGTCATCGGGTGCTATATAGGAGCAGCCAATCACTGTAATGCCATCAACCAACATGGCTACGGCATTACAGTGAGGGCAGTACTTACCTGCACGTTGATTGGATGCGTAGCCGAATACCGTCATGTGCCGAGCATCGAGATGCTCGAGCCGAACAGGTGTTCGGCCGAACATGCTCGATCATCACTATTAAGGACCAGCGCCATACATTTCGCGGCACAGTTCTTATGTGTGTCATGAATCTGGGTGCGATTAAAATTAAGCTCCGGTCAATGGTGTATAGCAGCATCAGAGGACAGAGCTAATACAAGGCATTAAATAAATAATTAAAATTATTACTAAATTAGAAACATCTGCTGTACAATGAATAAATAAATAGATAAATAAATAGATAAATCGCAACAGTAGTGATAATATGTAGATGAATCGCTATACAGCTCCGTAGTGACACAAATCAAGTACATGAATTGCCAGAGGATAGAGCTAATAAAAGATTGAATAAATAGTTAAAATTATTGCTAAAGTAGAAACATCTGATGTACAATAAATAAATAGATAAATTGCAGCAGTATTAAAAATATATAGATGAATCACTATACAGCTCCGTAATAGTGACGCAAATCAAATACATGAACTGGTATGAAGAGCAGAAGTAAGGTGGGCTGCGGGTGCAGGTGCCACTGACAGCCGGACCCCTGCTACATACTGCATGCTGAAAATACCGATGCCGGCGCATTAACCCCTTGTATGCCGCGGTAAAAGCTGACAGCAGCATGCACGGGGTTTGCGGAGGTACGCGTGCCCGCCGCTTCCCCATCGGGTCCCCCCGCAGCAGTGACGGGGACCCGATGGCCGAGAAGGCAGCCCGATGCCTTCCATAGGCATCGGGGCTTGCCTTCTACGGAAACCTGTGAGATCCAGCATTACAATATACAATATACAACGCATTACAATATAAAAATAAAAAGTAAGAAAAACTGTGTTTTCCATAATAAAAAATAAATAAAGTGTCAAGTAAAAAACAAAAAACTCCCCTTTCCCAAAATAAAACATAAAATGAAAAAAAATGATAGAAAAACAGACATTTGGTATCGCCGCGTCCGTAACGACTGGCTATATAAAAATATCACATGATCTAACCCCTCAGATGAAGACTGTCAAAAAAAAAAAAAAAAAACTGTGGCAATTTTTTTTTTGTCATCTTACATCACTAAAAATGCAATACCAAGCGATCAAAAAGTCTTATGCCCCCCAAAATAGTACTAATCTAACCGCCACATCATCCCACAAAAAATCAGCCCTTACCTAAGACAATCGCCCAAAAAATAAAAAAAACTATGGCTCTCAGACTATGGAGATACTAAAACATGATTTTTTTGTTTCAAAAATATTTTTACTGTGTTAAATGTAAAAAAAAAAAAAGTTGACATATTAGGTGCTCTATAAAAATATCACATGACCTAACCCCTCAGGTGAACACCGTAAGAAAAAACATATAATAAAAACGGTGTCAAAAAAGCAATTTTTTGTCATCTTACATCACAAAAAGTGTAATAGCAAGCGATCAAAAAGTCACATGCACCCCAAAATAGTGCCAATCAAACCGTCATCTCATCCCGCAAAAAATGAGACTCTACCTAAGACAATCGCCCAAAAAAAACTGTGGCTCGGATGCGGACCAGAACAACGGTCGTGTGCATGAGGCCTTATGCCAGTGAAATCTGCCCTCCAAAAACCATATGGTGTTCCTTTCCTTCTGTGCCCTGCCGTGTGCCCATACAGCATTTTAGGATCACATATCTAAACTACAGAATCAGGGCAATAAATATTGAGTTTTGTTTGGCTGTTAACCCTTGCTTTGCTACTGGAAAAAATAGATTAAAATGGAAAATCTGCCAAAAACTGTGACATTCTGAAATTGCATCTACATTTTCCTTTAATTCTTGTGGAACACCTAAAGGGTTAACAAAGTTTGTAAAATCAGTTTTGAATACCTTGAGGGTTGTAGTTTCTAAATTGGGGTCATTTTTTGGTGGTTTCTATTATGTAAGCCTCACAAAGTGACTTCAGACCTGAAAAAAAATTGGGTTTACTTCTAAGCCTTCTAACGTCCCCAAAAAAGAAAATGGCATTCACAAAATGATCCAAACATAAATTAGACATATGGGAAATATAAAGTAATAACTATTATATGAGGTATCACTATCTGTTTTAAAAGCAGAGAAATTGAAATTTGGAAAGTTGCAAATTATTAAAATTTTTTAGTAAATTTGGAATCTTTTTTTTTTTTATAAAAATGAAAAATATTGACTGAAATTTCCCACTATCATGAAGTACAATGTGTCACGAGAAAACTGTCTCAGAATGGCTTGGATAAGTAAAAGCATTCCAAAGTTGTTACCACATAAAGTAACACATGTCAAATTTTCCAAAAAACTGCCTTCTCCTTAAGGTGAAAAATGGCAGGGTCCTGAAGGGGTTAAAAGACCGTTACTAGGGCTTGTTTGTCTCCCAACTTAATGGAAACAGAAGACGGAGGGGCGGTCCTCCACACTGCATGCCTGCATTAGGCTCCAGAGTGAGGAGGCGTGTCTCTCAGTAATCCAATCTGATTGGCTGGCAGGGAGCTGCTGACTACAGAAAGTGTGTATGGGAAGTGAGGGAAGCAGAGAAAATCGTAAAAAGTGTGAGACCACTTGTTCGCCACTGCTGGCATATCGATAAGTCCTCGGGATTAATAATATTCTTTTATTGAATTCAAGTCAACGCGTTTCAAGGGCGGAACGCCCCCTTCGTCAGGACAATTTACAGAATACAAGTTTGCTCAGTGCTAGGCAGGTTAATCTGGGGAGGTTCAAAGGCAGGAGCGGGCGTGTTTAGCATAATGAGGCTCCTTGTCTGTGGACCTCATTACCAGAACCCGTCAATTACCCTCTATTATACTGATTGGGGAGTGAGATAAACATATGTACTAAGTTTTGCACATCGAGGAATACATGGTATTTTGTTTTATTCCAAGCTTCAGGGGTGCTGCAACGAGCGCTTCATCTCCTATCTCTACCCATCTATAAAAACTAATGTCTCCTCCACAGCGCTGGCCTCCCAGCAGCATCGCAGCGCACACAGTTACTTTGTGTAGCTGCGAAGCTGCTCATGTCATTCACGCTCTCTGCATGAGCCTGTGTGCGGCGATCCTGTGAGGTCCCAGCGCCGCGAGGTGTCCCGACTCGCAGCATCGCAGCGCACACAGTCACCCTGTGCAGCACTGAAGCCGCTCACGTCAGTTCCCGTTCCCTGCATGGGCGTGTGTGCGGTGATCCTGTGAGGTGTGGGACCCGTCTGCGCCCGAAGGTAAAATTCATATTTCTGGCAGCATTTCGCGGCACAGTTCTTATGTGTGTCATGAATCTGGGTGCGATTAAAATTAAGCTCCGGTCAATGGTGTATAGCAACATCAGAGGACAGAGCTAATACAAGGCATTAAATAAATAATTAAAATTATTACTAAATTAGAAACATCTGCTGTACAATGAAAAATAAATAGATAAATAAATAGATAAATCGCAACAGTAGTGATAATATGTAGATGAATCGCTATACAGCTCCGTAATAGTGACACAAATCAAGTACATGAATTGCCAGAGGATAGAGCTAATAAAAGACATTGAATAAATAGTTAAAATTATTGCTAAAGTAGAAACATCTGATGTACAATAAATAAATAGATAAATAAATAGATAAATTGCAGCAGTAATATAAATATATAGATGAATCACTATACAGCTCCGTAATAGTGACACAAATCAAATACACTGCTCAAAAAAATAAAGGGAACACTTAAACAACACAATGTAACTCCAAGTCAATCACACTTCTGTGAAATCAAACTGTCAACTTAGGAAGCAACACTGAGTGACAATCAATTTCACATGCTGTTGTGCAAATGGGATAGACAACAGGTGGAAATTATAGACAATTAGCAAGACACCCCCAATAAAGGAGTGGTTCTGCAGGTGGTGACCTGACCACTTCTCAGTTCCTATGCTTCCTGGATGATGTTTTGGTCACTTTTGAATGCTGGCGGTGCTTTCACTCTAGTGGTAGCATGAGACGGAGTCTACAACCCACACAAGTGGCTCAGGTAGTGCAGCTTATCCAGGATGGTACATCAATGCGAGCTGTGGCAAGAAGGTTTGCTGTGTCTGTCAGCGTAGTGTCCAGAGCATGGAGGCACTACCAGGAGACAGGCCAGTACATCAGGAGACGTGGAGGAGGCCGTAAGAGGGCAACAACCCAGCAGCAGGACCGCTATCTCTGCCTTTGTGCAAGGAGGAACAGGAGGAGCACTGCCAGAGCTCTTCAAAATGACCTCCAGCAGGCCACAAATGTGCATGTGTCCAGGAGTTGGCAGATGCTTTAGTCCAGGTCTGGGAGGAGATCCCTCAGGAGACCGTCCGCCACCTCATCAGGAGCATGCACAGGCGTTGTAGGGAGGTCATACAGGCACGTGGAGGCCACACACACTACTGAGCCTCATTTTGACTTGTTTTAAGGACATTACATCAAAGTTGGATCAGCCTGTAGTGTGTTTTTCCACTTTAATTTTGAGGGTGACTCCAAATTCAGACCTCCATGGGTTAAAAAATTTGATTTCCAATTTTTTTTTTGTGTGATTTTGTTGTCAGCACATTCAACTATGTAAAGAACAAAATATTTCAGAAGAATATTTAATTAATTCAGATCTAGGATGTGTTATTTTTGTGTTCCCTTTATTTTTTTGAGCAGTGTACATGAACTGGTATGAAGAGCAGAAGTAAGGTTGGCTTAGGTCATATTTTTAGGGAAGTGTAGCACAGTTTATAGCGATATTAGTAGCGGTTCAGTATAAAAGGACAAAGGTGTGTTTGTTTGTTTTTGTTTTGTTTTTCTCCCCCCCCTATTATCTTTTATCTTTTTTTATCTTTTCTTTTTTTTAACTTTCTTTATTATATTCCAAATCTTAACAACAATAAAATCGAAACATTTAGATCTTAAATATTTTTTTTTCCCAAACAAAAATAACCTCCCAATCCCCTCTTATGGTGCGTCCTCCCTCACCGCCTCCACCCCGTAACACGACGGGGAAGAGATGAAGAGGACTAGAGAGCTAGAGAGAGCGGAGGAATCTCTAGGGGCTCCAATCTCCCCAAATTCTAAGCCATTTTGTCTCGCTATTTCTTTGCTTGTATAAAGTGTATTGATATCTCTTATTAGTGTTTATCATATTTAACCAAATATTCATACTAGGAGCATCTCGCGCAAACCAAGATCGTGCTATTAACAATCTGGCCAAAAAACATTATCTTATAAAGAAGTTTTTTTTTATCCTGCTGGCATCCCACCTTGGCAAGATTACCCAATACCCAACATTCAGCAGTAAAGGGTATCCGTACATTCAGCTTTCCCTCTATGTATTCATGAATAGTCCCCCAGTACTGTTTCAGCTCTGAACAAGACCAAAAAAATATGCAAATAATCCGCATCAGGAATATCACACCTCGGGCAGTTGGAATCACCCCTAATACCACATCTCCTAAGCCAAAGAGGTGTAACATAGAGTCTATGCAAAATATTAAACTGCACCACAACGTGATTGAAATTATGTGAAACCACTTTTAAATCCTGAAATACCTGTTACGCTGAGCGCTCCGGGTCCCCTGCTGGCCTCGGAGCGCTCACAGCGTATGCCCCCAGGCAGCACTCCAGCGTCTCGGCGTGTGCGTCCTCGGTCTCTAGGGCGCGCGTGCGCCGGGACTCTTAGATTCAAAGGACCAGTGCACAGGTGATTGGTGCCTGGTCCAAAGGGGTTATTAAGGGTTAAGGTTGTGAGAGGCAGTGCTGACTTAATTAGGCTGCACCTGTGCACTGCCCATTTATACCTTCTCCTCCCACAGCTTTCTGCCGGATCTTTGTGCCTTGTGCCTCAGAGAAAGCGTTCCTTTCTATGTTAGTTTGCCTTACCTGTTGCCGTACCCGTTGCTACCGTCCACTCGCCTTTGAACCTTTGCCGCCTGCCCTGACCGCTGCTACGTCCGACTTCGCTCTTGCCTTCTCCCTGTGTACCACGCCATATCACCAGCCAGAGAGGTCGAGTTGTTACTAGGGGACACGACCTGGTAGTTACCGCCGCAGCAAATCCATCCCGCTTTGCGGCGGGCTCTGGTCAAGACCAGTAACTGCTTAGAACCGGTCCTCTAGTACAACCCGCGCCATCGCCTCTCTGGTCCAGAGGATCCACTACCTGTCCTGCCGGTACGTGACAATACCTCTTCCCTGTCCTCCAAAGAAGTCATTGCACATTCATTTTGCCAAGCCCTCTGTCCTGGAGAAAGAGTATCTAGGAATCGTTCTCTAATTATATTTCTGTAAAGTTGGGAAATCTTCACCCTATGCTCCAAGTTCCCTATCAACTCATTAAGCTGTGTAGAAGTGTGTATTTCAAGCCTATCTTTTTTTTTAATACTTAAAAGTGCCGATCTTAACTGTAAGTAAAGAAACCATGTTAATTTCTGTGTTCTTTCTTTTTGTGATAATACCGTAATCGCCATTATCTACTACCTGTGTGACGTATAATATATAACTTTTTTGCCAATATGAATCTCTACCTAATTCAACTAAAGTTTGAAAGTGCCTATTGTACCACAAAGGAGTGCAACCTATTGAACCCTTCAATCAAAACCAAAATCTAATACAATACCATGACTTCATAAAAAGGTTCCTGGCGGATTTAAATTCCTCATCGGAGTTGGTCAATTGATCTGACTCCAACAACGAAAAAAAATTATCATATGGGGATTTATTCAGTAAATACCTACATAGCGGGCTATCATTCCATTCCCAAAAAAAGCAAAGCTGAATAGCTAAGAAATATCCCTTGAAGCAGAGGAGATTAAGTCCTCCCCTCTCCAAGGGTTTATACCAATGCTCTAGTTTAAGTCTGACACGTTTCCTCCCCCAGAGTAGATCGTTAATAATTCTCTCTATTAATTTAAAGAACCTATCCCCGATCCAAACTGGAGAATTCCTAAAGAGATAAAGTAGCTGGGGGAGAATCACCATCTTGACTAAAAATATTCTATCGGCCTTTGATAGCAATAAGCAAAGCCATGTTGTTATTTTAGACCTCAACTTATTTATCAGTGGCATTCGATTCAGCGGGATAAAATCTTCCACCCTTGGAGAGATTGTAATACCTAAATACTGAAAGGACTCAGAGATTTTTAACGTGGGGAGTGCAGATTTATCTAAGGACATATTATCCAATAGCATAAGAGTATTTTTTTCCCAATTTACATCCAGACCTGAGACTTCTCCAAACTGATTGATCATTTGAGTAATATACAGGGTGGGCCATTTATATGGATACACCTTATTAAAATGGGAATGGTTGGTGATATTAACTTCCTGTTTGTGGCACATTAGTATATGTGAGGGGGGAAACTTTTCAAGATGGGTGGTGACAATGGCGGCCATTTTGAAGTCGGCCATTTTGAATCTTTTGTTTTTTCAATAGGAAGAGGGTCATGTGACACATCAAACTTATTAGGAATTTCACAAGAAAAACAATGGTGTGCTTGGTTTTAACGTAACTTTATTCTTTCGTGAGTTATTTACAAGTTTCTCTTTGTTTACAGCCATTGACATGTCGCCGAGGTTAACACGTGCGGAGCGGATAGAAATTGTGTTGATGTCTGGTGAACGCAGTAACCGGGTCATTGCAGCAGATTTCAATGCAAGACACCCTACGAGACCACCCATCTCCCATGCTACAGTTAGCAAACTGCTTGCTAAGTTTCGTGAAACTGGTTCAGTGTTGGATTTGCCAAAATGTGGACGCATGAAATCTGTCTCTAATGAAGAAACATCAGTGGCTGTCCTAGCTTCATTCAGCAAGTGCCATTCTTCATCAATGGAAACCTCAAGGCCACTGGATTTGCGAAATTGCTACATGATGATGTGTTTCCCTCTTTATGCACTGAAGCTGGCACATTCCCTGAGTTTTTCCAGCAAGATGGTGCACCACCACATTATGGGTGTCAGGTCCGAGCATTCCTAGATGAACAGTTTCCTAGAAAGTGGATTGGTGGTTGTGGGCCAGTTGAATGTCCCCCAAGGTCTCCCGATCAAACCCCCTTAGACTTTTATCTTTGGGGTCATCTGAAGTCAATTGTCTATGCTGTGAAGATACGAGATGTGCAGCACCTGAAACTACGGATACTGGAAGCCTGTGCTAGCATTTCTCCTGCGGTGTTGCTATCAGTGTGTGAAGAGTGGGAGAAGAGGGTTGCATTGACAATCCAACACAATGGGCAGCACATTGAACAGATTTTATAAGTGGTCATAAACTTGTAAATAACTCATGAAAGAATAAAGTTACGTTAAAACCAAGCACACCATTGTTTTTCTTGTGAAATTCCCAATAAGTTTGATGTGTCACATGACCCTCTTCCTATTGAAAAAACAAAAGTTGGATTCAAAATGGCCGACTTCAAAATGGCTGCTATGGTCACCACCCATCTTGAAAAGTTTCCCCCCTCACATATACTAATGTGCCACAAAATGGAAGTTAATATCACCAACTATTCCCATTTTATTAAGGTGTATCCATATAAATGGCCCACTCTGTATAACAAGTTAACTTGAGTCTGTTGAATATAAAATAAAATATCGTCTGCATATAGTGAAATGCGATCTTCCGTTCCTAATACCCCAAACCCTAAAATCCTGGGGTCTTGTCTGACCCTAGCAGCCAGAGGCTCAATATAGATATCAAATAAAAGAGGAGAGAGTGGGCATCCCTGGCGAGTGCCTCTAGTCATAGAAAAACTTCTTGTAAGATTGCCATTTATATTAAATCTTGCAGTGGGAGATCTATACAGAAGTTTGATCATATTGCTAAATCTGGGGCCGAAGCCCATCTTCAGAAACACTCTCCAAAGGAACCCCCACTCAACTCTATCAAAGGCCTTAGGCCCCTTTCACACAGGTGAGATTTCCGCGCGGGTGCAATGCGTGAGGTGAACGCATTGCACCAGCACTGAATCTGGACCTATTCATTTCTATGGGGCTGTGCACATGAGCGGTGATTTTCACGCATCACTTGTGCGTTGCGTGAAAATCGCAGCATGCTCCTCTTTGTGCTTTTTTTACGTAACGCAGGCCCCATAGAAATGAATGGGGTTGCGTGAAAATCGCAAGCATCCGCAAGCAAGTGCGGATGCAGTGCGATTTTCACGCATGGTTGCTAGGTGACGATCGGGATGGGGACCCGATCATTATTATTTTCCCTTATAACATGGTTATAAGGGAAAATAATAGCATTCTGAATACAGTATGCATAGTACAATAGGGCTGGAGGGGTTAAAAAAATTATAATAATTTAATTCACCTTAATCCACTTGTTAGCGCAGCCAGCATCTCTTCTGTATTCTTTTGTGAGGAATAGGACCTTTAATGACGTCACTACGTTCATCACATGGTCCGTCGCATGATCCATCACCATGCGAAGTTCGGGTCTGGGTACCACAGTCAGTTTTTTATCACGCGCGTGCAAAAACGCATTGCACCCCCGCGATAGAAACTGAACATCGGAACGCAATTGCAGTCAAAACTGACTGCAATTGCGTACCTACTCGCGCGGGTTTGCCGCAATGCACCGGGACGCATCCGGACCTAATCCGGACACGCTCGTCTGCAAGGGGCCTTAGAGGCATCAATAGACAATATGGAACGAGAAGACCCTCCGGAAGACTGCAGGTTGGCAAAAAGCCAATGGAGATTGTAATGGGTCCCTTTATTAGGCATAAAGCCATTTTGGTCTGGGTGTATAATTGATGTCATAACGCTGGATAACCTCCGCTCCAAAATTAACATCTGTATTAAGGAGAGAGATAGGGTCTTTACCCTTCTTTAATATCGCTGTATTCACTGCCTCTGTCATTGTTTCTGGAAGAGCTCCCTCCTTTATTGAATCAGAGAGTGTTCTCCACAAATAGGGAAGAATTACCTCCCTATATTTACGATAAAACTCATACGGGAGTCCATCCAGTCCAGGGGAGGAATTACCTGAACAGGAGTCCATTGCTTCCTCTATCTCCTGAAGAGACAAATCCGTCTCCAAGCGTTCTTTTTGATCATCTGTAAGCGATGAAAGGGAAATAGAATCCAAATAAGAGTCTATCATTTCCTGTGAGAGAACACTCTCTGATTTATACAATTAACAGAAGTGAGCTATAAATATTTCTATTATTCCCTCCTGATCTTCAATAATTGTCCCATCCGGGGCACGAATACTGCAAATCTCTTTTTTTGGATCCTGACTAGCTATTACCCTGGCCAGCATCTTCCCAGGATGTCCTGCCTCAGAAAAATATTTTTGTCCTCTAAAAAATAACCTCTGTTGCGCTTTATATAGAAGGAAATCAGAGAAGGCCTGACTGGTCCTCTGCATAGTTTCGCTAGCTTCCTCTGTTTTTAACCTAATAAAGCCAGCCATTCCAACCGCGGCTGCTTCCTCCAATTCTTTCTCCCTCCTTGAATAACGCTTAGTTAGATCAGCAATTGTACTAATAAAAATCCCTCTCATAACTGCTTTAAACGCATCCCAAACAAATTGAGATTTGGCTGAAAAAATATTTTTATCCCAATAGGAAATAATCTCCTTTTTTATCTGGTTATGGTTGTCAATTATTAATATCCAATGGGGATTCAGTCTAAATGGGGGTTTCAGTCTAACATTATTCCTGACCGTACATAGCTCTATATAAAAGAGAACATGGTCAGATACGGACCTGGTCTCGTATTTCATCCGTTTAATACAATTCAAGTATCCCTTATTTATCAAGGCCAGATCAATTCTAGACATAGAATTTCCCGATTTACTAACACAGGAGTAGGCTCTTTTTCCTTTGGATAGGTATTCTCAGACATCCACGAGGCCCACCTCTTGGCAAAACCGAGCCAAGGGGGACCCCTGGGACGGGGAATAACCGTTCGCCCCCCTAGAAATCCTATCAGCCTCAGGATTCATAACACAATTGAAATCCCCATTGACCACTACCATACATTGAGGCCACTGATCCACAAAAACCATCAAAGAGGTCATTATTTGCATAGAAAAAGGAGGAGGGATATAAATAAAGGCCAAAATACATAACTTGCCATCTAACCTACCATGGAGAAAGACATATCTCCCCCGTCTATCAACAGAAGATGCCAAACATATAAAATGTATCTGTTTATGAATTAAAACAGTAACTCCTCTGGAGTAACTGGTATATGTAGAATTGTAGACCTGGGTGGCCCACCTTCCCCCTAGACATAAGATCATCTCCTGTGTAAAGTGGGTTTCTACTAGGATAACTATAGCTGGCAAGTTTCTCCGTATCAAATCCAGAACCACCTGCCTTTTTTTCTTCTCCCCAAGACCGCGAAACATTCCATGTTAATATTCTTGTAGTCATTATTTAATAATGGAACTTCCAGTTAATAGAGTCCCTGACATCCCTCCGCTCCCCACCTCTAAAGAAAAAGGACGCACCATAGCCCACCCTCCCCCATTACTCCCCCCCTCAATCCCAAATCCCCCTTGATCTGTAACAAAAAGTAACAGACCTCTTAACTGGGACCGTCCCTCCCCCACTCCCTCAGTCAATAAAAAACATTTTTTTTTTTTTAAACATTTTTCCTCTCTAGCCAATCAGTTCAGTGGCCGCATCTGGAGTATCAAAAAAAAAGTTTATTTAAACACAATCCTTAATTTGGCTGGATACAAAAAGGAGTATTTAACCTCCTCAGGACCGCCGTACGCAGGATTGCGTCTTTGCGGCGGCCCTGCTCTTCTGGGTGGACGCGCCGGTGCGTCCTCTCGCGAGACGCGAGATTTCCTGTGAACGCGCGCACACAGGCGCGCGCGTTCACAGGAACGGAAGGTAAGAGAGTGGATCTCCAGCCTGCCAGCGGCGATCGTTCGCTGGCAGGCTGGAGATGTGTTTTTTTTAACCCCTAACAGGTATATTAGACGCTGTTTTGATAACAGCGTCTAATATACCTGCTACCTGGTCCTCTGGTGGTCCCCTTTGTTTGGATCGACCACCAGAGGACACAGGTAGCTCAGTAAATATGTTGCACCAAGCACCACTACACTACACCCCCCCCTGTCACTTATTAACCCCTTATTCACCCTTGATCACCCCTGATCACCCCATATAGACTCCCTGATCACCCCCCTGTCATTGATAACCCCCTGTAAAGCTCCATTCAGATGTCCGCATGATTTTTACGGATCCACTGATAGATGGATCGGATCCGCAAAACGCATACGGACGTCTGAATGAAGCCTTACAGGGGCGTGATCAATGACTGTGGTTATCACCCCATATAGACTCCCTGATCACCCCCCTGTCATTGATTACCCCCCTGTCATTGATCAACCCCCTGTAAAGCTCCATTCAGATGTCCGCATGATTTTTACGGATCCACTGATAGATGGATCGGATCTGCAAAACGCATACGGACGTCTGAATGAAGCCTTACAGGGGCGTGATCAATGACTGTGGTGATCACCCCATATAGACTCCCTGATCACCCCCCTGTCATTGATTACACCCCTGTCATTGATCAACCCCCTGTAAAGCTCCATTCAGATGTCCGCATGATTTTTACGGATCCACTGATAGATGGATCGGATCCGCAAAACGCATACGGACGTCTGAATGAAGCCTTACAGGGGCGTGATCAATGACTGTGGTTATCACCCCATATAGACTCCCTGATCACCCCCCTGTCATTGATTACCCCCCTGTCATTGATCAACCCCCTGTAAAGCTCCATTCAGATGTCCGCATGATTTTTACGGATCCACTGATAGATGGATCGGATCTGCAAAACGCATACGGACGTCTGAATGAAGCCTTACAGGGGCGTGATCAATAACTGTGGTGATCACCCCATATAGACTCCCTGATCACCCCCCTGTCATTGATTAAACCCCTGTCATTGATCAACCCCCTGTAAAGCTCCATTCAGATGTCCGCATGATTTTTACGGATCCACTGATAGATGGATCGGATCCGCAAAACGCATACGGACGTCTGAATGAAGCCTTACAGGGGCGTGATCAATGACTGTGGTTATCACCCCATATAGACTCCCTGATCACCCCCCTGTCATTGATTACACCCCTGTCATTGATCAACCCCCTGTAAAGCTCCATTCAGATGTCCGCATGATTTTTACGGATCCACTGATAGATGGATCGGATCCGCAAAACGCATACGGACGTCTGAATGAAGCCTTACAGGGGCGTGATCAATGACTGTGGTTATCACCCCATATAGACTCCCTGATCACCCCCCTGTCATTGATTACACCCCTGTCATTGATCAACCCCCTGTAAAGCTCCATTCAGATGTCCGCATGATTTTTACGGATCCACTGATAGATGGATCGGATCCGCAAAACGCATACGGACGTCTGAATGAAGCCTTACAGGGGCGTGATCAATGACTGTGGTTATCACCCCATATAGACTCCCTGATCACCCCCCTGTCATTGATTACACCCCTGTCATTGATCAACCCCCTGTAAAGCTCCATTCAGACGTCCGCATGATTTTTACGGATCCACTGATAGATGGATCGGATCCGCAAAACACATACATGTGTCTCCCTGGAGCCTTCCAGGGGGGGTGATCACCCCATATAGACTCCCTGATCACCCCCCTGTCATTGATCACCCCCCCCTGTCATGCTGCATTCAGATGTCCGTATGATTTTTACGGATCCACGGATACATGGATCGGATCCGCAAAACACATATGGACATCTGAATGGAGCCTTACAGGGGGGTGATCAATGACAGGGGGGTGATCACCCCATATTGACTCTCTGATCACCCCCCTGTCATTGATCACCCCCCTGTCATTGATCACCCCCCTGTCATTGATCACCCCCCTGTAAGGCTCCATTCAGACATTTTTTTAGCGGAAATTTTTTTTTTTTTCTTACAAAGTCTCATATTCCATTAACTTGTGTCAAAAAATAAAATCTCACATGAACTCCCCATACCCCTCACGGAATCCAAATGCGTAAAATGTTTTAGACATTTATATTCCAGACTTCTTCTCACGCTTTAGGGCCCCTAGAATGCCAGGGCAGTATAAATACCCCACATGTGACCCCATTTCGGAAAGAAGACACCCCAAGGTATTCCGTGAGGGGCATATTGAGTCCATGAAAGATTGAAATTTTTGTCCCAAGTTAGCGGAAAGGGAGACTTTGTGAGAAAAAAAAAAAATATATCAATTTCTGCTAACTTGTGCCAAAAAAAAAAAAATTCTATGAACTCGCCATGCCCCTCATTGAATACCTTGGGGTGTCTTCTTTCCAAAATGGGGTCACATGTGGGGTATTTATACTGCCCTGGCATTCTAGGGGTCCTAAAGCGTGAGAAGAAGTCTGGGATCCAAATGTCTAAAAATGCCCTCATAAAATGAATGTGGGCCCCTTTGCGCATCTAGGCTGCAAAAAAGTGTCACACATGTGGTATCGCCGTACTCAGGAGAAGTTGGGAAATGTGTTTTGGGGTGTCATTTTACATATACCCATGCTGAGTGAGATAAATATCTTGGTCAAATGCCAACTTTGTATAAAAAAATGGGAAAAGTTGTCTTTTGCCAAGATATTTCTTTCACCCAGCATGGGTATATGTAAAAAGACACCCCAAAACACATTCCCCAACGTCTCCTGAATACGGAGATACCAGATGTGTGACACTTTTTTGCAGCCTAGGTGGGCAAAGGGGCCCACATTCCAAAGAGCACCTTTAGGATTTCACAGGTCATTTACCTACTTACCACACATTAGGGCCCCTGGAAAATGCCAGGGCAGTATAACTACCCCACAAGTAACCCCATTTTGGAAAGAAGACACCCCAAGGTATTCCGTGAGGGGCATGGCGAGTTCCTAGAATTTTTTATTTTTTGTCACAAGTTAGTGGAAAATGATGATTTTTTTTAGTTATTTTTTCATACAAAGTCTCATATTCCACTAACTTGTGACAAAAAATAAAAACTTCCATGAACTCACTATGCCCATCAGCGAATACCTTGGGGTCTCTTCTTTCCAAAATGGGGTCACTTGTGGGGTAGTTATACTGCCCTGGCATTTTAGGGGCCCAAATGTGTGGTAAGGAGTTTGAAATCAAATTCTGTAAAAAATGACCAGTGAAATCCGAAAGGTGCTCTTTGGAATATGGGCCCCTTTGCCCACCTAGGCTGCAAAAAAGTGTCACACATCTGGTATCTACGTACTCAGGAGAAGTTGGGGAATGTGTTTTGGGGTGTAATTTTACATATACCCATGCTGGGTGAGAGAAATATCTTGGCAAAAGACAACTTTTCCCATCTTTTTATGCAAAGTTGGCATTTGACCAAGATATTTATCTCACCCAGCATGGGTATATGTAAAAAGACACCCCAAAACACATTCCTCAACTTCTCCTGAATACAGAGATACCAGATGTGTGACACTTTTTTGCAGCCTAAGTGGGCAAAAGGGCCCATATTCCAAAGAGCACCTTTCGGATTTCACTGGTCATTTTTTACAGAATTTGATTTCAAACTCCTTACCACACATTTGGGCCCCTAGAATGCCAGGGCAGTATAACTACCCCACAAGTGACCCCATTTTGGAAAGAAGACACCCCAAGGTATTCCGTGAGGGGCATGGCGAGTTCCTAGAATTTTTTATTTTTGGTCACAAGTTAGTGGAAAATGATGATTTTTTTTAGTTATTTTTTCATACAAAGTCTCATATTCCACTAACTTGTGACAAAAAATAAAAACTTCCATGAACTCACTATGCCCATCAGCGAATACCTTGGGGTCTCTTCTTTCCAAAATGGGGTCACTTGTGGGGTAGTTATACTGCCCTGGCATTCTAGGGGCCCAAATGTGTGGTAAGGAGTTTGAAATCAAATTCTGTAAAAAATGACCAGTGAAATTCCGAAAGGTGCTCTTTGGAATATGGGCCCCTTTGCCCACCTAGGCTGCAAAAAAGTGTCACACATCTGGTATCTCCGTACTCAGGAGAAGTTGGGGAATGTGTTTTGGGGTGTCATTTTACATATACCCATGCTGGGTGAGAGAAATATCTTGGCAAAAGACAACTTTTCCCATTTTTTTTATACAAAGTTGGCATTTGACCAAGATATTTATCTCACCCAGCATGGGTATATGTAAAATGACACCCTAAAACACATTCCGCAATTTCTCCTGAGTACGTAGATACCAGATGTGTGACACTTTTTTGCAGCCTAGGTGGGCAAAGGGGCCCATATTCCAAAGAGCACCTTTCGGATTTCACTGGTCATTTTTTACAGAATTTGATTTCAAACTCCTTACCACACATTTGGGCCCCTAGAATGCCAGGGCAGTATAACTACCCCACAAGTGACCCCATTTTGGAAAGAAGAGACCCCAAGGTATTTCGTGATGGGCATAGTGAGTTCATAGAATTTTTTATTTTTTGTCACAAGTTAGTGGAATATGAGACTTTGTAAGAAAAAAAAAAAACATCATTTTCCGCTAACTTGTGACAAAAAATAAAAAGTTCTATGAACTCACTATGCCCATCAGCGAATATCTTAGGGTGTGTACTTTCCGAAATGGGGTCATTTGTGGGGTGTTTGTACTGTCTGGGCATTGTAGAACCTCAGGAAACATGACAGGTGCTCAGAAAGTCAGAGCTGCTTCAAAAAGCGGAAATTCACATTTTTGTACCATAGTTTGTAAACGCTATAACTTTTACCCAAACCATTTTTTTTTTACCCAAACATTTTTTTTTTATCAAAGACATGTAGAACAATAAATTTAGAGCAAAATTTATATATGGATCTCGTTTTTTTTGCAAAATTTTACAACTGAAAGTGAAAAATGTCATTTTTTTGCAAAAAAATCGTTAAATTTCGATTAATAACAAAAAAAGTAAAAATGTCAGCAGCAATGAAATACCACCAAATGAAAGCTCTATTAGTGAGAAAAAAAGGAGGTAAAATTCATTTGGGTGGTAAGTTGCATGACCGAGCAATAAACGGTGAAAGTAGTGTAGGTCAGAAGTGTAAAAAGTGGCCTGGTCTTTCAGGGTGTTTAAGCACTGGGGGCTGAGGTGGTTAATATCCTTGCCCTGAAGGCGTTTTTTAACATCAAAAAAAGTACGTCTCTTATCTTGAACCTCTTTGGAAAAATCAGGAACAAAAAGGAGTTAAGCCCCATTATACGAAATCGGAGGGGAATCCCGTGCTCGCCTAAGGATCATATCTCTATCACAGGCAGCTCACATCTTAATAATTACAGTCCTTGACGGCCTCCCCGAAGTAGGTTTTCCACCAGGGATTCAATGGGCCCTTTCAATTAGAAACAATGGTGAAAAATGTTCCTTCCCAAAATTATCCAAGATTATAGATTGTAGAGTTCCTACTAAATCTTTTTCATCTGAAGACTATGGTAGGCCAATAATTCGGACATTGCATCTTCTTGACCGATCTTCTAAATCCACCATTTTTTTCCCCAGGTGATTATAATCATTTTTTAATATTATATTCTCCTCTTTTAATATTTTCATCTCATTCTCTGTGTCGTTCACTGTGTTTTCTAATACTTTAATTTTATCACGAATCTTTATCAAATCATCTTTTATGATGAGGACATCTGTCTGTACTGAGCCCAATTGAACCGCGATATTTTGTATCGCCTTTCCGTTATTTTTAACAATAGATACAATCTCTTGGGGAGGAGTAGTCCATAAGCATCTCCCCATCGCCGATATGGGGGTCCCCCTCAGGTGCCTCCTCCGATCTATGTTCAGGGGTATTTTTTCTTAGATTGATGTCCTGCCTCCCTTTTGGACCCGACCTAGTACTCAAATTTGGTGATCTCAAAAATTGATCAATTCTGGAGGACTCTATTTGTTTCTGTCCTGCCTTAAACTAAGTCAGGTCCGCGTTGAACGTCTGTTCTGTTTAGGGGCCATTTTTTTTTATCAATCTTTTGTGTTTTTCCACTTTTTTTTTGGGGGGGGGGGGTTTCTTCTCCCCCTTTTTTTTTTCTAGTCTCCTTTAAATAGTCCTTTTTTTTTATTTTATTTTTATACTCTTCGGTCTCTCTCCTCACCGGCCCTCCTTTTTTTTTTTTTTTTTACTTTTTTTTACTTCTTCCTTGTCTTCTCTGGTCCTTTTTTTGTTTGTTTTCCTTCCTTTTCAGTTGTTTTCAGCCTTTTATTATTATTATTATTATTATTACTATTAATTTTATTTAATTATTTTTTTTTTTTTCCTTCCCCTATCCCAGTATAAGTTTTAATATCTCCTTTTTTTTTTTCTTTTCTTTTTCTCTTTCTCTCTACTTCCCTCTTTCCGGCCCTCAGCCTTCAACAGAAGGAGTTAGTATTATAATTAATAAAAAAAAAAAAAATGGGAAAAGGGGTTTAGAACTAAAGTTCAGTGGGGTCAGGAATAGTTTAGTAGGGATAGGTGAGGCAGCAAGACACCAGGAGAAACAAGGAACGCAGCAAAAGAGGAATTCAGAACAAGAGAAAATAACAGGGGTAGATCTCACCAATCCGGGTTCTTCAAAGAGTGTCCCACTAGGATTTCAGCCCAAAGACCAAGTCCAAAATATACAGCAGGACAGCTACACGCCCAGAGGAACGGGACCAACGATGGAGCAGTCAGAAGCAGCTATGCAGCCAGGATCAAATTCGGACGGGTGAAGTAGCAGGAAAGGCCAGCCGCCAAAGTTCAGAAAACGTCCCATTCACTAAGGGGTCCCGTCCAGGAGACACACGAGAGGAGCACCACCGAACACAGACGGCGGCGCCTCTACCCCCCACACAGACAAGGGCAAGCCGACGATCAGTTAATTCCAGTACAGTGGAAGCTCTGCAGGAAACAGCAACATCAGGGTAGCGAAGTCGGTTGGGCAACTCGCACTGCTACAATCAGACGCAGCGTCCACTCAAGCTGCGGAGGAGATCCGGCGTTTGAAGGAGGGGGGGAGAGCACAACGCTACCACCTCACGTCATCGCGTCCCTCTTCCTGAAAGACGATCTAGATTGTATCTTTCATTATACACATCATGGGTATCTCCTCACACACACACATGCATATACCATATTTACCGCATATGTGTATGAGGAGGCACCCATACATACACAAATGTGCAGATACAAAGATCTAGACCGAACGAAAACCAATAATAATAATGCTGAATCGAATAAGGGTGTTATATGAGGGTATTATATACATATACATATGTATATGATTATATATTGTTATCCATATGTATCTAGTTGCATCTTAATGATTCTTCATATATGGAATGAATATAACGGACTGCCATGGCATAAGGCGTAATAAACATATATTTTATTTAATATTATTTGTATTATCCTTATAATCATAAAATGGTCTCGCTGATTTAGTTCAGACCTCGTGGGCTCAGTGTATCTAGTTGGTACATCCAATAGACTTCTCTTTTTTGTAGTTTTTCAAAGCGATTCAACGGGTTCTCTGGCATGAAGTCAATGGGGGTGAGTCTTATCCCATGGTTATCTTTTTCTGGGGTGGACGCGCAATGTCTATAGTCCCCATGCTTCAGGTATTGTCTACGAATGTTATACCTGTGCTGGTTAACCCGGCAGTGGAGGGCTTGTGTAGTGCGGCCTACATATTGTAGGCCGCATCCACATTCGATAAGATAAATCACATAGGTGGAGTGCCATGTGAGATGGTATTTTATTGGGAATGTTGTGCCATTATAGTTCGAAGTAAAGGAGGTTTGTTTGTGTGTGATGATTTTACAACACAAGCAATTCTTGGCTACGCATTTATAGCTCCCTTTTCCTGTACACCGACTCTGTCCGCTTTCCCCTATTGCTCGGGTATGTTGTTTGGGTTTGCTCGGGGCTAATATATTCTTTATGGTGGGTGTGCATCTATACGTGATTTTTGGGATACTGGAAAGGTGTTTAGCTACGTGCGGATCTTGTAGGAGGATATGCCAGTGTTTTTCAAGATTTTTTTGTATCCGTCTATTAGATGTATTATACTGTGTAATAGACCGGACTTTTTCTGTTGATTCTTGAGGTTTGGTAATAGTTTCTAGGCACTCCTCCTGTGATTGTAGGCTACACTTCTTTTTTTATGGCGTTTTTCACGAGTTGTTTTGGGTAACCTTTTGTCTTTGAACCTTTTTTCCAAGATCTTTGTCTGTAATTTAAAATCCTCATTTTTTGATCCTTTTACATTGGCTATAGGGTATATTTTGTAGCCACTTTTTATGGTGGAAGCTTGAATAATGAATATAACTGTTGGTATCTACTGTTTTAAAATACGTTTTTGTGGGCAGCAGGTATTCCAGCAGAAGATGATGATATCCAAAAATTCTATTTTGACTTTGTTATAATTCGGGGTCAAGGAAATTCCCCAGTCTGTTTTGTTTTAAGAGTCACAAAAGGTTTTTTCTATTTCTTAATCCCTGTCCTAGATGATGAACAGATGATCAATATTCCTCTTATAGTATACAATCTGTTTCTGGAAAACGGGGTGGTTAGAGATGAATTTTTCTTAAAATTTTCCCATAAACAAATTCGCAAAAGTCAGCGCTACCCGAGTCCCCATAGCGGTCCCCTTGCATTGGAGATAGACCGTATTATTATATATAAAATAGTTGTTTTGGAGTATAAAACGTAGGCTCTCGAGGAGAAATTCTATTTGAGGGGATGTTAGTGTAGCATCATTTTTCATATGCCAGCAGCGCCGAACAAGTGGTTTCACACTTTTTACGATTTTCTCTGCTAACCTTTCTCCTGGAACTCTTGGAATTGAGACAGGAAGAGACCCAGGGAGCAGCACGGCATTCCCTGATGCTGGTGGGGATAGATACCAGCTAAAGCGTATACAGCTGTTGTGACTCCTCACAACAGCATCCGGTAAGCGCAATATGCACCATACAACTGTATTAATAAGGCGGTACCGCACATGAGGCGCTGTGTTTTTTGTCTTTCTCTTGTTTGGGAAGTGAGGGAAAGTAGTTTTTGCCTCAGAGAACTGGCAGAGTAGCCATCTTGAGAAGGACCTCATATTGTAAATGTTTAAACAGCCGTAACTAAGGGAAAAACTCAAGGAAAACAGTGGTATGTGAAGAAACTAAAGATTGCTTTATGCATAATGCTGCTGCGGCAGTAACATATGCTAAAATAGATTTTTTGATAAAAACATGACAGTTACCCTTTAATAAATGACCCCTCTAGTACCTGCAGCCACCACTAGCGGGAGCCTAGAAACATATGCCCTGATTTATCATGCCTTCTCTCCAGAATTCTGATTTCAAAAAGTCGCTAAATGGGGCCTTTGTGGCCTTTTTTTTCCACCTCTGGGATCCACATCTATTAGGGGAAGTTCACATGGCGGCATTATAAGCAGAATTTTAGTGTGGACAGCTACGCCGAAAAACCCCCAACGGCCACATCCTCTCTGCGTACCATACATCTCAATGAAAGGCAGCGCTGAGGATCGCGGAGCAGTGGCTTGCAGCCACAGCCGGGTAGAGAAGGCTTCTTTACGGCAAAACATAAAAATGCTGCAAAAAATGCAACTAAAAATGCAAAAGTGCTCAAAACACCACAAAAAAATATGTGTGCACACTTTAAATATGTCATCAGTATGAAATGCCCCTTTAAAGGGTTCTTACCATCACATACAATGGGGGCATATCCCTAAGATATGTCCCCATTGTCTGATAGGTGCGCATCCCAGAACGGAGTGGTGAAATGAACGGGGGGCACACTGTGCATTGGCAGCCGCCCATTCATTTCAAAGCCACCCTTCATTCATTTCAAAGAAATAAATGGGAGTAGGGGCCGCGTGTGCGCTGTGCGCTCCTACTCACTTGTATGGGAGCAGCGCTTAGTGGTGAATGGACCCCAGGAAACCTGGGGCCCTCCAGCCACAGCTCCGTTCTCCTTGTTGGTGCGGGTCCCAGAGGTGGGCACACACCAATCAGACAATGGGGGCATATCCTAGCGATATGCCCCCATTGTATGTGATGGGAATACCCCTTTAAGCTGCTCCCCAAAAGTGTCTGCAGACAGCCAGAATTTTATCATTTACTTTACAACTCTGTATCACAGGCTACTGAAATAACACAAGTTTAAATATATTAAATGGGGTTTTCTGGTTTGCAGCAATATGATATATGAAGGTTGCTGTAATTATGTAATGTATTTATTTTACCTTTATTGCTTCTATATCCTGTTCTGGGCTGTGGTCACATGACCATGTCCATGCAGCTCTTTCTTATTTCCTGTGATGTCATGTCCATGGGTGTGTCAAAACAGAGGCAGTGATGAGGGAGTGTCTATGTAACAAGCTGGTTGGGAGGAGCTATAAACTAGCTGAGTTTTGTTAGGGCCAAATGAGAGACAGAGAGTGGTCAGAAGACAAGCCAGGGTCAGAGGAACACGCAATCCAATACGCACAGGAACCAGGAACACAGCTAGTGAGTCAGAGACTATCACTGGCACTGGTATATGGCCAGAAAGGAGTTTAGATAGAGCACCGAGTCCCTGGATCAGAACCGGATAGGTCATGACTCGGCGCTCCATTAGTCAGAAGACTAGCACACAGGAACAGAGCAGCTGAGCAATCAGCCCACTGCTAATCTCTTTCAGCACACGGCTGCTGTGGGGAGAAAGAGCATTGCATCCTGTTGCTAAGGACGCTGGCATGGCTTTAGCAGTATGTCTCTCCCAGCACAGTCGCGCCGAAGCTGGAGTCCGGACAAGTAATTTTGTGACAGCTGCATTCACAATTCTGCAAGCTTCAGAACTAAAATCTCTATTGCGGAATCAATATCTCCTTCTGAGTTTGCTTGGGTGATTTGAAGTTTATGTGGTGTAGTCTTTATACAAGGTGCTGGACAGTGATTTGATGTAGGAAAAATTAACTGTCTCATTGCAGTATAGGAGCTTGGCTAAACTGAAAGAGCGAGATAATTAGTACAGGGTTATGCACTAATTGCACTTGGTGTTGCACTTGATGTTGCACTTGGTTGACTATTTCCTTCAGTTGCCCAGAGTTTTTGTCTGTGCTAATTAGAATAAAATGCATAATAGTTTAATTTCCATTCATTATATTCAGTGCATTAAAAGTGTGGAAAATGTGGCTATTATACCTGTGCACCTTAAGATAAGACTGAGAGAGTTAAACAAAGAGTTTCTGACTGTACACTACCGTACAGTACACCGTACCTCTGTTATCGTAATTACTGTTTTGTGTAATTGTTCATTGAGTGTCAGTCAGATTTCTCCAAAAATAAAGTGTGGACTCATTACTTCCCACTCACACGCTGTTAATTGGCACTGACAGCATTCACGTAGGATTGGCATAAAGAATGGGATATTTAGAAAATGTGACGCAAGATTTTATTTCAAAGTTTTGGGACATTCTTTCTTAAAGTGTTTAAAATAAAAACTAGTTACAAAGAAAGAGTACACAGTACATAATCTTACTAAATGTTAACTGAACCTGCTGCTCGACTAGATAACCACGCAGTGGCGTAACTACCGGGGAAGCAGCTGCTTCGGGGCCCGGGCTGCCAAGGGGGTGTGTGACAGTTTATTTTCAAGTTCGTTAAATATCGAATGTTCAGGGCCCCTTCACAGCAGCGGCTGACCAGGCCCCCTCGCTAATGTGATCTAATCTTACTGTCTCCTAAAGTCTCCTGATGTGTCTGGGATGCGAACCCACAACCTCCAATGTATGAGTGTATTAGAGGCAAAGCATTTACCCTCACAGCCATAAAGGAGGCATTGCAACTGATTGAAAAAATATGAGACTTCTACTATTATAGCTGGCTAAGTGTACATCTATACACATGACAGCTGCCCCAACACACCCAGCACTGCTATATCTCTATATATGAGCAGCTGTCATGTGTATAGATATACACTTAGCCAGCTATAACAGTAGAAGTCTCATATTTTTTCAGTCAGCAGCAAGGCAGCTCTTATGGTCGTGTGGTTAGGTGCTTTGCCTCTGATACAGAAGGTCGTGGGTTTGAATCCCAGCAGAAACTTTTCTGAAATACAAGCACTGACTCCATATATGGACATACAGGGCGGGACACAGGAAGAGGCTGACATGGAGGTAAGTAGAAGTGTTTATTATTTTTTTTTAATACCCGACTGTTACTGCCATGGGGAGAGCACTTGATACTGGCACATGGGGGAGGGGAATTGGCACCTGATACTGGCACCTGATACTGGCACCTGGGGGGGGTTGGCACCTGATACTGGCACATGGGGGGGGTTGGCACCTGATACTGGCACATGGGGGGGGAGAGAGGCACCTGATACTGGCACATGGGGGGGGAGAGGGGTTGGCACCTGATACTGGCACCTGGGGGGGAGGGGGGGTTGGCACCTGATACTGGCACATGGGGGGGGGAGAGAGGCACCTGATACTGGCACCTGGGGGGGAGGGGGGTTGGCACCTGATACTGGCACCTGGGGGGGGGAGGCACCTGATACTGGCACATGGGGGGAGAGGGGTTGGCACCTGATACTGGCACATGGGGGGGAGGGAGAGAGGCACTTGATACTGGCACTTTTTTTTTGTGGGGGGGGAGATGGCACTATGATACTGGGACATGGGGGGGAGGAGAGAGGCACTTGATACTGGCATGTGGGGGGGGGGGGTGGCACTTGATACTGGCACATGGGTGGGTTTGGCACTATGATACTGGCACATGGGGGGAGAGAGGCACTTGATACTGGCACTTTTTTTGGGGGGGGGAGATGGCACTATGATACTGGGACATGGGGGGGAAGAGAGAGGCACTTGATACTGGCACATGGGGGGGTTTGGCACTATGATACTGGCACATGGGGGGTGGGAAGGAGAGAGGCACTTGATACTGGCACATTGGGGGGGGGTGGCACTATGATACTGGGACATGTGGGGGGGAGGAGAGAGGCACTTGATACTGGCACATGATGGGGGGGCATCTATGGGGACACTTACTGGCACATTATTGGGGGGCATTAGGGAGGACACTAGGCCGGCAGCTTATCAGAGGCCGGACACTGAGGGGCATCTACTGGGGCACTATATATGGGGAATTTTATACTGGTACATTATGGGGGGCACTAGCAGGAAGGGGGGAGAGGAGCAATATGGGGGAATTTACTGGGGGCACTATATAGGGGTATTTTATACTGGGACATTATGGGGGCACTATGGGGACATTAGCTCAACTGGGGGCATTACAAGGGGGTATTTTTGCACTGTCACATTATAAGGAGAATTATTACTACTGGGGGAGGGGCATTATGGTGGGCTTTATTACTCCCCCATGGTATGACCCCCTAGTAGCAGCACCAGCCTCTCCCTGCTCTGCTATCCCTCTGCCCCTTCTCTAAATCCTTATTATGAAATCTTTCTCATTAGGATAAAGCACAGCATCAGCTCCGCCGAGCCCCCGGCCAAGTGTGGAAGTGGCGTCCGAGATCCCCAAGGGCCAAGTAACTAAGTTTTCATATGAAATATGTTTATGTTATACACATGTAGCATCCACTGTGCCACACAATATACAGTATACCTCTACACTGTGCCCCACAATATACAGTATACCGCTACATTGTGCCAAAGGATTTGGGTTTACACAGGAGGAGGGAGGTGCGAAGCGCGCTGGGGGGGCCCTTACAAATATTTGCTGTGGGGCCCAGTCACTTCTAGTTACGCCCCTGACCCAACGGCAGCTGTCAGGGGAGATATGGATCAGGCAGTTGGATTTTAACATGTCCAATTCTTTTGTCCTTGGAGGGATAAGCTTCTGACAGGTGTTTGGCAGCAGCTTTCTCTCCTTTTCCCATTCACCACACATTTGTATGTGGGGATGGAGAAAGATAAGATATCTCATGTGTGTGGCCAGCCTAAAGGCATATTTACAGACGCCGAGCAGCAGCGGATTGTCAGGAAGCGTTCCTTCCGGACAGTCTGCTGCTCGTTCAGTGAAGGTGATCGCTGCATTTACATGCAGTTTGAGGGATTGCTATTGCGATCGCTTGTCCTCTGTCACGGCCATGGCTATGACCGTGACTCCTGTACCGCATGCGGTTGTCAGCGGTTTTCTTTGGTGTTCAATCACAGGTGAGGGCTGTGGTATTTGCCTCACCTGTGGTTGCCGCTGGCAACAGTGTGTATGTGGCAGCGTAGGAGGTGACCTGCTCCCTAATCCTGTCTTCATGGCCAAGCAGCCGTAACATCACGGGGCTCCACACGGCTGAGGATTTCCCCCATCCTCAGCCGTGACAGTATGACCACAGTCGCTTCTTACGTGGCGCTCCCTCGAAAGAGGGTAAAGCATGCACCGCTATCTACGGATGGGGTGCATGCGCGTTCTCCGGAGGGAGAGCGTTATGGGGCTTTCACCATTTACGGCGCGGTGAGTGGCATTCCCAGCTCACCGTTGTCCGTGTTGGTGTCCCCTTTTTGTTTGTCTTTCCCCTCCCCCCCTCCCATTGTTTCTTATGCCTCACCAACTTTCCCCTTTTGTTGTTGGGAGGGGCTTTGAGGGGTGGGAGTATGCATCCCTCGAAAGAGGGTGAAGCATGTACCGCCCTCTGCGGAAGGGTTACATGCGCGCTCTTCGGAGGGAGAGCGTTCTGGGGGTTTCGCCTCTGACGGCGCGGTGAGTGGCGTTTCCCCGCCTTCCCTTCACCGTTGCCTCGTTTGGCGTCCCCCTGATTTTATAGCACTAGGGTGTTTGTTTGGTGTGCGAGTTGCACACCTTCGAAAGAGGGTGCAGCATGCAGTGCCATATCCTTGTGGCCTGCATGCGCGTTCTCCGGAGGGAGAGCGTTCCTGGGGGTTCTCCGTTAACGGCACGGTTGGTGGCTTATTCCCCGCCACCTTACCTTCCGTGTCCGTGTTGGGGATCCCTCGTCCCTCTCCATGTTCCCATCTCTGGTCGTCTGCTGGCAGCACTCCGTAAGTGGTCCGGCTGCGTGCTGGTTAGGAGTGTCTGCTGGCAGCGACTGGAGTGGGGACGTGAGTGGAGAGTCCCCTCGTCCACTCTCAGTGGTTCCATTTCCGTGTCGCTGGTGCGGGCTGCAGGCCTCGTCGGACTGGCTAGTGTGAGCTGGGAGAGGATGCAGCTAACAGCGACTTTCTGGGAACCACGTCCCCTTCTCTCATCCCCTTGTGTGAGTCCCTCACGTGTCTTTTTTTTGGTGGGGGGGCTTTGAGGGGTGGGAGTGTCACGGCCATGGCTATGACCGTGACTCCTGTACCGCATGCGGTTGTCAGCGGTTTTCTTTGGTGTTCAATCACAGGTGAGGGCTGTGGTATTTGCCTCACCTGTGGTTGCCGCTGGCAACAGTGTGTATGTGGCAGCGTAGCAGGCTGAGCTGTGCCATTGCAGCTCGCTACGTTGTGCATGCGGTTTTGAGTTATGTGTGTATGTGTGCACTTCCTTTTTATGTTATTGTGTGCACGTCTCCTTTTAGTGGTGTTTTCCCTTCCCTGGTGTTGGAAGGGTTAATCTCCTTCCTAGTGTGTGTGTGCACTGGGTGTGTCCGACTGTGGGGTGTGGCTTCTTGGCCTATAAAGCCTCACTGCTTTTGCAGGCCTGCAGGTTGCTTCAGCCATGCTTAGCTGAGAGCAGCCTCATGTCTTTATTACCTGCCAGTAAGAGCCACCCCTGTGGTCATAACCATAATGTCGCTTTAAGTTATTTCTAGTTATGTGTGATGTCCGTGTGATGTTTTATATGTGATTTCGTGCAGCTATGGATCTGGGTCCCTGTGTGGGGATGCGTTTGTGATCTGCACCCTGCTAACACAGGGATCCAGTCAGCAAGGCTGTGGCAGGTAGGTGGAACTCTTTGTTCACCTGCCATATCCATAGAGCTGTTTATGTCTCCCCTTTTCCTGCAGCTTGGCCGTTGAGACTCCTGCTCCTCCGTGTCTAGGAGGAGTGGGCTTGTCTTACTCAGCTCCTAGGTGAGGGTCATCTTGAGGGCTAGCAGGGACTTTTAGGTTCCGGAGCATGGGCCCTCCTACCATCAAGGTTGGCTCATGTAGCTAGGAGCCAGGGTCAGGTTAGGGATGCGTTTAGGAGGTGACCTGCTCCCTAATCCTGTCTTCATGGCCAAGCAGCCGTAACATCACCGGGCTCCACACGGCTGAGGATTTCCCCCATCCTCAGCCGTGACATCCTCATACAGCTGCATTGTTTCTGGGCAGCAGAGCGCTGTGTTTAGACAGCACGATCTGCTGCCCAGAAATGATCATTTAGGTGCCTGCCTGGACAACAGGATCACCTGATGAACAAGCGTTTCGGTCGTTCATTGGGTGATCGGCAGGACCTTTACACAGGCAGATTTTCTGGAAGAAGTGTTCGAAGAAACATTCGTTCCTGATTACCTGGGAGTCTAAATCTACCTTTAGGCTCTTCACCCATATGTATCTGAAATACAGGGCCTCCATCTGCAGACCTATCATGTATGAGGGCAAGAATAGTGGAAATCACAACACAACCTCAAAGGACCCCAATATGAATTAGTTTAGATCCATTGTGGGCAGATGGGAAGATTCTAATACTCTGCAAAAACATATGTTTTTTGGACATTTATGTCATCTGATGACCGACAGACTGAAAAATGGACCCCATTGAATTCACTACGCATAGACACATCACTGGATAAACATTTACTGTATGGCCTATCCACGGGAAACAGGAAAGTAAGCCACGCATGTGCATCCACTACTCCATTCACAACACCCATAAGGCAGAGTTGGGAACCCCCATTCTCCAGATTGGGTAGTTTCACAGAGATGGCAGCCACTGGATGTTGGAGTTTAAAATATGTCATATTTCCAAAAAACAATATTGCACATCTGGGTGTTGGGTGTGCAAAACTGCAATCTAACAATAGTACATAAACTGAGACCTCATACACATACTGTAACTATGTGCCAGATATCTTATTGAAACCTTGTCGCACTCTGTTCTGGTTCGCTTGGAGTAGGGTTCCCGCCCCAATTCAATGAAGAAAAAAGACTCCAGCGTGATTACGATAATCTTGATTGCTTTTTATTGTATAGTTATTGCGGCTTTAAATGTTACGTTTCGGCCATGCGTTCCACGTGCGGTTCACCGATTACCTCACTTCCGGTTTAAGCGGCCGATACCGGAAGGGATACACACATGGCAGAGACGCGGGCTGACTTCAAATAACAGGATCTATCTTCTGCACTTAGCGCTGTCTTCACTAGCGGTATCTCCGCAAATTTATCTCCATATTGCTCTTGATCTCCCTCCTTCACCAGCGGCATTGGGTAAGTGAGTTCCGGACGCCGGTAGGTCTCCTTGACCTCAATAATATAACTTATAGCATACCATATTGATATTCCCTGCATGTGCTATAATTAAGCAAATTTTCTTTCCTTAATTAACACATTAATGTACTGATAACATTATGATCCGGATGGGAATGTGATCCGGATGGGAATGAGATTTGTTAACAACCAGATTGATTGCGGTACCATGACTGTCAACTTTAAAGAGACCTACAAATGACAGCAATGAATTTATGTAATTTTTGAATAATACTACAAGACGATCATTCCGGAACATAACACTGGGTCTCTTGTTTTTGAGATCCCCTCCCTTTTTTGTGATGAATTAATTTTTTGTGATGAACAGATATGTTTGAGATTAACCGAATCTTGAACTAAATGTGAAATGTACCTAGATGGAATACTAGGATATGCACATATGCTTATATGTTCAGTTATGATTACATGTTCCCTTTATGATCTGAAATGTATACTAAAATGATATATCTTATGTTTACGGCAGTCTGAAGAAGGCCACATGGCCGAAACGTAACATTTAAAGCCGCAATAACTATACAATAAAAAGCAATCAAGATTATCGTAATCACGCTGGAGTCTTTTTTCTTGATTGATATGTGCCAGATATGGCATCCATGGCTGGCTTTGGACCCATAATGAACCATTTTATGGCTCCATTTTTACATGCAGGCACACAGATGCTTGTTCTTTTGGATTTGATATGGAGGAAAGTTGACTAGTCGGCCTAGAGAACTGATACTGAGCCAATTAGGCTTCTGGCTTCAGAGTCTAATTAGAGCGCTATACAGTAGGTGAGAGATTTAAGTCAGGCACTAACTCTTGGCCAGTGATTTTGTACAGGTGAAACTCGAAAAATTAGAATATTGTGCAAAAGTCCATTTATTTCAGTAAGGCCTCATTCACACGGCTGTTGTTTGGGTCCGCATCCGAGCCGCCGTTTTTGCGGCTAGGATGCGGACCCATTCACTTCAATGGGGCCGCAAAAGATGCGGACAGCATTTCGTGTGCTGTCCGCATCCGTTGCACCGTTCCGTGGCCCCGCAAAAAAAAATATAACATGTCCTATTCTTGTCCGTTTTGCGGCCAAAAATAGGCATGTCTACAATGGGCCGCCCGTTCCGTTCCGCAAATTGCGGAAGGCACACGGGCGGCTTCCGTATTTTGCAGATCCGCGGTTTGCGGACCACAAAAAACGGCACGGTCGTGTGCATGTAGCCTAATTCAAATGAAAAGGAATTGCATTAATGCAGCTTAAAATTTGAATTTTGTAAAAAGGTTCAATATTCTAGGCTCAAAGTGTCACACTCTAGTCAGCTAATTAATCCATATCCCCTGAGCAAAGGGGACCTGAGATTGTGACTTTGGGGTTTTTTATAAGCTGTAAGCCTTAATCATCCAAATTATAAAAAATAAAGGCTTGAAATATCGCTTTGCATGTAATGAGTCTATCTCATATGTTAGTTTCACCTTTTAAGTTGCATTACTAAAATAAATTAACTTTACACGATATTCAAATTTTTCGAGTTTCACCTGTATGTGTCCTGGCTCCTTTTTTTCTACTGTGCTTAGTACTCATCACCTTTTCTTCCTTAGATATTCTCCATCTACAGACTGTGGCTTGGCTCCTAAATAACCTGTTGTCTACTGATTTGGCTTCTACTCACTCTCTAGGTTTTGACCCTGGCTAGCTAGATACTCCTTTATTTCCCTTTTGTCAGCAGTATGGTCAGGCTACTTGCGAGCTCGCACTTGTTTTAGGTCGCCTTACTCCACAGAAGTAACCTTGGGTCCCTTGCAGCCAAGTACATCCAGCCTTGCGTTGGGCTCTGGTGAACACCTAGGGGGTTGCCTTAGATTCTATTAACCGGAGTGGTTCAGGAAGATTGGAAGCAGTTTTGAGTTTCCTGGTTGTGGTTCCAGATGGTTACCTTTGTGGTTTACCTTACATGAACTTTGAGTGCCTACAGGTCCATACAGGGATTGCTGCATGCACAGATATGGTACACCGAATTCCTATATATTACAGGCTTCTAGAGAATCCTTGTGACACCACATGGTGTCTCAAGAATTACACTCTTCTACCTTCACAATATAGCATGCAATTCTGCATGCCACGCTTTTTTTGGCATAGCCATCATCTGTAAGAAAGTAGCACATCTTCTAATAACCTTAGCTAATGTACTGGTAATGGTGATTGTTATAATTACTACACATTTATCAGTATCATAGATAGTGGAGAAAATAATGTGTGGCGCTTTCTTCAGTTTCTGATAAACCTGAATATAACAATCCTCGGCCATTTCATAATTTCCAGGAAGATAATTCATCTGCACCAGCATAGATAGGAAGTAACCATATAAAAACTGTCAACATTTATCTTGTACTTTTGAAATGCAAATTACATGTCATTGATGGAGTTAATTAATTAGATTTATTTAACAGACAACCTGCAGGTAATGTCTCTTAATGCTAATTTAATAGCCTAAATTTATGTCAAAGTTAAATTTTCTGCCAAAGCAATTTCTTTCCCTTGCGTCCTTTCTTGTTTTTTCGACGATGCTCCATCAGGTGCCTCATGTATGGAACTAGAAGTAATGTTTTTAAAAGTAGATACCTTTGTATACAAGCCACCAAGTAGTACAGGCCATCATTGTTTCTCTGTTGCATTAGTACAGAGGCTGTGCATATGAAATGATAGGCATTCAAAGGACAGCTGCCCATTGCCGCCGAAGCCCTGCTCTTCCCTGTGGACACAAATGACATGATATTCACCATGCTGCTGTCTCCATGCTTCTGCCTAGTACTCTCTGTCTCCTTAGGGCCTCAATATGCCAGTGTGCGCCCTTCCAAATCCTTCCCCAGCCAATGGCCAAAGCTCCGTGAGTATTTAAGGCATGCTCTCCATGCAGAAGGTGCCTGAGCGTTAGGTTCCCTGCTGACAAGCCAAGGTGTTTGATAGTCTAGTGCTTTTGTGATTTACCTGCATTTATTTACTTGCGTTATTACCTGCCTGTGTTCCTGTCATACTCCGTTTCCACCCTGCCTGTGTGCTCCTACACTTCCAGTCTCAGTTCTGTTCTTAAGTTGACCCTGTCCTGTGTCCTCATTCATCTACACTACCAGTGTGCAGTCCAGATCTAGTAACCTGCATCTAAGCATTAGTGACTGCGTTTTCTGTATCCTGAGCTCCCAGTGCCTGTATTGGAATACCTGATGCCAATGGGTCAGCTGCCAACTACACCGGGACTATCCCTGGAGGAGGAGGTTTGGTTGCTTCCCTGCAGTGAAGGTCAGATCCCTGTACGGGGGTTAAAGAGTGAATACCAATGGAGCGCCAGAATAATGCCCTTAGGGTTAGCCCTACACAAAACTGGTTGGCACAGTGGGTCCACACTCGCTGTTCTGTAACAACTATTACAGCCCCATACTAAACAGAACCATAATACATCTATGTGCATGAGACCAAATCAGGTAAGTCCACATGTAGCAACTTTTTTTCCTCTACAGGATTAGTTACAAATCAGCAACAAATCTTTGGCAAAATATGCATGCAAATTTTACCACAAATTTGCTTTTGTTATTACCTTATGCATTGCAGAGATAAAAAACAAAACAAAAAATAAAACATGCAATTTCCACTAAAGAATGAGCATACCGTGCAGCTGAAAATCTGCAGGGTGCTCTGATTTCTTGCATCATTTTCTTCTATGTGTGGATGGAGTTTTCTAAGGCTACATTAAGACAACCGTGAAAAATGTCAGTTTAAGTAAAGAACTTCACGCCGCCATTTTTAGACACTGTAGAAGTCAGTGGGGTTATTCACGTGGCTGGTTTTTAACGCCCAGTGAATAGCGGCCATAAAAAAATAGAACATCCTATTTTTGGCCGTTTTCACGACCAGAAGGACCCCATTGGAATCAATGGGACTATTTTTAACGGCCATTTAGACAGGAGTCCAAAGGGTCTTTCATAGGTTAAAGTCGTCAGTTAATAGCTAGCGTTTCCAGAGGATGCTATGGCAAGCCAGATATTTTACATATTGCAGGGGAAATTAAGTATTGCATGGTGGTCATTTACTGTAGATGTATAAAGGGTCTGTGACTTGTCAGTGACCCTCTGCTCTAGCTCACAGAATGGGGACCCTCCAATATAACCATATGCTTTAACAATGACAAGGGTTGTGATTTGACACCTCTTTTGTAAGACCACACATAGTGGTGAATGTGCTGTCTCAACAGCCTTAAACATAATGCGAGTGTAAAGCAAATATATACTGATATAGATATATATATATATATATATATATATATATATATATACACAGGGTGGGCCATTTATATGGATACACCTTAATAAAATGGGAATGGTTGGTGATATTAACTTCCTGTTTGTGGCACATTAGTATATGTGAGGGGGGAAACTTTTCAAGATGGGTGGTGACCATGGCGGCCATTTTGAAGTCGGCCATTTCGAATCCAACTTTTGTTTTTTCAATAGGAAGATGGTCATGTGACACATCAAACGTATTGGGAATTTCACAAGAAAAACAATGGTGTGCTTGGTTTTAATGTAACTTTATTCTTTCATGAGTTATTTACAAGTTTCTGACCACTTATAAAATGTGTTCAATGTGCTGCCCATTGTGTTGGATTGTCAATGCAACCCTTTTCTCCCACTCTTCACACACTGATAGCAACACCGCAGGAGAAATGCTAGCACAGGCTTCCAGTATCCGTAGTTTCAGGTGCTGCACATCTCGTATCATCTGAAGGCAATCTTCTATGCTGTGAAGATAGGAGATGTGCAGCACCTGAAACTACGGATACTGGAAGCCTGTGCTAGCATTTCTCCTGTGGTGTTGCTATCAGTGTGTGAAGAGTGGGAGAAGAGGGTTGCATTGACAATCCAACACAATGGGCAGCACATTGAACAAATTTTATAAGTGGTCAGAAATTTGTAAATAACTCATGAAAGAATAAAATTACGTTAAAACCAAGCACACCATTGCTTTTCTTGTGAAATTCCCAATAAGTTTGATGTGTCACATGACCCTCTTCCTATTGATAAAACTAAAGTTGGATTCAAAATGGCCGACTTCAAAATGGCCGCCATGGTCACCACCCATCGTGAAAAGTTTCCCCCCTCACATATACTAATGTGCCACAAACAGGAAGTTAATATCACCAACCATTCCCATTTTATTAAGGTGTATCCATATAAATGGCCCACCCTGTATATACAGTACAGACCAAAAGTTTGGACACACCTTCTCATTCAAACAGTTTTCTTTATTTTCATGAATATGAAGGCATCAAAACTATGAATTAACACATGTGGAATTATATACATAACAAACAAGTCTGAAACAACTGAAAATATGTCATATTCTAGGTTCTTCAAAGTAGCCACCTTTTGCTTTGATTACTGCTTTGCACACTCTTGGCATTCTCTTGATGAGCTTCAAGAGGTAGTCCCCTGAAATGGTCTTCCAACAGTCTTGAAGGAGTTCCCAGAGATGCTTAGCACTTGTTGGCCCTTTTGCCTTCACTCTGCGGTCCAGCTCACCCCAAACCATCTTGATTGGGTTCAGGTCCGATGACTGTGGAGGCCAGGTCATCTGGCGCAGCACCCCATCACTCTCCTTCATGGTCAAATAGCCCTTACTTTCAAAGTTTTCCCAATTTTTCGGCTGACTGACTGACCTTAATTTCTTAAAGTAATGATGGCCACTCGTTTTTCTTTACTTAGCTGCTTTTTTCTTGCCATAATACCAATTCTAACAGTCTATTCAGTAGGACTATCAGCTGTGTATCCACCTGCCTTCTCCTCAACGCAACTGATGGTCCCAACCCCATTTATAAGGCAAGAAATCCCACTTATTAAACCTGACAGGGCACATCTGTGAAGTGAAGACCATTTCAGGGGACTACCTCTTGAAGCTCATCAAGAGAATGCCAAGAGTGTGCAAAGCAGTAATCAAAGCAAAAGGTGGCTACTTTGAAGAACCTAGAATATGACATATTTTCAGTTGTTTCACACTTGTTTGTATGTATATAATTCCACATGTGTTAATTCATAGTTTTGATGCCTTCAGTGTGAATCTACAATTTTCATAGTCATGAAAATAAAGAAAACTCTTTGAATGAGAAGGTGTGTCCAAACTTTTGGTCTGTACTGTATGTATATATATATATATATATATATATATATATATATAGTTGTTGATGCCATGATGCTATAAAATAATCCCAACCACTTGTGATTTTACCACAAAATGCAGCATTTTGTGATGGATTTTATTGCCACACCACTATACCCACACCTTCAAAGCACAGTATTATGCGGTAATATTACATGCAGTTGTATTTGCTTGGATACTTGCTTATTTTCTATGATTGAGATATACTGTATATTTGCCTGCCATTTTCCTTCACATGCATACATTTAGAGGTGTCATCAAAAAAGCACCTATTAAATCATATTTTTAGGTTAAACATATTTTTTACCATTTTTGCTGATTTTTTTTTCCTTTTAAATTCCCATGTCTCTATATTTAAAAGTCCTAAAATTATGATTTTTTTTTTTAACTGGCCAATAATTCTAATAATATATTGAGACTTCCTGTTCTGTAGACTTCACTTTTTCATTGGCCCTCACAGGCAGGATTGAAATGGCAGATAACACAGCTTATCTACTCCCCCTACCTGCCCCAATGACCTCTATACAGGTCATAGAGCATGTCTAGAATACTCTCCTAGAGAAGTCAATGAGTAATCTCCTGTCTGTAGTGTCTATGTCCCATGTTGCCGCTGTAAAACATATCGCAAAATGCTGTTAACAGCAGCTCAGGCAGGATGGCCGCCTCCATAATCATGTTTGGGTATAAAAAATAAAAAAAATAAAACATTAGAAAATAAAACGGATTAGGGAAAAAGGTTATGTGTCACTATCTGGTTTTAATTGGCAGGAAAGATTATAGGTGACACATTCCCTTTATCAGTGGAGATGTTATCATTACTTGGTGCTAGAACATTATATCCTTGTCCACTTAGTTCAATGCTGCATTTATTGAAGGTACCACATGCTCCAGCAGTTCTTACCTTGGTTGAGGAAACATCTACCACAAAATTCCCATTCATTGAGGCATGTCAGCAATTAAGCCTGGCAGGCAAGGCCATGGCCTATTTGATCTAGACCTATTATAAAAATTGAGGTTTTAGACCATACTGTCGGCCAAAAGAACTTACCCATGCACACTGTGAAATGTTTTCAGTGTGCTTTTTGTCCATGTCAGTAGCTCTTTTGAAGATATTCCAAAAATATAAGTTTTGTAAAAGCTACAGTTTGTTCTGCTTCTATTGCAGTATCCTTGGGTGGCCTTGGTTTGCACCTGTGAAAGGCAGCCCCCTCCTCTTGATTCTGTTATTTTGGGAAGCTGGAATTATGTCTTTGTTTAAATTCTTTTCCAGCCCATGGGCAGCCATCTGCCAGTGACTGAGGAAGAATTTCTCCTATGGGCAGACCGGCTTATTTCCATTATTTTGAACGTACGTATTGTGCTTATGTATGTACTCGCCTTTCCATCACTGCCTAGGCACAACAGAATGTAATGCAGAAATCAGGGCTGGCTCTTGCTAGGGTGATGTCATTTGATTGGTGATTTACAATGTAAAGTGTAATATTAGAAGGCATGCTCTGTGTATTGCATTTTCTTTTCGAGAAATGGCACAGTGGCACTCGCTATGATACTTCCTATTTTCCCTGATATTGTTCTCTTTCAAATTACAATCCCTAATGTAACAATTACAAACATATGTCTCCTGTATTCTCCTTTTTATCTTCTGGGAGGTAGTTTCTTTTCCTCCTTTTCCTTCTTATCCTAGCTGACCTTTGAGTACAATAAGCAGGGGTGCACCACCAATGAGGCCAGGTGAGGCGATTGCCTCAGGCAGCACCAGGTAGGGGCAAGAAGGGGGGAGCGGAAGGGACATGGGCAATGACTGCTTTTCCATGCCTAGGTTGGCATGGAAAAAAAAAATCCCCTTACTGAAATTGTTAGTAGGCAAAAATGAATTGTCTTGGTTAAGTGAAAGTTGTCCGAGTGCTAAGACCACCAAGTGCTAGAAGAAGGAGAAAGATGCGTCCCCACATAGTGCTCTTACTCGTCGCTGCTGACGGGCTAGATGGGCTAGAACGTTTTTGAGCCAGTCTCCAGTCCATCAACTGCAGCGAGGAGTCGAGGAGAGCTATTATCGCAGAGTACTTCTTTGTCCTTGTTCTAGCAATGATGGGTTTCAAAACTCAGACCCCTCATCGATCAAAACCTTTGATAGTGTATGTCACTGAGACATATGAAACGTTTTGCTAAAGTGCAGATATACTTTAAAGCCCATCTGTCAGCAGATTTGTCCCTATGACACTGGCAGACCTGTTGCATGTGAGCTTGGCAGCTGAAGGCATCCGAGTTGGTCCCATGGTCATATGTGTCTGCATCGCTGTGAAAAATAAAGTTTTAATATGTGCAAATGAGCCCCTAGGAGCAACGGGGGCGGTGCCGTTACACCTAGAAGCTCAGCTCTCTCTGCAACTGCTGTGCCCTCTGCACTTTTCAAGTCAGGGCCAGGTGTGATCATGTTTTCACTGCCTGGCCCAAAGTGCAGAGGACACAGCAGTTTCAGAGAGAGCAGAGCCTCTAGGTGTAATGGTAACACCCCCGTTGCTCCTAGAAGCTCATTTGCATATATTAAAACATCATTTTTCTCAGCAATGTCAGCACATATGAACATGGGACCAACACAGACGCCTTCAGCTGCCAAGTGCACATGTAACAGGTCAGCCGGTGTCATAGGTACAAAACTGCTGACAGATGCCATTTAAGACCTTTTGTTTCATGGCCTTGGATAAGCCCTTGCACTATGATCATTCATTTTACTACTTTTACACTCGCGTTTTGGGCGGATCCATCATGGATCTGGAAAAAACGGATCCGTTACAATAATACAACCACATGCATCTGTCATGAACGGATCTGTTTGTATTATCTGTAACATAGCCAAGACAGATCCGTCATGAAGTCCATTAAATACCTGATCCTGCAGTGATAGCGTTACCCCCGGACGAAGGCACGCCAAAACGCGCGTCGGGATAACGCCATCCTGGTATACACACACTGCTTCTTGGGTGAGTCGTGTTTATGTTATTGTCCTTTTGGAGTTTTGGCCTAGACTTTTGCAGGACTTGTCAGGTTGCAAATATCCTCATGGTCCAAAGTCAGGGCAGGCAGCAAATGGTTCATACGGCAATCAGGCACTGAAGACAATCAAAATCAGGAATCAGGGAGTGGTTGGTTCATGGGCAAGCTAAAAATGCTCAGGCACCCTCCCAATTCTCTGAGAACAGATAATGTAGTAGATGTTACCTGCAGTCACATAACACAGTGAATTATTGTGTTATTTGGGGTGTTACATAGGACTGCAGGGAACATCTACAACTGCGCTTACAGCTCGCGCATGTGCAGTAGGTTAAATGAAGCTGAAACCGGCAGAGGGATTGCAGACCGCTCAGGTGCTCAAGTGACATCTTCGCGAGACTACAGTGCAGGGTCTGCTTGACGTCAGAGGAGCTGGGAGGGGACTTCAGGATGAGGAGAGGTGCAGGGTTCACTCAGAATAGGGGCCACTGGGCTCCGCTAACCGTTAGTACAGCCCCTTGGGCCCTTTTCACAGGTAATTAGCATAAATATAAAGTCGTTTTTTAAGACGAACAACAGCATTCATATGTCAGACACAGGTATAATTCTAACATACTGAAGGAGACCTCAGTGAACCTGCTGGCAGCGTAATATGAAAAATCATGCGGACACAATCCCTTTAAGAGGCGTACAGTGTACACCTCTTAATAAATTAGGTGCCTCTTTTGGCAGTCTATGCAACTAACTGCACAACAATGCCAGCCATGAGCTCTGCCAAATTGTGCTCCGCTAACAAGGGTACTGTCACAGATGAGATCCGAAATGCTCTCTCCTACTCACATCAAAAACACACATGTAAAATCTCATTCATTTTGATGGTAGTGTATAATGCTTTGGCCTTTTCACACAAAAACCTGCATGGAAAAATGTGCGTAATCCGCAACGTGTGCAGTTACCCTACTGCAGTAACATCAGTCACTTATGTAAGTTTCCAACCCAACTGGCCACCAGTGAGCAATAAAGTGAATTTCATACACAAATCACGGCCAAAAAGATAGGGAATTAGGCGTTTCAGAAAATATGTTTTTGATTTCACTGCCTAGGGAAACGCTAAAATAAAACAAAAAACTATTGGTATTCAATTAAAATCTATGAAGGGGTAGGGACATTTCAAGTGAGCTTCAGTCAAAATTGGTAAGTGCGGTGACTGAAGTTAGTATCATGTAATCACGGCACCACCCAAGCCAATATCAGGTGCTCGACGTGACTCAGTTAAGCCTCATTCACACGTCAGTGTTTCACGGACGTGTGCTGTACGTGTTCTCCACGGACAGCACAAGTCCCTATTCATTTTAATGTGTGTATTTACACATCAGTGTTTTAGCACGGTTCGGTTTTTTTAGCACGGATGCATGCTCTATTTTGTCCGTGTTCACAGATCCATCGTGCCCATTATAGTCTATGGGTCTGTGAAAACCACGGATGCCATCCGTGTTACATCCATTTTTCACGGATCATTAAGAAGAGATTCTTAGAAAATTATTTTTCAGCTGTTCAGTGTCAGTGAAACACGGATTCAACACGGACAGTAAAAAACGGACACACGGACCCAACATGGATCCTTCACGGACAGCTTCACGGATGCATCACTGACCACCTACTCACGGATTTGAGCACGGACATGGACGTTTGAATGATGCTTACACGACCGTGGTGTGTTTTGCGGTCCGCAAATCGCGTATCCGCAAAACACGGATGGTGTCCATGCGCGTTCTGCAATTTGCGAAACGGCACAGACAGCCTTCAATATAAATGCCTATTCTTGTCCGCTATTTTTTTAGCGGGGCCACGTAACGGAGCAACTCTGTGTGCTGTCCGCATCTTTTGCGGCCCCATTGAAGTTAATGTGGCCGCATCCGAGCCGCCAAAACTGCGGCTCGGGTGAGGACCAAAACAACGGCCGTGTGCATGAGGCCTTACTCACACCAGGCACCCCGTATATAGAGGCTATAAATTGATAAAGAGGGGTATGTCCTTACGGTTTGGCTGCCGCCAACAACCAGTTGCAGTGATCAAAGGTTCAGGAACTGAGCACAAATATATCTTTGCTGTTGAGATAGCCTCATTTTTTGCTACCTCACTCCTCTCAGTGCTAATCTTATACCCTAGCCTTATGTGTATTATCACCTCCGTCCACATACTGTCACCTGAGTAAATATGTAAAATGTAATCACCTAAGTCCATTCAGGTGTCTTCTTCAGCCTTCAGGGGGCTGTGTGGCTGCTGCAGTCAGTGCTCACTGCTTAGGCTTTTAGGCTAGTCAGGGCCCAGGAGCAGGAGGCGGTGGTAGCGCTCACAGGGCAGTACAGTAGTCACAGCGCTCCTGCCTCCTACTTGGCGACACAGCTGGTGCCTGTCACTACTCACAAAACTTGGCACCTCCTGCAATATTTAAGTCCTTTCTTCGCTGCCTCCAAGAGTTTGCCATTGGACATTAAAGGGAGGAGGTATAAGAGGAGAGAACTAAAACTCCCAGCATGTTCAGGATGTTATTAGGTGATAGAGAGAATTACAGGGAAAATGTATAAGAGGAGAGAACTGCAACTCCCAGCATGTCCAGGCTATTATTACATGATATCAGAGGGCATTACATGAAGGAGGTATAAGAGGAGAGAACTACAATTCCAAGCATTTCTCTGTCTCTCACACTGTCTCTCCTGCATACAAAGTTTCATCCCCCTCAGGTCACATGATGTCATCATAGGTCCTTCACCACTTCTTTCCGCTTCTGAGCTCTGTCCCCTCCTGTACTGATCATATGACAATGACCAGGGGCATTGCTAGGTCAAAACATTCGGGGACTGGGCCCCTGATGTTTTGTCCCAGGCCCCGAATATCCTGCCTGCCTGTTAGGTATAACTGTATTGCCATCCTTAGGACGGCAATACAATTGAATCTAATGCACTGCAAGAGCTGAAGGACCTGTGATGACCTCACAGGTCTTGTGATCAGTTCTAAATGCAGTAGCTGAAAAGGACCTGGGATGATGTCACCGTCATGTGACCAGAGCAGGAGAGGATGGCTCAGCAGTGAAGAGAAGCCCTAGGAAGAGGCTGAGGTGAGGTCTGCTACATGAGGAGAGGTAAGTGAAGGGAGAGGCAGAGCAATGTTGAGAGATGTAGTTATTTAACTGGGACTGTATGTTAGGGCTGAAGGGAGGAAAGTTATTTATATGGGACAGTGAGGTGGAGTGATGCTAATTACATGGGACTGAAATTTGGAAGTGGCTGGGGTAGGGTGATGCTATTTCCATGGGACTGTATGTTGAGGGGTAATGTTATTTATATGGGACTGCATGTTGAAGGTAGCTGGGGAGGGGGTGATTTTATTTACATGGGGCTGTATGTTGAAGGTGTCTGGGGGAGGGAGTGATTTTATTTATAAGGGACTGTATATTGGAAGGGGCAGGAGAGATGGTGTGATGTTATTTACATTGGACTGTATTTTGGAAGGGGCTGTAGATAGAGAGGGATGTTATTTACATGGGACTGTATATTGGAAGGGGCAGGAGAGATGGTGTGATGTTATTTACATTGGACTGTATTTTGGAAGGGGATGTTATTTACATGGGACCGGATAGCATACACCCCCGTATCCTAAGGGAATTAAGTAATGTCATAGCCAGACCCTTATTTCAGATATTTAAGGACTCTATACTGACAGGGAGTGTCCCACAGGATTGGCGCATGGCAAATGTGGTGCCAATATTCAAAAAGGGTCGAAAAACAGAGCCTGGAAACTATAGGCCGGTAAGTTTAACATCTGTTGTGGGTAAACAGTTTGAAGGTTTTCTGAGAGATGCTATGTTAGAGCATCTTAATGGAAATAAGCAAATAACGCCATATCAGCATGGCTTCGTGAGGGATCGTGAGGGATCGGTCATGTCAAACTAATTTAATCAGTTTCTATGAGGAGGTAAGTTCTAGACTTGACAGCGGCGAATCAATGGATGTTGTATATCTGGACTTCTCCAAAGCATTTGACACTGTACCACATAAAAGGTTAGTATATAAAATGAGAATGCTTGGACTGGGAGAAAACGTCTGTAAGTGGGCAAGTAACTGGCTCAATGATAGAAAACAGAGGGTGGTTATTAATGGTACACACTCAGATTGGGTCGCTGTCACTAGTGGGGTACCTCAGGGGTCAGTATTGGGCCCTATTCTCTTCAATATATTTATTAATGATCTCGTAGAAGGCTTGCATAGTAAAATATCAATTTTCGCAGATGACACTAAACTGTGTAAAGTAATCGCAGCCTATTGCATTAGGGTGTGCACCCTAAAGCACAAACACACACGCCCCGCACACGTGTGTATTTATGTATAATATATATATATATATATATATATATAGGAAACCGGACAGCACTCCAGATAAAAATAAGTGGTTTATTCACCCATGTGGTGTAGGCAACGTTTCAGCTCATACAAAGAGCCTAAGAGCCTTTTTCAAGCAGCCTTTGTATGATCTGAAACGTTGCCTAAACTTTTCTTTAGAGTTTAAAGCAGTTTCAGTACTATAATAAAATAATTTACTTACAAAAGAGGCTATTCAGTCGTCTGCTGTGCCGTCCTCTGCTTGCTTCCGCGGATCTTCCCTTCCTTTCAGTCTCTCCATAGTGCACAGGTGCACTGTTATGGGGGATCTGTGGATGACACAGTGTTATGGGGGATCTGTGGATGACACAGTGTTATGGGGGATCTGTGGATGACACACTGTTATGGGGGATCTGTGGAAGACACACTGTTATGGGGGCATCTGTGGATGACACACTGTTATAGAGGATCTGTGGATGACACATTTTTATGGGGGATCTGTGGATGACACACTGTTATGGGGGATCTGTGGATGACACATTTTTATGGGGAATCTGTGGATGACACACTGTTATTGGGGCATCTGTGGATGACACACTGTTATGGGGGACCTGTGGATGACATATGACTGAGGAGGGCTATCAGGGGACATTATACAGGGGTAATTTAACTGAGGGGTATCAGGGTAAATTATACAGGGGGTAATATAACTGAGGGGTATCAGGGTACACTATACAGGGGTAATATAACTGAGGAGGGCTATCAAGGACATTATACAGGGGGGATATAAGTTATATTACCTCTGTATAATGTCCCCTGTTAGCCCTCCTAAGTTATATTACCCCTGTATAATAATGTCCCCTGATACCCCTTAGTTATATTACCCCTGTATAATAATGTACACTGATACGCCTTAGTTATATTACCCCGCCCTGTATAATTTAACCTGATACCCCTCAGTTATATTATATAACTGAGGGGTTTTAGGGTACATTATACAGGGGTAATATAAGTGAACAGGGCTATCAGGGACATAATACAGGGGTGAGGGGTAAGATAAGTTATATTACCCCTGTAAAATGTCTGATAGTAGCCTAGCCCCCCTCAGTTATATTGCCCCTCATGTACCCTGATACCCCTAGTTATATTGCCCCCTGTATAATTTACCCTGATATCCCTCAGATATAGTAGATAACTGAGGGATATCAGGGTAATACAGGCGACAAAGGATTCGTAGCACTGTGGGACAGGGGGGGGGGTACATACTTATTTTTTTATATGCCCTCACCTCACCAGCTAGCAGGCGGCCAGGCGCGCAGGGTACTCAGATGCAGCGTGACGTGACGTCAACTCAGCCTGCGCCGCACAGCACGCACTCCCTCTCTGCCTCCGCCGGGTCCGGGACTCCGCCCCCCTATTTGAATACTAGCCACCGCCCGCCGGCAGCCCACAGCCAAGTATTGTAAATGAATTGACAGCGCGGCGGGCGGCGGCAGCCAGCAAAACAGACAAGGGGGCCCAGGCACACCCGGCACACCCCGTGCGCACGCCTATGAAAGTAGTTAACACTGAAGAGGACGGTATACTACTACAGAGGGATCTGGGTAGATTGGAGGCTTGGGCAGATAAGTGGCAGATGAGGTTTAATACTGACAAATGTAAGGTTATGCACATGGGAAGGAATAATGCAAGTCATCCGTACATAATAAATGGTAAAACAATGGGTAACACTGACATGGAAAAGGATCTAGGAATTTTAATAAACAGCAAACTAAGCTGCAACAACCAGTGTCAGGCAGCTGCTGCCAAGGCCAATAAGATAATGGGTTGCATCAAAAGGGGCATAGATGCCCGTGATAAGAACATAGTCCTACCACTTTACAAATCGCTAGTCAGACCACACATGGAGTACTGTGTACAGTTCTGGGCTCCTGTAAACAAGGCAGACATAGCAGAGCTGGAGAGGGTCCAGAGGAGGGCAACTAAAGTAATAACTGGAATGGGGCAACTACAGTACCCTGAAAGATTATCAAAATTAGGGTTATTCACTTTAGAAAAAAGACGACTGAGGGGAGATCTAATTACTATGTATTAATATATCAGGGGTCAGTACAGAGATCTATCCCATCATCTATTTATCCCGAGGACTGTGACTGTGACGAGGGGACATCCTCTGCATCTGGAGGAAAGAAGGTTTGTACACAAACATAGAAAAGGATTCTTTACGGTAAGAGCAGTGAGACTATGGAACTCTCTGCCTGAGGAGGTGGTGATGGTGAGTACAATAAAGGAATTCAAGAGGGGCCTGGATGTATTTCTGGAGCGTAATAATATTACAGGCTATAGCTACTAGAGAGGGGTCGTTGATCCAGGGAGTTATTCTGATTGCATGATTGGAGTCGGGAAGGAATTTTTTATTCCCCTAAAGTGAGGAAAATTGGCTTCTAGATCAGAGGTTTTTTTTGCCTTCCTCTGGATCAACTTGCAGGATGACAGGCCGAACTGGATGGACAAATGTCTTTTTTCGGCCTTATGTACTATGTTACTATATCGGAGGGGGCTAGAGAGATGGTGTGATGGTATTTATATGGGACTCTATGACGAAGGGAGGGAAATAGTGTTATTTACATGGGACTGTATGGCGGAGGGGCTGAGGAATTATAATTTCTGAGGACACTAAACAGGGGAATATAATTACAGGGGGCACTGCAGGCGGCATTATAAATACTTGGGGCGCTTCAGGGCAAACATTATAACAGTAGGGGGCGATATAAATACTGGGGGCAATGTGGGGGCCTTTTTAATCCATGGGACATTAGGTTTCTTATTACTACTGAGGGCTCTATAGGAGGGACTTATAGATCCGCATTATTACTACTAAGAGCACTATGGGGGTCCTTTTACTACTGAGGGGTCTGTAGATAGATTTATTACCACTGGGGCCCTTTTTTACAAATCAGCACTTCACAACTTTAACGGTTTATTGCTCGGTCATGCAACTTGGCACCCAAATTAATTTTACCTCCTTTTCTTGTCACAAATACGGCTTTCTTTTGGTGGTATTTGATTGCTGCTGACATTTTTCGTTTTTCTGATATTAATCAAAATAGACCGCAATTTTCTAAAAAAAAGTGTATTTTTAATTTTCTGGTAAAATTGTTCAAATATAATTACATTTCTATACAAGTTTGTGTCAGAATTTATTGTGCTACATTTCTTTGATTAAAAAAAAATCCAATAAGTGTATATTTATTGGTTTGCGCAAAAGTTATAGCGTTTACAAACTATGGTACAAAAATGTGAATTTCCGCATTTTGAAGCAGCTCTGACTTTCTGAGCACCTGTCATGTTTCTTGAGGTGCTAGAATGCCAGGATAGTATAAATACCCCCCAAATGACCCCATTTTAGAAAGAAGACACCCCAAAGTATTCACGGAGGGGCATGGTGAGTTCATATATGATTTAATTTTTTTTCACAAGTTAGCGGAAAATGACACTTTCTGAGGAAAATAAATAAATAATAAAGTTTCCATTTCTGCTAACTTCTGGCAAAAAAATAAAAAATCTCCCACGGACTCACTATGCCCCTCAGTGAATACCTTGGGGTGTCTACTTTCTGAAATGGGGTCATTTGTGGGGTGTGTTTACTGTTCTGGCATTTTGGGCAGGGCTAAATTGTGAGCAACCCTGTAAAGCCTAAAGGTACTCGTTGGACTTTCGGCCCCTTTACGCACCTAGGCTGCAAAAAAGTGTCAGACATGTGGTATTGCCGTACTCAGAAGAAGTAGGGCAATGTGTTTTGGTAAGTATTTTTACATATACCCATGCTGGGTGAGAGAAATATCTCTGTAAAATGATAACTTTGTATAATAAAATTGAAAAAGTTGTAATTTACAGAGATATTTCTCACACACAGTATCGGTATATGCAAAAATACACCCCAAAACACATTGCCCTACTTCTTCTGAGTACGGCGATACCACATGTGTGACACTTTTTTGCAGCCTAGGTGCGCAAAGTTTTTGCAGCCTAGGTGAGTACTTTTAGGATTTCACAGGGCACTTCAAACGCTTTAGGGCCCCTAAAATGCCAGGGCAGTATAAATACCCCACATGTGACCCCATTTTGGAAAGAAGACATCCCAAGGTATTCTGTGAGGGGCATGGCGAGTTTATATTATTTTTTTGGCACAAGTTAGCGGAAATTGATTTTTTTTGTTTTTTTCTCACAAAGTCTCCATTTCCGCTAACTTGTGACAAAAAGTTCAATCTTTCATGGACTCAATATGCCCCTCAGCGAATACCTTGGGGTGTCTTCTTTCCAAAATGGGGTCATTTGTGGGGTGTTTGTACTGCCCTGACATTTGAGGGTCTCCGCAATCATTACATGTATGCCCAGCATTAGGAGTTTCTGCTATTCTCCTTATATTGAGCATACGGGTAATGAGATATTTTTTTTCCGTTCAGCCTATGGGCTGAAAGAAAAAATGAACGGCAGAGATTTCTTCAATTGCATCGATCAATGTGGATGAAAAAATCTCTGCTAAAAAATAAGGGGAAAGGACATAGGAGTGCTTGCGAAGTAAAGCTGCGATCGCTAATAAAGATCCAAAAAGCTCAAAAGGGATCTTTATAGCGCCGCAGCGATTTTACGGTGTTTTTGCAGTGATCAGAAAAAAAAATTCTGTCACTGCGGTGGGGCGGACTGAACGCAAGTGTGCGCACAAGATCAGGCCTGATCGGGCGAACACTGCGTTTTTTTGTAGAGCCTAAGGTGACCCTAATGTACTGATATAGATCTGATTGCGATCAGTCTTGATCACTTACAGATACTATATAGTACTAGTGCTGATTAGCGACAGCACTGACGCTAATCAGCGACTAATCAGTGACTGCGGTGCGGTGGGCGCTAACTACCTAACAAGTAGCTAACTGGCGGTGATAAGGGACCCTTAGGCCCCATTCACACGTCCGCAATTCTGTTCCGCATTTTGCGGAACAGAATTGCGGACCCATTCTTTTCTATGGGGACAGACTTTGTCCCGCTCGGATCCGGAATTGCGGATCTGCTCTTCCGGGTCCGCACTTCCGTTCCGTAAAAATATAGAACATGTCCTATTCTTGTCCGCAATTGCGGACAAGAAAAGGCATTTTCTATATAGTTCTGGCAATGTGCGGATCCGCAAAATGCGGAAAGCACATTGCAGGTGTCCGTGTTTTGTGGATCCGCGGATCCACGAAACACATACGGACGTTTAAATGGAGCCTTACAGGGGGGTGATCAGGGAGTCTATATGGGGTGATCAGGGGTTAATAAGGGGTTAATAAGTGACAGGGGGGGGGGGGTGTAGTGTAGTGTGGTGCTTGGTGCTACTCAGGGCTTTTTTTCTGGCGGAACGCACCGGAACGGCGTTCCGCCACCTTTTGACATCGCAGCCTGCCATGCTCCAGCATCGCAGGCTGGATGTATCAGCGGGGAGGGACTGGGAGGAGGAGCTGGGGGCCGGTGCGTTCACTGTGCTCCGGCCCCCAGCTCCAGTACAGTTATAGAATGTGTAAAATTAATAATGATTCTATTCACGAGGCCCCCTCTGTAGTAGAACATTCAATATATCTATCCTACTCACAGGGCTGTTATCGTAATCCAGGCCGGCCGGGCAGACGAGCGGCAGCGTCACTGACTGACGTCACGTGCCTGCCCGACCTACTTTATGAATGAAGCAGGCGGCGCAGGCACGTGACGTCAGTCAGTGACGCTGCCGCTCGTCTGCCCGGCCGGCCTGGATTACGATAACAGCCCTGTGAGTAGGATAGATATATTGAATGTTCTACTACAGAGGGGGCCTCGTGAATAGAATCATTATTAATTTTACACATTCTATAACTGTACTGGAGCGGCAATGGGGGGGGGGGGGGTGTCTGTGGATGGCACTGTTATGGGGTGGAGGGGTCTGTGGATGGCACTGTTATGGGGTGGGGGGTCTGTGGATGGCACTGTTAAGGGGGGTCTGTGGATGGAACTGTTATGGGGTGGGGGGGTCTGTGGATGGCACTGTTATGGGGTGGGGGGGGTCTGTGGATGGCACTGTTATGGGGTGGGGGGGGTCTGTGGATAGCACTGTTAAGGGGGGGTCTGTGGATGGCACTGTTATGGGGTGGGGGGGGTCTGTGGATAGCACTGTTAAGGCGGGGGGGTCTGTGGATGGCACTGTTAAGGGGGGTCTGTGGGTGGCACTGTTAAGGGGGGGTCTGTGGATGGCACTGTTATGGGGTGGGGGGGTCTGTGGATGGCACTGTTAAGGGGGGTCTGTGGATGGCACTGTTATGGGGTGCGGGGGTCTGTGGATGGCACTGTTAACCACTTCAGCCCCCAGTGCTTAAACACCCTGAAAAACCAGGCCACTTTTTACACTTCTGACCTACACTACTTTCACCGTTTATTGCTCGGTCATGCAACTTACCACCCAAATGAATTTTACCTCCTTTTCTTCTCACTAATAGAGCTTTCATTTGGTGGTATTTCATTGCTGCTGACATTTTTACTTTTTTTGTTATTAATCGAAATTTAACGATTTCTTTGCAAAAAAATGACATTTTTTACTTTCAGTTGTAAAATTTTGCAAAAAAAACGACATCCATATAGAAATTTTGCTCTAAATTTATAGTTCTACATGTCTTTGATAAAAAAAAAATGTTTGGGTAAAAAAAAAATGGTTTGGATAAAAGTTATAGCGTTTACAAACTATGGTACAAAAATGTGAATTTCCGCTTTTTGAAGCAGCTCTGACTTTCTGAGCACCTGTCATGTTTCCTGAGGTTCTACAATGCCCAGACAGTACAAACACCCCACAAATGACCCCATTTCTGAAAGTACACACCCTAAGGTATTCGCTGATGGGCATAGTGAGTTCATAGAACTTTTTATTTTTTGTCACAAGTTAGCGGAAAATTATGATTTTTTTTTTTTTTTTTTTTTCTTACAAAGTCTCATATTCCACTAACTTGTGACAAAAAATAAAAAGTTCTATGAACTCACTATGCCCATCAGCGAATACCTTGGGGTCTCTTCTTTCCAAAATGGGGTCACTTGTGGGGTAGTTATACTGCCCTGGCATTCTAGGGGCCCAAATGTGTGGTAAGGAGTTTGAAATCAAATTCTGTAAAAAATGACCTGTGAAATCCGAAAGGTGCTCTTTGGAATATGGGCCCCTTTGCCCACCTAGGCTGCAAAAAAGTGTCACACATCTGGTATCTCCGTACTCAGGAGAAGGTGGGGAATGTGTTTTGGGGTGTCATTTTATATATACCCATGCTGGGTGAGAGAAATATCTTGGCAAAAGACAACTTTTCCCATTTTTTTATACAAAGTTGTCATTTGACCAAGATATTTATCTCACCCAGCATGGGTATATGTAAAAAGACACCCCAAAACACATTCAACTTCTCCTGAGTACGGGGATACCAGATGTGTGACACTTTTTTGCAGCCTAGGTGGGCAAAGGGGCCCATATTCCAAAGAGCACCTTTCGGATTTCACTCCTCATTTTTTCCTGAATTTGATTTCAAACTCCTTACCACACATTTGGGCCCCTAGAATACCAGGGCAGTATAACTACCCCACAAGTGACCCCATTTTGGAAAGAAGACACCCCAAGGTATTCCGTGAGGGGCATGGCGAGTTCCTAGAATTTTTTATTTTTTGTCACAAGTTAGTGGAAAATGATGATTTTTTTATTTTTTATTTTTTCCTACAAAGTCTCATATTCCACAAACTTGTGACAAAAAATAAAAACTTCCATGAACTCACTATGCCCATCAGCGAATACCTTGGGGTCTCTTCTTTCCAAAATGGGGTCACTTGTGGGGTAGTTATACTGCCCTGGCATTCTAGGGGCCCAAATGTGTGGTAAGTAGGTAAATGACCTGTGAAATCCGAAAGGTGCTCTTTGGAATGTGGGCCCCTTTGCCCACCTAGGCTGCAAAAAAGTGTCACACATCTGGTATCTCTGTATTCAGGAGAAGTTGAGGAATGTGTTTTGGGGTGTCTTTTTACATATACCCATGCTGGGTGAGATAAATATCTTGGTCAAATGCCAACTTTGTATAAAAAAATTGGAAAAGTTGTCTTTTGCCAAGATATTTCTCTCACCCAGCATGGGTATATGTAAAATGACACCCCAAAACACATTCCCCAACTTCTCCCGATTACGGAGATACCAGATGTGTGACACTTTTTTGCAGCCTAGGTGGGCAAAGGGGCCCATATTCAAAAGAGCACCTTTCGGATTTCACAGGTCATTTTTTACAGAATTTGATTTCAAACTCCTTACCACACATTTGGGCCCCTAGAATGCCAGGGCAGTATAACTACCCCACAAGTGACCCCATTTTGGAAAGAAGAGACCCCAAGGTATTCGCTGATGGGCATAGTGAGTTCATGGAACTTTTTATTTTTTGTCACAAGTTAGTGGAATATGAGACTTTGTATGAAAAAAATAAAAAATAAAAAAATAAACATTTTCCACTAACTTGTGACAAAAAATAAAAAATTCTAGGAACTCGCCATGCCCCTCACGGAATACCTTGGGGTGTCTTCTTTCCAAAATGGGGTCACTTGTGGGGTAGTTATACTGCCCTGGCATTTTCCAGGGGCCCTAATGTGTGGTAAGTAGGTAAATGACCTGTGAAATCCTAAAGGTGCTCTTTGGAATATGGGCCCCTTTGCCCACCTAGGCTGCAAAAAAGTGTCACACATGTGGTATCACCGTATTCAGGAGAAGTTGGGGAATGTGTTTTGGGGTGTCATTTTACATATACCCATGCTGGGTGAGAGAAATATCTTGGCAAAAGACAACTTTTCCCATTTTTTTATACAAAGTTGGCATTTGACCAAGATATTTCTCTCACCCAGCATGGGTATATGTAAAATGACACCCCAAAACACATTCCCCAACTTCTCCTGAGTACGGCGATACCAGATGTGTGACACTTTTTTGCAGCCTAGATGCGCAAAGGTGCCCAAATTCCTTTTAGGAGGGCATTTTTAGACATTTGGATACCAGACTTCTTCTCACGCTTTGGGGCCCCTAGAATGCCAGGGCAGTATAAATACCCCACATGTGACCCCATTTTGGAAAGAAGACACCCCAAGGTATTCAATGAGGGGCATGGCGAGTTCATAGAAATTTTTTTTTTTTGGCACAAGTTAGCGGAAATTGATATTTTTAATTTTTTTCTCACAAAGTCTCCCGTTCCGCTAACTTGGGACAAAAATTTCAATCTTTCATGGACTCAATATGCCCCTCACGGAATACCTGGGGGTGTCTTCTTTCCGAAATGGGGTCACATGTGGGGTATTTATACTGCCCTGGCATTCTAGGGGCCCTAAAGCGTGAGAAGAAGTCTGGAATATAAATGTCTAAAAAATTTTACGCATTTGGATTCCGTGAGGGGTATGGTGAGTTCATGTGAGATTTTATTTTTTGACACAAGTTAGTGGAATATGAGACTTTGTAAGAAAAAAAAAAATAAATTCCGCTAACTTGGGTCAAAAAAATATCTGAATGGAGCCTTACAGAGGGGTGATCAATGACAGGGGGGTGATCAATGACAGGGGGGTGATCAATGACAGGGGGTTGATCAATGACAGGGGGGTTGATCAATGACAGGGGGGTTGATCAATGACAGGGGGGTTGATCAATGACAGGGGGGTTGATCAGGGAGTCTATATGGGGTGATCACCACAGTCATTGATCATGCCCCTGTAAGGCTTCATTCAGACGTCCGGATGCGTTTTGCGGATCCGATCCATCTATCAGTGGATCCGTAAAAATCATGCGGACGTCTGAATGGAGCTTTACAGGGGGGTAATCAATGACAGGGGGGTAATCAATGACAGGGGGGTGATCAGGGAGTCTATATGGGGTGATCACCACAGTCATTGATCACGCCCCTGTAAGGCTTCATTCAGACGTCCGGATGCGTTTTGCGGATCCGATCCATCTATCAGTGCATCCGTAAAAATCATGCGGACATCTGAATGGAGCTTTACAGGGGGGTAATCAATGACAGGGGGGTGATCAGGGAGTCTATATGGGGTGATCACCACAGTCATTGATCATGCCCCTGTAAGGCTTCATTCAGACGTCCGGATGCGTTTTGCAGATCGGATCCATCTATCAGTGCATCCGTAAAAATCATGCGGACATCTGAATGGAGCTTTACAGGGGGGTGATCAGGGAGTCTATATGGGGTGATCACCACAGTCATTGATCATGCCCCTGTAAGGCTTCATTCAGACGTCCGGATGCGTTTTGCGGATCGGATCCATCTATCAGTGCATCCGTAAAAATCATGCGGACATCTGAATGGAGCTTTACAGGGGGGTGATCAGGGAGTCTATATGGGGTGATCACCACAGTCATTGATCATGCCCCTGTAAGGCTTCATTCAGACGTCCGGATGCGTTTTGCGGATCGGATCCATCTATCAGTGCATCCGTAAAAATCATGCGGACATCTGAATGGAGCTTTACAGGGGGGTGATCAGGGAGTCTATATGGGGTGATCACCACAGTCATTGATCATGCCCCTGTAAGGCTTCATTCAGACGTCCGGATGCGTTTTGCGGATCGGATCCATCTATCAGTGCATCCGTAAAAATCATGCGGACATCTGAATGGAGCTTTACAGGGGGGTAATCAATGACAGGGGGGTAATCAATGACAGGGGGGTGATCAGGGAGTCTATATGGGGTGATCACCACAGTCATTGATCACGCCCCTGTAAGGCTTCATTCAGACGTCCGGATGCGTTTTGCGGATCCGATCCATCTATCAGTGGATCCGTAAAAATCATGCGGACATCTGAATGGAGCTTTACAGGGGGGTAATCAATGACAGGGGGGTGATCAATGACAGGGGGGTGATCAGGGAGTCTATATGGGGTGATCAGGGGTGATCAGGGGCTAATAAGGGGTTAATAAGTGACGGGGGGGGGGGTGTAGTGTAGTGTAGTGGTGCTTGGTGGGACTTTACTGAGCTACCTATGTCCTCTGGTGGTCGATCCAAACAAATGGGACCACCAGAGGACCAGGTAGCAGGTATATTAGACGCTGTTATCAAAACAGCGTCTAATATACCTGTTAGGGGTTAAAAAAAACACATCTCCAGCCTGCCAGCGAACGATCGCCGCTGGCAGGCTGGAGATCAACTCTCTTACCTTCCGTTCCTGTGAGCGCGCGCGCCTGTGTGCGCGCGTTCACAGGAAATCTCGGCCATCGCGAGATGACGCATATATGCATGACTCTGCGCAGGGCTGCCACCTCCGGAACGCGATCCTGCGTTAGGCGGTCCGGAGGTGGTTAAGGGGGGGTCTGTGGATGGCACTGTTATGGGGTGGGGGGGGTCTGTGGATGGCACTGTTATGGGGTGGGGTCTGTGGATAGCACTGTTAAGGGGGGGGGGGGCTGTGGATGGCACTGTTAAGGGAGGGGTCTGTAGATGGCACTGTTAAGGGAGGGGTCTGTGGATGGCACTGTTATGGGGTGGGGGGGTCTGTGGATGGCACTGTTATGGGGTGGGGGGTCTGTGGATTGCACTGTTATAGGATGGGGGGTCTGTGGATGGCACTGTTATGGGGTGGGGGGGTCTGTGGATAGCACTGTTAAGGGGGGGGTAGGTGGATGGCACTGTTATGGGGTGGGTGGGTGTTTGTGGATGGCACTGTTAAGGTGGGGGTCTGTGTGTGGCACTGTTAAGGGGGGGTCTGTGGATGGCACTGTTATGGGGTGGGGGGGTCTGTGGATGGCACTGTTATGGGGTGGGGGGTCTGTGGATTGCACTGTTATAGGATGGGGGGGGTCTGTGGATGGCACTGTTATGGGGTGGGGGGGTCTGTGGATGGCACTGTTAAGGGGGGGGTCTGTGGATGGCACTGTTAAGGGGGGGTCTGTGGATGGCACTGTTATGGGGTGGGGGGGGTCTGTGGATGGCACTGTTATGGGGTGGGGGGTCTGTGGATTGCACTGTTATAGGATGGGGGGGTCTGTGGATGGCACTGTTATGGGGTGGGGGGGGTCTGTGGATTGCACTGTTATAGGATGGGCGGGTCTGTGGATGGCACTGTTATAGGATGGGGGATCTGCGGATGCCATCCCCAGATCCCCCATTAACAGTGCCATCCCCAGATCCCCCATTAACAATGCCATCCCCATCTGGGGGGTTTCTTTGCTGGGCTGGACTTTTATAGTCCCCCCAAATTTTACTTGCATCCCTGTTCTCTAAAGGGGCGGTTTTAGGGGGCGGTCCTAGGGGTGGGTAGGGGCGTGGCCAGGGGAGGGGGGCTGAGTTCCACCACCTTTTCTCTGAGAAAAAAAGCCCTGGTGCTACTTACAGAGCTGCCTGTGTCCTCTGGTGGTCGATCCAAGCAAAAGGGACCACCAGAGGACCAGGTAGAAGGTATATCAGACGCTGTTAACAAAACAGCGTCTAATATACCTTTCTGATGCAAATTTTTGCGCTTGTTCAACTAAGAGAATTGGGCCATATGCATTGGTGCTTGGGCCCCGGATCTTTTGAGACCCTAGCAACGCCCCTGACAATGATGTCATTACAGGTCCTTCAGCTTTTGCAGTGTAGCAAATTCAGAGCAGGCCCTAATCAGTAGTCATTGCTGTTGTGTCTGTAACTCTCTTGTTCTCCCTATCAGCCCTTGGCAGAGCACCACAACTGCCCCACCCCTTTTCAGGGGTGACCAGGGAGGAGAAAGTAAGGAAAAAAAATAAAAACTCTGGTGCTGCCCCCTCTGCTGAGATGCGCCCTAGGCATGTGCCCTTAGGTGCCTAATTGTAAAAATATGACCCTGACTACAACAACTTCATTCTGAGCATCGTAGAAACCCCTTTTAGTGACCCCCTTGAAAAGAGTTGGTTTGGCTGAGATTGTCCCATAGAATAGGAGAAAATTATTCAACAGAGATGGAAAGTTGCAGAATAATTTCTGTGAACACTCCAGTATATTAACCTGGTAATCACTGTTTGTATAAGTATGATGTTCAGGGCACTAAGCAGAGTGTACCAACACAAGGCAATAAGTGAGTGATTTAGAAGGATATGTATCTGTTTGCTGAGTAGATATGAGGTCAGTATTTAGGTTACTGGAACCTGCTTATTATAATAATTGTGAAGGGAGAATACAATCTCTGTGCTGTAGAATCGTTTCTGAAGAAAATTAGTATTTTTCCCATTTGCTTATCTTCGCCTGCCCTCATTATATGGCATTATTACTGTGCCGTTTATCTACTTGAAAAGTAATTTAAAAGTCCTTAGAGATTCAGTTGTTGTACATCAGTGTCAGCCGGGGATTTATTGTTATGTATAGAAATTATGTATATAAATATTTACTGAATGTCTGATAGGAACCTTCGGGTATGATAAGCTTTAGAAACAGCTTTGGCATTACATATACACACGTGGACGAAATTGTTCTCACCCTTCCGTTAAAGAAAGAAAATCCCACAATGGTCACTGAAATGAACTTGAAACTGACAAAAGTAATAATAAATGAAAATTCACAGAAAATCAAATAATGAAAATCAGACATTGCTTTTGAATTGTGGTTCAACAGAATAATTTATACAAACTAATGAAACTGACCTGGACAAAAACGATGGTGCCCTTAAAGGGGTTCTCCGGGAATTAAGAAAATGAAAATAGCTAAATATTACTTTATTATAAATATATTCCCAAATACCTTTCATTAGTTATCATGGCTTGTTTTGTCTAGGGAGTGATCATTAGGAGAAATAAAATGGCCGCTATCCTTTTAGTCCACACAAAACCTGTCCTAATCACATAGAAGGACAAGTTACTTCACAACACTGAGCTAAAGAGCTGCCTCATCCTCCTCTCTGCTCCACTTGTCAGGGATTATGATCCTGAATACAGCTAATACGATCTTCAGCTAAATATCTGTAGGAATGGAGTTCATGAGGAGACATGAAATAGAGAGAGGAGGTGGGAGTGTGGCTAATGAGCAGCAGCACTTGTATGCAGTCTCAATTACCACAGCCCCACATCACCACAGGCTGTCCTGTCCATCCTGTCTGTACTTCATGTCTGTCACGGCGGACAGGGTATAAGATACACAGAAAGATGAACAAACAAGTTTCTAGGCGAGAATCTGGGGATTAAGGTCACTTCCTGGCAAATCCCTACCAGCTCTCCCTATACTGCTATGCCCACATTCAGACCCTTAAGGTGGAAATAATGTGTCCTCGTGCCTGGGCTAAAAATACCCTAAAAACCCTAAGATGGTGAAAGGGGAATAGAGGCAGCCTGCTCCCTCAGAATCTGGAGGGGCAGGCGTCTCTCTAACCAACGACCCCACCCAGTGCACCTGAAGGGAGGCGGATCTAGCTTGACTCAAAAACAAAACAAAAGGCTAGACACCTGCTGCTAATCTGGCAGACCTCCGCACATAGCCTGAGCAGGGCATGATAGTACCCCCCCCTTCTACGGGTGACCTCCGGTAACCCCGGCCAACCTTATCCGGGTGGGATCTGTGAAAAGCCTTCACCAGTCGTCTGGCACTCACATCCAGAGCCGGAACCCACATCCTTTGCTCAGGGCCGTATCCCCTCCAGTGTACCAGGTACTGAAGGGAACCCCGAAGAACTCTTGAGTCAAGAACCCTGGAGATCTCGAACTCTAAATTTCCGTCAACAAGAACAGGAGGAGGAGGCATTGGCGATGGTTTCACCGGTTTCACATATTTTTTTCAGTAAAGACCTGTGGAACACATCATGGATCCTCCAAGTCTGCGGAAGATCCAGCCGAAACGCTACTGGATTGACCACCGCAGATATTTTGTACGGTCCAATAAATCTTGGACCCAGTTTCCAAGATGGTACTCTCAGTCTAATATTTTTAGTAGACAACCACACCTGATCACCCACACACAGGTCCGGACCAGTCATACGTCTCTTGTCAGCCATTCGCTTATACCTCTCACCCATCTTCTCCAAATTCTCTTGGATCCTCCGACAGATAGAAGACAAGGCAGAAGAAAATCTCTCCTCCTCTGGCATCCCAGAGGAACTAGTCCCAGAAAAGGTACCAAACTGAGGATGAAAACCATATGCGCCAAAAAATGGCGACTTACCCGTGGACTCCTGCCTACGGTTATTCAAAGCAAACTCTGCTAGGGACAAGAATGAGGACCAGTCCTCCTGATTCTCAGCCACAAAGCACCTTAAGTAGGTCTCCAGGTTTTGATTAGTACGCTATGTCTGCCCATTCGACTGCGGATGAAAATCCGAAGAGAACGAAAGTTGAATGCCAAGCCGAGAGCAGAACGCCCTCCAAAACCTGGAGACAAACTGTGTGCCCCTATCAGAAACCACATCCGAAGGAATGCCATGCAATTTCACAATATTATCCCCAAAAATCTGCGCAAGAGTCTTGGCATTGGGCAGACTAGCTAACAATATAAAGTGAGCCATTTTACTAAAACGGTCAACAACCACCAAAACTACTGTCTTCCCGGAGGAACTCGGCAGATCCGTAATAAAGTCCATAGACAAGTGCGTCCAAGGACGAGATGGAATAGACAAAGGAAGAAGTGAACCAGCAGGTCGAGTATGAGCAACCTTTGACCGTGCACAGGTTTCACAGGCTGCCACGTAATCCTCAACGCTCTTACGTAACCCGGGCCACCAGAACCTCCGGGACACAAGATCAAAGGTGGACTTACCACCAGGATGTCCAGCAAGGACAGTATCGTGATGTTCCTTGAACACCTTAAATCGCAGTCCGTCAGGAACAAACAACTTCCCTGGGGGACAAGAACCAGGAGCCCCATCCTGGGCTCCCAACACCTCCATCTCCAATTCGGGATACAGGAGCGCAGACCACCACCCCATAAGCCAAAATCGGAGCAGGATCCTCTGAATCACATCCCCCAGGAAAACTGCGAGACAACGCATCTGCCTTAATGTTTTTAACCCCCGGGCGAAAAGTAACTACAAAATTGAACCTGGCAAAAAACTGTGACCATCTGGCCTGTCTAGGGTTCAGACGCTTGGCAGATTGTAGGTAAGCCAAATTCTTATGATCCGTATAAACAGTAACAGGGTGAGACGCCCCCTCCAACCAGTGACGCCATTCCTCAAAGGCCAATTTGATGGCCAGCAATTCTCTATCTCCTACATCATAATTCCTCTCGGCGACCGAGAGCTTCTTGGAAAAAAAAAAGCACACGGAACCCATTTGCCAGGAGATGAACCCTGAGACAGCACTTCTCCAATCCCCACCTCTGATGCATCAACCACCACCACGAATGGCTGAGACACATCGGGCTGCACCAGAATGGGAGCAGACGCAAAACATTCTTTAATAGTCGAAAAGGCCTGCAATGCCTCATCCGACTAGACAGAGACGTCGGCGCCCTTCTTAGTCATATCGGTTAGAGGCTTCACAATGGTAGAATAGTTCAAAATACATTTTCTATAATAATTAGTAAACCCCAGAAACCACATCAAAGCTTTCTGATTCTCCGGTCGGTCCCATTCCAGAACCGCCTGGACCTTTTCGGGGTCCATACGAAAACCAGAGTCAGAAAGCAGATAACCCAAAAACGGAAGCTCCTGCACAGAAAACACGCATTTCTCCAATTTGACATATAATTTATTCTCCCGAAGGATCGTCAAAACCTGTCTCACGTGATCCTGATGGGTCTTCAGATCAGGAGAGAAAATTAAAATGTCATCCAAGTAAACTACTACGAACCTCCCCACAAAATTATGGAAAATGTCATTGACCAATCGCTGAAATACCGCTGGCGCGTTCGTTAACCCAAAAGGATATAACCAGATTCTTGAAATGACCCTCATGTGTGTTGAAGGCCGTTTTCCACTCATCCCCTTCCTTGATTCTGATCAGATTGTAGGCCCCTCTTAAATCCAACTTGGAGAACACCTTGGCTCCAACAATCTGATCAAAAAGATCGGAGATCAAAGGAAGGGGATACGGATCACAGACCGTAATACGGTTCAATTCCCGGAAATCCAAACAAGGTCTCAGTGATCCATCCATTTTCTTTACAAAGAATAAACCCACTGCCACTGGAGACTTAGATGGCCTAATATGACCTTTTGCCAAACTCTCGGCAATATACTTCCGCATGACCTCTCTTTCAGGTTGAGAAAGATTGTAAAGCCGAGACTTTGGCAACTTAGCCCCTGGGATGAGATTAACTGGACAATCATAGTCACGATGAGGGGGCAATTCCTGAGCCCCACCCTCTGAAAAGACATCCGCAAAATCTGAGAGATACAGAGGTAGAGCCGTAGTAGACACACCAGAGATAGATGTGCCAAGACAATTATCAGAACAAAACTCACTCCAACCAATGATCTGTCTTGGTTGCCAATCAATAATTGGGTTATGTTTTGTCAACCATGGTAACCCTAAGACTATAGGAGCGGGTAAGGGGTAAGTCCTTCATGACAAAACAAGACATAATCTCAACATGTGAATCACCCACCCTTAAAAAAATACCATGAGCAATATGAGTGAGACTCCTTTGAGAAAGAGTAGAAGAATCAATTGCGAAAACAGGAATCTCTCTTTCTAAAGTGCAAGTACTTAGACCCAGATTCATAAAACCTTCAGAAAAATTCTTGAGTCTAGCGCCACCATAGCTGGAAGGAGAAAACGAGTACTACAGGGAGCTTACATACCTGCTTGCTCCACCACTCTATTCACACTACCAAGTGTCAGGAATGTTTTTTTTTCTTTAAGTAAACCTCTTGGTGATTCTTTCTCATCAACATGCGGTTTAACGAAAGGACAAGCAAAAATAAAATGACCACTTTTTCCACAGTAATAACATAGTTTATGCAACCTCCTAAAGTCTCTACGACCAGAACGGAAAGATACCTGACCCAGCTGCATGGGTTCCTCCCCTACCCCAGAGTTACATGTAATATCACCCTGGGGAGCAGGTGAGACGAAACAACTCACAGAAGGGATCCCTTGTGCGGAGGGAGCCTTACACCTCTCTAATACGTCTATCTAACCGTACTGCCAAAGACATTGCATTCTCCAATGTATTCGGGTACTCATGAAAGGCAAGGGCATCTTTCTATCTCTTAGATAACCCCTGACAAAACTGACTACGTAACGCTGGGTCATTCCACTCTGACTCGGTAGCCCATCTCCTAAACTCAACGCAATAAGCCACTGCAGTATGTTCACCTTGTAATAAATTGCGCAATTTAGATTCCACCATCGAGACCCGATTTGGATCATCATATATTAATCCCAAGGACTTAAAAAATTCTTCCACCGACCGGAGGGCCAGAGAACCGGGCGGCAGAGAAAAGGCCCAGGATTGCGCGTCCCTTTTTAACAGAGAAATGATTATACCAACCCTCTGACTTTCATCACCAGATGAAGATGGACACAGCCGAAAATACAACTTGCATGATTCTTTAAAGCGGATAAAGTCATCCACACCCCCTGCAAATCTATCAGGGAGCGCGACTTTAGGCTCCCCATAAATTTGACTTGCACCTGATGCCAGAGCATTCTGACACCGTGTGACCTAATTACGCAGATCAGCAACCTCTAGGGATAATCCCTGCATGCGATCAACTAGCGCTTCAATTGACTCCATCTCAAAACCGCTGAGCAATGGCAGTCAAAGTATTGGCGGGTTATAATGTCACGGCGGACAGGGTATAAGATACACAGAAAGATGAACAAACAAGTTTCTAGGCGAGAAGCTGGGGATCAAGGTCACCTCCTGGCAAATCCCTACCAGCTCTCCCTATACTGCTATGCCCACATTCAGACCCTTAAGGTGGGAATAATGTGTCCTCGTGCCTGGGCTGAAAATACCCTAAAAACCCTAAGATGGTGAAAGGGGAATAGAGGCAGAATCTGGAGGGGCAGGCGTCTCTCTAACAGCCTAGACAGCAAACCACAAGAGAAAAAAAAAAAACTTATCTTTCTGAGCAGGAACAGCCAATCCTTCCTTCCTTGCATACACAGAGCCAGACAGAAGCTATAACCCACAGGGAACACTGGGAGTGTGTGTGATTTAAACTGAAACCAACGACCCCACCCAGTGCACCTGAAGGGAGGCAGATCTAGCTCGACTCCAAAACAAAACAAAAGGCTAGACACGTGCTGCTAATCTGACAGACCTCCGCACATAGCCTGAGCAGGGCATGTCAATGTCTCCTCATCAACTCCAGTCCTACAGAACTTCAGCTGAAGATCTTATCATCTGTATTCAGGATAATAACCCCTGACAAATAGAGCAGAGAAGAGAATCAGGCAGCTCTTTAGCTCAGTGTTGTGAAGTAACTTGTCCTGCTGTGTGATTAGGACAGGTTTTGTGTGCACTAATAGGACGGTGGCCATTTTATTTCTTCTAATGATTGCTCCCTAGACAAAACAAGCCATTATAAGTAATGAAAGGTATTTGGGAATATATTTATAATAAAGTAATATTTAAGTATTTTCATTTTCTTAATTCCTGGAGAACCCCCTTTAACTTCATATTTTGTTTCACAAGCTTTTGAGGCAATTACTGCAATCAAGCGATCAATTTCTGTAGCTCTCAATGAGACTTCTGCACCTGTCCACAGGTATTTTGGTCCACTCCTCGTATGCAAACTTCTCCAGCTGTCTCAGTTTTCCTCTTCAGTTGTCTTCCATTAAGTCCACTTTGGCTAAGACAGTGATGGATGGTGCAACCTGACACTGATGTAACTTGACTTTGGAGTTCACCTCTAATCTCTATGGAAGTTGTTCTTTGGTTACCATTTGTATTATCCGTCTCTTCAATTTGTCATAGATTTTCCCTTTGCGGCTATGCCCAGGGAGGTTGGCTACAGTCCCGTAGACCTTAAACTTCAGAATAATATGTGCAACTGTTGTAACAGCAAGATCAAGCTATTTGGAGATTGTGTTAGAGCCTTTACCTTTAACATGTTTGTCTATCATTTTCTTTCTAACCTCCTGAGACAACTCTCTCCTTAGGGTATTTTTACACTTGCGGCAGAGTGATCCGGCAAGCAGTTCCATCGCCGGAACTGCCTTTCGGATCCGTCAAAACGTATGCCAACTGATGGCATTTGTAAGACTGACCTAATCCGTTTTACAAATGCATTGAAATGCCGGATCCTGTCTGTCTGTTGTCACCCGGAAAAATTGATCTGTCATTTATTTTTTTCACCCTTTTTTCGGTCTGCGCATGCGCAGACCAGAAGGACAGATCCGGCATTAATACACTAATACATTCCTATGGAAAAAAATGCCTGATCCGGCATTCAGGCAAGTGTTCAGTTTTTTTGGACGGAGATGAAACTGTAGTATGCTGCAGTATTATCTCTGTCCTGAACAGTCAAAAAGACTGAACTGAAGACATTCTGATGCATCCTGAATGATATGTTCTCTATTCAGAATGCATGGGGATAAAACTGATCAGTTCTTTTTCGGTATAGAGCCCCTAGAATGGAACTCTATGCCGGAAAAGAAAAACGCTAGTGTGAAAATACCCTTAGCTTTCTTTGGTCCATGTTCGGTGTGGTACACACCATGATACCAAACCATACATACCTATTTTCACCCTTTAAATAGGCAGACTGACTGATTACAAGTTTAAAGACACATGTGATACTACTTACAGGACACACCTTAGTTTAACATGTCCCTTTGGTCAAATTATTGTCAATCTTTCCTAGGAGTACCATCATTTTTGTGGAAGCCAGTTTCCTTAGTTTGTTTTTTAAAATTATTCTGTTGAGCCACAATTCAAAAGCGATGTCTGATTTCCAGTACATTTTTATTTATTATTACTTTCGTCAGTTTCAAGTCATTTCAGTGACCATTGTGGGTTTTTCTTTCTTTAATGAAAGCGTACCAACAATCTTGTCCACCCGTATAACCTTATGGGGAAAAGAATGTGCCCCTGCTTCAGTTCCGCATAGTTAAAGGGAACTTGTCACCTGGATTTTGGGTATAGAGCTGAGGACATGGGCTGCTAGATCGCCGCTAGCACATCTGCAATATCCAGTCCCCATAGCTCTGTGTGCTTTTATTGTGTCCAAAAAAAACGATTTTATAGATATGTAAATTAACCTTAGATGAGTCTTGTCTCCTCCATGCTTGAGAGATGAGTCAAGCGTTCTCTGACTCTGAGCCCAGCCACGCCCACTGTGAAGGAGCCCAGCACCGCCCTGCATCCTCCGAATCTCCTCCTTGCTCACCGATGTCACAAAGCTAGAACGCCGTAATCTCGCGATGCGCGAGCTAGCGCATGCGCAGTTCGTTCCCTGAGGCTGATGCCAGCACAGAGAAGAAACACTATGCCGACACTGTGCATGCGCTAGCTTGTGCATGCGCTAGCTTTGTGATGTCGGGGAGCAAGGAGGAGATTCGGAGTATGCGGGGTGGTGCTGGGCTCCTTCACAGTGGGCGTGGCTAGGCTCTGGAAATGTTAGTAGCCTCATTTACATATATATATAGCTATGGGGAATGGATATTACGGATGTAGCGGCGATCTAGCAGCCCATGTCCTCAGCTCTATACCCAAAATCCAGGTGACAGGTTCCCTTTAAGTATCCAGGCCTAAATAACATTTGTGTGGACCAATAAATAAAAAAATAACATAGTAACATAGTTTATAAGGCCGAAAAAAGACATCTGCCCATCCAGTTCAACCTGTTATCCTGCAAGTTGATCCAGAGCAAGGCCAAAAAAAAAACCTGTGAGGTAGAAGCCAATTTTCCCCACTTAAAGGGAACCTGTCACCAGTTTTATGGTGTCCTAACTAAGGGCAACATAAATAAGTGATTTCTTTAATTGACCCAGTCAATCTGCCAACATCTTGTATTGAAAAGCTCCAGCTCATAATGATGAGTCATGAATATTCATGAGCTCCTGACTCTCCCCGCCCACCTGCTGCTGAATGACAGTTTGTTTCCATATGAACCAGCAGCAGGTGGGCAGGGGAGTGGCTATAGCTCTGAATTAAATATACGCTGGACTCAATGACATCACGCCGGACTCAAATCAGCTCATTAGCATGCGGCATGCGGCATCTTTGTGTGTATAATATGAGATAACCATCTGTCGCACCAGTAAGTGAATACATCTAAGGTACATTTTAGTAGTTAATGATTGTATATAATTAGTTAGATTATAATCAAATATCCACATGACAGGTTCCCTTTAAGGGGAAAAAAAATTCCTTCCCGACAATCAGGCAATCAGAATAACTCCCTGGATCAACGACCCCTCTCTAGTAGCTATAGCCTGTAATATTATTACACTTCAGAAATACATCCAGCCCCCTCTTGAACTCTTTTAGTGAACTCGCCATAACCACCTCCTCAGGCAGAGAGTTCCATAGTCTCTCTGCTCTTACCATAAAGAATGCTATAAAGAATCCTCTTCTATGTTTGTGTACAAACCTTCTTTCCTCTAGACGCAGAGGATGTCCCCTCGTCACTGTCCTGGGAATAAATAGATGATGGGAGAGATCTCTGTACTGACCCCTGATATAGTTATACATAGTTATTAGATCTCCCCTCAGTCATCTTTTTTCTAAAGGGAATAACCCTAATTTTGAGAATGTTTCTGGGTATTGTAGTCCCCCCATTCCAGTTATTACTTTAGTTGCCCTCCTCTGATCCCTCTCCAGGTCTGCTATGTCTGCCCTGTTCACAGGAGCCCAGAACTGTACACAGTACTTCATGTGTGGTCTGACTAGTGATTTGCAAAGTGGTAGGACTATGTTCTTATCATGGGCATCTATGCCCCTTTTGATGCAACCCATTATCTTATTGGCCTTGGCAGCAGCTGTCTGACACTGGTTTCTACAGCTCAGTTTGCTGTTCACTAAAATTCCTAGGTCCTTTTCCATGTCAGTGTTACCCAGTGTTTTACCATTTAGTATGTACTGGTGACTTACATTATTCCTTCCCATGTGCATAACCTTACATTTGTCAGTGTTAAACCTCATCTGCCACTTATCTGCCCAAGCCTCCAATCTATCCAGATCCCTCTGTAGCAGTATACTGTCCTCTTCCATGTTAATTACTTTACACAGTTTAGTGTCATCTGCAAAGATTTATATTTTACTGTGCAAGCCTTCTACAAGATCATTAATAAATATATTGAAGAGAATAGGGCCCAATACTTACCCCTGAGGTACTCCACTAGTGACAGCGACCCAATCTGAGTGTGTACCGTTAATAACCACCCTCTGTTTTCTATCACTGAGCCAGTTACTTACCCACATACAGACATTTTCTCCCAGTCCAAGCATTCTCATTTTATATACTAACCTTTCATGTGGTACAGTGTCAAATGCTTTGGAGAAGTCCAGATATACGACATCCTTTAATTCGCCGCTGTCAAGTCTAGCACTTACCTCCTTATATAAACTGATTAAATTTGTTTGACATGACCGATCCCTCATGAAGCCATGCTGAAATGGTGTTATTTGCTTATTTTCATTGAGGTACTCCAAGATAGCATCTCTTAGAAAACCTTCAAACAGTTTACCCACGGCAGATGTTAAACTTACCGACCTATAGCTTCCGGGCTCTGTTTTTGGACCACTTTTGAATATTTGCACCACATTTGCTATGCGCCAATCCTGTGGAACACTCCCTGTCAGTATAGTCTTAAATATCAGAAATAAGGATCTGGCTATGACATTACTTACTGTAATTCTCTTAGGATACGGGGGTGTATGCCATCTGGTCCCGGTGATTTGTCTATTTTAATATTTTTAAGACGCTACTATACTTCTTCCTGGGTCAGACAGGGCACTTTTAATGGAGAATTTACTTTTACATTCTGCATTTCATCTAACAGTTTATTTTCCTCAGTGAATACAATGGAGAAAAAAATATTTTAAAGCTTTGCTTTCTCCTCAACGCTTTCTGCAACTCCCCCCTCGACACCTTTAGATTAATACTTTTTACCATTTATATAAATCGATGAACATTTTAGGGTTACTTTTGCTCTCTTTGGCAATTCATTTCTCGGTCTCTAGTTTACTGCTTTTATTTGTTTTTTACATATTCAATTTTTTTCTTTATAGTTTTTCAGTGCTTCCTCGCTACGCTCCTGTTTTAGTGATTTAAATGCATTAGTTTTGCCATTTATTGCTTTCTTTACAGTTCTATATATCCACATAGTTTTTTGTCTTGTTCCTTAATCTTTTATTCCCATAAGGTATGTACCTCTCACAATTAGATTTTAGGATGCTTTTAAAGATATCCCATTTTGTGGCTGTATTTTTATTTTTTAAGGACTTTGTCCCAGTTAGTTAGGCTTGTGGCCTCTCTTAGTTGGCTAAATTTAGCTTTTTTTAAGTTTGGTATTTTTATTCCTCTCTAACGAATCACTCCTTTTGAATGACAATTGGAAAGTTATTACTTTATGTTCATTTCCCAGGTGTCCCCCAACATGCACATCTGTTGTTCTATCAGGTCTATTGGATAATACTAAGTCCAGTATGGCTGTCCCTCTAGTCGGGTCCTGAACCAGTTGGGAAAGGTAATTGTCTTTGGTTATTGCCAAGAACCTGTTTCCTTTATGAGATGTACAGGTTTCAGTTTCCCAGTCTATATCTGAGTAGTTGAAGTCCCCCATAATAACGACCTCATTATGATCTGCCTCCTCGTCTATCTCGTTTAGTAGTAGATTTTCTGTGGACTGTATATTAGGTGGTTTATAATAAACTCCTATTAGTATTTTATTATTGTTTTTGCCTCCATGTATTTCTACCCACAGTGACTCCACATGTTCATGTCCCTCACTTATATCTTCTCGGACTGTGGGCTTTAGACAGGACTTTACATAAAGGCAGACCCCTCCCCTTCTCCGGTTTTGGCGATCCTTTCTAAACAGACTGTAGCCCTGTACATTAACTGCCCAGTCATGGCTATCATCCAGCCATGTCTCAGTTATTCCCACTATGTCATAGTCCTGCTCATACATCACTAATTCCAGTTCACCAGTATTATTAGTCAGGCTTATGGCATTAGTATACATACAATTAGGAGGTTTATGTATATTTTTTACCCTACACCATTCCTTATGAACTGTTCTAGTCCCACCTTCCATTCTTCCCCCAGTCCCATTACCTTGCCCCGGTCTCTATCTGCACTATCTTCCCATCCTATAACGTAATTACCCTCCCCACCAGTCCCTAGTTTAAACACTCCTCCAACCTTCTAACTATCTACTCCCCCAACACAGGTGACCCTTCCCCATTGAGGTGCAGCCCATCCCTACGATGGAACATGTAGCCGACAGAGAAGTCAGCCCAGTTCTCCAGGAACCCAAACCCCTCATTCCTACACCAGTGCTTGAGCCACTTATTAAGCTCCCTAATCTCTTGCTGCCTTTCTTGTGTGGCTCGTGGTACAGGTAGTATTTCTGAAAACACTACCTTTGAGGTCCTTGCCCTAAGCTTGTGACCAAAATCCCTAAAATCATTTTTAAGGACGATCCACCTACCTCTAACTTTGTCTGTAACAATCCTACAGGCTCACCTGAGTCAGAGGACCGCTGGCTGGAGGTAGGAGTGGAGCCCAGTGGCAAGGACCGCAGGCAGGTAGTAGGTAGGGACAAGCAGAAGAGTAGTCGGTAGGCAGGCGGTGGGTCAGGGCAGGCGGCAGTAAGCGTGGTCAGACAATCCGGATGGCAACGGTGGTAGCAGTTCAGTAGGTAGGGACAAGCAGAAGAGTAGTCGGTAGGCAATTCCTGATCAGCAGTGGACTTTCAGTAGTAGCAGGAGCAGCAGATGAGGAGAAGCTTGATCAAGGCTCAGGAGCTCAATAATCAGCAAGCTAGAGTGCAAGGGGCTGGACTTATATAGGGAAGTACCAGGTGTGGGGAATCAAGGGTGATGAGCAAGGCTTGGCAAGACTGAGGTTACATAATAGGTTTCAGGGAGTAATGTCCAGAGAGGACGGTAGCCTAGTAAGCAGGGCTACCGCCTGGGATGTGGCTGGTCACGGGTTCGAATCCCGACAGTACTCCCCCCCTTCCAAGGTGACCTCCGGGCACCGCAGGGGCAGGCTTACCGGGGTGCCGTTGGTGGAACTCCTTTACCAGTCTGGGGGCGTGGACATTTTCTTCTGGCTCCCAGGAGTTATCCTCGGGAGGGTAACCCTCCCACCCAATTAGGTATTGTAGTCTTCCCCGGTGGATCCTGGAGTCGAGGATCTTTGCGACAACGTATTCTTCTTCACCCTGTACCCTCACGGGTGGTGGAGGGGGCGAGTGGCGGCCTGTGAAGGTGTTCTCCACGTATGGCTTGAGGAGTGAGCAATGGAAGACAGGGTGCACCCTAATGGAGTCCTGAAGGTCGAGCCGGAACGTGACCTCGTTGATTTGTGCGGTGATCCGAAACGGACCCATGTATCTTTGGGCCAACTTTTTGGAGGGGACCTTCAATCTGAGGTTCCTGGTGGACAGCCACACCTTGTCTCCCACATGGAAGCCCGGGGTGGGTTTGCGACGTCTGTCTGCTCCCTGTTTAAAACGCCTCTGGGCGAGCTGGAGGTTGTCTATAATGTTCTTTTGTGCCTCCTGTAGGGTTGTTAGGCGTTCGGCCACTGCTGGGAGGGTGGAGGCGACGGGCAGGTGGGCAATGAACACCGGGTGCGAGCCTGTGTTAGCAAAGAAGGGGCTGTGCTTGGTTGAGCTATGCTCAGCATTGTTGTAGGTGAACTCGGCCGTGGGGAGATGGTCACGCCAGTCATCCTGCAGGTGGGAGCTGAAACAGCGTAGGTACTGCTCTAGGGTCTGATTAGTTCTCTCAGTCTGCCCGTTTGACTGAGGGTGGAAAGCGGAGGATAGGTTCACTTTAACCCCGAGCGCCAGGCAGAAGTTCTTCCAGAACTTTGAGGCAAATTGTACGCCTCGGTCGGAGACCACGTCGTCCGGGATCCCATGCAGCCTGAAGATCTCTCTGAGAATTAGATCGGCCGTCTGTTTGGCGGTGGGTATGCCTTTGTAGGGGATGAAATGGGCCATCTTGGTGAGACGGTCGACCACGACCAGGATAGTGTTCATCCCTTTTGAAGGAGGAAGGTCTACCACAAAGTCCATGGAGATCGAGCCCCAGTGGCGGGAGGGAATAGGGAGGGGTTGTAACAGACCCACGGGGGAGGAACGAGGAGTCTTATTGCGGGCACAGACCGCGCACGAGGAGATGTACCTCTTGATGTCCTCCTTGTATGTTGGCCACCAGAAGGAGCGGGAGAGAAGCTCCTGGGTCTTTCTTGTGCCAAAATGGCCGGCCAGCTTGGAGTCATGTTTGAGTTTGAGCACTTCGAGCCGTGCGATTTCTGGTACATATAGTTGTAGGTCCTGATGAAACCAATGACCGTTCTTAAATGTAAGGCTGACATTCCCTGTGGGGTGGGCGAGGAAGGGGTCATTTTCGTATCCTTCTTTGATTGTGCCCAGGAGTTCTTTAGAGTAGGTGGCCCCTACGACCCTTCTCTCGGGTAAGATGTTATTTTGGCGCTTGTTACTCTGTGAGGGCTCGGAAAACATTCTGGAGAGGGCGTCAGCCTTGCCGTTTTTTGATCCAGGGCGATAGGTGATAAGATAGTTGAAGCGGGAAAAGAATAGGCTCCATCTGGCCTGTCTGGCTGAGAGTCTCTTAGCGCTGCGGATGAACTCGAGGTTCTTGTGGTCAGTTAGTACGATTATGGGGTTGGTGGCTCCCTCCAGCAGGTGTCTCCACTCGGAGAAGGCATCCTTGATCGCCAGTAGTTCTTTGTTCCCGATGTCATAGTTCTTCTCGGAGGGGGACATCTGGCGGGAGAAATATGCGCACGGGTGTAATAGCATCCTCTCCCCTGTCCGTTGTGACAAAACTGCCCCCACCGCAGAGTCTGATGCATCCACTTCGACTGTAAATGGGAGCTCGGGGTTCGGGTGGATTAGGATTGGGGCAGAAGTGAAAAGGAGTTTCAACTTGGTGAAGGCCTCCTGGGCCTCGGGTGTCCAGGAGAAGGGGACTGCCTTCTTGGTGAGTTGGGTGATTGGTGCTATGACCTTGGAATAGTTCCGGATAAACTTCCGATAGAAGTTGGCGAAGCCAATGAATCTTTGTATCTCCTTCTCGTTTTTCGGAACGGGCCAGTTCATCAGAGCTTGGACCTTCCCCGGGTCCATACTTAGGCCCTCTGGGGAGATGATGTATCCGAGGAACTGAGTGGTGGTTCGCTCAAACTCGCATTTCTCTAGCTTGATATAGAGAGAGTTCTGTCTGAGTCTCTGCAGTACCCTGCGGACGTGTTCGCGGTGCTGCTCGAGGTCTTCAGAGAAGATCAAGATGTCGTCCAGGTAAACGACTACAAACAGATCCAGCATGTCCCTGAGGACGTCATTAATGAAGTGCTGGAAGGTGGCGGGAGCATTGCAGAGTCCGAAAGGCATGACCAGGTTCCTCGAAATGACCATAACGTGTCCGGAAGGCGGTCTTCCATTCGTCCCCAGGGCGGATTCGGACGAGGTTGTAGGCCCCTCGAAGGTCGAGTTTGGTGAAGATCTTCGCTTCCCGGAGTCTCTCAAGGAGTTCGGAAATCAGTGGGAGCGGGTACCGATTTTCTACGGTTATGTCATTAAGCTTTCTGTAGTCTATGCAGGGACGCAGGGAGGAGTCTTTTTTCGCTACGAAGAAAAAGGGGGCTCCCGCGGGGGAGGTGGAGGGCCGGATGAACCCCTTCCTCAGGTCCTCGTCCAGGTACTCTTTCAGAGCCTTGAGTTCAGGCTCTGAGAGGGAGTAGATACTGCCAAAGGGTATTTCGGCCCTGGGCAACAGTTCTATAGGGCAGTCGTAGGGTCGGTGTGGTGGCAGCTTGTCTGCGTTTTTCTTGTCGCAGACATCCTGGAACTTGCGGTATTGAGGGGGTAGCAGATCCTTGACGGATAGTTTTGAGATGGTGGTGTCTTCGGGTGGAAGGACGGGTTTGTGGGAGCAATTTAGTGTGCAGAACTCGGATGGGAATCGTATGCAGCGGGTTTCCCAGTCCACCGAGGGGTTGTGGGTGGCCAACCATGGGATGCCCAAGATCACTGGGAACTTCGGGGAGGCGATCAGAGAGAAGTGGATCTTTTCACGGTGATCTGGTTCTATGAGGAGTTGTAGTTCGGTGGTCTCGTGAGTGGCCGGCCCCGAGGAGAGTGGGGATCCGTCGACGGTTTCCAGGTCAACGGGGGCTGCCTTGATTGTCAGTGGAATGTTCTTTTCGCGGGCGAAGGTTAGGTCCATGAAGCTGCCTCCCGCCCCGGAGTCTAACATCGCTGAACAGGGGAGTTGTCGCCCCTCAATGTCGATGAGGATGGGGACGATGAAGTGGGATCCATGAGCCGCCGTGTTGTTATTTTCAGGGGCTGCTGGCGGGGTTGGAGTCTGTGGTTGCTCCTTTAGCTCTGTGACGGCAATAGTCTTTCGGATCTTATGAGGACATTTGATGGCAAAATGACCCGGCTCCCCACAGTAGAGGCAGAGGTTTTCGGCCAGCCTTCTCTCCTTCTCAGCTGTGGATAGAGACCTACGTAGAGCGTCGACCTGCATAGGTTCAGTTACTGACTGGGGGTTGCGCTGGGCGGTGGAAGAGAAGGAGTAAGTGGGTCTGTGGTCCGAGGACCAGAGTCTTTCTTTCTCTCGGAGAGTCTTTGATCTATCCGGATGCATAACTGAATGAAGTCATCCAGATCGTCCGGGGCCTCAACTCTGGCGAGTTCGTCCTTTATTAATTCTGACACGCCTCGCCGGAATTGGCTTCTCTGTGCCGCTGGGTTACAGGTGGTGTCCGTGACCCAACGGCAAAACTCGGCGGTGTATTCGGCGACGGAGCGTCTCCCTTGCCGCAGACCATGTAGTCGCGCCTCGGCTGTCGCACAGCGGTTGGTGTCATCGAAGACTTGGCTCATGGCGGTGATGAAGTTGTTTAGGTTGTCCAGGAGCTGACTGTTAGTCTCCACGTATGGTGATGCCCATGCTAATGCTTCATCCGTCAGGAGATTGACCACGAATAGCACCTTCTTTTTCTCGGTGGTGAAGGGGGCCGGGTACATCTGAAAATAGATGCGGCATTGGTTTGGAAACCCCCGATACTGGCGTCTGTCGCCGCTGAATCTTGATGGGAGTGGCATGCGGGTGTCTGCGGGTGCGCCGCGGACGTCCAGGAGTTGCCTCTGTAGTTCAATAATCTCCCTCTGTTGGCTTTGGACTACGCCTTGGAGCTGGGCAAATTTCTCCTGATATGTAGTACCAAATTCTTGAAGTTCGGAGACCTGCTTACGCAGAGTGGCCATTGCGGACTCCATAGTGGGGCTGATTATTCTGTAACAATCCTACAGGCTCACCTGAGTCAGAGGACCGCTGGCTGGAGGTAGGAGTGGAGCCCAGTGGCAAGGACCGCAGGCAGGTAGTAGGTAGGGACAAGCAGAAGAGTAGTCGGTAGGCAGGCGGTGGGTCAGGGCAGGCGGCAGTAAGCGTGGTCAGACAATCCGGATGGCAACGGTGGTAGCAGTTCAGTAGGTAGGGACAAGCAGAAGAGTAGTCGGTAGGCAATTCCTGGTCAGCAGTGGACTTTCAGTAGTAGCAGGAGCAGCAGATGAGGAGAAGCTTGATCAATAATCAGCAAGCTAGAGTGCAAGGGGCTGGACTTATATAGGGAAGTACCAGGTGTGGGGAATCAAGGGTGATGAGCAAGGCTTGGCAAGACTGAGGTTACATAATAGGTTTCAGGGAGTAATGTCCAGAGAGGACGGTAGCCTAGTAAGCAGGGCTACTGCCTGGGATGTGGCTGGTCACGGGTTTGAATCCCGACATTGTCATTGGTTCCGATATGGACCATGACTGCTGGATCTTCTGCAGCCCCTCCCAGTAATGTCAACCCGATCCGCAATGTGCCGAACTCGAGTGCCAGGAAGACAACACACCGTTCGACGATCCCAGTCTTTTTCACAGATCGCCCTATCTGTACCCCTAATAATTGAGTCTCCCACTACCAGCACCTGTCTGCCCTGCCCTGCTCTCCTGGTCTCCTGCTTACTGGAGCTGACATTCCCCTGACTGGCAGAGGAAGGGTCCGGCTGAATCAGTGCTCTCCTTGAACTGACATCCCCCTCATCTGCCAATCTTACAAACTTGTTGGGGTGTGTCCGTTCAGGGATAGCCTCCCTGCGACTTTTCTCTCTACCCCGCTTGCTAACTGTTATCCAGCTAGCTACCTCACTTTCCTGAGCCTACTCGCTACCACCCTCCTCCACATCTACCCTATAGAGTGCTTGCTCAGTGAGCAGCAAACTCTTTTCCAAATTGTCAACGCTTCTCAATGTTGGAACTCGCACGGTTAGATACATAATGTGCGATCCAAGCAGGCAATTTGCTCACATTTTGAACAAAGACATGCACCCTTAAACGGCTGTTCCAGGACTGCATACATTAGACAAGATGTGCACTGGACTGCACTGTCAATAATGGAACACATACTAAATGGGGATTACACAAGAAAAGAGAAAAAAAATCCAATATAGTGCAGTGATAAGAATCTAACTTACTGTAGTCCCCTCCTAAAGTCCCTGAATCTCAAGTCACGTAATCTAAAGTCACACACTTAATACAAACACACACTTGAAATCAAACACGCGAACTCTCACAAACTTGCGTTGTTTGTCTGCTTGTATAAGTGCAGCTTTCAAAAACAGACATATTTTTTTTCCTAAAAAGATAGCTTCTGTATATAGTGCTATTTTGTTTTCAAAAAGTAAACTGCCAGTGTTTCAGAGTAAAACATGGCTGCTTGTAAAGAGGGAGCGTGTCTGTATTTCATGATGCCCATAGTTTGGTTTCGGTTTCACTAGACGGGAAGTTAAAATTGAACCTTTTTTCTGTCCATTAACACAGCTCGTATATGATATTTACAATGGTATAAGAAAGGCAGAATAATGTAGGTCTTTCCATAAATCAGGAGCAAGGGAGCTCTTCCTAAATGTCCCTTAGGGCCCACGCACACGACCGTATGCACTCTGAGACATTTGATCCGTGAGAGGGCCATATGTCCCGCAGTGGCATTGAGCATGTGCACGGGAGGACACAGCAGCATAGGTTACTATGATGTTGTGCGTGGGACTACATAAAACATATGAGTGCAGGACAGTAGACTCACGGGCTGCCTGACGCGCACAGCATCATAGTAACCTATGATGATGTGCGCTCCTGTGCACACAATCAATGGACCGTATGCCTCGGCTTCCCGTCGTGTGCATGAGCACTTAAATGCACCCCTATAAATTCTGTATATTTTAGTACACACCCAAAAACAGGAACCTGTTCCTTAAAGGGGTTTTCCAGTTTGCATCAACATTCTTTAAAATAATCATTATGAAGGTCGCTGTAATTTTGCAATGTATTTATTTTACCTTTATTGGTGCTATCTTCGGTTCTGGGCTGTGGTCACATGACCTTGTCCATGCAGCTCTTTCTTATTTTTTGTGATGTCATGCCCATGGATGTGTTAAAGCAGCAACAGGGGCAGTGTTAGGGGAGGGTCTATGTAACTAGCTTGTTGGAAGGAGCTCTAAATGAGCTGGGCATTGTTATGGGTGATGCTGGAGCTGTGGCAAAGAAGAGGGGCATCATGAGTTTGGTTGGATACAGCAACAGGAAGTGCTACATAGAGGATGTAATAAACCAGAGTAATTTGTTTACATGGTGAAAACAGGTCAGGACAGTCTAAATTGATTAAGAACAGCATGGGGAAGATGTATATGAGGTAAACAACTGCCAGAGCATATCTGTTAAAAACCATAGTAATCCTGGAAAACTCCTTTAATATCCCTGTTATGCCTTTACCTCCCTTGATATTTCCTCTTTTCGTAACACAAGATTGATCAGGACAGTTCCGAAAATAAGAATACCTAATCCAGCTGGTGCAGATAAAACAGCCCTGGCAGAGTTGTATGAGATTCTCATGGTTCGTGTAGTATGGAACTCTTGACAGAGCCCCCTTAAGAAACCTATTCATAAACTAAATACCCTTAAATTCAATGACCCAAAGCAATTATTGTTTGAAGTTATTTCTGTTAATGACATCTATCAGCAGGATCAATCCTATTAAACCAGTCATACCTCATAGTTTCTGTTGATTAAAATGATAATTTTGTGGCCCAAATCCTAACTGGTATTTCAGAGATATCTCACTTTAATTAATACACTAATAAGGGCTTCAGTGCTCTTGACAGTGGGGAAAACCTGAAGGGGATGTACTGTGCATGCGGCGATTACTACCTTTATGGCTCATGTGTGAGGTTACAGGGCCAAACAACAGCACAATGATTATACTTGGCAATGTCAGTCAAGGGAACAGGGTGTGACTAAGTAGGGAAGTAGAGAAGATGTTAGGGGATAGGGCACATCCCTGTTATCAACCCTAGCAGGCAGTAGGCTTGGGTTAACACAGCTAACCATGCTGACAGAACCTCTTTATAGGTGGTTACTGAATTATAGGATGAACCTATTCCACCCCCCACACCCAGATTCTTTATGAATTTTGCAAAAATTCATGAATCAAAGACTTTTGCAATACATTTCGGATGAATCGCAGACTGTGTAGTTTAGACATTTTACTACAAAGATGGTATTTTATACATGTGTTACTGAACACATAGTTCAAAGACATTAAATAGCAAATATTGCATTATTACCAAAGTAAATTGTCAATACCAGTGTGCAGTATGTTTGTAGAAAGTAAGGGACCTTGCATTACAGAAAACATACTTGCAATTTTGCCATTTCCTTTTCATAATCTGTGTAACAAACCTATAACTTTCCATTTATAGAAAACCTCATAATAAAATGTCTGGAAAATGCAAGTGTGCGAAATGAAAGACCCAAGACTCATCATCCAAGAGTCAGATTGTGGGTAGTAGCAGCAGTAGGAGCACCAGCCACCTGGCCAGTAATAGTAGTAGAGCACAGATGTTCATCTTGTAGGCACTGCATTATTATTGAGGACAAATAGGACAAAGAGTATGAGATTGTGGACTGGGTGGCTCACTACTCCTCCTAATAAAATGTCTGGAAAATGCAAGTGTGCGAAATGAAAGACCCAAGACTCATCATCCAAGAGTCAGAATGTGGGTAGTAGCAGCAGTAGGAGCACCAGCCATATGGCCAGTAATAGTAGTAGGGCACAGTTCTTCTTCTGGTAGGCTCTGCATTATTATTGAGGACAAATAGGACAAAGAGGATAAGATTGCGGCCAAGGTGGCTCGCTACTCCTCTTAGTCATATCAGGATGATGTGGATGTCACTTCTGAGCCTGAGACTGTGCCTTGGAGCCAGGGTCACATCAGTTCTTCTACTCCTCAACCTTGCAACCCCAGAGAAGCCTTTCAGTTGCATCCTCTCTGTCTTCAATGCCCCCTCTTTAGTGGGGTGCATTCTTTTTTCCTAAGAAGAGGCAACACAACCCCATATGCTATGGAAGATACTCAAGACGTGTGAGAACAGTCAGCAATTATGCTGCCATGAGGAAGCAGTTAAGGCAGTCAGAGGACCCCATCCTCTATCTATCTATCTAGTACCTCTCCATCTACAGTATCTATATACCTTCAGGATCTAATATCTATCTATCTACTGTATCTATCTGCAGTGTCCCACTACTCTCGTGGGTACTGCAAAGTTGTTGTGTTATGCTTTGTTTGCTTTACATAACCTGTCTTATGCTGCAATGCATCTTTATGCATAATCCCTGCCTACAGGTGTATTAGATTGCATTACACTGAGCCTACCACTAGGGGGAGATAACACTCCGGGAGGTGAAGTCCTGGCCTAGCTCTGAAAGGAGAACACTGAGACATATCTTTGAGAGACTCTACACCACCTTTGAACCCAAGACCGTGTCAGAAGTCAAAATGAGGTTCTTCAGCACGAAACAACAAGCCGGTGAGTCACTCAGAGACTTTGCATTGTCTTTACAAGAAGCCCTTAGAGCTGTAGTTCAGGTAGACCCCCGTGAGGCAGAGAACCAAGACAAAACTTTAAAAGAACATTTCATTGAAGGTGTTAACACTGATAACCTAAAAAGCCAATTGAGAATGTTAGCTGCACAACACCCAAGTGTCACCTTCCTAGACTTTAAAGAGCTAGCCATTAGCATTCTGGGAAAGAGTCCGCAGCCAGAGCCTGCTAAAATTGCTGAAACTCTTGTCCACACGCCTGCTACCCCTTCCAAGTGTTGTCTGGCCAGGCAGCTCAAACTCCAGTCCCTGATGCCATAGCAGCCTTGACAGAACAGGTTAACTTCTTGACAAAAAACCCAGAGAAAGTGTGTCAGAAATTAGAACAGTGGGAGAAGCCTTTATTATTGGAGAATGAGACACCTGTACGAAAATAACTTTTCCCTACAAAGATATATATCCCAGAAGTCCTGGCGGGGTGCCTAAATGACCACTCCAACACCCGCAGGTGACCTATTTGCACCTACTGTCATCAGATAGGGCATACGGAACCAATGTGCTGGCGGTTAAAAGAGAGACCCTCGAGGCTAAGGACCGCCCCTCAAGAGGTAAACCAGTAGGTCCACAAGATCCCAACTGGATGCCCAGATATGTAGGATCCCGTCCGGAAGGAGCAATCCGAATTAACTGAATTCCCTTTGTCGCCCTACTGGACACCGGATCTCAGGTTACTAGCATCCTACGGCCTGCATTTGATAAATACTGGGACCAGAGCCAACTTACATAACCACCAGAATCCTGGTTGGATCTTACCGCCAGCATTGGGAAACCCGTGTCAATACATGGTTATTGGGAGCCAACTCTGCAAGTAGGAGAAACCACCCTACCTCGACAAGGTATTATTGTTGTACAAGACGGAGACAAAGGTGGCTCTGCAGTGATCCTAGGAATGAATGTCCTTAGGAATTGTTACACTGAGATGCTTGAGGCATTACGCCAATCTATGCCTACTGGTTCACCTGCCTCCAAAAGGGTCATACAACAGACCATCCGTGTGCTAAGCGCACAACAGAGATTCGCCAATGAGAAAGGGGAAATCTGCTGTGTCCGCATCCGAGGTAACCAGCCTGTGATCCTTAAACCAAATACCGAGACACTCATATGATGCTGTGCCACCCTGGGAATTCAAGGTCAAGACTACCAAGCCATGGTAGAGCCCTTCGCACTAGACGATCATCCCCTAGTCAGAGCTGCAAGGAGCTTACTGACAGTTTCCCAAGGTAAAGTGCCTGTCCGTCTCATAAACCTGAATGATCACCACGTTACCCTCACTAAACATTATCCTGTTGCTCAGTTATTGCAAATCTCTTTCCAGGATGTTATCAGCGTTCCTGCAAATAAAGTAGAACAATCTGCGCAGGGCTCCAGAACATGCCCCGCCTGCCTCATGGTGGGAAGAACTTAAAGTGGGAGCCAGCTCTGCGCCCAAAAAACAAATTGAAGGAGTTTTGAACATCGTGAAGGAACATCATCAAGCCTTCAGTAAGCACTCTTCTGATTATGGAGAAGTCCGTGGGATCAAACACACTATCCCTACCGGCTCTCACCCTCCAATAAAAGAAAGGTACCGGCCTATACCACCAATGATGTACCAATCTGTAAAACAAATGATCCGAGAGATATAGGATTCCAATATTATCCAAGACAGCCATAGTCCATGGGCTGCACCCCTAGATCTTGTCCGGAAAAAGGATGACAATATCAGGTTCTGTGTGGATTACAGAAAAATTTATCAAATTACCCACAAGGATGCCTATCCCTTACCCAGAATTGAAGAATCCCTGACAGCACTGGGGTCATCAGCCTATTTCTCTACCCTTGATCTGACCAGTGGATACTGGCAAGTACCCATGGCTCCTGAAGACGAGAGAAAAAAGCTTTTACCACCCCCATGGGTCTATTCGAGTTTAATTACATGCCCTTTGGACTTTGTAATGCACCAGGAACATTTCAACGACTAATGGAATGCTGTTTAGGCCATAGAAACTTTGAGACTGTCCTACTCTATCTGGACAATGTCATTATTTATTCCAAATCCTACGAAGACCACTTGAAACACCTTGCAGAAGTCTTCCAAGTCCTCATTAAATATGGACTTAAGATCAAACCATCTAAGTGCTACCTGCTGAAGCCAGAAGTCAAGTACCTGGGACATGTCAGTGCAGAAGGTGTTAAACCAGATCCGGAAAAGTTAGCTGCCGCCCAGAATTGGCCTACTCCTACCACAGTAAAGGAGGTGAGAAGTTTCCTTAGTTTTGCAGGGTACTACAGATGCTTCATCCCTCACTTCGCCCAGATTGCTAAGCCAATTCAGGAACTCCTAAGAGGATACCCAAAGAAGTATCAGAAGACGCAGATACCTGTGGAGTGGAATGAAGACAGGGAAATTGCCTTCCAGCTCTTGAAAAAGAAGCTGACCGAACCACCTGTCTTGGCATATCCAGATTACCAACAGCCCTTCCATCTCTACACTGATAGCAGCCAGAAAGGCCTGGGAGCTCTCCTGTCTCAAGTGCAAGAAGGTAAAGAGAGAGCAATTGCTTATGCTAGCAGATCCCTGAAAGGAGCTAAAAAGAATGACCGGAACTACAGCTCTTTCAAGTCAGAGTTCATCGCACTTGTGTGGGCTGTCACCGAAAAATTTAAGGACTACCTTGCAGCAACTCCCTTGATAGCTTTCACCGATAAAAACCCACTGGCACATCTCAATACAGCCAAGCTAGGTGCCTTAAAATAAATATGGGCCTACCCGCCTTGCTAACTACAACTTCACTGAAAAATTCAGAACGGGCAAGTCCAACGAGAATGCAGATGCCTTATCTCGCCTGCCTACCAAGGAAGATCCTACTGCACACGTAGATGTCTGGGAAGAAGTGGAGATGCCTAATTTATACAAAAACTTTGCCCAACAAAGCATCCTCTCCATCATAAACAAAAAAAAGTCCTAAATTTACAGAACAATCCATAATCTCAAATTGAAAAGGAGAGATGGATCAAACTTCAGTCAGAAAGTAGAGTAATTGGAGAACTACATGACTTCCTCACCAGTGGAAGAACACCTGAGAGAATCCGCAGAAGAAATGCAGACCCAGAACTGTTGAAGCTGTGGAGACACCGGAAACAACTCTTCCTGCAGAAGGGCCTGCTATTGAGAAGAAGCCTGGATCCAGTTACCTATGAAAGGGTATACCAAATCCTAATACCCCTCCGGGATGCAAGTATCATTCCCGAGATGTACCATGACAAATCAGGACACTTTGACATGCAGAAGACAGAAGCTACCATCCGTAGACGATTCTATTGGATTGGAAGGCGAGGAGACATTGAGAAGTGGTGTCGAGAGTGTTCCGCCTGTGCTATTGGATGAGGTGAAAAGCATGACCAAAAAGCACCCTTACATCCTATTGTAAGCCAGACACCGCTAGAGATCGTTGCAATTGACCATGTGAAGCTGAAACCAAGTCGCTCAGGCTATACATACGCTATGACCATCATTGACCACTACACCAAACTCATTGTAGCCGTACCTGTTAAGGACTTGACCGCTAAAACAACTGCAGATGCCTTCTGGAAACATTTCCTGTTACCATACGGATGTCCAGAGAAAATTCTTACAGATCAAGGATCTGCCTTTGAGTCGCAACTCTTCAAAGAACTGTGTTCACTTCACAATTGCCAGAAAATCAGAACGACAGCTTACAATGCCTAAGGTAATGGACTTTGTGAAAAAAGGAACTAGACCCTAATAGAAATGCTTAGAGCTGTGCCACCTGCTACCAGGAATGATTGGCCTACTCTTCTACCTCAAGTGATGTATACCTATAATAATATCATTCACTGTTCCACGGGGTATACACCTTACTATCTCATGTTTGGCCGACAAGGTAAACTACCTGCTGACCATACTTTGGACGTACAAGTGCCTGATGCCATCAATCCATTGCCAAAAACTGATTGGGTGAGCGAGCACCAAAGACGTCTAGCTGATGCACAAGAAATTGTTCACCACCGCATGGAACATGCTCATAAAAGGCAGCAAAAAGATTATGACCAATATGCCAAAGCAGAGCCTCTTGAAATTGGTGATTATGTGTGGCTAAAGAACAATCATCGCACCAGCAAGTTGGACAGTAAGTGGGAAGGAGATCCTTACATCGTTTCAGCTATCCCCAATTCAGCGACTGACACCTATGAGATCACCAGAGAAAACAAATTGCCTCAAATAGTACATCGCAATCGCTTGAAAGATACTCCAAGGGGAATCCTTCCAGATGAGACTGTTACAGAGGAACATCAGCCTCCAATTCAAGTGCCTGAACTACCAGTTAAGTCTGTAGAGCCTATGCAAACTGTTTAAAAACTAGTGACGGAAGCAGATCCTCTAAAATGTTTCCTTATACCATGGTTAAACATGGCTGTGCCTGCTCCAGTCAATACAGTGTCACGTCAGCCAGAGGAGCCATCTCAGGAAGAAGTTTCAGTAGTGCAAGAAATTCCAGATGTACCAAGTCCCCTTCAGAAGAAGGACCGCCACTACGCAGATCCAGTCGGATTACAAAGGGACAACCATCTGCCCGTTATAGGGAGTATTTACTTCAGAATCAGTGGAGAATGCTTCCAGCCATCCCAGTTTAATGTGGATTACAATTTCGCTTCTTGGTGAGACTACAGAGCCTGAATAAGAGATTTCTTGACAGTTTATTTGCCTTATTCCAAGGACTCTCTACAGCCTTCTTTGTTTTGTTGTTGCAACGTTCAAGCCTGTGCCCGGAGATAGACTCAAACGTACCTGAGCCTCTGTGTTGTTCATCATCTTTACTTCCCCTATGCTCAGGGAACGGATTCATGCCATGTGAGCCTCCTGATTTTCACCCATGTTCATTATTTCCCCATTATGGACTATCCTGGTGTATAAAATTGTTCTGCTGTGCCAGGTCAGCGCCCCTGGTCATCAGTCTCCAGAGGAAAGAAATAACGCCCCTTTTCACTTGTTTATTACCATTTTTGATGTTTGCCTGATATTTACAATTGTGCCTAACCAATTGCTTTTAGTCTCAAGAAATAGTATTGTTATGGGTTATGGTACTGTTCTTCATGCCTGCAGGATTGTTCTCTTTTTGTTTCTTTCAGGACACCTTCATCTTCATGTCGAGGTCGACACGGGTTAAACAAGGGTGTATGCAGTGTCCCACTACCCTCATGGGTACTGCAAAGTTGTTGTGTTATGCTTTGTATGCTTTACATAACCTGTCTTATGCTGCAATGCATCTTTATGCATAATCCCTGCCTACAGGTGTATTAGATTGCATTACACTGAGCCTACCACTAGGGTGAGATAACACATCCTATATATATATAGCCCAGCTCAGGCCTAGTTAGTCAGTCTAGAGTGGCATTCCAGTTCATTCTGAGTCTGCAGTCTTTATCTCTCTGCCCAGAGCTAAAGTGGGCCACATACTCAGCACTATATTAATTCAGAAAACACTAAAGAAGCAGACCCCCAAAGGGTTACGGCCATCGCTATACGCGCCTTAGGACCTTTGGAGTTACAAGTGAAGGATACCAGCCTCCAGCAGCCTCACTAACCTGCACTGGAATAACAGGGACCAGCATAAAAGTCCTCTACCAGTAAGCATAAAAATCTATATAATTTAATAGCTTGAGAGACAGACATCACACCTGTCAGCAGTGGACCTGTTGCAGCTTTACCTCTGTCTATCTTTAACAGACTGTTTTCTATATGTATGTAACTGTTACTAGGAGCAACGTTCAGTAAAAGTTCTAAGTTGGATTGCACCATCCTTGCCTCAGTCTCCAGTTCCTCAGTTAACACTACAGTAAATGGTTGTACCACCATAAAAGGTACTGGCGTCATGACTTCAAGGGACCTTGCCATAGGCACATTAATACAGACCATCAAGGGCACCTCGAACCACCATCTGGCCTGTATCCCTTACACCAGAGTGTGCCCCAGAGAATTATTGTGCCGTTCTCCTTATCACTTATGCGAGCCTGCCCAGGGACGACGTAACCGTGACTAACCAGAACTGTATTTGCCTCGGCCCACCTATTGCTCACCGTGACCTCACATGTAATTCCCCTGTTGGTCTGGCATACTGCATATCTATCTATTTATCTATATATCATCTATTTTTCTCAATTATTTGATATATTATCTATCTGTCCATCTGAAACCATTGGTAATTATACAACAGACATTTGGAAATACTTCAGCATGACTTTCTTTCTATGGACAGACCATGCAGACAGCAGAGTTTACATCATGTAGATTGTTATTACAGGTAATCTGGACTGGTAATAACTGCTATATATACGATTCTTTCATTCGCAGCAATTATATTTTTTTTGAGTTTTAAGCACCAATAATCTCATTGCCTCTTTCTTCATGTTAACAGCTTCCAGATGTGTGTTCTTTGGATAGTATTTTTGTTCCAGAGAGTGGAATCAGCCTACGTTCAGACCCCAGATGTGTTGTGAGTTCTTCCCTGCACACATCTGGTCTCTGACATACAATACAATACGTCATTGCAACGTGGCAGGCTAGGAAGCGTATTGACTAGTGTTGATCGAGCACCAAAATGCTCGTGTGCTCGGATGCTCTGACCAAACACATCGGAATGCTAATGGAAGTCAATGGGAGAACCCGAGCATTAAACCAGGCACCCCCTGCTCTGAAGAGGGGAGGGTGCCTGGTTCATAGGAAAAGGTCAGAAATTGATGGAAATACCACCGAAATGGTTCGGGAACAGCATGGGGAGGATGTCTGGATGCATCTTGGACTCATAGGTCGCTGCTGGGAACGATGTTGTCCGAGTAGTACGCCACTTTTACAGACTGACAATAATACACACAAAACCCAAGATAAAATTGATTTTAGAGGAAAAATTGTTAGGAAACATTTTTTCCTGTATATTTACTATATAAAGTGCAAATGCTGCCAAAAATTACTAGAAAGAGACACTCCGATACAACCTGTATATCACATAAAGGAGGGCCTCATTCACATTGTGGTACAATTGTTCATTTAGTAGGACTCCTACACTCATAAAGCCTATGCACTAAGTGAAAGGGCTGCCAAAAATTACAAGGAATCGGCACTCCAATACACCCTTTGTTACACATAAAGGAGGGCTTCATATGCAGCCTTGAAAAATTATGTTTGATGGCCTGCTGGTGACCCTCAAAAACATTTGGAGCAAGGGCCTGCTGATCTGACCATATAAAACATTATGGGCGAGGGCCTACTGCCGCTTTGGTGACTCTAGATAACCTGGGGCCGATCGCACGTCCCCGTGACGGCGACGATCCATTCGGATGTCTGCCGTATCAACTTTTGATGTTATTTTCAGCTCAAACCATGGTGACCACGAGAAACGGCTACTTCTACCACATCCAAGCAAGGCAGCATGCATGCAAATTACCTATTAGGTATAATTAGGTGAGGGCCTGCAGGTGAGCTGACCCTGTAAAAGATTTTAGGTGCGGGTCTGCAGGTGAGCTGACCCTGTAAAAGGTTGTAGGTGAGGGCCTACAGGTGAGCTGACCCTCTAAAACATTATATGCGAGGGCCTGCAGATGAGCGGACCCTGAAAAAGATTGTAGGTGAAGGCTTGCTGGTGAGCTGACTCTGTAAAACATTATATGCTAGGGCCTGCTGGTCAGCTGACCCTGTAAAAGATTTAAGGTGTGGGCCTGCTGGTGAGCCGACCCTGTAAAAGATTTTAGGTGCGGCCTGCTGGTGAGCTGACCCTGTAAAAGATTGAAGGTGCGGGCCTGCTGGTGAGCTGACCCTGTAAAAGATTGTAGGTGGGGGCCTGCTGGTGAGCTGACCCTGTAAAAAATTATATGCGAGGGCCTGCTGGTCAGCTGACCCTGTAAAAGATTGAAGGTGTGGGTCTGCTGGTGAGCTGACCCTGTAAAAGATTGTAGGTGGGGGCCTGCTGGTGAGCTGACCCTGTAAAAAATTATATGCGAGGGCCTGCTGGTGAGCTGACCCTCTAAAAAATTATATGCGAGGGCCTTCAGGTGAGCTGACCTTGTAAAAGATTGTAGGTGAAGGCCTGCTGGTGATTTGACCCTGTAAAACATTATATGCCAGGGCCTGTTGGTGAGCTGACCCTATAAAAAATTATATGCGAGGGCCTGCTGGAGAGCTGACCCTCTAAAAATGCGAGGGCATTATATGCGACGAATAAGCATGTTGATATGATGGAAAAGGAGAAGGAGGATGAGAAAAGAAAGATTCAACGATATACCCTTGTTTGTGGTGGAAGGGTTGCATGGGAATACAATGTATTCAGTACATTATAAACAACACATTTGAGGTGCCTTTATGTTCAGCAGCTTTCCTCTGGTGGAGTCGAGAAGTCATGGTCAACCCAGGCCTTGTTCATTTTTATAAGAGTCAACCTGTCAGCATTTTCAGTTGACAGGCTTATACGCTTATCTGTTATAATGCCACCAGCAGCACAAAATACCCGCTCAGACAAAACACTGGCGGCAGGGAGGGCCAGCACCTCCAAGGCGTAGAGGCCTCTGTTGGAACTGCTGTGTGTTCCCCTTGTCTCCCCTCCTCGGTTGGCCAAGGAACTACGGACCTCTGCCGCCAGCGTTGTCAGATGGGAATTTTTGGAGCAATTTTTCAACAAGGATCTTCTGGTATTGCACCATTTTGCTCGTCCTCTCCACCAGAGGAATGAGAGATGAGAAGTTCTCTTTGTAGCAGGGGTCGAGAAGGGTGAACAACCAGTAATCCGTGTTGTCTAAAATGTGTATAACGTGCAGGTCGCGGGAAAGGCTGCCTAACATGAAGTCAGCCATGTGTGCCAGAGTACCAACAGGCAAGACTTCGTCATCAGGAGGATCACTCCCAATCTCCTCATCCTCTTCCTCCTCTTCTGCCCACCCACGCTGAACAGATGGAATTAAACTTCCTTGGGTATTACCCTCTGTAGCAGAGGCAACCGTCTCCTGCTCCTCCTCCTCTTTATAGTCCAATTCACGCTGAGAAGACGGACGGAGGGTGGTCTGGCTATCACCCTGTGTAATGTCTTCCCCCATTTCCACCTCTTCCACATGCAAAGCGTCATTCTTAATTGTGAGCAGCGAGCGTTTGAGTAGACACAGAAGTGGGATGGTTACGCTGATAATAGCTTTATCGCCGCTCACCATCTGTGTTGATTCCTCAAAGTTTCTTAAAACCTCACAGAGGTCAGACCTCCATGCCCACTCCTCGCTTGTGAATAGAGGAAGCGGACTGGAAAGGCGACGACCATGTTGTAGCTGGTATTCCACTACTGCCCTCTGCTGCTCACAAAGCCAGGCCAACATGTTAAACATTGAGTTCCAGCGCGTGCTCACGTCGCATAACAGCTAGCAATTTCAAGCGCTGCTGCAGCATTGACAGACCGGCTGAAGCTGTTGATGACTTGCGGAAATGGGCACACACGCCGCGCACCTTCACCAGTAGCTCAGGCAAATTGGGGTAGGTTTTGAGAAACCGCTGAACCACTAAGTTTAAGACATGGGCTAGGCATGGGATGTGTGTGAGCTTGCCGAGCTCCAAAGCCGCCACCAAGTTACAGCGATTATCAGACACAACCATGCCTGGTTCTAGGTTGAGTGGCAAGAGTCTCAGACCTGGTCTCTTATCCCCTGCTACAGCTCTGCGGCGGTGTGCTGTTTGTCCCCTAAGCATATCAGCTTCAGCACGGCCTGTTGCCGCTTCCCCACTGCAGTGGTACACTGCTTCCAGCTACCAACTGATGACTGACTGGTGCTGCACGCGGGTAATTTGGAGGTGGAAGTGGAGGAGGTGGAGGAGGAGGCGGAGTAGGAGAAGTGGGGGTTGGAGCCACTAACTTAGGTGGTGGCGGAATCCCTGATGGAATTGGGGCCCACAATCCTTGGCGTCGGTAGCACCTGTGCAATTCCAGGGTACGACTCACTTCCGGCCTCCACAGCATTCACCCAGTGTGCCGTCAGGGAAATGTAGCGTCCCTGGTTGAATGCACTTGTCCATGTGTCCGTGGTTAAGTGGACATTCGCAGTAACTGCATTGGTCAGGGCACGTGTGATGTTACGGGACACATGTTGGTGTAAGGAGGGCACGGCACACCTTGAAAAATAGTGGTGGCTGGGGACTGTGCAACGCGGGACGGCTGCCGACATCAGGCTGCGGAAGGCCTCAGTGTCCACAAGCTTAAATGGCAACATTTCCAGGGCCAGTGATTTGGAAATCTGTGCATTTAGTGCTATGACCTGTGGGTGGGCGGCTGGTTATTTGCGCTTGCGTTCAAATGCCTGGGGTAAGGACATTTGGATGCTGCGCTGGTACACGGAAGTGGATGTGGTCGCTGATGGTGCTTGCGAAGATCCAGGTGCAGGGTGTGATGCATCCAGGCCTGCGCCTTCCACAGGGGATTGGCCAGCACATAACAAAGGGAAAGAGGAGGCAGTGGTGTGACCCGCAGACACAGATTGTGGACCCAGGCGTTCGTCCCACTTATTACGGTGCTTGAATGCGATGTGGCGGATCATGTTTGTGGTGGTGAGGTTGCTAGTGTTCACGCCCCGACTCCTTTTGGTACGGCACAGGTTGCAAACTACTATTCTTTTGTCGTCCGCACTTTACTCAAAAAAGCACCATACTGCGGAACACCCACCCCTTGGCAAGGGAGATTTCCGCAAGGGGGTGCTCCGTGGAACAGTTGCGGGCCTGTTTGATGTGGCCCGCCTTCTCCCTTTTGCCACCCCACTGCTTCTTCCAGCCTGTTGCGGTGCTGCAGATCCCTTCCTCTCTGTACTGCTGTCCTCGTTAGGCTTTCCACTTTCCCAGGTTGGGTCAGTGAATTCATCGTCCACCACCTCCTCTTCCACTTCCTCACTCTGCTCATCCACCTGACTTGTTGACCTAACCACTACCTCAGTGATTGACACCTGTGTCTCATCCTCTTCATCAACCTCTTGAGACAGTAATTGGCGTTGAGTTATTGGCAACTGTGTCACATCATCATCCACCTCATTAAACAGTAATTGCCGTTCCCCACCATCATCTTCTTGTGATTGTGGATGCTCAAGAGTTTGGGAATCAGGACACAAGATCTGTCCCTGTTCAAGCGTGCTTGGCGAGAGGGCCAAATCAAGGAATGGCGCTGAAAAGAGCTCCTCGGAATATCTGAGTGTGGGATTACTTGTTTGCCCAGACTCTCCATGGTGGGAGGAAGGAGGATCAGGGTGAGGATTGGGTTGAGCAGACTCTTGGTCGTACTGGTCTGACTTCAAGAGTGGTGTCCTGCGCCGCCCTGCAAACTGGGACATGAAGCTAGGTATCGTGGATGGATGTTTTTCTTGTGCTCTGGCAGCAGGCACAGTTTCACCACGGCCTCTGCATGCACCATCACCATCACGGCCACTGCCCCGTCCCTTACTGCTTGCCTTTTCATATTAAATGTTATATATGATTGAATAATGTCAATGTTGTCACCAACGGCTAATGAAAAATTACAGGGAATGTCATAGGTATTTGGGATAAGGAAATGTTATACAGGAGAGGTACCACCAGTAATGTCACTGTCCGCAGCGTCTAAGCAAAAAAGTACACTGTATGTCACAGATACATTTTTGAAGCGCACACGTTACACTGCAGATGTTCCCCTGGTAATGTCACTGTCAGAAGCGGACACCGTCTATTGACAAAGTACACTGTATGTCACAAATACTTTTTGGATGCACCCTCTTTACACAGGAGATGTGGCGCAGCTAATTTCACTGTCCGCAAAGGACAGTCTACGGGAAAAAAGTACACTGTGGATGTCACAGATATTTTTTGGATGCACATACTTTACACTGGGGATGTGGCGCATCACTGTCCGCAGCGGACACCGTCTATGGAAAAATTACACTGTATGTCATAGATATTTTCTGGATGCGCAGACTTTACACAGGAGTTGTGGCGCAGCTAATGTTACTGTCAGCAGCAGGCACAGTCTACGGAAAAAGTACACTGGATGTCACATATTTTTTTTGAATGCGCACACTTATCACAGGAGATGTGGCACAGCTAATGTCGCTGTTTGCAGCGGCCTAACTATTGTACGCTATTTAGCGAAGGATGTGCTAAAAATAGATATTGATGCCACACACAGTAGTCCTTAGAAGGACTTTTGGGTCTGTAAAGTTTTAGAAATTTAGTGCAGGTTGCGCTAAAAATATAGATTGCTCCTGCCACACACAATAGTCCTTAAAAAGACTTTTGGGTCTCTGAAAAGTTTTGGTGGTAAAAATATTCTTAAATCATTCCCTACACTGTCTGTCCCTTCCTTAGCACAGCTCTCCCTGACTAAGAATGAGCCAAACATGCCTCATCGGGTGCTATATAGCACCCGATGACGCGTTCTGGCCAGCCAATTACTGTAATGCCAGCAGCCAACATGGCTTCGGCATTACAATGAGGGCAGTACTTACCTGCACGTTTATTGGCTGCATAGCAGCCAAGAAACATGCGGGCGGAGACTCAAGCACATGCGGTATTCGGCCGAATACCGCCATGTGCCGAGCACCGAGATGCTCGAGCCGAACTGGTGGTCGGCCGAGCATGCACGATCATCACTAGTATTGATGAATTGCCAGGTTCTAATCATCAAGTGTGCACAAGATGCAGGAAAAGATGGTAAAGAACACAGTTACTGAGATGACATTATAAGGATGGGCTTAAGTAAAGACAATCAAGAATAAGAAGGTTGGAGATGAAGTTGAAGGAGGGAAAAGGGAACTTAAGCAGTCAAAGTTTATGTGGAGTCAGGTGCTCAATGTGCTGGTTAATTATTTCAGTATATGTATTACAAGTGTATATAGTCTCATTCTGACCAGGCATATTGTAATTGTATTGTAATACAGTAAATTGGGCCAATACATTGCACAACTCCAGCTGTTTAGATTCACGTTAAAGGGGTTTTACTGGGAATACTTAAAAAAAATGCAAAGAATCACTTATTTCACTGCGGTTCCGACACAGCTCAAGTTCCCACTGTTCTTGACTTCCTGGTCCAAGGTTTGACACACAGGAAATGGCTTGGACTGACTATTCAGCCAATCACTAGTTGAGGTGTGTCACCACTGTGGCCAGTGATTAGCTAAGTGGACAGTCCAAGCAATTTCCCGTGTGTTGATGTAGTGCCCTGGAACAGGGGCACTTTGAAGTCTGGACATTTGTGGACATTTGCATGTTTCCCCTATGCAAAGCAATCAACACCATACTTCATTTCACTGTAAAGGGTTAACTTGCACTGATGTACTGTTTAATACTGAGGAACTGCACTTTGTATGTATGTTGTGATATATATCCTGTTCATGTGCACTGTATTTACACAGCATTGTGGAAACGGTTAATGAATACTGAGAGACTTTTGGGACTTTGAATGAGAAGCTGGTAATGGTTTGGAGGGAAAAAGCCAAACTTGTTTACCACCAAAAATAGACATACTGACCTTTTGGATGTCTGGTTTAGCTCTGTTATTATGTCTGAAAACCTGTTTTTGTCCAGAAAAACTGCTGTGTCAGTGCCATTGAGTATCAATGAAGCTCTCATGTAAGTCTATGACAGACAGGAGTTGTAACATTGTAACTGTTTGCCGAGTTTCTCTAGTCCACCCCATCCACTAGAAGGTTCTAGTTCAGCCAGAAACTGTATATAAGGAGAGTAGTCAGTGCTCCTAGTCTGCTACAGTTAGGGAACAGTGCTTAGAAGAGGAAACTCTGCCAGACTATTGAGTTACCAGAAGAAGACGCTGAGACAGGGATACTCTGCCACAGACCCTGGATCACCAGCCTTTGGCCAGGGTACCATCCTTCTGAGAGCTAGAGGGACAGCTAGCTCAAGCCTTTACTCAGCACTAAACCCTTCTTCTGCCAGGGAGAAGACTGGAGAAGCCAGCCCTATGCCTTGCCTGTATTGTTTTGCACCTGAATTCCTCCAGTAAAGAGGCATACTGGCTTACTACAGACCCTGACTCTCTGGACTTAATTCCCATTGGGTTGCACCAAGCCTTACCATCCTTTCCAAAGAGCAGTAACATGTGGTGACACTTCAAAAGGTGATTGGGGGACCCAGCGTAGCATTGGGGCCACCTCAAACCTGGCCACTGCATTTAGCCTAAGAGCAGGATGTTGAAAACAGCTGGGACTGGAGCAGCAGTGGGACTCCAGTAGTGAGGGATCGGTGAGGTAAGTAAAGATTTTTATTTTTAACCTATTCTATACCCCTTTAAAAAAAAAAGGATTCCCTCAAAATCCCCTTTAAAATTATACAGTAGTAACAAGTAGCTGGTTTATCCATACAGTAAGGCTGGGGCTACATCTTTGGCTGTCACACATGCCATATTTCCACAGATCACAGTGTAGCACTACCTGCATTAAAACTAATGAAACTGAGTGGGGACTTGTGACCTGCAACTTACAACACAACACTTGTAAGAAATCCACCAAATGCAGGTTGCTATGCAGCCAACCCCACCCTGTAGGTTTAGTTTAAAGGAGATTTTTGAGAATTTTATACTGATGACCTATCCACTGGATAGGTCATTAGTTTCTGATCGGTAGAGGTTCAACACCCGATACCCCCACCAATCAGCTGTTTGAGAAGGCATCGGCATTCGCAGTAGCACCATGGCATCACAGCTTAGTCTAGGTCATGTGATGTCACGTTCATCAGTCACATGGCTTAGGCGCAGCTTAGCCCCATTCACTTCAATGGAGCTGACCTACGATAGCAAGCACAGCCATTATACAATGTATAGAGCTGTGCTTGGCGAGCTGAAAGAAGGCCGCAGGACTATTGCATATTGCTAGAATATGCCATCAATTTAAGATAGGTGCAGATCCCACCTCTTGGACCTGCACCTTTCTCTAGAATGGGGCTCCCAATGCAAAGGAGAGTGCACCACATGTCCAGTGTGCTATTCATTCACTTCCATGGAAGTTCTGAAAACAGCCGAGCATGAACTCATCTATTTCTGGAAACCCCATAGAAGTGCATGGAGGACGCACTGCACAAGAGCAGCCACCTCTCCATTCACTTCTATGGGAGGTGCAGAAAAAGCTTGGCCAGCGCTTTTCAATACTCCTATAGAAATGAATGGAGGATAGGCGTCTTTGTTCACTTTGGGAACTCCGTTCTAGAGATAGGTGTGGGTCCTAGAGGTGGGACCCGCAACTATCTGACATTGGTGGAATACTGTTTGGATATATCACCAATGTGTGAGATGGGCCAAACCCTTTAAAGCCTGTTTCAGTCTTGACTATTCAGCAAGGGGTGCTGTCACACCTATGACAGGTCTTACAAGGTCTGAAAAATTATCTGCACATTAGTGATCTGACAGCCTCTTTTGGTTTCACTTTGTCTGTGTGTTGCTGGTATGCCCACACCTCCTGTTCAGGTGTGGATCATGTGACCTTTACCTATCCCTATTTAGTCTGACTTTACCCATCACTCCTTGCTCTGGATAGCTTCAGTTGGTTTTGAAAGAGCTGGAGTGTGGTTCTTGTTGAAGTCCTGTTCATCCATCATCCTCAGGAGTTAAGTGTTCCGCTTGTTGTGTTTTGTATTCCCCCCTGCTGGTTGTTTACTAGGCCTCAGCTAGACGCTGGTTCCTTCACCAGGAAAGGAACTGGTTGTCTCTGCCCTGTCATTACCTTTAGGGCATCCGAGAATCACCAGGGTTTTCTAGGTTCCTGTGTATGGGCATCTCTACCATCGAGAGGTGCCCATACGGATAGAAGTTAGGGCCAGGAGCAGGATTTTATAGGTGGTGACCCTTTTTCTTCCCTAGCGGTGAGGCCTAGTGTCTTTCCCCTTCCTTCTTGTTGTCTTTTGGTGTTCTCCCCTACTACATCCGTGACAGGTGCATCGCCAATTAGGCGAGGTGAGGAGATTGCCTCAGGCGTCTCTACCCCGGAGACAAGTGGGGGTTGGCAGCAGGGCTGTGGCATAAGAGTGCTTCCATTATGGAAGCACTGGTCTCTCTATATTCAACTGTATCACAGTCCTCGGGATGATAATACAGTTGATTGCAGTGAAGGGGCATGGGAACAATGTCTACATTCCCCATTCCCTGTCCCAAATTTGGCAGGACTGTCCCTGATGTTCAGAGACAGTTTCGTCAAATTAGCGATGTCCCGAGCCGAAAATGGGTGGGCTAACGCAAACCCTGCCCATAAGTGGGTGTTCCCAGGGAAGGGGCTTACATGCCCAGATTTTACCAACTGAAATGTTGGTAAGTATTCTTAGGAAACTAAGATGTCTTATTGTCATACTCTGCACAGACAAGACATGGCTGTAAGAAGTTGGTGGTCTGGTCCAAATGGAGAAGATGAAGAAGGAGAACATCTACATCAGAAGAGTCGTCACTGCATGTAAGAGGTATGTGTACTAGGGCTCATTCACACGACTGTGTGGTCGTTATGCCTGTATTGAGAACCGTAAATAGCGGTCCACAATGCACCGGCACCAACCATGTTAACTTCGTGCTGCAGTGCGGACCCATTGACTTGACATGCACTATCTTTGGAGGTGCGGAGTCACAGATCTGAAAGCCCTCAGAAGAGCTTCCAAGTGTTTCCATGAGCTTTCAATCCATGGCTCCGCTCCACAAAAGATAGCACATGTCCCATCTTTTGTGGTAGTTCGTGGATCGCAAATCCATTAAAGTCAAAGGGGCCGCCTCAGCAGCACAGAGTTTACACGGCTGGTGCTCGTGTATTGCGGACCCACTGTTTGCGGTCCACAACAGCCATACGGTTGTGTGATTGAGCCCTTATCCTGTATGTTTTGTAGCGCTGTATATGAAATGTTCAGAGGGAAGGGGTTAGGTTGAGAATTTGGCATGGGGGAGGGTGCGGTTTTCGCCTCAGGCAACAGAAACGCAGGGTACACCCCTTTATTCAGCCTCCATCAAATGGAAAACTTTCAAGGTGCCACATATTAAAATGCATTTCCCGGGGTCCAACCAAATGGCTTGTTCACTGGACAGCAATCCTTTTATTTAGCAATGGGCAGATGTTCAACGATGGCTGATTGGTTCCTGTGGATCAGTGGAAATTTCTTACAAATAACCAAGTGGGTATGATAATATTTGTATGCCTAAATATGAATCATGTAATGACATCTTGCATAATGCATTCTGGTTTCATTGAGATAAATTCCACTAAGGATTTGCATATTCTCGAACAAGCAGGAAGGAAACGCTGTATCACAAGACAAATGGAAAACAATTAGAGAAGCTGGATCATATTCTACACCTCTAACAATTGCACATGGTGCATTATTAATAACATGAATGACACAGTTTAACCATGCACAGCAACATATCAGGATTCAACAGTTCTACATACTGCAGCATCAAAATAATCAGCCAAATTTGCAATGGAAACCATTAGCCACTGCATACATTAGCGCTATCCACTCACATTACAGCATTACATTGTAGTGACAATAATTGCATAGCTCACCTAACTCATGGTCAAATGAAATAGTCAAAATTATTAGCCACTTCACGATCATATCAAGTTAAAAAAAAATTGCCAAATAATTGTCCCCTTGGCAACATAAACACTTTTTTTTAATTATTATTTTCGTTTTTAATACCCTGCCTTCCAACAGCCTGTTATGGTGGAAGTTTGTGCCCACCACCACTCCTCACTTGCTGGTGGGCACGGCTACAGCCTTACTCAGCCGCTCCATAGCTGAAGGGCTCCGACGGTCCAGTCCCTCTGGATTTTTCTTCTCCCTGCCTGATGGTCCTGGCTGCAGGGGCGTAGCTATAGCTGGCGCAGAGGTTGCAGTCGCTTATGGTCCCAGGAGCCTGAGGGGGCCCAAAAACCCTTGTGCTGCAACAGAAGACTCTGGCTAGAGGGAAGGGGTTTGGTCAAGAATTTGCCATGGGGGTGGGGGGTGCCGTTTAAATTTTTGCCTCAGGCAGCAGGAAGGCTATGTGGTTCCCTGCCCCGGCCACAAAGCACTGAGGGAAGGGGGGGCCCAAGCTAAACTCTTGCAACCAGGGCCCATGAGCCTTTAACTACGCCTCTGATTGTCAGGGCCCCCTCAACAGTATTTTAGGGCTCATGCACACAACTGTATATTTTTTGCGGTCCGCAAAAAAACGGATCAGCTAAAAATACGGATGACGTCCGTGTGCATTCCGTATTTTGTGGAACAAAACAGCGGGCCCCTAATAGAACAGTACTATCCTTGTCCGTAATGTGGACAATAATAGGACATGTTCTATTTTTTTGCGGAACGGAAACACGGAAATACGGAAACGGAATGCACACTGAGTAACTTCCATTTTTTTTGCGGACCTATTGAAATGAATGGTTCCGTATATGGTCCGCAAAAAAAAAAAACGGAAGGGACACGGAAAGAAAATATGTTCGTGTGCATGAGCCCTTAAACTGTAGGAAATGGACAAAGCAGCTATTGGGCCTTGTTTGAGAGAGCTTTCTTGACTAGCCACAGGAGTGGGGGTTGCACAGGAGGAGAGGTTTGAGAAGAAGTTTCTGGGGGCTGGGGGGCCCATTCAAAAATTTGCTGTAGGGCCCAGTTATTTCTAGTTATGCCACTGCCTGGCTGCCAGAGTAGCAATGCTCCTTCCATGCAGATGATGGCATGCCTTTCTCTGCCTGTAGGGTGTGCACACATGTTTCCTCTGGCTCTTAAGGGGTCAGCGCATCTGCAGTCCCTTATCTTTCCCAGCCAATGGCTGGTTACCCTGGGGTATTTTAAGCATCTTACCCTATGGGAAAGGTGGATGAGCAATAGGTTCCAGTTCACTAGTTTCCTGCTAAGGTATGAGTGCTTATTTGCCTGTACCATGTACCTGACCTTTGACTCTTCTTTTGGGTGTCAGAGGGAGCCCCTTCCTCTATATGACCACTTAATTGTCTCCAATCATGGTCACTAATGATGGATGAACATCGGCCGGGACGATTCGCGACCGCGATCAAATGTTCGTGAACCGCAAGTTCGATGTGGGCCCCATTCACTTTAATGGCAGGCAAATCTGAAAAACCTTCAGGTCATATTTGCAGCCACCAAATACTTACTAGAAGTGCACAAATCGTCCCACATGGACAGTGACATACCAGAGGGGGAACAATGGCAAAAATTCCCACAAAAAAATATGTATTTTAATCAGGGCCCATTTTTATGCGTCTTAAAGGGAAACTGTCAAAAATGTGCCCTGCTGGAGCCTAGAGATCTTTTATTTTAGACCACAGGCCCCAAACATTAGGCATTCACCGGACAGAAAACATCAGGTGATTATGTGGCTGGAGGTATATTAGAAGGTCGATTGATATAAATTTTACTGCAGGCCAGTGGACCACAGGCCCCAAAAATTATTCATTCACTGTACAGAAAATAACAATTGATAATGTGGCTGGAGGTACATTAGGCGGTCACCGTATAACAATTTAACTGTTGGCCAGTTAGATTAAAGGCCCGGAAAATTATGCATTCACCGGACAGAAAAGATCAAGCGATTATGTGGCTGGGGGTATATTAGAAAGTCAACGGATATCAATTTTAATGCAGGCCAGTGGAGTACAGGCCCCAAACATTATGCATTCACCGTACAGAAAACATCAAGTGATTATGTGGCTGGAGGTATATTCGACGGTCATTGCATAACAATTTTACTTCAGGCCAGTGTAGTACAGGCCCCAAAAAATTATTCATTCAATGTACAGAAAAGAACAAGTGATTATGTGGCTGGAGATATATTAGACGGTTATTGGATATCAATTTTAATGCAGGCCAGTACAAATACATGTCAAATACATATGTTTAAATAAACTAAAAATATAAAATTGGATTAAAAACATGGCTAATGAAATCCCCCCCTCCCTATTGAAAAAAACCCAAATGATAATAGTTGAAATTCGATAACACGTGGTCGTCACAGGTGTTGAATTCCTCCGTGGCCCCAAACATTAGGCATTCACCAGACAGAAAAGGGCTTTTATGCCACTGTATTTAAATAAGACAGGAACCATTATTTCTTCTATGTGGTGGCGGATATTTGTGAGCTGGCATGAGGAAATTCAATTAAACGTGGTCGTCATAGGTGTTGAATTCCTCCGAGATCCATGCCTCATTCATTTTTAGAAATGTGAGATAGTCCACACTGTCACGAGCTAGGCGAGTGCACTTATGGGTCACGATCGCCCCTGCTGCGCTGAACGTCTTTTCGGATAGGACACTCGACAAGGGGCAAGCCAAGAGTTCCATGGAAATTGTGCCAGCTATGGCCACAGGTCAAGCCTGCACACTCAGTAGTCAAGGGGTTCCTCGCTTTTTAGAGCATCCACATCGGTCGTTAACCCGATGTAGTCGGACACCTGTCGGTCTAGGCGTTCCCTGAGGCTGGATCGGAGGGCGGCTGTTGATGGGTTGGCTGCAAGAATGATCTCATATCCGAAGTGACCAACACATCTTCAATCTGCCCTCTTCTTGCATGCGCTGTAGGATTGGTACCCGCAACTGTTTCTCTGTGGGTGGAAATTTCTTTGCCAGCGCCCGCAACAGCAGAATGCAGCATCTCTCAAAGCAAGGCCTGTAAATGCTGCATTCTGACAGCCCTCTGTGATGCTGGTAACATCTGCCATTTTGTGTTTGTACCGGGAGTCTAAGTACGTTGCCACCCAGTACTAGTCCTTGCCTTTTATGCTTTTTATACGGGGGTCCCTCTTCAAACACTGGAGCATGAAGGCCCCCATTTGCACAAAATTGGAAGCGGTGGAGCGGCCTGGCTCCTGCTCATCTCCCAGGAGAATGTCGTCCTCGGTCTCCTCCCCCCAGCCACGGACAACACCAGGGATCCCATAAAGGTTTAAAGCCTGCTCTTCTTGCTCCTCCTCCTCCTCTTCAGACTCCTGATGACTTGTCTCAGATCGAGTAGCCCCCCCTTGGGAATTCATTCAGCATTGCGACTTCCTCATCTTCCTGCTCCTGCTCCTCGACAGCTTGATCAATGACACGACGGAATGCATGCTCCAGAAAGAAGGAGTAAGGTACGATGTCATTGATGGCATCCTGGCTGCGACTGACCAGTTTGGTGATCTCATCAAATGGCCGCAGAAGTCAGCATGCGTCGTGCATGAGCAGCCACTGGCGCAGTGGGAAAAAAAACAAGCTCCCCAGAACCTGTCCTGCCGCAGAGTTTGTACAGGTAGTCATTAATGGCACGTTTCTGCTGGAGCAGCCTATCAAGCATATACAAGGTGGAGTTCCAGCGCATCGGGCAGTCATAAAATCAGACGTCTGACGGGCAAGTGGTGTCGCCGCTGATCGTCAGCAAGGCAAGCCATGGCCGTGTAAGATCTTCTAAAATAGCAAGAGATTTTCCTGGCCTGCCGCATAACGTCCTGGCCCCTAGGGTATTTGGCAACAAATTGGTGCACGACTAAGTTCAGGACATGTGCCATGCACGGCACATGTGTCATTTTGCCCTGTTTCAGCTCGCTCAGCAGATTGGCACCGTTGTCGCACACCACTTTGCCAACTGTCAAATTGAGCGGTGTTAGCTACTGATCGGCCTGTGACCGCAGAGCTGAAAGGAGTGCAGGACCGGTGTGGCTCTTGGCTTCCAGGCACAACAGCCGCAGCACAGCATGGCAATGTCTCACCTGACACGTCGAATGGGTTCTGGGGAGCTGGGGGTGGAAGGGGGTGCAGCGGAAGAGGTGGTAGCAATAGAAAAGGAGGCATCAGCCGAGGAGGAGACGGAGGATGGAGTAGGAGGAGGAGAAGAAGAGGCAGGCCTGCATGCAATCCGTGGCGGTAACACCAAATCCACATGAGTGCCACGGGTTGCATGCTTGACAGCCATCAGAAGGTTCACCCAGTGGGGAGTAAAAAGTTATGTACCTTCCCTGCCCTTGTTTGCTCGACCACGTGTCTGTGGTCAGATGTATCTTGGCACCGACACTGTGAGAGATCAATTGCGGTGTGCCAATGGCCACAAATTTTCTAAAGGCCTCCGAGTCCACCAGTTTATATGGCAGTAGTTGGCGGGCTAGCAGTTCCGACAAGCTGGCGGTCAGGCGTTGGGCAAGAGGGTTATCCAGCGTCATCAACTTTTTACGTTCGAAGATTTGGGCCACGGAAGCCTGCCTTTTGCCAGATAAACGTGATGATGGCATGGTGGAAGGTGGAGTGAAGGCTTTGTAGGTTCTGATGGTGTTGCTCCCACTGGGCTCGGTGATGGGAGGCCAGATGCCTTCTTAAGGAAGCCGTCCCTAGGTGAGTGTTGGGCTTACCGCGACTTATGCGTTGACAGCACAAGCTGCAGATGGCAACACTATTTTCAGCAGCTCACACTTTTTAAAAAAAAGCACACTGCGGAGCCATGTGCTCAACCAACTCTGGTGCGTCCTTTGACGTAATCGCACGCACCTTCTCCAACTTCTCACTTAGGCTCCGGCCTGGTGCACCTGCCCGACCCCTACCACCCCTGCAGAATGGACTGCCTCTTCCTCTGCCTGTCATTTTCAAATTGACTCTGTGACAAAGTCCCTATAGATGAGTAGTATTTGTGGAAGCAGGTATATCGCAGGCCTCATTCAATATTTGGTGGAAGTCGGTATATCAATCCCCTCTATCAGTATTTTGTGGAAAAGGTATATAGAACCCAATAATGAGTATTTGCTGGAAGCTGAAAAAATCAAACCCCTTAATCAATGTTTGGTGGAAGCCGGTGTATCGCAGGCCTCAATCAATATTTGGTGGAAGCCGGTATATCAATACCCTCTATCAGTATTTTGTGGAAACAGGTATATAGAACCCAATAATGAGTATTTGCTGGAAGCTGGTATATCAAACCCCTTAATCAGTATTGGTGGAAGCTGCTGTATCGCAGGCCTCAATCTATATTTGGCGGAAGCAGTTATATTGCACCCCATAATCATTTTTTTGGGGGGCAACAGGTATATCACACCAGTTGCAATTAGTTATTCGAATAGAGTTTGTCCCTCTATATAGCTGCGGTATCTCAGCAGAACCGCACACAAATGCTGCACAATACAAATGCACTATAATATGCTTTCTATGTTAGAAGGTATATTATAGGTATATCACACACCCCAATCAGATTATTTTTTGGGGGGGGGGCAAGCAGGTATATAACACCAGTTGCAATTAGTTATTCCAATAGCGTTTGTCTCTCTATCTAGCTGCGGTATCTCAGCAGAACCGCACACAACTGCTGCACAATACAAATGCACTATAATATACTTTCTATGTTAGAAAGTATATTCTAAGTATATCACACCCCTCTGTATGTCACACCTATACCAGTCCTTAAAAAGGACTTTTGTGGCCCTATTAGCCAGCATTTGGTGTCCCTAACAGTCTGTCCCTGCTCCACACAGCAACCTCTCCCTACACTAACAAAAAACATAATGTAAAATGGCGGCCAGATCGGGTTTATTTATAGGGTAGGGGGTGTGTCCATGTGCTGAAACATCTCAATTGGCTGTCCTGTCCCATGTGTCAAAGTTCTGCACAATGCAAAGAATATGGCACCGACGGACATCGCCATATGTTCGCCTGTTCGGCAAACCGTGAATGAGGAAAGTTCGCCGCGAAACGACTGCCGGGCGAACCGCAAGGCCATCTCTAATGGTCACTACCAGTGGATGTACAACAGATGTTGCAGAGGGTTTGTTAAATGGTTATCTAGTCCTCCAGGACTACAAAATAGTGGGGTTTCCAACTCCTAGCAACCTTAGTGATCAGCTGAATTGAGAGCCCACAGCAGACAGCACACCATGCCCTCAAAAAGATAGAACATGTCTTATTCTTGTCCGTAACAGGCATTTTTACAATAGCGCAGGATGTGCAGAAAAAAAAGTGCAGTTTCCGCAGTATGAGCTGCAGTTTGTGGACTGCAACAAACATATGGTTGTGTGCATGATGCCTTATTCTGGGGGTCGCAAAGGGCCAGTATCTGGAGTTTCCGCAGTATTATCCAGTTTGTGGACTGCAACATACAGTGGGGGAAATAATTATTTGACCCCTCACTGATTTTGTAAGTTTGTCCAATGACAAAGAAATGAAAAGTCTCAGAACAGTATCATTTCAATGGTAGGTTTATTGTAACAGTGGCAGATAGCACATCAAAAGGAAAATCGAAAAAATAACTTTAAATAAAAGATAGCAACTGATTTGCATTTCATTGAGTGAAATAAGTATTTGAACCCTCTAACAAAAAAAGACTTAATACTTGGTGGAAAAACCCTTGTTTGCAAGCACAGAAGTCAAACGTTTCTTGTAATTGATGACCAAGGGATTTAGATCATCTCTAAATCCCTAAGGTTTCGAGGCTGTCTCTGTGCAACTCTGAGCTTGAGCTCCCTCCATAGGTTTTCGATTGGATTAAGGTCCGGAGACTGACTAGGCCACTCCATGACCTTAATGTGCTTCTTCTTGAGCCACTCCTTTGTTGCCTTTGCTGTATGTTTTGGGTCATTGTCGTGCTGGAACACCCATCCACGACCCATTTTCAGTTTCCTGGCAGAGGGAAGGAGGTTGTCGCTCAGGATTTCACGATACATGGCTCCGTCCATTTTCCCGTTTATGCGAATAAGTTGTCCTGTGCCCTTAGCAGAAAAACACCCCCAAAGCAAAATGTTTCCACCCCCATGCTTGACGGTGGGGACGGTGTTTTGGGGGTCATAGGCAGCATTTTTCTTCCTCCAAACACAGCGAGTTGAGTTAATGCCAAAGAGCTCTATTTTGGTCTCATCAGACCACAGCACCTTCTCCCAGTCACTCTCTGAATCATTCAGGTGTTCATTGGCAAACTTCAGACGGGCCTGCACATGTGCCTTCCTGAGCAGGGGGACCTTGCGAGCCCTGCAGGATTTTAATCCATTGCGGTGTAATGTGTTTCCAATGGTTTTCTTGGTGACTGTGGTCCCTGCTAATTTGAGGTCATTAACTAACTCCTCCCGTGTAGTTCTAGGATGCTTTTTCACCTTTCTCAGAACCATTGACACCCCACGAGGTGAGATCTTGCGTGGAGCCCCAGAGCGAGGTCGATTGATGGTCATTTTGTGCTCCTTCCATTTTCGAACAATCGCACCAACAGTTGTCACCTTCTCTCCCAGCTTCTTGCTAATGGTTTTGTAGCCCATTCCAGCCTTGTGCAGGTCTACAATTTTGTCTCTGACATCCTTGGACAGCTCTTTGGTCTTTCCCATGTTGGAGAGTTTGGAGTCTGCTTGATTGATTGATTCTGTGGACAGGTGTCTTTTATACAGGTGACTAGTTAAGACAGGTGTCCTTAATGAGGGTGACTAATTGAGTAGAAGTGTCTAACCACTCTGTGGGAGCCAGAACTCTTAATGGTTGGTAGGGGTTCAAATACTTATTTCACTCAATGAAATGCAAATCAGTTGCTATCTTTTATTTAAAGTTATTTTTTCGATTTTCCTTTTGATGTGCTATCTGCCACTGTTACAATAAACCTACCATTGAAATGATACTGTTCTGAGACTTTTCATTTCTTTGTCATTGGACAAACTTACAAAATCAGTGAGGGGTCAAATAATTATTTCCCCCACTGTACATATGGTTGTGTGCATGAGGCCTTATTCCGAGTTTTTCTATGAGGCCCTTTTAATTCTATAAATATCCCTCTCCAGATAAATCAGCCACAAAGTCAAAAATACAAATGGCGGTTCAGGAAATGTGTCCATTTCTAGTTGTGCTCCTGATAGTTATACTTTTTTGTCATGGTTTGCATTCGCTGGAGTACATTAAACCATCAAGTTGGAACTGTTAATATTTTGTCGAGTTCTTTTCTCCATATCACAGGCAATGCTGTGGGAGATTAGCCGTCTATCTCCCTGATCTGGAGTGCAGATTATCTTGAGTTCTCTCAGATCACACAGATAACATTATCAAAATTGTTTATTTGCTTTTAGCGTCTTAAGGGAAAATATAATCTCTTCATCGTCACTTCAGTGCTTTCTATCTGATTCTTAGAGCTGTTTCTCCTCTTAGATGAAAATATTGATGGCAGTCTTTGAACCACTCATTAAAAGGATGTCATACAAAATTCTCTACAGCTGTGTGAACGGAATCAGATTTCAATGCCTGCTTTATTTCAATAAGAGGATAAGAAATGGCATAAAAGATTGACTGTCAATATGGAACTGAAATAAACAGCTTATGTGTAAATTAGCAGCATAGTTATGCAATTTAGTAATTACATTAGTATCATTTTTTATTTAAAGGGAACCTGTTAAGTTGAACGTGGTGTCTGAGCTGAAGGCAAATGTTATAGAGCAGGAGGAGCTGAGTAGACTGATATATAGTTTTATGGGAAAAACCTGAGTATAGTCTGTTTTTCATTAATTTAAATACCTGCTTATTCTGGGCTTTGAAGTAAAGAAGGTGGTCCTTTCAGTGATTGACAGCCTTCCATCTATGACTGTGTTCCAGAGATAGCTATTAATCACTGTGGCAGGCGCAGCACTATGAAGTGCCTTTTGCGCTGTGGCATTAGAAGAATTCTGATATCTCTGACTTTTTAGTCTAACCAGACTGTCTAATACTCTGTGTGGCGAAACCGACCTCGCCACTGGGTTTTGGAGAGGACTGGCTGCTGGCCTCTTGCCCCTGGATTATGGGCCATATACTAACTTTTAAACCCCTGAACCGATTCAAGTGAATTTTGGATAGGTTTGTCCCCAAGTTATACTGTTTAAATTGATGTAAGTTATATGTATGGCCAATGTAAACTCACAAAGTTGTAACAATTTATAATAAGTGTAACTTGTCAGCTTGGGAGGAAAATGCTGGGTGTGTTTCTATTGTGCCATTGTCCCATTGTGTGTTTAAAGGGTGATGTCTGTTCTGTTGTCCTCACATGTGTATTGGCGATCTCCCTTTGTCCTCGGAGATAATTAGATTATGCCTCAGGTTGTCTCCGGGACAGAGAGGAGGAGACCATGATGCATTGTGGGGATATGTTGTATTTGTCCTATGTCACAGTCTTCATTCTGGTCCTCTGGGGGCGTGAATGATTGGTTGCTGTAGTTACATTGTATGTGTTGTAAATTACTGATTGGTTGTATTTCAAACCCCTGTGGGCAGTACTATGTTTGTGGTTTATGAATAAAAGAGGCTGTACGTGAAGTACAGTCAGACCACTGCTTGACCCTCAACACGGAGCCTTGTCTCGTTATTGGGGGGATCCGCTGTATGCTGTTAGCGATTGATTGCCAGGAGTGTAAGCTGATTTCTGTTCGTCTGCTAGCAGCTATTCGTGAGGTTCCAGTTTGGAGTGCTACTTTGTATCCAGTTCGGGACATTGGTGTTCTGCAAGTAGCTGTGCCTGTCTCTCAGAAAGGGGCTTATCGCCTAAACGGATTTTAACCCCTTGTCTGCGGAAACGGTCCGTTACATTGGTGGCAAGCAGCGGGATCGTTCCCACAGCCCAGAAGGACAGCTACAAAGAAACATCATTCCCTGGAATTACAATTTGAGGGCAACGCATGTCCCAGTACAGCGACCCTGACAGCACCAGAATGGAAACAGCAGTGGAGTACGATGAGGGTGTCATGGATGACCGAGATGCAGTCCGCAAAGGCATCTGGTACCAGGTACTGGGTATTGTGGAGTATATGCAGGACGAGAGACTCCCCACGGAAGACCAGCGGTTGCAGAAGCGAGTAGTCCTGCGGATGCCTTTCCTGGGAGAGCAGCCCCGGGAGGAATGGGTAAAGGAATTGGAACTCCTAGCATGGCGGGAGCTGTGGCTGGAAGATGCCTACCAGGCGCTCTGGTGGTATGGGGCACAGTACCTACCCAGGACAGCTGAGCATGACAAGCCGGAGGGAGAGGAGTTTGATGGTCCTGGCTTGTTATGGGAGACTTTTTCAGAGCTGGAGTTTGGGAGCCCTACACAAGCCCGGTTCCATGATCTCTTGGAATGGAGGGAGAGCAGGTATGACTGGGACGACACTCATGAGATTGAGCAGGACCTGGTCCACCTGGTGACCCGGGAGATGGAGCTGGAACAGGGCTACCAGCAGCTGTTCCACGCCAGTGAGAAGGCTCAGCAGGACAGTAAGGTGACAAACCCAGTCTCCATTCCCCAGCGGCAGTGTGAAGTGCAGGGAGAGGAGAGCAGCGTCCTCCCTCCCCAGCGGCAGGCTGAGTTACAGGGGGCAGAGGTAGTTGTTCCTGCCCCCCAGCAGCAGAGTGATATGCCGGGAAGGCAGTGTGAAATGCAGGGAGAGGAGAGCAGCGTCCTCCCTCCCCAGCGGCAGGCTGAGTTACAGGGGGCAGAGGTAGTTGTTCCTGCCCGCCAGCAGCAGCATGATTTTTTGGGAATTGGGAGCCCAGTCTCCATTCCCCAGCGGCCGTATGAATTATTGGGGATTGGGAGCCCAGTCTCCTTTCGCCAGCGGCAGGCGGAGTTACAGGGGGCAGAGACAGTCGGTCCTGTCCCCCAGCGGCAGAGTGTCCAGCAGGGAATAGAGAGCCCAGTCTCCTTTCCCCAGCAACAGGACACTGTATTGGGAGCGGAGACGGTCGGTCGCCCTCCCCAGCGGCTGGAAGTATGTATGGGAGAGGAGCTTGTTACCCCCTCTCCCCAGCGGCAGCTTAACGCACCAGGGGGAGACAGTAAGCCCCACAACAGTGCAGATGGGACCGTGGTCTCTGCACTTACAGCACAGGGGGTAGAGACAGTCGGTCTCCCCCTCCAACAACCAGGCTCCAACCAGGCTTCTTCCGTGGTAGCGCTGGCACCAGGGCAGAGTACCGCTGATACCTGCCCACAAAGCAACCTCCCCTCCAAGCCAGGGAGCAACACAGAGACCGAGAGTACCAGCTTCCAACATAACCTTGGTGGACTCACTGGACAGAGATAGGCTACTAAAGTCAACAGGTCCAGTATTTGGGTGTGGGTGGGCCGCCAGACTAACTCAGGTACCGACCGGCGTGAGGTCAGGTATCTGGTTAGTCTTCCCTGGGGGGGGGAGATGTGTGGCGAAACAGACCTCGCCACTGGGTTTTGGAGAGGACTGGCTGCTGGCCTCTTGCCCCTGGATTATGGGCCATATACTAACTTTTAAACCCCTGAACCGATTCAAGTGAATTTTGGATAGGTTTGTCCCCAAGTTATACTGTTTAAATTGATGTAAGTTATATGTATGGCCAATGTAAACTCACAAAGTTGTAACAATTTATAATAAGTGTAACTTGTCAGCTTGGGAGGAAAATGCTGGGTGTGTTTCTATTGTGCCATTGTCCCATTGTGTGTTTAAAGGGTGATGTCTGTTCTGTTGTCCTCACATGTGTATTGGCGATCTCCCTTTGTCCTTGGAGATAATTGGATTATGCCTCAGGTTGTCTCCGGGACAGAGAGGAGGAGACCATGATGCATTGTGGGGATATGTTGTATTTGTCCTATGTCACAGTCTTCATTCTGGTCCTCTGGGGGCGTGAATGATTGGTTGCTGTAGTTACATTGTATGTGTTGTAAATTACTGATTGGTTGTATTTCAAACCCCTGTGGGCAGTACTATGTTTGTGGTTTATGAATAAAAGAGGCTGTACATGAAGTACAGTCAGACCACTGCTTGACCCTCAACACGGAGCCTTGTCTCGTTATTGGGGGGATCCGCTGTATGCTGTTAGCGATTGATTGCCAGGAGTGTAAGCTGATTTCTGTTCGTCTGCTAGCAGCTATTCGTGAGGTTCCAGTTTGGAGTGCTACTTTGTATCCAGTTCGGGACATTGGTGTTCTGCAAGTAGCTGTTCCTGTCTCTCAGAAAGGGGCTTATCGCCTAAACGGATTTTAACCCCTTGTCTGCGGAAACGGTCCGTTATATTGGTGGCAAGCAGCGGGATCGTTCCCACAGCCCAGAAGGACAGCTACAAAGAAACATCATTCCCTGGAATTACAATTTGAGGGCAACGCATGTCCCAGTACAGCGACCCTGACAGCACCAGAATGGAAACAGCAGTGGAGTACGATGAGGGTGTCATGGATGACCGAGATGCAGTCCGCAAAGGCATCTGGTACCAGGTACTGGGTATTGTGGAGTATATGCAGGACGAGAGACTCCCCACGGAAGACCAGCGGTTGCAGAAGCGAGTAGCCCTGCGGATGCCCCTCCTGGGAGAGCAGCCCCGGGAGGAATGGGTAAAGGAATTGGAACTCCTAGCATGGCGGGAGCTGTGGCTGGAAGATGCCTACCAGGCGCTCTGGTGGTATGGGGCACAGTACCTACCCAGGACAGCTGAGCATGACAAGCCGGAGGGAGAGGAGTTTGATGGTCCTGGCTTGTTATGGGAGACTTTTTCAGAGCTGGAGTTTGGGAGCCCTACACAAGCCCGGTTCCATAATCTCTTGGAATGGAGGGAGAGCAGGTATGACTGGGACGACACTCATGAGATTGAGCAGGACCTGGTCCACCTGGTGACCCGGGAGATGGAGCTGGAACAGGGCTACCAGCAGCTGTTCCACGCCAGTGAGAAGGCTCAGCAGGACAGTAAGGTGACAAACCCAGTCTCCATTCCCCAGCGGCAGTGTGAAGTGCAGGGAGAGGAGAGCAGCGTCCTCCCTCCCCAGCGGCAGGCTGAGTTACAGGGGGCAGAGGTAGTTGTTCCTGCCCCCCAGCAGCAGAGTGATATGCCGGGAAGGCAGTGTGAAATGCAGGGAGAGGAGAGCAGCGTCCTCCCTCCCCAGCGGCAGGCTGAGTTACAGGGGGCAGAGGTAGTTGTTCCTGCCCGCCAGCAGCAGCATGATTTTTTGGGAATTGGGAGCCAAGTCTCCATTCCCCAGCGGCCGTATGAATTATTGGGGATTGGGAGCCCAGTCTCCTTTCCCCAGTGGCAGGCGGAGTTACAGGGGGCAGAGACAGTCGGTCCTGTCCCCCAGCGGCAGAGTGTCCAGCAGGGAATAGAGAGCCCAGTCTTCTTTCCCCAGCAACAGGACACTGTATTGGGAGCGGAGACGGTCGGTCGCCCTCCCCAGCGGCTGGAAGTATGTATGGGAGAGGAGCTTGTTACCCCCTCTCCCCAGCGGCAGCTTAACGCACCAGGGGGAGACAGTAAGCCCCACAACAGTGCAGATGGGACCGTGGTCTCTGCACTTACAGCACAGGGGGTAGAGACAGTCGGTCTCCCCCTCCAACAACCAGGCTCCAACCAGGCTTCTTCCGTGGTAGCGCTGGCACCAGGGCAGAGTACCGCTGATACCTGCCCACAAAGCAACCTCCCCTCCAAGCCAGGGAGCAACACAGAGACCGAGAGTACCAGCTTCCAACATAACCTTGGTGGACTCACTGGACAGAGACAGGCTACTAAAGTCAACAGGTCCAGTATTTGGGTGTGGGTGGGCTGCCAGACTAACTCAGGTACCGACCGGCGTGAGGTCAGGTATCTGGTTAGTCTTCCCTGGGGGGGGGAGATGTGTGGCGAAACAGACCTCGCCACTGGGTTTTGGAGAGGACTGGCTGCTGGCCTCTTGCCCCTGGATTATGGGCCATATACTAACTTTTAAACCCCTGAACCGATTCAAGTGAATTTTGGATAGGTTTGTCCCCAAGTTATACTGTTTAAATTGATGTAAGTTATATGTATGGCCAATGTAAACTCACAAAGTTGTAACAATTTATAATAAGTGTAACTTGTCAGCTTGGGAGGAAAATGCTGGGTGTGTTTCTATTGTGCCATTGTCCCATTGTGTGTTTAAAGGGTGATGTCTGTTCTGTTGTCCTCACATGTGTATTGGCGATCTCCCTTTGTCCTCGGAGATAATTGGATTACGCCTCAGGTTGTCTCCGGGACAGAGAGGAGGAGACCATGATGCATTGTGGGGATATGTTGTATTTGTCCTATGTCACAGTCTTCATTCTGGTCCTCTGGGGGCGTGAATGATTGGTTGCTGTAGTTACATTGTATGTGTTGTAAATTACTGATTGGTTGTATTTCAAATCCCTGTGGGCAGTACTATGTTTGTGGTTTATGAATAAAAGAGGCTGTACGTGAAGTACAGTCAGACCACTGCTTGACCCTCAACACGGAGCCTTGTCTCGTTATTGGGGGGATCCGCTGTATGCTGTTAGCGATTGATTGCCAGGAGTGTAAGCCGATTCCTGTTCGTCTGCTAGCAGCTATTCGTGAGGTTCCAGTTTGGAGTGCTACTTTGTATCCAGTTCGGGACATTGGTGTTCTGCAAGTAGCTGTGCCTGTCTCTCAGAAAGGGGCTTATCGCCTAAACGGATTTTAACCCCTTGTCTGCGGAAACGGTCCGTTACACTCTGTAATTCCTCTAGCGCCGTTCTATGGAAACAGTAGGTTTAAAGAGCACACCAAATGCTTGAAATAACTTCTTTATTAACTTCAACTTTTCTTCATATATAACACTGCCGCCTCCTCAGCAGATAGTCCATGTACATAACACGTTTTGAAAAGGTATCACAAAATGACGGTATGCATAAAATGGTGGTTCAACTGTTTAATCTTGTCATTCAACATAAAATGGTGGATATATTTCTCTCTTCAGTATCTGTACTCTCACTTTAAGTTATTTAAGCACTTTATGATCTCTCTGAGAGGTATATCTGATGTTAACCAATAGTTCACTTGCTCTACTTGGTTTGCAGTTTGCTCTATACAATTGCTTATGATCTGGTATGAGAAGTTCGCATTTGTATGCAATTTGTTTGGATTGTATGATTGTATGGCTCAGTAGTTCGTTTTTATGGTGGAACTGTAAGTAAACATACATATAACCAGTTCTAATCACTATATTAACAGTAGGAACATTATATAACTGTTTTAAATACCTATTTTGGCCTCTCTGCTTCCATAAAACACAGCTCTCAGTGGAGTGAATATCTGTTCAGCTCCTCTCCTCTGGTGTAATGATTCTAGCAGCTCCTGTTAGGGGAATTTCCCACACAGGCTGTATGTGAGGCTGGCTGAATTGGTCAAAACTCTTGCTGTGTGTGAGGCTGGCTGTGATTGGTCAAAACTCCTGCACAGCAACAACAGTTTAACTCTATGCTTTCTGTTGTTGTTGTTTCTGCTGCTTCATTGAGCTTACCTTACATTATATAATGAATCTTAAAGACATTATGTTTTCTGCTTCTGTGAACACAATATATAACAGTTTTATGACATCCAAACAACAAGTCACTGTAAATAACTCTGCTTTTGTCTTTAACACACAAACATAGGAACTGAATTAAGGATATTGGCAGGTTTAGCTGTACAAACATATAAGCTATATTAGCAATCTAGGACAGGTCTTAGCTGGCCAGCTACACTCCCACCAAAATTACCTATAATTCTATGTTCTTAGTGGCAGGACTTGAAAATGAATTTGAGGAATTTTCCATCATGTTCTCAACTCTCAAGTGTCTTTTATCACTCTCAAGTAGAACAACTAACTTCTGTATAGGACGTTACAACTTGAATGGAGTAGTGAGATGTTTTCCTTTTTTGTCAAGATTTGAGTCACTTTTTCTTACACTCCTTAGTAACATGGCCTTTTCTTAGACCTCCGAAACACAGTTGGTTATTCAGTACAAATTTTTTTTTTCTTCTGGGGACTTCTTCAATTGTTGGCACTTGTGTATGGAGTGGTTCTCTCCACAGAACATACACTTGAAGGTAGTCTGAAGATTTGTCGGTTCTGTCTCTACTGATCCCAGTAGTAACTTTGAACTTGCTCTCATAGGTATCTGGACCTTTAGCTGCTGTGTTGGTTGCAAAGCTAGTTGCTCTTGCACGTCTTATCTCTCTTGCAGGCCTTTCTTCTAAGGATTTTAAGACGTAAGATGATGCTACTGGATTACATGCTATCCGTGCTTCCTCATTGACAAACTCAGAGAACTCTTTAAAACTTGGGAAGTTCTTACCTAGATCTAACTGTTTAGTCACATAGCGATTCCATCTAGAAGCTACTTCTTCAGGTAGCTTAGCATCCTGTGGTTTTCTAGTCGTTCAGTACTTCCAGTCCTTGAACATGTGGGATGGCATTGCTGCATGCTTGCAGGAAGTCACCATACTTTGAGTCTGAAGTGTTCTTTAGGACCTATTTTAGGCCAGTTATTCAGTCTCTCTCTAAAGGCTCTTTGTACTAAGGAAGGATGACCATATCTTGCATTCAGTTTTTCCCAAGCTTGCTTGTAGGCTTCTTAGTCTCTTCTATAGAAGTTACCTTTAGGAACTTCCTTGACTTCTCCACCAACATATCTCTGAAGGAAGAATAACTTGTCAACTGAACTGAAACAATGATGCTCAATGATCATTTCAAAGCTTGCCTTCCACTCTATGAACTTCAGTACGTCTCATGAAAATACAGTAAGTTCTGGAACGGGAAGTCTAGCAAGGACTGTTCTCTGTGCTCTTTTATTCTCCTGACCATTGCAGTGACATCTAGGAATAGAATCATCCAGTTCTGTTTTCTCATTTAGTTCTGAATTAGGGGAATCCTCTTCTTCATTTTTTCTGTTAGAGATAGAAGGTAAGTTCACACACTTTTTTCCTAACACTGGACTAGGTCTCTCTTTGTCTTTCTGAGCAGGGATGGAAGGATAATGACTTATTTCCTCACTAAGTGCTGGAGATTTCCCTCCATTCTCCTGTGCGTATGGAGGAAAATAGGAGTCAGTTTCTTCAATTATTACAGATTTGAACCTAAGACTACTCTGATTCATATCCTCTTCGTGTACTCTAAGTCTGGCTTCTATGATCTTAACTTCTTTTTGCCTTTCCAGACTTTTCATCTGTTGGTGCTGTGCCTCGATTTCAGCTTCCTTTACAGCCACCATTTGGCGCTGCACCTCGATGGCAGCTTCCATCTCAATTTCTGCTCTCTTGACAGCAAGTTGTTTAGCTAATTCTTTTCTTTTGGCTGAAATACTTGAGGACTCTGATACGGGAGCGGCACTTCTGCTAGTGAAGGAAGTCCCACTTGTAATTGTGGTCCCACCTAAGGACCTAGCATAGTCTCTCATAAAGAGCTCGTTCATTCTCCTTCTTGCTTTAACTTCATCATAGTTTTCTGCAGATGATAGTTCTCTAATAAGCTTGATTAAATCTTTAGTGACCGCAGTACATGTGTCCATGTTCCTTACAATGTCCTGGGAAGGTGTCGTAAGCCACCGCAGGTTGACATATGTTGCCATAAGCTCTGATTCAGATTCTTATGCCGTCTCTACCATATCACTCAAATTTTATACTTTCTTGTTTTAACTTTCCACGAATGCCTTTAATGTATAATTTCCACTTCTCATACATTCTGGCAAACTTTTTTCCTTTTAATGCTGCTTCTTGCTCCAAATTTTACAGGATCTTTGAGGTCGGTTTTCTGGCACATGATGAACGTCTTAGTTCATCTGCTTGGGCTATATTTGTTTGAGGCAAGACTAATGCTGCATCAGACTCTTCTAACTCAGACAGGTTCTCTTGCTCTTCCCCCTCTACTCTATCTATCTTTGTATCCTCTAATAGTGGCATGGTAATACTAGGCTCAGAATCTTTACTTTAAAGAGGACCTTTCACCGATCCTGACATTGTGAACTAAGTATCATGACATATACAGCGGCGCACAGGGATCTCACTGCACTTACTATTACCAAGTCCCCGAACATACCGGAGGACATAACGGGAGAACGGAGCGGCGCTCAGGGATAATAGTAAGTGCAGTGAGATCCCTGGGTGCCGCTGTCATATGTCATAATACTTAGTTCACAATGTCAGGATCGGTGAAAGGTCCTCTTTAAATGCTATAATAATCAATATGAATATTAAAGGACCTTTCACTTTAAATGCAATATTGACAAATATAGAAATAAATGACTTTCACTTTAAATGCAATAGCAATAGATGCAGGCAATAAATGACTCACTTTAAATACTTTAGAGTCCATATACTACAAACTTTCTTTGTTTTTACTTTAAAGTCTCTTATTTCTGAACAGAAAAAAATGTCTCTTTATGCCAAAGCCTATATGCAATGATAAGTAATAAAATGAAAGCTCTGACATTATTCTGAAGAGCAGGAACAAATGTCAGTCTTAAAGGAGACGTGTCTTTTCTTGATATGATGCGATGCTCTGCGCAGACTTGCGATGCTCTGGCTTGGATACGCTGCTTGCAGGCTTTGGGCCTAGTGGTGGGAAACTAGCTGGCTGCAGTTCGTGGTCTCTCCGTGGATAGCGGTGCGGGCACTCTAGCGCTGGACTTTGGCCTCCCACCACACATCTCTTTCTCTCTCTAGGGACTGCAGGATGGTTGTCGCTCTTTCTTTGACTATTTTGCCTTTGCCGTTCTGCAACTTTAAGAGTCGGCTGAAGTTTGACTAATGCACACGTTCTATGGCCTCTATGGTAGCTCCGCTGAGGTGTCTTTGCTTACTCACTCAGGGAACAATTGCTGCGCGGCGGTATATGCTGGTGCTCTGCTGCTCTAATGCGCTCTTTACTGTGCAAGTTGAGGAGCGCTATCACTTCGCCCTCTGAGGGTAATAGTTCCACTGTGGCAGGCGCAGCACTAGGAAGTGCCTTTTGCACTGTGGCATTAGAAGAATTCTGATATCTCTGACTTTTTAGTCTAACCAGACTGTCTAATACTCTGTAATTCCTCTAGTGCTGTTCTTTGGAAACAGTAGGTTTAAAGAGCACACCAAATGCTTGAAATAACTTCTTTATTAACTTCAACTTTTCTTCATATATAACACTGCCGCCTCCGCAGCAGATAGTCCATGTACATAACACGTTTTGAAAAGGTATCACAAAATGGCAGTATGCATAAGATGGTGGTTCAACTGTTCAATCTTGTCATTCAACATAAAATGGTGGATATATTTCTCTCTTCAGTATCTGTACTCTCACTTTAAGTTATTTAAGCACTTTATGATCTCTCTGAGAGGTACATCAGATTCTGAAGTTAACCAATAGTTCACTTGCTCTACTTGGTTTGCAGTTTGCTCTATACAATTGCTTATGATCTGGTATGAGCAGTTCGCATTTGGATGCAATTTGTTTGGATTGTATGATTGTATGGCTCAGTAGTTCGTTTGTATGGTGGAACTGTAAGTAAACATACATATAACCAGTCCAGTATACAGTTCTAATCACTATATTAACAGTAGGAACATTATTTAACGGTTTTAAATAAATACCTATTTTGACCTCTCTGCTTCCATAAAACACAGCTCTTAGTGGAGTGAATGTCTGTTCAGCTCCTCTCCTCTGGTGTAATGATTCTAGCAGCTCCTGCTAGGGGAATTTCCCACACAGGCTGTGTGTGGGGCTGGCTGTGATTGGTCAAATCTCCTGCCCAGAAACAACAGTTTAACTCTAGGCTTTCTGTTGTTTCTGCTGTGTCATTGAGCTTTATATTATGAATCTTAACCCCTTAGGGACTTAGGGCGTACCAGTACGCCCTGTTTCCCCGAGTCCTTAAGGAGCCAGGGCGTACCGGTACGTCCTAACTTTAAACAGACATTGCGGAGTGGCGGGGGTTAATAGGAACAGGATGCCCATTGAAATCATTCAGCGGGCATCCTGTCAAAATGCCGGGGGGGGGGGGGGGTCATGTGACCCCCCGTATCGGCGATCGCCGCAAACCGCAGGTCAATTCAGACCTGCGGTTTGCGGCTTTTACTTGTGGTTGGGGCGGCTGTGCGGCGGTGCCATCGGGTCCCCATGCGGCTGTAGGGGGGACCCGATGGCATGGAAGGCATCGCGATGTCTAAGGAAGGCATCGCGCTGCCTTCCGGTGAAGAGCCTGTGAGATCCAGCCCCCTGGATCTCACAGGCCGGAAGCTGTATGAGTAATACACACAGTATTACTCATACAGCCAATGCATTCCAATACAGAAGTATTGGAATGCATTGTAAAGGATTAGACCCCCAAAAGATCAAGTCCCAAAGTGGGACAAAAAATAAAGTGAAAAAAAAAGTTGAATTTTTTTTTGTCACCTTACATCACAAAAAGTGTAATAGCAAGCAATCAAAAATTCATATGCACCCCAAAATAGTGCCAATCAAACCGTCATCTCAACCTGCAAAAAATGAGACCCTACCTAAGATAATCGCCCAAAAACTGAAAAAAAAACTATGGCTCTCAGATTATGGTAACACTAAAACATGATTTGTGTAATATAGAGCAATCAAAAATCATATGTACCCTAAACTAGTACCAACAATACTGCCACCCTATCCCGTAGTTTCTAAAATGGGGCCACTTTTTTTGGAGTTTCTACTTTAGGGGTGCATCAGGGGGGCTTCAAATGGGACATGGTATCAAAAAAACCAGTCCAGCAAAATCTGCCTTCCAAAAACCGTATGGCATTTCTTTCCTTCTGCGCCCTGGCGTGTGTCCGTACAGCGGTTTACGACCACATATGGGGTGTTTCTGTAAACTACAGATTCTGGGCCATAAATATTGAGTTTTGTTTGGCTGTTAACCCTTGCTTTGTAGCTGGAAAAAAATTATTAAAATGGAAAATCTGCCAAAAAAGTGAAATTTTGAAATTGTATCTCTATTTTCCATTAATTCTTGTGGAACACCTAAAGGGTTAACAAAGTTTGTAAAATCAGTTTTGAATACCTTGAGGGGTGTAGTTTATAGAATAGGGTCATTTTTGGGTGGTTTCTATTATGTAAGCCTCGCAAAGTGACTTCAGATCTGAACTGGTCCCTAAAAATTGGGTTTTTGAAAATTTCTGAAAAATTTCAAGATTTGCTTCTAAACTTCTAAGCCTTGTAACATCCCCAAAAAATAAAATATCATTCCCAAAATGATCCAAACATGAAGTAGACATATGGGGAATGTAAAGTAATAACTATTTTTGGAGGTATTATTATGTATTATAGAAGTAGAGAAATTGAAACTTGGAAATTTGCATTTTTTTACAAATTTTTGGTAAATTTGGTATTTTTTTTATAAATAAAAATTAAGTTTTTTTACTTCATTTTACCAATGTCATGAAGTACAATATGTGACGAAAATTCAATCTCAGAATGGCCTGGATAAGTCAAAGCGTTTTAAAGTTATCACCACTTAAAGTGACACTGGTCAGATTTGCAAAAAATGGCCAAGTCCTTAAGGTGAAATAGGGCTGAGTCCTTAAGGGGTTAAACGCATATTCTCTTTTCTGCTTTTGTGAACACAATATATAACAGTTTTATGACATCCAAACATGAAGTCACTGTAAATAACTCTGCTTTTGTCTTTAACACACAAACATAGGAACTTTATTAAGATTAGTGGCAGATTTAGCTGTATAAACATATAAGCTATATTAGCAACCTAGGACAGGTCTTAGGCTACTTTCACAATAGCGTTCAGAGCGGATCCGTCTGATGTTTCATCAGACGGATCCGCTCCTATAATGCAGACGTTTGCATCCGTTCAGAACGGATCCGTCTGCATTATAACTTAGAAAAATTTCTAAGTCTGAAAGTAGCCTGAATGGATCCGTCCAGACTTTACATTGAAAGTCAATGGGGGACGGATCCGCTTGAAGATTGAGCCATATGGTGTCATCTTCAAGCGGATCGGTCCCCATTGACTTCCATTGTAAGTCTGGACGGATCCGCTCGCCTCCGCACGGCCAGACGGACACCCGAATGCCGCCAGACGGATGCATTCTCAGTGGATCCGGCTCCACTGAGAATGCATTAGGGCTGGACGGCTGCGTTCGGGACCGCTTGTGAGCCCCTTCAAACGGAGCTCACGAGCGGACACCTGAACGCAGGTGTGAAAGTAGCCTTAGCTGGTCAGCTACATTCACTGATAGGACCAAATCCTGGACTTCAAAGCACAGAGAGCAGAAATGTAAATTAATATAATACAACTCATTGTTATGGCAGTTGGTAGGGAAGACACAGACAGTGAGCCCTAACTGGAACCCCGCCCACTTTCTCTGGGAAGACACTCTGGGATAGCGAAAGGAAAGGAAAGTTTAGAATAGTCCACTTTGGATAATCAATTTTTGTTAGAACAGTTCCCCAAAAATAAGCTGATCAAAAGGTGTCCCACTGAAAAATCCCTAACAATCAGCTTAGAGAGAAAACTCAACTGTGATAATTCGGTTTCCCTACAGAGCCACCACAGGAGAAATTAAGTCCTAATTGAAATCTGTGTCATGAATCGGGACTTCTGTTAATGAACATAGAATCTTGGGTCACAGTTACTAGCAGGGATCGGTATTGGGTCCTATCCACAGATATGATGATTGTACCAATCCAGATAATGAAATAAGCACAAAATACCGATTAAGTTACACCAATACTCACCGAAAAGGGAACCAAATACTTAACATTATGGGAGCGCCACCTGCTGTTTCTATTGAGCTGCATTTGCTCATTACCTCAGTAAATGTGCTGAGGTGGACACACATACCCATCCTTGCCCTTCTCTCTGCTCCTTCAAGTAGGCATAAGGATCCCTGGTGTGGTGACCCTGCTGCTTCTGAGGCTGCAGTGTCGTCTCTGCTTCTCAGAGGAGATGCTGAGGAAGTGCAATTGCAGTGAAACCGTCCTACTCTATTATTACTTGCTTGGCATGTCCTCTGAGAAGGAAAAAATGAGCATGTCCACCTTGGCACATTTACTGAGGTGGACACAGAAAAACTGTTTATTAGAAACAGGTGGCACTAGACTAACATTATTCCTGGAATATCTGAGGATATACATTAAGCATATTTTTTTAATTAGGGTTTTTGTCTTCTTCTGGTTCAACTTTTCATTGTAAACTGAACTTGATGGGCATATGTTTTTAAGTCTTATAAATTATTACTTTATGGTGCCCATGGAAGAGGTAGAATACCTCAGTAATATGGCATTTGATGCCATGATTTTTGCATAAATCCGTGAGATAAAACCTTCTCATTCCTTTGATGAAAATCAGAGGCACACCTGCCTATGAGGCATAAAGGACTGTTTTAGAGGAGCCGATAGAGCAGCCGATTGTTGGGAAGGAAGCGTTCTTTCCTGACAGTCGGCTGCCGCTCGTTGAAGGAGACTGCTGCATTTACATGCAGCGATCTCCTTCATAGTATGAGGATGAGGGATAGCTATTGTGATCCCTCGTCCCCTTAAAGAATCAGTTTCTTGGCAGCTCCCTGTTTAGACAGCACGATCCGCTGCCCAGAAACTATGATCGGTGGTGCCTGAATGAACGACAGCATCACCCCATGAACGAGTGTTTTGCTCGTTCATGGGGTGATCATCAGCACATTTAGATTATTGGGAACGGGCATTTGCAGAAACGTTCCCGATAATCTGGACGATTATTTGTTCATCTAAATCCACCTTTACAGTCTATAAGGCACCATATTACGGATACATATAGCTTGGAGCCTAATTTATTTATTTAATTGAAACAGCCTTAACATTACACTTTTATATACATGGTACTATGACACTGTGTATGCTGTGGGGCAGCACCCAATAAATACTCACTGTCACCATTCCAAGTACACAGCACATTATACAGTACAGGCTAGCCTACACTATACAACATACTGCATGCTACACTAACATTCCTATGTACAACCAAAAAAAAGGGAACAGTTACCCACAACGAGCTCCAGGACATGAAGAGGTGAAGATGGGGAGGGGGGAAGTGTTTCACAAGCCTGAAGCTTTATTGAAGGATAGACACATAGGGAGAGAGGGGCTGGGTAGAAGGAGAGGGTTTTAATCCTCTTCTTAGTCATTGACAACCAGCAGGTCTCAGATGTTGTAGTTCTTTAGCAGGCTATGAATTAGCCTGCGGCAGTCATGGACGGACATAGTCTCTCTCCAGAGGATGAGGCAGTTCCTGGCCAGCAAAATAGCATCCTTAAAACAGTTCATAAGGCGCCAGGCCTCCTGGATAGTGCCTTTGGTGTGAATACCAGGAAAAAGTCCGTAGAGCACTGACGATTGCTAAAGGCTGCTCCTGGGCACTGAGTCCTCAAGTTCATGTTCCAAGGCTCCAACAGGCCCTGTGCAAAGGGCCTGTTGGAGTCTAATACCACTCTAAATCTTCATCTTGCTGGCCCTGCATCTGCCTTTTATTCTTTATCCAGTTCTGTTGTTCTTTTTTTCCTGGCACATAGTTGAATTATATACAGCAATGCAGTTATATTGATGCAAAACTAATAGCAATGTACTTATCGCAATGCAAACACAAAAAAGACAGCAACAGGTGCTGGAAATCAAATATCTTTTTTCAACGTAAATTTACTTTTGAAACTTATCTCAGCCTAATAAATCACATGTAAATACTTTCATAAAAAAGAACTCAATTAACATTGAAATGTAATTATCACACAGTAGAGAGCAAAAAAAATAAAATAAAGTCCAACAAGCTCACGATAGACTCTTAATGTAAAATGTGTTTATTTAATTGAAAAAATTCAAACTGGCTATTGTAGAACAGATTTTATTAGAAAAGTATTGAAGAAATTACTTAAAAGTAGATTAAAGTTTTGTACTGAAGAAAACTCAAATAATTTACAACTTTTTTAGGGGGTGGGGGGTGACAAAAAATAGTAAACTCATTGTTTTGGGGAATCTTTTTACAACATTTGCCTTGTTGTATAAATAATAGGTTATCTTTATTCTCCAAATTGTTATGGTTGTGTGGTACCATATATGCATTTTTTATGCTTTAGTATTGTAACTAGGGATGAGCTAATCAACTTCAGATGAAACATCCAAAGTCGATTCACATAAAACTTTGTTTCAATACTGTACGGATAGAGCGCTCCGTAAATAGTATTAGAATGTATTGGCTCCGAGACTTCGCATAATAACTTCAGAAATTGATTGATGCTGTAAAAAAACATTTCCCGAACTCGGGTTGGGTACCAAGTGGTACTATGGAACCGGACCTACAGCAGTGAAGAAAAATGGCTGGTGTAAAACTTTGTGTATGTTGAGACTAAGGGCCTGCGCGCTTCTATTGGCTGATAAGGGCCATGTGACCAAGCTTCTATTGGCTAATTAATTTTTGGGAATATCTCATGAACAGTACGTGCTAGAGAACTGAGACCCGGTCTAAAACCTTCCAGGACACCTGATGTACCTGTGTGCTAAATTTCATGATTGTAAATGCGATGGTGCGGATTCCTTTAGCGAACATACATACACACATGCACTCAGCTTTATAGATTAGATATATAAAGTTACAGTGAGTCTGTCAACAAGTGCACAATGGGTAGTCCTGAGCCCAGCAAATACTCAGACTCTCTTCACTAAATCCTGCTTGGTGCCTCCCCATTGGTCTTGATTGATAGATCCAGTGCTGACTAACATGGACATTCTACTGCACTAAAGTCATGACCAAGGAGGAGCCATGGGGCAGGGTTTAGTGAGAAGAGCCTGAGCAGGCATAAGACTACCCATTAGGCATTTAACAACTCATTTGCATCAAATGTAATTTTCTTGGCAATACAATTTTTTTTTTTCAGTTTTCGATGGGTTTTCACATGCATGAAGGAAAACTGAAGAAAACATTTCCTAGCAACCGTTTTTCATGCAAACCCCATTCATTTCTATAGGGCCAGAGCACAATATAGAACATGCTGTGATTTTTCCTAAAAGCAAAAATGATCAGTGAAAAACATTGCTCATGTGCACAAACCCATTTAAATAAATGGGTCAGGATTCAGTCTGGATGGTATCCATTCACAACATACATCGCATGTGGATGGAAAACTCGCTTGTGTGAAACAGGCCTAACACCTCTGATTAAATAACACAGAATCCACCATTCACAAGAGGTGATATCACAGCTCACCAGCTCCCTCCTGACCTGTGTAGGCAATTAGTCATTGAGTCAGCTCCACCACCAGCCTGTCCTAGAATGTAAGCAGGATAGTTTGCCTCCACTTGAAGAGCCGCCTAGAGGAGTGAGGGGGCGAGGCCTCACCACACACTACTGTGCACTACACCAGATGGTAATTATGTCATCCTGCCTATGATATGCAATCATGGCTGAGCAGCCTGACAGGAAAACTCACCAATATGTAGTATATGCAAGTGCTAGAGCATCTTGTGTAGTGAGGTATCGGACTGTCACCCCGTTAGGCAGCTCTGCAAGTGGTGGCAGCCAATCCTGCTAACATTCTAGGACAGGTTGCTTGCAGCCATTTTAAATCAATCAGGGAGAGACGCTTTAAGTCTATGAGTTATGTATTTCATGTATAACTGAAACGACAACTCTGTGATTAATCCACCACATGATTGGCACCAGAATCTGAAATCTGCACTGGAACTTCCAACACAAATGTGAACAGAACATTAGCAGCTTGAAGTACATGACTTCATTCTTGTCTGATCACTACTGTTGTCAATGAACATGATAGGAAAATCCTTTTAAGGCTAGCCTATGGGAAAATATAGTGGTAGTGGGGTCAGAGGGTAATAAAAATAATAAAAGAACTGATATACACCAATATCATGCCACTTTCATTCTAATTACCTGGGTCCCTACTGGTCTCTACTTTCTGGACCCTTCTTGATACTGTCACAGTGTGGTTCACTGTGACACGGGTTGCCGTATTTGCTCACTTTGGTTGCTCTGGTGTACTGGCTACGGTGGATGCCCTGTATGCTGCTTGCCATGGGCTACGTGTAGTTGTGGAAGGCTGTGTGTGAACTGCTCCTTGTGTATGTATGCCCCCCTCCCTGTTGTCTCGGTACTTGTGGGGTTAATCTTCGGTTTTGGTTGTGTCTGCTAGGTGTCAGATGACCTTTGTCCATCCAGTTCAGCCTCTTATCCTGCAAGTTGATCCAGAGGAAGGCAACAAAAAAAAAACTGAGTTAGAAGCCGATTTTCCCCACTTAGGGTCCATTCACACATCTGTGTGTGTTTTGCGGATCCACGGATCCGCAAAACACGGACAGCGGAAATGTGCGTTCCGCATTTTGCGGACCGCACATTGCCGGCACTAAGAGAATATGCCTATTCTTGTCCGCTATTGCGGACAAGAATAGGACATGTTCTATTTTTTTCAGGATCGGAATTGCGGACCCGGAAGTGCAGGTCCGCAATTCCGTCGTGCGGCCCAATAGAGCCGCACGTCGTGCGGCCCAATAGAAATGTATGGGTCCGCAATTCCGTTCCGCAAAATGCGGAATGGAATTGTGGATGTGTGAATGGAGCCTTAAGGGGGAAAAAAATCCTTCCCGACTCTAATCAGTCAATCATAATAACTACCTGGATCAACGACCTATCTCTAGTAGCTATAGCCTGTATTATTATTACACTCCAGAAATATATCTGCTGACTATAAACGCTGTAGCTTTTCAGGAAAGCCGTATCTAGGGTATTCCTGCACTCTCTCTGTGTATCTGTCACGACGGACGTGCACTCAGGCTAACAGTTAAACCACCAACCAGGCTCTAGGCGAGAGGCAGGGGAAGGGTCACCTCCTAACTTATCCCTGACCTCTCTCCCTGCACTGCTCAGCCCACATGCACACCTTTGTCGTAGGTATGAAGTGTCCCCGTGCCTGGACTGAAGCACCCTAAATTCCCTGAGATGGTGAAGAGGGGAAATAGGAGCAGCTTGCTCGCACAGAACCTGGATGGGGAAGATGACACCAAACAATCAAACAAGAAACCACACTTATCTCTCTGCGCTGGAACAGACAACCTTCCTCTCCAGCTTCCAAGACCAAAGTGAATAATATAATCCGCTCAGAGCACTGGGGTGGAGTGCTATTTAAACTCATAACCCCACCCAGTGCACCGGATGGGAGGCGGATCCAGCACGACTTCAAAACAAAACACTAAACTCGCGCTGCTATCCTGGCCGACCTCTGCACACCGTCAGGATGAGGCATGACAGTACCCCCCCTTCTACGGGTGACCTCCGGACACCCTGGACCAACCTTATCCGGATGGGACCTATGAAAAGCCCTCACCAGTCGGCTGGCGTTGACATCTAGCGCCGGATCCCACGTCCTCTCCTCAGGGCCGTATCCTCTCCAGTGCACCAGGTACTGAAGGGAACCCTGAAGAATTCTAGAGTCGAGAATCCTGGAGATCTTGAACGCCAAGTTTCCCTCGACCAGAAGAGGAGGAGGAGGCAATGGCGATGGTTCCACCACATATTTTTTTAGTAACGACCTGTGGAACACATCATGGATCCTCCAAGTCTGCGGAAGATCCAGCCGAAACGCTACAGGATTGATCACCGCAGAAATTTTATACGGACCAATAAATCTTGGACCCAGTTTCCAAGATGGCACCCTCAACTTGATATTCTTAGTGGACAACCATACCAGATCACCCACACACAGGTCCGGACCAGTCACACGTCTCTTGTCAGCCATTCGTTTATACCTCTCACCCATCTTCTCCAAATTCCATTGAATCCTACGCCAGATGGAGGATAAGGCAGAAGAGAATCTCTCCTCCTCTGGCATCCCAGAGGAACCAGTCCCAGAAAAGGTACCAAACTGAGGATGGAAACCGTATGCGCCAAAAAATGGCGACTTACCCGTGGACTCCTGCCTACGGTTATTCAACGCAAATTCTGCTAAGGACAAGAATGAGGACCAGTCCTCCTGATTCTCAGCCACAAAACACCTCAAGTAGGTCTCCAGGTTTTGATTAGTACGCTCCGTCTGGCCATTCGACTGCGGATGAAAAGCCGAAGAGAAAGAAAAGTTGAATGCCAAGCCGAGAGCAGAACGACCTCCAAAACCTGGAGACAAACTGCGTGCCCCTATCAGAGACCACATCCGAAGGAATACCATGCAATTTCACAATATTATCCACAAAAATCTGCGCCAGAGTCTTAGCGTTAGGCAGACTAGTTAGTGATATAAAGTGAGCCATTTTACTGAAACGGTCAACCACCACCAAAATCACTTTTCTCCCGGAGGAACTCGGCAGATCCGTAATGAAATCCATAGACAAATGCGTCCAAGGACAAGACGGAATAGACAATTGAAGAAGTGAACCAGCCGGTCGAGTATGCGCAACCTTTGACCGTGCACAGGTTTCACAGGCTGTCACGTAATTCTCAATGCTCTTACGTAACCCGGGCCACCAGAACCTCCAGGACACCAGATCACAGGTGGACTTACCACCAGGATGTCCAGCAAGGACAGTATCGTGATGTTCCTTGAACACCTTGTATCGCAGGCCCTCAGGAACAAACAACCTCCCTGGGGGACAAGAACCAGGAGCCCCCTCCTGGGCTCCCAACACCTCCATCTCTAATTCAGGAAAGCTGCGAGACAAGGCATCTGCCTTGACGTTCTTGACCCCTGGGCGAAAGGTAACCACAAAATTGAACCTGGTAAAAAACTGTGACCATCTGGCTTGCCTAGGGTTTAGACGCTTGGCAGATTGCAGGTATGCCAAATTCTTATGGTCTGTATATACCGTAACAGGGTGAACTGCCCCCTCCAACCAGTGGCGCCATTCCTGAAAGGCCAACTTGATCGCCAGCAACTCTCTATCTCCAACATCATAATTCCTCTCGGCGACCGAGAGCTTTTTGGAGAAAAAGGCACACGGGACCCACTTGCCTGGGGATGAACCCTGTGACAGTACCGCTCCAACCCCTACCTCTGATGCATCAACCTCCACAACAAATGGCTGACACACATCCGGCTGCACCAGAATGGGAGCGGACGCAAAACACTCCTTAATAGCCGAAAAGGCCTGCAATGCCTCATCCGACCAGACAAAGACGTCGGCGCCCTTCTTGGTCATATCAGTGAGAGGTTTTACTATGGTAGAGTAGTTTGAAATAAATTTTCTATAATAATTCGTAAACCCCAAGAACCACATCAAGGCTTTCTGATTCTCTGGTCGGTCCCATTCCAGAACCGCCCGGACCTTCTCGGTATCCATACGAAAACCAGAATCAGAAAGCAGGTATCCCAAGAACGGAAGCTCTTGCACCGCAAACAAACATTTCTCCAATTTTGCATATAATTTATTCTCCCGAAGGATCGTCAAAACCTGTCTCACATGATCCTGATGGGTCTTCAGATCAGAAAAATAAATTAAAATATCATCCAGGTAAGCTACTACGAACCTCCCCACCAAATGATGAAAAATGTAATTGACGAATCGCTGAAATACTGCTGGCGCGTTCGTCAACCCAAAAGGCATAACCAGGTTCTCAAAATGACCCTCGTGCGTATTGAAGGCCATTTTCCACTCATCCCCCTCCTTGATTCTGATCAGATTGTAGGTCCCTCTCAAATCCAACTTGGAGAACACCTTGACTCCAACAATCTGATTAAAAAGGTCAGAGATCTAAGGCAGGGGATATGGATCCCGGACTGTAATACGGTTCAATTCCCGGAAATCCAAACACGGTCTCAGTGATCCTTTTTCTTCACAAAGAACAACCCCACTGCCACTGGAGACTTAGATGGTCTAATATGCCCTTTTGCCAAACTCTCGGCAACATACTTTCGCATGACCTCTCTTTCGGGTTGAGAAAGGTTATAAAGCCGAGACTTTGGCAACTTAGCCCCTGGGACGAGATTGACTGGACAATCATAGTCACGATGAGGGGGCAATTCCTGAGCCCCACCCTCCGAAAAGACATCAGCAAAATCTGAGAGATACGGAGGTAAAGCTGAAGTGGACACACCAGAGATAGAAGTGCCAAAACAATTATCCGAACAAAACTCACTCCAACCAATGATTTGTCTCGCTTGCCAGTCTATAATTGGGTTATGTTTAGTCAACCATGGCAACCCCAAAACTATAGGAGCTGGCAAATCCTTCAAGACAAAACAAGAAATAATTTCCACATGTGAATCACCCACCCTTAAGTGAATACCATGAACAATGTGAGTAAGGCTTCTTTGAGAAAGAGGGGAAGAATCAATTGCAAAAACACGAATCTCGTTCTCTAAAGTGCAAGTACTTAGTCCTAAATCTTGAAGGAAAAGAAAGTCATTTAGGTTTACACCAGCACCACAATCAAGGAACACCTCTAAAAAAACATTTCTTGACTCCAGCGCCACCATAGCTGGAAGGAGAAAACGGGAACTGCAGGGAGCTTGCATACCTGCCTGCTCCACCACACCATTCATGCTACTGTCATGACCCGGGTTGTATTCGAACCGGGATCTTCCTGGTCTCTTAAACCATAGCCTTACCTGTTGTGCTACAGAAGAGATCTAGACTTTGGGAATGTCCTTACTGTGTTCAACACTACATCATACTCTCTAGCTCCACCTGCTGCCAGCTGTGGACAATTCTCAATCTGGACAGCCTTTAAATAGGAAGTGAGGACATCACTCAGTGCCCGTTTATTTGGATTTCTTCCCTGGGTGTTTTGACTTCAGTGATCTTCCTTGTATTGAACTCCTGCCTGATATCCCGACTATTCTACAGCCTGCTGATTTTGTACCTTGCCGCCAGATCGTGAATGACCTTAGCCTGCCTGACTCTTCTCCGGATTTTGATTGTGAACTATTTGCCTGACGACGCTTCGCCTGGATCTCAAGCACACTACTTCCACTTCGGACACTACCTTTTACAGGTACCTTACATAATAAACGGGCCACAATGGCAGTGGACCCTGCTGAGATTGTTAAGGCGATTACACGTCAGGGACAATTGATCGGAGCTCATGAACAGCATCTTTCTTCCCTGGACGCCAAGTTAGATGAACTTTGCACCATGCTCAAATCTTGTTTGCCTGGTTCCTCTGTAACGGTTCAGACTCCGGATCCTACTCCTGCTACGGTCCAACCCGCCTCTTCTGTACCACCAAAACTTCCCTTGCCTGACAAGTTTGGTGGTGATACTGAGGACTGCAGAGGCTTTTTAAATGTTTGCCGTTTGCATTTCCGCAACAACCCTGCGACTTTTAGCACTTCGTCTGCCAAAGTGACTTTTGTAATTTCCTTGTTAAAGGGGAAGGCCCTGGCCTGGGTCTCTCCTTATTTGGAACGCAACGATCCTGTACTCCAAGATGCTGAAAAATTTCTGGCCTCTCTCCAGATTGTATTTGACAAGCCAGGTAGAGTTTCTGCAGCTGAGTACTCCCTCTTGGACATACAACAAGACACCAGATGTGTGGCACAGTATGCTATTGAGTTCAGTACCCTTGCTGCTGAAACAAATTGGGACTCAAGGGCATTACGTGCAGCCTTCCGAAAAGGTCTTACGGATCGCATCAAGGACGAATTAGTCTATAAAGATCTCCCAGAAGACCTTGAGAAATTCATAGAGCTGTGTGTTCGTCTGGATGTCCGGTACCATGAAAGGTGCCAAGAGAGACTTAGAACCTGCAAGTTTCCTAGGCCAGTTTACCGTTTGGCCCCTAACTTCCAAGCACCACCTCAGCCAGAACCTGAAACCTCTGTTGAACCCCAGACACCTGTGGAACCCATGGAGGTGAGCCGTCTCCACCTAACTGAGTCAGAGAAACAAAGGAGGCGTTCATTGGGCCTATGCCTGTACTGCGGACTTAAAGGACATTTAGTATCTGTCTGCCCCTCCCGTCCAGTAAAAGGCAGGGTCTAACCAGTGTTGGAGGAGCTGGCTTAGACCTTACAGGTAGATCCTCCAAGACCAAGATTACTGTTCCGGCTACTATCCATTTATCTTCTAAGCTTGTTTTCTGTGAGGCTTTTGTGGATTCCGGAGCTGCGGGTATATTCTTGGACTACACTTTTGCAAGAAAGAACAACATCCCGTTTGTTCCTAAGTCTAGACCCCTGAACATTACCACCCTGAATGGACAGCCCTTGGGAGATGGTATTGTGAAATTCGAGACTACGACAATCACCCTGCAGGTAGGCCTCCTCCACAAAGAGGAAGTTGTCTTGTCTCTTATTGATTCTCCGCTTCTGCCTATCATCCTTGGTTACCCATGGTTACAACTTCACAACCCCTCTTTTGATTGGGAAAATGGAGAACTAACCTCCTTGGGATCGTCCTGTCGCCTTCGCTGTTTGTCTCAACCCAAAAGACTTTCTGCTTGCATGTTGGCTCCTGTGACTATCCCACCTACCTTGCCTCGTGAATACCATGACTTTGCAGACGTATTTTTCAAACAAAAGGCAGAGGTGTTACCCCCACATCGTCCTTTTGACTGTACAATTAAATTGATTCCCGGAGCACCTCTTCCCAAAGGAAAGACCTACCCCCTGTCTCTGCCCGAACAAAACTCTATGGAGGAATACGTAAGAGACAACTTGGAAAGAGGTTTTATCCGACCCTCTTCTTCTCCAGTAGGGGCAGGTTTCTTCTTCGTTGAAAAGAAAGATGGGGGCCTTCGACCATGCATAGACTATCGGGGGTTAAATCAAATCACCGTAAAGGACTCCTACCCTTTGCCACTCATTCTTGAACTATTTGATCTACTTAAGGGGGCTGTTATATTCTCCAAGCTAGACCTACGAGGGGCTTATAACCTGATTCGAATTAATGAGGGGGACGAGTGGAAGACAGCATTCAACACTCGTAATGGACACTTTGAATATTTGGTCATGCCATTTGGCTTGTGTAACGCACCTGCTGTCTTTCAACGTTTCATGAATGAAATTTTTCATGATTTCAGCAACCATTTTGTGATCATCTACTTGGACGACATTTTAATCTTTTCCAAGACTCTTCCAGAGCACATCTCGCATGTGAAACAGGTATTACAACGGCTTAGAGAAAACCATCTTTATGCAAAGATCGAGAAATGCAGTTTCCATCAAAGCTGTATTCCTTTCCTTGGGTACATCATAAGTGCTGACGGTTTCCAAATGGACCCTCAAAAACTTTCCGCTGTCTTGCAATGGCCCCAACCGACCACTTTAACCCCTTAAGGACCTAGGACGTACCGGTACGCCCTATTTCCCGAGTCCTTAAGGACCTAGGACGTACCGGTACGCCCTATTTCCCGAGTCCTTAAGGACCGAGGACGTACCGGTACGTCCTGACTTAAAATCGGAACTCCGGCGCCGCAGGGGTTAATCGGAACGGGATTTCGGCTGAAATCATTCAGCCGGCATCCCGTAACAATGCAGGGGGGGGTCATTTGACCCCCCCGTATCGGCGATCGCAGAAAACCGCAGGTCAATTCAGACCTGCGGTTTTCTGCGTTTCCGGTCCATTCGGGTGTCCTGTGACCCGATGAACCGGAAAAAGACTGCGATCGGTGGCGTAATTATACACCACCTATCGCAGTCCGAGGATTTGGAGAGGCGGTGCTGGCCCTGGTGCTGAATGCCGCTGTCCAGGGTGCTGATTGGTGCAGGGGAGAGAGGCGCGAGATTCAAACTTCCTGCGCTCCTCTCTCCCCTCCTCTTCCTGTCCAGCACCCTGACCGTGCAGCACCGTCCAGAACGAGCTCCTGTGTCCCCCTAATCGGCATCCATCACCCTCCTGCACCCATCGCCACCCAGGTAGGTTAGGGTCAGTGAGGGAGAGGCACCGTTAGGCAGGGAAAGAAGGGAAAAGTAAGTTAGAAAAAAAAAAAAAAAAGTACTTTTATTCCAAACTTCCATCTAACCCTAACCCAGACCCCTCCTGCCACTTGCCCCCCCACCCACCCCCCACCAGCCACTTCCCCCCCCCCCCCACCTGCCTCCCCCCCCCACCCACCCCCCACCAGCACCCCCCACCCCCCACTCACCACCACTTTTTTTTTTCTGCGTGCGCTGACTGGCCGGCACTTTTTAGCGTCCGTCCACTGTTAGCGCATCGCCCGCCCCACCACCCCACCGACCGCTGATCAGCGTTGTACCGCTGATCAGCAAGTTTTAACTTTTTTTTTTTCTAACACTTGCCCATTTTTTTGCCTGGACTTTTTAGTACGCGAACACCCGTTGCCCCCACACACACGCACATATAATAAAGTTTGCCACACACGCACACCTACACGCACACACACCCATGGCCCACCGGATGTTCTCGGCCGAGGAGGCATACGCCCAGATTGCCTCCGACTCTGAGAGCCCCAGTGAGGATGAGGATGACCCCACATTCCTTTTGTCATCCGCATCCTCCTCATCATCATCTGATGACGATGAGCCACCAAGGCGGCGGAGACGCCGCCAGGCGGAGCCAGGGGCCCCACATGCTAGGGATCCTGTGGCCCACCCTAGTACGAGCCGCCCTGGGGTTCGTACTGGTTTCCCGGCCCACCAAATAAGTCCACCGGAGCCCCCTGCCGATGAACTTAGCTGGTGTCCCCCAGTGGACTTTGAGCCTGAGATTCCGGATTTTGCTGGCAATCCTGGAATCCAGATTCCCACAGTGGGGTTTACTGAAATAGACTATTTTAGTTTTTTTTTCAGTAACTCACTGGTGAATCTGATGGTGGAGCAGACGAATCTGTACGCCCAACAGTTCGTCGCTCAAAACCCAGGCTCAGTTTTGGCTAGACCCGGTGGCTGGACGCCGGTCAGTGCAGCCGAAATGAGGACATTTTGGGGCCTCGTGCTGCATATGGGTCTAGTCCAAAAACCCAGTGTCAGGCAATACTGGAGTGGGGACATACTCTACCAGACCCCACTGTACAGTATGGTCATGACACGTCACCGGTTTGAGGCCATCCGGAAATGTCTGCATTATTCCGATAATGCAGCATGTCCCCCCCGAAGTGATCCTGCCTATGACCGGCTGTATAAGATACGGCCGGTCATCGATCACTTTGGGGCCACATTTCAGCAGGCCTACGTACCTGGAAGGGAGGTCGCGGTTGATGAGTCTCTCGTTGCGTTCAAGGGGAGACTCAGTTTCCGCCAATACATTCCCACAAAGCGGGCGAGGTATGGCGTGAAGCTATACAAAATTTGTGAGAGTGCCTCAGGGTACACTTACAAATTTCGTGTGTACGAGGGGCGAGATTCCCGTATTGAACCCCCAGAATGTCCCCCCACTCTGGGTGTTAGCGGGAAACTCGTGTGGGACCTTATGTACCCACTGCTGGATAATGGTTACCACTTGTACGTGGATAACTTTTATACCAGCATTCCCTTGTTCAGGTCCCTTGCCGCCAGATCCACGTTCGCTTGTGGGACCGTGCGGAAAAATCAACGCGGCCTCCCTGCCTACCCCCTCCAGGTACCTATCCCCAGGGGTGAGACCCGTGCCCTTACCAGTGGAAACCTGTTGCTGGTCAGGTATAAGGACAAGAGGGATGTCCTTATGCTGTCCACAATCCACGGTAACGGCACCACCCCTGTCCCTGTGCGAGGTACCGCGGCAACGGTCCTCAAGCCCGATTGTATCGTCGACTACAATCGGTATATGGGGGGAGTTGATCTCTCTGATCAAGTCCTCACGCCATATAACGCCATGCGCAAAACCCGGGCATGGTACAAAAAAGTTGCGGTCTACTTGGTACAGGTTGCCATGTACAACTCTTTTGTACTATCCCGAAGCGCTGGCAGCACAGGGACATTCCTCCAGTTCTATGAGGCAGTCCTCAAAGACCTGATCTTTTCGGACCGGGAAAGAGCAGGCCGGAGTACCTCGGGAATTGGAGGCGCCCGGATCGTCCCTGGCCAACACTTTCCAGGTGTGGTCCCCCATACTGGAAAGAAGGGACGAACCCAAAAAAAGTGCAGAGTGTGTCACAAGAGGGGGATACGGAAGGACACCACTACTCAATGTGACACTTGCCCCGATCATCCGGGCCTCTGCATTATCAATTGCTTCAGGGAGTATCACACTTCCATGGAGTACTAAATTTTTATAATCCTCAACAGTCCACTAGAGAACATAAAACACTATGGCTCTCAGACTTTGGAGACACGGAAACAATTTTTCTTTCCCCAAAAAATATTAGTTTTAGAGCAGGCATCCTCAAACTGCGGCCCTCCAGATGTTGTAAAACTATAACTCCCAGCATGCCCAGACAACCTACAGCCATCAGCAGGGCATGGTGGGAATTGTAGTTTTACAATATCTGGAGGGCCGCAGTTTTAGGATGCCTGCTTAGTGTCTCCAAAGTCTGAGAGCCATACATATTGGGCATCGTCGCGTGCGTAAAAGTCGTCGCTATAAAAATAACTTTTGACCAAACGCCTCGGATGAACGGTGTTAAAAATATAAAATAAAAACTGTGCCAAAACACCAATTTTTGGGCAAAATTTCAATTTGAATCCATTTTGCCGGTAATAAAGCAAGGGTTAACAGCCAAACAAAACTAAATATTTATTGCCCCGATTCTGTAGTTTGCAGAAACACCCCATATGTGGTCGTAAATGGCTATATAGCCGCACGGCAGGGCATAGAACGAAGGGAACTCCATATGGTTTCTGGAAGGCAGATTTTGATGGACAGTTTTTTTTTTGACACCATGTCCCATTAGAAGCCCCCCCTGATGTAGCCTAGACTAGAAACTCCAAAAAAGTGACCCCATCTAAGAAACTACACCCCTCAAGGTATTCAAAAGTTACTTTACAAACTATGTTAACCCTTTAGGTGTTCCACAAAACCAAATAGTGAATGTAGAAACAATTTTAGAATTACATTTTTTTGTTACATTGCCTCAAAAAAGACTAATATAGAGCAACCAAAAATCAAATTTACCCCAAAAATAGTCCCAAAACAACAACCACCTTATCCCGTAGTTTCCTAGATGGGGTCACTTTTATGGAGTTTCTACTCTAGGGGTGCATCAGGGGGCTTGAAAGGGTACATGGTGTCAATAAACCAGTCCAGCAAAATCTGCCTTCCAAAAATGACGTTCCCCTTCTTCTATGTCCTGCCGTTTAGCCAAATAGTAGTTTACGACCACATATGGGGTGTTTTTGCAAACTACAGAATCAGGGCAACCCATTTTGAGTGTTGTTTGGCAGTTAACCCTTGTTTTACTCCTGGAAAAAATTGATTATATTGGAAAATTTTCCAAAAAATAGAAATTTCAAAATTGTTTCTCCATCTGCCATTAACTCTTGTGGAACACCTAAAGGGTTAACAAAGTTTGTAAACCCAGTTTTGAATACCTTGAGGGGTGTACTTTCTTAGATGGAGTCACTTTTTTGAAATTTCTATTCTAGGGGTGCAACAGGGGGCTTCAAATGGGACATGGTATAAACAAAACCAGTCCTGCCAAATCTGCCTTCCAAAACCCATATGGTGTTCCCCTCCTTCTATGTGCTACCGTTCGGCCAAACAGTAGTTTACGACCACATATGGGGTGTTTTTGCAAACTACAGAATCAGGGCAACCCATTTTGAGTGTTGTTTGGCAGTTAACCCTTGTTTTACTCCTGGAAAAAATTGATTATATTGGAAAATTTTCCAAAAAATAGAAATTTCAAAATTGTTTCTCCATCTGCCATTAACTCTTGTGGAACACCTAAAGGGTTAACAAAGTTTGTAAACCCAGTTTTGAATACCTTGAGGGGTGTACTTTCTTAGATGGAGTCACTTTTTTGAAATTTCTATTCTAGGGGTGCAACAGGGGGCTTCAAATGGGACATGGTATAAACAAAACCAGTCCTGCCAAATCTGCCTTCCAAAACCCATATGGTGTTCCCCTCCTTCTATGTGCTACCGTTCGGCCAAACAGTAGTTTACGACCACATATGGGGTGTTTTTGCAAACTACAGAATCAGGGCAACCCATTTTGAGTGTTGTTTGGCAGTTAACCCTTGTTTTACTCCTGGAAAAAATTGATTATATTGGAAAATTTTCCAAAAAATAGAAATTTCAAAATTGTTTCTCCATCTGCCATTAACTCTTGTGGAACACCTAAAGGGTTAACAAAGTTTGTAAACCCAGTTTTGAATACCTTGAGGGGTGTACTTTCTTAGATGGAGTCACTTTTTTGAAATTTCTATTCTAGGGGTGCAACAGGGGGCTTCAAATGGGACATGGTATAAACAAAACCAGTCCTGCCAAATCTGCCTTCCAAAACCCATATGGTGTTCCCCTCCTTCTATGTGCTACCGTTCGGCCAAACAGTAGTTTACGACCACATATGGGGTGTTTTTGCAAACTACAGAATCAGGGCAACCCATTTTGAGTGTTGTTTGGCAGTTAACCCTTGTTTTACTCCTGGAAAAAATTGATTATATTGGAAAATTTTCCAAAAAATAGAAATTTCAAAATTGTTTCTCCATCTGCCATTAACTCTTGTGGAACACCTAAAGGGTTAACAAAGTTTGTAAACCCAGTTTTGAATACCTTGAGGGGTGTACTTTCTTAGATGGAGTCACTTTTTTGAAATTTCTATTCTAGGGGTGCAACAGGGGGCTTCAAATGGGACATGGTATAAACAAAACCAGTCCTGCCAAATCTGCCTTCCAAAACCCATATGGTGTTCCCCTCCTTCTATGTGCTACCGTTCGGCCAAACAGTAGTTTACGACCACATATGGGGTGTTTTTGCAAACTACAGAATCAGGGCAACCCATTTTGAGTGTTGTTTGGCAGTTAACCCTTGTTTTACTCCTGGAAAAAATTGATTATATTGGAAAATTTTCCAAAAAATAGAAATTTCAAAATTGTTTCTCCATCTGCCATTAACTCTTGTGGAACACCTAAAGGGTTAACAAAGTTTGTAAACCCAGTTTTGAATACCTTGAGGGGTGTACTTTCTTAGATGGAGTCACTTTTTTGAAATTTCTATTCTAGGGGTGCAACAGGGGGCTTCAAATGGGACATGGTATAAACAAAACCAGTCCTGCCAAATCTGCCTTCCAAAACCCATATGGTGTTCCCCTCCTTCTATGTGCTACCGTTCGGCCAAACAGTAGTTTACGACCACATATGGGGTGTTTTTGCAAACTACAGAATCAGGGCAACCCATTTTGAGTGTTGTTTGGCAGTTAACCCTTGTTTTACTCCTGGAAAAAATTGATTATATTGGAAAATTTTCCAAAAAATATAAATTTCAAAATTGTTTCTCCATCTGCCATTAACTCTTGTGGAACACCTAAAGGGTTAACAAAGTTTGAAAAAACAGTTTTGAATACCTTGAGGGGTGTAGTTTCTAGAATGGGGTCATTTTTGGGAGGTTTCTATTATCTAAGCCTCACAATATGACTTCAAACCTGAACTGGTCCATAAAAAGTGGGATTTTGAAGATTTCTGAAAATTTCAAAATTTGCTTCTAAACTTCTAAGCCTTGTAACATCCCCAAAAAATAAAATATCATTCCCAAAACAATTCAAGCATGAAGTAGACATATGGGGAATGTAAAGTCATCACAATTTTTGGGGGTATTACTATGTATTACAGAGGTAGAGAAACTGAAAATTTGAAATTTGCTAATTTTTCAAAATTTACGGTAAAAATTGTATTTTTTTATGCAAAAAAATTAACTTTTTTGACCCAATTTTAGCAGTGTCATGAAGTACAATATGTGACGAAAAAACAATCTCAGAACGGCCTGGGTAAGTCAAAGCGTTTTAAAGTTATGAGCACTTAAAGTGACACTGGTCAGATTTGCAAAAAATGGCCTGGTCCTTAAGGTGAAAATGAGCCTGGTCCTTAAGGTGAAAATGAGCCCGGTCCTTAAGGGGTTAAGAGGACTCCAAAGCTTTTTAGGATTTGCTAATTACTACAGATGCTTCATTAAGAGTTTTGCCTCCATTTCGGCACCCCTTACTGCCATGACTAGGAAGGGTACAAATTGCAAGGCGTGGTCTTCAGAAGCAAAATCAGCTTTCCAGCGATTAAAGGACATGTTCAGTAAAGCTCCAATTCTTCAGCATCCAAATCCTGACCTCCAGTACATTGTTGAGGTTGATGCCTCTGAGGTTGGAGCAGGTGCCGTACTCTCCCAGAGACAGCCAAAGTCTGGTAGAATCCATCCAGTAGCTTTTTTCTCTAGAAAGTTTTCTCCGGCAGAGATGAATTATGATGTTGGGAATCGAGAACTACTGGCCATCAAATTGGCATTGTCTGAATGGCGACATCTTCTGGAAGGGGCTTCCAAACCTTTTACTATCCTCACTGACCATAAAAACCTACTGTATCTTCAGACTGCTAGACGTCTGAACTCACGTCAGGCTCGATGGGCTCTGTTTTTCTCCCGTTTTAATTTTGTCCTTTCTTACGTTCCAGGGCATAGAAACAAAAAAGCCGATGCTCTTTCCAGACAGTTCGCTTCCTCTGAAGAAGATCAACCAGCCGAGCAGTATATAATCCCACCTCACAAAATTGTCGCACAGATCTCTACGGCCCTTTCCCAACAGCTACAAGAAACCCAGAATCGTGTTCCCCAGGGCTTGAAGATACCACCAGGTCGCCTGTACGTAGCCCCTAGTCTCAGAAAACCTATACTCCTCTGGGCACATAATGGCGTGTTATCCGGTCATCCTGGTGTCACCATCACTCTTAAGACCTTGCAGCGTCATGTCTGGTGGCCTCGTATGAAAAAGGATGTTACTGACTATGTGGCTGCCTGCCCAACTTGTGCTGCTAATAAAGTACCCCGCACATTACCTGCTGGACTGTTACATCCACTTCCGGCACCTCGCCAGCCTTGGACCCATTTGACCTTGGACTTCATTGTAGACTTACCCAAGTCCGAGGGCATGACTGCTATATGGGTCACAGTGGATCGCTTTTCCAAAATGTCTCATTTTGTGCCGATTCTGGGATTACCTACAGCGAAAGCACTGTCCACTCTTTTCCTTTCCCATATTGTAAGACATCATGGCATACCTACCAATGTCATCTCAGACCGCGGATCCCAGTTTGTTTCCCGATTCTGGAGAGCGTTCTGCAAGAAACTGGGAGTAACGCTCTCACTCTCTACCTCACATCACCCTCAAACTGATGGTAAAACCGAACGCATGAACCAGACCCTAGAAACCTACCTTCGACATTATGTCAATGCCTTACACTCCAACTGGTCTGAGTATTTGCCTTTAGCTGAGTTCGCCCTAAATTCCCGTTGGCACAGTGCTCTTCATACCACACCATTCTACGCAGCCCTAGGCTATCACCCTCAGACTTTTCCCCTACTTCAGCCTTCTTCTGGTGTACCAGCAGCAGATCAGCGGGTGAAAAATATTCTACTACATTGGAAGAAGATTTGTTTATTACTACGGAAATCAGCAGGCAAGTACAGGCTTTTTTCCAACAGACGAAGACGCCATATACCTCCATATGTGGTGGGGGACAGAGTTTGGCTATCAACCAAGTATGTGAGACTGAAACAATCTTCTACCAAATTGGGCCCTCGATTCATTGGTCCTTACAGGATCATTGCTCGAGTTGGACCAGTTTCCTATCGCTTAAGATTACCTTCTTCTCTCCGGATACATCCCGTGCTCCACGTTTCACTCCTCAAAAAAGCTATTTTCAACCGCTACTTCAGATCACAACAGCTACCTCCTCCTGTTCTTGTTGATGGACAAAATGAGTTTGAAGTCTCCAAGATTCTTGATTCCAGAAGACAGGGCCGTGGCCTTCGGTATCTGGTTCATTGGAAGGGGTCTCCTGTCACAGACCGCTCCTGGGTTCCAGCCAAAGATCTGCATGCCCCTTCTCTTATACGAGACTTCCATACCTCGTTTCCCACTAAGCCCCGCTAGGCCCCCGGAGGGGTCCATTGGGGAGGGGGCCCTGTCATGACCCGGGTTGTATTCGAACCGGGATCTTCCTGGTCTCTTAAACCATAGCCTTACCTGTTGTGCTACAGAAGAGATCTAGACTTTGGGAATGTCCTTACTGTGTTCAACACTACATCATACTCTCTAGCTCCACCTGCTGCCAGCTGTGGACAATTCTCAATCTGGACAGCCTTTAAATAGGAAGTGAGGACATCACTCAGTGCCCGTTTATTTGGATTTCTTCCCTGGGTGTTTTGACTTCAGTGATCTTCCTTGTATTGAACTCCTGCCTGATATCCCGACTATTCTACAGCCTGCTGATTTTGTACCTTGCCGCCAGATCGTGAATGACCTTAGCCTGCCTGACTCTTCTCCGGATTTTGATTGTGAACTATTTGCCTGACGACGCTTCGCCTGGATCTCAAGCACACTACTTCCACTTCGGACACTACCTTTTACAGGTACCTTACAGCTACCAAGTGTCTCTACCACCTGTGGTTTAACATAAGGACAAGCAAAAACAAAATGACCACTCTTTCCACAAAAGTAACATAGTTTGTGCGATTTCCTAAAGTCTCTACTATTGCATGGGTTCCTCCGCTACCCCCGCGTTACCTGTAACATCACCCGGGGAGGCAGTAGAGACGAAACCACTCACAGAAGGGATACCTTGTGCAGGAGAAGCCCTATACCTCTCTTTGATACGTCTGTCTAGCCGTACTGCTAATGACATGGCGTTCTCCAAAGAGTCTGGGTATTCATGAAAAGCAAGGGCATCCTTCAGTCTTTCAGATAACCCCTGACAAAACTGGCTACGTAATGCAGGATCATTCCACTCTGATTCAGTAGCCCATCTCCTGAACTCAACACAATAAGCCTCTGCAGTATGTTCCCCCTGAAATAAATTACGTAATCTCGACTCTGCCATCGAGATACGATCTGGGTCATCGTAGATCAATCCCAGAGCCTTAAAAAATTCCTCCACCGACCGGAGGGCCCGAGAACCAGGCGGCAGAGAAAAGGCCCAGGATTGCGCGTCCCCTTTAAGCAGAGAAATAATTATTCCTATCCTCTGACCCTCATCACCTGATGAAGATGGACGCAGCCGAAAGTACAATTTGCAGGACTCTCTAAAACGGACAAAGTCATCCGTACCCCCTGAAAATCAGGAAGAGCCACTTTAGGCTCCACACAAACTTGACCTCCTCCTGATGCCAGAGCACTCTGACACCGTGCGACCGAACCACGCAGCTTCGCAACCTCTAGGGATAGCCCTTGCATGCGGTCAACTAATGCCTCAATTGACGCCATTACAAAACCGCTGAGCAATGACAGTCAGAGTTTTGGGCGGATTATAATGTCACGACGGATGTGCACTCAGACTAACAGTTAAACCACCAACCAGGCTCTAGGCGAGAGGCAGGGAAAGGGTCACCTCCTAACTTATCCCTGACCTCTCTCCCTGCACTGCTCAGCCCACATGCATACCTTTGTGGTAGGTATGAAGTGTCCCCGTGCCTGGACTGAAACACCCTAAATTCCCTGAGATGGTGAAGAGGGGAAATAGGAGCAGCTTGCTCGCACAGAACCTGGATGGGGAAGATGACACCAAACAATCAAACAAGAAACCACACTTATCTCTCTGCACTGAAACAGACAACCTTCCTTTCCAGCTTCCAAGACCAAAGTGAATAATATAATCCGCTCAGAGCACTGGGGTGGAGTGCTATTTAAACTCATAACCCCACCCAGTGCACCTGATGGGAGGCGGATCCAGCACGACTCCAAAACAAAACACTAAACTCATGCTGCTATCCTGGCCGACCTCCGCACACCGTCAGGATGAGGCAGGACAGTATCGGTCTCAAAGGAGAACTGGATCAAAATCCTGCTCCCTAACACTCTTGGAGCAAGAGCTCCAAACTGTGCTTCATTCCTCCCTCACTGTCCTATCTAGAACTTCACTTCCTGGCAGGAAGCAGGACCAGCCCTCTCCTACCAAGAGGGGAGGAACAAGGTGGTTAACCCTGCCCCTGCCAACCATACAATTTCAGGTTGGTGTGCAGTACATAACAATGCATAACATAACCAAACAATTGCAGATACCCCCAGGTCTGCGGTACGGCACATCTTAGACTAAATTGGTTATATTTAGTGGTTCCACTATCTTGGTGCATTAAAAAACAGCAAGCTTTTGAAAGATATGCAGCAACAACTTTGGATGGCTGAGTGGCGCTGCATATATATTTGGGTATTTATTTAAACAAAATAAGGTAACCGAACTGACACTAATTCTGGATCATTATAAGCACCTGTTCATTATCACACACCTTCCAAACTGCAATACACTAAGCTGTTCCTTAATCAATGATTTCTCTCTGAGACACGAAAATATAATTTTTTATTTATCAAATAAAACAAAAATAGACTGGTGCATTTGTAGCTGTCTAACTTCAGAATAGCAATAATAAAAAAAATTGCATCAGAAAGACGTTATTGGATTGGAAGTTCAGCATATAGGTTATTATGAATGAGGCATTTTCTTCTCACAATTTATAATCTTCCCGCTGATTTTTCTCACTTATTTTGTGGAGCCGTACAAGTTCTTCCACTCATTCACAGCACGTCATGTTTAGCTAAGCATAACCAATTCCTGATCTAAAAAACATTCATTTTTTATCCCAGCTCTCCCACAGAACTATCACAGAATTAAAAGCGTTTAGTGGTAAAATAATACAGTTGATAACATAACTGGACCTCCAGAGGGACTGCAAATCACTTCAATAGTTCTGCCGAAGAAAGCACAAAGACAGAAATTAGTGGGATACGACCAGTGTAGGAATGGGGTGCCTAGGGCCCACCAGTAAAATTCATTCTGGGGGCCCGCTTCACAGACACATGCAAAAATTATCACAGCGGCGAACAGCAGCAAGACGTTACAAGGTGATTCATTATAAGGGGTCCTTGCAGCGACTTCAAGAAGGTAGGCGCCTAGGAAACGAGGATACTGGTTGGCCTGCCTCAGTGTCTAGAAGTCATCTCAGCCACCCGATGCAACTATGATAATAAACTGTTAAAGAGGACCTTTCACCTTGAAAAACATTGTGAACTAAGTATGCTGCCATGGAGAGCGGCGCCCAGGGATCTCACTGCACTTACTATTATCCCTGGGCGCCGCTCCGTTCTCCCGTTATGCCCTCCGGTATCTTCACTCACTAAATTATAGTAGGCGGTGTCTGCCCTTGTCCTGTGGGCGTCTCCTTCTCCTAGGCTGCAGCGCTGGCCAATCGCAGCGCACAGCTCACAGCCTGGGAGGACAAGGGCAGACACCGCCTACTATAACTTAGTGAGTGAAGATACCGGAGGGCATAACGGGAGAACAGAGCGGCGCCCAGGGGTAATAGTAAGTGCAGTGAGATCCCTGGGCGCCACTCTCCATGGCAGCATACTTAGTTCACAATGTTTTTCAAAGTGAAAGGTCCTCTTTAAATAATCTACCCAGTTTGTTATATGGACATAGGCTGGTTAAAATGCTGTACGATGTCTATCTATATGTAGTGCAGTCAGTCTACTGAGCCATAAGCAGGGGGTGGGAGACTAGGGGTCCACCTTGCTCAGGGGCCCACCGGGGGATTCACCTGTACCGCTGTGGGCTAGTCCGAGCCTGGATATGACTCTTCTGCAGCCATGGGCACACAGTCACTAGCAGATATATCAAATAGCAATATCATAGCTATATGGGTTGCAGTGGTAGACGTTGTCCCTACGTCACATATAAATACCCTAGTATTATAAGATACACCTCTGGTAACAACCATTTGGAAGTCCTACAAAACAAACATAGCTATCTGATTCATATCTACCAATGTCTGAATCTAAAATAGTGGGATATTTTAGATACCGCACCTTTTAATGCAAATGATCTGAAATCCTACCCCTCTGTGGGAGGATACCTCAGAGATTGCTAATAATGGTGCTCAGCCATCTCCGGAAATCCCAAAGAGAATGGATACAGCGATAGTGCACATCCTCAACTCGTCACTAATTTTTTGGGGGTATGGGCCCCTTGTTCTAGTGATCAATATACAGGGAGTGCAGAATTATTAGGCAAGTTGTATTTTTGAGGATTAATTTTATTATTGAACAACAACCATGTTCTCAATGAACCCAAAAAACTCATTAATATCAAAGCTGAATATTTTTGGAAGTAGTTTTTAGTTTGTTTTTAGTTTTAGCTATTTTAGGGGGATATCTGTGTGTGCAGGTGACTATTACTGTGCATAATTATTAGGCAACTTAGCAAAAAACAAATATATACCCATTTCAATTATTTATTTTTACCAGTGAAACCAATATAACATCTCAACATTCACAAATATACATTTCTGACATTCAAAAACAAAACAAAAACAAATCAGTGACCAATATAGCCACCTTTCTTTGCAAGGACACTCAAAAGCCTGCCATCCATGGATTCTGTCAGTGTTTTGATCTGTTCACCATCAACATTGCGTGCAGCAGCAACCACAGCCTCCCAGACACTGTTCAGAGAGGTGTACTGTTTTCCCTCCTTGTAAATCTCACATTTGATGATGGACCACAGGTTCTCAATGGGGTTCAGATCAGGTGAACAAGGAGGCCATGTCATTAGATTTTCTTCTTTTATACCCTTTCTTGCCAGCCACGCTGTGGAGTACTTGGACGCGTGTGATGGAGCATTGTCCTGCATGAAAATCATGTTTTTCTTGAAGGATGCAGACTTATTCCTGTACCACTGCTTGAAGAAGGTGTCTTCCAGAAACTGGCAGTAGGACTGGGAGTTGAGCTTGACTCCATCCTCAACCCGAAAAGGCCCCACAAGCTCATCTTTGATGATACCAGCCCAAACCAGTACTCCACCTCCACCTTGCTGGCGTCTGAGTCGGACTGGAGCTCTCTGCCCTTTACCAATCCAGCCACGGGCCCATCCATCTGGCCCATCAAGACTCACTCTCATTTCATCAGTCCATAAAACCTTAGAAAAATCAGTCTTGAGATATTTCTTGGCCCAGTCTTGACGTTTCAGCTTGTGTGTCTTGTTCAGTGGTGGTCGTCTTTCAGCCTTTCTTATCTTGGCCATGTCTCTGAGTATTGCACACCTTGTGCTTTTCGGCACTCCAGTGATGTTGCAGCTCTGAAATATGGCCAAACTGGTGGCAAGTGGCATCTTGGCAGCTGCACGCTTGACTTTTCTCAGTTCATGGGCAGTTATTTTGCGCCTTGGTTTTTCCACACGCTTCTTGCGACCCTGTTGACTATTTTGAATGAAACGCTTGATTGTTCGATGATCACGCTTCAGAAGCTTTTCAATTTTAAGAGTGCTGCATCCCTCTGCAAGATATCTCACTATTTTTGACTTTTCTGAGCCTGTCAAGTCCTTCTTTTGACCCATTTTGCCAAAGGAAAGGAAGTTGCCTAATAATTATGCACACCTGATATAGGGTGTTGATGTCATTAGACCACACCCCTTCTCATTACAGAGATGCACATCACCTAATATGCTTAATTGGTAGTAGGCTTTCGAGCCTATACAGCTTGGAGTAAGACAACATGCATAAAGAGGATGATGTGGTCAAAATACTCATTTGCCTAATAATTCTGCACGCAGTGTAGGTCCCAGTGGTCTAACCCACATTAATCTACTGATCTAATAGTTCTCTCGATCTTGTGGATTCCCCTTAAAAGATTTTCTCAGGAAATGTCTTTTTCGCAAAGATTTATGTTTAACGTTCCTCTGCCAAAGCGCAGTTGTAGGGACCTCACGGATAGAAGCTCCTGACAACATTTGTTGTGACTGGGAGACAGGTTGTTTTGATGCCTCAAAAAATAAAGTTAGGAAGAGGCGTGTATTTAAACAAATTAAGATTTACTTTTTTTTTTTTTACAGTGGGTACATATACATATTTGGTTGTTATGGACACAATGGGCACTAAGCATAACAGTTGCAGTCACTCAGAGGGCAAGACACTTGGTAGTAGTTTTCACAGAGAGGTACAGTTCTTGCAGCCAAATGCAGTCCACATAATACACTGAACCCTGGTTCAGGGTTGATGTTTAGGCCTTTAAGGGCACTACTTCTACCAGCTCTGCTCTGTGGCACCTGTTCCCTGGAAGCTGACTATGGCATCCTGTGGGCAAACTGGAAGTTCCTTACCAGCCCCTTACCATTCCAGATGCTGCAGTCTATGCTTCTGCAGGCTACACTATCAAGCATTGCCTCATGTGGCCGTTGGCTGATCACTACCACCCTGGTGACCACCACTATTCATTCAAGTCAGGGACCTTCCTTCAGGCCTAATCTACAGACTTCTGGGTCTAATTGTCAACTCACCCCTGGAAGAGGAATGCATTCCACCCCTGGTGCTTCTACACCACTTTCTCATCAGTTGTAAATTCTCTGATGCACGCTATCTGTGCCCCTTCTTACAGGAGACATAGTATTCCCTTTCAGCAGCAGACCCTAACTGGTGCTCACGCCCAGCAGATACAAGCAGTGTATAATGTGATGGAAAAATGAATCCAGCAGCAAAGGAGGCAATGTGGACAATCACAATACATTAGTAAATGCCTTGCATTAACTTTATCTACATGATAAATACAATTTGCGGAAGTGAGACCATCCCTTTAATATAAGTTATGACATAAGTTAACCATACACTTATCAAAGCCAGCTGAACCCATCGGTGAGATTGTCCAACGATGTCATGTATTTAGCGGCTTTCTGGATGAAACCTTGTGTCAGGGTAATGAAGGATCAGACATATTGGATTTCAACATTTGCTTTGTTTTGGTACGAGATAGACCACTGTCTAAGTTAGCAGTTTATTAGGCCTCTTTCACACGAGCATGACGGATTAGGTCCGGCAGGGCCGGATTAAGAGCATCATGGGCCTGGTGCTGAGGATTTTGCTGGGCCTTTTTATGGAACTGCACTCAGTGTCTTAATTACATATATATTTTATCGATACCATTAAAGTATTTTGTTCCTGCAACTACCCCTTCATTTGGCGTCTATCTTGGCAACATGAAGGGGGACCACGGGAGGGGGACCCTGAGGGTGGGGCACCCTCAGGGCACTATAGTGTCAGGAAAACCGCTTTGTTTTCCTGACACTATAGTGATCATTTAACATGACTATGAAGATTACTGTTTTCTAGCTGCTGTGGACAACAGCAGCTAGAAACAGTAATTTTCATAGAGCTGTGTTATGATTTATGGACACAGCACTCAGCATGCTTAGCCAGTCAGATAGAAGGCTGGCTAAGCATGCTGAGAGCTGTGTCTAAATAACATAACACATTAAAGGGATTCTGTCACCAGGTTTCACCCCTGTCAGCTAAAAATATGCTGATGTTCAGGGCGTCTGCACGATTCCTAATGTGGGCTTATAAATGTCATCTGTGGGCTTATTTAGCTAAAAAACAGCTTTTACTAACCTGTCAGTCAAACAAATAAGGTGCCCAAGGGGATGTTAATGAATGCAAGGTGTCGGCCGCACCCGCCGCCGTTCGTGCCCAGCGCCGCCTTTCCGGACTTCTGCGCCTCCTCCTAATCCTCTGTGCCGCCTCTCGCTCTCCCTCCCTCCCCCCTCCTTCTGCTGTAAGATCTCGCGCATACAGGGGTTGAGCGAAGTGCCGGCGCATGTGCACTTCGCTGTAAGAAGCCAAATGGAGAAGTCTGCACGGGCGCATCAGGCAGAGCCCTGTGCGCAAGCGCGAGATCTTACAGCAGAAGGAGGGGGGAGGGAGGGAGAGCGAGAGGCGGCACAGAGGATTAGGAGGCGGTGCAGAAGTCCAGAAAGGCGGCGCTGGGCACGAACGGCGGTGGGTGCGGCGGGCATCTTGCACCCATTAACATCCCCTTGGGCACCTTATTTGTTTGACTGACAGGTTAGTAAAAGCTGTTTTTTAGCTAAATAAGCCCACAGATGACATTTATAAGCCCACATTAGGAATCGTGAAGACGCCCTGAACATCAGCATATTTTTAGCTGACAGGGGTAAAACCTGGTGACAGAATCCCTTTAAAGAAATTACTGTTTCTAGCTGCTGTGGACTAGCAGCTAGAAACAGTAATTTCTTTAATGTGTTATGTTATAGAGACTGAGCTCTCAGCATGCTTAGCCAGTCAGTAATTTTCATAGTGCTGTTATGATTTATGGACACAGCTCTCAGCATGCTTAGCCAGCCTTCTATCTGGCTGTGCTTCTTGAGAGTCACAGTCCACAGGCTCAGAAACAGCCAGATAGAAGGCTGGCTAAGCATGCTGAGAGCTGTGTCCATAAATCATAACAGCACTATGATTGCCCTCCCTTCCAACTGGATGAGTTTATCTGATACCTGCCCTGCTCCAGAAGCTCCTGCTGTCTCACGGGCTGGTGTGGCTGAGCGCTGTGGGCCATGTGCTGGTCGAAACTGCTGAGTAGGTTGTACACAGCGCAGCGTGCAGGAGGGATAACCGCGGGCGCACTGAGGTCATATCCGGCGGGCCGGCATTACAGGAACCGCACCAGCTGCTCTGACGTCCTGCCGCCGGATATCCTGTGACGTATATCCGGCGGCAGGACGTCAGAGCAGCTGGTGCTGTTCCTGTAATGCCGCGGCCCGCCGGATATGACCTCAGTAGTGATAGGAAGTTCGGATCTTTCAGATGAATCGGTTCATTTGAATCAGCTCATTCAAATGAACCGATTCATGAATCGGATCTTCGGTTCACTTGCTGAGTCACTGACTGCTGAGCTGACTCGCAAGTGAACCGAAGACTCTAGGTGCCGGTGCGCATGCGCAGATGCTATCCATTCGATTCACTTGCTGCTGCTGACTCAGTTGGCTCTTCAGCTCTCTGAGTGAGTCAGGATCAGGAAGAGTGATTGATTATAGTGATAGTGAAGGGAAGCTGAGGCTGACGCCGGACAGGAGGACTCAGGAGCTGTCACTGTGGTGTGCATTGTTGTCTGTTGTGCATTGTTACCCACAGTGACAACAGTCTGACACTGACAGTAGTACAACGAACCAAGTGAAGTGAAATGTGAATGCACAGGGAAAACTATGTGCTGAACTGATAACAGTATTACAGTAACACAGTCACTGGCTGATAATAAAATAGTCCCCACAGTCCCCACTTAATGGAATCCATAAAGGAGATGTGAACCCACCCTTAGTTATATAGCTACTGAATGAGATGCCTTTAACATATATATCTCCTGAGAAGCCAATTTGATCCTAAAGGGTTAATTCAACCTGTAATCTAAACTCTGTGTCATCTGTCACTTCTCTTATCTCTCTGCTCCTGTCAAAGGCTTACATAGAAATCACTGGGCCCCATAGCAAGAATCTAAATTGGGCCCCCATTCCCCTTTTATAGCCCCTCCCACTACCCATTCCAGGCCTCTCTCTTTGTTCCATGAACTATGTTCGCTGCTGTTTTATAATTTATGCCATCAGGGCCGGATTGGGATTACAAAACAGGCCTGGCACACAAAAGAGGCATAATAGATACAATGTGTACAGATGTATAGTGTATACAGCAGTGTACTGATATGTGAGGAACGTGGTATAATATATGCAGTGTGTTCAGGTATATAGTATATACAGCAGTGTACTGATATGTGAGGAACGTGGTATAATATATGCAGTGTGTTCAGGTATATAGTATATACAGCAGTGTACTGATATATGAGGTATAAATTACAGCTCGTACCTCACATATCAATCCAATACTGTATATACAATATACCTGTACACACCATCTATTATACCTCGTACCTAACATATCAGTACACTGCTGTATATACAATATATTTATACACACTGCATATATTATACCTTGTACCTCACATATCAGTACACTGCAATATATATTATATATCTGTACATATTGCATCTATAATACTGTTTAATATATGCAGTGTGTGTGTGTGTGTGTGTGTGTGTATATATATATATATATATATAGATGTGAGGCATACAAGGTATAATACTGTAGGTGCAGTGTTTACAGAAATATGTGGTCAGTTATGCATTATGGTCACTGTGTGTGTGAAGTACATGAGGTAGTGGTCACTGTACCTGTCTGAAGTATTATACATGAGTGAGCAATCAGTAAAAACAGGGCATGGAGGGGGGGTAAATGATGAAAAGTGGAGGACCTCCTCTTACCACTCCATTCCAGTCTGTATGGATCAATGCAGAGCTGATTGTGAACTTCTAATACTTGCTGTTAGGGGTTGAAGGACCTGTGATGATGTCATCACAGGTCCTGGCAGATGTACCTTTCAAACCTAGGAACTATAGCATTTTTGGTGCAGTTCCTTTGCTAGATTCTGCAGGACCTGTGATGCTGAAGATGATGTCATCACAGGTCCTGGCAGATGCACTGTTCTAACCTGGGAACTACACTTTACACTGTGCAATTCCCTTACAGGACCTGTGAAGACTCCCTGTACTACTCAGACCTGCCAGTGCTTGCCTTGCCTCAGCTCTGATTGGTTGGTGGGCGGGGAGGGGAGGGGCTGGCAGAAGCAGCTTCCACTCTAGGATCATATTACGCTCCTCCCAGTCCCTCCCTCAGGCTCCTGCTGCCAGCATGAGGTGAGCGTCTCTGCATTGTCTCTGTGCTATGTGACGCTGTGTACAACAGAGGACTTTTAACCCTCCCGACGGCCTTTTGGCTGGCGGATGGGCCTATTTTATGGTAGGGGCCTGGAGCTGCAGCTCCATCAGCCCCTACGTTAATCCGGCCCTGAGGTCCGGATGCGTTCAGGGAAACTCGCACCATTTTGCAAGCAAGTTCAGTCAGTTTTGTCTGCGATTGCGTTCAGTTCATTTTTTTCCGTGCAGGTGCAATGCGTTTTTCACGCACGTGATAAAAAACTGAAGGTTTACACATCTCTTAGCAAACATCAGTGAAAAACGCATTGCATACACACTTACTTACGGATGCAATGCGTTTTTCACTGAAGCCCCATTCACTTCTATGGGGCCAAGGCTGTGTGAAAAACGCAGAATATAGAACATGCTGCATTTTTCACGCAACGCAGACCTGATGCATGAAAAAAAAACTCATGTACGCAGACCTATTGAAATAAATGGGTCCGGATTCAGTGCGGGTGCTATGCGTTCACGCATTGCACCCACGCAGAACACTCGCTCATATGAAAAGGGGCCTTACCCTTTCCTCATTGAAATAAATAAGCAAGCTAATCCAAGCTGAGAGTGCATATTTATGGGGACAAAACCCTAATCCAGGCCATTAAACCTCTGAGCTTTGTAGTCTGGATTTGTGTCCCTTTAAACTGTAGACCAGCATGAATCCAATACATCAGTATGGTAAGGTCAAAAAATGTCCAAAAAAAGAGACTGCACTAATCTTGTCTAATGCACTTTTATTCTTCTTCAGCGCCGGTATCCTTTTCATTTAACAAGTGAGACTGATTGTTCATTTTATGAACGGAAAAAAATAATGATGATGAAACTGCACATTGGTTTGTCTTTCCTGGCACAATTTATGTGACATTAGAGGTCCATTTCCAGTGCTCAGCATTGCCCGTGAGCCCCATTTTGTCAAGAGTCTTTATTACACTGCCTTTTTCGAACACATTAAGACAACTCTAAAGCAGCATTAAACCCACTTTAGGAACTTTCTGAGCATCGTAAGTAAGGACGTAGTTAACAAAGCCTCTCATATTGTAGATATTAATGTCACTCAAAGTTCAATGTCTAGGATGGATTTTCCAAAGGATGTATTAATATATTAAAATAAATCAAGATGGAATAGTATGTGTATAAAAAAAAAAGATATTATGGCTTTTAAAGCGCAATGCATAATCATACATAGTCATTACTATATCGAAAGAGCACAAAACAGAAACATTATTGGGAAGTGATAGGTTCTTCATTTCGGATTCCAAGTTTGGTAAGCATATTTAGAGTTTTGCTTGAAGATATTCCTAGCACATACGCAGTAAGCCCCAGAGAAGCTGGTGCAGAGGATGGGAGTGGTAGTGATAAAGTCTTGTGTCATGGGGTACTCCCTCTGGCAGTTGCTCCCTGGGGATTGGTGCAGTGGAAATGTAGTTTCAAGAATGAGGCCAGAAATGAACATAACAGTCTTTTTACTAAGTGCAAAATATTAATTCTGGTACATCCAGTAGCAGCAGATTCAAAGTGCAGTTCAGTTTTTGGCACTGGTAAAGCAGGTATGGAGGCAGGCTGGATGGGTGTAACTTAGCACTTGTAGGTATAGGTGTCCATTGTCAGGTCTAGACTTGAACATTAATGGGCTTAGTAGTACTTTTGGGTGATGGCTGTCTGAGTTGTAATCCCTCACCTTGCAGAAGTGTCTGTTATGCAGGTTTTAGCTGTTTACTCTTGTCTCAAGTGTTTTCTTGAGGCTCAAATTGGTCTCTCTGGATAATCTTAACCAGGAGCAGGAGCTCTCACACGTGCCTCCTCTTCTCCCCAAATCTACACAGCAACTTCCCCTCATGGCAAAAAGGAGGACCAGCCCACTCCTACCAAGATGGGAGGAACAGGATGGTGATCCATGTTCCTGCCAGCCATATCTCTTCCTGGAACTTACGGCCAAAAGATGAAATATATACATTATAATACTAAATAACAAACAATTTGCAGATGCTTGTAGGTCTGGGGTATTGCACATAAACTAGACAGCTCCATAGACCACTACAGAGTGTACTTGTAGCATCCACTGAGAAGGTTTATATCAGTATACATTTTGTTACTGTAAAGGAAAGCGGAATCATGAAGTACCTTCTTAATCATAGAAGCCTATGGATCACGTTTGCCATTGTATGGTTTACAGTATACATTGAGGCCTTATGCTTGGAAAATACATTGGGAGATCCGCCCAATTTAGACCCTAAGAGTAATGTGAACAGAGCGTAACACTCTCAAACTTTTGCATGCCTCTTGTTGCGCTAATGTCTCATCAGATATGGACAACTAAGAAGAAGAGAGCAAGATTGTCATCAATAAAAGGAATCAGATGCCAAAGTAGAGCCAACAAAAGTCAAATAAATTGTTGTTAATAGTCTCAGTTTCCGGATCATAAGTGACACCAAGCCCATATGACTGCTATAGGGACTGGGGGAAGGGGGGGGGGCACCTAGTGTGGAACTCTTTCTTCTGTTCCTGACATAAAAACACTGCATTTTCATTCACTTGGGGGAGCTCAATGCAAAGATTTGTAAAGCTTCCATTGCAATCATACTGCACAAATTCCTATGCATTGAGCTCCCCCTAGTGGTGGCTTCAGGCAGACAGTATTATAATACACTGAGGAAAGCCTCAGACGTAGAGCTGTATGGGGATATTTATCAGTGTATTTATGCATACTTGCCAACATTTTAGTTGGTAAATTCGGGGCATGTAAACAGCACCCTAGGAACCCCAATTTGGGTGGAACTTATATTAGCCTGGGACAGCTTGAATTTGCTGTCTCTGCACAGCACAGTTGGCAACCACGTTTATGCCATGTATCTGGTGTAAGTGTGTTAAAAAATATGGTGCTTAGAATAAACGCCATATTTATGAACCAGATGTTCCACTTTTTCCGACAGGAGATAGTGGAGGGTGACTTTTTTTATCACAATTTTTTTTTAATTAGAAGTTCATCTGCTTGATAAAGCAAAAAAGAGTGAAGTCATCTAAAATCTAAATGCTTTGTCTCCCACATTGCCTACAAGTGTTCGACAAATGCAAACTGGGAAACTTGGTGGGGCAAGGGGAGCCCTTGTTAAATTTTGCTAGGGGATCTTGTGAAATCTGTGTATGCCCCTGCCTGCATGGATTCATCCTATTTTACCAGAGTCACTTTCAATCCACTGATCATCATGTATGGTTGGTAAGACTGTGCCATAGCAAATAGTGATTCACATTCCAGTGTACATTACAGCGTCTGCCAAGACCTTGAGCAGTTTGATGTTTGTTGTATTATCCTGATACCATCGTCAATGCCTTTCACAGTATAATTAAGCAGCACTAATGCTTGGTTTTGGCAAGCAACAATTTACTCTTTGTTGTCATGCTGTCAGTTACATCTCCCAGTTATGTAAAATAATCAACTTAAATCTAAAAGTTCGACATTGCACTTAATGCCACCTCATGCATATAATACACATCTATTATAAAGGGAATGTAAACCGGTGATTTTAATATAATTTGTTAAAACAAAGGCTTCCCTGCTTCACTTCTCACTACATGGGTTTGGTTCAGTTGGGGATTGAGTGATCTGGCACATAAGAGAGGAGATCTAATATGTACTTTATCCCGTACTAATCCTAAATTACAGCCTGCAACCCACAGCAGCAGTCACTGTTCGTGGTTGTTTTTCGAGACAGTCAGCAAACTTGCAGACAAGTTTGCTAAAAGCTTTCTGGAGTTCCTATATTGCAAGTGGGAAACTAATGTTTCACTAGAGTGACCACACAAAGAAGAGCTGTATATAGGTGGACTGGTATGAATTCATACATAGAAGAACTGATGAATGTACAGTGGAGAGATCTGACATATACAAGCTTGAATTTGAGTGCTCTGGCACCTCAAGCTGGCCATACACATCTGTGAACTTTTGTCATACACATTTTGGTCTACATAAGTCCAAACGTGTTAAATGAAACTAGGCGACGGATGAAAGATCTTTCTAGGAACGTTCTTTCAAAGAAAGACAATTCGTGAACTAAATATCTGACTATGTCTGACTATTGGCTGGAAATATTAACTTCTTTTCAGGTTGTCTTTTATAGCTCAGCTAAAATGATCATTCGTTGCTAAACTTCCCTCGACGAACATTCGTTTTGGCTGAAATATTCTGTTTTGATCAGTTTTAAGAGGTGATTAAGCACTGGTGGAGAACATAATATAGATGGGAAAAGAGTGGTCTTGTGTAAAGGAGCCCAAGAAGGTCATCTGGAAAAGGATTGGTCTGACATATGGGAGAGTTGGGGAAGGAATGATCCAGCACTCGTTCAGAAGTTACTAAAAGATGCAAGGAATGGTGACATCCATACTAGAGGAAAGTAGGTGCTTATCGCCACAACGCTGAAGTCAAATTTGTGAATCTTACAGGAGACCATGTGTAGATTACAATCATTATCCAGAGATTCCCAGACACTCTCTATGGGCAAAGTGTATCCATCTGTGGAAAATGCTTCTCTACTAGGGCACTGCTATATGCATCTTCCATAAAAAGATGACATCAACTAGTTTAAAAAAGTGGCTATATTGTAAACTGGTTTATTTGAATGAAAAACATAAAAAGTATAAAACAGAGGCTACACATTTTGAGACTGGACCAATGCCTTCATTAGGCCAATATTTTGTATACATGTGCCAACAGGTTGACATACATCATGTGACCATGGTGGCAATCTGCCATGAAGATGTCACCATTGAACAAACTATGACATATTGACACGGAGGCCAGTCTTGAGATGCTTTGCCAACTCAAATATTTGTAGCTTTAGCTTTCTTATATATTTTCTTTGTTACAAGGATCTTATATTTAAACTCATCCATGATCCTCGTTTCCACTCATCCATCATCTTTGTTTTTTTTTGGGTGGGGTGGGAGGGGATTTTTCCTATTTAGGCTCTTGCTTTCTATTTGATGATTTTAAATATGACATTTTCTTTGCAGCTCTGCCTGCAGTTCAGCATCTGATGTACTTGTACTCGTACTGTACATCTTGGACGTCTGCTTCTTTCTGGATTTTTTCACTTCATTGGGACCAGTGGACTCAATGTTTAAATGGCCCATCATCAATCTACTCAGAGCTTGTGCACGTTCTATTTTCACGGCATGTTAGACTACAGCCTGCTGTTATCATTGGACACACTGACTTACATTCAACAAGTTTCTGTGTGAAACCACTTCATAGGTGTATTATTACACATGCTGATGGAGCCTCAGGTAATGCACCCAGTTTTTGCTTATTGCTGAGACGCACATGGACTGCATATTTATTTCAAAAAGCAAGTCCAAGGGTGGCCTGGCAATTAACATGACCTGAGTTATCTTTAAATGGGGTGGTATACTGCTGGACTTTTTAGGCCTATTTTTGTTGTTTAAACCAACGTCCATCTGTGGATCCAGTGGTATTGTGGTGGGCCAGGCTTACCTTGAGTGGACCAGTTTGTGTGAAATGTTCAGTTTTTTGTCTGAGACATGGAATATCCTTAATTACACAAAACAAATATAGACTGATGTTCTTTTAAAGAATGCTGTTTAGTTTTGCCCATTTGTACCCCTAGACTTAAAGGGGTTGTCTCACTTCAGCAAATAGCATTTATCATGTAGAGAAAGTTTATATAAGCCACTTACTAATGTATTGTGATTGTCCATATTGCTTTCTTTGCTGGCTTGATTCTTTTTCCAATCACATTACATACTTTCTCTACATAAGTAAATGCTATTTGCTTAAGTAAGACAACCTCCTTAAGGTGGTCATACATATTAGACTTACAACTTCCACACTTTTACCAGCCAACCAAATAATGTGTATAAAAGGTTCGGTCAATGTCTATTTGCATATGTTAGGGGTAAAAAAAGGATCAACATGCCCAATATTTTGTTCTCAAGAGAGATAAGCGGCTGCCAGGCATCAAGCAGGCAGTGCATGTGCAGTTCATAAGGAATAGCTGTTGGCCAAACAAAAGTTTAGCTGCCAGCTAGTGAAAGTGTATGGGCACCATTAAACTTTGTAAAAGCCAATGTACTGCATACCCAACAACCCAAGGAAAGGAAATTTATGTATTTTATCATGGGTTTAATAATAGGTTGATGTTTTGCTAACACAATTATCAGGATTTCTCTAATGACTATTCAGCATTTAAATATGAGCAAGGGCTCTTTCACACGAGCTTGTCCCTTGCGGGAATCACGCTCCTTGAGAGAGAGGGATCATGCGGTCTGGATTACGGAAGCGCCTGGCATCATCATGACTGACATAAAGCTGTCAGTATGATTCCATTACAGAAAGGTCAGACAGAGGCACACAGCACAAATCATGATAATGCCATGCGCTTCTGTAGTACAGACTGCACTATCCCTCCCTCACATGGGGCAGGATTCCCGCAAGGGACACGCTTGTGTGAAAGAGCCCTAACGCTGTTTAACAAGGCTGAAATACTAGAAGAGGGTTGTTCCATTAATTAATTCATATAAAAAGTTCTGAGAGGCTTTTAGTAGCTGTGTTAGTCATTTCCAGTGTTTCTAGCATGTTTCGTCCTTGGAAATGCTGCTCATCTATACTGCGGGGAATGGCTTCTGAACAGAATCAGTCTCCTTCCCCCTCTGGCAGCAGACAATATAGTTACTTCTTACTTCCCCTGCAGAAGGAGTCTACCCCCTTCCCTGTAAGGGAGTGGAATAATTAAAAAAAAGTGATTTTCCAGAAAATATACCTTGAGGGTCTGTCCTTAGTATAGGCCTTCAATGAGTTATCAGTGAGGGTCTGACTACACTACCTCCATCTGCTTTGTACATGTTATTGTGCCTGGTTTTGCAGATTAGCTCAGTTTACTTGAGTTTAATCTAATGGCAGGAGCTTAATTTTAGTATCATGGCGGGGATAAAGGGTAGGCAAAAGTGGATGACCACTTAGGGTCCCACCTAGTTACAGATGTGGGGGTGCAATTTTATTTACAAAAAATTGTGGCACTTAAGTTTTTAACCAATGAGTTCTTCCACCAGTCATTCAGTGATGGATGCACACGTTAGAACAGGAAGTTCGGGGAGCAGTGAGCATGGCTGCCATTACTCACCACTTCTCACTTCCCAATCTTCTTCTGCTCTGAGTGCTGAAGCTGCACTCGGTCCTGAGGTTGTACAGCATCAGGATGTAGTGTGTGACAGCACACACAATAGCACCAGGAGGCATTGCAGCTCCTAAACCAAAAGTAGCGGTGGCATCCAAACCGGGGGTTTATATTAATTTGGGGTGTGATTGGGGATCTATTTTAAATTGGGGTCTGGTCTAGAAGTCTCTTTCGAATTGGGGTCTGTCCAGGGGTCTGCGTTAATTTTGAGGTCTGGTGAGAGGGCTAGTATTAATTTTTGGGTTTGGTATAGGGTGTCTATTAATTTTGGGTTCTGGTCTGATGTGAATATTAATTTTGAGGTATGATCTGGTGGTCTGTATTCATTTTGTGGTCTGCATTAATTTGGGGTTTGAATTTTTTTATTTTTGCTTAACTGCTTAAAATAATAGAAGAAGCCATACTCATCTCACCAATGTCCTATCACACTGGTTCCAATATTTCCTAGGTCCAGGTCTGTACTTCCAACATCAACATTTGACCTCTTTTGCCAGTTAGTGTTTGCAGTGGTCACATGTCAGGATCTCATCACTGGATGAGGAAGAACAGAGACCAGTGACTGGCAGAATTTAGGGATTATATTATTTTTAACATTACACAAACATTTAAATGGCTGAACAACCTATTAAATGGTTCTGATCTGGAATCCTTTATGTCATCTGGTCTGAAGTTTGATTCCTGAAATTTACTTTGGTGCCCAGCATGTTCAAGGTATGCACATGTCTTCTACTTTATCTGCATGGGCACTTTTATTTTGGCAGTATAGTGTTTGGGGTGGGTGCACTTGGGTCAGCAGCAGGTACTGTATTGGTGGGAGCAGCAGGATCACAATGTTAAATTGGTCAGAGGGATAAAGTATCTCTCTTGTTTTAGAGGGCAGCAGACACAAAGTGCCGAAATCAGAGGTATACCATGAATCATCTGGGGGACCAATGCAAAATTTGTAACCCACAGGTCAACTAACACCTCTGCACTCCCTTAACCAAAGATGTCAGGTCAATATAGTTTGCAGTCTTCAGGAAAAGTTGTCATGGAGGACTGGGCCGAAGTGAAGGAAAGTGTCAAATCAGAGGAGTCACTGGATAAATATTTATGTATTCTGCTGAAACGACATCTTTTAAAACGTGTTTAAATCTCTTTACTGACAAGCAGGGGCATAGCTAAAAGCTCATGGGCCCTAATGCAACAGTTCAGCTTGGGCCCCCGTCCCTCAGTGCTTGTTGGAAAGGGGCAGGGGAGCACGTTTCTATCCTGCTGCCTGAGGAAAACATTGAAAGGGCACCCCCTCATGTCAAATTCTTGACCTAACCCCTTCCCTCCAGCCAGAGGTGCAAATTGACCAGCATGTACTTTCTATAATGCCAGTGTCTTATGTGGCACAAGGGTCTTTGGGCCCCTCAGGCTCCTGGGCCCGGTAGAGAATGCTACCTCTGCACCCCCTATAGCTACGCCTTTGCTTACAAGTAATGTCATTTTGAATTGTTTTCCAAGTTGGGCGTGCAGACTCTGCTAAAATACCCTGTCCTGGCCAAGCTTTTTATCTCAGAAAATTTCTTTAAAGGCTATGTACACCCTTGGAGGCAATTTTTGTTCATTATTGCATTCTACTCTTTTTTTGGCAAAAAATCATATTTTTATTTGGCCTTTATTAAAAATTTTGAGCCATTCTATCACAAAGGGTTAACTGTTTTTCTAACTGTGTGACCAGTACTTTCACTTTGTACCGGTCATCTAATAACCCTCATCTCTAAACTACTGAGAGGTCATAAACGCTTATTTAAGCCACATTCTTATCAGTAAGATAAGGATTGAGCTATATGAGTGTTGATAATGGCAGATAATAGAGATAAGGAGCCCATCAGCTCCCTGTCTGTTGGAAGAGAGAGAAAATCTAGAAGCTGCTACTAAAGCATCTCAGCTCTGTACAGAAAAAAGGGCTCCTTATTGTTAATAAAGAACAATAAAAAAAAAAACATTTTAGCTCAAAATAAGTACAATGCAATAATAAAAAAAAATTGCCCCCAAAGGTGTACATAGCCTTTAATTAATAAAGTTCCAAATTTATATCTTTACCTGCTCTCATCCTAAATGCAGGTCAAGAAAGATAATGTCCACCCAGGTTTTCCTGCCATTCTCTGGTGATCTCATCCCAGCATCAGGACTTTTTTTGGCAGTACCAATAATTCTGAACTATCAGGTTTCCAGACTACCTGAACTTTAAATCCCTCAAATGACTCTTGGTTGAATGACTAATATTACTGATTTGGACCTGTCTTCTTTTCGTTTCTCATCCGTAATTTTAGCGGCGTAGAAAAAACTTTTATGTGCTTTTTTTCACACAAGATATTTAGGGCTCATGCATACGACCAAGTGCTGGCCGGGCCTGTGCTGCGGACCGCAAATTGTGGTCCGCAATGCACGGGCACTTACCGTGGGGCAGCCGCATGCGGATTGTGGACCCATTCACTTGAATGGGGCCCACGACCCGCATCTAATGGTCCGCACCGCAGTGCTTTCGATCTGTGCTTCTGCACTGCATCTACGGGTTTGCGGACCCATTCAAGTGAATGGGTCCGCATCCGTGATGCGGGGTGCACACGGCTGGCGCCACGTGTACTGCGTACCCGCTGTATGCAACGGCCGTGTGCATGAGCCCTTAGGCTAAAGCATTCATAAAACAGACTATATTTATAGTAAATGTAACGTGTTAATGTAAGAAATATTGACAGGTCCTTGCCCCCCAATTGCTGGCAAGAAGGGAGCTTTTGAACAAATATGCATGTATTGACATAAGATACGGCAACTCACATTAAGCGCCGTTATGTAACTGCAATAATTTGCAAACATTCCTGCCCGCTGTAAGATGTGGCAAGAGAAATATTGAATATATAGTTATGAATTGCATTTAGTTTTGGCATTTCCATTGCTTAGGTCAATGTCATTGGCAGAGCTCGTTTTGTCATTTGGCCCTCTCATTGCAATATAAAAAAGGGACACATTTTCGCTAGCAGCTCTTTATTGTATAAAATGCCTGAAAATTTACCAGATGTGCTTCATATACATACATAAAATGCATACTTGGCCGCACTCGTAGAGCATTCAGGAGGCTCTTGGAAAAAGGGAAGACCTCTCGCACTACTGGGAGCGTTGGCAAATCTCCCGTTACCACAGAAACATCCCAGCATCTTCCAGACAGCAGCTAAGACTGCAGAGAACAATTAGCACCAATAGGTTAACCCACGTCCTGCCGCTTCCCATAATAACTACACATGTAAGGTGCAGGCCACGTGCGGAAGAATATGTGCAGTGTGTTAAAGGAAATATTAATAATTTATATTGGGGTAATATTAATAATTAATATTTATAAATAGGAGTGAGTCGTCTATTGATAACTCCGCCTATTTATACAATAAATACTAATAACTATCTTCCTTGTTTCTCAACCTTTCTAAACTACGTGTGGTATGTTATGGAGGTGACTACAAAACACTATAAAACTGTATTTTAATCAATAAAGGAAATTATTTAACAAATACACGTCTACAGTCTATAAATTCTACTATATCTATATATATTTATATCAATGGTTATAAATATATATACAGTTGTGTTCAAAATAATAGCAGTCAGACATCACTAACCTGACAATACTAGCTAATTCCTCAGGCCGATGTTAAAAGCTGAGAACTTTGCCTCAGGAACATATCGGAGCTCCTCATGCACCACGTCACGGTGTCTCAGCACGCATGGGGTCCTACCACTTAACTGCCCATGGTGTGTGAACAGTGTCTGAACAGTGCTAGAAACCAACTCACAGCCAGACTGACATGCCTCCATAGTGGTATCACCAATGCACTGTTAGAGATGTGTGAATTTTATTCTATATTTTTTGTATCTCTAGGACTGTAACTGGTTAATCTTAAGTTGTTACAAACTTCTTATCTCAGGAGCCTCCTCCCTCCCCTTTCTGCTGTTAGTCGAGCTCTGTCTATGCAATGCTATGAGGAGAAGAAGGAAGGGGGGGCAGAGAACTGTGCTGTGGGCAGTGTGAAAGGATGCCAAATCCAATCCCTCGGCTGGATGAATATGATATACACATATTACTCACTGCCTATAGAAGAACGCCTCTTTGAAGTGTCATATATGACGTGTGCAGTATTATTGTTAGGATAGACGCCCTTACAACATGGCGACGATAACCAGATGTTTACATTAGTTCACATTCCAAAGTAGTGCACAGTGCGCAGATGCTAGAGTACTGCCCTTTTCTGAAGATGTATATACCGCTTACTTTCTGTAATAAAGTAGAGATTGCATTGACCATCTATGTGTCAGCATCTAGTCTCTCAGCCACGCGTGGATATTAACCCCTGGGGGGTACTTTGATTCGGAGCACCAGAGTGTATCTTAAAGGCTTTAATTAAAAGCCGCTTTGTCACACTATGAGGGAGAATAAAGCTGTGAGCCGCACCCACAACAGACCATGTGACACAGAAGCCGCACCCACAACAGACCATGTGACACAGAAGCTACCAGGTGCAAAAGAATGTTACCAACAAAATAAAGTGGCACATTCCATATACCCCAGATGCCCCCATGGTGCCGCCCATAATTTGCCAGTAAGAAATGCCCCCATAGTGCCCCCCCAAAATGGGCAAGAAATAAATGCCCCCAGAATGCCACCCCCAAAAAAATGGGGCTGTAAGAAATGCCACCAGCTCCCCCCCCCCCCCCCCCCGCAAAGGAAAAACAAAACAAAAACACTAATACTTACCTCCATCAGCAGCAATGTGATGCAGGCCTCTTCCGGCCTGTGTCCCCTGCTGTGTGCTGCCCGGCTCAGGTAGCGCGATGATAATGACGTCATCGCACCGTCTGAGCTGGCCTCTGATAGGCTTCAGGCATTAGTGCCTGCGGCCTATCAGAAGAACAGGGAAGGGAGATGCCTCTCGCTCCCCTACCCTGCAGCAGCACAGGCATCTGTATCGCTGTCCTGAGGACACGTGCTCGGACCAGTCATAGTCAGGGCGAGCAGAGCGTAGGAAAAGAAAGTGTAGGGAGCGAAATTCAGTTATTATTCTAAAAAAGCTTTTCAAAGACCCAAATGTCCTTTTAACCACCTCAGCCCCCCTAGCTTAAAGAGGACCTTTCACCAATTCTTACCCTATGAACTAAGTATACAGACATGTGGAGCGGCGCCCGGGGATCTCTCTGCACTTACTATTATCCCCGGGCGCCGCTCCGTTCTCCTGCTATGCCCTCCGGTATCTCCGTTCCCTAAGTTATGGTAGGCGGAGTCTGCCCTAGCGCTGGCCAATCGCATTGCAGAGCTCACAGCCTGGGAGAAAATAACCTCCCAGGCTGTGAGCTCTGCGCTGCGATTGGCCAGCGCTAGTGCAGACTCCGCCTACCATAACTTAGGGACTGGTATCTCCGCCTACTATAACTTAGTGAGCGGAGATACCGGAGGGCATAGCAGGAGAACGGAGCCGCGCCCGGGGATAATAGTAAGTGCAGTGAGATCCCCGGGCGCCGCTCTACATATCTGTATAGTTAGTTCATAGGGTAAGAATCGGTGAAAGGTCCTCTTTAAACACCCTTAATGACCAGGCCACTTTTTACACTTCTGCACTACACTACTTTCACGGTTTATTGCTCGGTCATGCAACTTACCACCCAAATGAATTTTACCTCCTTTTCTTCTCACTAATAGAGCTTTCATTTGGTGGTATTTCATTGCTGCTGACATTTTTACTTTTTTTGTTATTAATCGAAATTTAGCGATTTTTTTGCAAAAAAATGATATTTTTCACTTTCAGTTGTAAAATTTTGCAAAAAAAATGACATCCATATATAAATTTTTCTCTAAATTTATTGTTCTACATGTCTTTGATAAAAACAAATGTTTGGGTAAAAAAAAAATGGTTTGGGTAAAAGTTATAGCGTTTACAAACTATGGTACAAAAATGTGAATTTCCGCTTTTTGAAGCAGCTCTGACTTTCTGAGCACCTGTCATGTTTCCTGAGGTTCTACAATGGCCAGACAGTACAAACACCCCACAAATGACCCCATTTCGGAAAGTAGACACCCTAAGGTATTTGCTGATGGGCATAGTGAGTTTATAGAACTTTTTATTTTTTGTCACAAGTTAGCGGAAAATTATGATTTTTTTTATTTTTATTTTTTTCTTACAAAGTCTCATATTCCACTAACTTGTGACAAAAAATAAAAACTTCTATGAACTCACTATGCCCATCAGCGAATACCTTGGGGTGTCTTCTTTCCAAAATGGGGTCACTTGTGGGGTAGTTATACTGCCCTGGCATTTTAGGGGCCCTAATGTGTGGTAAGTAGTTTGAAATCAAAATCTGTAAAAAATGGCCGGTGAAATCCGAAAGGTGCTTTTTGGAATGTGGGCCCCTTTACCCACCTAGGCTGCAAAAAAGTGTCACACATGTGGTATCGCTGTTCTCAGGAGAAGTTGGGCAATGTGTTTTGGGGTGTCATTTTACATATACCCATGCTGGGTGAGATAAATATCTTGGTCAAATGCCAACTTTGTATAAAAAAAATGGGAAAGGTTGTCTTTTGCCAAGATATTTCTCTCACCCAACATGGGTATATGTAAAATGACACCCCAAAACACATTGCCCAACTTCTCCTGAGTACGGAGATACCGCATGTGTGACACTTTTTTTCAGCCTAGGTGGGCAAAGGGGCCCACATTCCAAAGAGCACCTTTCGGATTTCACCGGCCATTTTTTACAGATTTTGATTTCTAACTACTTACCACACATTTGGGCCCCTAGAATGCCAGGGCAGTATAACTACCCCACAAGTGACCCCATTTTGGAAAGAAGACACCCCAAGGTATTCGCTGTTGGGCATAGTGAGTTCATGGAAGTTTTTATTTTTTGTCACAAGTTAGTGGAATATGAGACTTTGTAAGAAAAAAAAAATTCATAATTTTCCGCTAACTTGTGACAAAAAATAAAAAATTCTAGGAACTCGCCATGCCACTCACGGAATACCTTGGGGTGTCTTCTTTCCAAAATGGGGTCACTTGTGGGGTAGTTATACTGCCCTGGCATTCTAGGGGCCCTAATGCGTGGTAAGTAGTTTGAAATTAGAATCTGTAAAAAATGGCCGGTATAATCCTAAAGGTGCTCTTTGGAATGTGGCCCCCTTTGCCCACCTAGGCTGCAAAAAAGTGTCACACATGTGGTTATTCCGTACTCAGGAGAAGTTGGGCAATGTGTTTTGGGGTGTCATTTTACATGTACCCATGCTGGGTGAGAGAAATATCTCGGCAAAAGACAACTTTTCCCATTTTTTTTATACAAAGTTGGCATTTGACCAAGATATTTCTCTCACCCAGCATGGGTATATGTAAAATGACACCCTAAAACACATTCCCCAACTTCTCCTAAGTACGACGATACCACATGTGTGACACTTTTTTGCAGCCTAGATGCGCAAAGGTGCCCAAATTCCTTTTAGGAGGGCATTTTTAGACATTTGGATCCCAGACTTCTTCTCACGCTTTAGGGCCCCTAAAATGCCAGGGCAGTATAAATATCCCACATGTGACCCCATTTTGGAAAGAAGACACCCCAAGGTATTCGATGAGGGGCATGGCGAGTTCATAGAAAAAAAAATTTTTGGCACAAGTTAGCGGAAATTGATTTTTTTGTTTTTTTTCTCACAAAGTCTCCCTTTCCGCTAACTTGAGACAAAAATTTCAATCTTTCTGTCACGGCCACGGTTTTGGCCGTGACTCCTTGGGAGCCGCATACTGTTGCCCGCGGTTTTGGGTTGTAGTGTCAACCGCAGCTTGAGGCATAATGTAGTTGCCCTCAGGTGCGGTTGCCGCGGACAACAGCTATGTGTGCGGTTCCCTTGGAGTTGTGTGCGCGTTTGTAGCACTTTTGTATGTCTGTGTGCACTTTGTTTATGTTTGGTGTGCACTGACATTTTCCCATCACTGTGGCTGTCCGTGGCAACGTTTGGTTGTATTATGTACATGTGGTGGCAGTGTCCCGGCCTTCGGGCTGACTCCCAGGACACGCTTGCCACCCATGTCGTTGCCTGCGGCAACAGCTACAGTGTGTTTGTTGTTTGGACACTTCCCCTTTAAGTTATGTTTTCCCTTCTGTGGTTTTGGAAGGGTTAACGCCCTTTCAGTGTGTGTGAGTCACGGGGTGTGTCTGATTGTTGGGTGTGGCCTCTTGGCCCTATAAAGCCTCAGTTGTAGGCAGTAGCCAGAGAGGGTGTTTCAGCCATGCTGGCTGTAGACATCCTCCTGGTTACTTACCAACTGCCAGTTGGGGCCAACCTTCTGGTCATAGCTAAATATATGTCCTTTGGTGTCTTGAAGATGTGTTTGGTTGTATGTTTCTTTATTGCACCTGTGGTCCTGGGTTCCCGTGTGTTGTGTGTTTGTGTGCTGAGTCCTGCTGTCTGTGGGCAGTACATCCACATGGGTTTCAGGCTTTGTTGTCTGTGGTAGGTCTCTGTTATGCTTGTGGCAAGTACCTGCCATTGCCTTAGGTTGCATTTGTTCCTTCTTGCTTGCAGCTTGGCCAGTGAGACTCCTGTTCCTCCGTATCCAGAAGGAACAGGATGTCTTACCCTGACTCCTAGCCCAGGGACCGGTCGGAGGGTAAGTCAGGGCTCCGAGGTTCCTGCGCATGGGTCCTCCTACCTTAAAGGTCGGCCCATGCAGGTAGGAGTTAGGGTCAGGGTAGGGACGCTGTAGGAGGTGACCTGCTCCCTATCCTGTTCTCCTGGCCGAGTATGCCTACATCATCCGGAATCGCACTGCTGAGGATTTCCCCCATCCTCAGCCGTGACACTTTCATGGACTCAATATGCCCCTCAGCGAATACCTTGGGGTGTCTTCTTTCCAAAATGGTGTTATTTGTGGGGTGTTTGTACTGCCCTGGCATTTGAGGGTCTCCGCAATCATTACATGTATGGCCAGCATTAGGAGTTTCTGCTATTCTCCTTATATTGAGCATACGGGTAATGAGATTTTTTTTTTTCGTTCAGCCTCTGGGCTGAAAGAAAAAATGAATGGCACAGATTTCTTCATTCGCATCGATCAATGTGGATGAAAAAATCTCTGCCCAAAAAAAAAAAAGGAGGGGAAAGGCGTCTGCCAGGACATAGGAGCTCCGCCCAACATTCATACCCACTTAGCCCGTATGCCCTGGCAAACCAGATTTATCCATTCACATCAATCGATGTGGATGAATAAATCATTGCCGGGATTTTTTTATTTTTTTTTATATACAAAGTGTTTGCCAAAGCATATGAACACCGCCACCTCCTCAGCTCATATGCCTCGGCAACGTATCTTTTACTGCAGAGGAGAAATCTCGTCTTGCTGCGCCGCATACACCGACTTGTGTGTAATCTGACAGCAGCGCAATGCTTCTGTCAGAATGCACATCAGTGCTGCAGCTAGTCGATCGGTTGGTCCACCTGGAAGGTAAAAAAACCAAAACAAAAAAGAAAAAACCAGGCCGCAACGCAATAAATTTTATTAACTTTATAATAACTTTTGAACAGAACATATAAACTTTTTTTAACTTTTTGAACTGAAAGTTAACTTTTTTGCTTACTGGTGTTTTTTTTTTTTTTTTTACCTTTTATAGGACAAACCTCTCCTTCCCCATGGGACAATGTGCAAAGCGCAAATCGCCCAAAGATGTGGCGAAGTACATTATGCACTTTATCCCAGGTGAAAGGAGAGGTTTGCAGCAGCTGTGAGTAAAAGGGCCCTAATAGCCCTGTGTGCCTGTCCTGTGAGATGCAATCCCTATGCGAAGTGTACCTGTGTGTGGTACTTCCGGAAACACTCTCCAAAGCATAGGGCAGGGTGGTCCGGACAGAAATAGCGGGTGTCACGCCTTATTCCACTCCTGCTACAGACACGACATCTTTTTCGGGGTGACGGTTGGGTTGAGGTACCAGGAACGACACTGGGGAAATGTCGCTCGTGTAGACGACTAACTACACTGGTGGATGGGGCCACGGAACCTCCTGGATACAGGAGGTTCTCGATGATCTCTTCTTGAAATTTGAGGAAGGATCGTGTTCTCCCAGCCTTACTGTAGAGATCAAAACTATTATATGCAGCCAATTGAATTAAATATACAGACACCTTCTTATACCAGCGTCTGGTGCGTCGGGAAACTAAATACGGAGACAACATCTGGTCACCCTAAAGTGCGGCCTAGGGGTACAAGGAGGGAAAAGTTTTGGAAGATGGTGAAGGAATACATAACAGACCGTGTCAGCGTCCTAAATGATCCCTCAGTGCCTTACAACTACTGGGTGTCCAAGCTGGACACGTGGCACGAACTTGCGCTCTAAGTCTTGGAGGTGCTGGCCTTCCCTGCCGCCAGCATTTTGTCTGAGCGTGTATTTAGTGCTGCTGGTGGCAATATAACAGATAAGCGTATCCGCTTGTCCACTGGCAATGCTGACAGGTTGATAAAAATGAACAAGGCCTGGATTTCCCCTGACTTCTCAACTCCACCAGAGGGGAGCTGAGCTGATGATGAACATAAATGTTGAATCTTTGAGTATATGGTGGAATCTTATTTTCTTCTCCTCCTCATCCAGATTGTAAATATTCCCTCCAGTCTAATTTTTTTAATAGGGTCAGTGTCACGATGGGGAGTGGGGGAAACCCCCACCGTATAATGGGAACTGATACTAGGCCACAAAACAGGGATAGGGAGCAGGTCACCTCCTATAGCTGCCCTAATCCTGACCCTAATCTCCTGACCCCAATCTCCTAACCATATGAGCGCCCCCTGAAGGTGGGAGGGCTCATATGCTCGAACCTGGATCCTACTGACCCTAACGGTCCCTCCTGCTGAAAGATCAGAGTTGGCACCTGCAGCCAATGTCCATCAGTCTTTCACCTCACCCCCTTGCAAATCAGCCAAGCAGTCTGAGCCCCAAGTCATGCAGCAGTCTCTTCTGCTTTTTGATGACTCTGCTAGCAGGGTTTCCCAGGGCCATCCACATAGCCCTGCCCCAGAAGTGGAAGAGATTGAGTGCACCGATGCCCAACAACTTATGTTTCAAGATGAGTACATGGGAGGACCATCGCAGCACGTCTCGGATGATGACGAAACACAGGTGCCAACTGCTGGGGCTTTCGAAAGTGTGCAGACCGACAAGGAGGGCAGGGGTGAAGACTGGGTGGAAGATGATGTGGAGGACGATGAGGTCCTTGACCCCACATGGATTTAAGGTCATGCGAGTGATCTGTGTAGATTGGATGGTGCGGTGGTCACAGCACACTGGGTAAATGCAGTGGTGGCTGGGCCTGAGTTGGATAGCAGTTTGCCGAATATCCTTCCACCACTGAGGATTGCAGGGTGCTTCAGTTTGCCTCCTGTTGCTTCCTGCTCCTACTCCGCTTCCTCATCCTCTACTGGCTCCTCATCTGGTCAGCGTAACACCTTTACCACCAACCGATAGTGGAGTTTCAGCTGCAGCATGCACGGGTGAGTCACTCTGCGGAACAGCACCACTTCACCACCAATGACTGGGCCTCCATGCGAGACCTGTGTTCCTTGTTGCGCGGTTTCGAGTACTTCACCAACATGGCCAGTGCCGATACCGCCATTCTCAGAGTTACTATCCCACTTCTATGCCTCCTTGAAAAAACGCTGCTGGCGATGATGGAAGAGGATGTGGCACAGGAGGAGGAGGAGGAAGAGGGATTATTTCATAGGGTTTCCGGCCAGTCATTCACAAGTGGCTCCGAGGGTGGGTTCCTGCACCCACAAACGCCAGATACACAATTGTCCAGCCAGGGCACAGTTCTGGAGGATGACTAGGTGGAGGATATGGAGGAGGAGGAACCATGTTCACAGCAGGGTGGCACCCAGACCAGCTCATGGCCATCACTGGTGCGTGCCTGGGGGGATACAGAGGACACAGACGATACACCTCTCACAGAGGACAGCTTTTCGTTGCCTCTGGGCAGCCTGGCACACATGAGCGATGACATGCTGCAGTGTCTCCTCAACAACCGCCAAGTTGCCCACATTCTAACTTGTGCTGATTACTGGGTGGCCACGCTGCTGGATCCCAGTTACAAGGACAACGTACCGTCCTTAATTCCCTCACTGGAGCGTGATCGTAAGATGCGCGAGTACAAGCGCATGTGGCATTCCCACCTGACAGCGAGGGCACAGTGGAAGCACAAGGCGAAGGCAGAGGACAAAGAAGAGGTCGCCAACGCAGCTGGGGCACCGCCAGCACCTCAGAAGGCAGGGTTAACATGGCCGAAATGTGGAAAAGCTTTGTCAGCACGCCACAACAACCAGCACCACCAGCTGATATGGAACGTCTTAGCAGGAGGCAGCATTTCACCAACATGGTGGAGCAGTATGTGTGCACATGCCTACATGTACTGAATGACGGATCTGCCCTCTTCAACTTCTGGGTCTCCAAATTGGGCACATGGCCTGAGCTTGCCCTTTACGCCTTGGAGGTGCTGACCTGCCCTGCAGCCAGTGTATTATCTGAACGTGTGTTTAGCACGGCAGGCGACGTTATCACAGACAAGCGCAGCCGCCTGTCCACAGCCAATGCTCACGGTCATTAAAATGAACCAGGCATGGATCCCACAGGACTTGTCCGTGTACCTTGTGCAGAATAGACATGTATACCGGCCTTACCCAGCCATTGTTATACTACAGCTTAATTGCTCATTTTTGTATTTTGGATATTTCACACTCTTTTGGAGTGTACCCTAATTAAAACAAAAAATTAAATTAAAATTAAAACCAAAAACCAGTGTTGGCTACCTCGTCCTCCTCCACTGCTGCTTCCACCACCTCCTCAAACTCCTACTCCATATGGACCTCCACCTCATAAATCAATATTTTTTAATTTTTTTTGTACCCATTTTATTTTATTAAGGTATATTTATTTAATATAGGTCTTAAATAAAGTAAAATTCACTAATTTGTCTGTTACATTTTCGGGTGAAATTCACCAATTGTTGGCTGAGATATACCCCTGCTCTATCTAGTTGACAGCTTAATAAATTTCACAAATTTTTCTGTTACATTCTTGGGTTGACATTTTACTATTTTTGCCGTGAATAAACCCCTGCTCTGCATAGGTGACAGGGACCGAAATTCAAAAAATAATCTGTTACATTGGGGGGTGACATTAACCCATTTCTGGCGATGAAAAACCCTTGCTCTGCATAGGTGACAGGGACTTAAATTTCTAAAATTCGTCTTTAATTGGCCCTTTCATTCGATCCATCTGCTTTAATAACTTGTCCCACATTTCCGCTTCATCCCATTGCAGCCATTGACCTCCCTTGGATGAGGTCTCCCTTTCTCAAGCTCCCTCTCTGGCGTGGAACCCTGATTCGCCGATAACCGTGATCAACATGGTAGGCTCAGAAAAGAACATTGAAAGTAGATAGAGAAGATATCCAAATGGATGGTGGACGTCACAGATACGTGCAATCAGGCAGAAGTTATCTAGAGTCAACAAAGCGGCAGCAGGGCCTCCACTGGCTAACGTTTCCAAATCCAAAATACCCCAGTGACATTCCCTATAATTTTTTATTAATCATTCCAATAACAGGGCATCTTAAGAGTCCTGTATTGTTATTTATCGTCACTACCTCCCCGAGTCGGGAGTGGGTAATTGCCGCGCGCCCCCTCCTTTTCTTCAATTCTTCTGCTTTAATAATTTGTCCCACATTTGCTCTCGTTCACAATTCAATTTCATCCATTGATCTCCCTTGGATGTGGTCTCTCTTTCTCACGCTCCCTCTCCGGCGTGGAACCCTGATTCGCCGCTAACCGTGATCAACATGGTAGGCACAGAAAGAACATCGAAAGTTGATAGAGCAGATATCCAATTGTATCGTGAACATCACGGGGACGTGCGACATGGTGGGGCAGTATGTTTGCACACGCCTACACGAACTGACTGATGGGTCTGCCCCCTGCAACTTCTGGGTCTCCAAATTGGGCACATGGCCTGAGCTTGCCCTTTACGCCTTGGAGGTGCTGGCCTGCCCTGCAGACAGTGTATTGCCTGAATGTTTGTTTAGCACGGCTGGAGGGGGTTATAACAGGTTATATTTCCCAATGTTTTGGGGTGTACCCCAATTAAAAAAAATAAAAATATTTTTTAAACCAAAACGCAGTGTAGGCTACCTCCTCCTCCTCCACCGCCGTTTCCACCTACACCGCCACATCCACCGCCTCCTCAACCTCCTACTCCATATGGACCTCGTCCTCCTAGATCAAGATTATTATTTTTACGTATTTTATGTTATTTAAAGTCATTTTCCTATCCACATTTGTTTGCAGAGCACGTGCCATGCTCTTAACCACATTTTGATGCCATTTGCAGCCCTCTAGCCCTTTCCATGACATTCTTACAGCCATTTTAATGCTCAAAAGTTTGGGTCCCCATTGACTTCAATGGGGTTCGGGGTCAAGTTCGGGTCCCGAACTTGAACTTTTTTGTGAAGTTCGTCCGAATCCGTCGAACCCAAGCATCCAGCTGTCCGCTCAACTCTACCCAAAACCTCTGTGGGATATGATTTCCTCTTTTACAACAGTTTCCTGGTGTAGAAGAACACTGAAATCTACTTCGGCCAGGTCCTGGGTTAGATTTCCGTTGAGGTGCACAGACTGCCAGATGCTGTGATTTATGACGAGGCATATGCATACTTCGCTGGGCTGTGATAAACCTCCCCCATTAATTTTTGGGAGCACATCATACTTTACCCCTTAGGGATCCATGACTTACCGGTACGGCATGGTTCCCGAGTCCTTAAGGACCCATGACGTACCGGTACATTATGTATAGTTCCGATCACCGCTGCCCGGTGATCGGAACCCGGTGCCATCGGGTCCTCATGGGGCTGTAGGGGGGACCCGATGGCATGGAAGGCAGCGCGATGCCTTCCGGTGACGAGCCTATGAGATCCAGCCCCCTGGGTCTCACAGGCCGGAAGCTGTATGAGTAATACACACAGTATTAGGCTGGGTTCACACGAGCGTGTCCGGATTAGGTCCAGATGCGTCCCGGTGTGTTGCGGCAAACCCGCGCGAGTAGGAATGCAATTGCAGTCAGTTTTGACTGCGATTGCGTTCCGATGTTCAGTTTTTATCGCGCAGGTGCAATGTGTTCTGCACGCGCGTGATAAAAAACCGACTGTGGTACCCAGACCCGAACTTCTTCACAGAAGTTCAGGTTTGGGTTAGTTGTAGTGTAGATTGTATTATTTTCCCTTATAACATGGTTATAAGGGGAAATAATAGCATTCTGAATACAGAATGCTTAGTAAAATAGCGCTGGAGGGGTTAAAAAAAAAAATTAACTCACCTTCTCCTCTTGTTCGCGAAGTTCCCGGTATGATGAGTTGTGGGCTAAAGGACCTTTGGTGACGTCAGATCACATGCTCCAATCACATGGTACATCACCACGGTGATGGACCACGTGATTGGAGCATGTGATCTGACGTCACCAAAGGTCCTTTAGCCCACAACTCATCATTAAAGAAGTAAAGAAGAGACCGGGAACTTCGCGATCAAGAGGAGAAGGTGAGTTAATTTGTTTATTTTTTTTAACCCCTCCAGCGCTATTTTACTATGCATTCTGTATTCAGAATGCTATTATTTTCCCTTATAACCATGTTATAAGGGAAAATAATACAGTGAATAGACTGTCACCTAGCAACCATGCGTGAAAATCGCAACGCATCCACACTTGCTTGCAATTTTCACGCAACCCCATTCACTTCTATGGGGCCTGCGTTGCGTGAAAAACGCTGAATATAGAGCATGCTGCGATTTTCACGCAACGCACAAGTGATGCGTGAAAATCATCGCTCATCTGAACAGCCCCATAGAAATGAATGGGTCCGGATTCAGTGCGGGTGCAATGCGTTCACCTACCGCATTGCACCCGTGCGGAAATCTCGCCCGTGTGAACGCAGCCTTACTCATACAGCCAATGCATTCCAATATTAAGTATTGGAATGCATTGTAAAGAATTAGACCCCCAAAAGTTCAAGTCCCAAAGTGGAACAAAAAATGAAGTGAAAAAAAAGTTGAAAAAATTAATTTTTCCCCCCAAAAAATGAAAATTAAATTAATTAATTAAAAATAAACAAAAATGTCATTTTACCCAAATAAAGTAAAAAAACATTGGTAGAAAATAGGGGGGAAAAAAAGTATACATATTAGGTATCGCCGCGTCCGTATCGACCGGCTCTATAAACATATCACATGACCTAACCCCTCAGATCAGGGCTGGCCAACCTGAGGCTCTCCAGCTGTTGCAAAACTACAACTCCCAGCATGCCCAGACAGCCTACAGCTATCAGTCTACAGCATGGCATGGTGGGAATTGTAGTTTTACAAAAGCTGGAGAGCCGCAGGTTGGCCAGCCCTGCCTCAGATGAACACCGTAAAAAGTAAATAAAAACTGTGCTAAATAAACAAATTTTTTTTGCCCACCAAAATAGTACCATTCTAACAGTCACCTCACCCCGCAAAAAATGAGCCCCTACCTAAGATAATCGCCCAAAAAAAAAATATATATATATATGGCTCAGAATATGGAGACACTAAAACATAATTTTTTTTTTGTTTTAAAAAAGCTGTTATTGTATAAAACTTACATAAATAAAAAAAAGTATACATATTTGGTATCGCCGCATTCGTATTTACCGGCTCTATAAAAAAAATTACATGACCTAACCCCTCAGATGAATACAGTAAAAAAAAAAAAAAAAAACTGTGCTAAATAAACCATTTTTTGTCACCTTACATCACAAAAAGTGTAATAGCAAGCGATCAAAAAGTCATATGCACCGCAAAATAGTGCCAATCAAACAGTCATCTCATCCCGCAAAAAATGAGACCCTACCTAAGATAATCGCCCAAAAACTGAAAAAACTATGGCTCTCAGAATATGGAGACACTAAAACATGATTTTTTTTTGTTTCAAAAATGATATTATTGTGTAAAACTTACATAAAAAAAAAAGTATACATATTAGGTATCGCCTCATCAGTGACAACCTGGTCTATAAAAATATCACATGATCTAACCTGTCAGATGAATGTTGTAAATAACAAAAAATAAAAACGGTGCCAAAACAGCTATTTCTTGTTATCTTGCAACCAAAAATCATATGTACCCTAAACTAGTACCAACAACAATACTGCCACCCTATCCTGTAGTTTCTAAAATGGGACATGATGTAAAAAAAAAAAAAAAACAGTCCAGCAAAATCTGCCTTCCAAAAACCGTATGGCATTCCTTTCCTTCTGCGCCCTGCCATGTGCCCGTACAGTAGTTTACGACCACATATGGGGTGTTTCTGTAAACTACAGAATGAGGGCCATAAATATTAAGTTTTGTTTGGCTGTTAACCCTTGCTTTGTAAAAGTTAAAAAAAATATTTAAATGGAAAATCTGCCAAAAAAGTGCAATTTTGAAATTGTATCTCTATTTTCCATTAATTCTTGTGGAACACCTAAAGGGTTAACAAAGTTTGTAAAATCAATTTTGAATACCTTGAGGGGTGTAGTTTATAGAATGGGGTCATTTTTGGGTGGTTTCTATTATGTAAGACTCGCAAAGTGACTTCAGACCTGAACTGGTCCCTAAAAATTGGGGTTTTTGAAATTTTCAGAAAAAAATTCAAGATTTGCTTCTAAACTTCTAAGCCTTGTAACATCCCCCAAAAATAAAATATAATTCCCAAAATGATCCAAACATGAAGTAGACATATGGGGAATCTAAAGTAATAACTATTTTTGGAGGTATTACTATGTATTATAGAAGTAGAGAAATTAAAACTTGGAAATTTGCAATTTTTTACAAATTTTTGGTAAATTTGGTATTTTTTTTATAAATAAAAATTACTTTTTTTTACTTCATTTTACCAGTGTTATGAAGTACAATATGTGACGAAAAAACTATCTCAGAATGGCCTGGATAAGTCAAAGCGTTTTAAAGTTATCAGCACTTAAAGCGACACTGGTCAGAGTTGCAAAAAATGGCCAAGTCCGTAAGGTGAAATAGGGCCGAGTCCTTAAGGGGTTAAAGCGGTCTTCTGATGACTATTGCACTAGGGTGATGTTTAAACATGCAAGCGGGTTGCCAACTCGTAAAAAAATAGGCAATTTTTCCCTGTGTTCGTGATTTTTTTTGAGGCTGGTGGTACCAGACTAGATTCTCATCATTTTACAGCTGACAGTACATGCTGGTAATGAGTTCTTTTCAGTATACTGAGCTTTAGACATTTATACTCTTTAATCATTCATTACCGTTTTCCAATTTGTCCGTAAAAAATGTTGGCTGTCTGGGAATTTGGAATAAGTTGTCCAGAAAAAAGAAAAATTCTGGTTGGCAACCCTGGCTAGCACACCACTACTTCCATGGCAGCCACACATAGGCCATACATTAGTCTCCACTGGCAGTCTTTGAGCAGATATATTGTAGATTTATTTTTGGTTCCTTATCTTTCATTTCTTTATGATATGTTGGAGGTGATATTGCAAGCAGGAAACGTACAGATTTACTTATTTATAGGCTTCAGTTTTGTGAAAACCAGTTATATTTATTTTTACCCAGAGAGGCTTCAAAAGGTCATAGAATATATTTAAGTGAATGTATTACCTTTTTTTCCTTTAAAACCATTTCCATGTCTGTCTTATTTTCCGATTGTAGATTTTCTTTGATCTTATTTTCTGTACGTGATTACAGGACGACCATCTTGTCTAATCTGTTGTGACCAACATTTAGAGGTATGCTTTACATCAGCCACTATGGACCATAGGCATACCAGACAGGAGAAATTCATTGACTTTAATAGGAGAGTGTTCTAGGCATGCTGTGTGACGAGTGCAAAGATGAGGAAATATATAAGCTGTTACCATCACCTATGGTGAATGGTGGACTCTGTGTTATATATAGGTGGTATCTTATTGTAATCCTGTCTGTGATGATAATGAGATGACTGCTGAAAAGTGATCCCTAAAGTATATTGACAAATAAAGTTAAAAATAACCTCACCAAGCATTCCTCAAAAATATGTTTAAGACTACATTCAGACTGCCCTAAGTGTTTTGCAAACCGCACATGGCCGGCACTATGATAGAAATGCCTATTTTTGTCCGCGATTTCGGACAAGAATAGGACATGCTCTATCTTTGTTGCGGGGCCACGGAACAGAACTACAGATGTGGACAGCCCACAGTGTGCTGTCTGCATGCGGCCCCATTTAAATGAATGGGCCCACACCCGTTCCGCTAAATTGCAGAATAGATGCGGATCCCTTCATATGGTCGTCTGAATGAGCCCTAAAGGGGATGTGCATCTTTGCGAGGGATTTGGCACCCCCCCCTCCTTGGGAAGACCTGTGAAGGGATGTATAATTACCCGCTTCCCGGCTCTTCCTCCTTCTCTACCCAATCTTGGCTTCTCTGCTGCACTCCCAGGATTTAAGCTTCCAATTTGAAGCCGCTGAAGCCAATTGTTGGCCACAGTGGTGACCTGCTCTTTTTGCATCATGACAAATGGTCATGTGATGCAAGTTGAGTAGGTCACCACTGTTGCCAGCAGTTGGCTGCAGCAGCATCACGAATGAAGTTTACACCCTGGGAGTGCAGCGGAGCAGCTGAGGCTGGGGAGAGAAGGAGATGGGAGCTGGCACTGGGAAGCAGGCAAGTATGATTCTCTTGCCAAGAGGGAAGTTTGCCAAAACCCCCCAAAAGTGCACAACCCTCTTGAATGCTTGAGTCATAGCGTCCTTTACCTCTATTCAAACATGCACTATCAACTCGCCTATAAGTGAGTAGCTTATCTGCAGACAGAGCAAAAGATTGAACTTGTTGAAATCCAGACAGAATATTTCTATACATATAAGGGCTCATGCACACGACAGCGCCGTGTTTTGAGGTTCGCAAATTGCAGATTCTAGCCATGTGAATTCCGCAATTTTTCAGAACGGAACTGACGGCCCATGATAAAAATTCCTATTCTTGTCTGCAAAATGGACAGGAATAGGGCATGTTCTATTTTTTTGCTGTACGCATCTTTTGCAGTCCCATTGGTCCGCATCCGAGCTGCAAAAAAAGCACTTAAAGTAGGACTAAGATGCACAACAACTACACAGTCGCAAAGGCAACATGAAGCACATATCAATGCTGGCAAAAAGAAAGGTACTAAAATAAACTCACCGATAGATGACTGGAACTAAGTGATGAGGGTTACAGATGGAGGAGACGATCCTGCAATTAAGTAGATGGAAGATATATGGCATACAGGTAGGTAGTGGATAAATGACAAAGAACAGCAATATTGAATTGATCCTAGCTGAATTCAACCCAGCAAATACAACAGTACAGCATAAGACATTTCACGCACACCAACACGCCAAATTACTGTGAAACTGCAGATCCCAGAATACATAGAAAAGTCCCTAAACTATGTAAAGCTACAGATCGCAGAATTAAAAAAAAACACACTAAACTTTGTGGAACTATAGACCCTAGTATACATAGAGAACACACTAAACTAGAACAAGATTTAAACAAATGAAAGGAAATGCACATGGCAAACACTGTACACAAGCAATAGCAAGGCCTATATATAAAGGCTCAACCATCAGCAACTCCACCCTAATTAGCCAGGCCAAGCTAGTCGATCACCAAACCCACTATACAAGGCAGTTGCAGACAAAAAATGTGGGGGATTCAGTCAGCACAACCCTGTATGCAGGTGCACATCGCTATGGCGAAATACATATACAAACGCAAAATACAAATGCAATAGCACTCTGCAACCAGCATTCTGCCCTGCCTCTATGCTGGATGAGGTATTGGTGTACATTTTGGCCAAAGAGTAATAAACCACTCACCACGTCAAGGTCGCCTCTATGAGTGGTCCCTAACACGAGTTCCTACCTGTTATGGGCCATGACAGCCACACAAAGTCCAGGGAATGCAGGTACAGCATGAACGCCAGGCACACTGTGCTTTTAACCCCGTCCGGTGCCATTACAGCTTTCATCGGATCCAGGGATGCAAGTACCAAAATGTACACCAATGCCTCATTCAGCATCCAGCATGGAGGCAGGGCAGAGTGCTGGTTGCAGAGTGCTATTGCATTTGTATTTTGCATTTGTATATGTATTTCGCCATAGCGATGTGCACCTGCATACAGGGTTGTGCTGACTGAATCCCCCACATTTTTTCTTTGTAGTATATATTGGAGGCGTGGCGATCTCCATGCAGTCATGCACACCTGACCAGTCAATCTGTCCTGGAGGCTGGTTTTAAAGTCAGTATAAAACTGAGTCTGCTTATATAGAACCTACCAGTAGCCATTTGGCTCCAGGAGAAGTATATAGTGGGCTCAGCATGCATGTTGGTACTTGCATCCCTGGATCCGATGAAAGCTGTAATGGCACCGGACGGGGTTAAAAGCAGAGTGTGCTTGCCGTGCATGCTAACCTGCATTCCCTGGACTTTGTGTGGCTGTCATGGCCCATAACAGGTAGGAACTAGTGTTAGGGACCACTCATAGAGGCGACCTTGACGTGGTGAGTAGTTTATTACGCTTTGGCCAAAATGTACACCAATACCTCATCCAGCATAGTGCTATTGCATTTGTACAAGTTACAGACAGAGCCTGGCTGATGCTACATCATTCCTGGGACCTAGTGGTCATTTACCAATTCTAGTCAAAAGCTGTGGGAAGCAAAGCACTCCACAAATTATTTTATATCTGTTGCTAGGCATACACTATACCTTGTCTTGGGAACTGGCTATACTATAAATTATAGGAGGATGAAAAGTCTAAACTGGTACTGTCCTATGTATCAATGTGACAATTACACAGGCAATGAGTTATCTCGCTAGTGCCACCTATTGAAAGGAGCTACCTGCGAGTCCCTTGTCATAATTACACGGGCAAATTAGTTTTCAGTTAAAGAATAAGTTCAATCAATATATTCCCCACATTGTTTTATGACAAGTTAACTTTATGCAAGAAGATAAAATAAAATTCTTTTATATTTTTTTTTAAAAACCTGAAACTTAATTCTTTGTACACAATGTAAGGCTATGTGATTACAATACAACTGCTCACAAGAACGCAGTAGTTCTAGACGTCAGATACAGTCTAGCGAGTGCCTAATGTTCCTCTTATACTATAAATGATGATTGATTGGTGTGTTCTTTTCTGAAGATTTGCAGTCTGAAAAACCTATTTATATGACTTTTGGGGTAAATGAGAAATGAGTCCTAGCGAGAATTCAGCAATGATTTGATATTTCATTCCGGTTAGCAGTAGAATATTTTATGGACTGGCTGAGAAGCTGAATCATTTTTCTCTTGTCTTCTGCGCCACCATTAAAATAAATGTACTGGAATGAATGTGATCGTCTTCATAGAAGGAGGTGAAATTACCCCCAGGATCAAAGGGTTAAGAAGTATAATGTTCTTTTGATGTTTTACTGGTGTACCTAATATTGCTTCATTGTCTTTGCCATAAAACCTTCAGGGGTTACGTTCTCATGTTGTTTGTGATATGTCGTGCCTACAGATCTCATAACGTTCGCCAGACAGCTGAAATATAAAGGTGACATCGATTCTGTGCAGTCTATTAAAATTAGGACTTGTTGTCTCGCTCTTAAAATTTTTGAATCATAAGAAAATTGATGTAGTCATAAAATCTTACTAATAATCCATTTTCTTTAGAAAATACAAGTTTTTACAGTGTTGGAAAAAAAAACTGCTGGCATCCAAACTTGAAAATAATAGGACACGTTTATCAATAAAACCAGTCTGTTAATAAGTTCATGCTTATTGTACTTGTTTTTGTGCTTCTTTTGTTTTATGCATCTTTTGGATGTACAGCGCCTTGGAATTAATGGTGCTTTAAAATAAATAATAATAATGATATTTGTACATTTTAGGTCTCCATCTTTTTATCAAACTGAGGGTCACATATATTAACCCCTTCCCGACATGACGTAATAGTACGTCATGGCGGCAAGTGACTTGGCGCATTTTGACGTACTATTACGTCATGGTGATCGGGTGGGCACCAGAGCGGTGCGTGCCCGATCACTGCAGGGGCCCGGCAGTCCCTCAGCTGACCGCGGCATAGAAGGCGGGTGAGGGAGCCCATCGGGTCCCCGCGCTGCTGTGGCGGGGACCCAATGGGTGGCAAGGCAGCTCGATGCCATGCACAGGCTGCCCAATGCCTTGCACAGCATCTGGACCTGCCTTCTACGGGGGCCGAGGAGATCCATCCCCAGGCTGCGTCTCCTAGGCAACCTGTTAGTGTATGACTCAGTGTAATAGTGATAAAGGGAGAAAAGACAAGAAATGAATCGCACATCCAGCTGCTATGCTTTGATCTCATCCCTGCTACTATTGCAGAAGACAGCACTAAATAGCGCATGTGTACCGCCTCCTCTGCTACATGCTGAAGGAGGCATTAGTGTACATTTTGATCAAAAGGCATAAGCCCACTCACCACGCCAAGGTTGCCTCTATGAGTGGGTCCTAACCCACCGACGTTGTGGCGCCATCCCGTCCGGAGGCGGGATCCAGCAGCCAAACAGCACCCCTGCTGCCTGACCATGCCATACCTAGCACTGGGCCCCGCCAACCAGCCAGAAAAACACCACAGTGGCCCCCGTGCAGCACCGTACCGCACCATGTGAACAAGCTCACCTTATCTGAAGCGCACAGAAACTCCAACTGAGAGCATGATAGGCATATTTAACCCATACTGCAAAATACTAGGCTAATTAAAATCACCTGGCGTATGGAAGGAGTGCTGATCCAGAGACAGAATCTCTATACACTAACCCTGCTTTCACACCTGAGCGTTTCTCAAACGTTCGTTTTACGCGTGTTTTTGTCGTGCGTTTTTATGCGCGTTTTTTGCAATAGTAAACGCGCGTTTGTGTGATTGACTGCAGTGTCCTATGGCCACAAACGCGCGTCAAAACGCCCCAAAGGAGCTCAAGAACTTGATTATGCGTCGGGCGTTTTACAGCGCGATCGTACGCGCTGTAAAACGCCCAGGTGAGTACCATTCCCATAGGGAAGCATTGGTTTTCATGTGTTGAGCGTTTTACAGCGTGTTTGAACGCGCTGTAAAACGCTCAGGTGTGAACTTAGGGTATTGCCTCATTCAGCATGTAGCATAGGAGGTGGTACACATGCGCTATTTAGTGCTGTCTTCTGCAATAGTAGCAGGGATGAGATCAAAGCATAGCAGCTGGATGTGCGATTCATTTCTTGTTTTTTCTCCCTTTATCACATGTATAGAGATTCTGTCCCTGGATCAGCACTCCTTCCATACGCCAGGTGATTTTAATAAATTATTTTATAATAAAAATTTGAAAAAAAAGGAAAAAAAACACACATATTAGGTATCACCATGTCCATTAGGTATCACCGTCTCTATAAATATATCACATGATCCACCCCATCCGATAAACACCATAAAAAAAACTGTGCCAAAAAAAGCCATTTTTGTCGCCTTACATCACAAAAACTGCAGCACCAAGTGATCAAAAAGACGTATGTCCCACAAAATGGCACCAATAAAACCATCACCTCATTCCGCAAAAAATAAGCCCCTATATAAGAAAATCGCTCAAAAAATAAAAAAAAACTATAGCTCTCAGACTATGGAGACACCATTGTTTCAAAAATGCTATTATTGTGTAAAACTTAAATAAATAAGAAAAAGTATACTTATTAGGTATTGCTACGTCCGTAACGATCTGCTCTATAAAAATGTCACATGACCTAACCCCTCAGGTGAACGCTGTAAAAATAAATAAATAAAAACTATGCCAAAACAATCCATTTTTTGGTCACCTTGCCCCATAAAGTGTTAGGCCCCTTTCACACAGGCGAGATTTCCACGCGGGTGCAATGCGTGAGGTGAACGTATTGCACCCGCACTAAATCCGGACCCATTCATTTCTATGGGGCTGTGCACATGAGCGGTGATTTTCACGCATCACTTGTGCGTTGCGTGAAAATCGCAGCATGCTCCTCTTTGTGCGTTTTCCACGCAACGCAGGCCCCATCGAAGTGAATGGGGCTGCGTGAAAATCGCAAGCATCCGCAAGCAAGTGTGGATGCGGTGCGATTTTCACGCACGGTTGCTAGGAGACAATCGGGATGGGGACCCGATCATTATTATTTTCCCTTATAACATGGTTATAAGGGAAAATAATAGCATTCTTAATACAGAATGCATAGTACAATAGGGCTAGAGGGGTTAAAAAAAAATAAAAATTTTTTATCTCACCTTAATCCACTTGATCGCGCAGCCCGGCTTCTCTTCTGTCTTCATCTTTGCTGTGCACAGGAAAAGGACATGTGGTGATGTCACTGCGGTCATCACATGGTCCGTCACATGATCCATCACCATGGTGATGGATCATGTGATGAGCGCAGTGACATCATCAAAGGTCCTATTCCTCAAAGAAGAAGACAGAAGAGAAGTCAGGCTGCGCAAGCAAGTGGATTAAGGTGAGTTAAAAATTTTTTTATTTTTTTTTAACCCCTCCAGCCCTATTGTACTATGCATTCTGTATTAAGAATGCTATTATTTTCCCTTATAACCATGTTATAAGGGAAAATAATAAAATCTACAGAACACCTAACCCAAACCCGAACTTCTGTGAAGAAGTTCGGGTCTGGGTACCAAACATGCCGATTTTTCTCACGCGCGTGCAAAACACATTACAAAACACATTACAACGCACCCACATCTTATCCGGGCCAAAAACATGACACCCGTGTGAAAGAGGCCTTATAATGACTGATCAAAAAATCATATGTACCCAAAAATGGTACCAATAAAAACATCAACTCTTCCTGCAAAAAACGAGCCCCTGCACAAGACGATCGGCAGAAAAATAAAATAAAAATGGCATTCAGAACATGAAGCACAAAAACAATTTTCTTTTCAAAAATGCTTTATTATGTAAAACTGAAACAAACAAAGTAGAAAGTAGTAGATATCATTGCGTTAGTAACAACCTGCTCTATAAAAGTAACAAATGATCTACCCTGTCAGATGAATGTTGTAGAAAATAAAAACTGTGCCGAAACAGCAATTTTTTGGTTACCTTGCCTCACAAAAAACTTAATATAGAGCAATTAAAAATCATATGTAGTACCAATAAAACTGACACTAGTTTCCAAAATGGGGTCACTTTTTGGGAGTTTCTACTGTAAGGGTGCATCAGGGGGGCTTCAAATGAGACATGGCATCTAAAAACCAGTCCAGCAAAATCTGCCTTCCAGAAACCATATGGCGTTCCTTTTCTTCTGCGCCCTGCTATGTGCCTTTACATGGGTTTACAACTAGAGATGAGCGAATTCCATATTTTGAAATTCGTTCACGCTTCATTTGGTGGTAAAAACAGTATTGCGTTATGGATTCCATTACCATGGACCATAACGCAATTCTATGATGGAATGCATAACAGAATGCCTTTAGAGGCATTCCATTATTCATTCTGTCCAATTTCCGTTATCAGGGGAGTCCTCTCCTGCATAACGAAAACGGGACCGATCCGTTATGCAGCCCATAGACTTCTATTATGACGGAAAGAATAATGGAACGCGTCTAAAGCAGGCATGCTCAACCTGCGGCCCTCCAACTGTTGCAAAACTATAACTCCCATCATTCCCTGACAGCCTACAGCTATCATCCTACAGAAGGGCCTCGTGTGTCACGGTGGGGAGTGGGGGAAACCCTGCACCGTGCGGTGTCAAACGATAAAAGGGGATCAGCCTGGCCAAAAGGAGTAATAAGGGAGCAGGTCACCTCCTACAGCGTCCCTAATCCTCTCCCTGACTCCTCACCATATGAGCGGACCCCGATGGTAGGACGACTCATACTCAGGATTCCTAGAGACCCTAAGTCACCCTGGTAATCCCTCACCAAGGAGCAGGGAAGAGACGACCTGTTAATCCCAGTAATGGAGGAACAGGAGTCTCTATCTGAGGCCAGGCTGCAAGGAGAGGGGAACACATACAGCTATAGAGATGGCAGGTAAGTGAGACTAGTAACACACTTACCTGCCACAGACACACTGACTGGAACCCGTGCACTAGTGCTGCTGTCCACACCAACATTAAAGGACACAGCACACACCACAAACCACACAGGAACCCAGGACACCATAGCTGCAATAACATGAGGCAGGGGAATGTCTAGTAAACATGCTGGACACCAAACACCACCAGACATGTAACACCAAACTAGACATACAAACACCCTGAACATAACCCACTCCATACAAATAGGGACAGGAAGGGAAGGAGACACCGGGATGACATTGATGACCACAAGGGTGGCCCTCACTGGACAGATTGAATACCCTGGACTGGAGCAGAGCTCCAGCACCAACAACAGCTGAAGTACAACTGACTCCAGCCAGGAAACCACAGGAGATATAAGCCAAGTGACCACACCCAGTCAGGGAGTTAACCCTTATAGCACCAGACAGAGGGAAGCTACAACTTAAAGGGGTATTGCACACACAAGTATACCAAACACTTAACCACCGGCAACAGCATGCGTGGCAACCATGTCACGGCAATCACCAAGAAGACCGAGACACTGCCACCGCATGCTCTCACAGCAACACATTGCCGCGGGCAACTGCAAGTGTGGCAACAGTGTCACAGCGTACACCATAGGCCGTGACATCGTGGGAGTTATAGTTTTACAACAGCTGGAGGGCCGCAGGTTGAGCATGCCTGGTCTAAAGGCATTCCATTATGCATTCTTTCATAGAATTGCGTTATGGTCCGTGGTAACGGAATCTATAACGCAATTCTGCTTTTACCACCAAACAAAGTGTGAACAAATTTTATAACATGAAATTCGCTCATCTCTATTTACAACCACATGTGGGTGTTTCTGTAAACCGCAGAATCAGGGTAATAAATATAGAGTTTTGTTTGGCTGTTAACCCTCGATGTGTTAAAGAAAAAATTGATTAAAATGGAAAATCTGCCAAAAAAGTGAAATTTAGAAATGTCATCTCCATTTTCCTTTAATTCTTGTGGAACACCTAAAGGGTTAACACGGTTTGTAAAATCAGTTTTGAGTAACTTGAGGGGTCTAGTTTCTACAATGGTGTCATTTATGGGGGAGTTTCCACTATGTAAGCCCCACAAAGTGACTTCAGACCTGAAATGGTCCTTAAAAAGTGGGTTTTGGAAATTTTTAAAACATTTTTAAGAATTGCTGCGAAAATTCTAAGCCTTTTGACGTCCTAAAAAAATAAAATGACATTTACAAAATGATAGTAGGTCAAGGTTTGGTGGCTCACTCACTGATAATACGATGGAATAGGTGCACTGCCACACAGCACTCCCTGTTGCTGTTAAGAGTACAAATTGGAATAAAGAGGATTTGGCGTCACTCAGTATCCGGCATCAATACAGGCAAAGTAGAAGACAATGTTCAAATAATTATTTAATAACTTACAACATGTTGTATAAAATAACAGATAAAATGGCAGATAAAATACTTGAAATAGATAAAAAAAAACTCTAAACATACACATATAGCCTAATGGAACCACTATATTAAATTCTATGTTCAGTCTCTAATGTCCATATTATTTCAAAGTTCGTAATAGGTCATATGGTAATCACCAGGTAGAGCCAATAACAGTTCGTGTTGGTTTAAAGTACTTTGCATTAATTGTAGGTGTACTTTACCACTCCTGTTGGCCGTGCGGCTGCTTCGCTGTGAGCTGCAAGGACCTTTGGAGGCGAACTCGCCTATCGACAATTTCCCGTGTTACTGGATGTTGCTTTACAATCTGCTCTGACCTTCCAGGACCTGGCCGTGGCGTCCCACGTGGTTTGGCCGGATAGGTCAGGTGACTTCCTGTTCCAGGCGGGATTTTCAAATAAATACAGCGTTCACTTGTAATTATAAGTGTCTTCCTTATGTCGTCCCACACTGTCTGTCGACCATACGCGTTTCGGGATAAAGCCCCTTCCTCAGTGGTACAGACAGTGGGATTAAGATGTCCTTTTTATATCATCTTTAATTGATGAAATGCATGCTGGGACAGTGGGGGACTTGGAAGACCAGGATGTGGATTTTTAGTTGATAATGGTTCATTCGTGATCATTTAGATATATATTCTTTCATACAAGGAACAGCGATTTCAATATTATATATATAGAATTACCATATGACCTATTACGAACTTTGAAATAATATGGACATTAGAGACTGAACATAGAATTTAATATAGTGGTTCTATTAGGCTATATGTGTATGTTTAGAGTTTTTTTTATCTATTTCAAGTATTTTATCTGCCATTTTATCTGTTATTTTATACAACATGTTGTAAGTTATTAAATAATTATTTGAACATTGTCTTCTACTTTGCCTGTATTGATGCCGGATACTGAGTGACGCCAAATCCTCTTTATTTACAAAATGATGCCAACATAAAGTAGACATATGGGGAATGTTAAGGGTACTTTCACACTTGCGGCAGAGGATTCGTCAAAATGTATGCAAGCTGATGGCATTTGTCAGACATATCAGGATCCTGATCCCTCTGACAAATGCATTGAAATGCCGGATCCGTCTCTCCGGTGTTATCCGGAAAACGGATCCGGCATTTATTTTTTTCACATTTTTTGCTGTCTGAGCATGTGCAGACCGCAAAAACAGATCCGTTTTGCCGGAACACTCGGGGCCGGATCCGGCATTAATGCATTTCAATGGGAAAAAATTCCCGCAAATGTTCTGGAATTTTGGACGGAGATAAAACCGCAGTATGCTGCGGTATTATCTCCGTCCTGAAAAGGCAAAAAGACTGAACTGAAGACATCCTGATGCATCCTGAACGGATTGCTCTCCATTCAGAATGCATTAGGATAAAACTGATCAGTTCTTTTCCGGTATTGAGCCCCTAGGATGGAACTCAATGCTGGAAAAGAATAACGCTAGGGTGAAAGTAGCCTCAGAGTAATAAATATTTTATGAGGTAATTTAGGCGTATTTCAGATTAGTAAATGACCCCCTGAATATCCACAAGTTTGAAAACCGATCTTATCGCAATCCACCCATTCCCTTAAAGAAGCACTCTTTTTTTTTTTTTTTCTTTGCCTATATAGCGCCCGGTAGACTATTATAAAAGGATATAAAGGATACGATAGGCCTATCTGTATGCCTTGTGTATACCTGTTTTATTTGATGTGTAATTTGTGGGTTGTCACGTATAGTTTTGCTAATGAATCCTACATTTCCCACCAAGCCTGCAGAAACAGAATGGGTAGAGTCTCATCACACCGCACTGCTCTGTGTAACGGCAAACAGATTAGAGACACAGCTGCTATCCCCTCTCCATGTTTTCCGCTGTGATGCAGCTTCTGCCTGTCTGCCCTCTTTGCCCTGACATCTCTCTCACTTGTCAGCTCTTAAATGCAAGAGGCAGGGGGACCAGTGTGAAGCTATATCTCATAGAACTACACCGGAGAGTCAGCACACACAGATAGTACAGGTAGGCAGTGTGAGTCAGGAGGCTTATATAACTGCAGCTAATCACTGTATACACTTTCCTACTATATATCTGCAATCCTGGTACTTTAGAGGGAGACATTATATCTTGAACAGAATACAGAAATATACAGAGGAGTGTGGGGAGGGGGAGAGCTACCAGGAAGGATCTGATTGGTGATGATGTCATCCTGTAATTTATATGACGTCAACCACAGGGAGAGACCGAGTTCCTGTTTACACATTACAGCAAGTAGTCAGACTTGAGATCACATGACCAGTTTCCCATAACAAAAATGTTCAAAATGTATGGATGCAATGAGTTAGAGTGTAACAAATGACACTGCTAGAAAACTGGTAGTGACTTACTAATATTTGTAAAATAAAAAAGAAGAGTGCTTCTTTAATTACTTTAGATGCCGTTCTTTGGATCCACTCTAGTTTAGCAAATGCCAATGAACCCTTGAGGCTGATTTATTTGGGTACAGGAGGAACTAAGTTGTCCAAGGATCTTGTGTTTAACCAGTACTGAGATGAATATAGATGGTATAAAAAATTGGAATACTGTCATTAACCCCTTAAAGAACTCCACCGTACATGTACAGTGGAAGTCTGGCATTTAAACATGATGGTAGCTCAGAAGCTGAGTGGGCACCATAGTTGCTGGTTTTCTGCTGTTTTAAAACAGCATAAACCCGATCACAAACATTTAACCCCCCAGAAGCCATGGTCAATTGTGACCAGTGCATCTGAGAGGTAAATAAATGGCTTCCACGGGCTAAGATCTGGGAAGCCGTTAATTTACTATGGTAGCCTCAAGCCTTAAGAAGGATCTGAGGCCACCATAGCAATAATTCCTGTGGTAATCCATTGCAGTCTATGGAAGCAGCGATCAGATGATCGAATGTTCAAGTGCCCTAGGGAAACTTTAAAAAAGTGTAAAAAAAAAAAAAAAAAGTTTATTAAAAATAAAAATAAACAATAAAAAATTTATATAATAGGTATTGCAAGGAAAAACTTGTTCTTTTTAACCACTTGCCGCACACCTAACGCCGAAAGGGGTCATTGCGGCGGCTCTCCCAGGCTACGCTAACGCTGATTGGCGTCATCTCGCGTGAGCCGAGATTTCCTGTGAACGCGCGCACACAGGCGCGCACGTTCACAGGATCGGAAGGTAAGCGAGTGGATCTCCAGCCTGCCAGCGGCGATCGTTCACTGGCAGGCTGGAGATGCGATTTTTTTAACTCCTAACAGGTATATTAGACGCTGTTTTGATAACAGCGTCTAATATACCTGCTACCTGGTCCTCTGGTGGTCCCTTTTGTTTGGATCGACCACCAGAGGACACAGGCAGCTCAGTAATATGTATCACCAAACACCACTACACTACACCCCCCCCGTCACATATTAACTCCTTATTCACCCCTGATCACCCCATATAGACTCCCTGATCACCCCCCTGTCATTGATCACCCCCCTGTCATTGATCACCCCCTTGTAAGGCTCCATTCAGACGTCCGTATGATTTTTACGGATCCACTGATACATGGATCGGATCCGCAAAACACATACGGACATCTGAATGGAGCCTTACAGGGGGGTGATCAATGACGGGTGTGATCACCCCATATAGACTCCCTGATCACCCCCCTGTCATTGATCACCCCCCTGTCATTGATCACTCCCCTGTAAGGCTGCATTCAGATGTCCGTATGTTTTTTACGGATCCACGGATACATGGATCGGATCCGCAAAACACATACAGACGTCTGAATGGAGCCTTACAAGGGGGTGATCAACCCATATAGACTCCCTGATCACCCCCCTGTCATTGATCACCCCCCTGTCATTGATCACCCCCCTGTAAGGCTGCATTCAGATGTCCGTATGTTTTTTACGGATCCACGGATACATGGATCGGATCCGCAAAACACATACAGACATCTGAATGGAGCCTTATAGGGGGGTGATCAATGACAGGGGGGTGATCACCCCATATAGACTCCCTGATAACACCCCTGTCATTGATCACCCCCCTGTAAGGCTGCATTCAAATGTCCGTATGTTTTTTACGGATCCACGGATACATGGATCAGATCCGCAAAACACATACGGACATCTGAATGGAGCCTTATACGGGGGTGATCAATGACAGGGGGGTGATCACCCCATATAGACTCCCTGATCACTCCCCTGTCATTGATCACCCCCCTGTCATTCATCTCCCCCCTGTAAGGCTGCATTCAGATGTCCGTATGTTTTTTACGGATCCACGGATACATGGATCGGATCCACAAAACACATACGGACATCTGAATGGAGCCTTATAGGGGGGTGATCAATGACAGGGGGGTGATCACCCCATATAGACTACCTGATCACCACCCTGTCATTGATCACCCCCCCTGTCATTGATCACTCCTCTGTAAGGCTGCATTCAGATGTCCGTATGTTTTTTACGGATCCACGGATACATGGATCGGATCCGCAAAACACATACGGACATCTGAATGGAGCCTTATAGGGGGGTGATCAATGACAGGGGGGTGATCACCCCATATAGACTCCCTGATCACCCCCCTGTCATTGATAACCCCCCTGTCATTGATCACCCTCCTGTAAGGCTGCATTCAGATGTCCGTATGATTTTTACGGATCCACGGATACATGGATCGGATCCGCAAAACACATACGGACATCTGAATGGAGCCTTATAGGGGGGTGATCAATGACAGGGGGGTGATCACCCCATATAGACTCCCTGATCACCACCCTGTCATTGATCACCCCCCTGTCATTGATCACTCCTCTGTAAGGCTGCATTCAGATGTCCGTATGTTTTTTACGGATCCACGGATACATGGATCGGATCCGCAAAACACATACGGACATCTGAAGGGAGCCTTATAGGGGGGTGATCAATGACAGGGGGGTGATCACCCCATATAGACTCCCTGATCACCCCCCTGTCATTGATCACCCCCCTGTAAGGCTCCATTCACACATTTTTTTGGCCCAAGTTAGCGGATTTATTTATTTTTTTCTTACAAAGTCTCATATTCCACTAACTTGTGTCAAAAAATAAAATCTCACATGAACTCACCATACTCCTCAAGGAATCCAAATGCGTAAAATTTTTTAGACATTTATATTCCAGACTTCTTCTCACGCTTTAGGGCCCCTAGAATGCCAGGGCAGTATAAATACCCCACATGTGACCCCATTTCGGAAAGAAGACACCCCAAGGTATTCCGTGAGGGGCATATTGAGTCCATGAAAGATTGAAATTTTTGTCCCAAGTTAGCGGAAAGGGACTTTGTGAGAAAAAAAAATATCAATTTCCGCAAACTTGTGCCAAAAAAAAAAAAATTCTATGAACTCGCCATGCCCCTCATTGAATACCTTGGCGTGTCTTCTTTCCAAAATGGGGTCACATGTGGGGTATTTATACTGCCCTGGCATTTTAGGGGCCCTAAAGCGTGAGAAGAAGTCTGGGATCCAAATGTCTAAAAATGCCCTCATAAAAGGAATGTGGGCCCCTTTGCGCATCTAGGCTGCAAAAAAGTGTCACACATCTGGTATCGCCGTACTCAGGAGAAGTTGAACAATGTGTTTTGGGGTGTTATTTTACATATACCCATGCTGGGTGAGATAAATATCTTGGTCAAATGCCAACTATAAAAAATGGGAAAAGTTGTCTTTTGCCGAGATATTTCTCTCACCCAGCATGAGTATATGTAAAAAGACACCCCAAAACACATTGCCCAACTTCTCCTGAGTACGGCGATACCACATGTTTGACACTTTTTTGCAGCCTAGGTGGGCAAAGGGGCCCACATTCCAAAGAGCACCTTTAGGATTTCACAGGTCATTTACCTACTTACCACACATTAGGGCCCCTAGAATGCCAGGGCAGTATAACTACCCCACAAGTGACCCCATTTTGGAAAAAACACACCCCAAGGTATTCCGTGAGGGGCATGGCGAGTTCCTAGAATTTTTTATTTTTTGTCACAAGTTAGCGGAAAATAAGGTTTGGTGTTTTTTTGGGGTTTTTTTCTTACAAAGTCTCATATTCCACTAATTTGTGACAAAAAATAAAAACTTCCATGAACTCACTATGCCCATCACGAAATACCTTGGGATGTCTTCTTTCCAAAATGGGGTCACTTGTGGGGTAGTTATACTGCCCTGGCATTTTAGGGGCCCGAATGCGTGAGAAATGGTTTGAAATCAAAATCTGTAAAAAATGGCCGGTGAAATCCGAAAGGTGCTCTTTAGAATGTGGGCCCCTTTGCCCACCTAGGCTGCAAAAAAGTGTCACACATGTGGTATCGCCGTACTCAGGAGAAGTTGAGCAATGTGTTTTGGGGTGTCATTTTACATATACCCAAGCTGGGTGAGATAAATATCTTGGTCAAATGCCAACTTTGTATAAAAAAATGGGAAAAGTTGTCTTTTGCCAAGATATTTCTCTCACCCAGCATGGGTATATGTAAAATGACACCCCAAAACACATTGCCCAACTTCTCCTGAGTACGGCAATACCAGATGTGTGACACTTTTTTGCAGCCTAGGTGGGCAAAGGGGCCCACATTCCAAAGAGCACCTTTCGGATTTCACCGGCCATTTTTTACAGATTTTGATTTCAAACTACTTCTCACGCATTCGGGCCCCTAAAATGCCAGGGCAGTATAACTACCCCACAAGTGACCCCATTTTGGAAAGAAGACACCCCCAGGTATTTCGTGATGGGCATAGTGAGTTCATGGAAGTTTTTATTTTTTGTCACAAGTTAGTGGAATATGAGACTTTGTAAGAAAAAAAAAAAATTCATCATTTTCCGCTAACTTGTGACAAAAAATAAAAAATTCTAGGAACTCGCCATGCCCCTCACGGAATACCTTGGGGTGTCTTTTTTCCAAAATGGGGTCACTTGTGGGGTAGTTATACTGCCCTGGCATTCTAGGGGCCCTAATGTGTGGTAAGTAGTTTGAAATCAGAATCTGTAAAAAATGGCCGGTGAAATCCTAAAGGTGCTCTTTGGAATGTGGGCCCCTTTGCCCACCTAGGCTGAAAAAAAGTGTCACACATGTGATATCGCGGTATTCAGTAGAAGTTGGGCAATGTGTTTTGGGGTGTCATTTTACATATACCCATGCTGGGTGAGATAAATATCTTGGTCAAATGCCAACTTTGTATAAAAAAATGGGAAAAGTTGTCTTTTGCCAAGATATTTCTCTCACCCAGCATGGGTATATGTAAAATGACACCCCAAAGCACATTGCCCAACTTCTCCTGAGTACGGCAATACCACATGTGTGACACTTTTTTGCAGCCTAGGGGAGCAAAGGGGCCCACATTCCAAAGAGCACCTTTCGGATTTCACCGACCATTTTTTACACATTTTGATTTCAAACTACTTCGCACGCATTTGGGCCCCTAAAATGCCAGGGCAGTATAACTACCCCACAAGTGACCCCATTTTGGAAAGAAGACACCCCAAGGTATTTCGTGATGGGCATAGTGAGTTCATGGACGTTTTTATTTTTTGTCACAAGTTAGTGGAATATGAGACTTTGTAAGAAAAAAAAAAAATAATCATCTTCCGCTAACTTGTGACAAAAAATAAAAAGTTCTATGAACTCACTATGCCCATCAGCGAATACCTTAGGGTGTCTACTTTCCAAAATGGGGTCATTTGTGGGGTGTTTGTACTGTCTGGCCATTGTAGAACCTCAGGAAACATGACAGGTGCTCAGAAAGTCAGAGCTGCTTCAAAAAGCGGAAATTCACATTTTTGTACCATAGTTTGTAAAATGCTATAACTTTTACCCAAACCATTTTTTTTTTTACCCAAACATTTTTTTTTTATCAAAGACATGTAGAACAATAAATTTAGAGAAAAATGTATATATGGATGTCGTTTTTTTTTCAAAATTTTACAACTGAAAGTGAAAAATGTCATTTTTTTGCAAAAAAAATCGTTAAATTTCGATTAATAACAAAAAAAGTAAAAATGTCAGCAGCAATGAAATACCACCAAATGAAAGCTCTATTAGTGAGAAGAAAAGGAGGTAAAATTCATTTGGGTGGTAAGTTGCATGACCGAGCAATAAACCGCTAAAGTTGTGGAGTGCCGATTTAGAAAAAAGGGCCTGGTCACTAGGGGGGTATAAACCTGTGGTCCTTAAGTGGTTAAGTTTTTATGTATTAAAACACAAGAAAAACGATATATAAATGTGTTATTACTATGATCGCACTGAACCAGAGAATTAAGGTAACAGGTCAGTTTTACTGCATATGAAATGTTGTAAAAACTAAACTGATAAAACTGTATCAGAATAGTTTTTTTTTCAATTCTACCCCATTTGGAATTGTTTTTCAGCTTCCCACTACATTGTATGCAATATTAAAATATGGCATTAGAAAGTACAACTTGTTCCACAGAAACAAGCAGCCATACAGCTATGTCAAAGGAAAACTAAAAAAAAGTTATGTCTTAGGGAAGGGAGGGACCAAAAAAAGAAAATGGAAAATCACCTGAATGATTGGATTTGTGGACTGGAAAAAGGGGTGATAGTATCATGGCATCCATTATTATAAACATTAAAGGGGTTGTCTCATCATGGACAATGGGGGCATATCGCTAGGATATGCCCCCATTGTCTTATAGGTGTGGGTCCCACAGCTGGGACCCACACCTATATCGAGAACGGGGCCCCGCAAATGAAGGAAGGCGCACTGCGCATGCGCAGCCGCCCTTCATTCATTTTCTATGGGGCCGGCAAAAATAGCAGCGTTTTGGTCAGTGTTTCACAGCACCGTTTTGTTTTCGGTTCTTCTGATCCATCAGACACTGGCCATGTGTGCATTGACTTGACGGAGCGAAGGCACGGAGCTGAAGCCCGCAGAAGCACTACGGAGCACTTCCGTGGGATTTTGGTCCATGCCTCCGACATGTCCTTTTTATTTTGCTGTGCGGATCGTCTATTGCAGACCGCAATTTGCAGTCCACAGCACGGGCATGGGGCACAGCCCTTATTCGTTTTTTCCTCACGTGTGTGAAAAACACATGCAATCCGGATATGATATGGACAGAAAAAACGCACACAATGAACACAGTCACAGAAAAAACCTATTGAACTTGTGTGCAAAACCATCCGTTTTTTCCTGAACATATCCTGACACAATCCGTTTCGCTTGTGTGAAAGAGGCCTAAATTCAGTGTGCAGGTGGCCTATAGGGTAGAGCAAAGTATTTCCAAACCTGCTGTGCATTATGCATAATTTCTAAAATGTTAAATGCTGCACTAATATATAGTACATTCAGAACTAATAGAAACATGTATAATATAAAGAGGCATTGCTTTAAGATACTGAACCCATCCACGCCTCGTTTCTTGTTGTGCATGGACTGTGCTTATTGTTTGTGCCTGAGGTGTTATATGCAGCTTCTGACAGTTTGATGAATAATTGTGAGCACCATGCTGAGAAATCCACAGGTGGAGGTAAGAATCATCTTTTTTTAGGTAATTTTTTTTTAGGAATAATTTAGGCCTCTTGCACACGGCCGTTGTGCTCATGTGGCCGTATTGCGGGCCGCATACAGCGGTTCCGCAATACACGGGGCACCGGTCGTGTGCATTCCGCATCACGGATGCGGACCTATTTACTTGAGTAGGTCCGCAAATCCGGAGATACGGTGCAGTATGACACGGAAGTACGGAACGGAACCTCACGGAAGAACTACGGAGTGCGTCCGTGGGGTTCCGATCCGTGCTTTCGTTCCGCAAAAAAATAGAACTTGTTCTATCTTTTTGCGGAATGAACGGATCACGGACCCATTCTGTATCCGTCCCGGCCGCCGCACGGATGTTGCCTGTGCACCGATGCATGGAACGAAACAGGCCTTAACAGGAGCTTTGCTAATTCCCCGCTGGGTTAGGGCTCATGCACCCGACTGTTGTTGTTTTGCGGTCCGTTTTTCACTGATCCATTGTTCCGTATCTGAGGTTTTTTTTTCTCTGATTTAAGTCCTCTTGCGTTCTGTTATTGCACAAAACATATCCGTATGGTTTCCGTATTTGATCCGTTTTTTGCAGATCGTATACGGAAACAGTAACTTATTAATCACCAAACATATGAGTAATATGGGCTGGGCATAGCATTTCTACAGTATGGATCCACAAAATACGGATGACATACAGATGTGTTCCGTGTGCGTTCCGTATTTTTTGTGGACCCATTGACTTGAATGGGGCTTTGGACCGTGATTTGCGGACAATAATAGTACATGCACTATTTTGCGGAACGGCCATGCGGACAAACGGAAATGAAATGCACACGGAGTAAGGCCTCTTGCACATAACCATATGGCTTTTTCAGTATTTTGCGGTCCACAAAAAACGGATCCGCAAAAAATACGGATGACGTCCATGTGCATTCCGTTTTTTTTGGCACGGAACAGCTGGCCCCTGATAGAACAGTATTATCCTTGTCCGTTATGCGGACAATAATAGGACATGTTCTATCTTTGAACAGAACGGAAAAAGAGAAATACAGAAATGGAAGGCATACGGAGTACCTTCAGTTTTTTTTATGAATGGTTCCGTATATGGTCCGTATACGGAATAAAAAAAATCGCAGCATGTTCTATATTCTGCGTTTATCACTCAACGCAGGCCCCATAGAAATTAATAGGGGGGCGGATGCGGTGCGATTTTCACGCATGGTTGCTAGGAGATGATAGGGATGAGCAACCCCGGACCCCATTAATGTCTATTCACTGTATTATTTTCCCCTATAACATTGTTATAAGGGAAAATAATAGTATTCTTAATACAGAATGTTTAGTAAAATGTGCCTTGAGGGGTTAAAAATATATATATATTAACTCACCTCATCCACTTGATTGCGCAGCCGGCATCGTCTTCTTTCTTCTTCTTTCAGAACCTGCAAAAGGACCTTTGATGACGCAATCGCGCTCACCACGTGGTGAGTGCGGTGACGTCAGCGCAGGTCCTGCTGAATGAAGATAGAACGATCTTCTATCTTCATTCAGTAGGACCTGCACTGAGGTCACCACGCTCACGACGTGGTGAGCGCGATTACGTCATCAAAAGTCCTTTTGCAGGTTCTGAAAGACGATGCCGGCTGCGCGATCAAGTGGATGAGGTGAGTTATGTTTTTATTATTTTTTAACCCTCAATTGACATTTTAGTAAGCATTCTGTATTAAAGAATGCTATTATTTCCATTATAACTATGTTATAATGGAAAATAATAAAATCTACAGAACCAAACCTGAACTCCAGTGAAAAAGTCCGGGTTCGGGTCTGGGTACCACATTCAGTTTTTTCTCACGCACGTGCAAAACGCATTGCACTCGCGCGGAAAAAACTGAACAACAGAGCACAATCGCAGTCAAAACTGACTGAAATTGCGTACCTACTCGCACTAGGGGGGAATAGAATGGAGAGTTCCAGATAGCTCTGCCATGTTTGCTGCCACCTGCTGATGAACCAGGTATATTACATATTAAGAGTTGCATAACAAGATTAACATTGCACCATATAAAGGACCTGGACAAAAATACATAAGATGACACTGTGTTAGCTCATTAAAGACAGTAGCAGGGTGCAGGAGTGGTAACACCCTCATCTGGCCTCTCATTAGTAAAAGCAAGGTGCTTAGCATGGCACAAACAACATTCAAAATTACACAAACACGTAATAAATTTGGTGCAAATGCACCACAGTGCAGCTCAGTGGTTAGCAGCACTGGTGCCTTGCAGCGCTGCGGTCCTAAGGCCAAATCTGACCAAGGACAACATCAGCATGGAGTTTGTATGTTCTCCAGTTTCCTCCCATACTCCAAAGACATACTGATAGGGAACTTAGATTGTGAGCTCCGGTGGGGACAGCAAGTGATGATAATGTCTGTAAAGTGCTGTGGACTATCAGAGCTATATATGTTAATATATATGTCAGAGCAATATCAGTAAAATAAATACTTGGCCAACAAGGCAAAGTTACTTCACTTTTAAGGTGTAGTGCACATGATACTTTACCCCCTAAGCCTGCAATTGGTCTTATAGAAGGAAGCAGTACAGAGCCACACTGGACTCCATGTGTCACCAATACTATGCTTGGTTGGAGGCTGTATCTATGGCTGGAGACATAGAGACAAATAGAAAAGACTGCATGTGCAGTTCCCCAGAGAACCCCTGCAAAGGGTTAAGGCTTTCTATTTGGGGTTATGCCCTTTTTCCTGTACTTTCAAGTGATCCCAAGATTTGTGTATGGATAGCACTATTTAGTTTACTGTGCCCTATACTAAGGAAGGAAGGATTGACCTCACCCTATCTGAGGGAGTAGCTAAGTAGTTTTTTTATATTGGCCAGTGAGTCTGGTCTAAGGAGCCTCTCTCCTCCTGCCTTGTACCCTGCAAACTATCCAACATCAAAGGCACCCCAACTTCCATCAGACAAGAGCCCGCAATACCAGTAAAGAAAGGGTGTGCACGGCCCAGGGGGCACCAAAGTGAGGACTACCACCCTAAACTGTGAGTACTACTAGCCATCTAAGAGTCACAACCACCACTTCTATCCTCTCTGCCCTGCTCCTCCCATCTCCTTGCACATGCACATTATTGGGTGCCCGATTATGTCAAAGGGAAATGTCAAAAACTTCTCCAGGGCCCTGGTGGTTATGGGTCAGATGGTATAATTTAAAGCCATACCAACCTGAACCTTATTACCGCTCACCATATATCACCGTTTCCGTTATGCAGGGGAGTCCTCTCCTGTATAACGGAAACGGGCGGGTCCGTTTTGCAGCCCATAGACTTCTATTATGACGGAATGAATAACGGGATGCCTCTAAAGCCATTCTGTTATGCATTCCGTCATAGAATTGCGTTATGGTGCATGGTAACGGAATCCATAATGCAATTCACCTTTTACCAGTAAATGAATCGCAAACAAATTTCATAACCGGAAATTCGCTCATCTCTAATAACCATGAAACCCCAAGAACATTGCTCTGACAATTGAAGTACAATTTGTAATACCCTCCCCCTGAGACATTGCATATGGAAGAATGGAAGTGGTGGTTGTGGCCCTTAGATGGTTAGTAGTCCCCAATACAGAATCTGTAACAGGGGCCCCCAACTATCACAAGTATTTATAATACTGGTCCCCCCTTATGGGACAGAGCATTTTTCTAGGCTCCTGTGTCCCTAAACAACCTCTACACCCCTCTAGTGACACCCCTGCATCTGCTATCAGTTTCTGAGACTCGCCCACTACAGTTACATGTTAGCGATCAGTCAGCAGACTATACCTTCCACAGGGAGAGATGAGCGGTGTCTATGTGCGATGTCTGGCCGGTGGAATAGTGCCAATTGTAGCACCCGTCCTGCATCTGGGGTTGGCCTCTAAGAGGTATTTACAATTATATGTCCCTCTGTGATATAGTTTAACGTGACGCCAGTTGCCTTCCAGCAACGAGGACGTGGTGTCCCCTTTAAGTAGTGTGATGGTGATATAACCAGGGGTAGGAATGCCAGAGCAGTGTAGTGCGGCCTAAAGTGTCCCTGCAGATGTTAGATGCTTGTGTCACGATGCTCCTACCTGGAATATCCTTTGGGATCCCAGACATGGCCGTTCGAAGCAGAGCAAAGGGTAGTTGAACTTGGATGATGATGGAATGAATTGAGTCCAGACTTTGTTAGAAGATGCAAATGCAACTTTACATGAATAAACTTGGCTTCAAAACGGTTTACAGAGTCTTGTCTTGGTTTCTAGCAGGCTTTAGTGTACATATGGCAGGCAAACACTTTCTCTGCAACAAACTCCTCTCTACTGTATCTTCCTTGAATTAGCTTTCTCAACTCTGCTTAGTCAGTTGCAATCTTTCTCTTTGTCTGTCTCACTTATCTGTGCTCCTAGGAACTTCTTTCTGGCTAGTTTCTTAAGCAAATCTCACCCGACAGGGGAGAGTCTCTCACCACACAACCTCCCTCATGCAGGGGAAGACTCACTCACTCCTATCTAAGGCTTCGTTCACATCAGCGTTCAGCCTTTCCGTTCTCCTGCTCCGTTTAGGAGCAGGAGAACGGAAAGGGCGGAGAAGGCACATAACTGAGCCAAATGGAGCCCTTAGGACCCCATAGACTATAACGGGGTCCGTTATGTTTCCACTGAGAAGATGATTTTGAAGCGGAGACAAAAGTTGTGCATGCAGGACTTTTGTCTCCGCTTTAAAATCATCTTCTGAGCGGAAAAATAACGGACCCTATTATAGTCTATGGGGTCCTAAGGGCTCAGTTTGGCTCAGTTATGTGCCTTCTCCGTCCTTTCCGTTCTCCTGCTCCTAAAGGGATCAGGAGAATGGAAAGGCTGAACAGTGGATGTGAACGATCCTAACTTTATAATTGACATGCCTAAACAGAAGCAGGGAGTGGGCGTGGAAATGCCACTCGGGGCGTTACATATGCACCACTTCTCATTGCTATGTAACCACCAGAGTGTCCTTCATTTTACAATTGCTTGTGCTATATTGCTCTTATCCATCAATGTATTTTTCCTCTCTAATCTCTTCTTATTCTTGTCTCATCGACTGTATATCTACGGCACCATTGTCAGGACTGTCACTATAATTCATTCATTTCATTAATACAAAGAACATTTTTAGGAGAAAAGATATAATTATAATTTTAATATTTAAGTGAGACTAAATCACCTCCCTTCAGCAGTATGAGATTTAGCACATCTGCAGGTTTCACAAAAAGGGCTTATGTACTAAGACGTACAGAGCAAAGGCAAACCAACTGCTCGTCCAGTCTGCTGATCTTACTTTAGAAAACAAAGTGATGTTCTACAGCTATTTATGAGTGAATACTCCATCCGGTGTCGTCCTCTTCTATGTGTGGCGGGGATTCCTAAATTTTTTAGTAAATGCACCACGTATCATGACGCCCTACTAAAGGAATCTGTCAGGAGTTATTCTGCTGGGTTCTAACAGCTCCAGCGCATGCCAACAGGTCCTGATATTCATGAGCTTCTGACTTTCTCCACCCGTATACCACTGATTGACAGCTTTTTCCAACTGAATTAGCAGCAGAGGGTGGAGAAAGTCATGAGCTTATGAATATTCAGGACTCATTGACAAGATTTGAATACAATATTTTATCAAAAGGGCTGGGACAATTAAACACTTCCTAACCGAGTGAATTTCTGTTTTTGTGCTTTCATTTTCCACTCTGTCACGGCGGACAGGATATAAGATACACAGATAACCAAACAAACAAGTTTCTAGGCGAGAAGCTGGGGATAAGGTCACCTCCTAGCAAACCCTAACAGCTCTCCCTACACTGCTAAGCCCACATTCAGACCCTGAAGGTGGAAATAATGTGTCCTTGTGCCTAGGCTGAAAACACCCTAGAATCCCTGAGATGGTGAAAGGGGAAAAGGGGCAGCCTGCTCAGTCAGAACCTGGAGGGGACAGACGTCACTCAAACAGCCTAAACAGCAAACCAAAGAAACCAGAAACCAACACTATCTTATCTGAGCAGGAACAGATAATCCTTCCTTCCTTGCTTCCACAGCCTGACAGAAGCTATAACCCGCACGGCACACTGGGAGTGAGAGTAATTTAAACCAACGACCCCACCCAGTGCACCTGAAGGGAGGCGGATCCAGCACGACTCCAAAACAAATCAAACAACTAGACACATGCTGCTAATCTGGCAGACCTCCGCACAGAGTCTGAGCAGGGCATGACACACTCCCAGCCTTCCCAGAGCCATCATTTTTTTATTTTTCCATTCACATAGCCATAGGATGGCTTGTTTTTTAGCGAGACAAGTTGTAGCAGGAAGCTGGAAAAAAATTCCAAATGGGATGGAAAAAACACAATTCCATATGGGTTTTGTTTTTATGGTGTTCTCTGTGTGGTAAAACTAATTTTTCATAAGTTTTAATACATTTTTTTTTTCCCGACATATTCTGACCCCATAGGTTTTTATTAGTTATGTCTACGGAGATGGGTGAGGGTTCATATTTTTTGGAATGATCTATTTTGGACGATAGTTTTTTTTGATACTGATGAGATGTTGTATCACGGTATACTCCATCAGGTCATTGCTCCCTGGAGAATGGTGCAATAGAAAGGTGGTATGAAGAATGTGGCCAGAAGTAAAGCAAAATATAACATGCGGCACATCCAACAGTATTAAATACAAAGTGTAGTTTCTGGCATCAGAGGAGGAGGTATGGCGGCTGGTTGGATGGAAATTTAATGGCACTAGTGGACACTTGTGGATATAGGTATCCACTGTCAGATTCAGGATTGATGCTTGTGGCTTGGTGATTATCCGAGTAATGGGTGTCTGAGCCGTAGTCCCTCACCTGCAGCAATGTCTGTAAAGCTTAAATTTCGCTGATCACTCTGCTGTCTTGTCACACTGATGCTTTCACAGAGCAGTGTTCTTGATTTAGATGATCTCTTTGGAGTGATGGTTTCACAGGAGAATTGGATATGGTTCCTAGGAGTAGCAAGTGCTTGTTTCCTTTCCCTTCACTGTCTGAACTGGAACTCCTCCTCCTGATAGGACGTAGGACCAGACCTCTCCTACCAAGTGAGGACAAACAGGGTGGTTAGCCCTATTCCTGTCAACAACTGCCAACCATTAAATCCTTTTGCTGAAATAAATGGCCAATACATAACATTACATGACATCACATACGACACATTTGCAGAAATTTTTTTGTGGGAGGTGAAGCAACAAAAAGTGATGAGTTGGCCATTTTGCCTTTTTTTCCATTACACCAATTACAGTATGGGATAAATATTTTTATATTTTAATAGTACAGACATTTGCGGACGCAGCAGTGCCCACGATGTTTATTTTTTTAATTGTTTATTTTTATTCCGAGGAAAGGGGAGTAATTTGAATTTTAATATTTAAAATATTAATTCATATTTTTTAAACTTTTTTTTTTTAGTTTTTAAAGTCCCTCTATGCGAAAATAAGAAGAAAATCATTAAATTGCTTTTGCAATCTATTGGATTGGTAAAGCAATTCAGTGTCACCACTGAGGCTAGTCATTGGCTGCAGCAGCAGCAGCGCACATGGCCTTATCAATGTAGGAAGATTACATGTGGGGACCAGAAGGACGGTGAAGACACTCCCGGATTTACAGATCTAGAACTGAAAGGTAGGGAACAGGTAACTATAAATCCCTTCACAGGTCCAGCTGGATGGGGAAATAAAAAATAAAAAAACAAAACTGGAAAACCCCTTTAAAACTAAATGGCTCAATACCAATCAGGTGGTCTCCCAGAGGTGGAATAAGGGCCCCCACCAACCTTAAAGGGGTATCCGTTCTCAGTGTAGACAATGGGGGTCTGAGATGGGAAAATCCTTTTAAGGCCCCTTCAGCCACTATTCCTTCCCTATAATTGCCTGCTCATCAGAGGAAGTGAAAGCTGCATGTACATGCAGCAATTGGTCATCTCCATAGAGAATCATTGTTTTTGGGCATTAGATCCTGGTTTACGCAGGACTATATGCTGCCCAAAAACAATCCTTTTAGTGTCCGCATCAAGGATGCCTTCAAGCAATGAACCAGTGTTTGCCTGTTCATTGGGAGATACCTTTACACATCTCAAATATGGGGAATGAGAGTTCCTCATAATCGGCCTGATATTCTGCCCATGTAAAGGGGCCGGTAATCCATCCTAGTAGTGTATTCAGCTACAAAATTTACAGAATAAAGCTTCATTTCCAGTGTAGCCAGGTAAAATCTTTAATTTCTACATCATAATGCCATCCATCTTTCATTCGGATCCCAAAATTAAAGAGCATCTGTCAGCAGATTTGTACCTCGGCCGACTTGCTACATGTGCACTTGGCAGCTGAAGGCGTCTGTGTTGGTCCCATGTTTATATGTGCCCACATTGCTGGGAAAAATGATGTTTTAATATATGCAAATGAGCCTCTAGGAGCAATGGGGGCGTTACCATTACACCTATAGGCTCAGCTCTCTCTGCAGCTGCCGCGCCCTTTGCACTTTGATTGACAGGGCCAGGTGTGATCACCTTTTCACTACCTGGCCCTGTAAATCAAAGTGTAGAAGGCGTGGCATTTGCAGAGAGAGCAGAGCCTCTAGGTGTAATGGCAACGCCCCCGTTGCTCCTAGAGGCTCATTTGCATATATTAAAGCTTCACTTTTCTCAGTAATGCGGACACATCTGAACATGGGACCAACACAGATGCCTTCAGCTGCCAAGTGCACATGTAACAGGTCAGCCAGTGTCATAGGTACAAAACTGCTGACAGATGCCCTTTAAACTTTCCATTCAGGTATCTGTATTATAATGCCAACTTATCGCTATATTAAGTACAGTAAAGTTACTGGAATTTATCGCCTAGAGGGAGTTGTTTTGTCCTAATTAAACCCGGGATGTAATTGGCTCACTAAAGCAAGAAATGATTCATACCGTTCCGTTGTGTTTCCTTTCTCTTTCTGTGTAACTGGTAATCTGTTTCCCAGTGTGTAATACTGAACACTTCTGAGAACCAAAACATACATCAAGCCATTTGGGTCATTGGCAGTGACCCCGCTGTCAGGTTTGTATTCCTGTACGAAAACAAATTGCACTTTCCCTGGAGGCCTGAGACGCGAGATAGCCTTCAGAATTACAGTCAGCCCACTTACTTCTGTCAGCTTATTTAATGTCCCCAAGACATTTTTTTTTTTCCCTCTCCATTTGCTTCGCAAAATGCCAAACCTGTTTTCAGTTGTAAACAATGAGCTTAGCAGGTGGACAGGGTAACATTTGCATTTGCGGATTATAAATGCCGCAGGTAACTAGAAAGTACATAAAACCTTAATAATGCGAGCAGCAGAAAAACAAAGTACAAAAATAGGCACGACTAGAAAGTTGACAAACTCAAAATGTAAATGCAAGTCGAGAGCACTTTATTCATCTACCGCATCCGTACTTGGGTGTGGATTTACTTTTCAGCCTAACTCTTTATTATTTGCAGTAAAATAATTTTTACGATTTTCTATTTATATGACTTCGCAGTGCATTTAATTACTGAGCAGATTTCATTCTCTTGGCTTTTATAGGCAGTGGAAATAGAGGAGCTCAAGGAAGAATTTCTTAACAAGAAAAGTAGATGCAGGTTGGTATTTTTAAAGTTAAAGAGGACCTTTCACCTCTCCTGACATGCCTGTTTTAATAGCTTCATACATTCCCCATGTAGTAATAATTCTGGAGCATCTATTTTTATGGCTCTATGTTGTGCCATTCCTCTAATATTTCTACTAGAAGTTATGAATAATTGCTAGCAGTCTGCAGTAAGGGTACAGAGGGGAGGTAACCAGTTGGGGGGGTGTACCTGCACAGTGTGAAAATGACAGCACCGATTGGATAGAGTGAGTCTATGCAGCTACTCACCCCAACTGGTAACCACCGCTCTGTACCCTTACTGCAGACTGCTAGCAACTCATTCACAACTTCTAGTTGAAATAATAGAGGAATGGTACACCATATAGTTGCAAGAATAGATGCTCTATAATTGTTATTCCACATAGATGTCTACAGAACCTGTTCTATTAACCCTTTCTACCCTGGGCCAGTTGTCACCTTCCTGCCCAGGCCATTTTTTGCAAATCTGACATGTGTCGCTTTATGTGGTAATAACTTTAAAATGCCTTTACTTATCCAGGCCATTCTGAGATTGTTTTTTGTTACATATTGTACTTCATGACAGTGATAAAATTGAGTAAAAAAATTTCATTTTTATTTATTAAAAAAATACCAAATTTACAAAAAATTGGGAAAAATTTTCAAATTTCTATTTCTCTACTTTTATAATAGATAGTAATACCTTTAAAAATAGCTATTACTTCAGATTCCCCATATGTACACTTCATGTTTGGATAATTTTCTGAATGCCACTTTATTTTTTTGGGACGTTAGAAGGCTTAGAAATTTAGAAGCAAATCTTGACATTTTTCAGAAAATTTCCAAAACCCACTTTTCAAGGACCAGTTCAGGTCTTAAGTCACTTTGTGAGGCTTACATAATAGAAACCACCCACAAATGGCCCCATTTTAGAAACTACACCCCCCAAGGTATTCAAAACTGATTTTACAAACTTTCTTAACCCTTTAGGTGTTCCACAAGAATTAATGAAAAATGGAGATGAAATTTCAGAATTTCACTTTTTTGGCAGATTTTCAATTCTTTCCGCTAACAAAGTAAGGGTTAACAGCCAAACAAAACTACGGGATAAGGTGGCAGTTTTGTTGGTACTATTTTAGGGTACATATGATTTTTGGTTGTTCTATATTACACTTTTTCTGAGGCAAGGTAACAAAAAATAGCTGTTTTGGCACTGTTAGTATTTTTTGCTATTTACAGTGTTCATCTGACAGGCTAGATCATGTGGTATTTTTATAGAGCAGGTTGTTACGGACACGACAATAACAAATATGACTTTTTTTGGTTGTTTATTTCAGTTTTACATAATAAAGCATTCTTGAAAAAAAAGATTTTTTAGTTTCTCCATATTCTAAAAGCCATATTTTATTTTATTTTAAGTTTGGGGCGACTGTCTTATGTAGGGGCTCATTTTTTTCGGTATGAGATGACTGTTTGATTGGTACTATTTTAGGGTGCATGTGACTTTTTGATCACTTGGTATTACACTTTTTGTGATGTAAGGTGACCACAGTGCTGGCCACAGGTTGCCCATTAATTCTAGGTTCCTGGCTATTTGTTGGACTACTGAATACTCACCTGATCCTGTTCCCTGACGATCCTTTGCCTGCTCCTCCTGTACTGCGCATCTCTCCTGGTATCCTGACCCCGACTTCCACCTGACGATTCTTTGCGGACTCCTGTTGTACTTCGTTTCTCTCCAGGTATTTGACCTCGGCTTTTCCTGACTATTCTCTGCTCATTCCTTATTACTGCGTAGCTCTCTAGGTATTGACCCGGTCCGTTCACGTTCCGTTATTTGTCTTGTCTGTCTTCCCAGCACGTATCCTAAGTTAGGGTCTTCCGTCTAGTTGTCCCCTGTCATTAGGACTTGCGAGGCAAGTAGGCAGGGCCAGGGGTGAGGGTGGAGCGCAGTGGTCACTATCCTCCCCCCTGTGTGTAGTGTACGTGACCGTCACAGATTAACAGGCCATAACCTAACCACTGTATCATGAATCCTCTGGTGACCCTGATTGACCATGTCTCTAACCTGACGCAGATGGTGCAGGAGCTAGGGGAGAAACTCTGTTCTTTTGAGCTAGGACAAGGTACTTCCATCCCTCAGGCCTCCAGTCCGCATTTAGAGCCCCAGATTAAGCTTCCTGAGCCCTTTTCTGGAGATCGGAAGAAGTTTCTTTCCTTTAAAGAATCGTCATGTTCTAGCTCTCCTATCCATACTCCCAGGTCGGATTTCTCAGGTTAAGAAAGGGGCTCTACGGCTATTCATTTTAGCAATGAGACAGATAATTCCCCATCAATGGCGGTCGGCCGAGAGTCTTTTAAAAGTGACTTGGTTTAATTCTATGGACTCTCTAGTTCATATGGAGGAATTAGGTGCCTCTGAAAGAGATGCTACCTCGGCATTCTGGAGGACCTGGGACCCTTGGAAACAATTCCGTACCTCCACTTCCTTCTCAGGGTGGTTAACAACTGGCACCATTCCCGTTAGTAGCTCTTAAGATGCTGATTCTGATATACTAAATCCATTCCTTTACCCTTTCCCTCCCCTTCCTCATGTATATGTTATGTCCTTGTCTGAATATATATGCCCTATCTATACCAACTTGACTGGCTCCATCAGCCTATTATCTGTTGTGCCCTATCTGATTTGGGTTATTGTATATTTTAATACCTCTAAGGCCTATCTATGGCCAATATTTAGACCTTACTTATACTTATACTTATGTACTTGATATGCTTTGTTGTATCATATACTTTTTTGCCTTAATAAAACAAAGATTGAACCGTAAAGAATCGTCATGTGGAAGCCAGGGTCAGGATACCAGGAGAGATGCGCAGTACAGGAGGAGTAGGCAAAGGATCGTCAGGGAACAGGATTGTCATACAATCCAGAGCGAATGCGCACGATCCTTGGGCCTCTGTAATCAGTTACGCCCAGTCAGCAGTGCTTTGCTCGTAACCGGAAGTGACATCAGTGGTGGGCGTGTTAGTTACTATGGGGATCTAGCACCGCGTCTCCGACAGGTCCTTACAGGACAAAGTATTTATGCACATTCGCCATCACACATAAGTGTGTAGCGATCTGCGACATTTATCAACGATCTGCTAGGTGGCCGCAAACATTTTAGGCCCTTCCTAGCAGACACAAAGTCCAATCTCTGAAGAATATATATTGAGGTAAAAATATTAGCACATAAATATGTGAATCATTCCTGCGATAATATATAGAGCATTAATAGGAATCGCGCGCATTCGCTCTGGATTGTATGACAAGTAAGTGGGAGGGTGTTACGGAGCGCTCGCCTTATGTCCATCCTTCCCAGAGTTCCTTATGTCCATCCTTCCCAGCAGCCATTTTAGGAAAAAATACGATTCGTTACCACTAAGCGTGAGGAAATTCGGCTTCAGTGCAAATCAAATTTTTCCTAAAATTCGGATCTAATTTCACTTCGTCAGCTTCGATTCGCTCATCTCTAGTGAGTATTTTTATTTTTTCAACTCCTTAAGGACACAGCCTTACCAGTGTCACTTTAAGTGGTGATAACTTTAAAACGCTTTGACTTATCCAGGCCATTCTGAGATGGTTTTTTCGTCACATATTGTACTTCACGACACTGGTAAAATGGAGTAAAAAAAAAATAATTTTTATTTATAAAAAAATACCAAATTTGCCAAAAATTATGAAAAATTAGCAAATTTCCAAGTTTCAATTTCTCTACTTCTATAATACATAGTAATACTTACAAAAATAGTTATTACTTTACATTTCCCATATGTCTACTTCATGTTAGGATCATTTTGGGAATTACATTTTATTTTTGGAGGACGTTACAAGGCTTAGAAGTTTAGAAGTAAATCTTGAAATTTCTCAGAAATTTTCAAAAAACAACTTTTTAAGGACCAGTTCAGGTCTGAAGTCACTTTGTGAGGCTTACATAATAGAAACCACCCAAAAATGACCCCATTCTAGAAACTACACCCCTCGAGGTATTTAAAACTGATTTTACAAGAATCAATGGAAATCAATGGATACAATTTAAAAATTTCACTTTTTTGGCAGATTTTCTATTTTAATATTTTTTTTCCAGTTACAAAGCAAGGGTTAACAGCCAAACCAAACTCAATATTTATGGCCCTGATTCTGTAGTTTACAGAAACACCCCATATGTGGTCGTAAACTGCTGTACGGGCACACGGCAGGGTGCAGAAGGAAAGGAATGCCAAACGGTTTTTGGAAGGCAGATTTTGCTGTACTGTTTTTTTTTACACCTTGTCCCATTTGAAGCCCTCCTGATGCACCCCTAGAGTAGAAACTACATAAAAGTGACCCCATCTAAGAAACTACACCCCTCAAGGTATTCAAATCTGATTTTACAAACGTTGTTAACCCTTTTGGTGTTCCAGAAGAATTAATGGAAAATAGAGATACAATTTCAAAATTTCACATTTTTGCCAGATTTTCCAATTTAATAATTTTTTTCCAGTTAAAAAGCAAGGGTTAACAGCCAAACAAAACTCAATATTTATGGCCCTGATTCTGTAGTTTACAGAAACACCCCATATGTGGTCGTAAACTGCTGTACGGGCACACGGCAGGGCACAGAAGGAAAGGAATGCCATACGGTTTTTGGAAGGCAGGTTTTGCTGGACTGGTTTTTTGACACCATGTCACATTTGAAGCCCCCCTGATGCACCCCTAGAGTAGAAACTCCAAAAAAGTGAAACCCATTTTAGAAACTACGGGATAGGCTGGAAGTTTCGTTGGTACTAGTTTAGGGTACATATGATTTTTAGTTGCTCTATATTACACTTTTTGTGAGGCAAGGTAACAAGAAATAGCTGTTTTGGCACTTTTTTTTCTTGTTATTTACAACATTCATCTGACAGGTTAGATCATGTGGTATTTTTATAGAGCATGTTATCACGGATGCGGCGATACCTAATTTGTATACAATTTTTTTATTTATGTAAGTTTTACACAATGATTTCATTTTTGAAACATAAAAAATCATGTTTTAGTGTTTCCATAGTCTGGGATCCATAGTTTTTTCAGTTTTTGGGCGATTATCTTGGGTAGGGTATGATTTTTGCGGGATGAGATGACGGTTTGATTATTACACTTTTTGTGATGTAAGGTGACAAAAAATGGTTTATTTAGCACAGTTTTTATTTTTTATTTTTTACTGTGTTCATCTGAGGGGTTAGGTAATGTGATATTTTTATAGAGCCGGTCGATACGGACGCGGTGATACCTAACGTATACTTTTTTAAATTTATGCAAGTTTTACACAATAATATCATTTTTGAAACAAAAAAAAAAATCATGCTTTAGTGTCTCCATATTCTGAGAGCCATAGTTTTTTCAGTTTTTGACCCATTATCTTGGGTAGGGTATGATTTTTGCGGGATAAGATGATGGTTTGATTGGCACTATTTTGGGGTGCATTTGACTTTTTGATCGATATCAGGTCATGTGATATGTTTATAGAGCTGGTCGATACGCACGTGGTGATACCTAATATGTCAACAACAAAAAAATTCCCCTATTTAAAAAAATATATATTAACTTTATTTGGGGAAAATTATGTTTTTGTTTATTTTTACTTGAAAATTTTGATTTTTTGGGGGGGAAACTTTATTTTTTCAACTTTTTTTCTCACTTTATTTTTTGTCCCACTTTGGGACTTCAACTTTTGGGGGTCTAATCCGTTACAATGCATTCCAATACTTCTGTATTGGAATGCATTAGCTGTATGAGTAATACTGTGTGTATTACTCATACAGCTTCCGGCCTGTGAGATCCAGGGGGCTGGATCTCACAGGCACGTCTCAGGAAGGCAGCGGCGATGCCTCAGGAAGGCATCGCGCTGCCTTCCATGCCATCGGGTTCCCCCTACAGCCCCATGGGGAGCCGATGGCACCGCCACCGCCCGCACCAGAAAAAGCCGCAAACCGCAGGTCTGAATTGACCGCGTCATGGGACACCCCCCCGCGCATTTAGCCGAGGTGCCTGCTCAATGATTTGAGCAGGCACCGGCTTCCGATCACCGCCCGCCGCGCGGCGGTGATCGGAAATACACAGGGCGTACAGGTACGCCCTGTGTCCTTAAGTACCAGGACATCTGGGCTTACCTGTATGCCCTGTGTCCTGAGGAGGTTAATTGGATTAGCCCCTGAAAGACCTTAATATTAATCTCAGATGCCTCAATCAGTGATGAATGCGACATCTGCAGGGTTCAATGATGGGGGGAGGCGCAATCGTCGTTCCCAGTCATTGCGCCCGCTACACAAATAGGAATTTCTCAAATTTTTCATATCTTCGCTCATTTCTACACATGGCCGTAACCATTTTGCGGTTTGCAAATCTTGGATTCCCAAAATATGGATGTGATCCATGTTCAGTCTGCATTTATTTTTTTTATGGACTTATTGACTTCAATGGGTCTGTGGTCTACATTTTGCAAAAGTATTCTATCTTTTTGTGGATCTCCAAAATACGGATACCTTCCATGTTGCATCCTCATTTTGTTGCAGACCCATTGACTTCAATGGGTCCATGTTCTGCATTTAGTGGGCAAGTATAGGACATGTTCTATCTTTTTGTGGAAGAAACATACAGATGCAGAAGGCACACAGATAATCCATGTGCTTTCCGCATGTATTTGTCCGTTCCACAAAGAGATAGAACATGTCCTATACTTGGCCACTAAATGCTGAACATGGACTCATTGAAGTCAATAGGTTTGCAACAAAATAAGGGATGCAACATGGAAGGTATCCGTAGTTTGGAGTTTCGTAGTTTACAGACTACAAGATACATATGGTCGTGTGCATGAGGCCTTAAACAATTAGTCATTTTTTGATGATTGTCCAGTCTCTTGACAGCCCTCTAGGGTGGACTAAATGTTGAAGAGTAGCCTCTGGTCCTCTTCTGGCCCCGATGCTTCAAAATGGATGGGTGGGTAAAGGCCATTAGCTAAATTATGCTGTGACGTCCATCGCCATGATTTCCACCAGGTTGTGTTGTGCCTGAATGCCACTAGTACAATCACACTGAGGAATGTATCCAGGACTAATATCACATCTAGCATGTCAGTTGATTTGAGGGCACATGGAGCACCAGACAACCCTACCAGTTCTCTGCCAATATAGTACAAATAAATGATACCACTACATACAACCTTATGGTGGATACCTCCTTCTTTTCTCTATTACACTATTACTTAGAAAATATACTCTATATGTCACACATAAGATCTGGATCCTGCATATTAACAGTGTGTAGTAAGGGCAATGGTGAAATGGGAGCAAAGGTCCTTCATCAGTCTCATATAGACATTTCCTCCATAAATGGTTTGCCAGCATTTATTATGGGAAATATATAAAAGGTTTTTTTTCAGACTCCTCATATTGATGACATATCCTCATAATCGGTCATTAATATATGATCTGTGAGGGTCTAACACCCCACTGATCAGCTGTTCCCTGCAGCCTCAGCTTACTGGAACCAGCTCTTGAATAGAACAGGAAGCACAGCTACATTCAAAGTGTAGTGGCCCCTATGGGTTACTGCAGCTCAGCTCTCATTTACTTCAGTGGTACCTGAGCTGCAGTAACCCAACACAACCACTACACTTTGAACGGAGCTGTGCTTCCTTTTCCATTCAAAGTGATAAATCCAGAACCAAAAACTGCAGGGAACAGAACCAAAGGCTGAAGAGAACAGCTGATTGGTGGGAGTGCGGGGTGTAGGACCCTCACGTATAAGATATTAATGACATATTCTGAGACTAGATCATCAATATCAGGAGCCTGGGGACCTGCAGCTCTGTGCTCCCGATTAGAGATGAGCAAATCAATTCTAAACAAATTTAATTCAACCTGAGGGGAAAAAAAATTCAGGCCAGTTCAAGAACTTTCAATTTGGGTAGAATCGATTTTGACCAATTCAGCTGAATCAAACCTGAACTGAATTTTGAGCCATTCACAGTTCTTTATCCTAATGGTGAGGGAGGCTAGCTCAGCTTATAATCATATTCTTACCTGTAATCAGTGTCGGACTGAGGTCCCTTGGGCCCTCCAGGGGAAATTATTCTGAGGGCTCACCCTCTGTTTTATTAGGGGTCCAGTATTGTCAGAGCTTGGGCCCACCAGAGGATCCTCCGGTACTCTCATGGGCCAGTCTGACCCTGCCAGTAATCAGATTTCTCTGTTCTCATTCATGCTATTCTCAGATTTAGTCCTTCAAAAAATTGCTCAAAAATATTTGGGCTTCAGGCATTCCAAGACCTTGACCTAGTCTAATCTTAACTCGTCTCCAACTGCTCAAGACAAACAGTTAAATGACAAATTCACCTCGACTACATCTGCGTTTGTTAGGCTTTCAATAGTCTCATGTAATAACATGAAATAATTTTGATATATCAGACATAACACAAGTCTTTCTACAAGAAGCTGACGAGCAGACACCACATTCCTGACAGTCTTTGGATTGAAGATTGGAGATAGTTTTATAACTCCCGCACATGTCTTCCAGCTTCTCTTCCAAGCACACAAAGCTTCCAGGACTCCATTTATGTCACATTTTTGATGCCGTGTTTAAAGGATATCTGTTATATATATATTTTATTTATGTAATTGGATTGGTCTGACTAAGTTTACCTTAGTTCCCTAGTTAATACTTTTGTATAGGTATTGAATTACCTAGTAATTGCAGCATGTTCTTTGCTCGCCCAGGCATTTCAGTGGTGCAGCTAAAACAGCGTTGCTAGGTGTCCTCCGTTTCCTATCTTCTATATACAGAAAGGAGGACGTAGTAGTGGGCAGTCCCGAACTCTGCGTGCGCGCTCCCGCCGGACCAGGATAGTGCCGATATTCGAAATAAAATTTGCGATAAAATATCACGATCAACTACTCAGGAGGAATAGGGCGTGTTTAAGTCTGAAGAAAGCCGATTGGTTTGGGTGAGGCTGCGTGTTCCCGAGATGAGCCTAAGTAATTCTGGGTAGTTAGGGAGGGAGGTCTTAGCCTCAGAGTAAGGGCATCGGCGGCCATCTTGAGAAGATAGTCAGAAAGAAGTCTTGTGAGGAGCGGTTGCTATGGACGGAATCTTATTAAACAACAACATATATGAAAATTTAATTTTGAGTGAAAATATGACAGTTATCCTTTAAAGAGAAACCTGTCCACAGGATGAACCCTTTTCAACCAGACATGCTGCCTGATGGGGTTGATCCTGCTGACCAACATGATACCTGTTTTGTGAAAATCATTGAGGCATTCTTTTTCTCAGGAACGGCACAACCCATTTTCACAACCTAGGTATCATTTTAATCTGCAAGATCAACCCTACCAGACACGGTACCTGGATCAATGGGGTTGATCAAGCTAACTGATGCTCATTAAATCCATTATGAAATTAAAAAAAAATCTGAATATTAAAATGCTAAATGACTGAATAGTGGCTGAAGTTTACAGATGCCTTTTCACAAATCTTGAAGTTCTATTCCATACTGTCTTATTATTGGACCTTCCCACACTCTCTACTCGCAGTCCCCTGATGCCTCTACTCAGAGGCGTACACAGAAATCATGGGGCCCCATAGCAAGAATTTAAATTGGGCCCCCATGGCCGTTCCTAGTCCCTCCCACTATGCGCCCTGGATCCTCTCACTACCCTCCCTAACGTCTCCCCTGCCCCCACCTCGTGCAGCAGTATTTTGTTCTACAAAATGACAGTACTCACACTGGAACCCAACAGACCCATTATAGTGAATAGGATCTGGTAGGTTCTGGCGGTGTTCAGCATATGACAAGAATCTGGGGCGTTACATGATGTAATACCACCCAACTTTCCTGCTGTCCAGCATGGCACATGCACAGAGACATGAGAAAAGTGTGTGTCATGAAGGACAGTTGGGAGACACTGACATTACCTGCTATCCTGCATGACACATGTGCAGAGACAGGAGCCTCTGGGAAAGCTGAGTGAACCCTGTAAGGAAAATTTACTCTCTTCCCTAACGGTGTGTCCCTTAACACATGATTTCAGTGGCCAGCTTGAATTAAGCCTTACCGGTACCGGGAGAATGAAGAAGATAGACCACATGAACACATGTCTATTTCCAATCCATTCTGGTTTATTCACAGCTGGCAAACAGTTTTAATAGAGGGGGTTGAGCTTCCTTTACATCCAATCATATGTTAGCATTAGTATTTGACCAATAGTATGGTCACACATAAGCTCTGCATTAACATCATAGCTGACTCCTAGTAACAGCATTTGACCAATCAGGTATATACACATAGGCTAGCAGACACTTGAGTCAGATGTCCTTTTATGGCTAGAAGGCTGTTCATACTTTCAACATGTATGGATTTCATGAAACAGTTTAAGGAAGTGTCTCACATTCCATAGGGGGGAGGGAGGTTTTGTAGTGCACTAACCAAATGTAATACACGTGGCTAAATGAGACTAAATGGAGTCACATATATCCCATCAAATCCCCTCTTAGAACCTTATATATATACAGTGGGGGAAATAATTATTTGACCCCTCACTGATTTTGTAAGTTTGTCCAATGACAAAGAAATGAAAAGTCTCAGAACAGTATCATTTCAATGGTAGGTTTATTGTAACAGTGGCAGATAGCACATCAAAAGGAAAATCGAAAAAATAACTTTAAATAAAAGATAGCAACTGATTTGCATTTCATTGAGTGAAATAAGTATTTGAACCCCTACCAACCATTAAGAGTTCTGGCTCCCACAGAGTGGTTAGACACTTCTACTCAATTAGTCACCCTCATTAAGGACACCTGTCTTAACTAGTCACCTGTATAAAAGACACCTGTCCACAGAATCAATCAATCAAGCAGACTCCAAACTCTCCAACATGGGAAAGACCAAAGAGCTGTCCAAGGATGTCAGAGACAAAATTGTAGACCTGCACAAGGCTGGAATGGGCTACAAAACCATTAGCAAGAAGCTGGGAGAGAAGGTGACAACTGTTGGTGCGATTGTTCGAAAATGGAAGGAGCACAAAATGACCATCAATCGACCTCGCTCTGGGGCTCCACGCAAGATCTCACCTCGTGGGGTGTCAATGGTTCTGAGAAAGGTGAAAAAGCATCCTAGAACTACACGGGAGGAGTTAGTTAATGACCTCAAATTAGCAGGGACCACAGTCACCAAGAAAACCATTGGAAACACATTACACCGCAATGGATTAAAATCCTGCAGGGCTCGCAAGGTCCCCCTGCTCAGGAAGGCACATGTGCAGGCCCGTCTGAAGTTTGCCAATGAACACCTGAATGATTCAGAGAGTGACTGGGAGAAGGTGCTGTGGTCTGATGAGACCAAAATAGAGCTCTTTGGCATTAACTCAACTCGCTGTGTTTGGAGGAAGAAAAATGCTGCCTATGACCCCCAAAACACCGTCCCCACCGTCAAGCATGGGGGTGGAAACATTTTGCTTTGGGGGTGTTTTTCTGCTAAGGGCACAGGACAACTTATTCGCATAAACGGGAAAATGGACGGAGCCATGTATCGTGAAATCCTGAGCGACAACCTCCTTCCCTCTGCCAGGAAACTGAAAATGGGTCGTGGATGGGTGTTCCAGCACGACAATGACCCAAAACATACAGCAAAGGCAACAAAGGAGTGGCTCAAGAAGAAGCACATTAAGGTCATGGAGTGGCCTAGTCAGTCTCCGGACCTTAATCCAATCGAAAACCTATGGAGGGAGCTCAAGCTCAGAGTTGCACAGAGACAGCCTCGAAACCTTAGGGATTTAGAGATGATCTGCAAAGAGGAGTGGACCAACATTCCTCCTAAAATGTGCGCAAACTTGGTCATCAATTACAAGAAACGTTTGACCTCTGTGCTTGCAAACAAGTATTAAGTCTTTTTTTGTTAGAGGGTTCAAATACTTATTTCACTCAATGAAATGCAAATCAGTTGCTATCTTTTATTTAAAGTTATTTTTTCGATTTTCCTTTTGATGTGCTATCTGCCACTGTTACAATAAACCTACCATTGAAATGATACTGTTCTGAGACTTTTCATTTCTTTGTCATTGGACAAACTTACAAAATCAGTGAGGGGTCAAATAATTATTTCCCCCACTGTATATACTATATGGTTCTTTCTCCGCTCTTCCTTGGTTTGCTTATAAGCCTTTAGGTATTCCATATACCCTTCAGGAGTATAATCCTGAGGCTTTGTTGAGGTTGTGTTTACCTCTTCTACCTCTACCGGTGTATAGAGGAATGTTAAGTGTACCCCTCTTTCGGCCACATTTTTTACATATGACAAGAAGGGAGGGCGCACACTGTAGACAACAGCAGAGACCCACTATTGCAGCGACCACGGCGAGTACCACTCCTAAAACATATCTTATTTGACCAAAGTCAGGTATTCAGCCAAAAAGCCAGTCCCACCAACCTTGGTCAACATCCTGTTTTATATGTTTCCTCATCTCCTCTAATTGGCCTATTTTATCTTTTATTCCACGGGAGTGATCTAATAAATTGAAACAACACATCCCTGCGAACGCTGAGCATCCTACACCATGCTGGAGCAATAAATAGTCAATAGTTGCCCTATTCTGCAAGATAGCCTTTTCATACGATTGTATATCCAGCAGCATATCTTGCAGAACTGCACTAGTGACATTTATCTGTTTTACCATAAAACAGGCAAGTTTTGATATTGTCCTGTGGTTATATATGGCCAACCCTGGTACTCCTATCAAAGATACCCCTAAACTCATATATTCTGATCTAGAGAGGAGATTCACATTATAATCACAATTTTCTGGTAACTGTAGGGAAGTGTCTCTCGTGTGTCGTGTCTGCATTGCTGGAAATAGTGGTAACATTGCTAATGTCAGCCTGGCTATTGTACAGGGTCCCTCTGTAATATTGTCCGGTATGTATGTGTAACTAGTATTCCCACAGGCCAATACCCATCCTGTTGGTAGAGGTACATGTTTGTCTAGGGATGGTACTGTTTTTGTAATATTACATTGCATATTCTTTCCTGATATTATCTTTTTACAACTACCTAAATCTCTATCACAAATATTTGGCTTAATCTTATTCTGCATTTTTGCTTGTATGCAGGGAGGCAATAGTGTCTCATCACAGGTGAAGTTATAACATATTTCTGCTGCTGTGACAAGACCTGTAATTACTTCTATCATATTACTCTGCAGATTCTCATATGTAGGACAGTCATAACAAGCATGATAAGGATTTACATATCCATATTTAACATCATGATCCTCCAAGTCTGTGTCGTTCCATTGGGAACGTAGGAGCTCCGTCCATACATCTAGTGGGGTGGGGACTGCTACCAGACATGTCTCCAAAATGTTAGATGCCGATAAAGTGGTTTGGAGACAAAAGTCAGTTAAGTTCAGAGTTTTGGCCAGGTACAGCCATAAGTTCTCCTTTGTCTTGCATAGACTGTCTTCCCCTCTGCATTCTGTTTCCAGGTATATCTGTCTGTTCCACAGCCATGGGACAGTAAGTAGGAGACACAAAATTACAATTATTAAGGCACTACATCTCAGCCATCTCAAGGAATTTCCCGACTGCGTCATCTCGTTGGGGGTCAAGGCTGTCTGCCTCCGTTAGTACCCCTTCTGTATCTTCTTCGAGGTCAAGGCTGTCTGCCTCCGTTAGTACCTCTCTTTTCTTCACCAACTTAATCCTTGTGGCGTGGATCCACGTGGGCGATTGTTCAGTGAGGACCGCTGTTCTGGTGATCGTGACTACCTCGGTGGGTTGTCCGTAGGTGAAACTTCCTGGTTCCTTTCCCTTCTTTAAGATCTTGATCATCACCTGGTTCCCTATCCGGAATGGACGGGTTGATTCCTGTGAAAGAGAAGGAGACTTACAAGCAACTTTTTCTTCAGTTTTACTGAGGACTTTGATCAGATTAGTACTTCTCTCTGATCAGGTCCAAGTCCCCTTCCTGCACCACCAGGGGGCGTCTTGCCCATGGTGTGGGGAAAGGCCTACCCATGAGTATCTCAATGCTGTTTATGTCCTACTCTGTGGAATGTCCTACTCTGTGGAAATGTGCTACTTAAGATGGAAGCACTGTGTTGGGGAATGCATAACTTCCCCTCTTCGCAGACTAATCCTATCTCAGGATTTTTCTGCAATACTGGATAACACCAGTCCTGCTGTTCCTGTTCAGTGACATACCACTGAAGATCAGTAAGTATTTGCAGCATCTCAGGGGTTGGAGATGCCAAACATGGCATCTCCCAATGGTTATACAAACCTGTGAGGTTGCTTTTGGCAACTCATTTCGCCATCTTAACTGCCAGCGCATTGCCCTGTGAGACATGATCCTTACCATCTGCTGCCGTAAATCCTCTCCTCTGCCAGATCATACCATGGTCCCACACTACCCCATGTGTGTACCTACTCTCAGTATGAATGGTGACAGGTCTATCAGCATGTAGAATACATGTCCTAGTGAGTGCAATAAGCTCAGCTGCCTGCTGTGTTGAGTGCGGATGTCCTTGAGTAGGCCTACAACATCATGAGTGGTGTGCAAAATGGTGTAATGTCACATTGTGAAAGAATTTGCCGACTCTACCATCATAGCACAGGCTGCAAGAGAACGCAGACATGCCGGCATCCCCTGGACAGAGGTGGGCATTACCTTTGAGAAAAACACACAAGGACGCAACTTGCCTCCGTTTTCTTGTGTCAGTACACCCGCCATGGTTTTACAATTTTGGCGTGCAAACATGTGGAAGGGCATATTATAGTCAGGGAGGCCCAGCCCTGGACTCGACATGAGCGAACATTTCAGATAATCAAATGCATTGTACATTTCAGAAGACCATTTAATCAAATCTGGATTTCCATCCAGAGTGGCTTGCCTCAAAACATTGTCAATAGTGGGAGCAACCAGTAATCCATTGTCTACCGTTTATCATACCAAGGAAAGATAACATTTCTTTCTTGGTGTGCGGGGCGACCAAACCCGCAATAGACTGGACTCTTTCTGCGCTGATTCTCCGTTCACCTTTTGTGAGGACAAAGCCCAAGTATTCAACCTGCATTTTACACCATTGCATTTGCTTAAGTGTCACTTTGTGACCACATCCTGACAACCATTATAACAGTGATAAACCATCCTGAATGCTGGCCTCCGCTGACATGCTACACAGTAATAAATCATCGACATATTGCAGCAGCACAGAACCTTGGGGGGATGTACCATGACTCTAACATCGCTCGGAGGACTATGCTGTACACTACAGGTGAATCAGCATATCCCTGGGGCATCTCTGCACCAGGTCAGTTGGCGTCTGTCAAAGGAAAAAGCAAAAAGTAGTCTGGTTATCTTATCAACTGGGATAGAAAAGAAAGCATTTTTCAGATCTATCACACTGAACCAAACAGCGTCTGCTGGAATGGCAGATAATAATTAAGTGACATCAGGTACAACAGGGGCTATAGGCACAATGATGTTGTTGATGGCCCTTAAATCCTGTACAAAGCGGGCAGCACCATCTGCCTTTGTCACTGGATTCACGGGCGTGCTGTAGGGTGAAATCACCTCTTCCAGGATTCCCTTTTGTAGGAATTCTTCTATCATTGGCCTAAGCCCATCAAGTTTCTCTTTTAACAGCAGGTATTGTTTCTGGAACACTGAGATGACACCTGGTTTCACAGTAGCTGTGTAATGTGTGCAATCTATGAATCCTGTGTCATATTCATTTGAGGACCATAATGCAAGGTTAATGTTATTCTGGGTGGTCCTGTATGTTTGCAAGAATCAGTGGCACTGGTGTAGAGACTGGAATGAGACCTGAGTGTACTCTTATGTCCTGATTCTTTGCTGATACCTGCAAGTTAAGCCTAATGAACAAATCTCTCCCTAATAGGCTGACTGGGCAATCTAGTATAATGCTAAATACATGACATGATGTATTCCCTGTCCATGGTTTCTACTGGTAAGGAATCTGTTCTGTATGTCCTTGTCAGTACCCCATTTATTCCCATAGAGGGCTCACATTTCCTTCCTGACACTCTGAGTCACCTAAGTCCGCCCCTTTTGGTGGACGCTTTGGTCTGTCTTCTGTTCAGCCATTAGTATCTTAGCTGTCCATACGAGCAGAGCTCTGATGTTAAGCACAACACTGAACATGTAACATGTAACTGCAAACATTGAAACAAACAGATCTGACAATACAGACATGAACACACAAAGGGCCCATAAAAACTTTTCATTGAAATAAAAATGTACAGCTTGATCAATGCTGTTGGTACCAATAAAAAACCCAAAAACTTCCAATAAAATAAAATAAAATTCTTAATGCGCATATTTAAAAACAAATACCGTATTCCATACGCATTCATATACATTTTCATGTACTCACCTTCACAAACCAGCTCATAACCACGCCCTTATACATAAAATATGAATTACACACACAGCTCTGCTACGTACATATAACTCAGAGCCACACCCATTCACATTCCACTGAATCATGTATCTTTCACCCAATCACACAATCTCTTTGTTACATCCCAAAACTTGCAGCACAGACAAACACAGCAATTGCTGATGGTCTGTCGCTGTAAAACAATATACATGTTAATCATACAGTCATTTTGTTAAAATTAACAAATCATCTTATATGCCATGTCGTTTTTTTTTTTTTTTTTAGTGTTACACACATCGCCACTTATTGTATATAACTAACACTTCCCCCATTTCCTCTGCCTTGCGTCTCCTATTTCAGGAGTGTTGAAACAGGGGAAGTAAAGCAATACATCAAGGACATTCAGCTGTACCACATGTTCCTCAAACTTTTACTCACATCTGAATAAGAACTTATTGGGTGCAACCTTAGATTGATACGAGTGGACACTTCTAATTAGCATCATCACTGCAGGCACATTTTAAACCATCGGAACATACAATTTGGAAAGATACAATCAATACTGGAGCCCTGTCTGGAATATCTTATAGATAACACAGGTTAGTATCTTCACATTGCTGCTTATGCATTACCAATTAGCAGCCCCCCTCCCCCCCTCAACCCCCATATGAAATTCCTGAGCAGAGGAGAGGGGTGAGATGGGAGGGAGTTCTCTCTGAAAACACATCTCAAACAGGACAGGAAGAAGTTTTTTTTTTTTTTGTTTTTTTTTTTTGTAGTACTACAAGTGACATTTTGGAATGTGGTGGGGGGGAGGGATGCCTCATGGCAACCTTTGTTCTCTATAGGATTCAAAATCCTCCATCTTGAAATAAGAAATGCTGCTCATTTCATTTCTCTAACTTCAAGTTCTCTCAGTCACTTCCATATACACTTTTTCACCATAACTCAGCTTGCACCAGGCTATTATTATCCTTTAACAACTTCTCTCTTCAACTATCAATACACTTATGCATTAACTGTCCATCTTTTAGTGCTGTAATCTCTAATTCCAGGGACTATAAATCGTCACTATTTAAACACACACAGATCATTAGGGCAACAAAACTTAACCAGTTCATTTCTGAACGTTTAACACAAGCCCTTTCTAATTGCAAACACTGAGACACTTTTTCCCTTGCCATGAATTAACTTCCTGACTCTGCTGTGTCTTGTCACTCACTATAGCCCCCCTTCACAATCACAGGAGCTCTGATGTACACTGTCTGTAAGCTTCTAACAGCTTTTTTGCAGCCTTTCATCCCTGCCAGCCTAGCATAACATTCTGTTTCACATTTTAACTGTCAATTCTCACATCTTGCCCAATTGTCTACTCATGTGTTAACTAGAAAATAATTTGTGGGACTAGACCGTGCAACAAAGTTTACATGTTGGCAGTGATAGAAACAGAATGATTTCAAAGCGGGATGCGACCGTAAACTTACCACCCGGCCAACATCTCACACAGACAGATAATCTTAATACTTCTAAAATACTTATACTATATATACATAAGAGTTAATTCAAGCTTGTATCCTTCTGTTCCCGGAACAGATATCCTTATATAGTGCACTATCTCTTAACGATACGGACTCAAATGAGCCGCTTACAATCAACATTTTATAACGATATGGACTCTGATATGAGCCGCTTGCAATCAACAAGCTCCCTGAGCTTTTGCGCGTGTCCCAGACATCGCAATCCACTGAAATCATAAATAGATGGTTCGACTTACTTGAATGGGATTTTTGGTCATTGCTCCCAGGTCCAAGGCGGACAAAAATTTATGTCTTTCACGGTAGACCTGAAGAGTTGACCCTCCCAATCCCGGACTGAGTCCCCAGATCTGTAAGGAAAATTTACTCTCTTCCCTAACGGTGTGTCCCTTAACACATGATTTCAGTGGCCAGCTTGAATTAAGCCTTACCGGTACCGGGAGAATGAAGAAGATAGACCACATGAACACATGTCTATTTCCAATCCATTCTGGTTTATTCACAGCTGGCAAACAGTTTTAATAGAGGGGGTTGAGCTTCCTTTACATCCAATCATATGTTAGCATTAGTATTTGACCAATAGTATGGTCACACATAAGCTCTGCATTAACATCATAGCTGACTCCTAGTAACAGCATTTGACCAATCAGGTATATACACATAGGCTAGCAGACACTTGAGTCAGATGTCCTTTTATGGCTAGAAGGCTGTTCATACTTTCAACATGTATGGATTTCATGAAACAGTTTAAGGAAGTGTCTCACATTCCATAGGGGGGAGGGAGGTTTTGTAGTGCACTAACCAAATGTAATACACGTGGCTAAATGAGACTAAATGGAGTCACATATATCCCATCAAACCCCTCCCCCTGCCTTTCCATGTTCTTATTATCTGCATTTATGCCTTGCAGGATGGCAGGAAATCTGAGTGACATTACATGATGTAATAGCACCCAGCTTTTCTGCTGTCCTGCATGGCACATGTGGAGAGACATGAGAAAAGTGTGTGTCATGCAGGACAGCTGGGAGACACTGACATTACTTGCTATCCTGCATGACACATGTGCAGAGACAGGAGCCTCTGGGAAAGCTGAGTGAACCCCTCCCCCCTGCCTACCCTCATTTCTTCTCCTGCCTCTGCACTTGTGCCATGCAGGACATCAGGAAAGCGGAGTCACATTACATAATAGCACCCAGCTTTCCTCCTGTTCTGAATGGCATATGTGCAGAGGAATAGCCAGTGACCCCCCCCTCCCCACACACACACACACACACACACCTCTGTACTGTCCTCACCTACAAGTCGTCACTTACTTCATTACTGGTGGAGCTAGCAGGCGGGAGGCGGGGCTAGCAGGCGGGAGACAGTTAGGAAGATAGAGGGGGCGGGGACTCTCCTCCACTGCGGGCCGCCCTTCCTCACGGGCCCCAAAGCAGCTGCGTGGTCTGCTTATATGGTAGGTATGCCACTGCCTCTACTACAGGGCGAGGACCCCAATATTAAAAAATGTCACATAATAGTTTGGGCTCTTGAGTTTGCTTGGGGACTTCATGTGTTTGGCAGTGATTTATTCCCCTCTTAAAATTGAGAACACATGCATGCTCGGCTGGGAGGGTGTATGAGGGGGTTGGGAGAAATAGTTCTTGGCTAAACGAGTGTTTGACCAACAGCTATCTAAGGTGTGTGACCAGCTGAAAGGGCATCTGTCATCTGTCTGACCTGTTACATGTGCGCTTGGCAGCTGAAGGCATCTGTGTTGGTCTCATGTTCATATGTGCCCGCATTGCTGAGAAAAATGATGTTTTAATTTATGCAAATGAACTTCTAGGAGCAACGGGGGCCTCCCACATAGAAGGCTTATCAATAAATTGCAGTCTTTGGGCTTGGACTCCCATATTGTTGAATAGATTAGGCAGTGGCTGAGGGACAGACAACAGAGGGTTGTAGTCAATGGAGTATATTCAGACCAAGGTCTTGTTACCAGTGGGGTACCTCAGGGATCTGTTCTGGGACCCATATTGTTTAATATCTTTATCAGCGAAATTGCAGAAGGCCTCGATGGTAAGGTGTGTCTTTTTGCTGATGACACAAAGATTTGTAACAGGGTTGATGTTCCTGGAGGGATACACCAAATGGAAAAGGATTTAGGAAAACTAGAGGAATGGTCAAAAATCTGGCAACTAAAATTTAAAGTTGATAAGTGCAAGATAATGCACCTGGGTCGTAAAAACCCAAGAGCAGAATATAAAATCAGTGATACAGTCCTAACCTCAGTATCTGAGGAAAGGGATTTAGGGGTCATTATTTCAGAAGACTTAAAGGTAGGCAGACAATGTCACAGAGCAGCAGGAAATGCTAGCAGAATGCTTGGGTGTATAGGGAGAGGCATTACCAGTAGAAAGAGGGAGGTACTCATGCCGCTCTACAGAGCACTAGTGAGACCTCATTTGGAGTATTGTGCTCAGTACTGGAGACCATATCTCCAGAAGGATATTGATACTTTGGAGAGAGTTCAGAGAAGAGCTACTAAACTGGTACATGGATTGCAGGATAAAACTTACCAGAAAAGATTAAAGGACCTTAACATGTACAGCTTGGAAGAAAGACGAGACAGAGGGGATATGATAGAAACTTAACATAAAGGGAATCAACAAGGTAAAAGAGGAGAGAATGTTTAAAAGAAGAAAAACTGCTACAAGAGGACATAGTTTTAAATTAGAGGGGCAAAGGTTTAAAAGTAATATCAGGAAGTATTACTTTACTGAGAGAGTAGTGGATGCATGGAATAGCCTTCCTGCAGAAGTGGTAGCTGCAAATACAGTGAAGGGGTTTAAGCATGCATGGGGTAGGCATAAGGCCATCCTTCATATAAGATAGGGCCAAGGGCTATTCATAGTATTCAGTATATTGGGCAGACTAGATGGGCCAAATGGTTCTTATCTGCCGACATATTCTATGTTGTCCTTACTCCTAGAGGCTCTGCTCTCTCTGCAACTGAAAACATCATAATGCATGGCCCTGTCAATTGAAGTGCAGAGGGCACAGCAGTTGCAGAGAGAACAGAGTCTCTTGATGTAACGGCAATGCCCCAGTTGCTATAGAGGCTCAATTATATATATTAAAACATCATATTTCTCAGCAATGCAGACACATATGACCATGGGACCAACACAGATGCCTTCAGCTTCCAAGTGCACATGTAACAGGTCAGCCAGTGTCATAGGGACAAATCTGCTGATAGATGCCCTTTAAAGTTGTTGTCCATACTCATACCCATTTGATTCCACTGCTTCTTTCCGGCTCCCTGCTCCATTCTGTGATCTTCCATTCCCCAACCTGTAAACTTGCGGATGGGGTAACATGCACTGCTGGCCTCAGAGTTGACATGTCCCAAACTGCACATGACCCAGCAGTGACATGCCAGTCATGGGCTGCAGTGACACACATGACCAGGGGCACATCGACGGGGGGGGGGGGGGGGGGGTCCAACGGGTCTGGACCCCCCTAAAAACATTCATTTTATTATTATTTTTTTTATATCATTAAGCCAGCACCGCCGATCACCTCAGGCAGTGCGACCCTGGATCTAAGTGGTGGCGGTTGCCAGGTTGCGGCAGTAGGAAATGAGCACTTCCATTGTGGAAGCGCTCATTTCCATATTCCTTGGTAAAATCCACAGTGAACACAGGAGGGAAAGGAAAAGGTGTTAGGCCTGGAAACTAGGGAAAGGGGAAAGGTCACCACCAGAGGGACAAACAACATTGGAACAACTAATTGCAACTGGTTCGATATATAAGTTGCCCCCAAAAAATCAGATTGAGGAAGGGGTGTGATATACCTATAATATAATTTCTATATAGTGCATTTGTATTGTGCTGCATTTGTGTGCGGTTCTGCTGAGATACCGCAGCTATACAGAGGGACAAACGTCACTGGAACAACTAATTGCAACTGGTGTGATATACCAGTTGCCCCCAAAAAAAATCTGATTGAGGCAGGAGTGGTATATACCTATAATATAATTTCTACAGGGTGGGCCATTTATATGGATACACCTTAATAAAATGGGAATGGTTGGTGATATTAACTTCCTGTTTGTGGCACATTAGTATATGTGAGGGGGGAAACTTTTCAAGATGGGTGGTGACCATGGTGGCCATTTTGAAGTCGGCCATTTTGAATCCAACTTTAGTTTTTTCAATAGGAAGAGGGTCATGTGACACATCAAAATTATTGGGAATTTCACAAGAAAAACAATGGTGTGCTTGGTTTTAACGTAACTTTATTCTTTCATGAGTTATTTTCAAGTTTCTGACCACTTATAAAATGTGTTCAATGTGCTGCCCATTGTGTTGGATTGTCAATGCAACCCTCTTCTCCCACTCTTCACACACTGATAGCAACACCGCAGGAGAAATGCTAGCACAGGCCTCCAGTATCCGTAGTTTCAGGTGCTGCACATCTTGTATCTTCACAGCATAGACAATTGCCTTCAGATGACCCCAAAGATAAAAGTCTAAGGGGGTCAGATCGGGAGACCTTTGGGGCCATTCAACTGGCCCACGACGACCAATCCACTTTCCAGGAAACTGTTCATCTAGGAATGCTCGGACCTGACACCCATAATGTGGTGGTGGGTGCATCATCTTGCTGGAAAAACTCAGGGAACGTGCCAGCTTCAGTGCATAAAGAGGGAAACACATCATCATGTAGCAATTTCGCATATCCAGTGACCCCCTTAGACTTTTATCTTTGGGGTCACCTGAAGGCAATTGTCTATGCTGTGAAAATACAAGATGTGCAGAGGACAATCATCTTGCCCAACGGCTGACCGCTGGCTTGTTGGAACTGCTAGCCCGCCAACTACTGCCATATAAATTGGTGGACTCGGAGGCCTTTAGAAAATTTGTGGCTATTGGCACACCGCAATGGAAGGTCCCCAGGGGGGCTACTCCATCTTAGACAAGTCAGCAGGAGTCTGAAGAGGAGTCAGAGGAGGATGATGGCTGGGGGGAGGAGGAGGAGGAGTAAGAAGAGAAGGCTTTAAACTTTTCTGGGATCCCTGGTGTTGTCCGTGGCTGGTGGGAGGAGACCGAGGACAACATTCTTCTGGGCGATGAGCAGGAGCCAGGCTGCTCCACCGCTTTCAATTTAGAGCAAATGGGGGCCATCATGCTCCAGTGTTTGAAGAGGGACCCCCATATAAAAAGCATAAAGGGGAAGGACCAGTACTGGGTGGAAACGTACTTAGACCCCCGATACAAACACAAAATGGTGGACATGTTACCAGCCTCACAGAGGGCTGTCAGAATGCAGCATTTGCAGGCCTTGCTGCGAGAGATGCTGCATTCTGCTGTTGTGGGCGCTGGCAGAGGAATTCCCACCCACAGAGAAACAGTCGTAAGTACCAATCCTACAGTGCATGCAAGAAGAGGGCGGTTTGAAGATGTGTTGGTCACTTCGGATATGAGATCATTCTTGCAGCCAACCTGTCACGGTGCGCTCTGTGCGGGGTTCAAGGAGGCGGGGACGGACAAGGCGTGCTCGCATCATCAGCGCGCCCAGCGTCACCCGTTCCCGTGGTAACCGCAATAGGGCTGAGCGCCGAGCTGCTCACTCGGTGCTCGGCTGGATTGGAACACCGGAATCATGTGGCGCTGGCCATGTCACATGACTCCACTGGCGCCCTATTTAAACAGGCAATCTGCTGCCACAGATTGCCTGTTATTGAGTTCCTTCCTGCGATTACTTACCTGGTTTGTTGTTCTCCTGCTCGTGTTATACTTCCCGTCCGTCTCATCCCTTGGTCTTGGCGTTCCCTCCTGGTTCTGACTTTGGCTTCCTCCTGACGATCCTCTGCGTGCTCCTCTGGTACTTTGCTGCTCTCTTGGTTATTGACTCGGTTCGTTCGACTGTTCTGTTGTGTGTTTTGTCTGTCTTCCCTGCACTTATCCTAGTTGATGGTTTGTCAACCAGTTGTCCCTTGTCACTAGGACTTGCGAGGCAAGTAGGCAGGGACAGGGGTGCGGGTTGAGCTCAGTGGTCACTTCCCCACTCCCAGTGTGTGTGTGACAGAATAACAGGCCCAAATTACCACTGTTACCATGAATCCTTTGGTTGCCCTGGCGGAGCATGTTTTAAATTTGACTCAAATGGTTCAGGAATTGGGGGAGTCAGGACAGAGTGTCTCCACTCTGCATTCGCCTAGTCATCATATGGAGCCCCAGATAAAGCTTCTGGAACCATTTTCTGGTGACCGTAAAAAGTTTCTTTCCTTCAAAGAAAACTGTAAACTTTTCTTCAGGTTACGCCCCTTGTCATCTGACTCTGAGATTCAACGAGTAGGCATAGTTATCGCCCGACTACAGGGGGACCCCCATGATTGGGCTGTTTCCTTGCCTTCCGATGCTAGTCGTCCCAGTTCCGTCGAGGGGTTCTTTCAGGCCCTGGGAACCTTGTATGATGAACCTCACAGGGCCATGGTAGCTGAAACCGCTCTTAAAGCTTTGGTTCAGGAAGATCAACCTGCAGAAGAGTATTGCACCCAGTTCAGAAGATGGTGTTTTCCCTCTGGCTGGAATGAACCAGCCCTTAAAAGCCAGTTCAGGTCAGGGTTGTCCGAGAATCTGAAAGTAAACTATATTTCCCCAGGAGACGGTCCAGCCAGAGGTCTGTCCTATGAGCAGAGCCGATATCTCTTCTGAGGAACCCATGCAGGTCGGGATGAATCGCAGAGATCAGCGTCGCCGACATGGGGCTTGTTTCCCATCCACATCATGGCAATCGATTCCACCCCCCTGGTGAGTGGTACTGTGAAATATTTCACCTCTTAGATATCCTTGACTGTGGGGGGGGGGGGGTCACTCCGAAATATGCTCCTTGTTAGTTCTTGAAAACTTACCAGTAGAGGTAGTACTGGGGATGCCTTGGCTCCAGTTAAATAATAACATTATTGACTGGACCAAGGGAGAACTTGTGAAATGGGGGGTTAAACGCGACTCGTGCTTGTCTGTGGTGCAAGCTGGGGTCTCAGCAGAATCCGATACATTGCCTCTACTCATTAAGGAATATATGGATGTGTTCTCCTCATCTGACCCCGAGAGTCTTCCGCCCCATAGGTCTTATGATTTGGCCATTGAATTGGTAGAGGGTGCCAGGTTTCCCAAGGGACGCATCTATAATCTTTCTAGGCCTGAATACAAAGCCATGGAGGAGAGTTTCAGTAAGGGGCACATTAGGCCTTCTGTATCTTCTATGGGGGCAGGATTTTTCTTTGTCAAAAAGAAGGATGGAGGCCTCAGACCTTGTATCGATTATCGGGAATTAAATAAGATTACGATTAAGAATCAATACCCCCTCCAGTTGATTCTCGATTTGTTTAATCAAGTACAGGGGGCTTCCTAGTTCTCTAAAATTGATTTGAAGGGGGCATATAACTTAATTCGAATCAAGGAGGGAGACGAGTGGAAGACAGCTTTCAATACTCCAGCTGGACACTTCGAATATCTTGTAATGCCTTTTGGACTCAGCAATGCGCCGGCGGTGTTCCAAAATTTTATGAATGATATTTTCAGAGAATTCTTGGGTAAATTTGTGATTGTTTACCTTGATGATGTTTTGATTTTTTTCCCCCGATCTTGAGAGTCATGTGTTTCATGTTAAACAAGTGTTGGCGATTTTGAGGAAGAATCATTTGGCTGCCAGACAGGAGAAATGTATTTTTGGAGTACAAGAGATATTATATCTCGGGTACCTTCTCACTCCTCACGCCTTTAAAATGGATCCTAGCAAGGTATTAGCAATTATGGATTGGGTAAGGCCATCGTCCTTAAAGGCCTTACAATGTTTTTTGGGGTTCGCTAATTATTACCGTAGATTTATAAATAATTTTTCGGTAATTGCTAAACCCTTGACCGACCCTCCCCCAAAAAGGGGCGGACCTAGATAACTGGTCTGTTGAAGCTACTAAAGCATTTGAAACTCTTAAATTATGACGTGGGGAATCAGGAATTGCTAGCCATTAAATGGGCGTTTGAGGAGTGGAGGCATTTTCTTGAAGTAATCTAATTGTTAAACAGTAAAATTGTTATACGGTGACCACCTAATTTACCTCCAGCCACATTCTCAATTGTGCTTTTCTGTACGGTGAATGAATAATTTTTGGGGCCTGTAGTCTACTGGCCTGCAGTAAATTCATATCCATTGACCGTCTAATATACCTCCGGCCACATAATCACTTGATCTTTTATGTACGGTGAATGCATAATGTTTGGGGCCTGTACTACACTGGCCTGCAGTAAAATTTATATTGATTGGCCGTCTAATATACAGTACAGACCAAAAGTTTGGACACACCTTCTCATTCAAAGAGTTTTCTTTATTTTCATGACTATGAAAATTGTAGATTCACACTGAAGGCATCAAAACTATGAATTAACACATGTGGAATTATATACATAACAAACAAGTGTGAAACAACTGAAAATATGTCATATTCGAGGTTCTTCAAAGTAGCCATCTTTTGCTTTGATTACTGCTTTGCACACTCTTGGCATTCTCTTGATGAGCTTCAAGAGGTAGTCCCCTGAAATGGTTTTCACTTCACAGGTGTGCCCTGTCAGGTTTAATAAGTGGGATTTCTTGCCTTATAAATGGGGTTGGGACCATCAGTGGCGTTGAGGAGAAGTCAGGTGGATACACAGCTGATAGTCCTACTGAATAGACTGTTAGAATTTGTATTATGGCAAGAAAAAAGCAGCTAAGTAAAGAAAAACGAGTGGCCATCATTACTTTAAGAAATGAAGGTCAGTCAGCCGAAAAATTGGGAAAACTTTGAAAGTAAGGGCTATTTGACCATGAAGGAGAGTGATGGGGTGCTGCGCCAGATGACCTGGCCTCCACAGTCACCGGACCTGAACCCAATCGAGATGGTTTGGGGTGAGCTGGACCGCAGAGTGAAGGCAAAAGGGCCAACAAGTGCTAAGCATCTCTGGGAACTCCTTCAAGACTGTTGGAAGACCATTTCAGGGGACTACCTCTTGAAGCTCATCAAGAGAATGTCAAGAGTGTGCAAAGCAGTAATCAAAGCAAAAGGTGGCTACTTTGAAGAACCTAGAATATGACATATTTTCAGTTGTTTCACACTTGTTTGTTATGTATATAATTCCACATGTGTTAATTCATAGTTTTGATGCCTTCATAGTCATGGAAATAAAGAAAACTCTTTGAATGAGAAGGTGTGTCCAAACTTTTGGTCTGTACTGTACCTCCAGCCACATAATCACTTGAATACATAATTTTTGGGGCCTGTAATCTAACTGGCCAACAGTAAAATTGTTATACGGTGACCGCCTAATTTACCTCCAGCCACATAATTACTTGTTCTTTTCTGTCCGGTGAATGCCTAATGTTTGGGACCTCGGAGGAATTCAACGCCTGTTGACGATGACCATGTGTTATCGAATTTCAACTATTATCATTTGAGGTTTTTTCAAGAGGGGGGATTTCGTTAGCCATGTTTTTAATCCAATTTTATATTTTTTGTTCTTTTAAACATATGTATTTCACATCTATTTGTACTGGCCTGCAGTAAAATTGATATCCAATGACCTCCAGCCACATAATCACTTGATATTTTCTGTCAGGTGATTGCCTAATTTTTGGGGCCTGTACTCCCGTGGCCTAAAATAAAAAATTTCTAGGCTCCAGCAGGCCACATTTTTGACAATTTCCCTTTAAGATGCATAAAAATGGCCCCTGTCCATGTTGTGGGATGATTTGTGCACTTCTTGTCAGTATTATGTGGCTGCAATAATAAACTGAAGGTTTTTCAGATTCGCCTGCCATTAAAGTGAATGGGGCCCACCGCGAACTTTTGATCGCGTTCGCGCGATCACGAATCGTTCCAGCCGATGTTCGTCCATCACTACTGGGGGGCTATGGGGAACATAATTACTAGTAAGGGCATTATGGGGGCATTATTACTAATAAGTGTGCTCTGGCAGAGAATTATTTCTATTGGTGGGTTTTGGGGAGCACTGCTACTGTTGGGGGCACCCTGGCACAGTATCAGCTTAGCACAATTATTTTGGGGGACATAATGTTTATACTATTAGGGTCCGGGACACTTTTTACTGGGCACATTTTTTTTTTTAGAGCACTGTGTGCCAATAATTGTTGAAGGGGGCACTATCTGTGTGGTACTAGTATTTTCAGGGGGACTGTTTCTGCAGTATAGCATTGAGGAGCACAGTATTGGGGGTAGCAGGATGGGGTGTTCAAAAGATGTGAGGATGATGAAAAAGTGGTGTTCAGAAGATGAGGATGATGGAAAAGTGGGAAACTATTGTCAATTTGTCTGTTTGTCAATCTCTGCTGAAAAATCATCACAGCGGTCTGTTCTGAATGGAGAAAATGAGGAAAGAGAACGTCTACATCAAAGGTGACATCACTGGACTTAAGAGGTATGTGGCGCTATGTAGGAGAGGAGATGCTTTGGCTGCTCCCCCTGCCATTTGCAGAAGGAGGATTCAGAGCTGGGCAGCTATAAGCATGGTGGTAGCTGCAAATGGGGCAGGGAGCTTCGGCCTGGTGAGGACGGCCGAGGGGGGCAGCAGGCCATGGGCGGGTGACGGATGGTGGGGGGAACCACAAGTCGCGAACAGGATCCATGGATGGAGAAGAGAGGAGAAGCTTCCTGGCTGTAGCCTGCTGTTGTCTATTGTATAATGTGAAGCAGACAGTGCAGCCAGGACAGGCCTCCCCTCTCCGTATGATGTGTAGAGCTAGGCTCCTCCACCCTCACCTACATACCTTAAATATCGTGCAGCTCCTCCTCCACTCCTCTTTTAGTGCCTTCAGGACTAGGAGGGGTAAAGTGAAACTGCAATGGCTCCTGCCACGAGCCACGTGGGGGGCAGTGTGTGAAACAGAACTGGATGGTGATTCCAGTCACAGGCAGAGAAGAAGAAGAGTTTGATTACAGGAGCTTTATGTTGGGGCCCTGAGTATTGAGTACAGTGCGTCTATGTAGGATGAGGGTGAGACTCTTACTTTCATCCTCAGATTCCTCAACAATATCATTTCAGCTGTACAGTGTTTGTTGGGAGTGGCCTATTATATGTAGGAGGGGCTTATATCGGCGTGGTCAAAAATGCACGGCGCACTGCGCTTGCCACATTTTTTTTTTCTCCCTCGGACTCCCCCTAGACAAAATTTCTGGGTGCTCCCCTGCACATGACTCCATCTGTAAGTTTAGAGGCTGGGACCAAAAGATCATGCACTGGACCAAAGGAGCCAATGGTGGGCAGCGGGGAGCAGGTGAGCATGAATTTTTGATTAGGTACAACACACTGCTGGGGCTAGTTAAAAACGAGCATAAGGCTAGATAACCCCTTTAAACCAGCGAATATCAGGGATCAGACACAGCGCATGTAAGATGTGCTTATTTTGTCAGATTTCATGACCGCTAGGCAGGTAATTCTCTATTCTAGCAGAATGATAGCAATCATCGCACATTCTTCCTCATCTTGACAGCTCACAAGATAAACTCGTCAGGAGGAGATTTGCAAATACTTTCCCATGAAATTATAACTCAAGTTGGCAACAGTGCTGGCTTTCAAAGGGCTACGCATGGCATGGAAACAATCCGTAGCAGAAAAGTATGTTTTCACTCCTCGCTAGCTTTTACGTTCTAACCATCCAAACAAACTAAGTCCTCATTATCACTTGCATTGCTCAGTGTGTGCTTCACATCGTCCCCGGGGATTCCCAGTACATTCTGTATAATTCAGTGCAGAGCAGAAAAATACACAGACCCCCGGTTACATCCCCATATCCCTATTACTATTATCCACTACCATACAACCAGAAAACCATTGATGACACAAGTCACCCTCTATATAGACTCTATGCAATATACGGTACTTTTAATATTCCTTACATATAGTAGCTCTACACTCCTATGCTATCCATAAGTGTAAGGTTCTGAGTGCACATAGTAACCATATTGTAGGGTCAATCTAATGTATTGGAGATCTCATTCGGATGAATTACTTCAGTAATGGGATTATTAGAAGGGAATTTATGAAAAGGTAACCAAACGAATCTATCAAAGTGTAACTGGCTTTTTTTTTGCTAGTTTATTAGATTCATTCATTTATTAGATGTTCATTAATGTCCCCTGTCCCTTTCCACTGGTTCCTTAAAAGACCGTTGCTATGACTTGTCTTTCTCCTGCAAATTGTAAACAGAAGACGGAGGGGCGGTCCTCCACACTGCATGCCTGCATTAGTCTTCAGAGTGAGGAGGCGTGTCTCTCAGTAATCCAATCTGATTGGCTGGCAGGAAGCTGCAGGCTAGAGCATATGTTACTAACAGTAACATATGCAAAAAAAAAATTTTTCTATGAAAAACACTTTAAAACATATCAAAACATTGGAGAAAAGGAGGCGATGGCCAGCCTATGACTCTTTGAAATCTTGTCACCAAAAAATGAAACTTTGAGCCTAAAAAAGGGAATCTGTCGCCAGGAATTTCACGGGTAAACCAGTAAACCATGCACACTGCCTTGTAGGGCTTGCTCAGCTGAATGTAATGATACCACTTTTCACTTTGAGATCTGTGGCATTATTCTGGAGAAAAAGTACTTTCAACCCATGTACAAATGAGCAGTTAAGTGCTCCAAGGGCGGGTCCAAACCACTCTGTGCACCCTTGTCCCCCTACTTCCTCTTCTACCACCTCCCCCTCCTTCTCAATTGACAGGGCCAGGTTCCTGCACAGTCGTCCTCGCCTGGCCCTGTCAATCTACTTGAAATATGACCTCTAAAGACAGACGCAGAACGTATGAATAGAAGTTTTTTCTCTGCATACTTCATAAGCCTTCAGTGTTGCTCCATTTTTATTAGACAATAGTACTGATCCTGCAGTCCTCAACACACATTTTGGTTCTGTTCACACTCAACATGTATGGGGTCTACAAGGTTTAAGTTTGAACTTCTTGAATCTTCGACTTTAAGAATAGCCCTGCAGAGCACTACCATCAAAATTCCTGAAACCACAGATGATGCCAAAATTGGTAAAGTGAATAGCGCTTCATTGTAAAGGTCACCTCCAATTGGCATTCACTCGAATTGAGCTCCGAATCAGGGTCAAATAAAATAGGAATACTAGATCCGAAAAACATATAACTGTGAATTATACAGTATGTCCTGGCCCTGGAAATCAGTTGAGAAATCAGTTGACTAAGATAATGTGTTTTTTTATTACCATCAAGTGATGAAAGATCTTTATGGAAAATTAATCTCCTGTTTCTAGCACATTCACAATAACTGAAGGTTGTCAGACATTAATAAAAGCCTCACATGCTGGGGCAATTTTTAATAAACCATCAGATTGCATTCAATTACGTAGAAAATAAGATTAATGTTGTTTTATATTTATTTTATTCCTTTTCTATTAATAAACATAAAATACTTTTATTGGATAGTCACACTCATCAGCCATTTCTAGGGTAATGACTATAGTGGCTCAGTTAACAGGTCCCTAGGGCAGGGATCAGCAACCTTGGGCAATCCAGCTGCTGTGAAACTACAACTCCCAGCATGCAAACATACTCGGCTGTTCTTCTAACTCCCACAGAAGTGAATGAAGCATTCTGGGAGTAGTAGTTTCTGAACAGCTGGAGTGCCGGAGTTTGCTGATCCCTGCTCTAGGAGATGTAGTCCTGGGAATGGGCAAGGCTTGACCTCGACATGGCTTTGCCTTAATTGTTCATTCTATCTTTCACTGGACATAAAGAGTATTTGGTGGTGCACCTGTTAATATGGGGGGATTCTGCATTATAGGGAAGCCAGAGGGAAAGCATATTTCGGAGCTTTATAGGCAAGAACCAGTCTACTGTTTGCTGGCTGGCACCATGGACAAGGAGAGTGAAATTAGATTCCCTACTGTTTACATCACTTCTGCTGTATGCAGGGGCGCATCAGCCATAGACCCTACAGGGAAATTTCCTGGTGGGCCGATGCCCCAGGTGGCCACCCAAGTCCTCCTCTATGCAACTGACCAGGTACCTAATGACCTCTCAACAGTAATTAACGCTGTGAGAATCCCCCAGCCACATGTCATTTTGAATTCAACTGCTGTGGCCCGCACCTCACCTCCTAAGCCCCCTACTCCATAGACAACTGGAGGAAGAGGACAGAAGATGGTAGCTATTGATGGCCACCACAGAGGGCCAGCTTTTGAGGCAGTATATTGTGCTACACTGTGTTATTTGGTTCTGCTGGGATGGTATTTTGCACTATGGTATTGTTGATCCTGCCTACTTGTGTTGACCGACAGTCTGTTAATTTGGACCTGTCTACAAAATGGGGCCACTCATTTTTTTTCTTCCCAGGGCCACTTTAAGTACCCAGTCCGCCCCTGGCTGTATGGTAGATGCAGTGGCATGGAAAGAACAGTTGGCCCCTGAGCAACAGTTAAATAGGGCCCATTCTTGGTGCTGATTCAGGTCACCATGCTATCCAGGACAGGTTAGTGCTTGTTGATCCTCCTGTCCCTCTTTTGCAGAAAAAAGGTAGAGTTGAAACAAATGGGAGCCATTGGGGTTTTTGGGGTAAAATGCTTTGTAACTCTTCTTCTAACTAGTCTACATTGTGAACCTATTCACAAAGTGTCTTCTACAAATGAGAAGCGTTCTCTCATAAACAGAAGGTAAAAAACGACAGACAAAGGCCTCATGCATACGACCGTTGCCAGGCCGTGCCCGTATTGCAGCCTGCAAACAGTGGGTCTGCAATATATGGGCCCCGGACATTAGTGCAACAAATCACAGATGCGGACCCATTTACTTGAATGGGTCTGCAATGCGGAAGGTGCGGATCGGAGGCACAGAACCCCACGGAACCATTATTTTTTTGCAGTGTGGTTTGGATCCACTGTGGTAAACGCAAGAATGCTGCCCATGCATTGGGGACCACAAATTGTGGTCCCCAATGTATGGAATGGCCGTGTGCATGAGGCCATAGGCTGATATACCATGAGTTGGGCTTCGTTCACATCTCAGTTTGGTAAATCCGGTAGTCTGTTCCTTCAGAGAAGCAGACTACCGAAGTTACTGTATCCAGCATGGATGGACACTGTTGAGCGCCACCGAATCCCCATTCACTATTATGGGATCTGGCATGTTTCTGGCACAAATACCGGCTTTCTACCAGAGAAATACCGCTGCATGCATCGTTTTTTTTTACAGCAGAAAGCCAGCATTCTTGCTGGAAACCCGACAGATCCCATTATAGTGAATAAGAATCCTGCTGGATATGGTAATTCCCCTAGTCTGCTCCTGTGCCAGAACACACTACTGGAATACAGTGCCACAGATGTGAAACTACCTTTAGGCCTCATGCACACGACTGTGCCGTTTTTTGCGGTCCGCAAACCACGGATCCGCAAAAAACACAAGCCGCCCATGTGCCTTCCACAATTTGCGGAACGGAGCGGGCGGCCCATTGTAGACATGCCAATTCTTGTCCGCAAAACATGCAATTTTTTTTTTTGCGGGGCCTCGGAATGGAGCAATGGATGCGGACAGCACACAGAGTCTGCAAATTGTGGCTCGGATGCGGACCATAACTACGGTCGTGTGCATGAGGCCTTAGACACAGTAGACCTGTTGACAGATGCACCAGAATTATCACAGTGGCTTAGGTTGTATGATATATCTTGCACATTTAAAGAATGCCTTTCCAAAAGTTTAAGTCAGATTTTAGTTGTCTTGCTTTTTTTTTTCCTTTTTTTATGGCAGACATTTTGCCGCCAAAAAAGCTTCATTTTTAGACTATTTTTTTTTTTTAGTTGAGTGTGTGGGGAAAAACACTATATGTGACTAAATACACCAAAATCGTAGACAAAATTGAGGAGCAGATACTTTACTGAATCTGGGCCTTTACATGATCCATTAATGTGCTTTATTTATTTTAGATTATAGAAAACCTGTAGGGATGTATGTGCAGTACCTGCAATTGTTATTTTATTGTACAGTATATAGTTATGTATTGTTATTTTATATTTTGGCTGTAATTTCCAGTAAGGATATGATTGGTAAAAGGTTGGCAGGAACAGAGTTTACCACCCTGTTCTTCCGCTCTTGGTAGAAGTGAGCTGGTCCTCCTTCCTGCTAGGGTGGAGTTGCTATGTAGATTTCAGGAGGAAAGGAAGCACACTGCATAGCTCCTGGTAAAGATTCTTGAGTGAGCTTCAAGAAAACACTTGAGAGACAAGACAGGAGAGTAAACAGCTAAGGCTACTTTCACATTAGCGTTTTCAATTCCGCTATTGAGATTCGTCATAGGATCTCAATAGCGGAAGAAAACGCTTCGATTTGACCCCATTCATTGTCAATGGGGACAAAACTGAACTAAACGAAACAGAATGCACCAAAATGCATTCCGTTCCATTTGGTTGCGCTCCCATCACAGACAGAATAATGCTGCAAGCAGCGTTTTTCTGTCCGCGATGTGGTGCGGAGCAAGACGGCTCCGTCCTGGCACACAATGTACAGTAAGTCAATGGGGACGGATCCGTTTTTTCGCTGACACAATAGAAAACGTATCTGCCCCCATTGACTTTCAATGGTGTTCATGATGGATCCGTCAAGGCTATAGAAGACATAATACAACCGGATCCGTTCATGATGGATCCTCAAAAAACGCTAGTGTGAAAATAGCCTAAAACATGTGTTACAGAGGAGGAGTGGACTGGTCATGCTTCCTGCCAGGAGGAGGGTTTCCTGGGCAGATTCTGAGAAGAGAGAAGGCACATTGCAGAGCTCCTGGTTAAGGTTCTCCAGAGAGACCAACTTGAATTATCCTCAAGCAAATATCTGAGAGAAAAGACAGCAGAGTGAACAGCTGAAAACTTGCACAATAGACAATGATGTAAGGCAAGGGACTACGACTCAGACACCCATCACCCAAGACTACTACTAGGCCAGTTAAAGGGAACCTGTCACCTGGAAAACACATATTAAACCAACCACAGTACCTTAAAGTATCCCCCAGTGTGTTGCTAATCATGATTTTCTTTCCTCATTCTGTCTCTTATACTTATACTTGTTAAAATCGCAGTTTTAATGTCTGTTGGCGCCTTCTCCAAGTCAGGCTTGAAGTCAATGGGGCAGCGGCCTCGTTGCTTCAAGGCACGATAAGCGCGCCCCCTCAGTCAGTTGCTGCAGCTCACGCTCAGACAGCGCAGTGTTGCTGTCAGAGTGTGAGCTACTGAAAGGGTGAATAACCCTGTGTCCGTCCAGGCCCTGCGCCAGACGGAGGACAGGGTGCTAGAAAACTGGACTGTCCGGCCTAAAACCGGACGTCTGACCACCCTAGCTCCGGAGCAAGGTTGGACTAGCCCACCAGAATACCAGAGGTTCCTCCAGTGGGCCCAGGCTTTAATACCATAGTGGGCCCTAAATATAGATAAATAAACATTAGGCTGCTATTGGAGCCAATCACTTCCCACTAGGGTCTATTTCTTTGATTCAAAACTTGTTACACTCTATTGATGATATAGGATCCAGGCCCAGAGAATAATTTCTTCTGGCGGGTCAAAGGAACCCCAGTCTGACACTGCTCCATAGTCCAGTGGTTATGTGTTTTACACCACTCAATTCGACACTTGGCATTGTGCTTGGAGATGTATGGTTTGCATGCAGATGCTTGGCCATGGACACCCATGCCATGAAGCTCCTGGCACAACACAGTTTTGGTGCTGATGTTAATGCTAGAGGAGGTTTGGATTCTGCAGTTATGGAGTGAACAGGGCATTGGTGGCTTTTATGCACTCAGATCCTCAGCACTTGACAACACCACCCTGTAATGTTATTTGGTCCCAACTTTGTGGCTAAGTTGCTGTGGTTCCAAAACACTTCCACTTTGCAATAATACCACTCACAGTTGATAATGGAATATCTAGGTAGAAAGAAATTTCATGAGCTGACTTGTTGCAGTGGTGACATCCTATTACAGGACCATTCTGGAATTCATTGAGCTCTTTAGAACATGCCATTCATGCACACATGTTTGTTAAGGCAGACTGCAGGAGCTGGATTTTATACACCTGTGGCAATGGGATTGAAGGAAACACCTGATTTCAATGATTAAGAGGTGTGCCTCAATACTTTTACCTATACAGAGTACATTGCATAGCCCCTACTGCAATCTGGTGGTCTTCAAGTTGCAAACGCTACATATAAATGACATATCAACATCAATTATAATTACTGTTATTTCGCAGCTGCTTTACATACAATGGAGATTTTGCCAGTTGCCTTTTATAAGAGAGATGATAAAAACTCACATTTGCAATCTTACATTTGCATTAGGTATGCACAGAGACAAAGGGCAGTTTATCCTGAAAGAGCACAGTCCTGTGTAAGGAATCTATTAAAATTTATAATCACTGAACAAGTCTATAAACCTGGAAAGGAATGAGATTGCGACAGTGAAAAGATTAGAGCGCAGGGAAATACATTGTCCAACCAAAGAAATAAATGGAAGTCTTATCTTAAATTTTGGTTATCTTCTTTTTTTTTTTTTTTCACATACTGTATATTCCTCTCCGGTATGGTTATCCATAGCCCTGGAGGAAGATTTGTGACGGATCTGGGCTGCACACATCTAACTTCCATTTTCTAATATAAATTACCATTTCATAGAAGACTTGTTTGCTATCAGATTGTTCTGCAATGTACAATACTATTATAATTACTCTCAGTAAATGAGTCTGCCTTATCCAGACACCTGCACACAAAGGCAGGACAATGACTAATGTGATAATCGTGATCAGATAGGAAGCACTCGGTCACAGAAGTGTCCTTTAATACAGACTTGAAGTTCAGTCCCATGTAAACGACATTATATGTTATTAATTAAACTGTATTTGCGAACAACGGCATCTAAAGGAGTTTTATTACATAATATAATAATGAACTAAATTCAGTGTTAACCCATCAATACCAGAGACACAGGTTTTTAATTTAAAAGAAAATAGGAAGGGTGGCTCACTTGCCCACTACCAGGATGCAGGTGCTCTAGTCTAATCAGTATGATTCACCCACACATAAATAGTAGGAAAATATTCAGTAAATAATTGGCACTCTCTCTGGAGTCACACTGGAACATATATTCCAAAATATTCTTTATTGATCCAACTAAAAAATATATATAATATAATACTAAGTATATAATATTAAAAATAAGATCAAAATGCATTCAATTAGAGTGGAGACCGCAGTTCAAAACACAATAAAAAAATAATAATAAAAGGAGATAACCATATATGCATATATGTGTACACAATTATAATGCCGATGGTATACAGGTGATGATAAAAAGCTTACACAAAAAAATAACAATAATGTAAATGAATATTGTGAGGATTTGCTCTGGTAGGCAGGGTAAGCGGACGCAGTGCAGAGGCGAAACAAGTTCGTAAATCAAGATGTCAGTGTTTATTCACACAAAAGGCAAAGGAAAAACGACTTATTACAGTCTTGGTGTTAATTCACACAATGTAAAAGTCTATAGAACAGACACGTCACCTTGCTAGCCGTTTTATCCCCGGCAGTCCACAGCAGGCTTTAGGGGCCTGTTTCCCAGCGTGCAGCCCTCATGCGGCTCTTAACCCTCCAGCACAGCACCATGCTGCAGATCCCAAGACAGAGACTCCGATTCTGAGCCCAGCTGCCTATTTAAAGGACAGCCAGGTGCTGCCAAAACCCGGACCGGCACTTAAACTCCAGTCCGGTATTTGATCTCACCTGGCTGAAAATCAGCCCAGCCACCCATGTTGGGAGGAAAATACCTGCCTTCCCAAACAAAACCCCTTGCTATGTCACAATATATACAATTATATTGCCAATAATAGCTTGCACTGTGTCTATTTATGCGACACTGATATTACATATACTAAAAAGCCTCAGTTCATCCTCCCGCTTTAGTGGCTATAACAATATCGATAATAATGTCCGTTCTTATGCCCTTTTGGTGGCCCTTTTTTTTCCAAAATATATATATATATATATAGAGCAATGAGAATATCCAATGTGAGGTATTCACAATCAGGTAGATTTATGTCCAAAGACCCTCCTTACTTTTAATTTATTTCCAGCCTAAAGGTATCCTTATTCATATTCACGCTGCATTCGTTCATTTATTGCGTCAATCTCCCCTTCCTTTTCCCCACATAGGTATGTACGCACTGACTTACAGTTGGTTGCTGAGGGATCTCAGATTCTTGCCGGCCATGGCGTCCCACGTGTCACTCGGCTTGGAGCGATCTTACCTCAGGTATGTTGTTCTGTTAGTTCGCGTGCGCTGGGGGAGGGGGCGTCAGCTGGGGGCCGTAATTGTTTTTGGACTGTGCAGTGGTGATGTTTGGCAGGTACGATCCTTTGTATTTCTCGCCAGGAAAAGTTGGGGAGCGCTCAATATATTTGCGAGTTCCAGGTCTTTTGTTACATAGACAGTCAGGGGGTCTTCCTACACCAAACGCGTTTCAGGACCCTCACTGGTCCCTTCCTCAGTGGTCAAAACAGGTTTGTAATTTAAGTATGTGCAGAAATAATAGATATTGCCATACCTGCCTATTTTTAAGAATCATTTTCAGGGAGATTGACAGACAATACCCTTGGTCCACAATAACGCAAGCCAAAATGCTTCCATGAGTAGCTCTATCAGGCATTGCTAGTAAATTGCCCCCATAAACAGTGTTAGAAAAGTGCCCCCGATAAAAAGTCAGCACAGTGCCCCCACCACAAAAAGAGCATTGCAAAGTGGCCCTGATAAAGTGTGCCTATAGAATGTCCCCCATAAATTTTGAGCAGAATGCCCTGTCAAAACAATGCCTGCAGAACTCTCCTGAGATGTCATGAAGCAGTATAGCATGCATGATGTTATCCTTGTGATTTTAATCTATATTACTTGATTTGGACCCAGATCAAGATGCTCCAGATTGCCCCTCATTAGGGCAGAACAAAGAACTGTTTAAACTGGGTGAGAGGCCTTTTTCAAGATCCATGGGGGTACTATTTTTCCTTGTGAAGAGTGAAAGGCCTCTGTTTCAGCTAAGACAGTTCTCTCTGCTCTGTACTGATGAGGGTCAATCACCCAGAAACAGCCGTCTGCAGATGAGACACTGCCTCGGTTATAATCCTAAATGATGTCTCCTGGCCTGTTGAAAAGGTCAAACATTGAAACATTGTAGGACAGCTACCTTGCATCTGGTGGTACTAGAGGCACTGATTTATTTTCTTTTTAGAAAGAGATCTAATTTGCATACCCTTTTCTCAGAGAAGCATTGCATGGTCTTTAAGACTTCTCATGCCTACAAGGCACTCTCAAAGGGAGCAATTGTAACCCCTCCCAGATCTATAAGGATAGCTATTATGTTCTCATAACAGCAGTTTCAGGAATAAGAGTTGCCATACCTCCATAACAACAGCCACAGAGTTTCCAATCATTTTGTACCAGATCAGCCCCCAAAAAAACTCTCCATGACCCTACATTTCACAGCTGCTCTAATGTCTTCTTTGTAATGCAGGAGTACTGCAGTGTATATCAGAGATAAACTGTGGGACTAAAAATAAGTACGAAAAATTAGAATGTTTATATATTGTGACACAGTGAGGGGTTGTGTCTGGCAAGGCAGGTATTTTCCTCCCAACATGTGCGGCTGGGATGGTTTCCAACCAGATGAGGTCAAATACCGGACCGGAGTTTAAGTGCCAGTCCAGGTTTTGGAAGCACCTGGCTGTCCTTAAATAGGCAGCTGGGCTCAGCAGAGATGTCTCTGTTTTTGGGATCTGAGGCTTTGTGCCGTGCTGGAGGGCTGAGAGCCGCATGCTGAAGAAACAAGCACCCTAAAGCCTGCTGTGGACTACTGGAGGCAGAACTGCCAGCAAGGTGACTTGTGTTACATTAACTTTCCATTGTGTGAATTAACACCAAAAATGCAAAGTTACATGCTGTTTTGTGCAATTGCCTCAAGTGTGAATAAACACTGACGTTTTGAGTTAGGAACTTGTATTTTGCCTCTGTACTGCGCCCGCTTACCCTATCTATCAGAGAGAAACCCCACAATTGGTGGAGGATGCAGGCACGAGCAGTGAGGCTGGCGTAAATGACGATATTTTTGGTTTCTGCATTTTTCCGGCATGGTTGTTAGTGTTGAGCGAACATACTCGGCCGAATACCAGTTCGACTCGAGCATCGTTATGCTCGGCACATGGCGGTACTCGATCGAGTACCGCATGTGCTCGAGCACAATGCTCGAGTCTCCTTCCCGCACGTTTCACGACTGCTAAGCAGCCAATAAATGTGCAGGTAAGTATTGCCCTCACTGTAATGCCAGTAGCCATGTTGGCTACTGGCATTACAGTGATTGACTGTCCGGAACGCGTCATCGGGTGCTATATAGCACCCGATAACGCGTGTTCGGCTCATTCTAAGTCAGGGAGAGCATAGGAAGAGACAAAAAGTGTAGGGAGTGTTATTGAATTTTATTTTTCTACAAAAATGTTTCATAGACCCAAAAGTTCTTGTAAGGACTATTGTGTGTGACAGCAGCAATATATGTTTTTAGCACAACCTGCACTAAATTGCTCAGTGTTAGGAAGAGCTGTGCATATGAAGGGACAGAAAGTGTAGGGAGTGTAATAGGAAGATTTTCATACAAAAAACTTTTCAGAGACCCAAAAGTCCTTTTAAGGACTATTGTGTGGGACAGCAGCAATATATATTTTTAGCGCATCCTGCGCAAAATACAGTGTAATAGGCCACTGCGGACAGTTAAATTATTCGCGCCACATTGACTGTGTAAATTGTGCGCAACCCTAAAATATCAGTGACATCCAGTGCACTTTTTACGTAGACGATGTCCGCTGCGGACTGTTAAATTATCCACGCCACATCTCCTGTTTAAAGTGTGGGCTTCCCTAAAATATCAGTGACGTCTAGTGCCCTTTTTCCGTAGATGGTGTCCCCTGCAGAAAGTTAAATTATCCGTGCCACATCTCCTTTTTAAAGTGTGTGCATCCCTAAAATATCTGTGACATCCAGTACACTTTTTCTGTAGACGGTGTCCCTGTGGACAGTTAAATTATCTCCGCCACATCTCCTGTTTAAATTTTGCGCATCCCTAAAATATAAGTGACATCCAGTACACTTTTTCCGTAGACGGCGTCCGCTGCGGATAGTAAAATTATCTGCGCCACATTTCCTGTTTAAAGTGTGCGAATTCCTAAAATACCAGTGACATCCAGTGCACTTTTTCTGTAGACGGTGTCCCCTGCGGACAGTAAAATTATCTGCGCTACATCTCCTGTTTAAAGTGTGTGCACCCTAAAATATTGTGATGGATATAGTAAAATGCCTATTTCTTTTATAATTTTATATTTTTATACTTTTTGTACTTTATATATGTGTTTTATATTGTGTTAAATCCCTTACTCAAAAATAGCCACTATGCAACGCTCCCCCTCCAATCAAGAAAAGGAATATGAGATCACCCCCAAGAGGAAACACAGTCTTGGAGAAAGTTTTACCTTATAAGGACATGAACAATCAGAAGCTTACAAGTAGCCTTTGTACATGACATCAGCTGCTTGTATGTTTAAATCCCCTCTGCCCCAACACATTAAAGAAAGGAAGTTCATAGACTGAACATGGTGTCAGTGTGAATTCTTCTAATGTATGCATCCTTAACAATATAGCTAATCAGGACAGGGGCAGATTTTCAGCGAACATTTGTCTGGATCCATTTCAGCTGGCGCCCAACGTGGGGCTCTAGGTTGTGAACCAACGGACAGCCGAACCAATGGACGCAGGAGTGGACTAACGCAAACAGGACAGAGACTGATCACCTCTGTGGGATATGGTAAGACTTGTTTTCTTTCTTATCCTGACTTCCAGGTGATCACTATATAGATCTATGTGTTTTTGACTCATTATAAAAGTATATTATAAGTATATCACACCCCTCTGTGTATCACACCTATCGATAGTACACCTATACCAGTCCTTATAAGGTAGGGGGTATGTCCATGTGCAGAAACGCCTCAATTGGCTGTCCTGTACCACCTGATGGATGTGTCATGGGTCAAAGTTCTTCACAATGTAAAAGAATATGGCGGGCGCGAATATCTCCATATGTTCGCATGTTTGGCGAATCGCGAACACGCAAAGTTCGCCGCGAAATGACCGCCGGGCGAACCGCAAGGCCATCTCTAGTCCTAAATGTGTTTGTGGGTTAATGTCTGGTAATGTGTGAGCCTAGTGAAAGAGAGAGAGAGAGAGAGAGAGGGAGGTGAGTGAAGAAACTTTGAGATTTGCATTAGAAAAAGGATTATATGGTGAGTGATGTGTGTCTGACCAGTACTGGTTATCAGTTTTTTTTGTTGTTGTTTTAACTTCTTTGTTTTTGTGTAGCTTTTATGTTACTGTGATTTTGTAAGAGGTGATTTTGGTTTGTAGAGGCAGCATTTTGTTTTAGTGTTTGTACAGGAGAGACAGCATTTAGAGAGGATTTCTATACTGTTAGCCTGTAAATCACACCCAGAGTAAAGGTTTGCTCTGGTTTCGGGGGTGGGGCACAGGGAATAGAGAAACTGTTTTGCTTAATTTGGTTTTTCTATTGCTGGATTTTGGAGACATCATCTTTGTCTTCCTTTGTGTGTCAAGCCATGTGGTTTTGTCGGCCATGATTGATTTCCTTTGTGTGAAGACCATGTGGCTTTGGCAGACATCTTGGTTAAATAACCATGCAGAGAAAAATGGAAAAGGCGGCACTCACCGGTGTTGATAAAACGATTTTTTATTCATTCATTAAAATCTTTGGGCAGAAGCATACGGTGCTATGAGACACAGAAAAGGTTTGCGGCGACGGTCGTTTCACGCTAGTTTGTGCTTCGTCCGGCCACAAAGCGCAAACTAGCGCGTAACGGCCGTCGCCACAAACCTTTTCTGTGTCTCATAGCACCGTATGCTCCTGCCCGAAGATTTTAATGAATAAATAAAGAATCGTTTTATCAACACCGGTGAGTGTCGCCTTTTCCATTTTTCTCCGCATGGTTATTTCCCCTGATTTTGTGGCTGCGCACCACCTTGTGTGTTTAAAGGGACAGGTAGTTGAGGACCTAGTGCACTCGTTAGTGACACCTGGCAGTGCCGCCTGATTTGGATTTAACAAAGATTATTGTGTGATTATAACTTGTATGCTGTCTTGTTATAAGAATTTGATTGATCACAGATTAAAGACCGGGCGGCATTGGAAAAAACATCAGAACACAAACAGAGATCATCAGCGATTCTGGTTGTGGTGTGTCTATCTGTTTCCAGGAAAGCTGTGATTGTTTGTGCTGCAAGTTTTAGGATGAAACAAAGAAAACTGTGTGGGATGGAAGCCATAAATTATTCTGTGGAATGTGAATGGGTGTGGCTCTGAGTTGTAGTTGAGTCGAATATGTGTGAAGACTGATGGATGATTAGCAGGGTTGTGTGTGTGTGCAGTATAAGGCCTCATGCACACGACCCTTGTTGTGTTCCGTTCCGCAAAATGGGGTTCCGTTGTTCCGTGACCTGTTTCCGTTTTTGTTTCCGTGTGTCCTCCTTTATTTTTGGAGGATCACCAGACATGAAGGAAAGTAAAAAAAAATCGAAGACAGGTTTGCCATGCAAATGATAGGAAAAAAACGGACGCGGACGCGGATGACAATCTTGTGTGCATCCGTGTTTTTTTGCGGTCCAATTGACTTGAATGGGTCCGCGAACCATTTTCGCGAAAAAAATAGGACAGGTTATATTTTTTTGACGGACTGGAACCACAGATCACGGACGCGGATGACAAACGGTGCATTAGCCGAGTTTTCAACGGACCCATTGAAAGTCAATGGGTCCGCAGAAAATCACGAAAAACGGAACAACGGACACGGAATAAAACAACGGTCGTGTGCATGAGGCCTAAGTGCGTGGTTATGAGCTGTTTGTGGAAATGACTAAATGATACTGCAGCAAGAAATGCACAAATGAAAATGTGAATGTGTATGGAGTACGATATTTGTTTTTATAATATGCGCATTAGGGGATTTATTTAATTTAATTTTTTTTCTTGAAAGATTTTTGGTTTTTATTGGTGCCAACATTTTTGATTGAGCACTACATTTTTTTAATTTAAATTCAATTCAACGCTTCGCATGGGCATTTTATGTGTTCATGTCTGTGTTATACGTTAAATGTTCTGTTCACACCAAAGATCTGTTCTCATGAACAGTTGAGCCAATACTGATTAAAAGAGGGAGGATTACACCGTCCAACCGGAAGGGGTGGACTTAGATGACTTAGGGGGAGGGCAAGGAGAAAGCGGAGAACAAGGCGAAATCCAGTTTCTAATTTTCCAACTAGTCAGTAAGAAATGACCATTTAAAGGGCTTCTGTCACCCCACTAAAGTAAAAAAAAATTCCTGGCTACTTAAATTCCTTATACTACGATATATCAATATACACTCACCTAAAGAATTATTAGGAACACCTGTTCTATTTCTCATTAATGCAATTATTTAGTCAACCAATCACATGGCAGTTGCTTCAATGCATTTAGGGGTGTGGTCCTGGTCAAGACAATCCGCTGAACTCCAAACTGAATGTCAGAATGGGAAAGAAAGGTGATTTAAGCATTTTTGAGCGTGGCATGGTTGTTGGTGCCAGACGGGCCGGTCTGAGTATTTCACAATCTGCTCAGTTACTGGGATTTTCACGCACAACCATTTCTAGGGTTTACAAAGAATGGTGTGAAAAGGGAAAAACATCCAGTATGCGGCCGTTTTGTGGGCAAAAATGCCTTGTGGATGCTAGAGGTCAGAGGAGAATGGGCCGACTGATTCAAGCTGATAGAAGAGCAACGTTGACTGAAATAACCACTCGTTACAACCAAGGTATGCAGCAAAGCATTTGTGAAGCCACAACACGCACAACCTTGAGGTGGATGGGCTACAACAGCAGAAGACCCCACCGGGTACCACTCATCTCCACTACAAATAGGAAAAATAGGCTACAATTTGCACGAGCTCACCAAAATTGGACTGTTGAAGACTGGAAAAATGTTGCCTGGTCTGATGAGTCTCGATTTCTGTTGAGACATTCAAATGGTTCGAATTTGGCGTAAACAGAATGAGAACATGTATCCATCCTCTGATGGCTACTTCCAGCAGGATAATGCACCATGTCACAAAGCTTGAATCATTTCAAATTAGTTTCTTGAACATGACAATGAGTTCACTGTACTAAAATGGCCCCCACAGTCACCAGATCTCAACCCAATAGAGCATCTTTGGGATGTGGTGGAACGGGAGCTTCGTGCCCTGGATGTGCATCCCTCAAATCTCCATCAACTGCAAGATGCTATCCTATCAATATGGGCCAACATTTCTAAAGAATGCTATCAGCACCTTGTTAAATCAATGCCACGTAGAATTAAGGCAGTTCTGAAGGCAAAAGGGGTCCAACACCGTATTAGTATGGTGTTCCTAATAATTCTTTAGGTGAGTGTATAATGCTCTTACTGATTTTCGTTCTGTAGTTTCTTAAAAAATGGACTTTTATAATATGTAAATTACCTCTCTACGAGCAAGTAGGACGGCTACTTGCTGGTATCAGCCGCATCCTCCTTTCATAAAGACGCCCCCTTCTCATGTTGATTGACAGGGCCAGCGAACGCGCTCGTCCTCTGACTGGCCCTGTCTGTGTTCAAAATTTTGCACCTGCGCCGTACCGGTCTGCAGTCGGCGCAGGCGCACTGAGAGGAGGACGCTCGCTCGCCGCTCCTTCCTCAGTGCGCCTGCGCCGAGTGTACATGTGACGTCATCGGCGCAGGCGCATTGAGGATGGAGCGGCCAAGCGAGCGTCCTCCTCTCAGTGCACCTGCCCCGACTGAAGACCGGTACGGCGCAGGCGCAAAATTTTGAACGCAGACAGGGCCAGTCAGAGGACGAGCGCGTTCGCTGGCCCTGTCAATCAACATGAAGAGGGGGCGTCTTTATGAAAGGAGGATGCGGCTGCTACCAGCAAGTAGCCGCCCTACTTGCTGTTAGAGAGGTCATTTACATATTATAAAAGTCTGTTTTTTGAAGAAACTACAGAACGAAAATCAGTAAGAGCATTATATATTGATATATCGCAGTATAAGGAATTTAAGTAGCCAACAAAGACTTTAGTGGAGTGACAGAAGCCCTTTAACATGACACAAAAATATGATTGTCAAAGCATTGATAGGTATGAAAACAAGGGTTTGGCAAATATTCCTGTTGTACCACTCAATAATTCTTCTTCTGAGTATTTTGTAGATGGCTCAAGATCATGGGACAAGGACCAAGGAAGATTCATCACCGGGTTTGCCGTAGTCCAAAATGGTGAGGCAGTGAGACAGAAACCACTCCCTTCTAGTTGCTTGACACAAGATGTGGAGCTGAAGGCTATCACTGCAATTGGTAATCTGCATGAGAGAAAAGAGGTAAACATCCATATGGACCCAGGGTATGCGTTTGGTGTAGCACATGATTCTGGAGCCATTTGGTGGAGCTGCAGTTTCTGGAGCTCTGTAGGTAAGCCTATATAGAATGCTGAGGATGTACGACAGCTATTGGACTGATATTAAATAAAAGGGCAGCTGTGGTAAAGGTGTCAACACACACCAAAGAGCAGACCCGCTGAAACTCTGATGAATACAGTGTCAGATCAGGTGGCCAGAAAGACAGCATTTCTCCCCTTGATGGTGGCTGCCCCATCGGCCGTGCCTGCAGTAGAAGTAGAACTGCTATGGACCCTCCAGAACCATACATCCCCTCATAAATAAGAGGTATGGATGGAGGGAGGTGCAATACAAGGAGAAGGAGAGTCCTGGCATATACACACTAAGGTTTGTCTGCCCTGTTTGTTTTCCATGATGGCTGTCCTGTCCCAGTCAGTGGTCCATAACTTCAGGTACAGAACTAGTTTGCCCTAGGGTTTCAGAATGCAGCTAAGAAAAAGTTGTACAGGGATGGCTTACATATGTAAGGCATAACCCTGGAAAGCCTACCCGAATACCCAGGAAGAGCACCACGAGAACAGGTACCCTGTTTCAGAAATTGCAGGTGGACTACATACAGCTACCTAAGGTGGGTAATTCCATGTATGTCTTGATCTGAGTAGACATGTGCTCTGGATGGCCTACCCCGTGAAGAATCAGACTGCAAGTACAAGGGTGTAGCGACAAGGGGGAAAGATTCACTTTAAAAATAGAGAATCCCAGCCCCGCAGGTGATGCAGGTATTTATTGGGTAGGCAGAACTGTACTTTCTGGATCTGCATCTCGAGGAAGACTACAACTAAAAGATATGTATAAATTATCAGAACCAGTAGCCAATCCCCTCAGACCCTCCATTCGTACCATACAAGACATGGTGGCAATAGCAAATCCCACCTGAGGACACTATGGCTGCAGAAACAGGTTTTTCTGATACCAACCTATGGCTTGAGTGGATGAGATTCAGTGCCAGCCAACACAACAGAAATAAGTATGTATGTGGTAGTGCTAGGCCACATTTAGGGTCAATTCCTCTCCAGATCCCACAGAACAACGAGGAATGCATCCTTAGTTTGTACACTAACATAACCGATCCACATGTGAAAAATGGAAAAAGGAGTATCCCATAGTTACCCAAACTCTAAATCTAGGCGAAGGCATCACCATTTACCCAGGAAATTATACCTGTTACACGAACTACGAGGGTAAAGGGAGATTCCTGGGTAACTTCACAGGAGGCTATTGTTCCACTTATAGAAGTGTTTCTAGGAATAAAGCACAGAACCAGAACCAGTCCCTTGGTGATGTGTATTGGATCTGTGGGGATCAAAAAAATAATAACAATAAAATTAGAACAAGGCTAGAGGGAACCTGGACTGGTGAATGTGCCCTGGCAAAGGCTATCATGCCTCTCCAATCTCCATATCTTGGCAGAAAACGCCCCGAGTTACACTCCAACTCAGTGCCTAGCCACAGGAGGAAACAAAAAGCCCCTTCTGGGAGCTTTGACCCTCATGTGTACATAGATGCCATCAGAGTCCCAAGGGGGGTGCCTGACGAATTCAAAGCCAGGGACCAGGTACAAGCAGGCTTTGAGACCTTAATCCCCATAATAAATGTTAATAAGAACGCAGATTGGATAAATTACATATATTACAATAAGCAGAGATTCATGAATTACACTAGGGAAGCCCTACAGGGAATTGCTGATCAATTGGGGCCTACATCCTATATGACGTTCCAGAATCGAATGGCCTTGGACATGATCCTAGCAGAAAAGGGGGACGTCTGCAAAATGATAGGAGGAACAGGAACCTGTTGTACATATATTCCTGATAACACTGGTCCCAATGGAAAGGTTACCTTAGCCATTAAAAAACTAGAGGACCTATCGGTGGAATTGAAAAAGAATCCAGGTATTACAGACCCATGGGATCAATATTTTAGCCAGATGAGTGGGTGGCAGAGAATTTTGGCACAGATAGGGATAGCCGTGTTGATTGTTCGGGTTGTTCTCGCCCTAATAATTTGCTGTGTGTTGTCTTGTCTGAAGAAATTGATGGAAAAAGCTGTAGACAATAGCACCCCAACCTTCCTGAATCAAGAAGACAGAGATTTCTATGTGGCAGAAACACTCCATTGCAGTCCCTCCCTGTGAAGTATAATGCTATTAGGGACAGCATCTGACTGCCTTATCACAAAGTCTGTGGCAAGGAGGGGAATAGCCATCGCCTGTCACAAAAGAGTTGCAAGGTGCATAAGGCCAGATGAGTTAGGCTCTCGGGACAGAAGGGTAAAATAGTCATTTTAAGGGGGTACTGTGATGGATATAGTAAAATGCCTATTTCTTTTATATTTTTATACTTTTTGTACTTTATATATGTGCTTTATATCGTGTTAAATCCCTTACTCAAAAATAGCCACTATGCAACGCTCCCCCTCCCATCAAGAAAAGGAATGTGAGATCAAGGTGGAGCCTTCATCTGGAGAAAACCCCCAAGAAGAAACACAGTCTTGGAGAAAGTTTTACCTTATGAGGACATGACCAATCAGAAGCTTACAAGTAGCCTTTGCACACGACATCAGCTGCTTGTATATTTAAACTCCCTCTGCCCCGACACATTAAAGAAAGGAAGTTCATAGACTGAACATGGTGTCAGTGTGAATTCTTCTAATGCATGCATCCTTAACAATATAGCTAATCAGGACAGGGGCAGATATTCAGCAGACATTTGTCTGGATCCATTTCAATATCAGTAACATCCAGTGCACTTTTTCCATAGACGGTGTCCGCTACGGACAGTTAAATTATCCGCGCCACATCTCCTGTTTAAAGTATGCGCATCCCTAAAATATCAGTGACATCCAGTACACTTTATCCATAGACACTGTGAACTGTGACATTACCTGTGGTACCTGTCCTGTATAACGCTTCCATCACAAATACCTTTGTACATTTTTTTGCACATACACTTCCAAATCCTACGCTACTGTACGTGTGACATACTTTCAAGCATATATCCCATTTAAAATGAAAAATGCGAGCAGTAAGGGACAGGGAAGTGGCCGTGATGCTGATGCTGCACACAGAGTGCGGAGAAACAGTGCCTGCTACCAGAGCACAAGAAAAACAATCATCCAAGATACCTAGCTGAATCTCCCAGTTTGCAGAGCGGCGCAGGACACCACTCTTGAAGTCAGACCAGTGCGACCAGGTGGTTGGTTGTATTGCAGCAGATAATGCTTCCAGTCGGTTAAGCGCCACCCTGTCTTCCACCAAGTCCAGTCCAGTCTCAGTAGCCAGAAGTCTGGTCAACACAATCCTCACCTTAATCCACCTTCCTCCCACCATTTACAGTCTGGCCAAACAAGTGATCCCACACTTGGATATTCTGAGGACCTCTTTTCATCGATTGATTTGGCCCTCTCGTCAAGCACGCTTGAAGAGGGACATGAGATCTTGTGCCCTGATTCCCAACCTCTTGAACATCCACAGTCACAAGAACATGACGATAGGGAACGGCAATTAGTGTTTAATGATGTGGATGATGATGAGACACAGTTGCCAATGAGTCAACCGCAATTACTGTCTCAAGAGGTTGATGAAGAGGATGAAACACAGTTGTCAATCACTGAGGTTGTGCTAAGGTCAACAAATCAGGAGGATGATCAGAGTGAGGAAGTGGAAGAGAATGTGGTGGACGATGAGGTCACTGACCCAACCTGGGAAGGTGGAAAGGCGAGCGAGGACAGCAGTACAGACGGGGAGGAATCTGCAGCACTGCAACAGGCTGGAAGAGGCAGTGGGGTGGCAAAAAAAAGGGAGAAGGCGGGCCACACCACACAGGCCTGCAACTGTTCTACGGAGCAACCCCTTGAAGAAATCTCCCTTGCCAAGGGGTAGATGTTCCGCGGTATGTCGCTTTTTTGAGAAAAGTGCGGACGACAAAAGAATAGTAGTTTGCCACCTGTGCCATACGAAAATGAGCGGGGGCGTGAACACTAGAAACCTCACCACCACCAGCATGATCCGCCACATGGCATCCAAGCACCGTAATAAGTGGGACGAACGCCTGGGTCCACAATCTGTGTCTGCAGGTCACACCACTGCCTTATCTTCCTCTGTGTTACGTGCTGGCCAATCCCCTGTCAAAGGCGCAGGCCTGGATGCATCCCACCCTGCACCTGGACCTTCGCAAGCACTATCAGCGACCACATCCACTTCCCTGTCCCAGCGCAGCGTACAAATGTCCTTACCCCAGGCATTTGAACGCAAGAGCAAATACCCAGCCACCCACCCACAGGCCATAGCACTAAATGCGCAGCTTTCCAAATTACTGGCCTTGGAAATGTTGCCATTTAGGCTTGTGGACACTGAGGCCTTCCGCAGCCTGATGTCGGTGGCCGTCCATCGTTACGCAGTCCCCAGCCGCCACTATTTTTCACGGTGTGCCTTGCCTGCCTTACACTAACATGTGTCCTGTAACATCACACGTGCCCTGACCAATGCAGTTACTGGGAAGGTCCACTTAACCACGGACACATGGACAAGTGCATTCGGCCAGGGACGCTACAGGTGAGCTGACCCTCTAAAAAATTAAATGTGAGGGCCTTCAGTTGAGCTGACCCTGTAAAAGATTCGAGGTGCGGGCCTGCTGGTGAGCTGACCCTGTAAAAGATTTTATGTGCAGGCTTGCTGTTGAGCTGACCCAGTAAAAGATTGTAGGTGAAGGCCTGCTGGTGAGCTGATGCTCTAAAAAATTATATTTGAGGGCTTGAAAGTGAGCTGACCCACTAAAAAATTATATGCGAGGGCCTGCAGTTGAGCTGACCCTCTAAAAATTATATGAAAGGGCCTGCATGTGAGCTGACCCTGTAAAACATTATATGCGAAGGGCATATATGCGAAGGCATTATATGTGACGAATAAGCATGTTGATATGATGAAAGAGGAGGAGGAGGATGAGAAAAGGAAGATTCAACCATATTACCCTTGTTTGTGGTGAAAGTGGTGCATGGTTATACAGTGTATTCAGTACATTATAAACACATTTAAAGTGCCTTTATGTTCAGAAGCTTTCCTCTGGTGGAGTCGAGAAATCATGGTCAATCCACCCCAAATTTTTTACAGGGTCAGTTCACCTTAAGGCCCTCGCATTTAATTTTTTAGAGGGTCAGCTCACCTGCAGGCCCGCACATAAGATCTTTTACAGGGTCAGCTTACCAGCAGGCCCGCACCTCAAATCTTTTACAGGGTCAGCTCACCTGAAGGCCCTCACATTTAATTTTTTATAGGGTCAGCTTACCTGCATGCCTTCACCTACAATCTTTTGCAGGGTCAGCTAACCAGCAGGCCTGCACCTAAAATCTTTTACAGGGTCAGCTCACCTGCAGGCCCTCACCTAATTATACCTAATAGGTAATTTGCGTGCATGCTGCCTTGCTTGGATGTGGTAGCCGTAGCTGTTTCTCAGGCTCCCTCTCCGGAATCGAACCATGATTCCCCCATTACGCATGGTCTACATGGTTTGGGCTGAAAATAACATCGAAAGTTGATAGGGCAGACATCCGAATGGATCGTCGCCGTCATGGGGACATGCGATCGGACCCAGTTTATCTAGAATCTTTAAAGCGGTAGCAGGCCCTCGCCCATAATGTTTTAGATGGTCAGATCAGCAGGCCCTTGCTCCAAATGTTTTTGAGGGTCACCAGCAGGCCATCAATCATAATGATTCAAGGCTGTGTATGATGCCCTCCTTTATGTGTAACAAAGGGTGTATTGGAGTGCCAATTCCTTGTAATTTATGACAGTCCTTTCACTTAGTCAAGTGCATAGGCTTTATGAGTGTAGGAGTCCCACTACATGAACAATTATAACACAATGTGAATAAGGCCCTCCTTTATGTGATATACAGGTTGTATCGGAGTGCCTCTTCCTTGTAATTTTTGACAGCACTTGTCCTTTATATACAAGTAAATATACAGGAAAGAATGTTTCCTATCAATTTTTCCTCTAAAATAGTTTTTTTTTTTCGGCTTTGTGCGTATTATTGTCAGTCTGTAAAAGTGGCATATTATTCGGACAACATCGTTCCCAGCAGCGACCTGCGAGTAGAAGATGCATCCAGACATCCTCCCCATGCTGTTACAGAACCATTTCGGTGGCGTTTCCATCAATTTCTGCCATTTTCCTATGAACCAGGCACCCTCCCCTCTTTAGAGCAGGGGGTACCTGGTGTAATGCTCGGGTTCTCCCATTGACTTACAATATAATATCCCAATGTGTTCGGCCCGTGCACGAGAACTACGGTGCTCGATCAACACTAACGGTTGTATGTCGTACATTAAACCAGCTGTATTACAACCAGTGCCCCACGACGATATGGAGGCTGTTGAGAAGGCCCTCATGAAGGCTAATCTGCAGCAGTGAGAGACAAACCTGCAGCAACGCGAGGCTAATAAGCAGCAGCAGGAGACTAACCAGTTGCTGCTGAAACACGTGATGGCTTTGCAGATAGCAGGAGCAACCCCGAGCATCCACGATGCCTGGAAAGCAGTCCGCGCGGCGATTCCTAAGATGACCCCCGCAGATGACATCGAAACCTACATGGCCATCAGGGAAAAACCTATCCTGTGACCAGTGGGCTGAGGTCGTCGTTCCATTTCTGGCATCCGATTCCCAGCAGGTGTATTCGACTTGCTGGACGATCAAGCGGCCAACTACCAAAAAGTAAAGGGTGAGATTCTGGCAAGACTGGGGGTGAATGTGTTGGTCTGGACCCAGCGTGTACATCAGTGGGGGTTTAAGCCGGCTGAGCCTGCGAGGACCCAGTATTATGACTTACTCCACCTCTTGAAAAAGTGGCTACAGCCTGATGTGCTGAGTCCCACGGCTATGCTGGATAGGCTATTGGCTGATATCTTCTGAAGGGCTCTGCCACACCCTCTCCAGCACTGGATCGGCCAGGTGTAGCCCTAGAAACGCCCTAGAAATGGTGGACCTGGTGGACCGCTACAAGGCTACTAAGACTGTTACAGGGGGTTCTTTTGGGAGGGGGGCAGTCAAACACTGTAAATCTCCATGCCAGACCCCGCGACTTGTACCAACCAAACCCACCCGGGGTGTACCCTCTATGGGCCTGGCTCCGATAGTCTGCTGGTGGTGTCAGGAGCCGGGCAATGTAAGAGCTGACTGTCCCCATCAGGTGGAACCCATGGATATTAACTATGGCTACCGTCAGTCGCTATATGCCAGGAAGCTGTGTGCAGCAGATATCCCAAAAACTCTAAACCACCTGTGCCAGGTCAAGGTAGGAGACACTCCAGCGGAGGCTCTGCTGGACTCAGGGAGTCTGATGTCCCTTTTAAGGCCTCCTCTGGTACGGCCAGCGGAGTATACTGGCCGGAAAGTCAGGGTCATGTGCATCCATGGAGACTTAAAAGACTATCCCACCGCCCTGGTGTCTCTAATCACAGGGGCTGGCAGATGGACTCACGAAGTGGCAGTTGCCCCAAATTTACACTACGAACTTATAATAGGGAGAGACTTCCCTGGCTTCCCGACACTGTGGCCTGCTATAAGAGTGACTGATACCCATGACACAGGGTACTGTCAGGTGCCCTAACGGAGGCTGCCAAAGAGAAAACTGCCTTCAGGAGCTGTATCAATATAAGGTCTTACCCTTTTCAGCGACTAATGGACATTGTGTTTCATCCACATCGTCGGTACGCTTCGGCTTACCTGGACGATATTGTCATCCACAGTACCGACTGGGAAAGTCACCTATCCAAAGTGCAGGCTGTAGTGGACTCCCTTCGGAAAGCTGACCTAACCGCTAACCCCAAAAAATGTGCAATAGGGTTAGAAGAGACTAAGTACCTGGGGTATGTCATTGGGCGCGGAATCATCAAACCCCAAGTGAACAAAATAGAGGCGATACGGAATTGGCCCCGACCTGTCACCACTAGGCAAATAAAGTCATTCCTGGGAATGGTGGGCTATTACATGAGGTTAGTTCCCTACTTTGCTACTTGACGGGGCTCTTTAAGGGACGAAAATAAGTGATGGTTCGCTGGGATGATTGGGCGGAAGAGGCTTTCTCCGCTTTGAAGTCGGCCCTGTGTGGGTCACCAGTTTTGGTGATGCCCGACTTCAAGAGGGAGTTCATGGTACAAACGGATGCCTGCGAAGTAGGCCTCAGTGCTGTACTGTCTCAGGAAGTCAATGGGGAGGAGCATCCCGTTATCTTCCTAAGCTGCAAGCTCACCCCAGCCGAAACCAGGTACAGTATAGTGGAGAGAGCGTGCCTGGCTATCAAGTGGGCACTCAAGTCTCTCCGCTACTATTTGTTGGGGAGAAAGTTCCGCCTGGTGACCGACTACTCCCCTCTCAAGTGGATGAGCCAGACCAAAGACAGGAATGCCCGGGTCACGAGATGGTTTTTGTCTCTGCAGAACTTTAAGTTCTCGGTAGAACACAGAGCAGGCCGGTTGCAGGGAAACGCGGATGCCCTGTCCCGGATGCATTGTCTGGCGTGTGTCCACCCCCTCAGGGTTCAACAAAGGGAGGGTATGTTACACAGTGAGGGGTTATGTCTGGCAAGGCAGGTTTTTTTACTCCCAGCATGTGCGCCTGGGCTGGTTTCCAGCCAGGTGAGGTCAAATACCGGACCGGAGTTTAAGTGCCTGTCCGGGATTTGGCAACACCTGGCTGTCCTTAAATAGGCAGCTGGGCTCAGCAGAGATGTCTCTGTTTTTGGGATCTGAGGCTTTGTGCCATGCTGGAGGGATGAGAGCCGCATGCTGAAGAAACAGGCCCCCTAAAGCCTGCTGTGGACTACTGGAGGCAGAACTGCCAGCAAGGTGACTTGTGTTACATGAACTTTCCATTGTGTGTGAATTAACACCAAGACTGCAAAGTTACATGCTGTTTTCTGCAATTGCCTCAAGTGTGAATAAACACTGACGTTTTGAGTTAAGAACTTGTCTTTTGCCTCTGTACTGCGCCCGCTTACCCTATCCACCAGAGCAAAACCCCACTATATATATATATATATATATATAGAGAGAGAGAGAGAGAAAATATTTTTTTAAATGGGTGCATTATATCTATTTGATCATTCACCTTCCTCAGAAATGTAATTAGTAAGACCTATAGTATGTACCCCAAAATGGTCGCAATGAAATCTACAAACAATCTTACAAAAAAACATAAAGATAAAAAGTTATTGTTCCCAGAATGTGGTAACAGAAAAGCAAATAATTTTTAAGTCTTTTTATTGTGCAATAGTAGTAAAACAATAAAAACTGTACTAATTTGGTATTGTAATTGCTTTAACCATAAATTTTACCTGTCATTTATACTACACAGTGAGCACTGTAAAAATGAAACACTAAAAAACAGTGCTGCTGTTATTTTCCACCTTCAAAAAGCATTTGTAAAAGATTCTCAATTAATTATGTGTGCCTTAGACATGGTGCTATTATAAAAATCAAGTGTCCTGCAAAAACAAGGCCTAATACAGCTAAGTTGATGCAAAAAATTAATATAATATGGCTCTTAGGATACAATGATAAAAAAAAAATCACTTGGCTGAAGTTAGTAATGTGCGTACAGTTTGTGGTATAAATTGAGCCAAAATGTGGTTTCACGGGAAGGGACCGTAGCCTAATGTGCCACATATTGCACCAAAATTGTGTCACAATTCTGGCATAAATTTGTCTCAATGTAAGGCTACTTTCACACTCGCGTTTGGTGCGTATCCGTCATGGATCTGCACAGATGGATCCGTTCAGATAATACAACCGTCTGCATCCATTCAGTACGGATCCATTTGTATTATCTTTAACATAGCCAAGACGGATCCGTCTTGAACACCATTGAAAGTCAATGGAGGACGGATCCGTTTTCTATTGTGCCAGATTGTGTCATAGAAAACTGATCCGTCCCCATTGACTTACATTGTGTGTCAGAACGGATCCGTTTGGCTCAGTTTCGTCAGACGGACACCAAAACGCTGCAAGCAGCGTTTTGCTGTCCGCCTCCAAAGCGGAATGGAGACAGAACGGAGGCAAACTGATGCATTCTGAGCGTATCCTTTTCCATTCAGAATGCATTAGGGTAAAACTGATCCGTTTTGGACCGCTTGTGAGAGCCCTGAGCGGATCTCACAAACGGAAAGCCAAAACGCAAGTGTGAAAGTAGCCTAAGCCAACCACTATTTAGTATACAGTTAGACAAAAATGTCTATTCCTGCAGCAGAATTATCATCCAACCTGAGCTACTGTGATACATTTAGTGCAGATCTATACAGCCAGCAGGGTGTATTGGCAATATACCCTATCAGTAAGATTCCCGGTGGGCGGATTGCCTCCAGTGTGCTGTGGGCCGCGCCCTTAGTAACATAGTAACATAGTTTATGAGGCTGAAAAAAGAAATTTGTCCATCCAGTTCGGCCTGTTATCCTGCAAGTTGATCCAGAGGAAGGCATAAAAAAAAAACTGTGAGGCAGAAGCCAATTTATCTCACTTTAGGGGAAAACATTCCTTCCCGACTCCAATCAGGCAATCAGAATAATTCCCTGGATCAACGACCCCTCTCTAGTAACTATAACCTGTAATATTATTACCCTCCAGAAATACATCCAGGCCCCTCTTGAACGCTTTTAGTGAACTCACCATCACCACCTCCTCAGGCAGAGAGTTCCATAGTCTCACTGCTCTTACTGTAAAGAATTCTCTTTTGTTTGTATATAAACCTTCTTTCCTCTAGACGCAGAGGATGTCCCCTTGTCACAGTCACAGTCCTGGAGAAAAATAAATGATGGGAGATATCTCTGTACTGACCCAATATATTTATACATAGTTATTATATCTCCCCTGAGTCATCTTTTTTCCAAAGTGAGTAACCCTAATTTTGATAATCTTTCTGGCTACTGTAGTCCACCAATTCCAGTTATTACTTTAGATGCCCTCCTCTGGACCCTCTCCAGCTCTGCTATGTCTGTCTTGTTCACAGGAGCCCAGAACTGTACACAGTACTTCATGTGTGGTCTGACTAATGATGAGAACATAGTCCTGCTACTTTACTAATCACGGGCATCTATGCCCCTTTTGATGCAACCCATTATCTTATTGGCCTTGGCAGCAGCTGACTGACACTGGTTTCTACAACTTAGTTTGCTGTTCACTAAAATTCCTAGGTCCTTTTCCATGTCAGTGTTACCCAGTGTTTTACCATTTAGTATGTACAGGTGACTTGCATTATTCCTTCCCATGTGCATAACCTTACATTTGTCAGTATAAGGCCTCATGCATCCGTGGCCGTTGTTCCGTTTTCCGTGATTTTCTGCGGACCCATTGACTTTCAATGGGTCCATTGAAAACTCAGAAAATGCACCGTTGTTCATCCACGGCCGTGATCCGTGTTTCCTGTCCGTCAAAAAAATAGGACCTGTCCTATTTTTTTGACTGACAACGGTTCACGGACCCATTCAAGTCAATAGGTCCGTGAAAAAACACGGATGCACACAAGATTGGCATCCGCGTCCGTGGTCTGTGGCCGTAGGCTACTTTCACACAGACGGATCCGCAGATCCGTCTGCATAAAAGCCTTTTCAGAGCTGAGTTTTCACTTCGTGACAACTCAGATCCGACAGTATATTATAACACAGAGGCAATCTCATAGTGATGGGGACGCTTCAAGTTAGAATATACTACGAACTGTGTACATGACTGCCCCCTGCTGCCTGGCAGCACCCGATCTCTAACAGGGGGCTGTGATCTGCACAATGAACCCCTCAGGTGCCGCACCTGAGGGGTTAATTGTGCATATCATAGCCCCCTGTAAGAGATCAGGTGCTGCCAGGCAGGAGGGGGCACCCCCCCTCCCTCCCCAGTTTTAAATTCATTGGTGGCCAGTGGGCCCCCCTCCCTCCCCTGTATTACTTACTGTACATTCATTGGTGGCCAGTGGGCCCCCCCTCCCTCCCCTGTATTACTGTACATTCATTGGTGGGCAGTGGGCCCCCCTCCCTCCCCTGTATTACTGTACATTTATTGGTGGCCAGTGCGGCCCCCCCTCCCTCCCCCTCCTAATTAAAATCCCCCCCATCATTGGTGGCAGCGGAGAGTTCCGATCGGAGTCCCAGTTTAATCGCTGGGGCTCCGATCGGTAACCATGGCAACCAGGACGCTACTTAGCAAGTTTTAGAAGCATTATACTTACCTGCGAGCTGCGATGTCTGTGACCGGCCGGGCGCTCCTCCTACTGGTAAGTAACAGGTCTGTGCTATAAGCAATGCGCCGCACAGACCTTTCACTTACCAGTAGGAGGAGTGCCCGGCCGGTCACAGACATCACAGCTCGCAGGTAAGTATAATGCTTCTACAAATTGCTAAGTAACCATGGCAACCAGGACTGCAGTAGCGTCCTGGTTGCCATGGTTACCGATCGGAGTCCCAGCGATTAAACTGGGACTCCGATCGGAACTCTCCGCTGCCACCAATGATGCGGGGGGGGGGGATTTTAATTAGGAGGGGGAGGGAGGGGGGCCCACTGGCCACCAATGAATGTACAGTACTACAGGGGAGGGAGGGGGGGCCCACTGGCCACCAATGAATGTACAGTAATACAGGGGAGGGAGGGGGGCCCACTGGCCACCAATGAATGTACAGTAATACAGGGGAGGGAGGGGAGCCCACTGGCCACCAATGAATGTACAGTAATGCAGGGGAGGGAGGGGGGGCTGCACTGGCCACCAATGAGTTAAATACAGGGGAGGGAGGGAGGGGCACACTGGCCACCAATGAATGTACAGTAATACAGGGGAGGGAGGGGGGCCGCACTGGCCACCAATGAATTTAAAACTGGGGAGGGAGGGGGGTGCCCCCTCCTGCCTGGCAGCACCTGATCTCTTACAGGGGGCTATGATACGCACAATTAACCCCTCAGGTACGGCACCTAAGGGTTTAATTGTGTGGATCACAGCCCCCTGTAAGAGATCGGGTGCTGCCAGGCAGCAGGGGGCAGTCATGTACACAGTTTGTAGTATATTCTAACTTGAAGCGTCCCCATCACTATGGGAACGCCTCTGTGTTAGAATATACTGTCGGATATGAGTTTTCACGATCTAACTCAAATCCGATGGTATAGTCTAACATGGAGGCGTTCCCATGGTGATGGGGATGCTTCAAGTTAAAATATACCATCGGATTGGAGAAAACTCTGATCCGATGGTATAATAGGGACTCCTGACTTTACATTGAAAGTCAATGGGGACGGATCCGTTTGCAATTGCACCATATTGTGTCAACGTCAAACGGATCCATCCCCATTGACTTGCATTGTAAGTCAGGATGGATCCGTTTGGCTCCGCACGGCCAGGCGGACACCAAAACGACTTTTTTTTCATGTCCGTGGATCCTCCAAAAATCAAGGAAGACCCACGGACGAAAAGACGGTCACGGATCACGGAACAACGGAAATCTGTTTTGCGGACCGCAAAAAAAACCGTCTGTGTGCATGAGGCCTTAAACCTCATCTGCCACTTCTCTGCCCAAGCCTCCAATCTATCCAGCTCCATCTGTAGCAGTGTACTGTCCTCTTCTGTGTTAATTACTTTACATAGTTTAGTGTCATCTGCAAAAATTGATATTTTACTATGCAAGCCTTCTACAAGTTCATTAATATATTGAAGAGAATAAGGACCAATACTGACCCCTGTGGTATCCCACTAGTAACAGTGACCCAATCTGAGTGTGTACCGTTAATAACCAACCTATCTTTTCTATCACTGAGCCAGTTACTTACCCACATACAGACATTTTCTCCCAGTCCAATCATTCTTATTTTATATACTAACCTTTTATGTGGTACAGTGTCAAATGCTTTGGAGAAGTCCAGATATATAACATCCATTGATTCGCAGCGGTCAAAGTCTAGAACTTACCTCATCATAGAAACTGATTAAATTAGTTTGACATGACCGATCCCTCATGAAGCCATGCTGATATGGCGTTATTTGCTTATTTTCATTGAGGTACTCCAAACCTTCAAACAGTTTACTCACAACAGATGTTATAATTATAGATAATAAAGAACAGCGGCTACACCCACGGATCAGTATTGGATATGAGGTGCTCACCTCCAAAAGGCCTCACCTCAGGCCTAGGTAGACAGAGTATAAGAGTGCCCCTCTTATATTTATTCAGATGTTATAATTACCAGCCTATAGTTTCCGGGCTCTGTTTTTGGACCCTTTTTGAATATTGGCACCATATTTGCTATGTGCCAATCCTGTGGAACACTCCCTGTCAGTATAGAGTCCTTAAATATCAGAAATAAGCGTTTGGCTATGACATTACTCAATTATCTTAGGACACGGGGGTGTATGCCATCTGGTTCCGGTGATTTGTCTATTTTAATCTTTTTAAGACGCCGCTGTACTTCTTTCTGGGTCAGACAGGACACTTTTAATTTGGAATTTACTTTTACATTCTGCATTTCATGTGACAGTTTATTTTCTTCAGTGAATATAGTGGAGAAAAAAATATTTAATAGCTTTGCTTTCTCCACATCGCTCTCTGCAACTCCCCCCTCATCACCCCCTTCATGTCAAATATTGTGGCATGATAATTATGTTGCATCAAGCCATGCTCCGATGTCATTATCATGATGCCAGCCCTGCTCCTAACAGTGTGCGACCAGTACTGCCTGCTATCAGGTCCATTGACTCCCAGCAGAGACCAGTACTGCCTTCCATCAGGTCCATTGACTCCCAGCAGCCAGGTACAAGTCACAAGTCAGCTCACTCTGGGTACCGAAGGACTGAAGGCTCCTCCCACTCCCAGCATCAGCGTGCCACTGATGATAGCCTCCATACCTGCTCCTGCGTAGAAGGGCCCTAGGTGAGCATTTTTTTTTAAATGTTGAAACTATAGGAGGGGCACTAAGGGAGAAACATTACTATGATGGGGCAGCACTACTGTAAGGGGGCATAACTACTATGTGGGGGCGCAATGGGGGCATATCTATTGTGTGGGAGCAGAAAGGGGGCATAACTACTGTGTGCTGGCACTAAGCAGGAATAATTAACTACCAAATGTGGGCACTAAGGGGGTATAATTACTGTGAGGGGGCACTAAGGGGGAATAATTACCATGTGGGGCACTAAGGTGGAATAACTACTGTGTGGGGGAACTAAGGGAGAATAACTACCATGCAAGTGCACTAGGGTAGAATAACTACTGTGTGGGAGCACTAACCAGGAATAACTACCATGTGGGGGCACACTAAGGGGGAATAATTACTATGAGAGGGGAGAGTGGAGTAAGAGGTGTTGCTTAGTGTAAAAATAAATTGCCGCTAAGCACATCACTGTTATTATCCCTCCTTGGGCTTTTCAAAATTTGTGAGGTATGCTGAGTGAATACGCTATGTGAACTATGCCTAATGGTTTGCTGACCCCGCCTACTTGGTTTGGCTCCACCTTTTACCAGTTTGTCCCTGTCTACAACATGGGGCAAAATTTTACGCATTTTTTCCAGGGCCACTTTGAGTTCCCATTACATCCCTAACAGCCATTACTGGCATCGAGTTCAACATTTTATACTTGTAAAATTCAGCTTATCCAGAGAAAGACATAAAGCAACAGTGAATGGCATATATAGAGCATTTGCCACAGAGGTGTAAAATTCCTTAAGGTTTATGCTTTATGATGTTTTCTTGCATTTGTATAGATTGTTGCATAGAAATTAATATGTTTGTTCTAAGGCCCATATTATATACTGTCTCCTGCCATAGAAGGCCCGATTCAGGTTTACCAAAGAGGTCAGTGGTTAAATGGGTTTTCCGGGATTTTAGAACTGATGACCTATCCTCAGGATGGGTCATCAGTATCTGATCGGTGGGGGTCCGACACCCGGGACCGCTGCCGATCAGCTCTTTTAAGAAGGCACCATTGCTCACAGGAGAGCAGCGCTGTACTGTGCATTGTATAGTGGCAATGCTTGGTATCGAGTTCAGCCCCATTCACTTCAATTGTCGTCCTAGATGACAATCTTCAAAGACCAACCTTGATAGAGCAGCCATTGTAAGAAACAGTGGGTGCGAACCCACTGTGTATGCTAACTAGTTTGCCTTTGGGGTAAACCTAAGGGCGTTGTCCTGGTGTTTCCCTGGTTTTCACCAGGGATGTGGACTTTACTGCAGGGAACCAACCAGGTGTAGTTGGATGCTGACCAACGGGGGTCAGAGACACTGGTGCGAAGCACCAATGAACCAGGCAAAAGGCATTGTCTGAATACAGTCCTAAGTTAGGGAAGGCTGAGTATGTGTGTAATCCAGATAGAAGTTCCAAGGTCTGGCAGTAATGGTATTTACATTACAGCTAATTATGATTATTGATCGCTTTGATCATGATGTTCAAATTATGATTCTATACTAACACTGCTTGTTACAGAAACATATGTTCCGTTCCTAATTCACCTCACACTAAAAGAAACTCAAATTAGAGAAAGCTAGGGGCGGACTGGGAATTTAAAGTGGCCCTGGAAAAAAATAAAAAATAAAAGTGGCCTTGGAAAAAAAAAAAACTAAAAGTGGCCCCATGTTGTAAGCGGGTCCAAATTGACAGAAGGCAAGACAACAGTTGTAGGCGGGGCCAGCAATACTGTAGTGCAGGACCAAATACCACCCCAATAGAACCAAGTACCACAGTGCAGCACAAAATACTGCCACAGCAGAACTAACTACCACAGTGCAGCAATATATTGCTGCCCACCCCACAGTATGAAGCTGTGCCTAATGCTCCTACATTAATTAATGCTGAGAGCATCAGATCTTTATGTACATTGCTGACGGCTAAGGAGAGGGATTAAGTGGACCCGAGCATGGGCCCACCGGGAAATTTCCCTGTAGGGTCTATAGCCAATCCACCTATGGAGAAAGCATGTTTCACACTTAACGTGTATTAAACTAGTGATGTAAAATACATTATTTAAGTCAACCCATGTCTTATGTTTTGGAAGGAATACTATGCTCCTTAGCCTGCCAGGAAAATGTGACTCATAGTGGCAAGAAGCTAAAGATATCAGCTCATTTTCAGCATCGTACACCAAAACCTCCTTAGAATGAAAAATGTTTTTTTATTTTTATTAATTATTACCTTTTTCTACTTATTTTTCTTTAGTCAGCACCTCGCTAACGGTACATTGTCATGTGTGGCTTTTTCACCAGTCCAGGCTGATGGAGGTTTGCAGCGAAACGGAAAAGACTGTATCTTGTTTGGCAATCAGACACAGAACAGAGCTAGGGAGTCTGAAGACAGCTGCCTCTCCAACTAACTGGACCCAAATTAAGAAAATGTCCTGCCAAAATGTTGAATTCCTCCAGTTGTGCCAAACAGTGATATTCAAATATATCATGTACACCTGAACTTAGTCTAAACATACTGTACACTGGAAGAAAATATGGGAAAAAAGACCTAGTAATCCCAGTGGTACAAAAATATCAAAAACATTTTGATAAAATCTTTTTTTTGCATAAACTGTACATATAGTATAAATCAAAGAACTGAATTAGCCACTAGAGGCACTTTTCATCAGACTTGTATTACTGACATATCACCGCAGTCCCTGGAGAGACCAGCACTAGGATAATAATTAGAGTAATCGGATTAGTTACAAATTTCCCAAAAGTTTAGGATTTCAGGCAATCTGATAGCCAATTTGATCTAATCAAACCCAAAATGTATATCGGGAAATGCTCTCATCTTTATTAGTGATTTGAAATATGTAGGTTCAGAACAAAATATATTTTTTAGATTATTATTATTTTTGCATTGGAATATTGTATGGGAAATATCTCACAACCCTTTCCAGACCTCCGCTGTACATGTGCAGCGGAAGTACGGTCTTTAAAGTTTAACTGTCATATTTTTTTTGTATTTGCTAGTTTATTAGAGCTAGACATATATACCTGATTTAGTCTGTCAGTTTACCTTACCTTATAATAACAGCCTTCATTAATGTCCTCTGTCCCTTTCCACCGGTCCCTTAAAAGACTGTTGCTAGGGCTTGTCTGTCTTCCTTTTAGTGTAAACAGAAGACAGAGGGGCAGTTCTGCACACTGCATGCCTGTATTAGGCTTCAGAGTGAGGAGGTGTGTCTTTCAGTAATCCAATCTGATCTGGCTGGCAGGAAGCTGCTGGCTACAGCAATTGTGTATGTGAAGTGAGGGAAGGCAGTTTTGGCCTCAGAGAACTGGCAGAGGAGCCATCTTGAGAAGATCCTCATATTGTAAGGTTTAAAACAGCTGTAATTAAGGGAGTAACTCAAGGAGAATAGTGGTATGTGAAAAAAACTAAAGATTGCTCTATGCATAATGCTGCAGCAGCAGTAACATATGCTAAAATTGTTTTTTTTAAATGAAAACATGACAGTTAAACTTTAAAAATGGCACCTGCTCTTGTGCGCTGCAGGCATTATAACCACCGGGTTTCTGCTGTTTTAAAACGCACACACCCAGGGCTAATGTCTGTGATTGGCGATAACGTTAATTGCAAACATTTAACAAGAGGCGCAAATGGCTTCCCTGTGCTGAGATTGGGGAAGCCATTTGTTGGTGGTGGTGGCGTGGAGCCTGCTTAAAGCTACCATGCCTACCACAGTATATTCCTATGGAGGCCTACAGGAATATACTGAATCTCCCAAAAGCTGCATTCTTAAATAAATACAGTCTATGGGAGAATCAATCTAATGATCACATGTTAAAGACCCTTATGGGTAATGTGAAAAAAGGTTAAAAAACAAAAAGTTTTTAAGAATGTAAAAAAAATATATATACAAGTTCAAACAAACCCCTTTCCCCATAATAAAAATAAACCAAAAAAACATGAACATTAAAATATGACTATTATAATATGAATGTATTTATCAAGCAGGGTGAACTCCGTAACGGAAAAAGAAAATATCAAAATAGCAGATTTGATGTTTTGTTTGTCGCTTCTACTCCCCCCAAAAAATATAAAAAGTGATCAAAAAGTCATACACACTCCAAAATGGTATCAGTAAAAACTATAGATTGCCCCAATAAAATTAGCCCTCCCTCACCTCCATAGACATAACTATGAAAAAGTTATGGGGGGTCAGAATATGGCAGTCCAAAGGGATTTTTTTTTTCAAAAATATATATATATACAGTACAAACCAAAAGTTTGGACACACCTTCTCATTCAAAGAGTTTTCTTTATTTTCATGACTATGAAGGCATCAAAACTATGAATTAACACATGTGGAATTATATACATAACAAACAAGTGTGAAACAACTGAAAATATGTCATATTCTAGGTTCTTCAAAGTAGCCACCTTTTGCTTTGATTACTGCTTTGCACACTCTTGGCATTCTCTTGATGAGCTTCAAGAGGTAGTCCCCTGAAATGGTCTTCCAACAGTCTTGAAGGAGTTCCCAGAGATGCTTAGCACTTGTTGGCCCTTTTGCCTTCACTCTGCAGTCCAGCTCACCCCAAACCATCTCGATTGGGTTCAGGTCCGGTGACTGTGGAGGCCAGGTCATCTGGCGCAGCACCCCATCACTCTCCTTCATGGTCAAATAGCCCTTATTTTCAAAGTTTTCCCAATTTTTCGGCTGACTGACTGACCTTCATTTCTTAAAGTAATGATGGCCACTCGTTTTTCTTTACTTAGCTGCTTTTTTCTTGCCATAATACAAATTCTAACAGTCTATTCAGTAGGACTATCAGCTGTGTATCCACCTGACTTCTCCTCAACGCAACTGATGGTCCCAACCCCATTTATAAGGCAAGAAATCCAACTTATTAAACCTGACAGGGCACACCTATGAAGTGAAAACCATTTCAGGGGACTACCTCTTGAAGCTCATCAAGAAAATGCCAAGAGTGTGCAAAGCAGTAATCAAAGCAAAAGGTGGCTACTTTGAAGAACCTAGAATATGACATATTTTCAGTTGTTTTACACTTGTTTGTTATGTATATAATTCCACATGTGTTAATTCATAGTTTTGATGTCTTCAGTGTGAATCTACAATTTTCATAGTCATGAAAATAAAGAAAACTCTTTGAATGAGAAGGTGTGTCCAAACTTTTGGTCTGTACTGTATATCTATATAAATATGGTATCACTGTAATCATAGTGACCTGGAGAATGAACTTAACAGGTCAGTTTCACCACATAGAGAACGTCGTAGTAACCCATATAACTGTGGTATAATTGCATTTTTTTCCAGATCTACCGCATTTGGAATTTTTTTCAGCTTCCCACTACATTGTATGCATTTTTAAATTGTGCTATTAGAAAGTACAACTTGACTTGGGAAAAAAAAGCCCTCAAACAGCTATGTGAATGGAAAAATAAAAAAGTTATGGCCACGAGAAAGCAGGGAGTAAAAACGAATACGCAAAAACAGAAAATCGCAAAGGTCCTGAAGGGGTCCTTTGATGAAGCAGCAGCTGAGCATGGACACTGCTGCTCCATTGGTGCAGAGATGCAGAGCTAACCATTGAGCCACCATGTTGTAATCATTCCCCTTTTTTTGCATAAGCAGGGAGAATCTCCTCTCACACATAAACTGTTAAATATTGTATTTCAGAAGATATGTGCTGCGTGACATTAAGCAGGACATATTCAAGCACTTTTGCCAATCTTATTCATAAATAACCAAAGTGCAGATATCTGAGGCAATGATGTCACTTTCAAGTCACTGATCCAAGACAAAATACGCCCAATGATGGGAAATATTAACAGGATGTCTGAAATGCTACAGGGTCAATGTAGGAGAGCCTGACAGCATGTCCATGATAGCAGTGCGGAGGCTAAGATTAAGTCAGCGGTATTGCTTAAAGGGAATGTGTCACCTATCATTTTTTTTGCCAGTTAAAGCCAGATAGCAATACAGATCCTATTTTCTAATATGTTTTTATTTGCTGATTGTAGATTTTTTTAAATTCTGTTTCCTGAAAATGATTATGGAAGGCGGCCATCTTGCCTGAGCTGTTAACAGTATTTAGAGATATTCTTTACAGGAACCACCATGGGCCATAGAGGAAACCCCACTGTCTTTTATGGGAGAGTTTTTGTGGCATGCTCTATAACCTGTGTAGAGGTCATTGTACCAGGAAGGAGTAGATATCATCTATTGTGAATGGTAGATCCTGTCATGTCCTGCTATGCCAACCAGTCAAGACAAAGCAGGTCGACCTATTAGTGAGGCTAGAAGGCGCGCCAATCAAGTTCCTGGCTCAGCATGCCATCCCAGAGCTAGACAGGGGATTTAAATCTGCTTCTTAGCCATTGCTAGCTAGTGGTGATTGCATATGTATCAACACTCAGTGTAGATCTCTGTGTTTTGTACATTAGCTGTAGACCTACTCGTTTACCCTCTGTGTACTGACCATGGCTAGTTTCTGGATTAATCTCTTGTCTGGTGAATTGGCTTCTTTTGATCCTCCTGATATACTGAACCACGGCTAGTTTCTAGATTAACCACTCATCACCTGAATTGACTTTTTCTGATTCTCCTGTTAATCTGACCGGGGCTAGTTAACCCTTTGTCTGCTGTTTGGGCTCTATCTGTTCCTCTTGGTTCTGACCCTGCTTGTCTACCACTCTTTGCACCCCAGTGCTTCTAGTGAGCTTGTTCCAGTTTCCTGCCACCTTACTCCGCATACAAAACCTGGGTCTCTAGCAGCCAAGTCCATCCAACTCTGGTAGCCTTAGCTTCCTACCACATCGAGTGGTTAGGAAAGACTGGTAGCAGTCTATGAGTTTGCTTAGGCTGTTGCTCTGGACAGTGACCTTCCTTACAACTCAGTGGCCAGTTTGAAAATTGCAGGATTTTTTTTAAATATAGATAGTGGCATGGAATATAAAAAATAACTATCAAAATATTCTTGAAAAATATGTTTAACATAAAAATTTGATTTAAACAATAGATCATTTTCTGATTACACATTCCCTTTAATTCTGCTGCACTGGTCTGACCCATTGAACGGTTGAATAAACCCTGAAAAGAAAAGCTTAATACCTCTGATGTGTAGGAAATAAGCTTACTATAACATATGCTGGGATGAAGTGATAATTTAGGCAATGTATAGACTGCACATCTGTATGTACTCCTCTATTACAAGGATGTGCAATATCAGCTGCCACTTCTCCAATACACTCTTGGATTCTAGGAGAAATATAGTATTCCATGCACCCCACAGTCCGTGTCATGTACGGTCATTATTGTTCCTTATGGATGGTGTACCAACACCGCAGTTGTCATGCTCTGCTTATAAGCAGATGACAGATCTGTCAAATGTCTATTTACAGCTGTGGCAGCTGACAGTCAGACTCTTGATAATAACTCTATAGAGAATTCTTCCACCCATTTTGTCCAGTGAAACCATGAACCAGCAGGTAATGATCGATCATGCAGCTGTAACCTGGAAAGATGATCACATAGGGGAGAATTGTCCTGATTTCCCTAGGTGGGACTCAAAAGCGCATCCCAGAACATAAACAACAAAAATCCACTGAAGACTTTACCAGATACTTCCTGTCACCGACCAGACTCCACGCTAATAAACTTCTGTCCAGACAGTGCTGTTAAAAATGTTCACATCAAGAAGGAACCTCATCATAACAAGATTTCATTGAAATTACCGTCTGCAAGTATTTTGAAGGAATATCGTGATTATATTCGTAAAGGGGGTTGGTCACTTTAAGAGCATTTTCACAAATGTTCTTCAAACAGTATTATAAGGCACTTACTACTATATTATTACAAGGAGATCAGTGCTGATGTCTCCTTTGAAATGTCCTGCCCATTTTTTGAACACAGACTGCATGGTAATCTGGTCCTAAACATAAATGTTGATGGAGTGGGGCATGACCCAAGACACCAGTTGTAGCTTTACTCAACAACATTGCGCACTGCAATGTGCAAGTGCATGTTTTCCATGCCGTGGGCAGTATTATTCAATTAAAAAAATATTCTAAACTTTTTATTTTCTTATTGTAATTTTTTTTTAATGTTATCTTCTGTACATGATTATGGGGCAGCCATCTTGCATTATCTGCTAACTGCATTTAGGAATATGCGTTACCGCAACCACATCAATCATACAAACTAAGGGCTCATGTATACGAACGTATTTTGTTTCTGTGTCCATTCCGTTTTTTTTTGCGGATAGGATGCGGACCCATAAATTTCAATGGGTCCTCTAAAAATGTGGACAGCACACAGTGTGCTGTCCGCATACGTATGTCTGTTCCGTAACCCCGCAAAAAAGATAGGACATGTCCTATTCTTGTCTGTTTTGTGGACATGGATAGGTAATGTTACAATGGATCCCCCCAAAAAATGGATGCAATATGGATGTTACATCTGGATTTTTTGCAGATCCATGTTTTGCGGACTGCAAAATACATACAGTCGTGGGCATGAGCTCAAGGATGAGTGAGCTCCTTGAAATGTCCCATTTACTGAATTTGAAAAAAATTGGATTCATACCTGTATAATTTGTCTCCTAGGACTCCGATTTATTTTTTAGGACAACTTGGTCCGTTTTAATGTCACAACGCACCCAGCTGCACGGAAAGCGCTCTCTAGAGGCTCGGCAAGAGAGAGAGAGCATACTATGTCAATTTGGGTTACTGTTACAGTCTACCTGCCAGAAGCTTCTAAAGTCAGGGAACGCAGTAGGCATCTGGGAAAAGCCACAGTCATTTAGAGAATGAAACAATTGTTTTAATAAAAAATAGACAGCTGGCCAAAAGGATGAATATCATACAGCAAAATGAAATTTGGATAAAGGTACTGAAGTGCGACACATTACTGTAACAACAAGAAAATTTATACTTTTGCTTGCCTGGACAAGAGTCCAACATACCACACAGGCTAGAAAAATAAAATATGAGTGAAGGCACAGAAGTGTGCATATTTGCAGAAAGATGAGACAATTTATACTTTTGCTTGCCTGGCCATGAGTCCAACACACTACATGGGCCAGATAAATGTAATTTTGGAGAAGGCACGGAAGTGCGCCACAATTCCCACAACTAAGTGGTACAGCAGCAACTTGGCCTCATGATGGAGCCGAGGACAAGGAGGAGTAGCCTGTGCTGGAGTAGATGTGACTGATGATGACAATGACACTGTACTGGTTGAGGATGCAAGCTGGCTGTAACGGCATACAAGGGAATGCTCCAAACTCCTGAACGGAACCTCACGAATAGCTGCAAGCAGACTAATAGGAAACGCACCCAAGCGGCTTACACTCCTAGCAATCAGTCTCTAACAGCATACAGTGAATCCCCCCCAAGAACGAGACAAGGCTCCGTGTTGAGGGTCAAGCAGTGGTCGGCCAGAGCTGTGGGTTTATTGTTCTTATATAACATTGTTACACACTAGTACCAAGAACAGGGTTTTGTAAAAACAACCAATAAACACGTACAATACAGTAAAACACTCCCACACAAAATCCTCCCCTCTGCCTGTGATACAATTACATTACACAATGGGTTGATGTAATTATCACAGGCAGGAGAATACACAATGTCTTCTGTCCTGGAGACAACCGAGGAGTAATTCAATTATCTCTCAGGACAAAAGGAAATCGCCAATACACACGTGGGGACAATAGGACAGACATCACTATTTAAATATACAATGTCCCAACCATTACAGTAACAAAACTAAACAATGAGGGGCACACCAAGAATATGTATATATAATGAGAGGAGTGCAGGCCTGGTATCAAGAAACAACCATGAAAAACACCAGAGAAAGAAATACCATAAATCAGCCGCACCTCCAAAAATAAAGCATAATTTTATTCAAACAGACAATAGACAAGTTAAAAACATGAATAGACAAGGCAAACCCCCCACATGGGAGAAGAGTTTAAAGTGCCACAGTGCATAAATAATCATGTCAAATGACAATAAAGTGTCAGCAAATCCTAGGAAATATACTTATCATGAAGCACAGTAGTAGCACATGGAATAAAAAAAAAAAAACATCAGTGAGGGGAGCCAAGCAATCCTAACGCGTATCGCCAGTACAAATACTGGCTTCCTCAGAGATCCATGTTGATGCAAGTAACTGTTAAAACCTTTATAGTTCACATAGTTAAAACATAATTGTATAAACCTGTGGTAAAAGTTAATCGAGTAGCGATCATCTACAGAGGGGGAGAGGAGAGGGCGGTGGCAAGGCATGTGGGTTACCTGGGTCCTCCCCGGTGCATGGTCACGCGCAGCTCAGAATGCCGGAACAAGTCGGCGTGTTGAAAAATTCACTGCGCATGCGCAAGATGACGACCGAACCGGAAATCGACGCCGTGATGCGTTCCAATCCGCGTCGTAACAGCCAAAAGGATCGCAAATGAACAGGGGGCGCAAACAAGTGCAATGGGATGCGTGCGGCGGTTTGTCACTCATCAATATGTACTTTATAAAGTCGGACCAATGAAATATTCAAAAACGAAATAAAATATATGCAGGCCGAGCCAGTATTACAGAGTGTGATTAAAAATTATTATTGTAATATACAATGACATAATTGTGCATCAAAAGATAAATAATGAATCAGTGATTACATAAAAAATAATAATAGCAACGGAGCGAGGCGCAGACATAGCGCAGGGCGTACTAACTTAGGGGGAAGACTGTAGGCTAGTAAGGGGTTAATGATGCTGGGTTGGTGTATGGTTGGGGGCTGGGCTGCTGGACGGAGTGGGGGGAGCTGGTAATTTCGCGGGCTGTATATAAATAACTGAGGGAGGGGCTACTGGTCAGTTGCCAGCTTGAGCCAGCGAGTTTTTGTGGTCATGGCCTCCATGGATGAGCTTTTGGCGTCGGTGAGGGCTGCGGTGGAGTTGCATGGTATGGATTTTCTTCAGCAGACCATCCAGGCTGCTCTTAACCCCCCCCCCCCTCCGCCTCCGGTCGCGTCCGCTCGCGCTGTCAGGGCCAGGAGATCTGTCCCCCCTGAGCGCTTGAGCCCTGAATCCACCCCTCGGGTCCGCCGACGTATTAGGAGCCCTGCCAGGGACCCTCCGCTGCGGTCTGAGGTGGCTGTAGCCGGTCGGGCCCTCAGGCGCAGCGGGAGGAATCCGGGATCGCGTGGCGGGCCGGCGGGAGAGGGCCGGGTTCCCCCCAGGCCTGTTTCCCATGTTACACAGGGGAGAGTGGCATCACCTGCGGCGGCATCCCCGCGAGTTGCTCCGCGCGGGGAGCGAGCCAGGAGGGCCTTACCTGATCCTGGAGGAAGCAGTGCGGCCGGGCCATCTTCCGGTTCGGGCCTTCGTGCGGCTGCATTGTCTGAGGTGTCGGCGCTGCGGCGGATGTATAAAGGCCGGCAGCTGATGAGTGAGGTGTCCAGGGAAAGCGCAGGAGCCGGTGTTGAAGTGGAAGCGTCGCGGCCCCTAGTGGTGGGCCGGCGTCATTGCACCCTAATTGTTAATGAAGGGAATACTGTGGCTCTGCCCCTGGAGCAGGGGCAGGTAGAGACGGCTTGCAGTACAGCTGCTGCAGAGCCTCTTCTGTTGCAAGCAGGAAGAATAGACAGCCTGCGGCCGAGTGATCGGGCCCATACATCAAGGAGTAGGAGCATTACCCTCCCCTCTAGTCATCTGCTGGAGGGGGAGGCGTCACAGTTGGAGGAGGGAGAACTGGATCCGGGAGCGGACGTCACGGCAGGCGGGAGATATATTTCCAGTCTGGATGTCGCCGTGCCCTGCTGAGCAAGCACGCCGGTGGGAGTGTCTTTGAGCGGATCCGCGGCTGCCGGAGGATTCATCCGGGGACGGCCAGGTGAGATGACGTCGTGTCAGATGCTGGTTGGGGGTCCAGTACAGCATAGTGTGGGGGGGGGGGCGGATGTTTTAGCTCGGGAGGTACTGTCGGGTATGCTGTCTTTGCTTTCACGGCTGGGGACCGGGGCGCCTGTCTCTCCGGCGTCAGTTTGGGGGTCCGCTCAGGCGTTGGGGGCGTTGGATCAAGGGATGGTGCAGGGTTCTGGTGGTTCCGGGGTGAATGTATCCGCTGTTGGTTCGCAGGCCTCAGGTTCAGGGGCGGTGGCGGGTGTTAGTAGTGATGCGGGGGATGGAGTTCGGTTGGCGGATGCCGCGAAGGGGGAGATATATGTGTGTTTTGAGGGGCCGCTGGGGGCTCACTTGAAGCAGGAAATTAGGGACAAGATTTGGAAGGATGAATATGTGGAAATATTCTCATTGCTTCCGTTGGAAAAATTTAATTTAGATAGGGGTAAACCTGATGAGAGTAAGAAAGAGGAGGAAGAACGGAGGCGGTATAGATTGATCCCGCATTCGTTTCAGAACTGGCTTCAGGCCTTTGCGATTCTGGCCAGTGTGGTTGGGGAGAAATCGCCAGAACACTGCTCTGCACTGTTCTGCTATATGGATGCGATAGGGGAGGCTCATCGGACTTATGGGGGTGTGGCGTGGCTCAGGTATGATGAGCAGTTCCGGCAGCGGAAGGCGGTCAGGCCCAGCATACGATGGGATCATAAGGACATTGGTCTTTGGATGCGGCTGATGGCGGCGCCTAGGGGAGGTTCGCAGCCCTTTCGGGGAGCGGCCGGGGGTCCCTCGGCCTCGGAGGTGCAAGGAGGAAGTAGAAAGGGTTGTTGCTGGCAGTATAACGAAGGACATTGCAGGTTCTTGTCAGACTGCCGGTACAAGCATGAGTGCTCCGGTTGCGGTGGCTACCACAGTTTGTCGCGGTGTTTCCGGCGAGGGAGGGGTAAGGGACCCGAGGCTACGCAGAAGAGGGGTGACGCCGGTGAGGGTGGAAGAGATGGCCCCCTATTTAAGGAAGTATCCAAATAGTGAGGTGGCTCGGTTGTTGTTGGCGGGGTTTACGGAAGGTTTCGTGATTCTGTGTAGTTTAGTTGGGCCGAGTGTATCGGATAGGAATTTGAACTCGGCATTGCGCCATCCGGGTGTGGTAATGGAGAAGATTGAGAAGGAGGTTGTGGCGGGCAGGGTTGTAGGCCCCTTCAAGGAGCTTCCTTTGCCTGATTTGTGGGTCTCCCCGTTGGGTTTGGTGCCTAAGAAGGAGCCCAATAAGTTTAGGTTGATTCATCATTTGTCATATCCGCAAGGGGGGTCTGTGAATGATGGGATTGCTGATGAGTTGTGTTCGGTGTCCTACACGTCGTTTGATGCGGTGGTGCGTTGGGTTAGGCGTTTCGGGCAGGGCGCCTTGCTCGCTAAAACGGACATTGAGGCTGCTTTTCGGTTGTTGCCCATCCACCCGGATAGCTTGCATTTACTTGGTTTCCAATGGGAGGGTTGTTTTTATGTGGATTGTTGTTTGCCGATGGGCTGCGCAATTTCTTGTTCATTGTTTGAATCGTTCAGTTCGTTTTTGGAGTGGGTAGTGAAACAGGAGTCTGGGTGGAATTCAGTATTGCATTACCTGGACGATTTTTTGTTCTTAGGTCCGGCTGAATCCAGGGTGTGTGCTGTTCTGTTGCATACGATGGAGCGTGTGACGGCTAGGTTTGGGATCCCTTTAGCGGGTGACAAAACAGAGGGTCCTTCCACTGTATTGACGTTTTTGGGGATTGAGATTGACAGCATGGCCATGGAGTGTCGGCTACCTGACAACAAGGTGTCTGGTTTGTTGGCTGAGGTTGTCTTCCTACGAAGGGCCAAAAAGGTCCAGCTCAAGCGGGTGCAGTCGGTCTTGGGCAAACTGAATTTCGCTTGTCGTATTTTGCCGATGTGACGGGTTTTTTGTCGGTGGTTGGCGTTGGCTACTGCGGGTGTTGTTGCACCGTTTCATTACTTACGGTTACCGGCTGAGGTAAAGGAGGACTTGGCGGTTTGGGAGAGCTTTCTTGGGGAGTATAATGGGCGGTCTATGTGGATGGAAGAGGCGATTAGTAGTGTGGATTTGGAATTGTTTTCGGATGCGGCAGGTCCGGGTGGATATGGTGTTTTTTTTGTCAGGGGCAATGGAGTGCGGAGGCATGGCCGGAAGAGTGGAGACGGGCTGGTGTCCTCGGCAACTTGGTGTTGTTGGAGCTTTTTCCTATTGTTTTGGCAACGGAGTTGTGGGGGGAATGGCTTAGGAATCGGCGGGTGCGTTTCTACTGTGATAATTTGGGTGTGGTGCAGGCGATTAATAGTCAGACAGCCAACTCTCCGCCGGTGTTGAATTTATTAAGGCATTTGGTGTTGAGGGGTTTGCGGCTGAATGCCTGTTTTGTTGCTGTGCATGTTCCTGGGGTAGATAACTCACTTGCTGATTCCCTTTCTCGTTTCCAGTGGGATCGCTTTCGCAGCTTGGCGCCGGGTGCCGAAGTTCGGGGGTTACCCTGTCCCCAGTGGCTCTGGAGCGTGGCCTTGGGGTGTCAGCAGACCTGATTAGGCAGTCGCTTAGTAGAGGTACGTGGGCGGCCTACTCGGCAGTGTGGGTTTTGTGGGAGGAATTGATAGAGCAGGTAGGTGGTTGTAGTTCGGATGATGATTTCCGGACGTTATTGGTTTTTTGGGTGGGTTCGTGTTATGCGGCAGGTCTGTCTTTCTCGGTGGTGTCAAAGAGGGTTGCGGCTGTGGCTTTCTGGTTGCGCTGGCGGGGTCTGGCGAATGTTTCTAAGTGTTTTGGGGTTCGGCAGGCGTTGAAGGGTTACCGTCGTGGGTTGATTCGGAGGGACACTAGAAGGCCAGTGTCTTTTGCGGTGTTGCAGTTGTTGTGGGGGAGGGCAGAGTCGGTTTGTGTGTCGGCATTTGAGGTGTTGTTGTTTAGGGCTGCTTTTTCGCTAGCCTTTTTTGGAGCGTTTCGTATTTCTGAATTGGTAGCAGCTAGTCGCTCGGGTGGTGGAGGTTTGTTGTTGGAAGATGTACTGTTGTTGGAAGGCGGTTTGCGGTGCGTAATACGCAAGTCTAAAACTGATCAGGAAGGTAGAGGTGTGGTTTTGTGGCTTCGGCAATTGGTGGGGTCGGTACTTTGTCCAGTGCGCTGCGTTGAGGAATATCTGGGAGTGCGGCCGGATGTATCGGGTGCATTGTTGGTTCATCAGGACGGGTTGCGGTTGTCTCGCTTTCAATTCATATCTGTTTTTAGGAAGTGTTTGTTGGCGGCGGGTTTGCCTGTTAATGATTATGCTTCCCACTCCTTTCGGATTGGGGCAGCAACTGAAGCGGCCAGGTGGGGGCTGGGTGAAGATGTTATCAAGCGTATTGGTCGCTGGGAGTCGGATTGTTTTCAATCATATATTCGACCTCATCTTTTATGAATGACTGTTGGGCGGGTCTTTTGTGAGTGAAACATGTTGGTGTTATGGATCTGTTATGATATGTTTATTTTTTGTTACAGGGGCAGCGCCTTGTCTGGCATGGATTTTCGGGCACTCGTACGTCCATTGGGGGGCCTTACGTGCGGATGTCAGGCGGAACGGACGCCAATTGGGTTTCCCGGCAGATGAGTTGGTAATCAGGTGGATTGGGTTGAGGGGGCTCCTTTGGGGTCGGGTGTTGCCTGAAATTCAGGTTAATGCCACTTTAGATCGGCCGCCTGATATCTTAGTGCTCCATGTTGGGGGCAACGATCTGGGTGTTAGGCGATCTCGGGATGTGATCCGGGACATTAAGTTGGATGTGCTGCGCTTATTGTCGGATTTTCCGGATTTGTTGATTGTTTGGTCAGAGGTGGTTGCGAGACGTAGCTGGCGGTTGGCCAGGTCGGTGGAGCGTATCAATAAAGCCCGGGCAAAATTGAATAAGGAGGTGGGGCGTTTTGTTCGCAGGCAAGGTGGTTTGGTAGTGCGTCACCGGGAATTGGAGGCGGCGTCGCCTCAATTCTTGAGAGAGGATGGTGTGCACCTGAATGACGTTGGCATAGACATGTGGGCATTGGGTATTCAGGAGGGTTTGGAGACTGCCCTTAAGGTATGGCGGGACGCCCACAGGTGAGGTGTCACCGGTGGTCGTTTTGTGGCTGCTTGATATGGGATCCTGGGGGAGCAATTCAATGGTTAAGAGATGCAGGACATGTTGGAGCCTGCATCTCATATGGTTTGTTAATACCGAGGATGGGGCTCCTGTTTGGGCTACAAGGCCTACAGGAGGGATACTGGTATACTTCAAGGAGTTGGTGCCCTTGGGTCGGTGAGTGCGGCCAAGGGTAAGCTTGAAGTACGAGGTGAGGCGGTGAAGGAGGATACTGCTAGTTTGGGTTGCCCTCCAGGATCCTTGGTACGGTGCAGTAGGTGATAATGTTGAGGGATGTTTAATAAGTGCCTGCTGTTATTATTGTTATTATTATTCATGTTATATGGTGAAAGATGTTGCTTTAATGTGTGGAATAATAAAGTTTGGCCGTCATGGTCATTTTACCAAGCAAGTAGGTGTTGGCGTGATTATTTAAAGGGGATCTGGGTAGGTATCAGTAGACGGAGGAAATTCTTCCATCCTATTAAGTCATATATATGCAACATCAATATTACAGGTTCCAAAATCACAACACAGTTATTTTAGCATAATGTAAACAAATCCCTCAAACCATGATTAATACCACAGAAGTAATACAATAAATACATAAATAAGAAGAACAAATTCATGGAGCAAGGCCCCAAATTCATAAAGGTGTATAATAACATAATTGTGCATCTAATGTAACTGTATTCCCACAAAAAAGATATAAATAATAAATCAGTAATTACATGAAAATAATAATATGCAATATCAATGTTACAGATTACAAAATCACAACACAGTTATTTTAGCATAATATAAACCAGTCCCTCAAACCATAATTTAATGCCACAAAAATAATACAATAAATACATAAGTGAATAAATAAAAAAGACAAATTCATATAGCAAAACCCCAAATTCATGGGGGTGTCCAATGAAGTTATGTATACAAGGGACATCACGCACCCACAGCCCCTGTCTCCCTAAATATGTATATACTATGCATATAGATTCCAATAAGCAATGTCAATGCCATCAGGGTAAAAACGAACCCAGTGGTTGCAGACCATGCACCAGGGAGGATAGGACCAGTAAAGCAAGCGCAAAGTTATATAGAGAGCATACAAATTATTATATACTAGACAAGTATAAATTCAAAATAATGATAGAAATAAACATAAATGTCCATGTATACAAAATAATGAATAAGTAGAGAGTATACATCATGTAATAAAATTGTTGATAGTTCCAGGCCAAAACAGGCAGTATACGAAGTGCAGTAAAGTAAGTGGAGGGATAATAGTGCAAAGGGCATCCAAGTGGGGCACACAACAAACAAAAGTTTGTGTGTGTCCAACTGGACACCAATAAGAATGTGGGTATGCCCCTGTAGGTGTCAGGGACAAGGAGAGACGGAGACCGTCCCCCATAACCTGACAACCACAGAGAAAGTCCACAAAGGGTGAAAAGAAACAGAAGACCATGATCCATAAGTCCTCTGTTCCCGTGCTTCAGTGTCGTCCAACCTCCTTGAACCTAAAAGGGAAAGGAGTAAAAGTAAATAAAGTGGGCGTGATGCCAAACCAGATCAAGTGGATTAGCTGAGTGATACATAGATCTGTTCAAAAAGGAACAGAACTTATGTGTAATATCCAGTAAAAGTAAGCTCCTCATTAAGGCCACCTGTGGCCTGTGAACCAAGGTTGAAAATCCACTTTGATTCTGATCGGAGCAGACTCCTGGCTATATGTGTCCCCCTAATGTTACCTCGAATAATATCCAACCCAACCACCCGTAAATCGTCGTACCTGCCATTATGGTAATCCAGGAAATGGGTTGCCACTGATGTTAGGGGTTTTTCCCCTTTAGTTCGGTCCCGGTCTGCCAGCCGGATATTTGAAGTATGTTGCTGTACTCTCTTCCTGAGCTCCTGCATGGTCTGGCCCACATAAATCATGTTGCAAGGACAGAGAAGGGCGTAAACTACATTTTTAGAGCGACAGTTGACATAATATTTAAGATTCACCCTGTTGTTTTTGCCATAAATAAAGCTGTCAGAGTTCAGCATAAATTGGCAAATGTTACAGTCTCCACAAGGATATGTACCTTTGATTATGCCTCCTCTACCCGTAGTGTTCACCGGTCGTTGAAAGTGGCTACGGACGAGAGTGTCTTTGAGATTTGGAGACCTCCTTGCTATGATCCTGGGTCTATCATCAATATGTGTTGCCAATTTACTGTCTGCTCGAAGTAGAAACCAATGTGTGTTAAGAATTTTATACAAGTCAGACCACTGATTATTGTATCTAGTGATGACACGGACCTTATTGTCCCGTGATCTAATCTTGGGAACAAATAAGTCCTCACGTTTGGATTCCTTAGCCCTTTCAAATGCCTGGGATACAACTTTTTTAGGGTTACCCCTCTCATGTAGCCAACCATTACAGTAACATAGACATTTAACATATCCCAACAAGATGGCTTGGATCTGAGCGCTCAAAATATCCAAACAGCGCTCAGATGCCACAAACACAGTCAAATCGCAATGGGGTTTTAGTTTACCATGGGCTGATGAGAGGGCCCATAATCCTGGGGCAAGAGGCTGGCAACCAGGCCTCTCCAAAACCCAGTGGCGAGGTTAGTTTCGCCACACTGGCTACCACAAAAAAGAACGGGAAAAGGAGGACAGACTTGTTCTGATTCGGAATACTGGCCAGTTCTGTTTTCCCACCAGGTCTTTCCCACAGTGATGCCACCTCATGTGCTGCAATAGAGCCCTAGCACGTTTAGAGCTTGCACCCACAGTTTCAGAGGCATCGGCAGTTCCGGAGCTGACCACTAGCACGTTTTGAACCTGCGCCCCCAGTATCAGTGCCATCACCAGTTCCGGAGCTGACCACAACAGAAGCAAATCTGGCCCTGCCAATTTTTTGGGGAGTTATGACCATATGCTGCCTCTGCTCTTTATTGCCGCTTCAGCCACCACCCTCCTCCTCTGATGTCACGTCCTTCTCAGCACCCTGAACCTCCTCCCAAGTCTGGTCCAACAAATGATTATCATTATAGTCCCCATGCTCTCCCCGCCACTTTTATCAGACTGTGATATGTCATTGTGGGTCCCTAGTTTCTTATAAATGAAAAGTGTTGGGTTTCCTAAATGAAAAGTCACGGGTTTGGTACACGAAGATTATTGAATGGTACTAGCAAAATTGCAAGTATTTTTTCTGCAATTCAAACACAGAGGTGCAATTAAATGTCCTAAATCCCTCCTCTTCCACACACTGCATGTCACCTATTCTCTCCCTATAATTTTCTTATACTGTCCCTAGCTCAGTATTTCAGTCTGTAGAAGCAGAGCCAGAGAGCACAGCCTCCTGCCAGATTGCAAGGATCATTGCAGAATGACGTTGCCCAGTGATTCGCTGATCTAGGCTGTCAGTCTGTGAGCCGATAGGTCAAGCCCTCTCCCCCACGTCCTCCCAGTCTCATGTGAGCATCCTTCTTCCTTCCTTGTGATATTTCCCCACCAATTCTCACAGTAAAGTGGCACTGCGCGCCGTAGTATGCAATTTGTCCAAAACAAATCAGAAAAACTTCGGACAACTTTTAGTGAAATTCGTAAGAAATCCAGTTTGCTCCTTATTAAAACAAACCTCTAGAAGCTAGTCCATTGACACACAGGTGAATATAATACAAAGATAAAAATGGTAATCAGACATTTTGGCAAAGAAAGTATTTTTAATAGAGGAGTTGCCCCTTTTGGACAGTTTCTTATTAGAAGGGCTACCAAAATAAGCAGATGACAAGTTGTCTCCCAGCTGGGTAGCCACTATTAAAATCAACCTCTCTGTATTTTCATCTCACTGTTTGTTCATTTGTTTTGATACCTCGCCATCTTTCTTGTGTGTTATTTTGTCTATTGTCTAGGGGTGCAGAATAGGTTTGTGCTCTAAAAATGAAAATTATGGGGGTCATATATTATCCATATATATGCTTATACTAGGTGCATTTCTGGTGCAGATTGCAGCGCAAAGGTTATTTGCGCCACAATCTGCGACTTTTCCCTGCTCACGTCGGGTTTAAAAAAGTGGGTGTGGCATAGAAGGGGACAGGCCGGTAGGCCCGTTTCATTCATAATTTTCTATGTCTGTTTTAGGGATAGAAAATGGTCTAAATGTAAGCCAGCAAGGAAGATGGCTTACATTTAGACTGTCGCTAGATGCGCCAAAGTTATGTAGAGGCCAGCGGCCTCTATATAACTTCGGCCGATCCACCACCAAATACAGAGGTTATTAAGACCGGTGTCTAAAACACCGGTCTTAATAAATGACCCCCTATGTGTGAGGTGCTTCCTAGCCACAATCCTATGCATGGCTGTTGCAGAAGGGTTGCCATTCCGACTAGCCAAGCCATGCAGTATCCGATCATATATCCAGCCGGTGCATCACTTATAGCTATCAAGCTACCAGCCATTCGGCTGTACCTCTATCACTTTTATCCCCTGATGAATCTGTTAGTGATTATGACAGAGGAAACGCGTCGGGACGAGATGGTATATCTGGAAATATACAGTAGGTATTCGGAGGTACTAATACAGGGCTAGATATTGTAAGGGTCAGCCATCGATAAGTGGGGTCGCTCCTTTGGGGTGATTCTTCCGCATCTAGGCGGGAGATTTCTCCGCTTTTAGGCAGGGCCTAACAGACTAATAGGGACAAATCTCCCAATACCCTTTCTGTATTTAAAGAGGGGTTATGAATATTGCTATATCTAAAACTCTTTGGACCCAGTCTACAGCGGACGACTCAGCAATCAAGCTCCACAGATCCAAATGGAATTACCATCAAATACGCCTTCCTTTTCAAGACCCAGAGCCACCACATCAGTCTGAATGAAATGTACATCTAACCGTGAGTGGTCAAAAATACAGTGTCAAAAAAAATACATTATTGCATGTTGAATGTGGTGCCCTGTACCTATATACACATGTAACTTTCCAGATAACCAATGCAGCTATTGCAGTCATCTACATTATTTATCTTTTTTGGGGACTTATTTTTAGAAAGTAAAAATATAAAAGTAAAGTTTTAAGTAGGCTAATATTTCAGTGATAAACAGTAGATATATACCTACACTTAAATGCATTAAATAACTCCTGTGAATTACTAGTGTAGCTCTTCTATAGTCTTTTACAAATATACCTTTCTGGGCTAATTCATCTTTTCTAGCCCCCAAAGAACACAGTTTTATATATATGCTAATTAGGGGAAATGAGCCCAAGGGACTGTACTTAATCGGTGCTGGAGCCCAGCCACTTCCATCAGAATGGAGCCCCACTCCTCCCCTTCTCTTCATCTCTCCACCTCCTAGCCTCGACTACATCTTCATGAGTCCACTGGAAATCTCGCATATGTGCACTGTTAGCTGCTTTACACAGGGGCTTCAATAACCGAAATGAATAGTGCTGACACATGTGCAGTTCAGTTATTGAAGCTGCTACCCGAAGCAGGTAACAGACCGCGTAGGCGCACACATAAAGGAGGTGTGGCCTTGTGAAAGATTTCCAGTGTCCTCATGATGATGTCACCAAGGCTGGGTGGTGGAGAGAAAGTGAGGTGAGGAGTGAGGCTCCAACACCAATAAGTATAGCCCCTTGGGTTCTTTTCACCTAATTAGCATATTTATTTAAAAAAAATTGTGTTAGCACATACAGGTACAGTATATTTTTAAAGGACTATAAGGGAGTTACACTGCCATCCAAACAGTTACAAGTGGTCCTGTTTGGTGAAAGACTCCCTTTAAGTCTGATACTGACTGTTGTTTTTTCCCTGTGATTTTGTTAATGGCTCCTGTTAGTTCTCTGTGCTCAGAACTGTGCTGCATTTCTGTTGGACCTTCCTGTACACTGACTTTGTTTTGTCTCTGTATTAACCCCTCAGCTACTGAATTGGTTTTAACTGTCTCTCCTAGTAAACTGATTAGGGCTTGTCTCTGGATTAACCCTTTGCCTACTGATTTGGCTCCCACTGACTTTTCTGGCTTAGGCTAGTTTCACATTAGCGCTTAGTATGTGGCAGGCTGATTAAACGTCACTGCCTGGCCCCATGCCAGATACTACACTCTAGTGTGAAACTAGCCTTAGACTACATCTTGTACATACTTCTCTCCTGCTACTCCTTAACATCAGACAGGTCTTCTAACAGTGAGCTTGCACCTGTTTTCTGCTGCCTTACTATAGAGACATAACTTGGCTCCCTCGTAGTTCAATCAGCCTTGTGGCACAGTTTCTGAACACCTAGGGGAAGCCTTAGCCTCTACTAACCAGAAGATAGATAGCATATTAAGAGTTTGCTGGTGGTGGTCCCAGATGGTGACCCTGTATTGTTCCTCACCTTGGCTTCGTTACATTATCATGTAATATGTAGACACACCGGGTCCTCCAAAGAGGTAACAGGCTAAGGCTAGTTTCACATCTGCGGCAGAGCTCTCTGGCAGGCTGATCCAGCAGAGAACAGCTTGCTGGAGTTCTCAGGGTCCAGCATTGCCAGATACTACCGCCTGTCGGACCTCATTGACTATAATCGGGTCTGCTAGAGAACTGGCCGCTAACTTGCAAATATGCAGCTAATCGGTCAAACAAAACACCATGCACGCAGCATTTTTTTGTCCAGCCAATTCACGGCATTCTCTGCTGGAACAGCGAGCCTGAACAGCCGGCAACAGATGTGAAAGTAGCCTAATTAAAAATGTTTTTTTCTAAACTAGACACCTCTTTTAATTAGAGGATTGTTCTGTGCTTTCTTATAAAAGGTCGAATTAAGTTTCTTGGTTCCTTGTTCTTAAATTCTAAATAAAGAAATGACTGAAATAGGGGACGAAGGATCAGTAACACATTATAATATTGTAATAACAGGGTAGGTTAGAAATAGTACTCTCTGCTCAATGACATGAAGTAAATGATCAAAAGTATCGAGCCCATAATGTGCTAGGACACTTTTTCAGCGTAGTTAATATTAATTATACATCTTGAAAAGGTCCAATAGCTGCTAATTGTACTCAGGAAAAGATAGGAGAAAAAGGTAAATGATTCACCAAGCCAAAAGAGGAAGCAACCTATGAATTTTTTGACATATCATTGACTTCAAAGAGTTCTGTGAGAAATGACTCTTAATTATCTGTTCCAAAAGCTAAATTATTCATGTAAAAAAGAAATGGTGGAGTGGGAATGTGCCTGCCCTTAATCCATTCTCAATACACCGGGATGTCATTTCCTTGTTAAATTTCCTCTTATTGCATTAGCATTCAGGGCTCAGATCCAGCTAATGATTTGGCTGACAACGATGACCTTGTTAAGTTAAAAGTGAAATATTCTAGGTAAATATTTTCCCCGATTTTTCCCATTAAACTCATCTAACTTAACCGTGACTTTCAACATATTTGGAGATGTAATTTGGGATTTAGCCTGAATGTGTCCTAAACCTGGAGCGTTAACTATTGCATAGCAGAAGAGTTCTGTGATGTACAGAACATACAAGAACGCAGCTGCTTCTAGAAAAATAGGGGAGTGAAAAACAGATATCTAGGATTTCTTCTGTTACAGGAAGTATTAAGGGTTAAAGCCTACCACCCTTGTGGCTCAAAGGTAACAAATGTCTAAACTGGTAGGGCTCATGCATTTGACCTTTTTACCAATCCTATTTGCTCATAATCCACCTCCATGTGCCTCTTTAGGTTTAAATGGAATCCATGAGAAATACAATTGTGGATCATTCCACCTGAAAGACATATAGTGGATATAAAAAGTGTACACACCCCTGTTAAAATGTCAGGTTTCTGTGATGTAAAAAAAAAAAATGATACAAAGATAAATCATTTCAGAACTTTTTCCGCCTTTAATGTGACCTATAAACTGTACCACTCAATTGAAAAACAAACTGAAATCTTTTAGGTAGAGGGAAGAAAAAATATAAAAATAAAATAATATGGTTGCATAAGTGTGCACACTCTTAAACTAATACTTTGTTGAAGCACATTTTGATTTTATTACAGCACTCAGTCTTTTTGGGTATTAGTCTATCAGCATGGCACATTTTGACTTGGCAAGATTTGCCCACTCTTCTTTGCAAAAACACTCCAAATCTGTCAGATTGCGAAGGCATCTCCTGTGCACAGCCCTCTTCAGATCACCCCACAGATTTTCAATCGGATTCAGGTCTGGGCTCTGGCTGGGCCATTCCAAAACTTTAATCTTCTTCTGGTGAAGCCATTCCTTTGTTGATTTGGATGTATGTTTTGGGTCGTTGTCATGCTGAAAGATGAAGTTCCTCTTCATGTTCAGCTTTCTAGCAGAAGCCTGAAGGTTTTGTGCCAATATTGACTGGTATTTGGAACTGTTCATAATTCCCTCTAGCCTAACTAAGGCCTCAGTTCCAGCTGAAGAAAAACAGCCCCAAAGCATGATGCTGCCACCACCATGCTTCACTGTGGGTATGGTGTTCTTTTGGTGATGTGCAGTGTTGTTTTTGTGCCAAAAATATCTTTTGGAATTATGGCCAAAAAGTTCAACCTTGGTTTCATCAGACCATAACACCTTTTCCCACATGCTTTTGGGAGACTTCAGATGTGTTTTTGCAAAATGTAGCCTGGCTTGGATGTTTTTCTTGGTTAGAAAAGGCTTTCATCTTGCCACTCTACCCCATAGCCCAGACATATGAAGAATACGGGAGATTGTTTTCACATGTACCACCCAGCCAGTACTTGTCAGATATTCCTGCAGCTCCTTTAATGTTGCTGTAGGCCTCTTGGTAGTCTCCCAGACCAGTTTTCTTCTCGTCTTTTCATTAATTTTGGAGGGACATCCAGTTCTTGGTAATGTCACTGTTGTGCCCTATTTTCTACACTTGATGATGACTGTCTTCACTGTGTTCCATGGTATATCTAATGCCTTGGAAATTCTTTTGTACCCTTCTCCTGACTGATAGTTTTTAACAATGAGATCCCTCTGATGCTTTGGAAGCTCTCTGTGGACCATGGCTTTTGCTGTGGGATGCGACTAAGAAAATTTCAGGAAAGACCAACTAGAGCAGCTGAACTTTATTTGGGGTTAATCAGAGGCACTTTAAATAATGGCAGGTCTATGCTGACTCCTATTTAACATGTGTGTGGCACGATATAAAAAGGGCACATTGCATGTAGTAATATACAGTGCCTTGCAAAAGTATTCACCCCCTTGACTTTTTTCGTGTTTTAGTGCCTCACAACCTGGAATTAACATGGATTGTTTGAGAATTTGCATCATTTAATTTACAGAACATGCCCACAACTTTGAAGATTTTTTATTTATTTTTATTGTGAAGCAAACAACAAATAGGACAAAAAACCAGAAAAAGTCAGTGTGCATAACTATTCACCCCCCTAAAGTCAATACTTTGTAGAGCCACCTTTCACGGCAATCACAGCTCCAAGTCGCTTAGATAAGTCTCTATGAACTTGCCACATCTTACCACTGGGATTTTTGCCCATTCCTCCTTGCAAAACTGCTCCAGCTTCTTCAAGTTGGATGGTTTGCGCTTGTAAACAGCAATCTTTAAGTCTGACCACAGATTTTCTATTGGATTGAGATCTGGACTTTGACTAGGCCATTCCAACACATTTACATGTTTCCCCTTAAACAACTCAAGTGTTGCTTTACCAGTGTGTTTGGGGTCATTGTCCTGCTGGAAGGTGAACCTCCATCCTAGCCTCAAAAATTGTGGATCCGCAATACACTCGGCCGGCACCCCCATAGAAATGCCTATTCTTGTCCGCAATTGCGGACAAGAATAGGACATGTTCTATTTTTTTCCGGAGCCATGGACCGGAAGATCAGGGGCGCGCTCCAGAAATGCGGATGCGGACAGCACACTGTGTGCTGTCCGCATCCATTCCATCCCCATAGAGCATGAATGGGTCCGCACCTGTTCTGCAATTTGCGGAACGGACCCATTATTACGGACGTGTGAATGGAGCCTAAGACGCACCTAGGATTTGGAGAAGGAAAATAAGAATTCTTTTTTTCCTTCCGACCTCAGATAAGAACCTCATCGGACCCCCAAATCAGACCTTCATTCTTCATCAGACCTCAAATCAGACCCCAAAATCAGACCCCCAAGCTCCATCAGCCCCAGATCAGACCCCCCAACTTCCATCAACCTTCCATCAGACCCCCAGCCTCCATCAGTTTCAGATAAGACCCCCCAGCCTCCATCAGCCTCAGATCAGACAACCATCACACCCCCCAGCCTACTTTAGCCTCAGATCAGCCACCATCAGACCCACCAGCCAAGATCATACTCAAATGAGACCACCAATCAGCCTCAGATCAGACACAATAACTCAGATCGGACCACTTAGCCCCCATCAGACTCAGATCAGACCCGCAATCAGACCCTATAAGCCCCAGAATGCACTCCCCAGCCCCAATCAGCCTCCCATCAGACCCCCAGTCCCCATCAGCCTCTAATTGGACCCCCAGCCCCCATCAGCCTCAGATCAGTCCCTATCAGAGCCTATCAGCCTCAGATTGCACCCCCCAGCCCCACTCAGCCTCAGATCGGACCCCCCAGCCCCAATCAGAATCAGATCAGCCCTCATTAAACTCAGATCAGACCCTATCAGCCTCAGATCAGTCCCCATCAGACTCAGATCAGACCCCATGAGACTCAGACCGGACCCCACAGCAGCGCTGCCCTCACCTCCCCTTGCCTCCCACATGCTAATAACTGCTTTGATAATGGAAGAGGTCATTAGCATTCAGACTATAGGACGCACTGCCATTTTCCCCACTTTTTTGGGGGGGGAATTGCTTCCTATAGGCTGAAAAATATGGTATGTTTCATGCTTTGTTCTGGTGCTGTATTTATGTAAAGGGCTTGGTTCTAGTGTAGTATTTATGTATGAACTTGGTCTGGTACTGTATATATCTACCGTTCTTGGTTATGGTGCTGTATATATGTACCATGCTTGGTTCTGGTGCTGTATTTATATAATGAGCTTATTATGGCACTGTATCTATACTACTAATGTATCTTAAATAGAGTAACCATATCCTATTCTGTGAGCAGTCCCATCAAAAATGCAAGCAATAAAGAGGTAGTATGTGTATGGGGGACAAATAGTCGTATTATTAATCATTTTGTCCCCATATAGTTTAGATCGGGCCTCGTAAAGGTTGTTTAAATGAGCACTGATTGACTTGTTTTGAACCTTATTATGAACCTTCAGCAAGTCGTCTAAAAGGACCCTTACAGAGCATCTGTCAGCAGATTTGTATCCATGGAACGGCAACGCCCCCATTGCTCCTAGAGGCTAATTTGCATATTTTCAAATCATTTTTCTCAGCAATGCGGGCACATATGAGCATGGGACCAACACAGATGCCTTCAGCTGTTACATGTAAAAGGTCAGCCAGTTTCATAGGTAAAAATCTGCTGACAGATGCCCTTTAGTCTATATAGTGGCTGTCATAGTGCCGCAATTAGGTTAATTAAAATCCATGATTTTTGTTAACTATATATATTAACTGTTTTTACTCCTACAGTACTGTCAACATACTGTATCTGACTCTCTTCTGCATTATCATATTGCAGTGGGCTTACCTACAGTCCTTATTAAGACCAGACCATGGGGTTATCGTAGAACATTGCTCCAGTTGACAGACCTGACCTGGCTGAGTTCACATACTCGCATCTGCCACATCCAGACATCTGTTAAAGGGTTGTAGAAATTGACTCATTGCAGTTTTTACGCTTACAAACACCCGCCATCTCTTTTCACTTCATAAGGTAAAAGTAAGAAATACGACATAGCCATACTATGGGATGTTTCAACACAGTTGCAGGCCAAAATCTCAACGCAAAATGAAATTGTTTGGGACCTTTGGCTGACTTTTGGTCAGTTGGAGTCCAGTCATCACAATATGCACAACTCAAACCAAAGCAATCTATACTGATGCAATGCGACAGGTTTGTAATTCTCATGCATTATGGCGCTTATGGTTCATAGGGGACCAATAAACCGCAGAATAGTGCTGAAGAAAAATTGCAATCGCACAGCCTAAAGTTTAGTCACCAGTGAAATCTATTATATAATAAAACCACAAAATGATTCTGGACATTAGCGTTGACTAAATGTAATCAGTCCTACAAAACTCGAATCCATTCCCTTGTGGGACCCCCTAATGTTCCTTGGAATCTGGTCAGGGGTTCTTCAGAAGACAGCAACACCGTGAGCTGTGACTTTTATAGTGGAGATGGCAAGATGATTCCAGCCTCCTCCGAGATGCTTTGAAGGGGGCACACAAAGCAGACAACAGATATATAGTAAACCCAATCACATACCATTTTCAAGGTTTCTGTTGCTCTCTTGCGGTCATTCAATGGGAATCTTCATTGTTGACTTCCAGTGGATAGGACTATGCCCCGACCAGGCCTGGGACTTGTTACAATATGTGCTTCAGAAGAAGTAACAAGTTTGTCCATTAAATGATCAGAACAGATTTTTACCTAGTGGACTTCCATTTTGTATGACGACAAGCAAAGATCTTGAAAACTACAAGGATTTTTTTTTACAGAAGCTATATTGGAAGATTGTATAACTTTTATTTATACAAAGAATAACATCTATGTGCCGAAACTGGAATACCCCTTTAAGTACCAATAGAAGGCTCCACCAGCTCATGTTTCCGTGTTCTTCCCATACTTTGATTAATTCCCATTGGGGTCTCCATCTACTTCTCCTTCCATACCTCATCTGTAGAATAGCTTTTGGAGTAGATGGAATAAATTTTAAGCTTTATTTTCCACCACAGAGTAAGAGCACATTTAGTGCTGTGTTTACATTATTACGTGGAACCCCTTAAATTATGTGGTCTTTTTTTATATCGACAAAATAGCAGAAGCGTCTCCCCTAATACTGTGCAACCTATGAAACTACACCATGTATGGGCTGGGATCATACATCCAAAAATTTGAATCCCCTTTCGTGGGACATTTAAAGGGGTATTCCAGTTATGGAAAGTTATGCCCTATCCAAAGGACAGGGGATTACTATCAGATCGGTGGGAGGGTCCTAATGCTGGGACCCCCACAAATCACAAGAACAGGGGGCCCCGTACCCTATGAAGCCCCCCTGAAATGGACAGAGTGGCTGGTTGGAAAAGCGCACCGCCACTCCATACATTTCTATGGAAGCGCTGGAGATAGATAGTACAGGAATGAATGGGAGGGCAAGCATGCTTTTCCGACCAGCCATTCGGTACATTTCAGTGGGGCTCCATCGGGACCCCAGTCTCCTGATTGGTTGGGGTCTCTGCAGTAGGCCCCCCTTGATCTGTGGATAAGGGATAACTTTCTTTCAAAGGCGCGCCGGTGCCTTCTTAAACAGCTGATACGCAGGGGTCCCAGGTGTCGGACCCCCACGATCAGATACTGATGACCTATCCTGAAGATAGTTCATCAGCATCAAAATCTCCGAAAACCCCTTTATGTCCCCAATTCATTGAGATTGAACCAAACTTCTTATAACCTCACCAACAAGCTGATTTTGCCATAGTAATATGACATATAATAGTATAAAACAGCGGCTGTTAAAGTGAAGGTGTTCCTGAAAAAGAGACAATGCTTGTTAGCGACTCTCTGTTCTGGCCCATAGAGGTGTCCCAAGTAGGGCATATGGGCAGGGGACTTTGTGAGGCATGCTCTTTAACAGGTGGGGAGCCACAGATTGCAGACCATTTGGCTAGAAACTAGGGGGGGGGGGGGGGGAAGTCGCAGATTCAGTCACAAAGGGGATTTGCAGTCGAATCTGCAATTTTTCCCTGCTCACTTCAGATCTTTAAAAAAAAAGGGGGTTATGGGCGGGCTGGCCGGTCTCTCTTATCATTTTCTATTCCTGTTTTAGGTATAGAAAACTATCTAAATCTATGCCAGCAACGGAGCTGGCATAGATTTAGGCCGGCTGTGGATGCGCCTAAGTTATGTAGAGGCCGGCGCAGGTTGGGGGCCACTGGTCTAGAAACCCAATGATCCAGCGGCAATGAAGTTACTAATGAGAGGAATGTATTTGTCATTGCTGCCTGCACCGAGTGCCTGGGACAGCAGCTGGCTGACGGCAAGACGGCTGAAACAATAGTTTCAAAGGCTCCAGGAAAGATAGAATTTTTATGAGGCAAATGTGTAATTCTTTGGGACTCCCAATGCAGCAAATCTGTTTTACATTTCCACTCGTTATTTATATCTGGATAAAACCTATTTTTGGCCCTGGGCGACATTCCTCATGTGCCGCAACATAAAGATGTTAGGTCTCTCACAGAAAGGAAATGGGATTACGTGAGTCAGTATTAAGGATCAGGGATGTCATACATACAAATCGGCTGCTTGCGGGCGCTGATGATAATGCTCCTGCGGAAATATTCAGCTCTGGAGTAGCACTCTTTGGACACATGTGAGATAAAAATAAGAAACCAGCGCATTCAATTAGCCGTAAGCTACAGCTATAAAATCACCATCACAAAATGAAGTCGACATTAAAGGGGCTCTCTGGGAATGATTTAAAATAGCCACAAGCAACCTCTCCTAGAATGTAAGAAGGACTGGTTGCCACCAGTTGCAGAGCTGCTTAAGGGAAGTGAGGGGACGTGGCCTCAATACATACTGATGATGTTTTGTCCCAGGCCCCAAATGTACTACCCACCAGAGATATACAACTGTATCACCGTTCTCAGGATAGTGACACAATTGAGTCACTGTGGCAGAACATGGGAACCAATTGCTCCCTGTCCTGCTGTTCTCTCTCATAGGCCACAGGCAACTAGGCCTGAGGCCTAGGAGAAGTAGTATAGTGCAGGTGGTGGCGGAATGACATCATCAGTCTTGATGCAGGCACCGAGTTGACTTCAACGCGAGCGCCTGAGAAGCTGGGAGCTCATCGCAGCTTCACTGACAGCGGTCGGAAATCAGGTGAGTATTTTTATTTTTTTTCCTTGAGCAGCATGGGGGCATTATAAGGTCTGGGGCACTACAGGAGGCCACTTCAGGGTCTAGGAGCACTACAGGGGGACAAATTAATGACTGGGGGCACTACAGGGGGGCATATTAAGGACTTGGGCACTACAAGGGGGCTCTAAAAAGACTGGGGACAGTACAGGGGACAGTTTAAGGACTATTCGCACTACAGGGGGCACTATAAGGACTGTGGGCACTTCATAGGGAAGTTTAAGGATTGGGGGAACTACAGGGGCACTATAAGGACTGTGGGAACTACAGGGGGGTACTATAAAGACTGTTGGCACTACAGGGGGGAGTTTAAGGTCTGGAGGCACTATAAAGAATGGGGACACTATAGGGGGTCTGTAAGGACTATGGGCACTATGGAGACAGTTTAAGGACTGGGGTCACTACAGGGGGGCATTATAAGGACTGTGCACACCACATGGGGTACTATAAGGTTTGTGGCACTAGAAGGTCTGAAGACACTACAGGGGGTGGTTTTAAGAATGTGTGCACTACAGCGGGGTACTATGAGGTCTGTTGGCACTGTAAGGTCTTAGGCACTATAGGGGCATTTTAACTATTGGGTGCAATATAGGGGGCATTTAAATTACTAGGGCACTATAAGGGGCATTATTACTAGTGGGGGCACTCTCAAGGGGAGCTCTTTAGGGGTGTCTTGCTAATACTTGGGGTGCTATAGAGTTGCCTTATTACTACTGGGTGCACTATAGTGGGCTTTATTATTTGGCACAATATAGGAGCACTACTAATGGGCACACTTCGGGGAGTATTATCATTATTGGCGGTACTGTTACTAATGAGGGCACTTTGGGACAGAATTATTGCTATTGGTGGGACTTTTGCATTCCTACAGGGGGGACTATTTGTATGGCAGTGTAATTTCTGCAGTATAGTATTTAGGGACATTGGAGAGTACAGCGGGCACAGTATTCGGGACAGCAGCAGCATGACATTGTTGTGGCATCAGGGTCGGGCAGATAATGATCGAAAAGTGAGGAACCTAAGATGTCTGTGTTTCAAACTCTGTAGAGACGACATGGATGAAAGAAATTGTCTGGGCCAAATGGAGAAGATGATGAAAGATAACATCTATATCAGGGGAGACGTCACCTGAGAGGCACTGGATGTGAGAGATGTGGTGCTGTACAGTCCTATATGTTTGATGCAGCAAGTAAAATGTCTTTAGTGCTAGAATGTGTGGCGGGGGAAGAGGGTCGTGACTATATACATTGGGGCTTGGGCACCAGATCTTTTGAGACTCTAGCAACGTCATTGTCACAACGGACTATTTCCAGAACTATATCTCATATCTGGATTACATAGGAAAATGCTTGCTACCCACAGTGGTGAGAAGTGATACTGCAAAAACTTATATATTTTGAGATACTTTACTTCCCCTTTAAATGAGTTAAAAGTAAAGTCTTCTCTTACTGCATCCATCTATTTTATCTTAACTGGAAACTTGAACAAATTTCGGCAGCAAACCCAAACATTGACATCCACAAATTATGTAAACTATTGGACCGATTTAAGAGTAGGTCCACCATAAATATCCAACTATAGACTAAACACAATATCAGCCGTCAGGAGAATACAAAACCCATTAGCGCTCCGCAATCTTTCACAGCACGTGAATATTACACTATGGGTTTCTCATGAAACTTTGAGAAAGTAGCAGGTTGGCACCTAGCTTTCAATTATTTATGCATGCAGTCATCAGCTTGAAGGATTTTTATTTTCTGCTGGTTTTACACTGTAAATAGGTTCTCCAGTATTCTGCAGCAGAATGAAAGCATGGTTTGTAATATATGGCTTATTTTACTTGCGCTGCGATGATGTAAATGTTTTCCAGTTGTTAGTCATGACTTCAGAATGACAAACGGACAGTGTCTGGGACATCACTCATCCTGGACATGCTCTTCGCTTTTGCTCTAAGGCATAATGTACTTGTATTTGATTTACTGCACCTACACTGCACTTAAGGCAGGAAATAGTATTTACACATAGCACATCACATTCTTAACCTACAGGCTGACAGGTATGATGTGTATGGTAAAGGGTCGACTGGTCATCCGTGTGTGGACTGAACCATCATTATAGTTATGGATGGTTGACCTGTTGTAGGTATATGGAAATTTTTTAGTTCACCACCCTGTAACTTTTGCACGTTCTGTGAATCCTACAAAAGTTATATGAAAAGATGTTATAAAATTTTTAAGAAAAACCTTTTGATATGGAGGCCATTGGTGGCCAGGTTGGCACCAGAAGAGGTAGCATATAGAGTGGGTTCAGTATATACAGGTATGTGGAGCCTGCCTTCCATAAATTCATTGGAGAATGGTTGGCACCAAAAGGGGAAGGATTTAGTGTAGGTTCCCGTCCAAAAGAGGTTACCTTGCCGTGGTGGATGGGCACAAATAACTTTTGATATGGAGGTCATTGGTGGCCAGCTGGGCACCAGGAGAGGTAGCATATTGAGTGGGTTCAGTATATACAGGTATGTGGAGACTGCCTTCCATAAATTTGTTGGAGAATGGTTGGCACCAAAAGAGGTAGGATTTAGCGTAGGTTCCCGTCCAAAAGAGGTCACCTTGCCTTGGTGGATAGGCACAAATTATTTTTATCAAAATATATTTGCCAAGTACCTCATGATTATCAATATAGTGAGTATAGCATTAGTTCATATATTCTCTGTATGTTAAGTGCTGATGCACTGTGTTTGATTTTGTATTTTTTCAGCCATGGTGATGCACACCTGTGCATTATAATGCGATAACTACCTTTGCTTTTTGTCTTTGCAAAGACCTCCACTAGGATTGAGCGCACCTGAACTGTAAAGTTCGGGTTCGTACTGAACTTTAGGATTTTTGGACCCCGGACCCGAACTTTTCAGTAAAAGTTAGGGTTCGGGTTCAGTGTTCGGCGAGTTAATAGCGCTTTTTGAAAGGCTGCAGAGCATCCAATCAACAAGCGTTTAACTTGTGTGCCCTTAGAAGCCATCACAGCCATGCCTACTAATGGCATGGCTGTGATTGGCCAATGCAGCATGTGACCTAGCCTCTATATAAGCTAGAGTCACGTAGCGCTGCACGTCACTCTGCTCTGATTAGTGTAGGGATAGGATGCTGCTGCTTTGAGGGAGAGAATAGGAAAGAATCTTTAATCTGAAGTGCTTGTTAACTCAGAGATCTACCTAGATTTTGTTTTGTGGGCGCAGTGCACAATCTTTTTACCCTGCCCTGAGACTAGTGACACAGAAAAATAACTTTTATCCATCTGTTAGTTAGGTGGGCGGCCGCGGCCATTTTATGCAAGTTCAGTGCACCAGCACAGCATATGTGCATTTGTCATTGTTAAAAACAAGCTTGAAATACTGCCATAATTTTCTGGGTATAAAAAAGCACCCATTTTTGGCAATACCCTCCATCTGGGGCCTATGCAGCATTTGTCAGTGTGAAATTTAAGCATGAAATACTGCAATAATTTTCTGGGTTTTAAAAAACACCCTTTTTGGGCAAAATACTAAATTTTACAGCCCTTGCTGCATCTGTCAGTATGAAATACAAGCGTTAGATACTGCTGTAATATTCTGTTATTAAAAAAACACCCATTTTGGGCAAAATCCTAATTTTGCGGCATTTGCTGCATCTTGTTAAATACAAGCTTGAAAAACTGCAATAATTTTCTGGGTTTAAAAAAGCACCCCTTTTTGGCAATACCCTACATCTGGGGCCTATGCAGCATTTGTTAGTGTGAAATTTAAGCTTAATATACTGCTGTTATCTTCTGTTATAAAAAAAAAAACACCCATTTTGGGCAAAATACTAAATTTGCAGCCTTTGCTGCATCTGTCAGTGTGAAATACACGCGTTAGATACTGCTATTATATTGTGTTATTTAAAAAAACTGCCATTTTGGGAAAAATACTAAATTTGCTGCATCTGTCAGTATGAAATACAAGCGTTAGATACTGCTGTAATATTCTGTACTTCTGTTATATTGTAAAACAGAGGAGAAATCTGTGGATCACTTCGGCTAGACAATGTGGATCAGGTGCTCTTGGTCTGAGCAGCCCCACCCGGCCACAAATAAATGGATACAAATGGAAAAAGATAGACCAGGCACTCTATATATATTGTCACAATTGAGATTTTAATTTGATACACATAAAATCAATTATATTAAAAAAATTAAAATATAGCAGCAATGATATGAGAAATATGCAACAATGTCTGTAATGCAACAATGTGAGATAGTTGCAGCAACAAAAGTTCAGTCAATATTCCAGCGGTACTGCTAATGTACTCCGACAGAAAACCGCAAGCGAATTAAATATGCAACAATGTCCAATGTAGCAACAATGTGGGATAATCGCAACAGTGAAAGTTCAATCAATATTCAGCGGTAGTGCTATTATAATCCGACAGAAAACCGCAAGCTGATTGTGCACTTATGCATCCATTTGGCTAGTAGTAGGGGCACAAATGTCATGTAACAGGTAATTTCAACTCCAACAGATATTGAGTATGCCTGGTTCCGCTTCTGGCTATCTCCACCAGTATTACCAGTCCTTTCAATGTAACCGGAAGACCAGCAGGTTCATACGGTAAGCATTCACCGGAATCATAGTACTTCATAGGTGGATGTAAAACCCGGATTTGTTGAAATGCGATTTTTGATGCGTTTCCTAAGCGGTTTCTAATCAGGATGCGTTTTCTACATAAAAGCTGCTTACATATATTATAAAACACAGGGAATGTTTAAAAATTTATTAGATACCACTAAAATACATATTAAAAACATCATTTTATGTAATAAAATGCATAAAATTACACTAAAATGACCATTTCTACTATATGGTGGCCAGCAATGGCATAATAATTACTCAATCACAATTATAAATATAAAATCCAAATATTTAATACGATTTATGTAACTTAGCTGTATAATATTATGTCTTTATATTATTTATTTAATTTTTATTATTATGTTTTATTCCTTATGAACATGTCAATATTGTATCTAACCTAGATTCAATATGGAATTCAACAAGAATTATGCATGGACCGAACAATACCAAATGAAATTATTCCACTATGTAGGACAATATATGTCTTTTATGAACATCAATAGTGTAAGAGGGGAAGATGATATTGAGACCTAGCCGTACCAAAAAGGGAAATGCTCACAGAAACCCAAATAGTTCCCAATCTGCGTTTAACCCATTTGGTATCAGGGAACCAAAATCAAATATAAATTTTGATTCTACTCTGGACATCTTTTTATTCAGATCTCCTCCTCTCCAATCTGGTTCAACTTTAGCTAGGGCTGTGTATATCAAACCAGTAGGGTCTTTATTATGATATATTTTAAAATGCTTTGATACAGTGTGGTTCTCGTAGCCCCGGCGTATGTTGGTCACATGTTCAGAGACCCTTTTCTTTAGGAGTCTCTTCATGCGGCCAACATATTGTTTTTTGCAGGGGCAGGTTAACAAATAGATGACACTCTTGCTATTGCAGGTTAAAAATGTTTTAATCTCATGTGAATAGCCATTACTATTGGAAATGGCTTTCACCGTTTTTTTGGGGAAGTTGGTCAACTTGCAATTAGGGCATGAGTTACATCTATAGAACCCTTCAAAGCTCAGCCAGTGTTTATCCTTCGACTGGTTAAATTTTTTGACTGTGGGGGCTATCTTAACGCCCAAATTGTTAGCACGTGTGTAAACTATTTTGGGTTCTGTTGGTAACATGGGTCCTATGGTTTTATCTTTCAGTAAGAAGGGCCAGTGTTTGATAATACTAGCTTCCACTTTTTTGTGTTGGGTATTGAAAGGCAATACTATCTGCAACCCTTCATGTGGCATCAAGTCATTTTGAGATTCTGTGGTTTTCTCCATAAAAAAATCTTTACGGTCCAGGTCTTTGATCTTATTTAGTGCTCTTTCAATACATTGCTCTGGGTAATGTTTATCCATAAACTGTTGTTTCAAATTTTCAGCTTCTTTCATAAATGTATCATTATTTGTACAATTCCTTTTAAGGCGTCTGAATTGGCTGGTAGGGACATTCAGCAGCCACCTAGGTACGTAGGTGGCAGCTGGAATGTAAAATGAAATTGTTTTTAGCTGTTGGCTTGTGGTAGGTACTACAAATCAGCTTATCTGCATTAACATCAATATTCAGATCCAAAAATTCAATATGGGTTTTGCTAATGTTAGATGTAAAACGGAGGTTCAGATTATTACAATTGATCTCAGATAAAAACATATTTAATGCTGAGTCTGATCCTCTCCATATAAAAACAACATCATCTATAAACCGTTTCCAGAGCACCAGATCCGCCCCCAACAAACAAAATATCCCAGAAACGAAATTAGTTCTGAGATAGAGGCCTTTAGGAAAAGTGTAGAGCGGGACCTCAGATCTATAAACAATGGGAATAAAAATAAAAATAGATCTAATCTTTCTAATCAAGAAATTGCGGCCATTAAGTCACTCCAGAAAAATGAAGCAATCACAATCCGACCTGCGGATAAGGGCGGAGCCATAGTGATTCTAAACACAGAGGATTATAGAAAGGAATGTCATAGACAGCTAACAGATGTGGAGATATACACTAAATTGATGAAGGATCCAATCAACGAATTTTATCCAAAATTGGTGGAACTATGTGAGAAAGGCGCACGGACAAACATCCTATTGGAGAGTGAGGTGAATTTTATATTAAATACACAATGCAGGCTTCCGGTTTTCTATTATTTACCGAAGGTGCATAAATGTTTGACAAATGCTCCAGGCCGCCCGATAATTTCGGGAATTAACTCTTTGACGGCCAATATGTGGATCGTCAGTTGCAGCCCATAGTGAAAGACACCAAATTTTATTTAAAAGATACCACACAAATTATTAAGATTTTAGAAAATTTTACAGTAGACCAGAGTTGCATATTGGGTACGCTAGATGTCCAATCCTTGTACACATCGATAAAACACGAACAAGGATTGGAGGCATTGATATCTCAATTGCATAAAAGTGGTAGATTTAAACCCACACAGATAGACTACATATCAGAAGCTGCCAATTTTATACTTAAACACAACTATTTTACCTTTGATGAGGAATTTTTCTTACAAAAATCTGGCACCGCGATGGGCACCAGATTCGCCCCCAGCTATGCTAATTTATTTATGTCGGATTGGGAGGATGAGCACATCTTGCCGAAACTGGGGGCAGATCTGGTGCTCTGGAAACGGTTTATAGATGATGTTGTTTTTATATGGAGAGGATCAGACTCAGCATTAAATATGTTTTTATCTGAGATCAATTGTAATAATCTGAACCTCCGTTTTACATCTAACATTAGCAAAACCCATATTGAATTTTTGGATCTGAATATTGATGTTAATGCAGATAAGCTGATTTGTAGTACCTACCACAAGCCAACAGCTAAAAACAATTTCATTTTACATTCCAGCTGCCACCTAGCTAGGTGGCTGCTGAATGTCCCTACCAGCCAATTCAGACGCCTTAAAAGGAATTGTACAAATAATGATACATTTATGAAAGAAGCTGAAAATTTGAAACAACAGTTTATGGATAAACATTACCCAGAGCAATGTATTGAAAGAGCACTAAATAAGATCAAAGACTTGGACCGTAAAGATTTTTTTATGGAGAAAACCACAGAATCTCAAAATGACTTGATGCCACATGAAGGGTTGCAGATAGTATTGCCTTTCAATACCCAACACAAAAAAGTGGAAGCTAGTATTATCAAACACTGGCCCTTCTTACTGAAAGATAAAACCATAGGACCCATGTTACCAACAGAACCCAAAATAGTTTACACACGTGCTAACAATTTGGGCGTTAAGATAGCCCCCACAGTCAAAAAATTTAACCAGTCGAAGGATAAACACTGGCTGAGCTTTGAAGGGTTCTATAGTTGTAACTCATGCCCTAATTGCAAGTTGACCAACTTCCCACCAAAAACGGTGAAAGCCATTTCCAATAGTAATGGCTATTCACATGAGATTAAAACATTTTTAACCTGCAATAGCAAGAGTGTCATCTATTTGTTAACCTGCCCCTGCAAAAAACAATATGTTGGCCGCACGAAGAGACTCCTAAAGAAAAGGGTCTCTGAACATGTGGCCAACATACGCCGGGGCTACGAGAACCACACTGTATCAAAGCATTTTAAAATATATCATAATAAAGACCCTACTGGTTTGATATACACAGCCCTAGCTAAAGTTGAACCAGATTGGAGAGGAGGAGATCTGATTAAAAAGATGTCCAGAGTAGAATCAAAATTTATATTTGATTTTGGTTCCCTGATACCAAATGGGTTAAACGCAGATTGGGAACTATTTGGGTTTCTCTGAGCATTTCCCTTTTTGGTACGGCTAGGTCTCAATATCATCTTCCCCTCTTACACTATTGATGTTCATAAAAGACATATATTGTCCTACATAGGGGAATAATTTCATTTGGTATTGTTCGATCCATGCATAATTCTTGTTGAATTCCATATTGAATCTAGGTTAGATACAATATTGACATGTTCTTAAGGAATAAAACATAATAATAAAAATAAAATAAATAATATAAAGACATAATATTATACAGCTAAGTTACATAAATCGTATTAAATATTTGGATTTTATATTTATAATTGTGATTGAGTAATTATTATGCCATTGCTGGCCACCATATAGTAGAAATGGTCATTTTAGTGTAATTTTATGCATTTTATTACATAAAATGATGTTTTTAATATGTATTTTAGTGGTATCTAATAAATTTTTAAACATTCCCTGTGTTTTATAATATATGTAAGCAGCTTTTATGTAGAAAACGCATCCTGATTAGAAACCGCTTAGGAAACGCATCAAAAATCGCATTTCAACAAATCCGGGTTTTACATCCACCTATGAAGTACTATGATTCCGGTCCGGTCTTTGACATTTACTGCAATATAAAAGGAGGGGAAAGGCTGCAAGGTTACCACTGATAAAGGGGTACACCCCCAAAACGCGTATGGGCTACACCTTGCACCGGCATGCTGGCAAAGAGTCTCCCCTAGACTTGAAACAAACTTTGGAATTATAGAAGAACTCTGATGACGCATGGTCCCACGGAGCGCATAACTTGCTGACGACACGAGGTATACTCAGCCGACATCCATTAGACCATCAAACCGGCGTCCAGAGGAGCGGAACGACCAGACTAAGGTATCGGTATAATAGCAAATACAAATGGGTGGGACGCCACCATGAATGCTTACCGTATGAACCTGCTGGTCTTCCGGTTACATTGAAAGGACTGGTAATACTGGTGGAGATAGCCAGAAGCGGAACCAGGCATACTCAATATCTGTTGGAGTTGAAATTACCTGTTACATGACATTTGTGCCCCTACTACTAGCCAAATGGATGCATAAGTGCACAATCAGCTTGCGGTTTTCTGTCGGATTATAATAGCACTACCGCTGAATATTGATTGAACTTTCACTGTTGCGATTATCCCACATTGTTGCTACATTGGACATTGTTGCATATTTAATTCGCTTGCGGTTTTCTGTCGGAGTACATTAGCAGTACCGCTGGAATATTGACTGAACTTTTGTTGCTGCAACTATCTCACATTGTTGCATTACAGACATTGTTGCATATTTCTCATATCATTGCTGCTATATTTTCATTTTTTAATATAATTGATTTTATGTGTATCAAATTAAAATCTCATTTGTGACAATATATATAGAGTGCCTGGTCTATCTTTTTCCATTTCTGTTATATTTTAGGCAAGATCCTAAATTTGCGGAGAATGAGGAGAGCGTCGAATAAGGGACGTGGCCACGGTCGTGGTGCTGCTGGTGGATCTCCTGTTGCAGGGAGAGGACGTGGTCGATCTGTGCCAGCTACATGCACAAGTTAAACACCTTCCTCAGGTGCGAGTAGACGACAGAACCTTCAGCGTTATTTGGTTGGGCCTAATGCGGCTCTACGAATGGTGAGGCCAGAACAAGTACAGTCGATAGTAGATTGGGTTGCTGACTGTGCCTCCAGTTCCTTCACATCGTCTCCCACCCAGTCTCCTGCTGAAAGATCAGAGTTAGCACCTGCAGCCGATGTCCATCAGTCTTTCACCTCACCCCCTTGCAAATCAGCCAAGCAGTCTGAGCCCCAAGTCATGCAGCAGTCTCTTCTGCTTTTTGATGACTCTGCTAGCAGGGTTTGCCAGGGCCATCCACCTAGCCCTGCCCCAGAAGTGGAAGAGATTGAGTGCACCGATGCCCAACCACTTATGTTTCAAGATGAGTACATGGGAGGACCATCGCAGCACGTCTCGGATGATGACGAAACACAGGTGCTGCTGGGGCTTTCGAAAGTGTGCAGACTGACAAGGAGGGCAGGGGTGAAGACTGGGTGGAAGATGATGTGGAGGACGATGAGGTCCTCTACCCCACATGGAATCAAGGTCATGCGAGTGACCTGTGTAGTTTGGAGGAAGAGGCGGTGGTCGCACAGAGCCACCAGCACAGCAGAAGAGGGAGCAGGGTGCAAAAGCGGAGCGGGCGTCCCCTAGACAGTACGCCTGCTACTGCCCAACGCAGCAAGGGACCAAGCACACCAAATCCAGCTCCAAGGAGTTCCCTAGAGTGACAGTTCTTCAGACAATGTGCTGACGACAAGACACGAGTGGTTTGCACGCTGTGCAATCAGAGCCTGAAGCGAGGCATAAACTTTCTCAACCTGAGCACAACCTGCATGACCAGGCATCTAAATGCAAAGCACGAGCTGCAGTGGAGTAGACACCTCAAAAACAAAGCAATGTCTCTTGCTCCTCCTGCTTTCTCTTCTGCTGCAGTCTCGGCCTCTTCATCCACCTTTGGAGTGACAGTGGCACCTGCCATCCCGCAAACAGAGGATCACCAAGCATCTCCACAATGTCCCACGGAAGCATTCAGATCTCCATCTCCCAAACACTGGAGCGGAAGAGAAGTACCCCCCTACCCACCCGCGATCCCTGGCTCTGAATGCCAGCATTTCTAAATTACTGGCCTTTGAAATGCTGTCATTCCGTCTGGTGGAGACGGAGAGTTTTAAAAGCCTTATAGAGGTGGCTGTCCCACAGTACTTCATGCTCAGCCACCACTACTTTTCCAGGCGAGCCATCCCTTCCCTGCACAACCAAGTGGGGGAGAAAATCAGGTGTGCACTGCGCTGGGGGGATACAGAGGACACAGACGATACACCTCCCACAGAGGACAGCTTGTCGTTGCCTCTGGGCAGCCTGGCACACATGAGCGATTACATGCTGCAGTGTCTCCGAAACGACCGCCGAGTTGCCCACATTCTAACTTGTGCTGATTACTGGGTGGCCACGCTGCTGGATCCCCATTACAAGGACAATGTACCATTCTTAATTCCGTCACTGGAGCGTGATCGTAAGGTGCGCGAGTACAAGGGCACGCTGGTAGACACGCTGCTGGTGGCATTCCCACCTGACAGCGTGGGCACAGTGGAAGCACAAGGCGAAGGCAGAGAAGCAGGAAGAGGTCGCCAATGCAGCTGGGGCACTACCAGCACCTCAGAAGGCAGGGTTAGCATGGCCGAAATGTGGAAAAGCTTTGTCAGTACGACACAACAACCAGCACCACCAGCTGATATGGAACGTCTTAGCAGGAGGCAGCATTTCAGCAACATGGTGGATCAGTATGTGTGCATACACCTACACATACTGAATGACAGGTCTGCCCCCTTCAACTTCTGGGTCTCCAAATTGAGCACATGGCCTGAGCTTTCCCTTTACGCCTTGGAGGTGCTGGCCTGCCCTGTATTATCTGAACGTGTGTTTAGCACGGCAGGGGGCGTTATCACAGACAAGCGCAGCCGCCTGTCTACAGCCAATGTGGACAAGCTCACGTTCATTAAAATGAACCAGGCATAGATCCCACAGGACTTGTCCGTACCTTGTGCAGAATAGACATGTATACCGGCCTTACCCAGCCATTGTTATACTACAGCGCAATTGCTCATTGTTGTATTTTTGATATTTCCCACTATTTTGGGGTGTACCCTAAGAAAATAAAATAAAAATTAAAACCAAAAACCAGTGTTGGCTACCTCATCCTCCTCCACCGCTGATTCCACCTACACAGCTACGTCCACCGCTTCCTCAACCTCCTACTCAATATTTACATGGAATCAAGGTCATGCGAGTGACCTGTGTAGTTTGGAGGAAGAGGCGGTGGTCGCACAGAGCCACCAGCACAGCAGAAGAGAGCCACCAGCACATACATCAAGATTTATTTATTTTTATTTGTACGTATTTTATGTCATTTCACTAATTTGTCTGTTACATTTTCGGGTGACATTCACCAATTTTTGGCTGTGATATACCGCTGCTATACCTAGTAGACAGGTAAACAAATTTCACAAATTTTTCTGTTACATTGTCAGGTGACATTCACCAATTTTTGGCTGTGATATACCCCTGCTCTACCTAGTAGACAGGTTAATAAGTTTCACAAATTTTCTGTTACATTGTCGGGTGACATTCACTAATTTTGGATTGTGATATACCCCTGCTCTACCTAGTTGACAGGTTAATACATTTCACAAATTTTTCTTTTACATTGTCGGGTGACATTCACCAATTTTTGGCTATGATATAGCCCTGCTCTACCTAGTTGACAGTTTAATAAATTTCACAAATTTTTCTGTTACATTGTCGGGTGACATTCACCAATTTTTAGCTGTGATATACCCCTGCTCTACCTAGTAGACAGGTTAATAAATTTCACTAATTTTCTGTTACATTGTCGGGTGACATTCACCAATTTTTGATTGTGATATACCCCTGCTCTACCTAGTGGACAGGTTAATAAATTTCACAAATTTTTCTGTTACATTGTCGGGTGACATTCACCAATTTTTGGCTGTGATACACCCCTGCTCTACCTAGTGGACAGGTTAATAAATTTCACAAATTTTTCTGTTACATAGTTGGGTGACATTCACCAATTTTTGGCTGTGATATACCCCTGTTCTACCTAGTAGACAGGTTAATAAATTTCACTAATTTTTCAATAACATTCTTGGGTGACATTTTACCACTTTTGCAGTGAATAAACCCCTGCTCTGCATAGGTGACAGGGACCGAAATTTAAAAAAATCATCTGTTCCATTGGTGGGTGACATTAACCCATTTCTGGCTATGAAAAACCCCTGCTCTGCATAGGTGAGAGGGACTTAAATTTCTAAAATTAGTCTTTAATTGGCCCTTTCATTCGATCCTTCTGCTTTAATAACTTGTCCCACATTTCCGCTTGATCACATTGCAGCCATTGACCTCCCTTGGATGTGGTCTCCCTTTCTCACGCTCCCTCTCCGGCGTGGAACCCTGAATCGCCGCTAACCGTGATTAACATGGTAGGCGCAGAAAAGAACATCGAAAGTTGATAGAGCAGATGTCCAATTGGATCGTGGACGTCACGGGGACATGTGATCAGGCAGAAGTTAACTAGAGTTAACAAAGCGGCAGCAGGGCCTCTCCTGTCTAACGTTTCCAAATCCAAAATACCCCAGTGACATTCCCTATAATTTTTTAATAATCATTCCAATAACAGGGCATCTTAAGAGTCCTGTATTGTTATTTATCGTCACTACCTCCCCGAGTCGGGAGTGGGTAATTGCCGCACGCCCCCTCCTTTCTCACGCTCCCTCTCCGGCGTGGAACCCTGAATCGCCGCAGAAAAGAACATCGAAAGTTGATAGAGCAGATATCCAATTGGATCGTGGACATCACGGGGACGTGCGACATGGTGGAGCAGTATGTGTGTACACGCCTACATGTACTGACTGATGGGTCTGCCCCCTTCAACTTCTGGGTCTACAAATTGGGCACCTGGCCTGAGCTTGCCCTTTACACCTTGGAGTTGCTGGCCTGCCCTGCAGCCAGTGTATTGTCTGAACGTTTGTTTAGCACGGCTGGAGGGGGTTATAACAGGTTATATTTCCTAATGTTTTAGGGTGTACCCGAATTTAAACAAAAACAAATAAAAAATAAAACCAAAAAGCAGTGTAGGCTACCTCCTCATCCTCCACCGCCACTTCCACCTTCACCGCCACATCCACCGCCTCCTCAACCTCCTACTCCATATGGACCTCGTCCTCAAAGATCAAGATTATAATTTTTTATTTTTATGTATTTTATGTTATTTTAAGTCCTTTCCCTATCCACATTTGTTTGCAGAGCACTTTCCATGCTCTTAACCACATTTTGCTGCCATTTACAGCCCTCTAGCCCTTTCCATTACTTTTTTAAAGCCATTTTAGTGCTCCAAAGTTCAGGTCCCCATTGACTTCAATGGGTTTCGGGTTTCGGGTTCGGGGTCAACTTTTTTGTGAAGTTTGGCCGAACCCATCGAACCCGAACATCCAGGTGTCCGCTCAACTCTAACCTCCACCGATCGCTAGAATGAGGAGAGAGAAGCACTCTCATATCATTCTCTTTATCTCCTCATTGCAGGAGATGGAATCGAGACAGCCCTAAGACTTTCTATTGAGACCATCTTCTGCAACGAGAAGAGAAAGAAAGCGCTATTTGAGCACTTCTTTCCTAAACAATGGGCCAGATCAGAACTAGGGAAATGAGTAAATATACACTCACCTAAAGAATTATTATGAACACCTGTTCTATTTCTCATTAATGCAATTATCTAGTCAACCAATCGCATGGCAGTTGCTTCAATGCATTTAGGGGGGTGGTCCTGGTCCAGACAATCTCCTGAACTCCAAACTGAATGTCAGAATGGGAAAGAAAGGTTATTTAACCACCTCAGCCCCCAGTGCTTAAACACCCTGAAAGACCAGGCCACTTTTTACACTTCTGACCTACACTACTTTCACCGTTTATTGCTCGGTCATGCAACTTACCACCCAAATGAATTTTACCTCCTTTTCTTCTCACTAATAGAGCTTTCATTTGGTGGTATTTCATTGCTGCTGACATTATTGTTATTAATCGAAATTTAACGATTTTTTTGCAAAAAAATGACATTTTTCACTTTCAGTTGTAAAATTTTGCAAAAAAAACGAGATCCATATAGAAATTTTGCTCTAAATTTATAGTTCTACATGTCTTTGATAAAAAAAAAATGTTTGGGTAAAAAAAAAATGGTTTAGGTAAAAGTTATAGCGTTTACAAACTATGGTACAAAAATGTGAATTTCCGCTTTTTGAAGCAGCTCTGACTTTCTGAGCACCTGTCATGTTTCCTGAGGTTCTACAATGGCCAGACAGTACAAACACCCCACAAATGACCCCATTTCGGAAAGTACACACCCTAAGGTATTCGCTGATGGGCATAGTGAGTTCATAGAACTTTTTATTTTTTGTCACAAGTTAGCGGAAAATGATGATTTTTTTTTTTTTTTTTTTTTTCTTACAAAGTCTCATATTCCACTAACTTGTGACAAAAAATAAAAACTTTGCCCCTCACGGAATACCTTGGGGTGTCTTCTTTCCAAAATGGGGTCACTTGTGGGGTAGTTATACTGCCCTGGCATTCTAGGGGCCCAAATGTGTGGTAAGGAGTTTGAAATCAAATTCTGAAAAAAATGACCTGTCAAATCCGAAAGGTGCTCTTTGGAATATGGGCCCCTTTGCCCACCTAGGCTGCAAAAAAGTGTCACACATCTGGTATCTCCGTACTCAGGAGAAGTTGGGGAATGTGTTTTGGGGTGTCATTTTACATATACCCATGCTGGGTGAGAGAAATATCTTGGCAAAAGACAACTTTTCCCATTTTTTTATACAAAGTTGGCATTTGACCAAGATATTTATCTCACCCAGCATGGGTATATGTAAAAAGACACCCCAAAACACATTCCTCAACTTCTCCTGAGTACGGGGATACCAGATGTGTGACACTTTTTTGCAGCCTAGGTGGGCAAAGGGGCCCACATTCCAAAGAGCACCTTTTGGATTTCATAGGTCATTTTTTACTGAATTTGATTTCAAACTCCTTACCACACATTTGGGCCCCTAGAATGCCAGGGCAGTATAACTACCCCACAAGTGACCCCATTTTGGAAAGAAGAGACCCCAAGGTATTCGCTGATAGGCATAGTGAGTTCATGGAAATTTTTATTTTTTGTCACAAGTTAGTGGAATATGAGACTTTGTATGAAAAAAAAAAAAAAAAATCATCATTTTCCACTAACTTGTGACAAAAAATAAAAAATTCTAGGAACTTGCCATGCCCCTCACGGAATACCTTGGGGTGTCTTCTTTCCAAAATGGGGTCACTTGTGGGGTAGTTATACTGCCCTGGCATTTTCCAGGGGCCCTAATGTCTGGTAAGTAGGTAAATGACCTGTGAAATCCGAAAGGTGCTCTTTGGAATGTGGGCCCCTTTGCCCACCTAGGCTGCAAAAAAGTGTCACACATCTGGTATCTCCGTACTCAGGAGAAGGTGGGGAATGTGTTTTGGGGTGTCTTTTTACATATACCCATGCTGGGTGAGAGAAATATCTTGGCAAAAGACAACTTTTCCCATTTTTTTTATACAAAGTTGGCATTTGACCAAGATATTTATCTCACCCAGCATGGGTATATGTAAAATGACACCCCAAAACATATTCCCCAACTTCTGCTGAATACGGAGATACCACATGTGTGACACTTTTTTGCAGCCTAGGTGGGCAAAGGTGCCCAAATTCCTTTTAGGAGGGCATTTTTAGACATTTGGATACCAGACTTCTTCTCACGCTTTGGGGCCCCTAAAATGCCAGGGCAGTATAAATACCCCACATGTGACCCCATTTTGGAAAGAAGACACCCCAAGGTATTCAATGAGGGGCATGGCGAGTTCATTGAAAAAAAAAAAATTTGGCACAAGTTAGCGGAAATTGATTTTTTTGATTTTGTTCTCACAAAGTCTCCCTTTCCGCTAACTTGGGACAAAAATTTCAATCTTTCATGGACTCAATATGCCCCTCAGCGAATACCTTGGGGTGTCTTCTTTCCAAAATGGTGTTATTTGTGGGGTGTTTGTACTGCCCTGGCATTTGAGGGTCTCCGCAATCATTACATGTATGCCCAGCATTAGGAGTTTCTGCTATTCTCCTTATATTGAGCATACGGGTAATGAGATTTTTTTTTTCCGTTCAGCCTCTGGGCTGAAAGAAAAAAATGAACGGCACAGATTTCTTCATTCGCATCGATCAATGTGGATGAAAAAATCTCTGCCAAAAAAAGAAAAAGGAGGGGAAAGGCGTCTGCCAGGACATAGGAGCTCCGCCCAACATCCATACCCACTTCAGCTCGTATGCCCTGGCAAACCAGATTTCTCCATTCACATCAATCGATGTGGATGAATAAATCATTGCCGGGATTTTTTTTTTTATATATACAAAGTGTTTGCCAAAGTATATGAACACCGCCACCTCCTCAGCTCATATGCCTCGGCAAACGTATCTTTTACTGCAGAGGAGAAATCTCGTCTTGCAGCGCCGCATACACCGACTTGCGTGTAATCTGACAGCAGCGCAATGCTTCTGTCCGAATGCACATCAGTGCTGCAGCTAGTCGATCGGTTGGTCCACCTGAAAGGTAAAAAAAACAAAACAAAAAAGAAAAAACCAGGCCGCAAAGCAATAACTTTATTAACTGTTGAACAGAACATAGAAACTTTTTTTAAACTTTTTTAACTGAACATTTAACTTTTTTACTTACCGGTATTTTTTTTTTTGTTTAGTTTTTTTTACCTTTTATAGAACAAACCTCTCCTTCCCCATGGGACAATGTGCAAAGCGCAAATCGCCCAAAGATGTGGCGAAGTACATTATGCACTTTATCCCAGGTGAAAGGAGAGGTTTGCAGCAGCTGTGAGTGAATGGGCCCTAATAGCCCTGTGTGCCTGTCCTGGTGAGATGTGATCCCTATGCTAAGTGTACCTGTGTGTGGTACTTCCGGAAACACTCTCCATAGCATAGGGCAGGGTGGTCAGCACAGTCAGGACAGAAATAGCGGGTGTCACGCCTTATTCCACTCCTGCTACAGACACGACATCTTTTTCGGGGTGACGGTTGGGTTGAGGTACCAGGAACGACACTGGGGAAATGTCGCTCGTGTAGACGGCTAACTACACTGGTGGATGGGGCCACGGAACCTCCTGGGTAAAGGAGGTTCTCGATGATCTCTTCCTGGAATTTGAGGAAGGATCCTGTTCTCCCAGCCTTACTGTAGAGAACAAAACTATTGTAGAGCGCCAATTGAATTAAATATACAGACACCTTCTTATACCAGCGTCTGGTTCTGCGGGAAACTAAATACGGAGACAACATCTGGTCATTGAAGTCCACCCCTCCCATGAGCGCATTATAGTCGTGGACACAGAGGGGCTTTTCAATGACACGGGTTGCTCGCTCAATTTGGATTGTCGTGTCTGCGTGAATGGAGGAGAGCATGTAAACGTCACGCTTGTCTCTCCATTTCACCGCGAGCAGTTCTTCGTTACACAAGGCAGCCCTCTGCCCCCTTGCAAGACGGGTGGTTACAAGCCGTTGGGGGAAGCCCACGCGACTAGTTCGCATGGTGCCACAGGCGCAAATCCGTTCTAGAAACAAATGCCTAAAGAGGGCCACACTTGTGTAGAAATTGTCCACATAAAGATGGTACCCCTTGCCGAATAAGGGTGACACCAAGTCCCAGACTGTCTTCCCACTGCTCCCCAGGTAGTCAGGGCAACCGACCGGCTCCAGGGTCTGATCTTTTCCCTCATAGATCCGAAATTTGTGGGTATAGCCTGTGGCCCTTTCACAGAGCTTATACAATTTGACCCCATACCGGGCACGCTTGCTTGGGATGTATTGTTTGAAGCCAAGGCGCCCGGTAAAATGTATTAGGGACTCGTCTACGCAGATGTTTTGCTCAGGGGTATACAAATCTGCAAATTTCAGGTTGAAATGGTCTATGAGGGGCCGAATTTTGTGGAGCCGGTCAAAAGCAGGGTGGCCTCTGGGACGGGAGGTGGTATTGTCGCTAAAATGCAGAAAACGTAGGATGGTCTCAAATCGTGTCCTGGACATAGCAGAAGAGAACATGGGCATGTGATGAATTGGGTGCGTTGACCAATATGACCGCAATTCATGCTTTTTTGTCAGGCCCATGTTGAGGAGAAGGCCCAAAAAAATTTTAAGCTCGGAAACTTGGACTGGTTTCCACCGGAAAGGCTGGGCATAATAGCTTCCCGGGTTAGCGGTTATAAATTGTGTGGCATACTGGTTGGTCTCTGCCACGACTAAGTCCAAGAGCTCCGCAGTCAAGAACAGCTCAAAAAATCCCAGGGCCGAACCGATTTGAGCCGTCTCAACCCGAACTCCAGACTGGGCGGTGAAAGGGGGAACTACTGGTGCGGCTGAAGTTGGTGACTGCCAATCAGGATTTGCCAGCACCTCAGGGACTCTAGGGGCTCTACGGGCCCGTCTTTGCGGTGGCTGCGACGGGGTAACTATTGCACGTGCCACCGTACCAGCTTCAACTGCCCTTCTGGTGCTCGCTACTTCACCAGGTTGTACGGCAGTGCTGGTACTAGGTCCAGGAAGGGCTGCGCTGCTGGTGTATGCCTCACCACGTGATCCGGCAGCGACAGCCCCACTCTGCTGCTCTTGAAGCGGATCCTGCGTAACCTGTGGTCTAGCGACATGGGGCCGGGTACGCCTGGTGCTGCCAGGGACCTCCACCTCCTCGTCCGAACTTTGGGTCAGAGAGCCACTGCTTTCCACAGGTTCATATTCTGACCCGCTAGATTCGTCAGATGAGGGTTCCCACTCCTCATCCGACTGGGTCAGAATCCTGTAGGCCTCTTCAGAAGAATACCCCCTGTTTGACATTTTGGACTACTAAATTTAGGGGTATTCCCTGAGACTACCCAAGAAAAAAAGCAAACCTGTCTTACAAAGGGGAGGCTAGCGAAGTACCGGAGGCTGCTGCGGTTGATAAAAAATATCAAAACTGATTTTTTTATCGCCGCAGTGCGTGTAAAATGAATGTGCAGTGATCAAAAAATAATAATTTTTTGTCACTGCGGTGGGGCGGGCGTGGGTGAACGCACGTGTGGGCGACCGATCAGGCCTGATCGGGCAAACACTGCGTTTTGGGTGGAGGGCGAGCTAAGGTGACACTAATACTATTATAGATCTGACCGTGATCAGTTTTGATCACTTACAGATACTATAAAAGTACAAATGCTGATTAGCGATACGCTAAACAGCGAATAAAAGTGACTGCGGTGCGGTGGGGTGGGCGCTAACTGACGCTAACTACCTAACCAAGGGGCCTAAACTATCCCTAAAACCTAACAGCCAATACCAGTGAAAAAAAAAAAGTGACAGTTTACACTGATCACTTTTTTTCCTTTCACTAGTGATTGACAGGGGCGATCAAAGGGGTGATCAAAGGGTTAATTGGGGTGCAGGTGGGTGATCTGGGGCTAAGGTGTAGTGTTGGTGTACTCACAGTTCAGTCTGCTCCTGTGCTGGATCCAACCGACGAAAAGGACCAGCACAGGAGCAGACAAGCCATATAACAGATCATATTTACTAATATGATCTGTTATATGACTTTGGATTGGATTTTTTGAAAATCGCCAGCCTGCCAGCCAATGATCGTTGCTGGCAGGCTGGTGACGAACTTGTTCTTTGAATTTTGCCGGCCCGCGATGCGCATGCGCGGGCCGGCTTGGAGCGAAATCTCGCGTCTCGCGAGATGACGCGTATATGCGTGACTCTGCGCAGCGCTGCCACCTCCGGAACGCAATCCTGCGTTAGGCGGTCCGGAGGTGGTTAAGCAATTTTGAGCGTGGCATGGTTGTTGGTGCCAGACGGGCCGGTCTGAGTATTTCACAATCTGCTCAGTTACTGGGATTTTCACGCACAACCATTTCTAGGGTTTACAAAGAATGGTGTGAAAAGGGAAAAACATCCAGTATGCGGCAGTCCTGTGGGCAAAAATGCCTTGTGGATGCTAGAGGTCAGAGGAGAATGGGCCGACTGATTCAAGCTGATCAGTAAACAGAATGAGAACATGTATCCATCATGCCTTGTTACCACTGTGTAGGCTGGTTGTGGTGGTGTAATGGTGTGGGGGATGATTTCTGGACACACTTTAGGCCCCTTAGTGCCAATTGGGCATCGTTTAAATGCCACGGGCTACCTGAGCATTGTTTCTGACCATGTCCATCCCTTCATGACCACCATGTACCCATCCTCTGATGGCTACTTCCAGCAAGATAATGCACCATGTCACAAAGCTCGAATCATTTCAAATTGGTTTCTTGAACATGACAATGAATTCACTGTACTAAAATGGCCCCCACAGTCACCAGATCTCAACCCAATAAAGCATCTTTGGGATGTGGTGGAACGGGAGCTTCGTGCCCTGGATGTGCATCCCTCAAATCTCCATCAACTGCAAGTTGCTATCCTATCAATATGGGCCAACATTTCTAAAGAATGCTATCAGCACCTTGTTGAATCAATGCCACGTAGAATTAAGGCAGTTCTGAAGGCAAAAGGGGGTCCAACATCGTATTAGTATGGTGTTCCTAATAATTCTTTAGGTGAGTGTATATATATATATATATTTTTTGCCTAAAACTTGTTTACCTGTATATATTCCTGTCGATCTGATTTACAGTGCTGTATTTATTTTATTTTTTTACATAACTCAGACAACCCCTTTAAAAGAGCTCTGGGAATATAGCCACTTTTTATTACTAATTTTGCACTTTTCTACTGTAACTAGGGCATCCAAAGAAGCACCATTTACAGTGACATTGTACACGGGCAGAATTTCTGTCTAAAAGTCGAGCCCCACGTGCCATACATGTACGGTCCTAAGTTGTTATCAGGTTAAGAAATTGTCTAAAACAAAAACTTTCTTTGTTGCCCATAGCAACCAATCACAGCGCAGCTTTCAATTAGTATTCTGCTCTTGAAAAATTAGACCTGTGTTGTGATTGGTTGCTAAGGGCAACAGAGACAGGTTGTCTTTTGGTCAATTTTTATAAATGACCCCCTGTGACATCATGAAGGTCTATGTATACAGACATCACCCAGAAAATACTATTTGTTTAAACATAAGATGGTCCATGTAACAAATAGAAGTACAAGGAAGGACAACCTGTGAACTGACAACAGGGTCAACAGTGCCCAAGGCTTATTGATATGTCTGGGGAGGAAATCTATCCCTTATGATCTGATCTTATAAAAGAGCTTCTGTAGCACAAAGCACCATGGAATGGCCACTTATGGGCGGGCAGGGAACTTAAAGTGGCCGTAGAAAAAGAACCTAAAAACAGCCCCATGTTATAGGCGGGTCTAAATTGGCGGGGAAACACAAGTAGGCAGCATCAGCAATAGCATAGCGCACAATACTGTCCCATCAGAACCATATACCACAGTGTAGCACAATATATTACGCCAAAAGCTATGCCTATATGGTGGCCATCAATAGATGCCATTTTCTGTCCTCCTCTAGTTGTCTGATTAGAATATGGTGCAGGCTTAGGAGGTGAGATGCGGACCACAGCCGTTGAATTCAGGAGGACATATGCGATAGCTGGCCATGTACATGAGTACCTGATTCTTACAGCTTTAATTATTTCTGAGAGCCAAACCACCCCTGTGGGCTGGACTTGCATAAATCCCACACATTTTCAGTCTGGGACAGCCTGAATTTGCAGGCACCATTCTTAAAAATTAAGGAAAGTCCCTGCAAATTCAGGACTGTTGACAACTATGTGACCACTGCCCACATCTAAATGCCTACAATTGCCTTCAATTGGCAAATGATCAACTGGACCATGAAACAACAGAAGGAGGTGGCCTGATCTGATGAATTATGCAAACAGCCGGGGGCATGTATGTAGCTTGGCCATTGGGGAAGAAAGAGCAAGAGGATGCATTATGGGAAGAATACAGTGGTGGAGGCAGTGTGGTGATCTTGGCAATGTTCTGCTGGAAACCTTGGGTCCTGGTATTCACATGGATGTTACTGTCATATGTACCATGTGAAACATCCATATGTGATGGCAGTGGTCCACTGCTTAAGGGGTTAAAGTGTTTTTTGTGCAACGCTTGTTTGTATGCTGTAAATAGATTTAACACAGCACAGTTAGAAAATGTCACTAAGAGAGGCTGTTCCACCCTCCTGAGAGTGGCTTAATTTGGCTAATACAGTAAGTATAGTCTGAGACATAGAAGAGTAAACAGCCCTGTGAGAGAAGCAAAATGTAGAGACAGCTTTAAATCAGTTTAAGTGGATAGAAAGGGCAAAATATATATTTGTGGAGCATATCAATGTTAAGAGGTGGTTCATGCAGATGTTCTGTGGAGATAATCAGTCTTATTGACTTTTGGACTCTGTAGATAACTTGTCCAGGAGATAAAAGAAATACTTTAGAGGCAAACTGTGGATCTGCTAAAGACTACAATCCCTCAGAGGAATCCTGTAGTACAGTTTACTGCGAGTACAGCAACCTGAAAAAGGGACAAAACTTAGGCCTCTTGCACACGAACGTTGTGTGCCCGTGGCCGTATTGCGGCCTGCATACAGTGGGTCCACAATACAAGGGCACCGGCCCGTGTGCGCTCCGCATCACGGATGTGGACCCATTAACTTGAATGGGTCCGCAATCACGGAGATGCAGAACGGAAGCACGGATCGGAATCCCACGGAAGCACTACAGAGTGCTTCCATGGTGTTTCTGTCTGTGTCTCTGCGCTGCAAAAAAAATAGAACTTATTTAATTTTTTTGCGGTGCGGACGGATCCCTGACCCATTCAAAATGAATGGGTCTCGATCCCTCCCGGCCGCACGGAGTGGACCCACAATGGCTGTGAGCAAGAGGCCTTAGGGTCCATTCAGACATCCGCAAAATGGGTCCGCATCCGTTCAGAAATTTTGCGGAATGGGTGCGGACCCATTAATTTTCAATGGGTCCGGAAAAGATGCGGACAGCACAGTGTGCTATCCACATCCGCACTTCCGTTCCGCGGCCGTGCAAAAAAATAGAACATGTCCTATTCTTGTCCGCAGACACGGACAAGAAAAGGCATTTCTATTATAGTGCCGACCATGCGCAATGTGCTAAATGCGGAACGCACATGGCCGGTGTCCGTGATTTGCGGACCGCAAAACACTTGCGGACGTGTGATTGGACCCTAAGTCTGAGAGGGGGACTGCCCCATGGTTGTACAGAGAAAGTGTGTGTGCTGGAAGCTGCAAGATATGGCGTACCCCTATTAGGGCTGCAACTATCGACTATTTTTGTAATCGAGTATTCTATTGATTAATCGAGTACTCCAATAACAAAAAACGAATTTAAAGAACATTTTTCTTTATAAAAACTGATCAGTTTCCCCCTCAGTGCCATCAGCTGCAACCTCAGTGCCACCAGCATCCCCCCCCAGTGCCACCAGCTTGCCCCCCAAGTGTCACCATCTACCCCTCCTAGCCATGCCCCCAGTGCCTGTACTTACCTTTCCTGTAGGGGCGCCGCTCCACAGCTCCTCCATCTTCTCTGCGAGTTGCACTATCGTCTTGACGTCACAAAGCGTCAGGTCATAGTGCGCGCTTACGTGCACTATGTCCTGACGATGTGTCAGGATACAGTACAGTGCAGCGCGGTGCGGGCCGGCGGGTGACCACGGAGTGGTGAGTAATAACAAGCACTTCACTCCTGCTCTGTGGTCACATGACACAAACGAATCCTCGATGCAAAAAATTTGCATTGAGGATTTATTTGTGTCGAATTACTCGATTTAATCGAGTAATCATTTCAGCCCTAACCCCAATTTCTGGATGCTAAAGCTACAGCAGAAAGGCAATGTGAGGAAGATTGCTTCAGAGAAAGATCTGGGCCTTTTAACAACCTTTGCAGCTGTAAGCGCTAAAAAATCTGTGAAATTGCAGAAATATGGAAGGTCTGCCAGTCCATGCATGCTGAGAACTGTAATATAGAAAGGATGGGCACTCTTATAACTGGACCACAAGGTTAGCAAAGCGACACTAATTTATTAATAGCAGTATATAGATATATACAAACAGTGGTCACCATACACAAGTAAAATTGCAAGAATAAATACAATCCAAAAGTGCATAGGTGTAGATAACAAGTGATGGCAAAACGATAGATCAATACTATCAGTAGTTTGCCATCACTTGTTATCTACACCTATGCACTTTTGGATTGTATTTATTCTATGAACTGTATTTTATTTGCAGAGATTCACTCGGTATCAGCCACTGCTGTAACTAACTGAGTACAGTCAGTCTGCTAGTTTATATGCAGCCTGGATAGACCTTGTTCCACATTTTACATATTACCCTTTTTTGGCTGGAATACCAGGCCTTCCAGCTTTTTCATCTATCAGCTATATCAGTGGACTGATATTTTATCCTATATTTTTATTACCTATTTTAAGGGTTAAGTTCTGTTTAGGATATACAATTTTACTTGTATATGGTGACCACTGTTTGTATATATCTATATACTGCTATTAATAAATTAGTGTCGCTTTGCTAACCTTGTGGTCCAGTTATAAGAGTGCCCATCCTTTCTATATTACAATTGTCTTTTTGGTGATCGGGGTACGACATCTGTTTGGTGAACCTTGCCATCTTGAGCCAGAGGTGAGCCGTCCTTTATCTCATCCATATGCTGAGAACTGAGACTGCTGTAATTGAACTTTATCTACCAGTAAGGAACCAATTATCTGTTAAACCTGCCTCATCAATGCTTAAACCTCAGTGAACCCTGCCTTGCACCTAGGAATTCATCACCACCAAGGGCACCCGAACCATCACCAGGCAGAAGAACCCCAGAACCAGAGTGTGCCCTGAAGGGAAAATAAGGTGTGCCCTTCCCATCACTGCACAGCCCAGGGGATTGTCAGAGTGAGTAATTACTACCTTCATTATTGCTACTACTACTAGCCTCTCCCCCATCCTGGGCCCACTGCACATATACCTAAATATTGTGCAGACAGCATACCTCCCTTCATGGCAGTGGTATTCTCTAATGGCAGTGGTCTCTTTCAGCAGGATAACGCCCCTGCGACACTGCAAATATTCTTCATGAGTGACTGAGGAGCATGGCAAAGAGATCAAGGTGTTGACTAATTCCTCAGTTCTCTGTTGGATCAAGCATCGGTGGGATGGGCTGGTAAAACAAACTTGATCCATGGAGGCCACACCTCATAATTTATAGGGCTAAAAGACCTGCTGCTAATGTCTTGATGGTACAGAACATTTTCAGAGATCTTGTAGACTCCATACCTCGATCAAAGTTATTTAGGCAGCACAAGGGGAGATCTATAGGCAAGCGTTTTTAATGTTATGGCTAACTGCTATGAGAGGACATTAAAAGGGGCGTCCAGGACTTTAAGATTGATGGTTTATACTTAGAAGACTGACGGGGGTTCAGTGGGAGCATTTCTGCAGTAACCGGTTAGTTCACTACACAATGGATGGAGCTGTGATCTGGTGCTGGAGCTACTGTGAAACAGCTGATTGATGGGGGTGCGGGGTGTCAGACTTGACAGATCTGATATTGATGACCTATCCTAAGGACAGGCCATCTGTGTTAAAATCCATCTGTTTTTTAGTTATACCTTCTGTGTGACAGCCAAGATGATCATGAGTAATGCTCTTTCATAGGTTGTCAGAAAGGCAGAAATGTTTTTTTGTTTTTGCCACAAAAATAACTTCATATAAATGAAACAATCATTTACATGTACCCCAAAATGACACCTAAGGCCTGTTTCCCACTGCTGGCAGTAGTTCTGGCACAGAACAGTCCGGAACTCTCTGGTTCCGACATTGCCGGATGTTACCGGAATGCATACAGCGATTTTTGTCTGGCTGAATCCTGGCATATTTGCCAGGCGGCAGCCGGTTCTCCGCCGAACCGTGTTATAGTCAATGAGGCCAGCCGGCATTCTGTTAACATCGGGCAATGCCAGGTCCAGAGAGCTCGGGCGGACTGTGCTCTGCCAGAACTACTGCCGGCAATGTGAAACAGGAACAAAAATTGTACACCACCTCGCAGAAAAATCTCATATAGCAATGAAGACTAAAAAAAGGAATGACTGTTAAAATGTAGGTAGATGGAAACTAAAAACATTCCATTCTTCATGGCCAAGATTGTCCACTTCCTGAAAAGGATACTGTATAGTTATATTTTTGTGGGCACCTTATAAGGGTTGTGGCTCCTGGTTCTAGCTGTGGAGCAAGGTATGGCTGATCCATGTCCTGTCCTGTGTAATTACTGTACTGTACTGCTGTAGTTCCACACATCATCTCTTGCTTTGATGATATCTTTCTCGAGAAAGTCACTTCCTCTAGTATCTAAAAACCTTTCAGCAGAAACATTTTCCAGCATATACTCAACAACTGTAGGATAAGAGAAGCCTGCACTGGCCAAGGATTCTTTCTTCTGTGCTGAATTCCATACCGTGGTTCCAAGAAAATCCCAGAACATTTCACTTGGCTCCTTCTGTACAACGAGTCTAAGCAGTCAAACAGACTCTTATCTCATAAGCAGCTGCAGGACTGGCAACAAGCTGAGGCTCAGAAGACCAGAGGAAGCACTTGCCTGTCTCTAGTACTGTATTTCCAGTGCAATTCGCACACAGTACTATTAAATTCATTCATTAATAACTAGCGCCACAGAAAAAATAATCATGGTAAGATAAAAGGGGAGAATTTATCATACAATGGTCTAGTCCCTGCACTGGCAGTGGATGCTCCTAGTTTATGATGAGGTGCATCCTCCGGTATTCCATACGTCTGGAATTAAATCTACAGAAGCTCAGGGCTACCATAAAACTGGTGTAAAGGAAGATAAATTTGCTGGGCCACTGATGAAAGTGGCCAGGGTGGCGTAGAAACGCCATTTGTGACAAAATATTGACGCAGTAGCATTTAAAAAGACTTTCTTACACCAGAAAAATGATGTAGGGGGAACGATAAATTCCCCCAAGTATTTTTGGAAAGTTCCACCAATAAATGACATTCTCATAACACATTTGTCCCCTTGTGTTATGTCTGTGCTTTTTACTAGTTTGTATCAGGGCGAGTTCACAAATCAGTGAATTTTTCTGCATAAAAATCTGCAACAAATCTGTAATGATATCCACTTATGTTGCATGCCAGTTTCATTCTATATTCTAGCATGGGCTGTGCCATGGATTTCTCTCATGGTATGAAGTAAATGGTGAAACTTCACACCATTTCCAAAACAGATAGGGCATACTTGGGCACACCCGTCCCACATCACACACCCTTTTCAGGAAAGTGGTGAGAACGGCGTACAAATGCCACTTGAATCTGCTGCCATGTGTTTGGTAAAACTAACATTGTACTGTGCTATGTTGCAGAATTTCGCTTTCTCCAGCGTTGCTCCAGGAGTGCCGAACACCTATGGAGAAAAACTTGCACACCAGAAAATTTCCTCCATTACAAATTCATGCTAAGAACCTATAACTCCACCTCGCCAAACAGACCTACTTCACCACCCTAATCTCCTCAACAACCCAAAAATACTCTTTGACATTTTTCACTCCCTCCTCAGTTCTAAAGTGCAGGCGCCTATCACAGACCACTGTGCTGAAGATCTGGCCACCTGCTTCACAGAGGAAATAGAAAACATCTGGCATGAAATTGTCTCCCAGCCACTAAGTCTTATTGATTTGCGATGATCCCATCTTTGGCATTGAAAAGGACGAAATTTGCAGTAAAAATCTGTAGAAACAACTAACATGCTGCGGATTTCAAAATACACACCGCAGATCAATTTCCGTATGTTAAAAATATTCAAAGTGAACATGAGATTTGGAAAATGTCTTTCAAATTGCTAGTACTGTACTACGCTGAGATTTCTCTGAATAAAAATCTGTGTGTAAAAATTGTATGTAATCCGCATTCGCCTTAATATTACCGAATATAGTTCAATTTGGTTTAAAGGGGTTTTCTGGGAGTAGAATATTGACCACTTACCCTCAGGATAGGTCATCACTATCTGATCAGTGAGGGTCCAACCCCCGTCAATCAGCTGTTTGAAGAGGCTGTGGAGCTCAGATTACCAAGCATACAATGTATGGTGGTTGTGCTTGGTATTGCAGACTGCAGCCCAGGCCCATTCACTAGAATGAGACTGAGCTACAACTAGGCCATGTGACCAATGAACATGACGTCTCTTTCCTGGAAAGATGCCACAGCGCTCCCCGATCGCAGGACTATGTCCTGTACGTGTTATCCGTCTTTTTTTTTTTGTGTGTGGCATGGCCTGACCACAGTTTAAAGAGGACCTGTAACCTCTCCTGACAGGTGTGTCAGACTGTGCAGGGACACACTCCTAACTCTAAAACCCAAATGTATCTTTATTTCAGACTGCTGGCTGACTTCTAGTAGGAAAAATATAATAATGACACAATAAAAGTCATAAGAATAGATGCTCCAGAATTGTTATTTCATGGGGAATGCAAGTAGTTATGCAATGACGGACAGAACACGCGGCCGGGGGTCCTTTAGAGTGAATAATTTTGTTGTGACGCCAGTTGCAGTGAAGCAACAAGGGACAGAGTCCCCTTAAGTAGATGGTGTTGGTGATTGGTACCCAGGGTAGGAATGCCAGAGTGGTGTAGGGTGGCCTAATGTCCCTTAATGGTGTTGAACTTGTCACGGTGCTCCTACCTGGATACACTGGAGCCCAAGCGCGGCCGTCCATTGCAGAAAAAGGGGTGGTTGAATGGTGGGATAAAGAAATATATTGGAGTCCAGACTTGGTATAACATTAAACAACAGCTTTACTTGAATAAACTTCCATCAGAGAAACAATCTTCCAACTTTGTCTTGGTTACCAGCAGGCTTTGACATGAATTCTGGCAGGCAAACACACTCAGCTCTGTTACATCAGTTGCTCTCTCGCTGTGCTATGTAGACAGGATTAAATGGGAGCTTTTCCTTTCTTCTGTACTTAGCTTTCTGTAGTCTGACTCTCTCTCTCTTTATCTTTATCCAGGAAACTTTTACTCCTGGCTCCTGAGGCTTGTAGCTTGGGACTCCAGGTCCAGCAGAGCTGATGGTGCTGGAACAAGGGCCTGCTTCCTTCAGCTTACTGGGGGTACTCTCAACTGACCTTCACTAACTAAAACTCCTCCCTCTCTAGAGAAGGCCAGAAAGGAAAGAAAGGCTCCATTCCAGGTAAACTAGCTCTGCCATTACTGCTGCCATTTGCTGGTGAACCAGGTCCATTACATCAAACATAACAGCTACATAAAAATAAATATATACATTTTGTAGGACCTGGAAATAAGTGCATAGATGACGTTATATTAACCATAAAAGGTAGTGATGCACCTCTGGGGTGTTACATTCCCTGGTACTTAACCCCTTAAGGACTTATGACGTACCGGTACGGCATGTTTCCCGAGTCCTTAAGGACCCATGATGTACCGGTACGTCATGTCTATTTCCGATCACCGCCGCATGGCGGGCGGTGATCGGAACAAGGTGCCTGCTCAAATCATTGAGCAGGCACCTTGGATCAATGTGCGGGGGGATCGCCGCAAACCGCAGGTCAATTCAGACCTGCGGTTTGCGGCGGCGGCGTGTGGAAGTGCCATCGGGTCCCCATGCGGCTGTAGGGGGGACCCGATGGCATGGAAGGCAGCGCGATTCCGAAGGAAGGCATCGCGCTGCCTTCCGGTGACGAGCCTGTGAGATCCAGCCCCCTGGATCTCACAGGCCGGAAGCTGTAGGAGTAATACACAGTGTATTACTCATACAGCCAATGCATTCCAATACAGAAGTATTGGAATGCATTGTAAAGGATTAGACTGCCAAAAGTTCAAGTCCCAAAGTGGGACAAAAAATAAAGTGAAAAAAAAGTTGAAAAAATAAAGTTTTCCCCCCAAAAATTTTAAGTTTCAAGTAAAAATAAACAAAAATGTCATTTTCCCCAAATAAAGTAAAAAAAAATAGGTAAAAAATAGGGGGGAAAAAAAAGTATACGTATTGGGTATCGCCGCGTCCGTATCGACCGGCTCTATAAAGATACCACATGACCTAACCCCTCAGATGAACACCGTAAAAAATAAAAACTGTGCTAAATAAACCATTTTTTGTTACCTTACATCACAAAAAGTGTAATAGCAAGCGATCAAAAAGTCACATGCACCTCAAAATAGTGCCAATAAAACCGTCATCTCATCCCGCAAAAATCATACCCTACCCAAGGTAATCGCCCAAAAACTGAAAAAATTATGTCTCTCAGACTATGGAAACACTAAAAAATGATTTTTTTTTGCTTCAAAAAAGAAATCATTGTGTAAAACTTACATAAATAAAAATCTGTGACAACCTGGTCTATAAAAATATCACATGATCTAACCTGTCAGATGAATGTTGTAAATAACAAAAAATAAAAACGGTGCCAAAACAGCTATTTCTTGTTATCTCTCCTCACAAAAAGTGTAATATAGAGCAACCAAAAATCATATGTACCCTAAACTAGTACCAACAATACTGCCACCCTATCCTGTAGTTTCTAAAATGGGGCCACTTTTTTGGAGTTTCTACTCTAGGGGTGCATCAGGGGGGCTTCAAATGGGACATGGTGTCAAAAAAAACAGTCCAGCAAAATCTGCCTTCCAAAAACCGTATGGCATTTCTTTCCTTCTGCGCCCTGCCGTGTGCCCGTACAGCTGATTACGACCACATATGGGGTGTTTCTGTAAACTACAGAATCAGGGCCATAAATATTGAGTTTGGTTTGGCTGTTAACCCTTGCTTTGTAACTGGAAAAAAATATTAAAATGGAAAATCTGCCAAAAAAGTGCAATTTTGAAATTGTATCTCTATTTTCCATTAATTCTTGTGGAACACCTAAAGGGTTAACGACGTTTGTAAAATCAGTTTTGAATACCTTGAGGGGTGTAGTTTATAGAATGGGGTCATTTTTGGGTGGTTTCTTTTATGTAAGATTTGCTTCTAAACTTCTAAGCCTTGTAACATCCCCAAAAAATAAAATATCATTCCCAAAATGATTCAAACATGAAGTAGACATATGAGGAATGTAAAGTAATAACTATTTTTGGAGGTATTACTATGTATTATAGAAGTAAAGAAACTGAAACTTGGAAATTTGCAATTGTTTACAAATTTTTGGTAAATTTGGTATTTTTTTTATAAATAAAAAATTTTTTTTTTGACTTTATTTTACCAGTGTCATGAAGTACAATATGTGATGAAAAAACCATCTCAGAATGGCCTGGATAAGTCAAAGCATTTTAAAGTTATCACCACTTAAAGTGACACTGGTCAGATTTGCAAAAAATGGCCAAGTCCTTAGGGTGAAATAGGGCTGAGTCCTTAAGGGGTTAAGAGTCAAGCCGCCCTCGGCTTGTGCTTATGGTGTATATATATATATATATATATATATATATGCTCTCAGGGTACCTAGAAAAATAAAAAATACAACGTGCTGCACGAAAATACACACATACCTGGACTAACATAGAAGACGGCTACCTACAGGCTCCTGACTGAGTAGGGTATCTTTTAACGGTTTTCCCTCTCGCAGTGAACTGAACCCATAAGTACTCTAGAAGTACTACTTTACTGCACTAAGCGCTCAACACTCCGTGACTTGGCCATAGTCATATATGGAGCGTGGGGGGTGTCATATACTGTAATCCCTCCACATTATTTGATACGCCCGCAAACAGAAGGGTGGCTTCATCCTGTAATCCCTTCCAAGCACCAAAGTCTGAAAATAGCATTTCGCACGGTCACCTTGATGACTAAACTGGTAGCTAAACACACATTTTCCTTAAGGCAGGACCCCTTGCCTTGGGACACACTAAACAAGGAGGAGTAGCCGGTTCTCTCTCCATACACATAATAGCAGCGGGATCACCCTTTACGATCTTAGACCTGCTTGTGACGTATGTTAACGTCCTCAGAGGCAGTCCATAATGAGCAACGGCAATGTTAGATCTGCTTGTGACGTATGCTGACGTCCTCAGGGGCAGTCCACAATAACTAAGCAATGACATAAGGTGCTGACTATCTGGTTAACTGCATAATTACACCAAGGTCTATACAAAAGTACATATAGGGTCACACTGCGGCACCTGAAAAAGAATACGCACAATGGGCAATAGACTTAAACACTGCTGAAACTTAAAAGGTTAGTGCAAATATTTAATGCAGGCACATTTTTAATGCAAGAAGATAATGCAATAATTAAGTGTAATAATAAAATCACATTAGAGTCTCTTCTCTTCATGCTTGAAGGTAAAGTGCACCGAACTGGAACTTTAAGTGCAACAAACTCTCCTCCAAAAGAGTCACTTGTAATCCATAGGAAATAATTATTGAAATCCCAATGAGGCATTAATTGTAATCCATGGGAAACAATGTAATTTGTAATCCAAATGAGGTAGTAAAAGTCACTTGTAATCCACATAAGGCAATAATGTCATTTGTAATCCACATGGGTAGCAATATAATATAGCAGCACAGGTCATGAGAACCGTTAACCAAAAATGCTCCCAAATAACCTGAAAAGGGAGAAAAAAAGGGAAAAATTAACATCGTTAGGCGCAACTGGGATTTTTTGGTAGCTGGGGGGGGAGTCCTAACTCACATAGCCATCCAGGTGAGGGCTAAGAACAAGGGCAACCTGAAACATAGATAAAATGCCAACAGGCCCTCACCCTTCAGGTCCAGTCCATGAAGTGGCTCCCAGGAGTCACTGGTCTGTTAAATGGCAAAGGTGAGGTTCTTTCGAGAAAGGACCGGACGTCCTCCTCTCTGCCGATCCTGACTTCTATAGTCCACCCTGGCTTGAGTGGTGGAGTGCCACTGCCCTCTTGTGGCAGAACTTGGTATCGACCGGGTCGTGACACTTTTCACAGCAGCTGTCATCTTCTGCTTCATAGGTGCGGCTGCTCTGGCCATCCCAAAGGGGTCCAATATCTCCGGCTGTAGAGGCGCCGGCAAATAGTCCTCCTCTCGGTGGGTGAATACTGTGCTGCTGCCCTCTTCATAGGTGCCTCCACTTTCCACGGTAGCTGGTATTAACTACTGTCGGGCTTATGGTCCCTAGCGTGGTGGACACGCATGCCTGCGGAGCAAGGGGTGGTGTTGGGGGCGCTGGAAGTCCAGGGATGAGTGGCTCTGGCTCTAGTTGGGGGTCTCTCCCTAAAGCGGAGCACTCCATAAGCTGTTTCTTGCAGGCAGCGCACTCTACCGGTGGCACTAGGATCATCCGGCCATTCTTCAGGTGCGGTCAAAGGCACTAGGGTTTTGGCAAACACAAACAGACCATGGGGGTGTATTCCACGATGTCCCCCCAAGTAAAGGTTATGGCGGGCTTGTGGCAAGTAAGGACGCTTTACAGAGAGTCTGTTAAAGTAGAGCTCCCGGTCAGTCTTATTATCTTGGACGAATCCAGACCCCAGTTCTATAGAAAACCATACTATGCTTCCGGTTCTCCTCTCTGGGGTACCTGGGCTGTGGCCTGTCCCAGACCCTGATAGCCCAGTCTTCCACAGCCTTGCGGTACTCCCACATGTTACGGGCACAGGCAGTAATCTTCCTGGAAACCATGGGATTAAGTCCCTCAAATGAACCATGTTTTATGGGCGGTGTAGTGGAAACTCTGACCGCCATCTCCGCACCACCTGGCACGGGGAATGTCCTTGGCCTCTCTGGTGGGGTTCGCTGTACCTGCGATACGTAGATTTCTTCCGGCGGAGACTTCGACTCGGGGTCCTCATCTCCCCACACCAAACCTCCCCAGTCTGGCTGTCAAGGGCGCGCCATGTAGCCTTCTCTAACGCCGACACAGACAGGAAATGAAGGAGGAGCTTCCACTTTCTCTCTTCACACAGTAACATCGCTCCCAGTAGGCAGGGCTAGACTTTCCTGCTCTAACTGGGGGTGTTCCTGGATTTTCCCACTTTAGCTGGGCAAGAAGACACTGCGCCATCAAAAGCAAAGGTGGCTGATTAACTCTTCGGATGCCGGGGCATGTGGTTCTGCGCTTGCCGCTCCGCAATAAATGCATTAAAGTCATTTCTAAAGGTAGTTTTGTAAATCCAACAGGTTAGGCAGTTCAAGGGCACACAGACTGACCCCGTCTGGAACCTGTTTGTGATGCCAAAATGCAATGGCGGACAGGACACGCGGCCGGGGGTCCCTTAAAGTGAAAGTTTTTATGAAGCAACAAGAGACAGATTCACCTTAAGTAGATGGTGTTGGTGGTTGGTACTCAGGGTAGGAATGCCAGAGTGGTGTAGAGTAGCCTAATGTCCCTTAATGGTGTTGAACTTGTCACGGTGCTCCTACCTGGATACACTGGAACCCCAAGCGTGGAATGGTGGGATGAAGAAATAAATTGGAGTATAATGTTGAACAACAGCTTTACTTGAATAAACTTCCATCAGATAAACAGGTCCTGTCTAACTGACCTGAAGTCACAGCATCATAGTGAAGTATGATGCTGTGAGTTCGGGTCAGCTGGACCCACAGTTGGTTTAGAAGACTCATTATCATCTACCCTATCAGATAATCCTGAGTTAACAAAATAAAGTTTCTCTTTTGAGGCCACTATCACATAACTGGAGCAGAGATTGGAGGCAAAAAGTGTTTCTCTTTCTGGAGCCAAGACATCTGTGGTTATATGGGCAGTACGTTTTCCCCCCCTGTGGTGGAACTGCAGGGAAAAGGTTAGTTTACTGAAGGCGTTCCAGCAGAGATCAGTGCAAGAACCATAAGGCCAGACACACACAAGCGAGTTCAATGCCAGGAACTAGCAATGTGTGTCAGTGTAATTCAATAGATTCCAGGACTGTCAGGGTCACACAGCATTATAAATCATTACAATGCTGTCAGAGGAGCAGAGTTCAGAACGGGACCTCTCACCGACACACGCTGCAAGTTTCTCGCACTGAACTCGCTCGTGTGTGTCTGATCTAAAGCTCATATGATCATGGTAGATACCAGAGGAGGACAGGGACTTGGGTTGGTAACTACTGACAGTGTCGGACTGGGGTGCTGAGGGCCCACTATGCAGCTACATGCAACTATTACCTGCTCACATAGTGGTGCGGCAGCAATAAAACTCTCAGGATAATTGATTATGGGGGTCCCTGCAACAACTTCAAGAAGGTAAGTACCTGGGGAAAGAGGATACTAGTTGGCCTACCTGTATATTTAGAAGTCATCTTCACCACTGGATGCCATATAATAAAGAACTCGGTACATTTTATATAATTTATCTACTCAGTTTTTTACATGGATATAGGGCTGGTGAAGATGCCTCAAGGACTGGGGGCCCAGCTTTTTCAGGAGCCCACCAGGGTATACACCTATTCCCCTGTGGGCCAGTCCGAGCCTGAGCTTGGGCCGGAAACCCAACAGAGAGAATGACTAGGACCCTAAACCAATAGACAGTAGAAACTGGATCAGCAGGACCATTAAATGTCAAAAGCTACTGAGACACTAATAAAATTGTCATTAATGATAGCGAGTCATGAGGGCAGTGCTCTGAGACAATCGCCTCTCTTTTGGCAAAATATCCCTGGTGGACAAGAGTCCATGTGACATCACAAAAGCATTCATCACAACTTTTTAGATGGTCAAAGAGGGACACTTACGGTTCATTGTGTGAAATATCCAATTTTTCCAGCATATCTATACACTTCAATAGTTTTCGCTTACGAAATGGCTCAAAACTAATCGGAATATAGAACTTTCTAAAATACCAACTGCATTAAATAATGAAATTATACACAAGGCAGGCTCTAATATACAGAGAGGAACCAAACACTTTCTGGTTCAATGTTGTGAATGTAATAATGAAAATCTGTACATCAGATCAAAAAGAGGGGCATTTAAAGAGCTAAGAGGGACTTGGGTCAAAAAGAGGGACACTTGGGAGGTCTGCATAAGGGTCCTCAGCTGCCTGTGTCCAGCAAAATAGATGTTCTTCATCTATTTTCTAAAATGTTACTGGAGTAAAGGTCTTTGGGAGCAATATGAAAGTACAGGACCTACATAATGGGGGAGATTTATCAAAAAGGAACACTGCTTAGTGGCCCATAGTAACCAGATCAGATACAACTTGTCATTTAACAAAGGAGCTGTTGTGCAACTAAGCCAGTTTTCCTTACACCAGTTTGATAAATCTCCCCCATAGTGCACTATAGAAGGCACCGCAATTACTCTATGGCTATGATAATTATAGCTTAATTCTGCATTCATGAACATTAATCTGAGCAATCAATTATTGATCTGATCTTATTAATCGAATGTGCTTATTCCACGCACCATCTATTAACGTCAGCTGCTGGTGTTAAAGCCTGTGGCACTAATACAGAGTTAATTTGTTATGCCACTCCGTTCTAGGTGGCATATTGATATAAGTGGCATTGGCTTATATGACACTACTTATAAAGAGGCACACGCTTCTTTTACATTGTGAGAGATGTATGCAGATTCTGTAGTAGAGCCTGGAATTGGTACTACTTATAGAGGAAAAGGTCTATAATCACAGATACAGATGGATCCTCCCTTAAAGGGGTATTTCCATCTCAACCATTCGGGGAAGCCATGGGTGGCTGGAGTAAGCCGGCTGAGCTACGCTGTTTCCATAACTGACTCTTTCTGTAGCGATCATTCAAGGGTAGACTGGCCATAGACCCTACAGGGAAATTTCCTGGTGGGCCGATGCCCAGGGGGCTGCCCAAGCCCTTTTCATAGCTGCCAGCCAGGTACATAAAGATCTAATGCTCTCAGCATTAATCAATGTAGAAGGCCACAGGTACCCTCCTAAATTCAACTGTATTGACGTTTTCAGGACGATGATCTTGCTTCATACAGTGCAGCGAGTGGAAGTATTTTGTGCTGCACTGTGGTATTCCCCTGATAACAAGGGGGTCCAGGTGGTCGCCAGATATAGATTCGAGAAATCTGTCACAGATGTTCCACCAGTCGTGTTGTGACAGTGATATATATGTACTGTATTTTAGTCAGTCACTGGTACGTCGGTACGTAATATTCATAGGGCATCGTAGGGAAAAGGTATATACATAGTCCAGGATAAAGTCCTCGAATGTCTAGACCGCAGTAGGTTTCACAGCTATCCAGATATCATCAAATAAATAGATGTAGCAGGGGTAACAAAAATTTCTTAACTCATCGCGTTATCTTGAAACAAAAGCCATTGAAAAGCAATTGCTTAACGCATTTAGTTTAGATAACATGTCTCATAAAGCATGTGCGTTAACCCTGCTACATCCGTAGGTCCATGTGTCTACAGAACAGCATAGATTCACAGCTGCCTAGACGTCATCCGGTACATCAGGTCCGATGCATTTCCCCCCAGATTGTCACTACTCTGGGGTTCATCAGGGACTCATGAGTACAGAAATGGACATCAGGTCTACTGGGGAAATAGACCAGATATATCCCTCCATATTAATCAATATCTGCAGTTATAGTGCCAGTATGTCCAGGATTTAGTGTTCAGTGGCCGCTAGGGTGCCATCATTTGGATTTTACACTTAAGGCTTATATGATATTAACCCCCAGTGGTGAAGACGTCACATCCTATGCAACTATATACTATAGCCCTGCAGGATAGTCAGGGCAAAAAGCAAAATACACAGACCAGGGCACGCACCCCGAGATGACAATGCAGCTGCTGGCAGGTGTCTAATAACTAGTGAAAGTAGGCTCAATGATACATCTCTGTGTTCTATGCTCCTAGGCCTACAGAGACACAGACCAGGCAGTCAGGTGGGTTTCAGCACTTATCTTAGCCCCTTCATAGGGGTAGTGGTCTGTTGAATGAAGACTCCTAGTTCATACCTCCCAACCGACCCGGATCTGGCGGGACTGTCCCATATTTCAGTGGCTGACCTGCGGTCCCAGTACGGGTGAGCTATGTCCCGCTCTCAGGCTGCTGTCTCTGCTTCCATAGGACGCTGCACACAGTGTCCCTCTTTTCAAAATTTGGGAGGTATGGCCTAGATCATGGGGGTCCTGGAATCATAGATAGGTTGTTGTGATTTTCTGGACGAGGAGAGCACAGTATGGCAGCTTGTCATATGGAAGCAAGTTGTTAGGAGGATGTTTATGGCAATCCCAGCCCAGAATGCTCTCCACTCCAGTGGTGCAATGAAGCCTGGGCAACACAAGAACATAGCAGAGCTGAAGTGCACCCAGAAAAACTGAGTTAAATTTGTACAGCTTTGATGTCAGCTTTGCTCCTGGTCAGCCTGTTTGCCTCATAGGCTGATTTTAATTAGCATGAGTATAAAGCTTAGTTTGCTCAGCATGCATGTTGATACTTGTAGTCCAGCATGAAGCGGAACCTATACCCCCTGAACTTCATGGTCGCTGTCATGGCACTTAACAGGTTGAACTTAGTGTTAGGTTCCCGTCTTACAGAGATCGCCTTGACGTGCGGCAGACGGGCTCAAATAATTTTGTACAAAATGATTTGCCATGCATCTCTAATTTATAAGCATAGCATAAGCAATATAATTCATTTTTGTACTTTATTTGGTTTGCAGAGAGCTGTTGCACTGTATGTTATGTTCTATGTTGTGTTTTCAGCCATGGCGACGTGCGCCTGCACACTGGGATGTGCTGACTGACCCCCTTTTTTCTTAGCTTTGCTCCGTCACGTCAGGGTTATGATCGTTGAATAAAAGGGAACCTGTCATCAGAATTGACCAACGGGACTAATTACATATTCCTATTGTTCATCCTCCCATCATTCATAAACTGGCTTTAAAGGGGTTGTCTGGGCTTTTAATATTGATGATATATCCTCAGGTCATCAATCAGCTGATGAGGAGACGGCGCGCGCAGTGCGCACGTGCCGCTTCCTGTCTGTTGCTGTTTTGCCATAGACAGCAGCGGTAAGCAGGAAGAGAGACCGGAGATGGGTGCGCAGTCTGCTCATACAGTTGATCGGCGGGGGTGTTGGGTGTCGGACCCCCGAATATCTGATATTGAAAACCTGGACAACCCCTTTAAGCTCAAAATGTACCTGACATCATCACTAGGAATCTCATGGATTCACTGGGGTTTTGTGCTGGATGAGGCGCCCATCTCCCTCTCACAGACAACCCCTTGCCCTCCTGACGTCAGCGCCTGGCCAAGTGTAGAAGACCTCCTTGCGCTGCCACGATCCAGACATGCTCAGTGAGTAGAGGTGTATACACCTCAGCTTCAATCTGCAGCGGGCGCCTCACCCAGGGCCCTTTAAGAGGTAAAAAAAAGTGCATGTTTTCGTGACGCCAGTTGCAGTGAAGCAACAAGGGCACAAGGTCCCTTTTACTAATACTGTGGATGGTACCCAGGTGTAGGAATGCCAGACTGGTGTAGGGTAGCCTAAATGTCCATTAATGTTGGTGCACGTGTCACAGTGCTCCTACCTGGATACACTGGACCCTAGGCGTTGGCTCCGCAGCAAATCAAAAGGGGGGTGTTGATGAAGGGGATGAAGAAATAAATGGAGTCCAGACTTGGTGATGAAGTTTATAACAGATTTACTTGAATAAACGTTTCTCCAAACAGACTTTGTCTTGGTTCCAGCAGGCTTTGGCATTAACTGTGACAGGCAAACTCCTCTCAACTATGTCTTTTGCTCTCTGGCTCTGCTGTGCTGACAGGATTGCTGTATAATTTTGCTTTCTCTGGATGCTGCAACTTCTCTCTTGTAGTCTTAATTCTGCTACACCTGGCTCCTGAGGCTCTAAGCTTCTGCCTCCATATCCAGCTGGCCTGGGCAATGCACATCCAGCAGGAACGTGCACCTGCTGCACACCCTCCCTTCCTCTCTTGGCAGGGGGTAAACTAAACCCTTCCCCTAGCAGGGGGTAAGCTAGACTTTCTAGAACTGGTCTCCACCCTTCCTGCAGCAAATGGGTCAACACCCACCACACCACAGAGGAGGGTGTTAGAATGGAAGGAAAACTCCATTCTAGGTACCTGTAGCTCTGCTGTTTATGCTGCCACCTGCTGTTGAACCAGGTATATTACATGTAAACCGTTTCATAATAAGAAATATGAATACACATTTTGCAGGACCTAGAAATTAATACATAGGATGACACGTGGTTAACCATAGGAGTGCAAAAGTGGTAATGCCACTCTAGGGCGTTACAAATCGCTCACTATGCATGCGCCGGGACTGATCGCAGTGCGCGCTTAAAGCCGAGGTGTATACACCTCTGCTAACTGAGCATGTCTGGATCGTGGCAGCTCAAGGAGGTCTTCTACACTTGGCCAGGCCCTGACATCAGGATGGCAAGGGGTTGTCTTTGGAAGGGAGAGGTCTGTGAGAGCAAGAGGGGCAGGAGAGCAGAGGGATGACTCGTGACTTGCCTTATCCGGCACAAAGCCCCAATGACTCCATGAGCTACCTGGTGATCATTTTCAAGGTTGATTTTTGACATGAAGACAATACTTTTGAGTGTACAAAAAGCCAGTTTATAAATGATGGGAGGATAACCAGTAGGAACAAGTAATTAGTTCTAGGTCAATTAGTGCTTAGGCTCAGGCTATTGCTCCTTCTATGCCTGTGTCCTTCATCATGCTTTACACTGCAGCTCTACTTGTACAGGTTGTGCACTATGGAAGAACAAAATCCAACACTTCCCAATAACATTTGCTGACTAAGCCAAATTTGGCATGACTGTCTCTGATTTTCAGAGACCGTTATAGCAAATTTGTGCTGTCCCGGGCTGAAATCAAGCAGAGGTAACTCAGGTGTTCCCAGGTGGAGCAGGGGCATTCCCACGGGCAGGGCTTACATGCCCCGATTTTACCAACTGAAACGTCGGTAAGTATGCAACAACTCCCATAAACACAATACCAAATTTACGCAGAGGTTACAGCAAGGGTATGACAATGATAACATACAAGCAAATTAAAAGGGTATTCCCAATAACCTGAGCAAGTATTTGACATTTTACACAGGAATGTGGAAGCAGGAAATGTACTGGTACATAATTAGGCAATTATTTTTTTAAAGCTCTGGGTGATAACCCTTGTCCCTTGTTGGTGCCATAATGGTGGCCATATTGATTTCCATTCAGCTCTCTCACAAACTCAAGGAGTTCAGAATATTTTAGTCATAATGATTTTAGCTGCAGGGAAGTTGTAGTATTACCTGCTGTCTTTCAAATGAATGTCTGACCATGCAGTTTATGGAGGTCCAAACCTATCAGAGCAACAACCATTGTTTGTTAGCAGCTCTTCTCTAGCTCATAGAAGGGGGACCTAAGCTGCATCTTCTTGTCTACAATGTATTTATGGCCTTAAAAAGCAGATGAATAGGGGCTGTCTCTTGTCCTTGTGAGGTAACTCTGTTAAAATGTTCCTTTGATTAAACACAATTTTTCATAAATTAATGGTTCAAGTGAATATAAGAAACTCTGTAATATATTTCAGTAGAGGAAAAACACCTCTTTCTTCACTGCTGAGATGCTTTTCAGCTTTACTGAGAAGCCAGTTTACTGTACCCCATAGAAATATATGAAGAGGGGAGAGGGATAAGGAAGCAGTAGCTACTATGATGTCTCTCATACACAGCACACAGTGAAAACCAGAGACCATTCTCCTTATATCTCCCTAGCACAGCAGTATTGAGGATATTATAGAGCAGCACTGAGCAGTGTTGCTGTGAATCCAGCACTGGGTGAGATAGAACACATGTTAGAGGCCTCCGAAGTCTCTTTGTGTATGTCTGTTCCTCTCTCTTACTCTACAGCTGCTTCTTTTCCATACTTTCCCCTCTCTATAGACTTCTATGGATAGTGTTTAACTTTAAAGGGGTATTCCTATCTGAGACGATGGGGGCATATCACTAGGATTAATTTCTATGGGGCCAATGCTAGCTTAGCTATTTTCGGCAGTCCCATAGAAATGCATGGAGGGCGGCTGCGCATGCGCACTTTGCCCAACGCCACTTTCAGGGCTCCATTCTCAGTGAAAACTGGGGTCCTCCAGTCACCATCTTCACCACTCCGTTCTTGATATAAGTGCAGGTCTCAGAGGAGGGTCCCGCACCTATCAGACAAAGGGGGGGGGGGCATATACTAGCAATATGCCCCCATTGTCTGAGATGGGTAAACCCTTTTTAGCTAGAAAGTACCTTGCTCTATGGAGATGGATTTTATAATTGAATGCAGAGTCAGTGACCAATTCAGGAGATCGGTGGAAAGGAGGCTGATAAATGGAGAAAGACATTTTCTCAAATAAGATACGCTATAAACTTTTTATATTATTAACTTTTTTCACTTGTACTACTGATTTATGGAAAGTTGTTTATAATCAGAAATACACTTTAATTGTCTAAACTAATTATTTTTGCTAATTATTGACACTTGTATGTAATCCGACTCATGCTATACCTAATCTATGCTGAATATATTATCTGCTTAACAGCAGAAAGGTGCTAAGAGATAGAAAATAGGATTCACACCATTCTTCAAGATCCTTGCTGCGCTCTATTGTATATGCATAGCATTCAATGAAATGAGGCAATTGGTATAAGATAGCAGGTTCAATGCTATAACCTGCAATCCTTCACAATACTAATGATGATGATGATGATGATGATGTATAGTCTTGTGTACACGCAGTCTTACCCATAGGGCCTCGATGCGCTTAGCTGGCTGAGAAGAAGGCATGACACTTTGCCATGGGCCACAAAGGCCTAGAGAATAAGGCACCTATTCCAGAGACCAATTTCCTAGCACTTATCAAATGGAAAATCAAGAAAAAGGGAAGGTAGGGAAGGGAGGGAAGGTAGGGAAGGTAGGGAAGGGAGGGAAGGTAGGGAAGGGAGGGCGATCTCAAGGTTCAAAGGGTTCGGACGAGATATAAAAAATGTGAAAAGAACAAAATTAATAAATGTGAGGAAAAGGTATCTTTAAAATAGAAGGGACATTACCAACCGTGAATTTATAGACTAAGATTTAGGAAAACCCCCAAAATTATATGAACCAAAAATAAGTGTTATATAGGAAGACCAAACGCCTGTTTGAAAACTAAGGTTTTCAGTGCACGCCTGAATGAGAGAAGACTGGGAATCATTTTCAGGGCCAGAGGTAGGTGGTTCCAAAATCTTGCCCCTTGAGCCAAAAAGGATCTACCTCCACGTCTGATCTTATTAACTTGTGGGATGTTAAAATTCGCAGTTACTAGACCTCAATGTCCTCAACGGGGCGTACCTGGTGAATTTACGTCGCAGGTACAAGGGCCCCACACCATGGAATACCCTATGCATGAAGCATGATGAAATGGCTTTTGTTTCAAGATAACGCGATGAGATAATGAAATTTGAGTTAAGGGTTTGAGTGTTACCCCTGCTACATGTGTACTATACTAACATAAGGAGTAGACCTGATACTAGTACACTATACTATGAGTAAACATTAAAACACTGTAGTAATATCAAGGTTTGGATAAAGTAAATCTAATTAGCTCCTAATACATTATAGTAATACAATAAGAGTAGATAATACACAATAGTAATATAAAATGATTAGATGCGATACTAATACACTATAGTAATTTAATAAGAGTAGATACTGATACTGTAGTAATATAAAATTACTACATACTAATATTAAGCTTTTAGGAAGATGCACAATAAGTAAAATCAATTGAGAAATAATCAAATATCATCTAATGAAATAAAATATACATCATATGAGCATGCTGAGACTATACGAGGCAAGAGATGAGCGAATGTCTTCATGGTCCTCAGTGTGGGATGCCCTTCACATCTCTTACTTCTCATCATCTTGGCAACATTTCCTCCAAGTCAGCAACTACGTAAGCAACGACGGTCCAGATGGCTGCACAGAGGTTCATCCAGATGGGGTTCTGGACTGTCATCATGTCTCCTTCCGAGTGATGGAACCAGAAATATTTGCTTATGTCATCAAGAAGACTTGCACCTAGGACGTAGATTATATAAGGTTAGGTCATGGTTTTCAGTTGTAATACCGTAAAGCTTTAGATAGCTCACATGCTTTGGAGAAAGTTTTTAAAATCCCACAGTAACCCCAAAACAATGCCAACCACAGTGGGCTTATAACAGTTACAGCTTTAGTATCCAGATAGCTATAGCAGCCAAAGAGGCCCCTAACAGTATCAGCTTCTGAACCCTCATAACAGGAGCAGCTGCAGTGCTCCAGAAATGAAATAAGGTCAACCCAAAATAGTTCTAGCCGCGGTGTCCCCAGAACAGTAGAAGCCTTTTCGCTCCCATAGTTTTAATAATAGTAGCAACCAGAGTGGTTCAGTAACAGTAGTAGCAACAACAAGCAGTAGTACAAAAAACTTAGCGTTCTGTGCTCCTGTGTCACTCGCCCCCTCATTAAAGGGGTTCTCCGGGAACAGAAAAATAAAAATAAACATACCAACACACAACTCGGCTGTTCCACAACCACTTACTGATGCTGCAGCCGCAGTCCCTGCCTCCAAAGTCAGCCTGAACAGGAAGGAAGTAGCGGCATGCAGTATAAAGCCCTCCTTCCCCACGAGGGTCTCGAGAGGCATTCAACCTGTCCGACTGCCATTATAGGACAGGTTTCTGACACAGGATGACATTTGAGTTCCCCTCATAAAAAAAAAAAGCTTTGGTTGCTTATTAAAGTTATTCAAGGGTTTTAGTGCTGGCCCAATTTTTCTATTTCCAGACAAACCCCCTTTAAGAGTAGGTTTAAATATGATCGTCAATCTGCTCATACAAAAATAGAAATCATAGTGCAGAAGTGAACCCAGTCTGTTTGTTAGCTTTATGAATCATATTGATGTAGCCGATTATTGGGGTACTAGAGGGGACATTACATATCTCGCAGCGCTAGGCTGCTATGGTAGTTAGGGATACAGAGGAACGCAGACGGCTCAGATGTTTCCGTGTCTACAGCCAACCCTGGCCGGCGCTTACTCTGGTTCTGAGATGAGAATAGCCCTTTAATACTAATTTTATGATAGCATTATGTAGACGTTGTGCATCACTGCTATTAGATTGTGTCTGAAGATGTTATTTGGTCACTGTATGCTAGTATTATTTGAGCACTGTATGTGGCACTATACAGTATATTATCTATACAGTATATACACAGTCTTATGTGGCTGACCTATGGCAATATTATTTGAGCACATACCGTTCCACACTATTTGACAGCATATGGTTCCAACAAAATGTACTACATCCGACACCATCCTTCATAAGGCCATCCCCATTCAAGACCATTTGCAGAATTGCTTTTTTTATTTCATTTTGGATGCACCGATGCAACAAAAATATTGGTTGCAAAAATATGTCTACCCTTTAAAGAACATCTCCACCTCCATAATCCTCTATTTTCGCCCTGGGACTTATTTACAGATCAATCAAATATCAATTAGACAAAGTCTTATTTACCACTGAAGAGATCCCTGAGGTTTCATGAGTGAATGATGTGTCCATTTAATTTAAGTATAAACTATCGTCTCCTCATGTGGACATCCCATTGAGGCAAGACAAAAGAACGAGAGGTCTGATTTCACAGTGTATTTCTTCCCCTTTAGAAAACCTCAATTACTTACATTCCCCTACTTTGCTCTGTGAGCTGAATTTACATTTTGATTTCTTTTCCGAGAACTCGCCATCTCCACTCTTATCTTGTGATAATAATTACTTTGCCACCAATAGAAACCATACAGTACCTTAGGTAAAGTGGCAGTTAATTAAACTTGAACACCCACTTTAAAGTTTAATGAATTATCTAGTAAAGGTCTTATGTAATATAATACCGACTGTAATCACAGTGGCTTAAAGAAAACTCATTTATATTGACCCTGATTGAAAAAAAAACCCCGACATTTATTAAATATGACAGCTTGAAATATATTTCTGTAAGAATAGGAAGATGGGGAAACTTTGTACAATGCAAGGCAGAAGGGAATTAGATTGGAACTGTAGGCGTGCAAATAAAGTGAGCTCTGCAATGGGGACGCAGGAAATAGAGGTTATTAAAATGGTGACTTTTAGCAAAAAGAAGAGCTTGTGGATAGACTTATGTGCCAAACAGTATAAGGGCTCATGCACACAAACGTATCTTTTTCCGCATCCGATTCACATTTTGAGTTGGATGCGGACCCATTCACTTCAATGGGGCTGCAAAAGATGCGTGTTCCGTCGGCATCCATATGCCCGTTCCGTGGCACCCACAAAAAAAAATAGAACATGTTTTACAGACAGGGACAGGACTGTTCTATATGGGGCAGGATGTTCTGTTCCCCCAAAATTTTTTGGAATGCACAATTTGTAGGCTACAGTCATGTTCATGAGCCCTAACCCAGAGGGCCGATGACAGTGGTTTATGCAGTTATATCATTATGGAATCCGAAGTGTATGTGTTTTTATTAGGATAAATTTATCCTTTCACCACTTGCAGAGCCGGGAATTTGTGGACCCTACATTTTAATGCAAAATATGTAGCAGGGTCCCTTACCTACCATATGCAATTTATAATACTGATATCCAGGACGTACACAGATCTCATAGGGCTTATAGCAAAACTTTGGGGATCATTTATGAATAGATAGATGCCAATTTTTGTTGTATATCTGTCGCAGATTCAGTCACAATTCGGTCAGGGATTTGCGGACGAATATGCAATTTCTTTCCCATCCACGCCACGTACTCCAGTTCTGAAAAAAGGGGCATGGCGTGGGGGGCCGGCCAGCCTGTATAATTTATTATTTTCTACACTTGTTTTAGGCATATAAAATTATCTAAATCTATGCCAGCAAGGGAGCTGGCATAGATTCAGGCCGGCGGAGGATGCACCTAAGTTATGTAGAGGCCGGCGCCTCTACATAACTTAGGCGCATCAAGTGCCAGCGCAGGCGTCTAAAATGCCGGTCTTAATAAATTACCCTATTTGTATTTGACTCCAGGTTAGATTTCTCCCCAATTTTTTTAAATTAAAAGTGAAACTGATGCTTTATTAATTTGGCATTTACCTGAACCCCATATTTCTGAATGTATTTACACCAGACAACTAGCATAAATACATCTCCCCTATATACTCTAGATCATGGGTGCACAACCCATGGCCCACATGCGGCCCCCAGAGCCAAGGATTGCGGCCCCCCATCCTCCTGGACAGAAACACAACTGATCATGCGATCAGCTGTATTTCTGCCCGCAGCGCCGCACGATGGATCATTACAGCTCCTGCTCTCGCACTGTAGCAGGAGCAGGACAGGTCCCGGTCGTCAGTGACTGCGCGGAAGACGAGGAGAAGGCAGGAGCAGTTTATCAGTGCTTCTGCCTTCCCCTCAGATAGGTGAGCGGCGCGCTGTGCAAGGTGGACCCACCTTGGGGGCAGAGGAGTGCAGAGCTACAGGGTCAGGGGATCCTAATCAGCTCTGCCTTGTACAATGCCCACACAGCAGGCTGGTTTTCCCTGGTCTTTCAGTGACCTCTTGGGGACAAATTATGTGGGAAAAAAAGAAGTTAAAATATTATTTAAAAAAAAATAAAAAATATATATAATAAAACACTAATAAAATTAAAAATGTAATATATGTGGCAAAAAAATTTAAATTATAAAAAAATACAAAAATAAAACACAAATAAAAGGAAAAAAAAAATTGCTAACTAAAAGTGTCCTCCAACAGTCTTTTTATGATCACTGGTGGGGGGGGGGACATTATGTGGCAAAAATATATTTAAAAAAATAATAATAGAAAATTTTAAATTAAAAAAATAAAAAAAAAAATAAAATACAAAAAAAAAAAAGAAGCTAAATAGTAGAGTGTTCATTGTCCCCCAACAGTCTTTATATTAATAAATAATATTAATAAAAATACAAATAAAAGTAAAAAATAAAAAAGGAAAAAGTGAAAATTTAACAAAAAGTGTCAGTGTCCCCCAAACGTCTTTTTATGACCTCTTGGGGGAATATTATTATAATAATATGCAGAAATATATTAAAAATTAAGTTACAAAAGATAAAAAATAATAAAATACATAAAAGAAAAAACACCTACACCAACCAAAACTGTCGCCATTATCGCCCCATTCACGTGTATACGTATAATATAACAAAACAACCGACACAAAATAGGGAACTAATTATAATGATTCATTTTGGTGGCAGTTTGCATATTTAAAGAATAAGAAGCTATAGTTTCCCCCAAATAAAACAAAAAAATATATTATAAAGCCCTATGTGCCAAGTAAAAAATTGTTTTGGTATTCTCGACACATAAAAAAGCTACAACCGTTCGAACCACCAAGTGTGCTCAATCACAAAAAAAAAAGTGTCTGTTCAGGCCTGGTTATTAAAGTGTTAACTAATAAGAGCTTTCCCCACTAGTAAGGGAAAATGCTTACTGGTTATTGCATGTCGCCTGTAACTGGCAGGAGGCGGTAATAGGTAGAAAGAAACATAATGATGACAGTCGGAGGTCAAACGTCGTGGTGTCAAAGGAAGCAATCCAGAAGGATAGTACAGTATATCAAAGAAATCTCATCCAGTAAAATAATAGCAGTACAAATATAAGGAGTGCTAAATAGAGCTGTAAAAGGTATCGGATGCAAAATGTGACAAGGTCTACCATAGTGGCCAACAACTTATAGGGGGAAGAGATAAAGGTACAAAGAAGGTGGTCCCTCAGGAAGGGACTATATGAGACCTGGTAGGTGTGGTGACATTAAGAGAGAACTCAAACTGAAAGGTATTAAAAACGCAAAATAGAAAATAATAATGAACATAAATAAAATAAAATATTAGTCAACTCACTTCGCTGGGGGGTAGTCTCCAGGATAAGCTCAAGAAACCTGAGACGATTAACCCCCCTGGCCGGGATCGCATGTAGTATAGTACACAGGTCCCTGGCTTCTGGTCAATCTCTTTATTTAATAGATATGCGGCTCAACACGTTTTGGGGGTTTTTCTACTCCCCCTTCATCAGGAGCATATCTGACTAATATTTTATTTTATTTATGTTCATTATTATTGTCTATTTTGTGTTTTTAACACCTTTCAGTTTGAGTTCTCTCTTAATGTCACCACACCTACCAGGTCTCATATAGTCCCTTCCTGAGGGACCACCTTCTTTGTACCTTTATCTCTTCCGCCTATAAGTTGTTGGCTACTATGGTAGACCTTGTCACATTTTGCATCCGATACCTTTTACAGCTCTATTTAGCACTCCTTATATTTGTACTGCTATTATTTTACTGGATGAGATTTCTTTGATATACTGTACTATCCTTCTGGATTGCTTCCTTTGATACCACCTTTCACCCTTTTTGGGTGCTATTAAGCTGTAATTATTGGTTACCTTGAGAGTGGCGCTTTTTTTCTTCTTCGCCTTTTTCCGATCCACCTTACACCAAATCTGACAGTTGGTAAACGTCGGTTGAGAGTCCGTTTGACCTCCGACTGCTATACTTTTGTTGTTTTTTTAATGCAAAACTATTTAATATCACACAAAATTGCAAGCTTTCAAGACTACTCACAAAAATAGATGAAATAGTAAAGCAAATAAGACAACTGATGTAAAGCGGATCAATATGAGTGGAGGTTAATACAAACATTTGCAGCAGTAAATTGTTGTAGCAGCTATAGATAAGGAGTGTGAACGTTTTATTTTTCCCTGATATATATCCAGTCCATTAATGCACTGAACACAGGAGGTCTGGGAGCTCATGACAACCTTAACACTCAGAAAAGGAATGAATGTGTTGCATGGATTTATGTCCTTCTACATCTCTTAAAGGGGTTGTGTTATATTAGACATTAGTGGCATATTGCCAGACTATGTCACTAATGTCAGGTGGGTCCTCCTTCTGGGACTCACGGCTATCTCCAGAATGGGACTATGGAAGTGAGAGGAGAGCATCTGCACATGTGCGACCACCCTCCATTCATTTCCGGCAGTCCCATAAAAGTGAAAGGAGTGGTGCACTCTCCATTCATTTGTATAAGACTTCCAAAAACAGCCAAGCGTGCTCGCTCAGTGATTTTTGGAACTCCCATAGAAATTAATAGACAGCACACCCCGCATGTGCCTGGCCATCCTTCACGGGCCAATTCTAGAGATTGGTGTGGGGTCTCAGAGGTGGAACTCACATCTATCTGACTTTGATAGCATATCCTAGTGATATGTCATCAAAGTATAAAATGACACAACCCCTTTAAGGAGTTCAGATCTCCAGTGTTCAGCACATTCATGGACTGGATATATATCAGGGAACAAGAAAACTTTCACACTTCTTATCTATAACTGCTACAACAGTTTACTGCTACAAATATTTGTTTTTCCTTCCACTCGTATTGATCGGCTTCACATCAGTTGTCTCATGTACCTCACTATTATGTTATAACATGCTTGAGGAAGGGACCCGAGTAGTCTGGAAAGCTTGCAATTTTGTCATCATCTTTTCAGTTAGCTATTAGGGTATCAACCAAAAAGTATATTTATTCATTCATAGATGTCATACACTACCTTCTTAAAGAACAAGACTAGAAAAAATGGTCTTTTCCCACCAAAACAACCACTCTTTACCATGAGCTTTTCTGGAATTTAGCTCATTTCCAGTAAGATGGCTACAGGCTACAGCCTGACCTGATAAGTTTGTGAAGGTTAAACAATACTAAGTATAGCTCATCTATGGCACCAGCAGTCACCTGGCTGAGAGTCTTAATCTATCATAGCACTCAATGGATATAAATAAAATATAACTAAAAAATAGTCTTTCAAGGTCCCGCGAAGAATGGAATATTTCTATCAGAAAGCATATAGAAAGGGATGTATAAAGATATGAATAGAGCTACAGGTTAAATCATTCCAAGATATTGTAAACATCAAGAGGAATTTACTACACACATGCCGGATTATTGGAAAGACATAGATGATGATGAAACCCAGTGGGTCAAAACTCTATAGGTCTCTATAAACATACAGGTTACTTTGAGAGATTTTAAAGGGGTTTTGCCACTTCAGAAAATAGCATTTATTATGCAGAGAAAGTTTACATGCTTACGACCACCATATTGCTTCCTTTGCTGGCTTCATTCATTTTTCCATCACATTCTAGACTGCTCGTTTCCATACTTACAACCACCTTGCAATCCACCGTCAGTGGTCGTGCTTGCACACTATAGGAAAAAATGCCAGCCTCTCTGGTGGCCGGGACCGTAGGAGCTCACATAAACTGGCACCTTTTTCTATAGTGCACAAGCACAGCCATACTGCTGGACTGCAGGGTGGTCATAACCATGGAAACTTTCTCTGCATAATAAATGGTATTTTCTGAAGTGGCAAAACCCCCTTTAACCCTTTCTACCCCGGGCTAGTTTTCACAAATCTGACATGTGTCACTTTATGTGGTAATAACTTTGGAACACTTATTTATCCAAGCCATTCTGAGATTGTTTTCTCGTGACACATTGTACTTCATGATAGCCATAAATTTGAGTCAATACATTTCACCTTTATTTATGAAAAAATCCCAAATTTAACAAAAATTTTGAAAAACTCGCAATTTTAAAAATTTCTATTTCTCTGCTTTTAAAACAGAAAGTGATACCTCATAAAATATTTATTACTTAACATTCCCCAAATGTCTACTTTATGTTGGCATCATTTTGTAAATGTCATTTTATTTTTTTAGGACGTTAGAAGGCTTAGAATTTTAGAAGCAATTTTTAAAATTTTTAAGAAAATTTCCAAAACCCACTTTTTAAGGACCAGTTTAGGTCTGAAGTCACTTTGTGGGACTTACATAGTGGAAACCCCCCATAAATTACCCCATTGTAGAAACGACACTCCCAAGCTACTCAAAACTGATTTTACAAACTTTGTTAACCCTTTAGGTGTTCCACAAGAATTGAAGCAAAATGGAGATGAAATTTCAAAATTTCACTTTTTTGGCAGATTTTCCATTTTAATCCATTTTTTTCTTTAACACATCGAGGGTTAACAGCCAAACAAAACTCAATATTTATTACCCTTATTTTGCGGTTTACAGAAACACCCCACATGTGGTCGTAAACTGATGTAAGGGCACACGGCAGGGCGCAGAAGGAAAGGAACGCCATATGGTTTTTGGAAGGCAGATTTTGCTGCACTGGTTTTTAGATGCCATGTCCCATTTTAAGCCCTCCTGATGCACCCTTACAGTAGAAACTCCCAAAAAGTGACCCGTTTTTGGAAACTAGGGGATAAGGTGCCAGTTTTATTGGTACTATTTTGGGGTAAATATGATTTTTAATTGCTCTATATTACGTTTTTTGTGAGGCAAGGTAACGAAAAGATGGCTGTTTTGGCATTATATTTTATTAACATTCATCTGACAGGGTAGGTCATGTGCTATTTTTTATAGAGCAGGTTGTTACAGACGTAATGATATCAAATATGTCTACTTTCTTTGTTTGTTTGTTTCAGTTTTACATAATAAAGCATTTTTAAAAAGAAAATAGTTTTTGTGTCTCCATTTTCTGAACGCCTTTTTTTTATTTTTCTGCCGATCGTCTTGTGCAGGGGCTCATTTTTTTTCAGGAAGAGTTGATGTTTTTACTGGTACCATTTTTGGGTACATATAATTTTTTGATAATTCATTATTACACTTTATGGGGCAAGTCGACCAAAAATGGCAATTTTGGCACAGTTTATTTTTTTTCCCAGCGTGAGGGTTTAGGTCATGTGATATTTTTATAGAGCAGATCGTTACGGGCGTGGCAATACCTAATATGTATACTTTTTCTCATTTATTTAAGTTTTACACAATAATAGCACTTTTTTAAACAAAAAAAGATGTTTTAGTGTCTCTATAGTCTGAGAGCAATAGCTTTTATATTTTTTGACCGACTGTCTTAGGTAGAATCTCCTTTTTTGCGGGATGAGGTGATGGTTTAATTGGCACTATTTTGTGAGGCATACGCCTTTTTGATCGCTTGGTGTTGCAATTTTTGTGATGTAAGGTGACAAAAAATTGCTTTTTTGGCACTGTGTTTATTTAATTTTTTTACGGTGTTCATCTGAGGGGTTAGATCATGTGGTATTTTTATAGAGCAGGTTGTTACGGATGCGGCAATACCAAATATGTAAAAAAAATTTCACTTTAGCACAAAAGCAGTTTTGAAGCAAAAAAAAAATATCATATTTTAGTGTCTCCATTGTCCGAGAGCCATAGCTTTTTTTTTTTTTTTTTTACCGATTGTCATAGGTAGGGTTGTCATTTTTTGCGGGATGAGATGAAGGTTTGATTGGTACTACTTTGGGGGGCATACACCTTTTTGATCGCGCAGTGTTGCAATTTTTGTGATGTAAGGTGACAAAAATGGCTTTTTCTGACAGTTTTTATTAGATTTTTTATGGTGTTTATCGGACGGGGTGGATCATGTGATATATTTATAGAGCCGGTCGTTTCGGACGCGGCGATACCTAATGTGTGTTTTTTCAATGATTTATTATAAAATCATTGGAAAAGGGGCATTTTTACTTTTCTTTACTTGAAACTTTTTTTTTTATTAAAAACACTGTTTTTTTAAAAAATTTTTGCTTTATTTCTGACTTTAACTTTTGGGGGTATTATCCCCTTTGCAATGCATTACAATACATCTGTATGTAATGCATTGCCTGTTAGTGTATTACACAGAGTAAGGCCTCTTTCACACTACAGTATTTTGCGTTCAGTATACTGGACGTTTTTTGAGTTCAGTATACGGAACAGATACTGAACCATTCATTTCAATGGTTCAGCAAAAAATACTGAAGTGCCTCCGTGTGCATTCCGTTTCAGTATTTCAGTATTTCCGTGCCGTGGAAAGATAGAACATGTCCTATGTTTGTCCGCAAATCACGGTCCGTGGCTCCATTAAAGTCAATGGGTCCGCAAAAAAACGGAATGCATACGGAAGGCATCCGTATGTCATCCGTATGTCATCCGTTTTTTGCGGATCCGTCATTAACAAATGCTAGGCCCAGCCCACTGTGGCCATGTGTTTCTTGTTGCCAAACTTTGGCTGAGCACAAATACAGGTGGCTTCCGTTTTTGATCCGTGAAAAACGGACCGTATACGGGAACCATACGGAAACCATACTGAAAGGTTTTTGCGGACATACTGAACGGAAACGGAGACACAACGGAACCCAAAAACGGGACAACGGATCCGTGAAAAACGGAACGCAAAACACTGAAATGGACATACTGTAGTGTGAAAGAGGCCTAATACACTAACAGGTTGCCTAGGAGACAAGCCTGGGGCTGGATCTCATGGGCACCCGTAGAAGGAAGGTCCCGATGCCGTGCAAGGCATTGGGCAGCCTCTGCACAGCATCGGGTTGCCTTCTCACCCATCGGGTCCCCGCCACAGCAGCGCGGGGCCCCGATGGGCTCCCTCACCCGCAGCAAACCCCTTCTATGTCGCGGTCAGTAAGTGCAGGGACATCCCCCATGTATGCCCTACATGTCCTGCTACTTAGTTAATAAAGTATGGACCCATGAAAGGTCCTCCAGTGGCCAGTGGGGCTCAAGAGGCAGTTGCCCAGGGACCCCCAGGAGCAACTGGGCCCGGGGCAGCTGCCCCTTTTGCCCCACATTAAAGATGGCCCTGTGCCTACTGTGAAACATGGAGGAGGATTTGTTATGTTTTGGGCTGCTTTGCTGCATCTGGCACAGGGTGTCTTGAATCTGTGCAGGGCACAATGAAATCTCAAGACTATTAAAGCATTCTGGGAAAAAAATGTGCTGCCCAGTGTCAGAAAACTTGGTCTCAGTCGCAGGTCATGGGTCCTCTAACAGGATAATGACCCAAAACACACAGCTAAAACATCCAAGAATGGCTAAGAGCAAAGCTTTGGACTATTCTGAAGTGGCCTTTTATGAGCCCTGTTCTAAATTGTATTAAACATCTGTGAAAAAAGGTGAAACATGCAGACTGGAGAAGGCACCCTTCAAACCTGTGACAGCTGGAGAAGTTTCCTGTCTGAGGAGCATGAAGACAGGTGCAGAAGTCTCATTTAGGGTTACAAAAATCCCTTGATTGCAGTGATTTCCTCAAAAGGTTGGCCAACAAAATATGAAGTTAAGGGTAGCATCATTTTGTCCAGGCCAGTTTCATTAGTTTGTTTTTTAAAATTATTTTGTTGAACCACAATTCAAAAACAATGTCTGATTTTCATTAAATGTCATCTATTAATGGATTTATGTAAGATATACACTGCTCAAAAAAATAAAGGGAACACTTAAACAACACAATGTAACTCCAAGTCAATCACACTTCTGTGAAATCAAACTGTCCACTTAGAAAGCAACACTGAGTGACAATCAATTTCACATGCTGTTGTGCAAATGGGATAGACAACAGGTGGAAATTATAGGCAATTAGCAAGACACCCCCAATAAAGGAGTGGGTCTGCAGGTGGTAACCACAGACCACTTCTGAGTTCCTATGCTTCCTGGCTGATAATTTGGTCACTATTGAATGCTGGCGGTGCTTTCACTCTAGTGGTAGCATGAGACGGAGTCTACAACCCACACAAGTGGCTCAGGTAGTGCAGCTTATCCAGGATGGCCCATCAATGCGAGCTGTGGCAAGAAGGTTTGCTGTGTCTGTCAGCGTAGTGTCCAGAGCATGGAGGCGCTACCAGGAGACAGGCCAGTACATCAGGAGACAAGGAGGAGGCCGTAGGAGGGCAACAACCCAGCAGCAGGACCGCTACCTCCGCCTTTGTGCAAGGAGGAACAGGAAGAGCACTGCCAGAGCCCTGCAAAATGACCTCCAGCAGGCCACAAATGTGCATGTGTCTGCTCAAACGGTCAGAAACAGACTCCATGAGGGTGATATGAGGGCCCGACGTCCACAGGTGGGGGTTGTGCTTACAGCCCAACACCGTGCAGGACGTTTGGCATTTGCCAGAGAACACCAAGATTGGCAAATTCGCCACTGGCGCCCTGTGCTCTTCACAGATGAAAGCAGGTTCACACTGAGCACATGTGACAGACGTGACAGAGTCTGGAGACGCCGTGGAGAACGTTCTGCTGCCTGCAACATCCTCCAGCATGACCGGTTTGGCATTGGGTCAGTAATGGTGTGGGGTGGCATTTCTTTGGAGGGCCGCACAGCCCTCCATGTGCTCGCCAGAGGTAGCCTGACTGCCAAAAGGTACCGAGATGAGATCCTCAGACCCCTTGTGAGACCATATGCTGGTGCGGTTGGCCCTGGGTTCCTCCTAATGCAAGACAATGCTAGACCTCATGTGGCTGGAGTGTGTCAGCAGTTCCTGCAAGACGAAGGCATTGATGCTATGGACTGGCCTGCCCGTTCCCCAGACCTGAATCCAATTGAGCACATCTGGGACATCATGTCTCGCTCTATCCACCAACGTCACGTTGCACCACAGACTGTCCAGGAGTTGGCAGATGCTTTAGTCCAGGTCTGGGAGGAGATCCCTTAGGAGACCGTCCGCCACCTCATCAGGAGCATGCACAGGTGTTGTAGGGAGGTCATACAGGCACGTGGAGGCCACACACACTACTGAGCCTCATTTTGACTTGTTTTAAGGACATTACATCAAAGTTGGATCAGCCTGTAGTGTGTTTTTCCACTTTAATTTTGAGTGTGACTCCAAATCCAGACCTCCAAGGGTTAAAAAATTTGATTTCCATTTTTTTTTTTTTTTGTGTGATTTTGTTGTCAGCACATTCAACTATGTAAAGAACAAAGTATTTCAGAAGAATATTTAATTAATTCAGATCTAGGATGTGTTATTTTTGTGTTCCCTTTATTTTTTTGAGCAGTATATATGTAGAGATTAACTACAGACGGGAGTTTTATTTATTATATGCCAGACACTATCAAAAATATGGAACTTAGTAAAGCTATATATTAAATGCCAGGAAAAGTGGGCCGCATTCTACTAAGGAAAGAGACTATGGCATCTCCGAAACGTGTCTAGAAAGACAGACAGTGGTCTGTATATTACTTATATCGCTCCCATGTTTCTACAGCAGCACTACAAAAGCATATTTTTACCACAGGACTGTTATCTTTCATCTCTGAAGCTGGCATCTTGAAGATTACAGAGCTCATGGGTCAAGTCCGTGAAGACCGAAGCGAAGTGGATGCATTACAGAAAGACATTTGAAAGTGGGTGAGACCAAATCTTATTGCTCGCATTCCATATCATGTGCATAGCACAAGGGATATCCTGGCTAATATTCTTACCATCCAGAAAAATTCTGTACAAATGATGGTGGTTATTAACTATGCACACTCAGATTGGGTCACCGTCACTAGTGGGGTACTACTGGGGTCTTTATTGGGCCCTACTCTCTAAAATACATTTATTAATGATCTTGTAGAAGGTTTGCACAGTAAAATAATTTTTGCAGATTACACTAAACTGTGTAAAGTAATTAACACGGAAGAGGACAGTATACTACTACAGAGGGATCTGGATAGACTGGAGGCTTGGGCAGATAAGTGGCAGATGAGGTTTAATACTGACAAATGTAAGGTTATGCACATGGGAAGGAATAATGCAAGTCACCCGTACATACTAAATGGTAAAACACTGGGTAACACTGACATGGAAAAGGATCTAGGAATTTTAGTGAACAGAAAACTAAGGCTACTTTAACACTAGCTTCGGGGCTCCGCTTGTGAGCTCCGTTTGAAGGGTCTCACAAGCGGCCCCGAACGCATCCGTCCAGCCACCAATGCATTCTGAGTGGATGCGGATCCGCTCAGAATGCATCAGTCTGGCAGCGTTCAGCCTCCGCACCGCTCAGCAGGCGGACACCCGAACGCTGCTTGCAGCGTTCGGGTGTTCTCCTGGCCGTGCGGAGGCAAACGGATCCGTCCAGACTTACAATGTAAGTCAATGGGGACGGATCCGTTTGAAGTTGACACTTCAAACGGATCCGTCCCCCATTGACTTTCAATGTAAAGTCTGGACGGATCCGTCTGAACAACTTTCAGACTTAGAATTTTTTCTAAACTATAATGCAGACGGATCCGTTCTGAATGGATCCAAACGTCTGCATTATAGGAGCGGATCCGTCTGTGCAGACACCAGACAGATCCGCTCTGAACGCTAGTGTGAAAGTAGCCTAAGCTGTAGAAACCAGTGTCAGGCAGCTGCTGCCAAGGCCAATAAGATAATGGGTTGCATCAAAAGGGGCATAGATGCCCGTGATAAGAACACAGTCCTACCACTTTACAAATCACTGGTCAGACCACACATGGAGTACTGTGTACAGTTCTGGGCTCCTGTGAACAAGACAGACATAGCAGAGCTGGAGAGGGTTCAGAGGAGGGCAACTAAAGTAATAACTGGAATGGGTGGACTACAGTACCCAGAACGATGATCAAAATTAGGGTTATTTAGTTTAGTAAAAAGACGACTGAGGGGAGATCTAATAACTATGTATAAATATATCAGGGGTCAGTACAGAGATCTATCCCATCATCTATTTATCCCCAGGACTGTGGACATCCTCTGCGTCTGGAGGAAAGAAGGTTTGTACACAAACATAGAAGAGGATTCTTTACGGTAAGAGCAGTGAGACTATGGAACTCTCTGCCTGAGGAGGTGGCGATGGTGAGTACAATAAAGGAATTCAAGAGGGGCCTGGATGTATTTCTGGAGTGTAATAATATTACAGGTTATAGTTATTAGAGAGGGGTCGTTGATCCAGGGAGTTATTCTGATTGCCTGATTGGAGTCAGGAAGGAATTTTTTTTCTCCTAAAATGAGGAAAATTGGCTTCTACCTTATGATATTATTATTTTTTTGCCTTCCTCTGGATCAACTTGCAGGATAACAGGCTGAACTGGATGAACAAATGTCTTTTTTCAGCTTTATAAACTATCTTCTTATGTTACTATGATATACCTTTTAGAACAAAGAAGCAGCCAGTTATAATAGTGCTACATGTCCACATTTATTATACTGCTCCGTATATGTGAAATTATTAGAAACTATACAGTACACCAGCTAATACTGTAAATAGAGTGGACCATAACCATTGAACATTGCTTTATAAAACAGAATTACTGGAAGCATTTCACAAGATATAAGTTGACATATATTAACACAGCTATCGCTAGGGTACGGCAGCTAGCTAGATCTATATCAGATATATATCTAATGATTATTATCATTTAGTGTACTTTATGCAGCTTTTATAGTACATTTAATTTTCATATTATGTGTATTACTATTCATTCCATTTATGGCAGTAGGCTGAACCCGGACATATCCCCTTTTTCACCTAGACACCCCCTATAAGTGGAGCATGAAAGCATTTCATGCTCCGATGCTCTCCCTTGCCCTGCACTGCATCGCGCAGGGCAAGGGCTGTTTTGTTTATATTTTCTGCCCAAAACTTGAGTGTGAAAGTAGCCTAAGCTACTGTGACATCACAACGAGTTTATTCAGGGATGATCATATTAGATGGACCATCAAAATAGCCGCTGGAAATGAAGGAGAGCATGTACTGTTCTTGCAAAAGGGGCCTCTGTAAACACAAAACAGATGGACACTTTTCAGTTTAGATACACTCACCTAAAGAATTATTAGGAACACCTGTTCTATTTCTCATTAATGCAATTATCTAGTCAACCAATCACATGGCAGTTGCTTCAATGCATTTAGGGGGGTGGTCCTGGTCAAGACAATCTCCTGAACTCCAAACTGAATGTCAGAATGGGAAACAAAGGTGATTTAAGCAATTTTGAGCGTGGCATGGTTGTTGGTGCCAGACGGGCCACTCTGAGTATTTCACAATCTGCTCAGTTACTGGGATTTTCACGCACAACCATTTCTAGGGTTTACAAAGAATGGTGTGAAAAGGGAAAAACATCCAGTATGCGGCAGTCCTGTGGGCGAAAATGCCTTGTGGATGCTAGAGGTCAGAGGAGAATGGGCCGACTTATTCAAGCTGATAGAAGAGCAACGTTGACTGAAATAACCACTCGTTACAACCGAGGTATGCAGCAAAGCATTTGTGAAGCCACAACACGCACAACCTTGAGGTGGATGGGCTACAACAGCAGAAGACCCCACTGGGTACCACTCATCTCCACTACAAATAGGAAAAAGAGGCTACAATTTGCACGAGCTCCCCAAAATTGGACTGTTGAAGACTGGAAAAATGTTGCCTGGTCTGATGAGTCTCGATTTCTGTTGAGACATTCAAATGGTAGAGTCCAAATTTGGCGTAAACAGAATGAGAACATGTATCCATCCTCTGATGGCTACTTCCAGCAGGATAATGCACCATGTCACAAAGCTCGAATCATTTCAAATTGGTTTCTTGAACATGACAATGAGTTCACTGTACTAAAATGGCCCCCACAGTCACCAGATCTCAACCCAATAGAGCATCTTTGGGATGTGGTGGAACGGGAGCTTCGTGCCCTGGATGTGCATCCCTCAAATCTCCATCAACTGCAAGATGCTATCCTATCAATGTGGGCCAACATTTCTAAAGAATGCTATCAGCACCTTGTTGAATCAATGCCACGTAGAATTAAGGCAGTTCTGAAGGCAAAAGGGGGTCCAACACCGTATTTGTATGGTGTTCCTAATAATTCTTTAGGTAAGTGTATATCCTTGAGTCATAATAGTAATAAGATTTTAAAAATTTGATTCGGATGCTTCGCCAAATTTTTTCAAGAAATTTGCTTCGTTCTGAATTAGTTTGCGTGTTAAATCAGCTACATCCCGGCCAGCAGGGAGAGTGTATCTCGATGTACATCACTGTGCATTGCAGCAACTTGCATAACTAGTCCTTTCTGGTAGTGAAACAGTTACTGTGGCAGATAGACACCCCAATAACAGCAGAATTAGACAGCTTATTCACCCCAATTTGAGAATCAAGGCATAATTTAATTGCTTATCTATTGAACGGAAAGGACACTGTTTAATTAGATAGCTCTGTGCCCTAAACAAGGATTGATGCAAACTGCAGCTTCAGATTACAGACCCTGCACTGTCCCTACGATCTCCCTACATTGTCCCTGCACTCTCCCTATCCAATATTCCACAATTAAAAGCTTTTACAATACTGTCCATAGTGCTTGTCACGTCTCTCCCTAAGCTCAGTTTACAGTGAAATGGCGGAGACAGCACAGGATGAGGCTTTTAAATGGCTGTGAGATTACAGGGGCTGCTAGCTGCTGATTGGCGGTCTGCACGGTATTATGGGTGATCTCGCATTCCCAGGGTTCTTACTTTCACTTTGTAACATGTGTAGCCACCATTTTAGGAAAAAATTATTTGTTTCCACGAAGCGTGAGGAAATTTGGATTTGTTGCGAATCAAATTTTTCCTAAACTTCTGATCAAATTCCATGGATGTTTCGATTCGCTCAACACTAGTAATAATAATAGAATGTCTTTCATCATGACACTTGCTTAAATATTCTCGATGTTCTATTTACCACATATCATTTAAACACCGACAGGCATGGAGAAAACCATGGCCATTCTTTCTTTTTGCCATGCTGGCTTGGATTACGTTTATGAGTGGATATTATTGCTTGCTCTGAAGGTTATCACTGCTGAACGACGCTTGCAAGTTCTGAATCACCGCTATATTACAAAGAAATTGTATTCTAATGGAAGAAGACTGGATCCAGGCTAGATGAAGATGAGATCTCTTGACAAAAGCCATTCCATTCACATTGTTTCCGATACATATTAAAAGATATGTGAACGCTGAACCATCCAGTGAGTCGCTCTGATTTCATGTCAGGCTGGTGACATAAAGGTCATGCATTGTAAGGGGATATCGCCAGAGCATTATCAGCTAATTTCCAATCATGTCTTCCTCTTTTCTATCAGGTGAATGTTTTTTAGAATAGGTTTTTATAAAGAAGAGAATTGAAAAGGTCACACGTTTGTAAAGCACAAAATATGTAAAATCCCATCTTATATTGGTTGTTGCTTGAAATATTAGGAATCTGGGGGGTTGATGGTGACTAAATATAAAGTCCAGTTATTAGTCATTACTGCCCGTCTGAACTTACAGGCGTTGTCCTATCTGCAAATGAAGCTGTCCAGACACCGGCTGATTGATGCTGGTCTGGTTTTGCTAATCTCCATACATCAGAACACTATGGCCGCTTTGCAACAGAAATGTTAGACATCTAGTGTCTGCCACATACAATGCTGTCTTGACACCTTTTTCTGGGAGGTCATCATCACCTACTGACTCCAATTAGGATAATGGAATCAACCCCTTTGACCCCATGCTGGGTATAATTACCAGATGTTGATTCAGTTACATATTTATTCCCAGAGAATTCTTGTACAGTCACTCAGAATTGAGAAAGCTCGTTGGAAGAACGAATGAAACGTTTTCAAGAAATCTACAGTAAGTCCAGTTGCCTTGATTTATTCTTTACAGATATACCATGACCTGGATAAATGAGAACCTTCACAGACTTGATGAACTTATGTCTTTTCTCAACCGTGTTAACCGTATTAACTATGTAACTATGTTATAGTGTTAGGGTTGCTATAGTGCTTTATATATTGCCCCCACTCTCTGCAGGGCAACAGTATACGCGTACATTGCAGCCTATAGCGTTGTATGTACACGTGGGATCACTGGGATATTTTCTATGCTCGTGTCCTCCATCGTCATCTCTCAGCTCTGACCTGCGCTAAATTACCAAGTAAATTACTGAAGTACCTGTAACTTGCGACTGCATCATGTTTTACATATTTTTTAAAGCACAATTTTCTTATCAAGAATGTAAATTACATGTTCCTTCTTTGCCGTAATTAGCGAGACACTATTCATGCATAATTTAGTCTTTAAATAAATTATAGGCAGAGGGCTGGATAATTGGAATGACCAAGCCGCAATGAATCAACTTTACACAGTATTTTTTAGCTTGTTATTAGAAATTAAGTCTTTTTTTTTGCTATTTAATGAGATGAATTATTATGCTCACATAGTCCAGGGAAGACAATACATCACTTCTATGGCAGACGGTGCTTCCCTTCATCCTAGGCGGCCAAAAGTAGACTTTTTGCTAAACTTTATTATGGAGATTTATCAGACGTGGGATGTTTATACTGTGGGAGCTAATAAATCAGAATTCAGTATAGTGCAAGTAAGTAACAGATAATACATCAAACATCAGGTGTAAATACATACTCCGTGCTCATAAGAAGCATTCGCCATGGTTCAGGGAGTCATTTGCAGTAAGTCAGGTATCAATAATTTTGATATTTGCATATTATTCCATCCAAAGAGGATTATTTTAGCCATTTTATAACTGAGGGGTTCGGGACTTGATGACTACAGCAACATTTTACCTTTTGGAATTTTATTTTTTTCCCCATGTTCTGTTTTATGGTTGCTGGTTAAATCAATAATGATTAGTATAAATTAGTGATGAGTGAACCTCCTGAAATTTTATTCTGTTTCGATTTGGCCAGATCGGTCCAGCTGATCCGATTCGAACCTTAATTGAAAGTGCTCCAAATGTCCTGACTGTATGCAACTTTTTACCAGCTCTTTGAAAGGGTTTTCCAAGACTTTAATACTGATGACCTATCTTCTGGATAGGTCATAAGTATCTCATCGGTGGGGGTCAGACACCCGGGACCCCCGCAGATTAGCTGTTTGATAAGGCAGAGGTGTTCCTGTGAGCACCGCGGCCTTCTCCCAGCTAACCAAGCACAGCTCCATACATAGTATAGCGGCTGTGCTTGGTATCACGCTCATCCCCATTAATTTCTATGGGGCTAAGCTGCTCCTAGACATGTAAGCGATGAATGTGATGTCACATAACCTAAGAAAAGCAGAGAGAGGCCATAGTGCTACTGCAAGCCCCGCTGCCTTCTCAAACAGCTGATCCGTCACCTAATACCCCCACCGATCAGATACTGAAATTGCTAAATTTGGGACAAAATAGATTTATTTAGAATTGATTTGCTCATCTCTCGTGTCAATGCCACAAATAAGATGTCTCCATATTACTGAAATCAAAGTTCTACATGTATTCCCCGAACGCATTAGCTTTAGAGGTGAAGACATTTTTACCTCCTTATCGCAGGAAGATACCGTCACAGATAACCCTGTTTTTCAGTTCAAAATACCTGAATACAGCAACCTGGATCTCTGCTTCGTTAATTCCTAGGATGAAATAAAGGGTTGTGGACTGGTACCTTGTGCACACTATAAGAAAACCTCACTTTAGGTGTACAAATGTGTCCTTCCTTACCTTTTTTTATGGCTCATTGTATACCCTGAGCTGTGTGACGGGAGATGACCAGCTTTTTAATTGGTCCAGAGAAGCCCCCAATTCAAGCATGTTCAGCCTCACTGCAGAGCTGATCTGGGTCTGCTAAGACCCAGCAGCTTATGAAGATACCCGGCTCTCAGCAATTGCATGATAGTTAGGACTAGAGGAGGAGGCGTTATTGTTGTTTCCTGATCTGTATATACAGTGCTCATTTTGCACTCTGTATACGGTGATGGAGAAGGAAGGAATAGTAAAAACCTGCCATCAGGGCCTTCTCTATGGGGAGCACTCCTGTTACTGACTGCAGGCTCCCTGCTCCCACAGCTGCACAATCTCCATATAGCTGCTAGCTCTGCAAGGATGTTCAGGTATGTCCTTGAAGAGATAAATGGCAATCGCCCAGATGTTTATAGTCAAGATGGTTCACAAGTAAATAAACATGATTTTGAGATATTATGTCATGCGTTGTCTATCGTATATGTGTCTTTGTGCAGCCACCCAGTGGTTGGTCTGTGTATTACAGTCTGTCAAGGTTTTGCTACCATGTAGCAATATTGTGTTAAGTTTCTTTCATGAGAAACTGAGTTTGTATTGCTTATCTATCTCTCTGTACTGAGATGGGTACAGTATGTAATTTTAGGGCACCCCTTGTACCAGGAATGGACATACAGTACCAGGCATCATATGCAGTTGGAAATGGCCCCATTACTGGCAGACTAATATATGAATGATTTGCTGCTCCACGACAAGCTCCTCACATTCATCAGTAGGAAGTTAGGACTCTCTATACTGGACCCTTGCTATGCTTGTCCACCATGCTTTGCCCATATTGCCTATTACACTGGACATGAGAGATTCAGATCACATATTATACAGTAGATAAAGGAAAGAGTATCGTGTGATTACTTTTATCAGAAAAAAACAGAGAGAGTGAGAAATATTTGATTTCTATTTAATCTCTGGCTGAATATTTGCCTGCGAACAGCTGGGGACGTAATAACTTTCAGACTGAGTAAATATCATAGTTCTACATGGATCTACTTGGAACTTGGAACAGTGTTAAAATGCTAATAAAATATCAGCTGGCATTTAAATACTATTTTTAATCACAAATTAAATGCTGTTATTCTGAAGAACCCTTAAATAGAGCCGCGGTGAAATCATAGATCTAAAATAACATAAAACGTCCCGTTACATAAGGACCCTCAACAGTTACAAAAACAACTCTTGCTTTGGAGGACCTGGCGCATCTGTGTATTACATGGGCAGCTCACTCATTAGAATGGACACAATGTCATTCTTAGTTTCCCCTGTGGGGGCGCTGCAGAATAATTGAACACTTGTTGTATTCCATTAGGGTGCTGTCACTCATGTTTTTTTTATGCCGTTTTTGAAGCCAAAACCAGGAGTGGATTCAAAAGTTGTATCTGACCGTAATACGGTAATACTTTTTATACATTTTTTTATGATCCACTACTGATTTGGGCTTAAAAAACTGCATTAAAAAACCTCATCGCGTGGTAGCATCCTTAGTCCTGTTTAACACTTACGGCAGGAGTTCCGTCAGAAAACAGCCTGCCAGAGCTCTCTGGATCCGGCACTGCCAGAACTTGCCATAATGCCTGCCGGCCTCATTGACTATAATGGGGTCTGGTGGAGATCCGGCTGCTGCCCAGTGAATATGCTGGGATTTGGCCAGAAAAATACCTCTTTCAGCAGTATTTGTCTGGCTCAATCCCAACATAATTGCCAGTTAGCGGGCCGATCTCCGCTGGACCCCGTCAATGACGCCAGTGGGCATTCCGGTAACGTCCGGCTATGCCAAATCCAGAGAGCTCCGGCAGGCTGTTCTCTCCTGTAACTCCTGCCGTGAGTGTGAAACAGGCCTTAGAGAGGATTCTTTGGGTCAGAGGAACCTAACAAGAAGGGATTGTTCAAAGTGAATAACCCAGTCAAACTGAGAGATTACTACATTTTATCTGAAATGTTAGCCATGGTTATAAAGTCGGTACCTTGTTAACAGCAACTCTAGAATTCTTCTTTATTAACTCTTTCCCATTCTGAGCCAATATAGTACGTCACCGTAGGAAAGCATATAATGTTCAGCGACGTACTGTTATGACGGAGCTGTGCCTATGCTATGCTGTGGTTGCTGGCTGCATTACATAGCTGGCACTCAACTATAATGGACAGTATAATAAAATGGCACTTCCCACTTCTACAGAGATAGAGTAAAAAAAATAATAATCAGAATAGACTGTTCAGACTATTAAGAGTGCAAAAAGGGACATTTTCAACCAGAAAAGAGTATTTTTTAAAGCTTAACCACCTCCGGACCGCCTAACGCAGATTCGCGTTCCGGAGGTGGCAGCGCTGCGCACAGTCACGCATATACGCGTCATCTCGCGAGACGCGAGATTTCGCTCCAAGCCGGCCCGCGCATGCGCATCGCGGGCCGGCAAAAGTTAAAGAACAAGTTCGTCACCAGCCTGCCAGCAACGATCATTGGCTGGCAGGCTGGCGATTTTTAAAAAATCCAATCACAAGCCATATAACAGATCATATTAGTAAATATGATCTGTTATATGGCTTCTCTGCTCCTGTGCTGGTCCTTTTCGTCGGTTGGATCCAGCACAGGAGCAGACTGAACTGTGAGTAGCACCAACACTACACCTTAGCCCCAGATCACCCCCCTGCACCCCAATTAACCCTTTGATCACCCCTTTGATCGCCCCTGTCAATCACCAGTGAAAGGAAAAAAAGTGATCAGTGTAAACTGTCACTTTTTTTTTTTCACTAGTATTGGCTGTTAGGTTTTAGGGATAGTTTAGGCCCCTTGGTTAGGTAGTTAGCGTCAGTTAGCGCCCACCCCACCGCAGTCACTTTTATTCGCTGAATAGCGTATCGCTAATCAGCATTTGTACTTTTAGAGTATCTGTAAGTGATCAAAACTGATCACGGTCAGATCTATAATAGTATTAGTGTCACTTTAGTTCGCCCTCCACCCAAAACGCAGTGTTTGCCCGATCAGGCCTGATCGGTCGCCCACACGTGCGTTCACCCACGCCCGCCCCACCGCAGTGACAAAAAATATATATTTTTTGATCACTGCACATTCATTTTACACGCACTGCGGCGATAAAAAAATCTGTTTTGATATTTTTTATCAACCGCAGCGGCCTCCGGTACTTCGCTAGCCTCCCCTTTGTAAGACAGGCTTGCTTTTTTTCTTGGGTAGTCTCAGGGAATACCCCTAAATTTAGTAGTCCAAAATGTCAAACAGGGGGTATTCTTCTGAAGAGGCCTACAGGATTCTGACCCAGTCGGATGAGGAGTGGGAACCCTCATCTGACGAATCTAGCGGGTCAGAATATGAACCTGTAGAAAGCAGTGGCTCTCTGACCCAAAGTTCGGACGAGGAGGTGGAGGTCCCTGGCAGCACCAGGCGTACCCGGCCCCATGTCGCTAGACCACAGGTTATGCAGGATCCGCTTCAAGAGCAGCAGAGTGGGGCTGTCGCTGCCGGATCACGTGGTGAGGCATACACCAGCAGCGCAGCCCTCCCTGGACCTAGTACCAGCACTGCCGTACAACATGGTGACGTGGCGAGCACCAGAAGGGCAGTTGAAGCTGGTACGGTGGCACGTGCACTAGTTACCCCGTCGCAGCCACCGCAAAGACAGGCCCGTAGAGCCCCTAGAATCCCTGAGGTGCTGGCAAACCCTGATTGGCAGTCACCAACTTCAGCCGCACCTGTAGTTCCCCCTTTCACCGCCCAGTCTGGAGTTCGGGTTGAGACGGCTCAAATCGGTTCGGCCCTGGGATTTTTTGAGCTGTTCTTGACTGCGGAGCTCTTGGACTTAGTCGTGGCAGAGACCAACCAGTATGCCACACAATTTATATCCGCCAACCCGGGAAGCTTTTATGCCCAGCCTTTCTGGTGGAAACCAGTCCAAGTTTCCGAAATTAAATTTTTTTTGGGCCTTCTCCTCAACATGGGCCTGACAAAAAAGCATGAATTGCGGTCATATTGGTCAACGCACCCGATTCATCACATGCCCATGTTCTCTGCTGCTATGTCCAGGGCACGATTTGAGGCCATCCTCCGTTTCCTGCATTTTAGCGACAACACCACCTCCCGTCCCAGAGGCCACCCAGCTTTTGACCGGCTCCACAAAATTCGGCCCCTCATAGACCATTTCAACCAGAAATTTGCAGATTTGTATACCCCCGAGCAAAACATCTGCGTAGACGAATCCCTAATACATTTTACCGGGCGCCTTGGCTTCAAACAGTACATCCCAAGCAAGCGTGCCCGGTATGGGGTCAAATTGTATAAGCTCTGTGAAAGGGCCACAGGCTATACCCACAAATTTCGTGTCTATGAGGGAAAAGATCAGACCCTGGAGCCGGTCGGTTGCCCTGACTACCTGGGGAGCAGTGGGAAGACAGTCTGGGACTTGGTGTCACCCTTATTCGGCAAGGGGTACCATCTTTATGTGGACAATTTTTACACAAGTGTGGCCCTCTTTAGGCATTTGTTTCTAGAACGGATTTGCGCCTGTGGCACCGTGCGAACTAGTCGTGTGGGCTTCCCCCAACGGCTTGTAACCACCCGTCTTGCAAGGGGGGAGAGGGCTGCCTTGTGTAACGAAGAACTGCTCGCGGTGAAATGGAGAGACAAGCGTGACGTTTACATGCTCTCCTCCATTCACGCAGACACGACAATCCAAATTGAGCGAGCAACCCGTGTCATTGAAAAGCCCCTCTGTGTCCACGACTATAATGCGCTCATGGGAGGGGTGGACTTCAATGACCAGATGTTGTCTCCGTATTTAGTTTCCCGCAGAACCAGACGCTGGTATAAGAAGGTGTCTGTATATTTAATTCAATTGGCGCTGTACAATAGTTTTGTTCTCTACAGTAAGGCTGGGAGAACACGATCTTTCCTCAAATTCCAGGAAGAGATCATCGAGAACCTCCTTTACCCAGGAGGTTCCGTGGCCCCATCCCCCAGTGTAGTTAGCCGTCTACACGAGCGACATTTCCCCAGTGTCGTTCCTGGTACCTCAACCCAACCGTCACCCCGAAAAAGATGTCGTGTCTGTAGCAGGAGTGGAATAAGGCGTGACACCCGCTATTTCTGTCCTGACTGTGCTGACCACCCTGCCCTATGCTATGGAGAGTGTTTCCGGAAGTACCACACACAGGTACACCTAGCATTACCGGTAAGTAAAAAAGTTAAAAAAGTTTAAAAAAGTTAATATGTTCTGTTCTAAAGTTAATAAAGTTATTGCTTTGCGGCCTGGTTTTTTCTTTTTTGTTTTGTTTTTTTTACCTTCCAGGTGGACCAACCGATCGACCAGCTGCAGCACTGATGTGCATTCGGACAGAAGCATTGTGCTGCTGTCAGATTACACGCAAGTCGGTGTATGCGGCGCTGCAAGACGAGATTTCTCCTCTGCAGTAAAAGATATGTTTGCCGAGGCATATGAGCTGAGGAGGTGGCGGTGTTCATATACTTTGGCAAACACTTTGTATATATAAAAAAAAAAATCCCGGCAATGATTTATTCATCCACATCGATTGATGTGAATGGAGAAATCTGGTTTGCCAGGGCATACGAGCTGAAGTGAGTATGGATGTTGGGCGGAGCTCCTATGTCCTGGCAGACGCCTTTCCCCTCCTTTTTCTTTTTTTGGCAGAGATTTTTTCATCCACATTGATCGATGCGAATGAAGAAATCTGTGCCGTTCATTTTTTTCTTTCAGCCCAGAGGCTGAACGGAAAAAAAAAATCTCATTACCCGTATGCTCAATATAAGGAGAATAGCAGAAACTCCTAATGCTGGGCATACATGTAATGATTGCGGAGACCCTCAAATGCCAGGGCAGTACAAACACCCCACAAATAACACCATTTTGGAAAGAAGACACCCCAAGGTATTCGCTGAGGGGCATATTGAGTCCATGAAAGATTGAAATTTTTGTCCCAAGTTAGCGGAAAGGGAGACTTTGTGAGAACAAAATCCAAAAAATCAATTTCCGCTAAATTGTGCCAAAATTTTTTTTTTTCAATGAACTCGCCATGCCCCTCATTGAATACCTTGGGGTGTCTTCTTTCCAAAATGGGGTCACATGTGGGGTATTTATACTGCCCTGGCATTTTAGGGGCCCCAAAGCGTGAGAAGAAGTCTGGTATCCAAATGTCTAAAAATGCCCTCCTAAAAGGAATTTGGGCCCCTTTGCCCACCTAGGCTGCAAAAAAGTGTCACACATGTGGTATCTCCGTATTCAGCAGAAGTTGGGGAATATGCTTTGGGGTGTCATTTTACATATACCCATGCTGGGTGAGATAAATATCTTGGTCAAATGCCAACTTTGTATAAAAAAAATGGGAAAAGTTGTCTTTTGCCAAGATATTTCTCTCACCCAGCATGGGTATATGTAAAATGACACCCCAAAACACATTCCTTACCTTCTCCTGAGTACGGAGATACCAGATGTGTGACACTTTTTTGCAGCCTAGCTGGGCAAAGGGGCCCACATTCCAAAGAGCACCTTTCAGATTTCACAGGTCATTTACCTACTTACCAGACATTAGGGCCCCTGGAAAATGCCAGGGCAGTATAACTGCCCCACAAGTGACCCCATTTTGGAAAGAAGACACCCCAAGGTATTCCGTGAGGGGCATGGCAAGTTCCTAGAATTTTTTATTTTTTGTCACAAGTTAGTGGAAAATGATGATTTTTTTTTTTTTTTTTTTTTTCATACAAAGTCTCCTATTCCACTAACTTGTGACAAAAAAATTTTTTTTCCATGAACTCACTATGCCCATCAGCGAATACCTTGGGGTCTCTTCTTTCCAAAATGGGGTCACTTGTGGGGTAGTTATACTGCCCTGGCATTCTAGGGGCCCAAATGTGTGGTAAGGAGTTTGAAATCAAATTCAGTAAAAAATGACCTGTGAAATCCGAAAGGTGCTCTTTGGAATATGGGCCCCTTTGCCCACCTAGGCTGCAAAAAAGTGTCACACATCTGGTATCTCCGTACTCAGGAGAAGGTGGGGAATGTGTTTTGGGGTGTCATTTTATATATACCCATGCTGGGTGAGAGAAATATCTTGGCAAAAGACAACTTTTCCCATTTTTTTATACAAAGTTGTCATTTGACCAAGATATTTATCTCACCCAGCATGGGTATATGTAGAAAGACACCCCAAAACACATTCCTCAACTTCTCCTGAGTACGGCAATACCACATGTGTGACACTTTTTTGCAGCCTAGGTGGGCAAAGGGGCCCATATTCCAAAGAGCACCTTTCGGATTTCACTCGTCATTTTTTACAGAATTTGATTTCAAACTCCTTACCACACATTTGGGCCCCTAGAATGCCAGGGCAGTATAACTACCCCACAAGTGACCCCATTTTGGAAAGAAGAGACCCCAAGGTATTCGCTGATGGGCATAGTGAGTTCATGGAAGTTTTTATTTTTTGTCACAAGTTAGTGGAATATGAGACTTTGTATGAAAAAAAAAAAAAAAATCATCATTTTCCACTAACTTGTGACAAAAAATAAAAAATTCTAGGAACTCGCCATGCCCCTCACGGAATAGCTTGGGGTGTCTTCTTTCCAAAATGGGGTCACTTGTGGGGTAGTTATACTGCCCTGGCATTCTAGGGGCCCAAATGTGTGGTAAGGAGTTTGAAATCAAATTCTGTAAAAAATGACGAGTGAAATCCGAAAGGTGCTCTTTGGAATATGGGCCCCTTTGCCCACCTAGGCTGCAAAAAAGTGTCACACATCTGGTATCTCCGTACTCAGGAGAAGGTGGGGAATGTGTTTTGGGGTGTCATTTTACATATACCCATGCTGGGTGAGAGAAATATCTTGGCAAAAGACAACTTTTCCCATTTTTTTATACAAAGTTGTCATTTGACCAAGATATTTATCTCACCCAGCATGGGTATATGTAAAAAGACACCCCAAAACACATTCCTCAACTTCTCCTGAGTACGGGGATACCAGATGTGTGACACTTTTTTGCAGCCTAGGTGGGCAAAGGGGCCCATATTCCAAAGAGCACCTTTCGGATTTCACAGGTCATTTTTTACTGAATTTGATTTCAAACTCTTTACCACACATTTGGGCCCCTAGAATGCCAGGGCAGTATAACTACCCCACATGTGACCCCATTTTGGAAAGAAGAGACCCCAAGGTATTCGCTGATGGGCATAGTGAGTTCATAGAACTTTTTATTTTTTGTCACAAGTTAGTGGAATATGAGACTTTGTAAGAAAAAAAAAAAAAAAAAAAATCATCATTTTCCGCTAACTTGTGACAAAAAATAAAAAGTTCTATGAACTCACTATGCCCATCAGCGAATACCTTAGGATGTGTACTTTCAGAAATGGGGTCATTTGTGGGGTGTTTGTACTGTCTGGGCATTGTAGAACCTCAGGAAACATGACAGGTGCTCAGAAAGTCAGAGCTGCTTCAAAAAGCGGAAATTCACATTTTTGTACCATAGTTTGTAAACGCTATAACTTTTACCCAAACCATTTTTTTTTTACCCAAACATTTTTTTTTTATCAAAGACATGTAGAACTATAAATTTAGAGCAAAATTGCTATATGGATGTCGTTTTTTTTGCAAAATTTTACAACTGAAAGTGAAAAATGTCATTTTTTTGCAAAAAAATCGTTAAATTTCGATTAATAACAAAAAAAGTAAAAATGTCAGCAGCAATGAAATACCACCAAATGAAAGCTCTATTAGTGAGAAGAAAAGGAGGTAAAATTCATTTGGGTGGTAAGTTGCATGACCGAGCAATAAACGGTGAAAGTAGTGTAGGTCAGAAGTGTAAAAAGTGGCCTGGTCTTTCAGGGTGTTTAAGCACTGGGGGTTGAGGTGGTTAATATTCAGAGATTTAAAAAAAAAAATAATATTTAGGCTTTTTTTTTGCTAATTTAAGCAGTACTATGAGCATTGAAGACTAAATATAAAATATTTAAGCTCAGATAGAGAACGTTTCTCAGTGGAGAGCAAAGAACTCTCAATTTATGACTGTTGCACAGGGGAGGGATTATCTGCAGGGTAATCCTCGTTAGAATACTAGGTGGCGGACTGGAATGAATGACAGTTCTGTTGTTTTGCCTAGATAAACATGCAAACAGAGGAGCATTACATTGGTTGGTGTCATGTCAGAAGCCCTGACTAGTCATACTACTGGGATAGCAAAGGTGATACATGTTGTTCTAATTAAGTCACCACCCCTCACTCCTCCCTGGTCTGACAGAGTATTAAAAATGCTTCCCATTAAGAAAACGTATTCCCTATCTACAGGATAATGGATAAATATATGACTGGCAGGGGTCTGACCAATGGCGCACACACTAATCAAGTGAATTGTTGCCTGTGCTCCCAGTTTCAATGGAGTGGCTGCAGCAGACCATTCAACTATATGGGACTGCTGGAGATAACCGATTACAAGTGCTTGGCTACCTCTGGAAGCCCCATAGAGTTAGTCATTCAAATGGGGAAGCACGAGCCCTCATTGTCATGATCAGTGGGGACCCCAGTAGTCGGACCACCGCTGATCAGACATTTATTCCCCATCCCGTGGATAAGGGGTAAAATGCCTTAATGGAACAACCTCTATAAGTGAGCTCCTCTGCCATGCTAAAATGTCCAAAAAAGAGGAAATTAAAGACTTAGGACAGCAATTAGAATACATGCACTCAATTTTAATAAAATAAAAAAATGCATAGTGTATATATATTATTAATATGTGAAATTATATATATTAATATGTGAAAAAACTAATTTGATGGAAGTGTACCTTTAGAGAAGATTAAAACAGAGGATGTAAATGATTACACGACAGTATAAGGGCCCTTGCACACGACCGTATGCCCTATGAGACATACAGTCCGTGAGCAGGCCATATGTCCCGGAGCGGCATTGATCATGCGCACGGGAGTACACAGCATCATAGATTACAATGATGCTGTGCACGTCGGGCCGCCTGCGGGACTATTGTCCCGCACTCATAAGTTCATATGAGTGCGGGACAATAGCCCCGCAGGCGGCCCGACGTCCATGGCATCATTGTAATCTATGATGCTGTGTACACCAGTGCGCGCGATCAATGCCGCTCCGGGACATATGGCCTATTCACGGACTGTATGTCTCAGAGGGCATACGGTCGTGTGCAAGGGTCCTAAGAAACAAGACACAGATGTAGCAGGTAATTCCTGGCGCATTAACACACAAACTTATTGAACTGACTTAGTTTAACAATGTGCAAGCTTGGACTGTCGGGTTAATGCATTAACCCCCTGATGTTGTCGCTTGCTAGATCTGTACCTTCTCTCCCCTAGCTATTAGAGCAATAATACGACGGGTAAATAGGGCTTTGTATAGGCACAATGTTGTCTAAAAATGTTTGTCCTTTCTTATATTGTTGATTATTATTCTATTGTATTATAATAGAGCATTAATATAACTGCTCCAAATTACAAGGCAGCAACAAAGTTTAAAAAGTGAAGCTGATGAATCCATAAATACTGTTTTTAAATTTACTAAATTTTGCACGTTACATTATCACAGTCGGAGAGGCCTGAATATAGCGGTAATTGACCATTAGCAGGCTTTCTCTCAATTAACTGCTGGATGCTGTAGAAGCTAAAGACATGGTTTACCGTAATTCAGAATTGCTAGAAAAGTTATAAAATACAGACTTGCCTTAGTTCAGACGTGCGGACACCAACCTATAAATTATACAGAAGTCGCTCTCTTTGGCTACTACTTAAGTGCATATCCTTTTGTCTTGGTTGCTCTTTAGCTGAGCTACATTAGGATGCAGCTATGATCACTGGATGCTTTGGGAGTTTAAATTAGTCCCAATTTCATTGTGGACAGTGGCAGACTCTTTAGGGACACACCCTATGGACAAGGGGAATGTTTACCATAGTTGTCAATTCATTTATACACTTCCGAGAGGTATAATAGAGCAAACCTGCTAAGAGACACATCACTGCTGAAGCTAGTCACTGGCTACCATGGCCACATGACCCCTGAAGCTAGTCACTGGCTGCCGTGGCCACATGACCACTGAAGCTAGTCACTGGCTGCCGTGGCCACCTCACCGCTGAAGCTAGTCAGTGGCTTCCATGGTGCATGTGGCCAGTCCATACCCCGGATTGAAGTAGTAAACAAGCCAGACACCGGAAAAGATAGAGGAATGGGGGTCACCACGCTGGAACAGAGCAGTGGGGAGCCGGTAATTATCTTTCAAGCAGTGGTGCAAGCGGGGCATTCCTTTTATAGTTAAAGGGGTTATCCAGCCTTTACTAATTGATTACCTATCTTCAGGATAAGCCATCACTAGCTGACCGGTGGGACTCCCGCCGTTCATCTGTTTGGGTGTAGCTCTGTTGCTGGAGGGCAGCACAGGAATTACACAGCTCGGTCAACCATGTAGTGGACAGTGCTCGTTACCGCTATTGACTTCAACCCTGCAGTGACAAGCTCTGTCCACTAAAAAGTTTATGGAGCCGTTCAAGCGACGGAGCTACACCCAAACAGCCATTCGGTATATTCATGAAAAAGTATACAACTTTCAAATACCACAGGGCAGATTTAGTAAGACTGGTGTTTCACAGTCAAAAATCAGTTGGAGCAAGATGCACTAAAACTATTAAGAGCTGCATACTTGAATGGCAGAAAATTCCACCAGTGTCAGAAATTAAACCGTGAATGGAGATGGGAACAAAAACGGTGTAGTGGCCATGCTGGGGTACTGTAGCTCAGCTCCCCTTCACTTGAATGGTAGCTGAGATTCAGTACACTGATGCCAGAAACTGCACAGTGTACAGGACCTTCTGTTTCTGTGCTTGCTATGGCTGACCGAAACAGCTGATCGGTGGGACTACCGGATCCCAACCAATCTTATGATGACCTATCTTGATTGTAGGTTATCAATATCTGTCGCCTGGACAACCCCTTTAAACGTTGTTTATATAAATCTGGAAGACCCCTTTAAGTAACAGCTTGAAGTGAACCCCACTTTGTGAGGACTGACATAATTAGATTAGTAACGCTCAATTTAATGTATTCACTTCTGTAACCATGAGGAACAAAATATTTTTGGAATAAAAATAACTGTTTTGACTGCAGATCCATCATGACTTGTCGACAAGCATTTTGTAATTATAAAACTGTCAGAAATAAATGGAAGAACTTTCTCTAGAAATAACTTTAATTAGAAAAAAATAAAGTGGAAAAAAATACAACCTTTAATTAAGTTTACTATTCTTTCTTTTGACATTATATTATACAATCGAAAACAGAACATTTGCACTGCTTATAGAAAGTGCTAATGAATATGTCATGGCTTCAGGAATGTACCGACATGGTGGAGGGAACAGAGAGTTCTAGAACAGTGATGGGCTTGCGGTTCGCTTCAAACTTTGCGTGTTCGCGATCCGCCGAACATGCGAACATATGGCGATGTCCGCGCGCCATATTCTTTTGCACTGCGCCAAACTTTGACCCATGTGCACTGCGAGTTCTGCCTGCTTCTCCTCCTTTTCCTCCCTATCTGCTGCTCCGTCTCTCCCTCTGAACTCTCCTCCTTTTTCACAAAATAGTGATAGAGGTTTTCCATATACCTGCGTCCACAAAATACAGATTGCGGGTTTTGATATACCTACTTCAACTAACAACTGATTGAGGCCTGCCATATATCAGCTTCCACAAAATAGTGATAGAGGTTTTCCATATACCTGCGTCCACAAAATTACTGCTTGAGGGTGATATACCAGCTTCAACTAACAACTGATTGAGGCCTGCCATATATCAGCTTCCACAAAATAGTGGTAGAGGTTTTCCATATACCTGCGTCCACAAAATACAGATTGCGGGTTTTGATATACCTACTTCAACTAACAACTGATTGAGGCCTGCCATATATCAGCTTCCACAAAATAGTGATAGAGGTTTTCCATATACCTGCGTCCACAAAATTACTGCTTGAGGGTGATATACCAGCTTCAACTAACAACTGATTGAGGCCTGCCATATATCAGCTTCCACAAAATAGTGGTAGAGGTTTTCCATATACCTGCGTCCACAAAATACAGATTGCGGGTTTTGATATACCTACTTCAACTAACAACTGATTGAGGCCTGCCATATATCAGCTTCCACAAAATAGTGATAGAGGTTTTACATATCCCTGCGTCCACAAAATTACTGCTTGAGGGTGATATACCAGCTTCAACTAACAACTGATTGAGGCCTGCCATATATCAGCTTCCACAAAATAGTGGTAGAGGTTTTCCATATATCTGTGTCCACAAAATACAGATTGCAGGTTTTGATATATCTGCTTCAACTAATAACTGATTGAGGTCTGCCATATATCAGCTTCCACAAAATAGTGATAGAGGTTTTCCATATACCTGCGTCCACAAAATTACTGCTTGAGGGTGATATACCAGCTTCAACTAAAAACGGATTGAGGCCTGCCATATATCAGCTTCCATAAATACTGCTCTTTTCTAGGGACTTTGGCACAGGGTCATTTTGAAAATGACAGACAGAGGAAGAGGCAGGCCATTCCGCAGTGGTAGGGGTTGGGCAGGTGCACCAGGTGGGAGCCTAAGTGGGAAACTGGAGATTATGTCAAAGGACGCACCAGAGTTGGTTGAGTGGCTCACTCAGCCTTCCGCTTCGGCACCCTCATCCTCTGTATCTGCACCCTCCTCACTCTCTGCTGTGTGCAACCCTAAAGACAACACCACCATAGCCCCTCCACTCGAGTCAGAGGAATTATTTTCCCATCCATTCCCAGACCTTACCGATGCGCAGACATTTTTGGCATCGGATGAGGAAGAGGAGGTAGCAACGGCCGCCACCCAGCGGTCTGACAACAGTACCCAGATCAGCCGAAGCAGGCTGGTCCCCACTGCCTACTCTGAGATCTCTAATGTCAGTGGTGGTGAAGGTGACGATGATGACGTATCGATGGGCGTCACGTGGGTGCCCACAAGAGAGAAAGAGGAGGGGAGTTCAGAGGCAGAGACAGAGCAGCAGATAGGGAGGAGAAGCAGGCAGAAAGCAGACTGCAAATGTATCTGGAGTGAGCCATCCACCATGCACGGTCACATCTCGTGCTCCCAGGACGCCGGCACATGGCTCCGCAGTGTGGGCTTTTTATAACGTGTCATCTGCTAACAATAGTGTTGCCATCTGCAGCCTGTGCTGTCAACGCATAAGTCGCAGTAAGCCCAACACTCACCTAGGGACGACTGTCTTAAAAAGACACCTGGCCTCCCATCACCGAGCCCAGTGGGAGCAACGCCGTCATAACCCACAAAGCCACACTCCCGGCACTCCACGTCCTGCCTCTTTTCCTTCTCTCCTCCCATTGGTCCTCCACTCCACCTTCCACCGTGCCGTTGTCGCGATCATCTGGCACAAGGCAGGCTTCGGTGGCCCAAATGTTAGAGCGTAAAAAAACGATGACGCCGGATAATCCGCTGCAGAAATGTGCCGTTAACGACTACCTGTACGAACTGTGCGGCAGGACAGGTTCTGGGGAGCTTGTTTTTTTTTAACGTGCCAGTGGCTGCTCATGTGCGACGCATGCAGACTTCTGCGGCCATTTGATGAGATCACCAAACTGGTCAGTTGCAACCAGGGCGCCATCAGTGACATCGTACCTTACGCCTTCTTTCTGGAGCGTGCATTGCGTTGTGTTATTGATCAAGCCGTCGAGAAGCAGGAGCAGGAAGATGAGGAAGTCGCAATGCTGAATGAATTCCCAGGGGGGGCTACTCCATCTGAGACAAGTCAGCAGGAGTCTGAAGAGGAGTCAGTGGAGGATGGTGGCTTGGGGGAGGAGGAGCAGGAGGAGCAAGAAGAGCAGGCTTTAAACTTTTCGGGGATCCCTGGTGTTGTCCGTGGCTGGGGGGAGGAGACCGAGGACGACATTCTCCTAGGCGATGAGCAGGAGTCAGGGCGCTCCACCGCTTCCAATTTAGTGCAAATGGGGGCCTTCATGCTCCAGTGTTTGAAGTGGGACTCCCGTATAAAAAGCATAAAGGTCAAGGACCTGTACTGGGTGGCAACATACTTAGACCCCCGGAACAAACACAAAATGGCGGACATGTTACCAGCATCACAGAAGGCTGTCAGAATGCAGCATTTCCAGGCCTAGTTGCGAGAGATGCTGCATTCTGCTGTTGCGGGCACTGGCAGAGGACCTTCCACCCACAGCGAAACAGGTGCAGGTACCAATCCTACCGCGCCTACAAAAAGAGGGCGGTTTGAAGATGTGTTGGTCACTTCGGATATGAGATCATTCTTGCAGTCAACCCATCGACCACCGCCCATCAGATACAGCCTCAGGGAACGTCTAGACCGACAGGTGTCCGACTACATCAGGTTAACGGCTGATGTGGACGCTCTGAGAAGCGATGAACTCCTTGACTACTGGGTGTGCAGGCTTGACCTGTGGCCAGAGCTGGCACAATTTGCCATGGAACTCTTGGCTTGCCCCTCGTCGAGTGTCCTGTCTGAAAGGACGTTCAGCGCAGCAGGGGGGATCGTGACCGATAAGCGCACTTGCCTAGCTCACCACAGTGTGGACTATCTCACATTTTTAAAAATGAATGATGCATGGATCTCGGAGGAATTCAACACCTGTGATGACCACGTGTAATTGAATTTCCTCATGCCAGCCCACACATATCGGCCACCACCAGAACAAAGAATGGTCCTTGCCTTATGTATATACAGCGGCATAAAAGGCCTTTTATGTCAGGTGAATGCCTAAATTTTGTGGCCTGTACTGGCCGACAGTTACATATTTATCCTGTGACCGCCTAATGTACCTCCAGCCACAGAATCCAAAGTTCTTTGCTGTCAGGTGAATGCCTATTGGCTAATTTTTGGGGCCTGTACTGGCTGACAGTGACATTTTTATCCTGTGACCGCCTAATGTACCTCCAGTCACAGAATCCAAAGTTCTGTGCTGTCAGGTGAATGCCTATTGGCTAATTTTTGAGGCCTGTAATGGCCGACGGTTACATTTTTTGTCTCTAGCCACATAATCACACCCTTGGTAGCGCTGTGTCAGTACATGGCGGCCTCCCCTCTCTGCCACACTGCTCCGCTGTGTACTGGTGCTTATTCTGACACTAGGGCTGTGTTCACATCCTATTTTTGCCATCCATTTAATGCATACCAAAAATGTATGTGTTAACAGATGCCTCAGACTGATGCCGTACAGTAGCGTCCATTCACCATTTGATCGCGAACGCGCATTCGTTAATCATCCCGGCCGATGTTCGTCCATCACTATTCTAGAACTCTAAACCTATTTAATTAACTCTTTAAGGCAAACAGTTATGATAGCTTTTCCCTCTTGATAAGAAACCATTTTTTTTTTTAATTAAAGGGTTTTTCTGGGATTTTTTAACTAATGACCTGTCCACTAGATAGGTCATCAGTATCTAATCAGTGGGACCCCCGCCGATCAGCTGTTTCAGAAGGCACCATTGCTCGCAGTAGCACCGTGGCCATCTCCAGATTTTCCTAGGCCATGTGATGTCATGTTCATCAGTCACATGGCATAAGCGCAGCTCAGTCCCACTGAAGTGAATAGGACTGAGCTGGGATATCGAGCACAGCCGCTATACAATGTACCATGCTATTCTTGTTAAGCAGAGATAAGACTACGGAGCAACTGTTAGGTGGGGGACCAGCACGTCGGACACCAACTGATCAGATACTGATGACCTATCCAGAGGATATCCTGGAAATATTTTTTTCCTCACTGTGTTTTTATTTCATTTGACGAAAAGCCTTTCTTAAAAGGATTGTGCCAAGTTTGGAAACTACCCCCTATCCAAGTGAACTAGTTGCCTATAGCAACAAGTCACATTCTAGCTCTAATTTGTCTGAGTTTTCAAAATAAAAGTTTGCATAATAGCTGTGTTTCTTTGTACACTGTGAAAGAGCAGGTATTTTTTGGGCTTCTCTAATGTCTTCCTCAGCCATATTATTTCCTGTTTCAGCTGCACAGCTAGATGCATTTCACTCAGCAGCAGGGGGTGTATCCCTTCTGTGGAATCTGCCAACAGTGTACTGCTGTAATGTCCTTTCCCTTACTTCCCACTATGTTGGTTTTTAGCTCCAGAGCTCACTGAACAGATAAGGAGGGGAAATCACATTTACAGACACACAGGAGTCTCCTGTGATCTTCAAAAGCTGTGTAGAAGCAGACGTTATATCAGGCTTAGGATCTCAGCTAGCTGTGACATTCCCCCACTTTCTCTCTGCTATCTTCTGTATCTCTGTTTCTAGGGGCAGATCTTGCCTAACAACAGGCAGTGGACTAAAAATTAGGTGGAAGTGAGACCCCTAGTAGCCATGACTTTCTTCAGGCACATTTTTCAAATGAAGTGATTTAGAAACTTGCTAGTTACCCCATTCTCTATTAAATAAAATGAAATTGTGTGAATGTACCGTGACTATTTAACCTCCTCAGGACCGCCGTACGCAGGATCGCGTCTTTGCGGCGGTCCTGTTGTTCTGGGTGGACGCGCCGGTGCGTCCTCTCGCGAGACGCGAGATTTCGTGCATTGCCGGCCCGCGCATGCGCATCGCGGGCCGGCAAAAGTTAAAGAAGTATTTCGTCACCAGCCTGCCAGCAACGATCATTGGCTGGCAGGCTGGCGATTTTCAAAAAATCAAATCAGAAGCCAGATAACAGATCATATTAGTAAATATGATCTGTTATATGGCTTCTCTGCTTCTCTGCTGGTCGTTTTCGTCGGTTGGATCCAGCAGAGAAGCAGACTTCACTGTGAGTACCCACCAAACACTGTCCTTAGCCCCAGATCACCCTCCATCACCCCCATCACCCGAATTAACCCCTTGATCGCCCCCTGTCAATCACTTAGTGAAAGACAAAAAGTGATCAGTGTAAACTGTCACTTTTTTTTTTTCACTAGTATTGGCTGTTAGGTTTTAGGGATAGTTTAGGCCCCTTGGTTAGGTAGTTAGCGTCAGTTAGCGCCCACCCCACCGCAGTCACTTTTTTTCGCTGATTAGCGTATCGCTAATCAGCATTTGTACTTTTATAGTATCTGTAAGTGATCAAAACTGATCACGGTCAGATCTATAATAGTATTAGTGTCACTTTAGTTCGCCCTCCACCCAAAACGCAGTGTTTGCCCGATCAGGCCTGATCGGTCGCCCACACGTGCGTTCACCCACGCCCGCCCCACCGCAGTGACAAAAAAAATTTTGTTTTTTGATCACTGCACATTCACTTTACACGCACTGCGGCGATAAAAAAATCAGTTTTGATATTTTTTATCAACCGCAGCAGCCTCCGGTACTTCGCTAGCCTCCCCTTTGTAAGACAGGTTTGCTTTTTTTCTTGGGTAGTCTCAGGGAATACCCCTAAATTTAGTAGTCCAAAATGTCAAACAGGGGGTATTCTTCTGAAGAGGCCTACAGGATTCTGACCCAGTCGGATGAGGAGTGGGAACCCTCATCTGACGAATCTAGCGGGTCAGAATATGAACCTGTAGAAAGCAGTGGCTCTCTGACCCAAAGTTCGGACGAGGAGGTGGAGGTCCCTGGCAGCACCAGGCGTACCCGGCCCCGTGTCGCTAGACCACAGGTTACGCAGGATCCGTTTCAAGAGCAGCAGAGTGGGGCTGTCGCTGCCGGATCACGTGGTGAGGCATACACCAGCAGCGCAGCCCTTCCTGGACCTAGTACCAGCACTGCCGTACAACATGATGACGTGGCGAGCACCAGAAGGGCAGTTGAAGCTGGTACGGTGGCACGTGCACTAGTTACCCCGTCGCAGCCACCGCGCAGACAGGCCCGTAGAGCCCCTAGAATCCCTGAGGTGCTGGCAAACCCTGATCGGCAGTCACCAACTTCAGCCGCACCAGTAGTTCCCCCTTTCACCGCCCAGTCTGGAGTTCGGGTTGAGACGGCTCAAATCGGTTCGGCCCTGGGATTTTTTGAGCTGTTCTTGACTGCGGAACTCTTGGACTTAGTCGTGGCAGAAACAAATCGGTATGCCACACAATTTATATCCGCCAACCCGGGAAGCTCTTATGCCCAGTCTTTCCGGTGGAAACCAGTCCAAGTTTCCGATCTTAAAATTTTTTTGGGCCTTCTCCTCAACATGGGTCTAACTAAAAAGCATGAATTGCGGTCATATTGGTCCACGAACCCAATTCATCACATGCCCATGTTCTCTGCTGCTATGTCCAGGACACGATTTGAGACCATCCTACGTTTTCTGCATTTTAGCGACAACACCACCTCCCGTCCCAGAGGCCACCCAGCTTTTGACCGGCTCCACAAAATTCGGCCCCTCATAGACCATTTCAACCAGAAATTTGCAGATTTGTATACCCCCGAGCAAAACATCTGCGTAGACGAGTCCCTAATACATTTTACCGGGCGCCTTGGCTTCAAACAATACATCCCAAGCAAGCGGGCCCGGTATGGGGTCAAATTGTATAAGCTCTGTGAAAGGGCCACAGGCTATACCCACAAATTTCGGATCTATGAGGGAAAAGATCAGACCCTGGAGCCGGTCGGTTGCCCTGACTACCTGGGGAGCAGTGGGAAGACAGTCTGGGACTTGGTGTCACCCTTATTCGGCAAGGGGTACCATCTTTATGTGGACAATTTCTACACAAGTGTGGCCCTCTTTAGGCATTTGTTTCTAGAACGGATTTGCGCCTGTGGCACCGCGCGAACTAGTCGCGTGGGCTTCCCCCAACGGCTTGTAACCACCCGTCTTGCAAGGGGGGAGAGGGCTGCCTTGTGTAATGAAGAACTGCTCGCGGTGAAATGGAGAGACAAGCGTGACGTTTACATGCTCTCCTCCATTCACGCAGACACGACAATCCAAATTGAAAGGGCAACCCGTGTCATTGAAAAGCCCCTCTCAGTCCACGACTATAATGCGCTCATGGGAGGGGTGGACTTCAATGACCAGATGTTGGCTCCCTATTTAGTTTCCCGCAGAACCAGACGCTGGTATAAGAAGGTGTCTGTATATTTAATTCAATTGGCTGCCTATAATAGTTTTGTTCTCTACAGTAAGGCTGGGAGAACAGGATCCTTCCTCAAATTCCAGGAAGAGATCATCGAGAACCTCCTTTACCCAGGAGGTTCCGTGGCCCCATCCACCAGTGTAGTTAGCCGTCTACACGAGCGACATTTCCCCAGTGTCGTTGCTGGTACCTCAACCCAACCGCCACCCCGAAAAAAATGTCGTGTCTGTAGCAGGAGTGGAATAAGGCGTGACACCCGCTATTTCTGTCCTGACTGTCCTGACCACCCTGCCCTATGCTATGGAGAGTGTTTCCGGAAGTACCACACACAGGTACACCTAGCATAGGGATTGCATCTCACAGGACAGGCACACAGGGCTATTAGGGCCCTTTTACTCACAGCTGCTGCAAACCTCTCCTTTCACCTGGGATAAAGTGCATAACGTACTTCGCCACATCTTTGGGCGATTTGCGCTTTGCACATTGTCCCATGGGGAAGGAGAGGTTTGTTCTATAAAGGTAAAAAAAACTAAACAAAAAAAAAATTACCGGTAAGTAAAAAAGTTAAACGTTCAGTTAAAAAAAAGTTTCTATGTTCCGTTCAACAGTTAATAAATTTATTGCGTTGCGGCCTGGTTTTTTCTTTTCTTTTTTGTTTTGTTTTTTTTAACTTCCAGGTGGACCAACCGATCGACTAGCTGCAGCAGTGATGTGCATTCTGACAGAAGCATTGCGCTGCTGTCAGATTACACGCAAGTCGGTGTATGCGGCGCTGCAAGACGAGATTTCTCCTCTGCAGTAAAAGATACGTTTGCCGAGGCATATGAGCTGAGGAGGTGGCGGTGTTCATATACTTTGGCAAACACTTTGTATATATATAAAAAAAAATAAAAAATCCCGGCAATGATTTATTCATCCACATCGTTTGATGTGAATGGAGAAATCGGGTTTGCCAGGGCATACGAGCTAAGTGGGTATGGATGTTGGGCGGAGCTCCTATGTCCTGGCAGACGCCTTTCCCCTCCTTTTTCTTTTTTTGGCAGAGATTTTTTCATCCACATTGATCGATGCGAATGAAGAAATCTGTGCCGTTCATTTTTTTCTTTCAGCCCAGAGGCTGAACGGAAAAAAAAAATCTCATTACCCGTATGCTCAATATAAGGAGAATAGCAGAAACTCCTAATGCTGGGCATACATGTAATGATTGTGGAGACCCTCAAATGCCAGGGCAGTACAAACACCCCACAAATAACACCATTTCGGAAAGAAGACACCCCAAGGTATTCGCTGAGGGGCATATTGAGTCCATGAAAGATTGAAATTTTTGTCCCAAGTTAGCGGAAAGGGAGACTTTGTGAGAACAAAATCAAAAAATCAATTTCCGCTAACTTGTGCCAAAAAATTTTTTTTTCTATGAACTCGCCATGCCCCTCATTGAATATCTTGGGGTGTCTTCTTTCCAAAATGGGGTCACATGTGGGGTATTTATACTGCCCTGGAATTTTAGGGGCCCCAAAGCGTGAGAAGAAGTCTGGTATCCAAATGTCTAAAAATGCCCTCCTAAAAGGAATTTGGGCACCTTTGCCCACCTAGGCTGCAAAAAAGTGTCACACATCTGGTATCTCCGTACTCAGGAGAAGTTGAGGAATGTGTTTTGGGGTGTCTTTTTACATATACCCATGCTGGGTGAGATAAATATCTTGGTCAAATGCCAACTTTGTATAAAAAAATGGGAAAAGTTGTCTTTTGCCAAGATATTTCTCTCACCCAGCAAGGGTATATGTAAAATGACACCCCAAAACACATTTCCCACCTTCTCCTGAGTACGGAGATACCAGATGTGTGACACTTTTTTGCAGCCTAGGTGGGCAAAGGGGCCCACATTCCAAAGAGCACCTTTCGGATTTCACAGGTCATTTACCTACTTACCACACATTAGGGCCCCTGGAAAATGCCAGGGCAGTATAACTACCCCACAAGTGACCCCATTTTGGAAAGAAGACACCCCAAGGTATTCCGTGAGGGGCATGGCAAGTTCCTAGAATTTTTTATTTTTTGTCACAAGTTAGTGGAAAATGATGATTTTTTTTTTTCATACAAAGTCTCATATTCCACTAACTTGTGACAAAAAATAAAAACTTCCATGAACTCACTATGCCCATCAGCGAATACCTTGGGGTCTCTTCTTTCCAAAATGGGGTCACTTGTGGGGTAGTTATACTGCCCTGGCATTCTAGGGGCCCAAATGTGTGGTAAGGAGTTTGAAATCAAATTCTGTAAAAAATGACCTGTGAAATCCGAAAGGTGCTCTTTGGAATATGGGCCCCTTTGCCCACCTAGGCTGCAAAAAAGTGTCACACATCTGGTATCTCCGTACTCAGGAGAAGGTGGGGAATGTGTTTTGGGGTGTCATTTTACATATACCCATGCTGGGTGAGAGAAATATCTTGGCAAAAGACAACTTTTCCCATTTTTTTATACAAAGTTGGCATTTGACCAAGATATTTATCTCACCCAGCATGGGTATATGTAAAAAGACACCCCAAAACACATTCCTCAACTTCTCCTGAGTACGGAGATACCAGATGTGTGACACTTTTTTGCAGCCTAGGTGGGCAAAGGGGCCCATATTCCAAAGAGCACCTTTCGGATTTCACAGGTCATTTTTTACAGAATTTGATTTCAAACTCCTTACCACACATTTGGGCCCCTAGAATGCCAGGGCAGTATAACTACCCCACAAGTGACCCCATTTTGGAAAGAAGACACCCCAAGGTATTCCGTGAGGGGCATGGCGAGTTCCTAGAATTTTTTATTTTTTGTCACAAGTTAGTGGAAAATGATGATTTTTTTTTTTGATTTTTTTTTTCATACAAAGTCTTATATTCCACTAACTTGTGACAAAAAATAAAAACTTCCATGAACTCACTATGCCCATCAGCGAATACCTTGGGGTCTCTTCTTTCCAAAATGGGGTCACTTGTGGGGTAGTTATACTGCCCTGGCATTCTAGGGGCCCAAATGTGTGGTAAGGAGTTTGAAATCAAATTCTGTAAAAAATGACCTGTGAAATCCGAAAGGTGCTCTTTTGAATATGGGCCCCTTTGCCCACCTAGGCTGCAAAAAAGTGTCACACATCTGGTATCTCCGTACTCAGGAGAAGTTGAGGAATGTGTTTTGGGGTGTCTTTTTACATATACCCATGCTGGGTGAGATAAATATCTTGGTCAAATGCCAACTTTGTATAAAAAAATGGGAAAAGTTGTCTTTTGCCAAGATATTTCTCTCGCCCAGCATGGGTATATGTAAAATGACACCCCAAAACACATTCCCCACCTTCTCCTGAGTACGGAGATACCAGATGTGTGACACTTTTTTGCAGCCTAGGTGGGCAAAGGGGCCCATATTCTAAAGAGCACCATTCGGATTTCACAGGTCATTTTTTACAGAATTTGATTTCAAACTCCTTACCACACATTTGGGCCCCTAGAATGCCAGGGCAGTATAACTACCCCACAAGTGACCCCATTTTGGAAAGAAGAGACCCCAAGGTATTTCGTGATGGGCATAGTGAGTTCATAGAACTTTTTATTTTTTGTCACAAGTTAGTGGAATATGAGACTTTGTAAGAAAAAAAAAAAAAGAAAAAAATCATCATTTTCCGCTAACTTGTGACAAAAAATAAAAAGTTCTATGAACTCACTATGCCCATCAGTGAATACCTTAGGGTGTGTACTTTCCGAAATGGGGTCATTTGTGGGGTGTTTGTACTGTCTGGTCATTGTAGAACCTCAGGAAACATGACAGGTGCTCAGAAAGTCAGAGCTGCTTCAAAAAGCGGAAATTCACATTTTTGTACCATAGTTTGTAAACGCTATAACTTTTACCCAAACCATTTTTCTTTTACCCAAACATTTTCTTTTTTATCAAAGACATGTAGAACAATAAATTTAGAGCAAAATTTATATATGGATCTCGTTTTTTCTGCAAAATTTGACAACTGAAAGTGAAAAATGTCATTTTTTTGCAAAAAAAATCGTTAAATTTCGATTAATAACAAAAAAAGTAAAAATGTCAGCAGCAATGAAATACCACCAAATGAAAGCTCTATTAGTGAGAAGAAAAGGAGGTAAAATTCATTTGGGTGGTAAGTTGCATGACCGAGCAATAAATGGGGAAAGTAGTGTAGGTCAGAAGTGTAAAAAGTGGCCTGGTCTTTAAGCACTGGGGGCTGAGGTGGTTAAGTGCAAACTAGGGAGCGTCCTTAAGAGGTGCAGGGAGGTTGGTTCTAATTTCTTTCGTACATTTCTTTGAGACAGTTTTGATACATTTCCTCATGTGTTACTTATTTATACCCCTTTAAGGGTTATATATGGGCGGTCATTTTTCCAATAAAATGACGGCTAGGACCAGAGATTTTAGGACATAGGAGTCGAATGTAACACACCAAGCCAAAAATGTCAAAATGTTATAATTCAAAAACTCCTTTAACATCTAACATAGATTATTTCTGCATATATTCAATCCTAAGAAACTCTACTGCGATTTCTGAAGAAAAAAAAAATGGAGGACCATATAATTTCATACATGACATGAACCCATCTGACCTGTTAGGAATCCCCGGCTATTTTTATACATTGGCCCAGGAGAGATTAATATAAAACCTAAAGCTTAGAGGAGATTTTCTTTATTCTCTGGGGAAATAATCCAAACTGTTATTAAAGAGAAACTCACATACACTGGCAAATGAGACAAATGATATCTGAATGATACAAAATGCTCTTAGATTCGACTCCTAGAAATGAATTCACCCAAAACTGCACCTCCTACAGCAAATTTACCATTTTAATATTAGTGTCCATAACCTGGTACCCTCATGACTAGAGATGAGCGAATTTCATATTTTGAAATTCATTCACGCTTCATTTACTGGTAAAAGGTGAATTGCGTTATGGATTCCGTTACCACGGACCATAACGCAATTCTATGACGGAATGCATAACAATATGCCTTTAGAGGCATTCCGTTATTTATTCCGTCATAATAGAAGTCTATGGGCTGCAAAACGGATCCGTCCCGTTTCCGTTATGCAGGGGAGTCCCAAATATTATAGGAGGCATAACTACTGAGGACAGGGCTTTATTACTACTGTGAGCATTTTAGGGGGCCTTATTACTAACAGGAGCACTTTAAGAGGTCTTATTACTACTAGGGGAAGTTTAGGGGGCCTTATTACTGCTGGGGCACGTTGAGTAGCTTTATCACTACTGAGAGAACTATGGGTGTTATTACTACTGGTGGTACTATGGGGAGCTTGATTATTGGGCAAAATATGGAAGGCTCTACTACTAATGGGGGCACTCTCAGGGAACATTATTACTGTAGGGGATTTTAGTAATGAGGGCACTCTGTGAAAGACTTACTATTGGTGAGACTTTTGGGAGCACTATTTTTATGTGATGGACTGTTTGTATGGTACTGTTATTTCTTAGTATTTAGGGGCAATGGGGAGCATGGAGGGCACAGTTTTGGGGGTAGCAGCAAGATATCACTGTTGGGGCACCAGGAAGGGGAATGATGGAAAAGTGAGGCAAACTCTGCAGAGACGAGACATGGCTGAAAGATGTCATCACGGCGGTCTGTTCCCAATGGAGAAGATGAGGGAAGAGAAAATCTACATTAGAAGAGAGGTCACTGGATATATTAGGTATGTAGAGCTATTAATGTTTAGTAGTGCTAAATGTAATGTTCATCCAAATATGCCCAAACATATTTCACATTCACCACACAGCAAGTGGGCCTGTCTGTTTTAAAATGCCAGGGCTCAATTTCAGTCCCAGCCTGGCCTTGATCAAATAATTGGGGGTCCGACTCCCAGCCCCCTTCAACTATTTGAAGGGACGCTCTTGTGGGCGCTAAGGCCTCTTCTCGGCCTATCAAGCACAGCACTGTTAATGGTATAGAGGCTGTGCTTGTTAGGTTGAGTGACCAATAAACATTGTGACTGACATTACATCAGTGGCCTAGGAAGAGGCCACAGCACTTGCTGATTTTTTTTAAAATTATTGCATTATACTCATTTTGAGCTAAAAATAATTTTAACCACTGTCTTTGTGCAGTCTTGAGTTTATCTAGTAGCAGGATCTGAATTTTTACTGTGTTCCGTCAGACAGCTTAGCTGATGGCTCCTTATCTCTGATCTTATAAACATTCATTATAGCTCAATTCTTACTTTACTGATGAGAATGTGGCTTAAGGCACATTTACATGCCCAGATGAGCAGCAGATTGTCAGGAAGTAAGAGTCCTTCCAGGCAGTCAGCTGCTCATTCAGTGCAGGTGAAGTGCTGCATTTACATGCAGCGATTACCTCCACAGTATGAGGACGAGGGATCACTATTGCGATAGCTCATTCTCATACAGCTGCATTGTTTCTAGGCAGCAGATTGCTGTTTAGATAGCACAATCTGCTGCCCACACAAACTATAGTTTCACCAAATGAACAAGCATTTTGCTTGTTCATCAGGTGATCTGCTGCACCTTTACATGGTCAGATTGTCAGGAACGAGCGTTCGTAGGAACATTTGTTCACATTAATCTACCCGATTATCTACTCGTGTAAATCCACCTTTAAGTAAGTGTTTATGACCTTTTAGTGATTTAGAGATAAGGTTTATTAGATGACCAGCACAAGGTGAAAGTAAAAAGTACCAGTCACACAGCTAGAAAAACCGTTAACACTTTGTGACAGAATGGCTGAATATTCTTAATAAACATTAATTTAAAAAAAAAAAGATTTTTAGCCCAAAATGTGCAAAATGCAATCATAAAAAAACTGCCACCAAGGTGCACATGGCCATTAAAGACACATGAGTTGGGTTAGCAGCCAAACCAGAAACAGCCATCTGTACACAACACTGTTTCAGCCTCGCTGCGCCTCATCAGTACAGAGAAGGCGTCTGGTTGGCTGTGTGAAATGCCATATGCACTTCCTCTCAGAAGATATTGAAGTTTGGAAATGCTATTTAAAAAAATGTGTATTTCATGCAGATGTTTTCTGGATTTCTTCTAAGCCTTTCAGAAACAGACCAAAAAATTGCACTGACAAGCCTGACGCATTTCATGGTTTTAGAAAGGATTATTTTAATTACTGCTGGGCCAGTGCCTACATATGGGTAAGCATCCATAGTAAACACTAAAACAACAAAGGAAGTTATAATTTCATGGTAATCACATATGCAAAAAGTTTTCCTTGATCCAAAGGCTTTTTGGAACAATTAGAATATTTTTCTCGCAAAATGAACTTACAAGACTGTATGGAAATTCCCATATGATTTCCATTTGAATTTACGCATAACAATAACAATAATCTGCCAAACCATAGAAACAAAGGACATCATACAGATGTTTGTTAGCAACCATATTTGTCATTTTTACAATTTTACCTCCTCAACCAATTTTACACCATTCATATCAGTTCCTGCTCTAATGGGGTTCACAATCTAATATCTCAAACACACACTTGGGCCAATTTCGTAGGAGAAGTGCATAATCAGTGATTGGTTTACATGGTGAAAACAGGTCAGGTGTCACCGCCAGTTCTGTGAGAAGGTCTGGCAGACGTTCTTCTCTACCTCTTGTATGATGTTCTTTGTTTTGGTTTCACTTTCTCATCTCCTTTCCTTCTGCCAGATGTCACTTATTTAGACATAATCATCTTCCTTTATATTCCCTCCCATACTGCCTCACTTTGCGGTTTATACTACTTCCTGGATGAAGTGTTCACTGCTGGAGGCTGCGTCTGCTGTTTGCTCAGATAAGTCCTTTACTTTATTGTGTTTGCTTTCTGGCTTGATTCTAGGTGACCCTGACTCCCTCCGTATTAAGTGCAGGGAGCCGGTGGTCGTGTCCCTTCACTATTATAGGGTTTTCAGGTGTCTCACAGGTGTCTCACAGGCTTAGGTATGTGGGCATGCAATCGTCTACCATCGAGACCCTTGTATGTGCATAGTAGTCAGGGAGAGCTCTTAGGGTTTTTTAGGGCTCACCTATAAGCTCCTTAGTTTGGGATCAAGCCAGTCGCTCGTTTATTTATAAGTTCCAGCTATCTGCAAATCTCATCCATGACATTATAAACCGCCATAACCGTCTTAAGCATGGATCCGGTTTCATTTGATTGACTGCATGCAAGGTCTTTCGCTGGAGGTAGCAGATCTCCGTAAAACTGTGTCTCAGTTTCAGGTGACTGGTTCTGCTGGCGTTCATGGAGTTTGTTCGGAGCCTAAGATCTCGCTTCCGGATACGTTCTCCGGGGGTAGTGAGAATTTTGTTCGCTTTAGAGAGGCTTGCAAACTCCATTTTTGCCTACTTCCCCACTTCTGTGGTGATGAGGAGCAGAGGGTGGGAATCATCATCTCGCTGCTCAGGGATAATCCTGGGCCTTTTTGCTGCCGGTGGGGGCACGGCCCCTCCGATCGGTGGATGAATTCTTTGTAGCCCTGGGCCAGATATATGATGACCCAGATCTTATTGCTCTGGCTGAATCTAAACTGCATTTTTTATGCCAGGGTAAACAGTCCGCAGAGATATATGGTTCTGAATTTCGGAGATGGGCAGCTGATACGGGTTGGAATGATGCTGCACTCCGAAGTCAATTTTGCCATGGTCTTTCAGAAAGATTGAAAGATGCATTCGCTTTTCATGAGAGACCAGCGTCGTTAGAGTCAGCCATGTCTCTAGCTGTTCGTATTGACAGGCGTCTTAGAGAGAGAGAGAGGAGACTACTCTTTCCTGTCATATTCAGCCCAAAAACAGTGGGGCTGTCTCATTCAGTGTGCAGGGGTCTCAGTCTGTCTCAATCCCCTCTGAGGAGGAGGCCATGCAGCTGGGTTTGCTTGCCTCTGATAGTAGAGGATTCAGCTCTCAGATGAGGGTTTGTTTCTGCTGTGGGGGTATAAATCATTTAGCTAATGTTTGCCCCTCTAGGAGATTCATGAAGTTTTCTGAGGGTAATAAAAACAAAACAAAAAAAAACCTCTAAAAACTTTCCATTTGCTACTATTGGCAAGGTTGATGTGGAAATTGAAGGTTTGCCGTTTGCTTGTAGTTCCCGTTTTCTACTACCTGCCAGGGTGGCGCTAGACAGCAAGAACATTGTTTGTGAGATTTTTGTAGATAGTGGAGCAGCTGTCAATCTCATTGATAATCAATTTGCAACAATGCATGGTTTCCAGGTATGCACTTTGGAAAAGGATATACCTGTTTTTGCTATAGATTCCACTCCACTTTCTCAAAGATCGTTAAAGGGCATAGTTCACAATATCCGTTTGACTGTGGCTGACGCTCATGTTGAGGATATGTCATGTTTCGTCTTAAACCGATTACCTACTCGTCTACTGTTGGGGCTACCCTGGCTCACTAAACATAATCCCACCATTGATTGGCAAGCAAGGCAAATTTTAAGTGTAATCTTGATGTGTTTAATGAAACTCCGCATGATATTGACAAAGGGCAGGATGACATGCGATTACTATTTGTGAAACTGGAAAGAGAGTTCACTAGGGAAATCAGGACCACCTGGGACATTGCCTCCTTGGAGAGATTCCTAATGGAAGGCAGGATCCCAGAAGGTCTGAGATGGCAACTCCCTTTTGGTAACTGAGGAGGAGGAAGATTTAGTGGGTTGGGAGAAAGTAATGAATGAATGTGCCTGGAAAGCTATGCAATATATTATTGTGGTTCAAAAGAACAAACTAAGGAAGATTAATAAGGCCATTGATGATTTACAAGAGGTGATTAATCCACTAATAAATGCTAATAGAGAGATATATGAGAAATGTAGTAAGCAATGTCAAGAATCCGTGCTCAAATCCGAACAAGAAATTAGGAGTAAAAAACAAAAGAAATATGCCAAAATCTGTAATGATTACAAAACAGATATGATATATAAATGGAAGAATAAGCAAAAAAACACGGAGGGGATTGGGTCAGAAACGATATTTGTGGATGAATGCAGTGATAGTAATCCAAACTCTGGAGACTACACTGGAGGTTTTACGAAACTTGAGAATGGGGTGGGGAAACAAAAAGTTTTTAAAAACAACTATAAACCACAAGCTAATGAATATATGCCGCAGCAGAACCATGGGTATCACAATCGAAACCATGACAATTATTATCAGCAGAATAGGGATAATACATATGCATATGATTCGCATTCAGGGAAAACGAACCATCATAGGCACCCGCAAAACAGTGCATATCAGTATAACCAGGGAGGTCGACAATGGGGTGGTTGGGGTCCTAATCAGGATTATAGAGGAGGACAGTATAATGGGAATTTCGGGTATAACAATGGATATAGGGGGCAGCAATACAGACCACCGTACAGACAGTCACATCAGGGAGGAGGATATAGGGGAAAACCTAAATGGAGACCACAGGAAAATTACAATGAAAACTATAATATGAGTCATTATGGAAAAGGAGCCCATTATGAAAGAAACAGCTATGGAGAAGAACCAAAAAGGGATACTGAGGAGGGAGACAGACAGAGTTTGAGGCCACAGGATGAGCAAAATTTTCCCCACCAGGGCATAAAAGGAGTACAGAGGGAAGGAGAACTAAGAGAACAAGCAGTAAGGACCCCACAAAAAAGAAGCCTGGTAGAGGAAAAAGGGGAAAAGGGAAAAATAAGCCCAAAAATGAAAAGGAGCAAGGAGATATAAGAGGAATCTTTAACCTAAGCAGTCACACCCTAACAGAGGGAGAAAAGAATGTCCTGAGTAAGGGCTTGAAATATGCACCAAGCCAGAGGATCAATAAGTTTGAGGCATTTTTGGATATTCATAAATTCATCAGAAAAATAAATATGGCCAAATATTGGATTAATAACCCTGCACCACAGAACATAAATGTTGAAGGGATTAATATAAAATCGGATAAGGATAGGGAGATCCTACACACAAAAATGAAAGAAAAATCAAAGTTTTTTCCGAAAAATCCCAATAACGAATGTGTAGAGGCCTTTAAAACTGGTCTATTAAAGGAGTTGGAAGAGATGGATATGGATAAGGGGACACAAAATTTAACATATAAAGAGAGAAAAGCCCTTAAAGATCTGGAAAAAAACCCAGATATTATTATAAAGCCAGCTGATAAAGGAGGGGGGGTTGTTGTAATGAACAAAGAAAAATATGAAGCCGAAATGGCAAGATTAGTATCAGATACAACAACATACAAAAAATTGAAAAGTAACCCCACCCAGGAGTATAAATTGACTCTGGATAACATTCTATCAGAGGGTTTTAAAAAAGGGATATTGAATAAAAAAGAATATGAATACCTTTCCATCCCATTCCCGCTAGTACCGGTGATTTACCATCTGCCCAAAGTACATAAAAATCCAACAGATCCTCCGGGGAGGCCAATTGTTTCGGGGCTTAACTCGTTGACGTGCAGGGTCACGGAATACATTGACTTTTATCTGCAAGGATACGTGTTGCAAAACCCCTCGCATTTAAAGGACACTGGATCCGTGTTAGATCTTATTGAAGGCCTTAGTCCCCCAACTGTGAATACATGGATGGCCACAATTGACGTGGCATCCCTGTACACTGTCATCCCAAAAAAATTAGGGATGGAGGCGGTAGAAAGTAGGATTAGGAATGATGAAAGAATAGGGGATCCACAGAGAGATTTTATTTTAGGATGCCTCAGTTATTGCCTCGATCATAACTATTTTTGGTTCAGGGACTCATATTACGTACAGTGCATTGGTACTGCGATGGGGACGAAATTCGCCCCCAGTTTTGCAAATATTTTTATGGGTGCATGGGAGGAGAGTGCCATCCTTCCCACGCTAGGAGCGGACACCGCAGGAGGCAAACTGACCTTCTGGAGGAGGTACATCGATGACTGTCTCCTAGTGTGGGAAGGAGGAAGAGAGGGACTCGAGTTGTTCATTGACCAACTGAACAATAATGACTGGAACCTACGATTTGTGGGGGATATCAGTAATGAGAGTGTTAACTTTCTAGACCTGTGCATACGGATAGAAGATGGCCGTTACATGACCAAGTCCTATTTTAAGGAAACAGATGTGAACTCCTACATTGACACCAAGAGCTGCCATTACGGCCCATGGCTCAAGAACATACCGAAAGGTCAGTTTAAGAGGATGGCCCGTAACTGTACAGTGATGAGCGACTATAGGACACAATGCGGGGTACTAAAAGATAGGTTTTTGGAGAGAGGTTATAATGAGGCTGTTCTGGATGAGTGTATACAGAGTGTGGAGTTAGAAAAAGTGGGAGGAAAGGAACTAACTATAGAGATTAACAAAAAGGTGGATAGGGACTATAGATTTTCCTTTGTAACCAAATTTTGCTCCATGTCCGACAACATTAAGAAAATGGTAAAAAAGAATTGGGCTATTCTAAAGAATGACCCGATACTAGGAAAAACGATACCAAAGAATCCCTCCTTTATATTTAAAAAAGCAGCAAGCATTAGAACAAAACTTGTGCATAGTGCCATCCCCCCAATAAATATTAAGACCCAGAAAAATGGAGGAAAATTCACCTGGTGCGGATTTTGTGCAGGATGTAAGAACCGGAATTCGAAAGAACGGCAGAGATACACCAATTTTATAACATCAAAAAAGAATGGGGCTGATTTCCGTATAAGAGGTGATTGCTCGTGTGAAAAAGAGGGTATGGTATACGTGCTGGAGTGCCCTTGTGGGCTCCAGTACGTGGGCAGGACGGTCAGGAAACTGAAAGTCAGAATACAGGAACATCTACGTAATATAAAAAAAGGCCTGATGACCCACAGTGTATCAGCACATTTTAAATTAAAGCATGAAAAAAATCCGCGAGGTTTAACATTTGTGGGAGTAGAAAGTGTTAAACATCACTGGCGAGGAGGGGATGCTTTGGCACAGATTAATAAGAAAGAGGTGGAGTGGATCTATCAATTAGGGACCCTACAACCAGGAGGGCTTAATATTGAATTTGATTTGAAACCTTGTATACTGTAACTTGCGCCTAGTGGCGTGATCTGGCTCTCCACCACCGCGCCTCCTAAGGACCTGTGGGTGACGTCGTGGGGGCGGAGTGATGATGCCCCAAGAGGCGCACGCCGGGGGAAGGAGGCGGGGTCGAGGATACCCATATTGCGCTATAGGAGGAATTAGGTGGAGATTGGTGGATATAAGATTCAGGAATAGGCAGTTTAGGGGACAGTTACACATTCAATATATGCTCCAGTAGCCTGTCTGTACCCATGTTGGCATCTGTCCTCCTTTATTTGGTTTCTCAAGGACCTGTGAGTGACGTCATGATATTCGGACCGTTCTATTGGGCGGTGCTGCCACATGATATTATGACAGAGGAGGGAGGTGGGGCAAGGGATACCTGGATGACGCTAGTAAGAATGGGCGGGGGATACTGACATTATGCACTAGGAGTGGGTGGATACTAGGAACGGTAATGTAGATTTTGGTTATATGATGTTATAATGCGAATTAGGCTGCAATTTAATATGCAATGGTGCGGCAACATAAGGATAGAAATGTGGTTTGTTTAATTTACAATAGAGGGAACTGATCCCCTATTTTTATTTTATTAATGTTTTATATGTTTTATGTATGAATTTATGACTCTCATAAAGGAGGAAGGAACCTTCCTTATTTTTATATCTAATGTGTTTTGTGAAAGCATAAAGGAACAACAATGACAAATTAAGTATGTGAGATGTACAACTGTTTTAGTAACTGCTGCATGTTCCGGAACCTTACTGGTTAACTGATTAAGAGCAGCTGGGCTATTTAAGGGCCGGAGTGCAGGCATGCACAGCAGATGCCCCTGAGGAAGCGAGACAGCGAAACCCGGGTCGGGCAGGAACCTGACGTTCTGATATCTTGTATTATATGCTTTTTGTCTACCAACTCTTGTGAGTATAATAAAACCTTTTAAGAAAAAATTGCAAAGGGTGCTTCACTATTCTGCCTATCCCATTTGAACCCTTAGAGGAGGAGATCTTTTGAGGATTGGATCCTTTGGGTGTTGGGAGAAAGGGGCTCATCCTCTGCCATCCACGTTTATCGGGAGACTTGGTCCAGAGCAGCGCGGTTCCAAAACCCTTCATAAGGCAAATAAATGGTTGGAGTGAGTTTTGCAGAGAGAATTGCCTCACGGCATCTCTTTCAGAGGTTTCTACCAAGACTGTGCCATCTTTTCTCTCTGAATTTTCGGATCTGTTTTCTGAGAGTGGTGTCCAGGAGTTGCCCCCTCACCGGGAGTACGACTGCCCTATTAATCTCATCCCAGGCGCCAAGCCGCCAAAATCACGTCTATACAATCTCTCCCAACCTGAAAGGGTCGCTATGCGTACTTATATCTCTGAGAGCCTGAGAAAGGGACACATCCGACCCTCGAAGTCACCTGTTGCCGCTGTTTGTTTTTTTTTGTTAAGAAAAAAGATGCTTCTTTAAGACCTTGTCTGGATTTCAGGGAGCTGAACCGTATCACGATTCGTGACCCATATCCGCTTCCTCTGATCCCGGACCTGTTTAACCAGATTGTTGGGGCTAAAGTTTTTTCTAAGTTGGATTTAAGAGGGGCATACAACCTAGTCAGGGTCAGGCAAGGGGACGAATGGAAGACGGCCTTCAATACCCCTGAGGGTCATTTCGAAAATTTGGTTATGCCCTTTGGTTTGATGAATGCTCCGGCCGTCTTCCAACATTTTGTGAACAGCATTTATCATCATTTAATGGGGAAATTTGTACTGGTGTATCTAGATTAAATTTAGATTTTTTCTCCTGATTTCAAGACTCATCGGGACCACCTATGTCAGGTCTTGCTGATTCTGCGGGAGAATAAATTGTACGCTAAACTGGAAAAATGTGTGTTTGCGGTTTCGGAGATTAAATTTCTTGGTTTTCTTCTCTCCGCTTCTGGTTTTCGGATGGACCCTGAGAAGGTCCACGTTGTGCTTGATTGGGAGCTTCCTGACAATCAGAAGGCGCTGATGCGGTTTTGGGGTTTTGCCAAATATTACAGAAAGTTCGTTTTGAATTATTCCTCTGTTAAGCCACTCACTGATATGACTAAAAAGGGGGTGGATTTTTCCTCGTGGTCGGTAGATGCGCTTAAAGCCTTTTCTAGTATTAAAGAGAGTTTTCCTTCCGCTCCCATTTTGATGTCTCTCTACCTTTTATTGTTGAGGTGGATGCTTCTGAGGTGGGTATGGGTGCGGTCTTGTCTCAGGGTCCCTCTCCTGCCAAATGGCGACCGTGTGCCTTTTTCTCAAGGAAACTATCATCTGCAGAGAGAAATTACGATGTGGGAGATAGGGAGTTGTTGGCCATCAAATTAGCTTTTGAGGAATGGCGCCATTGGTTAGAGGGAGCCAGACACCCTATTAACGTGTTTACTGACCATAAGCATCTGGCCTACTTGGAATCGGCCAAGCGTCTGAACCCGAGACAGGCCAGATGATCTTTGTTCTTTTCTAGGTTTAATTTTGTGGTTACGTTCCGCCCTGGGGTTAAAAATGTGAAGGCGGATGCCCTGTCACTTTTTTTTCCGGGAGGGGGGAACGTTGAAGACCCGGGTCCCATTTTGGCTGAAGGGGTGGTCGTCTCTGCTCTTTATCCTGATTTGGAGGCAGAGGTTCAGGCAACCCAGGCAAAGGCTTCTGATCTTTGTCCTCCTGGGAGGTTGTTTGTGCCTCTCGCTTTACGACACAAGGTTTTTAAGGAGCACCACAATACTGTCCTTGCTGGGCACCCGGGGAGTAGAGCCACAGTGGATCTCATTGCTCGGAGATTCTGGTGGCCGGCTCTTCGTAAGACGGTTGAGGGTTTTGTGGTAGGAGCACGCAATTTGTTTCCAGATTCTGGAAGGCCTTCTGTTCTCGCTTGGGTTGTCGTTCTCTTCTGCTTTTCACCCACAGTCGAATGGTCAGACCGAACGTGTCAATCAGAATCTGGAGACATATCTGCTCTGTTTTGTGGCGGAGAATCAGGAGGATTGATATTCTTTTTTGTCCCTTGCTGAGTTTGCTTTAAATAACCGTCGCCAGGAGTCCTCTGATAAGTCACCATTTTTTGGTGCATATGGGTTTCATCCGCAGTTTGGGACATTCTCTGGAGAGGGGTCTTCTGGTTTACCTGATGAGGAGAGATTTTCCTCGTCTTTGTCATTTACTTGGCAAAAGATTCAGGGTAATCTGAAGAGGATGAGTGAGAGATATAAGCGTGTGGCGGATAAGAGACGTGTGCCTGGTCCGGACCTAAATGTGGGTGATCTGGTGTGGTTGTCTACAAAGAATATCAAACTTAAGGTTCCCTCCTGGAAGTTGGGTCCTAAGTTTATTGGGCCTTACAAGATCTTGTCAGTCATCAATCCCGTTGCCTTCCGTCTTGATTTTCCGCAGACTTGGAAGATCCATAATGTTTTTCACAAGTCCCTATTAAAACCTTATGTCCAACCCACTGTACCCTCCTCTTTGCCTCCTCCTCCGATTATTGTTGATGGTAATCTTTCAGGTCTCTAGGATTGTGGATTCTCACATTATCCGCGGTTCTCTTCAGTACCTCGTTCATTGGCAGGGTTATGGTCCTGAGGAGAGGATGTGGGTCCCAGTGGCGGACAGGCGGACATTAAGGCCACTCGTCTCATCAGGGCTTTCCATAGGTCTCATCCTGAGAAGGTGGGCTCTGAGTGTCCGGACTCCACCCGTAGAGGGAGGGGTACTGTCACCGCCAGTTCTGTGAGAAGGTCTGGCAGACGTTCTTCTCTACCTCTTGTATGATGTTCTTTGTTTTGGTTTCACTTTCTCATCTCCTTTACTTCTGCCAGGTGTACTTATTTAGACATAATCGTCTTCCTTTATATTCCCTCCCATACTGCCTCAATTTGCGGTTTATACTACTTCCTGGATGAAGTGTTCACTGCTGGAGGCTGCGTCTGCTGTTTGCTCAGATAAGTCCTTTACTTTATTGTGTTTGCTTGCTGGCTTGATTCTAGGTGACCCTGACTTCCTCCGTATTAAGTGCAGGGAGGCGGTGGTCATGTCCCCTCACTATTATAGGGGTTTCAGGTGTCACACAGGCTTAGGTACGTGGGCATGCAATCGTCTACCATCGAGACCCTTGTATGTGCATAGCAGTCAGGGAGAGCTCTTAGGGTTTTATAGGGCTCACCTATAAGCTCCTTAGTTTGGGATCAAGCCAGTCGCTCGTTTATTTATAAGTTCCAGCTATCTGCAAATCTCATCCATGACATCAGGAGAGTCAAAATTGAAAAAAAAATCATGAGGAAGATGTACATGAGGTAACAACTACATGAGCATATCTGTTAACCAGTTCAAGACCGGCCCATTTAGGGCTCTTTCACATGAGCAGATGCCGAGTGGGTAATCCGCTGCATGAGCCCTGCTCTGGACAGCAGAGACACGGAGCGTTAACATGACTTTATCTCACTGTAATTTTGTAGTAAAAAGATCACAGAGAGGCACAGAGCATTATCAGCCATGTTAATGCTCCGTGTCTCTGCTGTCCGGAGCGGGGCTTGGCACTCTTTCACGCAGTGGCATCCGCTCTTGTGAAAGAGCCCTTACCCCCTTCCTGACCAGGCACATTTTCAGTTTTTTTTTAGCACAAGACTTAACTGAAAGCCATAACTTTTTTTCTATTCAGTTATGTTAATAAGTTTGGTGGTACACAAGGCTTTATTTTTATATAATCTTTATTTTAGTATTTTTGTTTTTACTTTTTATAACCAGTAAAATGTTGAAAAAGGGAAAATAGTCTGTTTTTCAAATTTTTTTTGTTAATGGCACCGCGTGCAACTAAAAATGTTTTTTTTAATTATTATGTTCCCTTTCCATAACAGTCATTTGGAAATACTGTATGGGATGTATGGGTTATAGTTGCCAGGGGCCGGACTAGAATAGGTGTGGCATGTGGTGGCATTTTTTTATAATTTCTTTGTAAATGTATTTTTATTTGGTAATTTTTGTCTCTGATCTGGGTCTGCCAAGATCCAGCAGCTCATGTAGTCACCCAGCCCCTGGCGAACACATGACCTTTGGGATCAGAGCAGGAAGTGGCAAAGGGGAGCTCAAAGACGGTAAAAAAAGAGACAGTGAAAATTTTTTCCTCAATTCTGTATGGAAAATCTTGCTGTCATTGACAGCAGGCTCCCTGCTCCTGGAGCTGCACGATTAGTGTGTAGCTGCAATCTCAGCAAAGACATTTAGAAACATCTGTGCAGAGTTAACACTGGCTACATAGACTTACAGTATATAGTCAACGGGCAGTCGGCAAGAAGTTAAAAACCATAGTGATCCTAGAGGCACCTTTCAATATGCAAATGGCCATCATGTGTCCATTGTTTTGTATTGGAAAATAAAACTCTGTAATAGAAAATGTACCTGATTCCTATGCAATAAATATTTACTGTATTGCACGTACTCTGCCTGCCCTGAGTTCGGCCTGTTTATCTGATTTTATGCACTCTGCCTACCCTGACCTCAGCCTGTGTCTGACTACAGTTTTGCTTAAACTCTTGGTTTTTGGTACAAGCGTCCCTTGATCCCCATAGGTCAGCAGTCACTTGAACAGAGATGACATAACGAGGTAGCAGTCTAGTTGTTCCCCTGCAGCTAAGTCCAGATCCCTGTATAAGGGTTAAAGGGTAAATAAAAGGAGAGGCACTTACATAATGTCCTTGGGAGTAGCCCCAGGCCAAATCTGTTCAAGTGACACAGTGGATCCACACCAGCTTTGTAACACATACACAAGGGCATATTATGTAGTCGCTATAATATGGCACCCAAAGTACCTCTGGTGGCGTCCGATTGTATATGTGCCCTCTGATGTCTAAATGAAATCATCCAGTGGAGAATAATTCTGTAACCATATGCCAGAACATAGAGTGCCTAAGGCTCTGTAGTAAGAAGTTACTGGGATTCTATGTTCCTCCCTACAGCACGAAGCCTGAAGAAGAAACTTAAAGGGGTTGTCCGGGTTCAGAGCTGAACCCGGACATCCCTCCATTTTCACCCCGGCAGCCCCCCTGAGCATTGGAGCAGTTCATGTTCCGATGCTCTCCTTTGCCCTGCGCTAAATTGCGCAGGGCAAAGGCATTTTTAGGAGTTCCGGTGATGTACCGAGGCTCTCCATGGGGCTGACAGGAACCCCGGTGGCGTCACCGGCACTGATAGGCGGGATTTAGCTCTGCCCTAGCCAGTAAAACGGCTAGGGCAGAGCTAAAGCCCGCCCCTCAGAGACGGTGACGTCACCGAACACACTGCCGGGCGGAAGTTACCGCCCGGCAGTGTGTTATTGAAAACAAAAGAGCCCATGCCCTGCGCGATTTAGCGCAGGGCACGGGAGCGCATCGGAGCATGAGATGCTCCGATGCTAGCCTCAGGGGGGCTGTCTGGGTGAAAATAAGGGTATGTCCGGGTTCAGCTCTGAACCCGGACAACACCTTTAATGAAGGAAATACAATATAGATTTGTCTTAGATAAAAAGTTTTTTCTCTTGTAGATGCTCCTTCTTGGGCATAAGACATTTCCTCAATTCACACTTTAGACGTTTTGTCTATTATGTGAAGTGTTCTCTTCGCTGCCTTATTGTTCTATAACGATGATGCCGCGTGTTTTGTGGCGTCAATCAAACAGCTCCATAACGTAGACTCTCTGCGATGAGATAGTTGCGAATGTGACAACATATTTATTGGAAGACTGCACTTTGTGTTCCCATCTGTCAGTCACGTGCCGTCCTATTTTACTGCGGAGCGGAATGCACTGACCCTATCATTCTTTGAAATAATCTTTAATTATACCTCATAAAACTTGGCATAAAATAGTCTCTGTGGGCAAAAGACTTCTTAGACAGTGGTATAAAAAGGAGTTATTTTCTGCTACATTAAACTAATGCAAATGGCTTAATATGAACATAAAATTACAGATTTGAGGCTAAGAATGCAAATATACATTTCTTGCATGGCTGCTGAGATATGTCACTTGTTTTCACTAACGTTCATGAATTGCAATTTAATTGACAAGCTAATGTTGCTGATTTCATGTGCTCCTTCAGTTTTCCTGGCGGATTTAGAGCAGACACCTTAATTTCCTTCTCAGAAGTTAAAATTGATCATTAGTTAAATCTTAACCCAGGCTCATCTTGTAACTGGGTGCCCTGGTGGTTGCAATTTATGGTGCCACCACACCACTCTTGGGGGTAACTAGGGGCACTGGATGCCAGGTAGCGCACAAATAAACCACTCTATCTTGGCTAGGAATGTAGATGCAGGGTTGAGCATCAAAGTGAATATTTTCCCCCGGTGTAAGAAGTGCAAATATGAATGTCTCTGATCAATTGGAATCCATTGGGTCTGATAAAATTACTCTTCCATCTGAATGAATTGAAGACTGTTTGGCAATATCTGTACTTGAGTAGTTAGGCCTCTTTCACACGGGCGTCGCGTGTGAGGGCCGAATAGGATGCGGTTGCGTCGCGGGAAAATGCACGATTTTTTAGTGCGAGTGCGAAGCGTTTTAATGCCTTTTGCACGCGCGTGAGAAAAATCAGCATGTTTGATACCCAGACCCAAACCCGGACTTCTTCACAGAAGTTCGCTTTTGGGTTAGGTGTTCTGTAGATTTTATTATTTTCCCTTATAAGGGAAAATAAGGGAAAGGGAAAATAATAGCATTCTTAATACAGAATGCTTAGTAAAATTTCCATTGAGGGGTTAAAAATAATAAACAAATTTAACTCACCCCATCCACTAGGTGGCGTAGCGGATCTCATCTTCTTTCTTCAGGACGTGGGTAAAGGACTTTTGATGACGTCACTGTGCTTATCACATGGTCCATCACCATGGTGATGGACCATGTGATGAGCGCAGTGACGTCACTAAAGGTCCTGAAGAAAGAAGAGGAGATCCGCTACGCGACCAAGTGGATGGGGTGAGTTAAATTTGTTTCCTATTTTTTAACCCCTCCATCCCTAATTTACTTCTGTATTAAGAATGCTATAATTTTCCCTTATAACCATGTTATAAGGGAAAATAATAAAGATCGGGTTCCCATCCTGATCGTCTCCTTAGCAACCATGCGTGAAAATCGCACCGCATCCCCACTTGCTTGCGGATGCTTGCGATTTTCACGTAGCCCTATTCACTTCTATGGGGCCTGCGTTGCGTGAAAAACGCAGAATATAGAGCATGCTGCGAATTTCACGCAACGCACAAGTAATGCGTGAAAATCACTGCTCATGTGCACAGCTCCATAGAAATGAATGGGTCCGGATTCAGTGCGGGTGCAATGCGTTCACCTCACGCATTGCACCAGCGCGGAAAACTCGTCGCTGTTATTTGTCTTAACAGTTTTTTTTAGACCTTGTATATTTCTGTGGGATGAAATAAAACAATTGGTGTAGAAATGTTTGTGGAAGGCTACAATGAACAAAGAAGACAGGTCTGGAATGTGTACCAGGTATTGTCTCATTTAGTAGAAGACCTCTAAATGAACAAGGACTTGGCTGGAAACGTGTGCGTAGGAGAGTTAGCATTATCTGCATAGTTTGTCTAGGGATACTGACTTATTGCAGATCTGAGAAGTGGTCACTCCAAGGTCCAAAATAATACCAGAAAACCAAGATATGCATAGTGACAATTGGATTGTGTAATCTAGCTACATTCCAGCTCTTCCAGCTCTTTGGTTAAAACAGTATAAAAGCTAGACTGTTTCAGCAAGCCATCGGAGTTCATCTATGAGCTAGACGTATCTGCATAGAAAATTGTTGTTCCCAATAGAGTCTCTGGTAGTCTCATTGAACGGACTACCCAGCTGATGTGTGTTGCTATCAGAGGATGTTAACTCAATTGGTGATGTAAGTACATGTACCTTCACTGTGGATGCAGTTAGGACTCTAGATATAGAGTGGTTGTAAGTACGTAATTAGTAGTTGTGTTATCTTTTGTCTAACCCCTTATTGTTTGTAAGTTTTCCCTTTGGTGTTGATTGTATTTACCTAATTTTGCTAAAAAGGACATATATTTGCCTAATCATCCTTATGTACTTAATTATTTTACCATTCTTAAAGTGGTGTGGGTTGTCTCTCTTTAAAGAGTATCTGAACCTGAAATGGTGTATTTGTTAGCAAGTTACCTTAAGTGTTATCAATATAGTGTAAGAACAACTAGCTACTACTATATGACCACTGTGCTATCAGAACCAAGGTATGAAGACTTCTGCTTACCTGGGACACCAGCTTCCATCCAAAAACTAATGTCGGTTCCATCAGCATTGTCATAAACTTTGGTTATGTTGATGGGTTCCAGTAGCTGCATAATGTCGGACATTATGGCCCGAGCCTGTGGCTTGCCAGAAAACTGCATACCCAGTGGCATAAAGGTACCCGAGTCTGCTTCCATGACAAGGTCCATGTTGGCAATGTCTTTCTGGTAATAAAAGGAATATAAAACATTAACACAATCGGTGTATTATTTAAAGGACTTGTCTTATTACATCATGAGAACAGGGGACTCCACATTTCTCTGTTTGAATGGAACAGTGATCATGTATGCCTGCCACCGCACCAGTCACACAGGGAAAACATGGGGCCCCCCTTCCCCAAATCACTTGATAAGTGTTTTTAATGGGACAGAACAAGCAGATAATTATATCATATCCTCGAAAATGTCATCAGAAGACTTTAGCCCTGAATCAAGAACTTGGGGTCCAGAGTTGTACAGACAGCTTGTGATTGCCTATACAAACACTCACATTGGCAGTTTACTCTGTGGAAGACCTAAGGACACTGATCTCTATGTTACACAGCCAACATACATTGGGGGAGATTCAACATGAAGGGAATTTTTTTTTTAAAACAGTTTTTCTTGAGTTTGCATTGTCATAATTTGCACCAAATATATCAAACTTTGAAAATTGTTCGATATCTTTTTTGTACTTTTTACAACATCGCATTTGATAAATCTGGTGTAACTTCCTTGCTTAGCTAACCACACTCACTTTCACACCCACCATAAAGGTTTTCTGTATTCTGGTTGTTACAAGTTACTACTAGATAGGTGGGGGTGCTACCGCTGGGACCCCACCAATCATAAGAACAGGGACCCCCTACCCCTTGGAGCCCTGTGAAATTAGCAGAGCGGCAAATCATGCATGCAAGCTGTCTCTTCATTCATCTGTATGGGAGTTCTGATAATAGCCAAGTGCTATACTCGGCTCTCTTCAGAAGTTTCTTCAAAAAAATCAAGGGTATTAGGAACAACCAACGGCTGACCTGATCACCACGCAGGGGAGTCATGCCGACCCCAGGAGCATATCGCTCCCAGGGAAAAGCCTTTCAGATGCTGTGGTCACATTTGACCTTGACATCTAAGGGGTTACCGTACATTTCTGCGATCGGCGTTATTGCCAAATGAAGACATTAGCCCCAGGTCTGTGAAACAGACACACTCTTTAACCCTTCAGGACCGGGTAATTTCCCGTTTTCGCATTTTCGTTTTTTATTCCCTGCTTTCCCAGAGCCATAACAATTTTACTTTTCCATTGACATAGCCATATGAGGGCTAGTTTTTTTTGTGGGACAAGTTGTACTTTAGAAAAACATATAGAAGAAAACCTTAGAACCCTAAAATCTTTAATATTATTGATATCATTAAAATGACCATGCTGGTCAATCAATACTCAAACCACCCTATTCAGGATAAAATAAGGGACCAGAGGATGGGTTATGTGAGGAAAACAATTGTTTGGGAACACCACTTCCCCTATTGAGATCCTGATTGGTCCTCAGCCCGGAGGCGTCACCTAAAGGTGGGGACCCTCCATCCCCGTACCTGCCCTGCATAACATTAGATTCCACACAAAAAATCTATTAACCCTTTGACAACATGCACCATACATGTACGGCGTAGGTCATCTCTTTGAAGATGGCGCCTGTCTATTTAAACATGGCATCAGTTTAAAGATGGCTGTGTTTTACAGAGCACCTGGAGTTAATGTGTGTGATTAGCGATAATAGAGGTCACAGACATCTAACCTCTCAAATGCCATTGTTGCGATCGGGGGAGCCGTTCATTCCTTGTGATAGCCTCAATCACAGCAGTAGTCCCTATGGAGGCCTGCAGGTGGCAGGGTTCTAAAGGAACATAGAGCAACTCCTATAGGCTGCAATGATAATTCATTGCAGTCTATAGGACATGCACAATAAAAATCACTTGTTAGAGTCCCATAAGGGGACTTAAAATATGTTTAAAAAAATGTTTTTAAAATATTGAAGAAATTAAATCACCTCCCTTTTCCCTTATTAAAAATAAACAATAGAAACAAAATAAAATTTGCACCACCATTCCCCTACAATGCCTGTATTATTAAAATATAAACAAATTTACCCCATATGAACGGTGTCATGGAACAAAATTCTAAATAGCCGATTCACCTTTTTTGTTGCTTCCCCTCCCAAAAAATGAATATCAAGTGATCAAAAAGTCATACACACTCCAAAATGGTATCAATAAAAACTAGAGATTGCACAACAAAACATTCTGCCAGTGCTCAAAGTTCAACTGGTACTTTGGGGGGAAAAAAGGAGAAGGAGAAGGTGTCAGAAGCTGCTCACTGTCCGGAGTCTGCTAATGACATGGAAGTCCTCATCCTCTAATTCATTAGCTGAAAGTACTAGCTTCAAGTACTACATTAAGTACTAGTAAAGAGATATTGCAGCAGACTGAAGAGATTCAAGAGATACTGCAAGAGATTGGCTTAGAGTCTCCAACTGGCTCATCTGTGTTGTTTTTGCTGATCATTGATTGAGAAGAGGTAAGGAATTCGGTCAGCTGTTTGCTATTGTGCGTTTGCTAATGAGCCTAGCTCAGTAAGGTGTTACATTTGTTGCTGGGGGAGGAGTTTGGGAAGGAGTGTGTGTATATATAGAGACAGACTCATTAGCTGGCCTAATTCATTAGCTGCAAGTACTAGCTTCAAGTACTACATTAAGTACTAGTAAAGAGATATTGCAGCAGACTGAAGAGATTCAAGAGATACTGCAAGAGATTGGCTTAGAGTCTCCAACTGGCTCATCTGTGTTGTTTTTTGCTGATCATTGATTGAGAAGAGGTAAGGAATTCGGTCAGCTGTTTGCTATTGTGCGTTTGCTAATGAGCCTAGCTCACTAAGGTGTTACATTTGTTGCTGGGGGAGGAGTTTGGGAAGGAGTGTGTGTATATATAGAGACAGACTCATTAGCTGGCCTAATTCATTAGCTGAAAGTACTAGCTTCAAGTACTACATTAAGTACTAGTAAAGAGATATTGCAGCAGACTGAAGAGATTCAAGAGATACTGCAAGAGATTGGCTTAGAGTCTCCAACTGGCTCATCTGTGTTGTTTTTGCTGATCATTGATTGAGAAGAGGTAAGGAATTCGGTCAGCTGTTTGCTATTGTGCGTTTGCTAATGAGCCTAGCTCACTAAGGTGTTACATTTGTTGCTGGGGGAGGAGTTTGGGAAGGAGTGTGTGTATATATAGAGACAGACTCATTAGCTGGCCTAATTCATTAGCTGCAAGTACTAGCTTCAAGTACTACATTAAGTACTAGTAAAGAGATATTGCAGCAGACTGAAGAGATTCAAGAGATACTGCAAGAGATTGGCTTAGAGTCTCCAACTGGCTCATCTGTGTTGTTTTTGCTGATCATTGATTGAGAAGAGGTAAGGAATTCGGTCAGCTGTTTGCTATTGTGCGTTTGCTAATGAGCCTAGCTCACTAAGGTGTTACATTTGTTGCTGGGGGAGGAGTTTGGGAAGGAGTGTGTGTATATATAGAGACAGACTCATTAGCTGGCCTAATTCATTAGCTGCAAGTACTAGCTTCAAGTACTACATTAAGTACTAGTAAAGAGATATTGCAGCAGACTGAAGAGATTCAAGAGATATTGCAGGAGATAGTCAGGAGGTAGGCTGGAAGGTGGAAACAATACAAAAAAAAAAGGTAAGATTTGTTTGATTTAAAGTTACAAATTTATTTTTTTATTTTTTTTATTTTTTCTCCTCTTTAAAATGGCAGACTTGGTTCAGTGCAGGAATTGTTGTGCATTTATTTCATGTTCCACTCTTTGGAGATTCGGATGCTGTCAGATCTGTAGACAGTTCTCCTTACTGCAGCAGGAAATTGCATTTTTGAAAGTTGAAATATTTAAATTATCGGTTAAACAAACTCCAGCTAGGACTGCTGCAATGCCACTGCCACAGAGGACCCCCAGAAATGGCAGATGGGTTAATGTAGGTTCTGGAAGTCTTAGAGTGGTGGATAGAAGACATGTCCCACAGTCGGTGGTTCTCCATAATTCATTTGCAGCACTCCCAGAATGTAAGGACAACATGGATATGGACTCAATCACAGAGGGTGAGAAACCATCGACTCCTATGTCTAATGTATGCAACAAAAAAGATAAAGTGAAGTCTCAAAGGATGCAGCTGTTGCTGGGTGATTCAATCATAAGAAGTGTGGAGCTTAAAGAAAATGGTTTTGTGAGATGTCTCCCTGGGGCTACTGCTAGAAGAGATAGAAGACGTATTATTAATATTGTTAAGCAAGCAAAGCAGGAAGGGGACGTGGATGTTCTTGTCCATCTAGGGACAAATGACCTGGCTTGCAATGAAGTGTCAGAGGTGAAAAAATCTTTTATCACACTTGGTAATGACGTACAGGATTTTGCATCCACCATTTCATTTTCTGAAGTTCTGCCTGTGCATAATGTTCAGAATGATAGGCAGAGGCGCATAAAGGAGTTCAACATATGGCTTGGTAAATGGTGTCAAGAGCAAGGATTTGGCTTTGTTTCTCATGATAGCTCTACTTGGAATAGAAAGGAACTGTACAAAAAAGATGGTTTGCATCTTTCTCTCAAAGGAACAAATGTACTTAGTGAACAACTCCAAGAATTTGCGAAAGAGTATTTAAACTAGGAAGGGGGGGCAAAAGAGTGAAAATAAAAGAGTCCAATTGCCCCCCGAAACAATGCCAGAACAGGCCAGAAGCACTGAGGTTAAGAAATGATAAGCTCAGAGTCCTGTCTACAAATGCTCGCAGTTTAGGTAAAAAAATCAATGAACTTGGGTCAATAATGGCATCTGAGAATGTAGATTTAGTGGCTGTTACGGAGACATGGTTTAATGAAAGAAATGACTGGGACATAACCATACCAGGGTACTCTTTATACAGAAGAGACAGAGAAGGCAAGAAAGGAGGAGGAGTGGCCCTGTATGTGAAAGATAGCATTAAATCTAACCTAATACAAGTTGGTGAGGCCAACATAGAGTCAGTTTGGGTTACGTTGCAGTTTGCTAACCATGCAGTAACTCGTGTAGGTGTGATATATAGACCACCTGGTCAAGTTAAAGAACTAGATGATCTACTAGTTGAAGAAATAGCTAAAATGACAATGAAAGGAGAAGTTATCATTATGGGAGATTTCAATCTTCCAGATATAAACTGGAAAACCAAAATAGCAAGTTCTACCAGGAGTACAGATATTCTAAATTCCCTACTGGGGTTATCTCTACAACAAGTGGTTGAGGAGCCAACCCGGAGGGAGGCCATTTTGGATTTGGTATTCACAAACGGGGATTCGGTATATGATGTCATTGTAGGCGAAACCTTGGGATCTAGTGATCACCAGTCAGTGTGGTTTAATATAAGAACTGTGAAAGAGTCCCACCACACAAAAACAAAAGTTTTAGATTTTAGAAAAACAGACTTTTCAAAAATGAAATTAGTCATAAATGAGTCCTTATCAGACTGGAACGGATTACATGGAGTCCAGGAGAAATGGGACTACTTAAAAGGTGCATTATTGAAGGCAACAGAAAATTGCATTAGACTTGTCAGTAAAAGCAAAAAAAGGAGGAGACCAATGTGGTACTCAGCAGAAGTGGCCCAAATCATTAAAAATAAAAAGCTAGCATTTTGTAATTATAAAAAAACCCAGAGCAATGAAGATAAGGAAATCTACAAGATTAGGCAGAGAGAGGCCAAGCAAGTTATAAGAACTTCTAAAGCGCAGGCAGAAGAAAAACTAGCTCAGTCTATGAAAAAAGGGGATAAGACATTCTTCAGATATATAAATGAAAAAAGGAAATTAAAACAAGGAATAACTAAATTAAAAACAAAGGACGGAAGGTATGTAGAAGAGAATAAAGGGCTAGCCGACTGCCTTAATGAATACTTCTGTTCAGTTTTTACAAAAGAAAAAGGAGAAGGACCTCCACTAGAAAGAATGACTATTAAATCGTTTGATGCATGTATCTTTACAGAGGAAGATGTTCTAAGTTTGCTGTCTAAGGTGAAGACAGATAAGTCACAGGGGCCTGATGAGATACACCCAAAATTATTAAAAGAGCTTAGTGGTGAGCTGGCAAAACCGTTAACAGATTTATTTAACCAATCATTAGTAACAGGAGTCGTCCCGGAAGATTGGAAATTGGCAAATGTCGTGCCCATTCACAAGAAAGGTAGTAGGGAGGAATCGAGCAACTATAGACCAGTGAGTCTGACATCAATAGTAGGCAAATTAATGGAAACCCTATTAAAGGATAGGATTGTGGAACATCTAAAATCCCATGGATTGCAAGATGAAAAACAACATGGGTTTACTTCAGGGAGATCATGTCAAACAAATCTTATAGATTTTTTTGACTGGGTGAATAAAATAATAGACGGTGGAGGTGCAGTAGACATCGCATATCTAGATTTTAGTAAGGCTTTTTATAATAAAGATGTTTATTAGTATTGTGTCATGATCATAAAAAGATATCAATACAGTATCATCCATCATACAATAAAGATTACATTTCCATAATCTTCTATATCATGCATTTTAGGTGACATATCCTAGTTCAGAGCTGACAACACAATACTATGCATTTTTTATATTTTTTTTTTCCCTCCCCCCCCCCCATGTAATCCAACAAATAATAACAGATCAAAGTATATCTGACAAGGGTAAACACATCTCTCTGAGCGCCAACTTGTTCGTCATCACCATTAATACACTTTTCCTGATACCCCTTTGTCTCCTCTTACTTGTCCTGTCTTATATCTCTACCGATCACATACTTTAAGCCTACCTAGCCGTCCTTTGATGTCTTCCTGCAGGTACCAAGCTGTTAGGGCAAACGGTCTCATGATTCTAACTGATTCTGCCTCCTCCATGAAGTTTAACATGAATTTTTTCCATATCCTGTACAATTTTTTCCCAGCCGCTTCCTTTCTACCTATTGCTTCTAGCCACTCCAAGTGTAGCATATGCCTCAGACGTCTCAAAAATTCTGCCTTTGATGGTACCTCTGATTTAAGCCATGCCGACAACAAACATCTCTTTGCTTCCAGAACTATCCTATGTCCCATTGCCGTGAGGCCTTTATTCTGCCCATTATCATTTTCACCTTCATTAGACTCCACCTGTTTTCTTGCATGCAGCATTACTATTTGGATGTCGTGTTCCTCTTTAGAATTACTGCCATTTCGTAAGTTTAGTAAGGCTTTTGACACTGTCCCACATAGAAGACTTATCAATAAACTGCAGTCATTGAGCATGGACTCCCATATTGTTGAGTGGATTAGGCAGTGGCTGAGTGACAGACAACAGAGGGTTGTAGTCAATGGAGAACATTCAAAACAAGGTCATGTTACCAGTGGGGTTCCACAGGGATCTGTACTGGGACCGATTTTGTTTAATATCTTCATAAGTGATATTGCAAAAGGCCTCGCTGGTAAGGTTTGTCTTTTTGCTGATGACACAAAGATATGTAACAGGGTTGATGTTCCTGGAGGGAAACGCCAAATGGAAAAGGATTTAGGAAAACTAGAAGAATGGTCAGAACTCTGGAAACTGAAATTTAATGTGGATAAGTGCAAGATAATGCACCTGGGGCGTAAAAACCCAAGGGCAGAATATAGAATATTTGACACAGTCCTGACCTCAGTATCTGAGGAAAGGGATTTAGGAGTAATTATTTCAGAAGACTTAAAGGTGGGAAGACAATGTAATAGAGCAGCACGAAATGCCAGCAGAATGCTTGGATGTATAGGGAGAGGTATAAGCAGTAGAAAGAGTGAAGTGCTTATGCCGCTGTACAGAACACTGGTGAGACCTCACTTGGAGTATTGTGCGCAGTACTGGAGGCCATATCTCCAGAAGGATATAGATACTCTAGAGAGAGTTCAGAGAAGAGCTACTAAACTGGTCCATGGATTGCAGGATAAAACTTACCAGGAAAGGTTAAAGGACCTTAATATGTATAGCTTGGAAGAAAGAAGAGACAGAGGGGATATGATAGAAACTTTTAAATACATAAAGGGAATCAACTCGGTAAAGGAAGAGAGCATATTTAAAAGAAGAAAAACTACCACAAGAGGACACAGTTTTAAATTAGAGGGGCAAAGGTTTAAAAGTAATATAAGGAAGTATTACTTTACTGAGAGAGTAGTGGATGCATGGAATAGCCTTCCTGCAGAAGTGGTAGCTGCAAATACAGTAAAGGGGTTTAAGCATGCATGGGATAGGCATAAGGCCATCCTTCATATAAGATAGGGCCGGGGGCTATCCATAGTATTCAGTATATTGGGCAGACTAGATGGGCCAAATGGTTCTTATCTGCCGACACATTCTATGTTTCTATCATTACCCTCTCCACTTCCCTGGCAGTCTCATCCACCTATAGTGCTTTTCGCCGTGATTGCTCCTCTAACCTATCCTTACTAGAAGAATAAAATCCTCTATATGTCATGTCAGTCTGTAATTTGCAGCCAGAACTCTACATCATGTCTCAGTTCATCTATGAATTACACTTTCCACTGAAGATGATGACGATATATCCGATCCGGTCTGCATGCTGACTTAAAACTGTATCATTTAACTAGTAAAAATAAATAGCATTTCACTATTTCTATGTAATTAGTAACATGTATAAAAGAGATTTTCTGTACTATATGGATTGTCTGGTTTATAAAAACTCATTTTCAAATATCTTTTGAGAAAGTCCCTCATTTGTGAACAGCATTTTTAGCTCTGGAGGACCCAGTACATGCAGGCATTACATGAAGGACCCACAGATTTTTTCTTTTTTTTTTTCTTTTCAAATCTCTTTTTATTCAAAGAGAGAACAATATAAAAGAACGAACAAAGCATGTCAAATCAAAGTAACGTGTCAGTACGGTCAAACAGCAATTATATAGTGGATATCAATTGTACAATAAAATGCTAAATAATCTGCAGGCAGCATGTTATAGAGCAGGAGGAGATGAGCAGATTGATGTATAGTTTTATGGGAAAAGATTCGGTAAAACTTGTATTTCATTAATCCTATCAGTGATTGACAGCCTTCCCTCTATGAGGAGACGGTCCTATCAATGACTGACAGCCTTCCCTCTATGAGGAGACGGTCCTATCAGTGATTGACAGCCTTCCATCTATGAGGAGACGGTCCTATCAGTGATTGACAGCCTTCCCTCCATGAGGAGACGGTCCTGTCATTGACAGCCTTTCCTCTATGAGGAGACAGTCCTATCAGTGACTGACAGTCTTCCCTCTATGAGGAGACTGTTCTATCAGTGATTGACAGCCTTCCCTCTATGAGGAGACGGTCCTATCAGTAATTGACAGCCTTCCATCTATGAGGAGACGGTCCTATCAGTGATTGACAGCCTTCCCTCCATGAGGAGACGGTCCTATCAGTCATTGACAGCCTTTCCTCTATGAGGAGACGGTCCTATCAGTGATTGACAGTCTTCCCTCTATGAGGAGACGGTCCTATCAATGATTGACAGCCTTCCCTCCATGAGGAGACGGTCCTATCAGTCATTGCCAGCCTGCCATCTATGAGGAGACGGTTCTATCAGTGATTGACAGCCTTCCCTCTATAACTGTGTATACAGAGATAGCTGTCAATCAGTGATAGAACCAAATCTTGGACTTCAAAGCCCAGAATGAGCAGGAATTTAGATAAATGAAATACAAGTTTTACTGAATGTTTTCCCACAAAACTATATATCAATTAGTGATTATTATTCGCGAATATCGCAACTTCTAAAATCCGCAAATATTTCGAATATAGTGCTATATATTCGTTATAGTGAATATTCTGCATTTTTTTTTCCATCTGAACAATGAACACATGATTCCTCCCTGCTTCTTGCTTGTGGGGCAATAAGTCATTGGCCCGCAAGCAACTTAAGCAGGAAGGAATCATGACTTCAGATGGAAAAAAATGACGAATATTCTAAAAAACAAATATATAGCACCATAGTGAGTATATTTGTTTTTTAGAATATTCGTCTTTTTTTTTATCCTGTACAGTTGTTCCGGTGTTCCGTGATATTTCACCAACCCGTGAAATTTCCCTACCCTCATCACTTCCTGTTGTGATGCGGTCGCACCGGATATGACGTTCCCAGCTTTGGAAGAAGGTGTGCCGCGCCGCGCAGGCGCACAATGACGGGGTAGGGAAATTTCACACCAGAGTTGGGGAGAAGGGGCCACCTAATGCGCTTGCGTCTTACCTCTCAGCTGGACACCGGCCAACACTACGCATGTGCCGGGAGCCTCACCAGCGGTTAGAGGGTAGGAAAAAATTACGGGCCAGTGCGCAAGCGCGGCTAACTACTCTTGTCGGGATACACCGTGCGTGCGCACCAGCGGACAGGGCGATCTCTTATACCGAACATCCATCCGATCACCGTGCCTACGCAGTGTGGGGGTAGGGAGATCTGATGGCCATTTGAGGTTAGGTGGCCCCTTCTCCCCAACTCTGGTTTGAAATTTCCCTACCCCGTCGTTGTGCACCTGCGCGGCGCGGCACACCTCCTTCCAAAGCTGGGAACGTCATATCCGATGCTGCTGCGTCACAACAGGAAGTGACGAGGGTAGGGAAATTTCACGGGTAGGGAAATATCACGGAACTCCGGCATACTACTCCCCGACAAGCGTCCCCGTCACCATGGGAATGCCTGGTGGTTAGAATATACCATCGGATCTGAGTTTTCACGATCTGGAGTATGCCAAAGTGAAACAACTGTACAGGTAGAAAAAAATGACGAATATTCGAAAAAACTAATATATAGCACTATATCGAATATAGTGCTATATAATTTTTTATATATATTTGTTTTCAGAATATTCGCAAATATATAACGAATATTCCACAATTATTTTTTGAAATATCACGAATACGAATATGGCCCCTGCCGCTCATCACTAATATCAATCTGCTCGGCTCATCCTGCTCTGAAGCATGCTGCCTGCATCTCTGATATCATTTCAACCTGACAGGTTCTCTTTAAAGCTCCATTCATTCCATCTACATATATAATAAAAGACAACTGCAATAAGCATGAAAAAGACAAGTTACAAACTGGGGCAGACGGAAGGGTGACCCTGCCTGTGAGGGCTTACAATCTACAAGGGATGGGAGATACAGTAGGTGAGGGTAAAGCTGGTCATACGGAAGTAAAGTGGCAGCAGGGTTACTGTAGGTTTTAGGCTTGTCTGGAGGTGGGTCTCCAGGTTTCCTTTGAAGGTTTCCATGGTAGATGAACGTCTGATACGTTGGAGTAGAGATTTCCAGAGTATGGGAGATGTACGGAAGAAATCTTGGAGACAATTGTGGGAACAGCAGATAACAGGAGAGTAGAGAAGGAGGTCTTGTGAGGATCGGAGATTATGGAGGGAAGGTCCCGGGAGATCAGGTCACAGACATATGAAGGGGACAAGTTGTGCATGGCATTGTATGACAATGTGTTTTTGTACTGGATTTGCATAATTACATTTAGGTTGGTAAAATTGAGACATTGAAAACCCTGTACCCAGAAGGCCCAACTCCACCCCAAAACACTTATTTGTGGATGGGGTTATCATTAGTCCCTGCTCATATTAGGCCTGGGACAGCCCAAATTTGCCGGGACTGTCTCTGAAAACCAGGTTCAGTCCCTGCAATTTCGGATGAGAGGGCAACTATGGATTCACTGGGCAATGTGGAACCAGTGAAGGGGTTGGCAGAGGAAAGTAGCAGAGGAGTAACGGGGGGAAGAAGTGGAGTAGTCAGGCAGAGTTGAGTTTAGCAGTTTTTGTCCTACAGGGTAAAAAGGCAATCCGAAAAAAATTGCCCCTGAAGGTGTTCATACCCTTTAACACCACTATTCCACCGCTATCTGTTAACATCAATGCAATGGGCACTGCAGGGACATGTCACTATAACAAGTCATCAAGCTATATGGGGTTCCCCCATCCATTTCTGCTGCATTATGGCCTCAGTAGAGATACTGGGGGGATTTTAGTAAAAAGCACATGTCAGCAGAGCCAACATAAAGCAAATATACTGCTTGAAAGGTTGATCCTGCCGATTAAAATGATACCTAGTTGCAGCGTTCCCAAGAAGAAGAAAAATGTCTTTATGCAAATGAGGGTTTCAGTGCACTGAAGGTAGGGCCAAGTTTCGTGGTGCACATCAGTTTTTCAGCTTTCCAGTGCTGGCCATGCCCAGGCTTGGACTGGCCCAAAGGGGTACAGGTGAATCCTTCGGTGGGCCCCTAGTCTCCCACCCCCTGCACAAGTGGCACATAACACAGTAGACTTACTGCACTACATACATATATTCAGTGTACAGCACCTCAACCAGTCTATGTTCATGTAAAAAACATGATAGATTATTAAAGAAACTCCCCAGTGAATTATTATAGACATGATCAGAGCTGAGATGACTTCCAGGTATAGAGGAAAGCTACCAGTGTCCTCTTCTCCCCAGGACCTACCTTCTCAGAGTCACTGCAGGGGCCCCATATTCCATCATCTGGTAGCGTCTTGCTGCTGTGTGAGCAGGTAATGTATGAATGTATCCGTACACTGGCCCCCAAAATATAGTTTACTGGTGGGACCTAGGCACCCCAGTCCGACACTGGTCATGTCCCTCGGTGCAAATGAGGCCCTCAACAGCTGCACAAGACAGGCATCATTTTAACACTACCAGGCAGTATACCTGGGATAATAGGGCTGATCCTGCAAGATACGGTAGGTGCTCTTTTAGACTAGCATTTCAAACGGCAGTAAAGATAACCAAATGTGGTACATCTTTGGGCTGTCCATGTGCCAAAAAAGCAAATCTAGGCCAGCTATGACCTGAAGCTCCACAGGAGGCCACACCCCTCCCACTAGGTCTACCCAATTTTTTCAAGCATAAAATTGAAAGAAATAAAATTTTTGTGCAAAATGCTGCTGTACATGATCAAAGAGGGTTTCAAACTTTAATGAAAAACTCCCACATAATTTGCAGGTCCAAACATATATTGTATTTCTTCCCAATTGTTGCCTGTAATGTTCCTATTTATAATGTAGCAGCATACGTTTGCATTTAATATGGAGCCACCCACATATTACAATCACATTCCTGGTAAAATAACAGCTCCCATACCTGGCAAACCACTGGAATCGTTTAATGTAAAACTATTCTACATATTTATTAGAGAATGAATGGGAAACATAGATTTCAAGTGTAATAATAAAGTATACAGTATGTAAGAAACATTTAAATACTAACCACACTGCAGAGACTAGGTATAGGGCTAATTTCACACTTGCATTGTTAATTCTGGTTTTCCGATCCAATAGAGGATCTTAAAACTGGAATTAAACAGATCGTGCTGTTTAATACATCAGGATGCAAAAAAAAGATGCGGTATGAAAATCATTGTAAGGCCTCTTGCACACGACCGTATGTGTTTTCCGTATTTTGCGGAACGGAACAGCTGGCCCTTCATAGAACAGTACTATCCTTGTCCGTAATGCGGACAATAATAGGACATGTTCTATTTTTTGGCGGAACGGAAATACGGACATACAGAAACGGAATGCACACGGAGTAACTTTTTTTTTTTTTGCAGACCCATTGAAGTGAATGGCTCCGCACACGGTCCTCAAAAAAAAAACGGAACGGAAGCGGAAAGAAAATACATTCATGTGCAAAATGCCTAAGTCAAGCGGCACCGGATAATTTTTTTTCTTAGGTGGCGTTATTCACTTACATTGACTTTCATGCCAGATGCGGTTTGTTCCGTTTCGCAAACCGGACACAAAACTGCAGCTTGTAGTGTTTTGTGTCCGCCACCAAAACGGAACGGATTCATACTTATGCATCCTGATCTGTTTTGTCCCCATTTACGATCAATGGGGACAAAACAGAATTGTTTAATTCCGGTTTTAAAATCTTCTGCTGGATCTCAAAACCGGAATTGAAAACGCAGATGTAAAAGTAACCTAGCACGAGCTGAGCTCAGGCCGAGGCAGGGAGGTGTATGGCTACAGGAGGTGGCCTACATCTTCATTTTGCTATGGGTTTCCACCTCATTAGTAGAGTACAGCAAAATATACTAAATGACTATAACTAACAATTTGGGGTGTACTATCCCTCCTTGAGAAGAGAGCATTAAACAGCATGAGGAGACCTATAGGCCATACATGCTCCTCTGGAATTCTGGGAAGAAAGGGATATAAATGAGCTCATAACAAGCTCTGCCTCTGATGCCACCAGATGTACGGCAGCTATCTTATAAGTCAGTGTTACACCCTTTAACACCTTAGGGACCGGGCTCATTTTCACCTTAAGGAACAGGCCATTTTTTGCAAATCTGACCAGTGTCACTTTATGTGGTGATAACTTTAAAACGCTTTGACTTATCCAGGCCATTCTGAGATTGTTTTTGCATCACATATTGTACTTCATGACACTGGTAAAATGAAGTAAAAAAAAAATCATTTTTATTTATAAAAAAAATACCAAATTTACCAAAATTTAGGAAAAATTAGCAAATTTCCAAGTTTTAATTTCTCTACTTCTATAATACATAGTAATACCTCCAAAAATAGTTATTACTTTACATTCCCCATATGTCTACTTCATGTTTGGATCATTTTGGGAATGCCATTTTAGTTTTTGGGGATGTTACAAAGCTTAGAAGTTTAGAAGCAAATCTTGAAATTTTTCAGAAATTTTCAAAAACCCAATTTTTAGGGACCAGTTCAGGTCTGAAGTCACTTTGTGAGGCTTACATAGTAGAAACCACCCAAAAATGACCCCATTCTAGGAACGACACCCCTCAAGGTATTCAAAACAGATTTTACAAACGTCGTTAACCCTTTAGGTGTTCCACAAGAGTTAATGGCAAATGGAGATAACATTTCAGAATTTAGATTTTTTGGCAAATTTTCCATTTTAATCCATTTTTTTCCAGCTACAAAGCAAGGGTTAACAGCCAAACAAAATGCTACATTTACTGCCCCGATTCTGTAGTTTGCAGAAACACCCCAATATGTGGCCGTAAACTACTGTACGGGCACACAGTAGGGCGTAGAGGGAAAGGTGCGCCGTGTGGTTTTTGGAAGGCAGATTTTGCTGGACTGTCCCATTTGAAGCCCCCCTGATGCACCTCCATAAAAGTGACCCCTTTTATGGAGTACAAACTCCATAAAAGTGATCCCTTTTTGGAAACTACGGGATAAGGTGGAAGTTTTGTTGGGACTATTTTTAGGGTACATATGATTTTTGGTTTATCTATATTACATTTTTGTGAGGCAATTTTACCAAAAATAGAAATTCTGAAATTTCATCTCCATTTGCCATATACTGTTGAGGAACACCTAAAGAGTTAATAAAGTTTTTAGAATCAGTTTTGAATACCTTGAGGGGTGTAGTTTCTTAGATGGGGTTGCTTTTATGGAGTTTCTACTCTAGGGCTGCATCAGGGGGGCTTCAAATGGGACATGGTGCCAAAAAAAAGGCCATCAAAATCTGCCTTCCAGAAACCATATGGCGTTCCTTTCCTTCTGCGCCCTGCCATTTGGTCATACAGCAGTTTACGACCACATATGGAGTGTTTCTGTAAACTGCAGAATCAGGGTAATAAATATTAAGTTTTGTTTGGCTGTTAACCCTTGCTTTGTTACTGGAAAAAAAATGGTTTAAAATGGAAAATTTGCCCAAAAATTGCTGTTTTGGCAACGTTTTTATTAGAAAATTTTGACCGTGTTCATCTGAGGGGTTAGGTCATGGGGTATTTTTATAGAGCAGATTCTTACGGACGCGGCGTCAACTAATATGTCTACTTTTTATTTATTTATTTATGTTTTACACTATATTATCTTTTTATAAACCAAAAAAAAAACATTTTAGTATCTCCATAGTCTAAGAGTCAGTTTTTGTTTTTGTTTTTAGCCGATTATCTTAGGTAGGGGCTAATTTTTTGCAAGATGAAAGGGTGGTTTTATTGTCACTATTTTGGGGGGCATATGACTTTTTGATCGCTTGCTATTACAATTTTTGTGATGCAAGGTGACAAAAAAAAATTCCTTTTCTTGCACCGTTTTTATTAATTTTTTTTGACCGTGTTCATGGGGTTAGGTCATGGGGTATTTTTATAGAGCAGATTCTTACGGACGTGGCGATACCTAATATGTCTACTTTTTTAAATTTATTTTATTTTTACTTAATATTTTTTAAAACTAATTTTTTTTTGTTTTAGTGTCTCAAGTCTGAGAACCATAGTTTTTTATCCGATTGTCAGTGGCAAAATTGGGGAAGGGGAATATAAATTTAGTACTCCATGGAAGTGTGGTACTCCCTGAAGCAACCGTCAATGCAGAGGCCCGGATGATCGGGGCACGTGTCACAATGAGTGGTGGTGTCCTTCCGTATCCCCCTCCTGTGACACACTCTGCACTTTTTTGGGTCCGTCCCTTCTTTCCAGTATGGGGGACCACACCTGGAAAGTGTTGGCCAGGGACGATCCAGGCGCCTCCAGTTCCCGAGGTACTCCGGCCTGCTCTTTCCCGGTCAGAAAAGATCAGGGCCTTGAGGACTGCCTCATAGAACTGAAGGAATTTCCCTCCTGTGTTGCCAGCGCTCCGGAACAGCACAAAAGAGTTGTACAAGGCAACCTGTACCAAGTAGACCGCAACTTTTTTGTACCATGCCCGGGTTTTTGCGCATGGCGTTATATGGCTTGAGGACTTGATCAGAGAGATCAACTCCTCCCATATACCGATTGTAGTCGACGATACAATCAGGCTTGAGGACCGTTGCCGCGGTACCTCGCACAGGGACAGGGGTGATGCCGTTACCATGAATTGTGGACAGTACAAGGACATCCCTCTTGTCCTTATATCTGACAAGCAACAGGTTTCCACTGGTAAGGGCACGGGTCGCACCCCTTGGAATAGGTACCTGGAGGGGGTGGGTAGGGAGGCCGCGTTGATTTTTCTGCACGCTCCCACAAGCGGACGTGGATCTGGCGGCGAGGGACTGGAACAAGAGGATACTAGTATAAAACGTATCCACGTACAGGTGGTAAACCTTATCTAGCATTGGGTGCATAAGGTCCCACACAAGTTTCCCGCTAACACCCAGAGTGGGGGGACATTCTGGGGGTTGAATACGGGAAAAAATATTTGTATGCAGTACCCCTGGGGGGGTTTAGGGTCACACAGCTGTGCTGTGGACCCCAGACACCCGATTTAGGGTTATGCAATCAAAAACAGTTTTTTTTTCCCCACTAACCTTCCCTGAATATCCCTGCCTAACCTAACCTGTCCCTAACCTTTCCCTAAATACCTTGGTGAAGGTGGTGCTGGGGCACAGATGGGGGTGCTGGCAATGATGATCCCTGCAGCTGGCTCTGAAGATCATGCAGTGCTCCTCTCTCCTCGGCTCCCGGACACAAAAGGAGGAAGAGAGGAGCGCTGCAGTAATTTAAATGGCCCGCCCGCCCCAGCCAACCAATTAGAGCCGATCCTGAGAGGTGATGTCACCATCACCTCTCAGGATCGCAGGATGGTGATTGGTGGTGTATTATCACACCACCGATCACCATCCTGTTCCGGGTTATCGGGTCCCCAGAGACCCGAATAACCTGGAAACGCAGCAAACCGCAGGTCTGAATTGACCTGCGGTTTGCTGCGATCGCCGACACGGTGGGGTCACAGGACTCCCCGGAGCATTGTCCCAGGATGCCTGCTCAATGATTTGAGCAGGCACCCAGTTCCGATCACCGTCCGCCTCGCAGCGGTGATCAGAACTACACAGGACGTACAGGTACGCCCTGTGTCCTTAAGTACCAGGACATCAGGGCGTACCTTTAAGCCCTGTGTCCGTAAGAGGTTAAACAGACCTTGAGACATAACTCAGATATTAAATAAGCCAGCACCTCATCTGCAGACAGCTGTTGTTTCGGGGTGACTGCCCCTCATCAGTGCAGAGCAGAGAGTACTGGCTTAACTGGGTGAAAGGCCTAGGTCAGACTTTGGGGGGTATTATCTCTCTCTATGGAGAGAGCGCCTTAATCGGTGTGAGGAGACTTATAGGCCATACATGCTCCTCTGGTTAGAATTCTGGTTAGAAAAGGCTGCAAATGAGCTCTTAGGTCAGCATCCATTTGGTGCCTCCATCACAGATTCTGCCAAATAGAGAGGAAACCCTCCATTCACACTGTTAAAGTCAATTGAGGCTGTTTGGCACCATTGGGCTCAGTTCTCTGCCCGATCTGGGCAAAAATAGGACATATTCTTTAGCGAAATGGACATATGGATGTGGAAACCACACGGAAGACATCCTTATGCTTTCCACGTCCGTTCCGCAAAAGACAGAACATGTCCTATTCATGGCCGCAAATGCGTACCATAGACCCATTGAAGTCAACAAACAAAAAAAAAAAAGGATGCCACATGGATGTCGTGTGTTACATACAGAAACATCCAGTATTTCAGAAACCATGACACACAACAGACACCAATGGTCCGCCATGGACTGATTGACCTGTAATAGGGTTCAGCTGAGGTGTCCACTGTTTTGGCAGTAAAATATCAGCTACATGCAGTGTTTTTTTTTCTTTTTTACAATGGAATTTGATATTGATGTGAACAGCACCTTACAAAGGTGTCAGAGACAATTGTTTTTTAAGGGGTATTCCCATCTGGGCCATTGATGGCATATCACCAGGATATGTCATCAATGTCAGATAGGTGCGGGTCCCATATCTGGGACCTGCTCCTATCTAGAGAACGGGGCGAAGCGAAGGAGAGCATAATGTCCATGCGCGGTGAGCTCTCCAGTCATCACTACGGAAATTCCGAAATTTGTCAAGTGAGTGCGCTTGGCTTTTTTTTTTTTGGAAGTGCCATAGCAGTGAACGGAGGGGGGCCGTGCATGCACACCTGCTCTTTTTTCACTTCAGGGGGCCCATTCTGGCGATAGGAGTGGGTCCCAGATGTGGTACTCGCACGAACATTGGTGACATATCCTAGCGATGTATCACCAGATGGAAATACCCCTTTAAGTAAAAAAAAGAAATTAGGACCTCCAGATAATGTTTCAGGGACCCTCTCTTCTGCACATCTTTTTAAACTAGGTAAATTTGTGGATCGGGGGCCATACATGTAAGAAGACCTACTGTATGGGAGGGCAGATCTCCCAGACATGATGCATATGATGAAAAGGCCCTATATGATTGTTGTTCAGAGGAACTGCCCATTCCCATAGATAATCTGTGGTCCCCTTAAAAATGTTCTCTCTGTTTGTAAGTCTCTTTGCCCAGACACATGTCAATTTTATTAAGCAGAATCATAATCCATAGTTTAGGCAGTCAACAGCAGTATTATAATAAAAGTGAAGGTGATTGCAAGCAACAGTTTACGAAAATAAATCAGCCTTGCTTGGAAAGACAAAAAACCTGTCAATAAGGCTACATTCACACGACCGTATGTGTTTTGCGGTCCGCAAATTGCGGATCAGCAAAAGACGGATACCGGCCGTGTGAATGTAGTCGGCCCTATGATAGAAATGCCTATTCTTGTCCGCGATTGCGGACAATAGGACGTTCTCTATCTTTTTTGCAGGGCCGCGGAACGGATCTGCAGTTGCGGACAAGACATTGTGTGTCTTGTCCACATCTTTTGCAGCCCAATTGAAATGAATGGGTCCGCACCCGTTCCGCAAAATTGCGGAACTGATGCGGAGACAAAAATATGGTCCGTGGTGTGTTGCGGACCCGCAAATTGCGGATCCGCAACACACCCGCCCGGCACCCCTATAGAAATGCCTATTCTTGTCCGCAAGCTGCGGACAAGAATAGGACATGTTCTATCTTTTGCGGAGCTGCGGACATGAAGATCGGGGCCGCGCTCCGCAAATGCGGATGCTGACAGCACACTGTGTGCTGTCCGCATCCATTCCGTCCCCATAGAAAATGAATGGGTCCGCAAAATTGCGGAACGGATGCGGACCCATTTGCGGATGTGTGAATGGAGCCTAAATCTGTTCCATCAACAATGCACGTGTTTTGCATGACTGAATAAAGGATCGTTCTCTAACACAGTATAAAGACAGAGAACCCGTCCTACATATATTTGTAATATTGGCTGAAACAAAATAGGCAATTACTCATTATCTGTAACTGGATGCAGCGACAGGTTTTCTGATTCTGTCTTCTGAAACCTCCACGTAACCAACACAAAATGAAACTATAGTTCAAGCATGCAGTTACGGTGCCAAAAAGTCATTCTTGGCAAGTGTTTATGGAGCACAATTAAACGTTTGCAAAGGGCATAAGTCAGAGGGCTAAGACCTGAGCTATCTATCAAAGAAAGCTACAAAAAGCATTACATAAAAGCCTGCTCCGCTTTACTTTACAGAGCCGAGAAAATGTAAAAAATTTAATTTTGAGTACATTAAAAAAACAAAAACAAAGGGGGTCATTTACTATTCTGAAATACGCCTAAATTAACTCTGCGACTCTGCCCCGCTCACGCTAGGTCTAAAATTGTGGGCTTGGCTTGGAAGGGGAAGGGGACGGGCTGGCAGATGTAAGACAGATAGGAAGTTGTCTTACATTTAGAACTGGCACTGGATGCGCCGAAGTTATGGAGAGGTCGGCGCCTCTTCATAACTTCCGCGGATCCACCACCAGCACAGGGCCTTTATTAAGACCGGCGTCTAAAACGCCAGTCTTAATAAATTTGCCCCAAAATTACTACTTTGGGAGCTGAGGTTTAGTATCCCCACACTACTGCCAGGCTCTGATGACCAGATGTCCACTTCTCATTTCAGTTGTCGTCATGAAGCCCTCAGGAGAAATGGATTATTCCATTTGTGCCACAAAAAATGTGCTAATTTCGAAAAGTGGTCGGAAAAGTGGGCACAGTTAGACATGTTAATTTGGTGATGACCAAATTTATTTACATTTTTTGGTGACTTGGAGCCACACAATGCCCCTATGACACATGAATAAGGGATCATGCCCACGGGCGTACTTGCTCAGTGCCCATGCTGAGGACCACAAATTGTGGTCCGCAATGCACGGGCACCAGCCATGTGCACTACACTTGCGGATGCGAACCCATTGAATCGAATGGGTCTGGGATCTGCAACATATGACCAAAGATAGAACCTGCTCCATCTTTTTGCGGAGACACAGATCAGAAGCCCACGGAAGCTTCCGACCTGTGCTTACGCTCCGCAAAAAGATAGATGAAGTCCTATTAAAGTCAATGGGTTCGCATCCGTGATACCGAGTGCACACGGCCAGTGCCCGTATATTGCGGACCGGCACGGAGCCAGTACGCTTGTGGGAATGAGCCTTAAGGCATTGAGAAGAATTCTGAGATTGTTGAAATATTGTATGTCTGTACTGAGATATGACCACTTGGAAAAAAAGGCCCAAAGCTTGAGGCTCCAATCAGGCTGAGAGATTCTGATGACATCATGAACACCAGTGGGGTGTTTTCATCTTGTGTAGGTACAAATTACTAAAATCATATCCGTGTGTTAATTACTAAATTTGAAAAGTCTTAGTGACCCTATAACACTGCCAACCACAGTGCTTGGCACGGGGCCGTTAGTCAGATGGGTCCAAGTCACTCTGTGAACCCTTGCTCCTCCTGGCTCCTCTGCCATCTGCTCCCTCTGGGACTGCGTTCCTGCATATTATTCTGAACTGGCTCTGTCAATCAAGAAGAGGAAGCAGGAGGAGCAAGGGTGCACAAAGTGGCTTGGGTCCGCCCTTGGTGCACTTAACTGCTCATTTGTATATAAAGGAAAAGTAATTTTTCTCCAGAAAGAAGCAAAGTATTGCCAAGTAAAAGGCATCATTACAATGAGCTGACCTAGCCCTACAAATCGTTTACCAATGGATTTCCATGGGAGAGACTGCCTTTAAACATAACACTTTTGTCTGGAGGTGTAACACTATTTATGCCGCCTCCAACAAAAGTAGAATTTCTCCTTTTCTTTGGTAGTTATTTTTCAAGGGCCCATTATTATTGAAAGCAAGCTACCAAGTTTAGGAGGTAGAGGGATATATTTTTTGCATTTCCTTCTGGAAAACATGCAAAACCATCATCGACATTATTTTGACAAGCACAGATTAAGAGGGCCATTAAGGCTTATCAAAAATAGGCTTGGATGGTTTTTCACTCTTGTAAGTAGTTCAAGTAAAATAAGATTACTTTTCAAACATCTTATAAATGGATTGACTGATGGTCCAGCTGCTTCTAATGAATCTTGCCTAATGCTTTTATAAATTTAGATCTTTCAGCATTGAAACGACTGCTGGCACTTCGTATACTATTGGCCGAGAAGACGGTTTTATGCATTTGTGGCTTCCAGCTTCTGCTTCTTTTCCCAGGGTCCGGTTTAATGGCTTAAACATCCCAAGCCACCCAGCACCCAACTAATTCAACATCTGGTGTGTGCCAAGAAAAACTTGAAAACATTAATATCTATAGCTTGGTTGGCAGATATGAGCAAATGTACAGAATACAGTTCAGAATGGAAACATTTGTAATGAACTTGGAAAGAAGAAAGTGAAAAATGTAAAGATTTTTACCAAACTGGAATATCAGGATGGATAATGTGGCCTACAGAGAACCATTGATGTTCATGCCATTATGTTTAAAGGGGTTTTTCAGGTTACTCATGACCTATCCTTATCCGATCTTCACCGATATAAGATCGGTGGGGGTTCAACGTCTGATACCCCCACCGATCAGCTGTTTGATGAGGCTGCGGCGCTCCCGCCGCCTCAACACAGCTTATCAAACACAGCACCATACATTATATCAGGGGTACTCAACTAGTTTTATTAAAGGTCCACATACCTGGGTCTGCAGTCAAGTGAAGGTCCGAGTTCAATGCCAACAGTAAAGATGAACACCCCCATTAGTGCCTCCAGTAAGAATAATGCCCCCATTAGTGTCCCCAGTAATAATAATGCCCCCATCTCCGCTTCCCTACAGCGCGAGCAAATAGAGGAGGTGAGTGTTTTAGTTTTTTTATTAACACAAGTGGCGGTGGAGTTAAAGGCTGCACTAATGAGCGCTACGCAATGGAAGCACTTATTAGTAACAGTCTGTACAGGAAAATACTGGCAATTAATATTGCCAGTAGAAAAAATTACTAGAACCGGCAGGGCCACTAAAATACCGGCCTTGCAGGTGAGCTACTGGCCGGGTGGCAACGCTAGCCGCAGAACAGACATGTATTTTTGTTCCACATCCAATCCCCATTATTGGTGGATCGGATGCGGACTCCTTCATTTCAATGGGGCCACAAAAGATGCAGACAATACACAGTGTGCGCTCTGCATCTTTTGTAGCCCCATTGAACTGAAGGGGTCCGCATCCAATCCACCAATAATGGGGATTGGATGTGGAACAAAAATACCATGGTGTGAATGAAGTCTTATCTTTATTTCACCATTAGGCTTCTTTCACACTAGCATTTTTGCTGGATCCGGCAGGGCTTAGCAAAAACGCTTCTGTTACTGATACAACCATCTGCATCCGTTATGAACAGATCCGGTTGTATTATCTTTAACATACCCAAGACGGATCCGTCATGAACTCCATTGAAAGTCAACGGGGGACGGATCCGTTTTCTATTGTGTCAGAGAAAAGATTTGCTCCGCATCCCATGACGGAAAGAAAACCGCATGCTGCGGTTTGCTCTCCGGTATGAGAACGCAACCAAACGAAACGGAATTCATTTTGGAGCACTCCATTCTGTTCAGTTACGTTTTGTTCCCATTGACAATGAATGGGGACAGAATGGAAGTGTTTTTCTCTGGTATTGAGATCCTATGATGGATCTCAATACCGGAAAAGAGAAACGCTAGTGTGAAAGTAGACTTAAAGTAGAAAGTAGAAAGATGGGAACACGCCACTGACACTGTGGAGTCCTTTCCCGCAGTCAGTGATGCATTCCCGCCCTGTCTGTACCCCTAAGTCCCCTCCAGCAACTCCCTTACATGCAGCTGCTGCAGGAGAGGAGGGACTGAGCGCGCTGAGGGAGACAGCTTCCTCCACGTGCAGGCGCCGGATGAAAGCACTGAGAGAGACAAGTTCTGGTGCCTGCAGCGCGCGCTTATCCCCTTCCATCCAGTGCCTGCAAGGGGAGAAGCTTGTGCCCCAGCTCTTTCCAGCGCACTATCAAATAAGGAAGCAGCCTAAAGTGCTGCTTCCTATGGAAGGGGTGTCAGGGGTCCGGACAGCTGGCGTCTGCGGTCTGTACTTGGACCCCGGTCCGCCAGTTGAGTACCGCTGCATTATATAGTGGCTGTGCTTGGCATTCATTTTAATGGGGCTGAGCTGTGCCTAGGTCATGTGACTGATGAACATGATGTCACTGGCCTAGGAAGAGGCTGTGGTGCTCAACAGAGTGCCACGGCCTCTTCAAACAGCTGATTGGTGGGGCTGCCAGGAGTCAGACCCCACCGATCTGATGTTGATGAAGATAGGTCATCAATATTAAACAACTGGACAACCCCTTTAAACTTAGTTTCCTACTGGCAATAGGTCATGTCCCAGTGCTGCCAGTGTCAGACTGTGTAAGGAACCCATACATGAAATAGGGTCAGGGGCGTACTAGCTATAGACTCTACAGGGAAATGTCCTGATGGGCCGGTGTCCAGGGGAGCCAACCAAGCCCTCCCCACTGTGGCTGGCTGGGTAGATAATGATCTGATGCTCTCAGTAGTAATTAACGCTGGGAGCATCAGGTACCTATGTACCTGGCCGATGGTCGCAGACGCCCTTCTACATTCAATTGTATGGCTGTCCTCAGGACGTTGATGCAGTTGAATATTGTGGCAATCCATGGCTCCCTGCCCGGTTGTTCACCCTCAAAGGCCATATGCCAATATATGAGGCAGTGTACAAATGGCGCAGGGACACAGGCCTCTCAGGCCACAGGCTAGACAAGGCCTATGGCCTGCACTAGAGACTGCAACATGGAATGGCACTCAGGTATTTTTCTTTTTTCCTTGGCTACTTGGGGAGCATACTAGTGGGACACTATAGGGTCATTATTAGGGGAAGTCCAGGCAGCATGCTGAAGGTAGGGCTGGCTTGGTGCTAATATTAGCTCCATATCTTAGAGATAATTAGAGGAGAAGGACAGAATGTGGCAGCTATTAATGGCCACCACAGAGGGACAGTTTCTGGGGCAGTATCTAGTGCTGCACTGTGGTATGTGCTTCTGCTGGGACAGTATTTTGTGCTGCACTATGGTATTGCTGACCTCTGCCCACTTGTGTTGGTCCTGACTACTTGAGTTACCCTGTCTTCTGTGAATATGGACCAATCTACAACATGGGGCCACTTTTAGGTTTTTTCCAGGGCTATTTTAAGTTCCCAGTCTGCCCCTAAATAGGGTGCATGTTCCCAGGGGACTGACCACTCTCCAATTCAAAGCAGAAAGTAGAGTGGCAAATCAGGGTTTTGTTTTAGGGTACTTTCACACTAGCATTTTTCTTTTCCGGCATTGAGTTCCGTCCTAGGGGCGCTATACCGGAAAAGAACTGATCAGTTTTATCCTAATGCATTCTGAATGGAGAGCAATCCGTTCAGGATGCATCAGGATGTCTTCAGTTCAGTCTTTTTGACTGTTCAGGACGGAGATAATACCGCAGCATGCTACGGTTTTATCTCCGGCCAAAAATCCAGAACATTTGCCGGAATGCCGGATCTGGCATTTTTTTTTTACATAGGAATGTATTAGTGCCGGATCCGGCATTCAAAATACCGCAATACCGGATCCGTCCTTCCGGTCTGCGCACTATGTGGCTTTATGAATTTGGAGCATTTCTCCTATTCGCTAATTAGCATCTGCCCATCAAATCAGTCATCATAGGGGGCGGCATTCACCATAGCAATCCTATTACATCACATGTCCCTGTCCTTTCACACACCGGTTATGTGTTACCATTAATTTGAGTATCTGGCTTTTGATTGGTGGGTTACTGTTTAAATGGCTCTCACCACTGAGGAGAACCACGGCCCCTGAAGAAGGTGTTTCCGCCAAAACGCTCGTTGGGGAGTGTGATCCTCCTGGTGGTGACAGCATCATTATGGGTAAGCTACAACCATAGTATGTGCATATGTGTTATCTAATGTGGGCGGCCATTACAAAACTTTGATTAGTCTCTATCTTTGGTAGGCTATACGCTTGCTGTATCTCAGCACCTTATTACTGTCTAGTATATTGATATTTGCAGTCAGCACCTTATTACGGTTTAGTATATAGATATTTGCAGTCCTTTTATGCATGTATCCATTCCATGCCCATTGTTATACATAAGAACCAACATATACCTCACATATAACAGTATAAGATAGCAAGGGGGCCTAGACCATTGTTATACATATACTTTGTGGGGGTACTATCATAGACTTACATTTGATTCCTGCTTTATAGGTTGTACGTTTATTGCACTTTACAAACTATGTAGTATTTAGACCTTTGCAGGCTTTTCTTATATGTGCTCACCTTGTACTAATTAGCTTTAGCATACCCTGTCTGCCGGGAGGTATCACACATTTTGTGTGTGTTTTGTCACATTTATGTTTTTATATTTATGTACTCAATAAAAATTTATTTTAATTTTCGTATAAATTGCCATTTTAGACTCTTTTTTTGCTCCGCTGTAGGTCCAATTAAAATGCCATCAGTTGGCATATGTTTTGATGGATCCGGCAGGCAGTTCCGGCGGCGGAACTGCCTGCCGGATTTCTCTGCCGCAGGTGTTAAAGTACCCGTATCTGGTATTTTTATTTGACACTTTTAGGTTCGAATCCAATAAATACATTGCTTCGAACATCAAAGGAATTTCTTGTACAACGTTTTGGGTGGCCAACCCTTCATCCGGCCATAATAAATGTATAGGGAAACCAAGCCTATTGACAAAGGGAGTGGTGGTAATGCCCAGTTGTCATTTTATGCATGCATTCCCAGAAGAAATAACAGAGGAATGTCTTAATGCAGAATCCTAAGAAAAGGTGCTCCAGGATTGTTAATTAATGGGAAATACAAGGATTTACTAAAACAGACAAGAGATGCCAGAGAAAGTAAATCCCATGCAGTCAAAAATATAGGGGGTCATTTACCCGTGTCATTTATCATTTTCTACACTTGTTTTAGGCGTAGAAAACAGTCTAAAGGTTACATTTAGACGGTCGCTGGATACGCCAAAGTTATGCAGAGGCCAGCGCCTCTATATAACTTCGGCAGATCCACTGCCAGCGCCTCTACATAACTTCAGCAGATCCACTGCCAGCGCAGGGGTTATTAGGACCGGTGTCCAAAACGCCGGTCTTAATAAATGACCCTCATAATCTATAAATGATGTATTTTCCAAATGATAATTAGAGTAGTCCATATAACAAGACCTTCAATCAGAAATCCACCCAGTGACGTACCTCCAATGGAAGCAGACTGCTATGGAGCCTGGCGCTGAACTCCTTCTAGTCCCGACATTAAAACCCTGAATTTTCATTTAGAGCTCAGTACAAAGAGCTATTTACAACTTCCATTGCAGTCAATGGTAACTGTATAAATTACCATGCACTGAGCTCCCCCCAGGGGTGGCTTCAGGCAGTTTTATAATAAATTAAGGGAAGCGGCAAATATAGAGCTGTATGGAGGAGATTTATCAGAGTAGTTATGCCAGTTTTCTGCTGTAAATACATTGAGAAATATGTTGTTCAGATTGAGCACTATAATTATGAAGCCCCTGTTCCACTTTTTCTGATAAAGAAATCGGATAAAGTGGGATGGGCAGAGGACGGCTTGTTTTTTATTACATTTTCTTTTCTTAAAGAGGTTGTCCCATTACATGAATGAATTCCTTCCCTATCCACAGGATATGTGTCTGATCGATGAGTGTTGGGGGCCTGTGTTCCCCGTTTGGAGCGACAGACACACATTCAGCGCTATGGGATTACCACATGGGAGTGTTTGCACGGGTACTGGGAAACTTGGAGCACCGAGCAAGGTCAAACCCACTGTCCATGAAGGTAATGAATAGCCCCCCTGTCTATACTGTAAGCCTTGTATCCAATGGTATATCTAAACAGTAAGAAATTGGTATCATACAAATCATGGTGATCGTGTTGTACATTGTGCAGTCCCTGGTCGGTGCAGTGTCCACTACCCGGTAACCCTGGGTGGGGTGGGGTGGCTATCCGGAGACTATAACTAGCTCAAAATTAAATAAGTGTGAAAAAAGAGTTCAGTTATTTCTGTACCCATTTCTTATATTTATAGACTGAAGACTGGCATAGTGCCAGTACAGATAAAAATAAAACTATGAAGTGGTGGAATAGTCTGGATCGTGTCTTAAGAGAGACAGCAAGTAACAAAATAATATAAAGGATTAGAATTAAAGGGGTTGGCCACTTTCTGGCTGCTTGTGACCAATCTGTATGTAAGATGACTATATGAAAATTGGCAATATATCCTTTCTTGATATTCGTTACCATTTGCTATATTTCATAGGCCATGCCCCCTTGTCTTTTGTGCTGTCCACATAGAGGTCCTGTCCGTAAGATGGCCGCTGATGGGGGGTCAAGTGACCAGGTATATCACCTCCATGTGATGTCTCCTGCATTCAAATACAGTGTATCTGCCCTAAACTCCCAAAAGTGCAGATGGAAGATGCAGTGTATTTGAACAGAGGAGACATCACATGGAGGTGATTTGCCTGGTCACATGATCCTCCATCAGCGGCCATTTTTTGGACAAAGACTTGGCAAACAAGGGAGCATACTTTATGAAATATGGAAAATGGTGGGGAATTTCAACAAAGGCTATATTGGTAAGTGCCATATAATCAACTTACAAACACATTGATCAACAATAACCAGAAAGTGGTCAACCCCTTTAAGTATATAAAACACTGTTCGTCATTAATTGTCACTAGGGGTCAGAAAATTACTTTTGCCTTTAAGGGATTGTCTAAACTAGAGACTCAGGGGGTCATTTACTAAGCTGAAATACACCTAAATTAGGCGCATTTCAGGTGCCGATGGCAGCCCAACGATTAGTTGCTCCGCTATGTGCGACTTTTTCCCGCTCACGCCAGTTCTAAAATTGTAGGCGTGGTGTGGGCGGGGAAGAGGACAGGATGGCAGGCCCGTCTCATTCACCATTTTTTACACCTGATTTAGGTGTAGAAAATGGTCTAAATGTAAGACAGCAAGGAAGCTGCCAACTGTAGCTGGATACGCTGAAGTTATGGAGAGTCCGGCGCCTACCAGCTATGGGGCTTTAATAAGACCGGCATCTAAAATGCTGGTCTTTATAAATATGCCCCTCAGTTTTTATGAAGCTTATTAAAAGATTTTTTTAAAAATAGGTCATCATTATCAGATCGTTGGGCGTCCGACTACCGGGACTCCTGCCGATCAGCTGTTAGGAGAAGCTGGGCGCTCCTTGGCCTCATCCTATGTCATGTTACATCACCGTACATTGGTCACATGGCCTACTTTAAGCTCAGCCCCATTGAAGTGAATGAGGCTGAGCTGCAATACCAAGCACAGCCACTATACTATGAACTCCCAGGAACAGCTGATCAGCGAGGGTGGCGGGACTCAGACTGCTGCCGATGCGATAATGATGACCTATCCAGAGCATAACATCAAGGTGAGCCACCTAGCAACAGACAGGCAAAAATGACATGTCCCCGTTATCCTGTGGGTCAGTTTTATAATGTTGATATCAAAATAATAATCAGTAGTTATTCTTAGAAAACAAAAGAGGGGGGGGGGGGGGGTCAGCTGGTGCACGTTGCCATGGCTGAAAATACTTATCAAACACATAGTGCAACAGCACTCTACAAACCAAATAAGGTACAAAGGTATATTGTATTGCCAATGCTATGCTAATAAATTAGAGATGCTTAGCAAATACATTTTGTACAAAATTATTTGAGCCCGTCTGCCGCACGCCAAGGCGATCTCTATAAGACGGGTCCTTAACACTAAACCTCACCTGTTGGGTGCCATAACAGCGACCAGGAAATTCAGGAAGTGTAGGTCCCACATGCATGCTAGGCCCCTTTTGGTTTATATCTCTATGGTGCCAAAATGGCCTCCAATGAATCCAGGGACTACAAATACCAGCATGCATGCTGAGCAAACTATGTACTCATGCTAATTAAAATCAGCCCATGACGCAACACAGGCCACAGGAGTGCACGACCAAATAGGAGTCAGCCACAGGAGTGTACTCCCATACAAACTACAAAACAAAAGGGGGGGGGGTCAGCAAATCCCAATGTGCAGGTGCACTCTGCCATGGCTGAAAATACATATCAAACACATAGTGCAACAGCACTCTACAAACCAAATAAAGTACAAAGGTATATTGTATTGCCAATGCTAGTAGTTATTCTTATGTTTTATCACATCTAAAAAATATAATTAAAAAATACAATTAAAAAACTGATTTGTGTCACCATATTTTGAAACCCTTAACTTTAAAAAAAAATTGCACCAATGGAGCTGTGTGAGGGCTTGTATTTTGGGGGTGCATAGGACTTTTTGATCATTTTTTTCTTAAATTTTTTGGGGAGGCACAGCAATTTTGTTACTGTGTATTATTATTATTTTTTTAAGTGTAACTGTCCTTTTTTTAATGTGTAGGGGCAGTGATACTGAACATTTTTGTAATAAAGCTAAATTACTGAAATCGTACATATATTAGAAAAATAACTCTAAAGTTGTCCCTTTTGTGCCTTGGTAACACCCCGTCTTCTGTTTACATAACACAGTCAATGTTGAGCAAGTCTCCACAGGTAACAGAAGACAGAGCATTGTTTTAGAGCTATTTTTCTAATAGAAATGTACCATTTCAGTAACTAAAGTACGGTATATTACAAAAATGATCAGAATCAATGCACCTACATATTACATTACAAAAGAAAAAGAATGACAGTTACACTTTATTGTTAAGGGGTTGTTACACTAAAAATATTCTACAGTTTTCAAAACTGTATCTGGAACTGAATACTTTTGTAATTGCATGTAATTAAATATTTAGCATAGCCACTGAGTTATTCAACAAAATGTATCTGTACAGCGCCACCTGCTGTGTTTTTTTCTTATTTCTTTGATCTCCTCACTGAGAAGGTCGCACATGCTCAGTTTCCTCTTTCATCTGCCTCCTGAGCTGTGATAGGCAGAGCATGATGGACACGCCCCATGAGCTGCAGCAGAAAGGACACTCCCCTTGAGCTGTCAGCTTGATATAAATCTATCAGAGCAATGAATGGAGAGATCTCTGGATCCATGTGAGGTACAGGGCTGGTTCTAGCTTTGTTAGAAATAAATTGTCATGTACTACATGATGTCTGATTTTCATTTTTTACGTTAGTCATGGGATAAATAATTTAAATTTTTAATAGCTTGAACCTTTAGGCGTGCGGTAATACCAATTACGGTATGTTTCTGTTTATAGTGTTTAGATTTTTACACCATAATTGTGAAAATTTTGGTGTTTTAAATATATATATATATATATTTGTTCCTTAAAATTTGTTATGGTTAATCTCAGTATAACACAGCTTCCCACATACGTTCTCCTGCGCAGTTTGCGTATCTCCCATTCACTACAATGGGAAACAGTAGATCACCGACCAACTTGTTTCTGGAAACCTATCCGCCGGGGGCTGGCGCTTAGTCCTATTTCGGCGTGGAAATGGTGAGACGGGACAACCCCTTTAAAAGCAGAAAGCCATTAAAAAAACACAAAGGCAACATTTCAGAGCTAATTCAGGAGCCTGTGAGGTATTTGGAAATCAGAAATCTTGAAGTAACCTTCTAAGAGTTTCCAGGAATGCCTCCAATCCAATAGTCTATGTAAAGGTCCTATTATACGGAGCGAATATCGTACAGATTCTCGTCCATGCGAGTGAAAATGAACGAAAATCGTGTTATGTAATAAGTATTAATGATTCAAAGATGAGCGACAAATCGCTTGCTTCTCATCCATCGTGATCTTTCAGCATGCTAAAAAATAGAGTTGAGCGAATTATTGAAAAGTTAGATCCGGCTGATTCGCCGAATTTTACAAAAAAATTTGCTTTGTGACAAATTTCTTTGTCACAAAGCTAATTTTTTTGTAAATAGCAGGGTGCAATGACAGGGAGCTGCAATAGTGCTGTTTCCCATCATTGTACCCCTCAGATGGTGACGTCATATGTCGCCACGCACTGGATCTTCAATCAAGATGGCGGCTGGCGGCCTGTCGCGAGCAAATTGAGGCGGTAAGTTTGATTTTTTTTTTTTTTACACTATTTCAGGTTAAATCGAATCGCTACCACGAAGCATGAGGAAATTCAGCTTTGAGGCAAATCTAATTTATCCTGAAATTCGGATCGAATTCCACTTTGTGGGATTCGATTCGCTTATCTCTACTAAAAAATGATCACGCCTCGTTAATAGATCCGTTCGTCTAATATGGAGCCGTCTACTCGCTAACGATCTCATACATGCCTTTTCACCAAGCATCTGTCACCCATCTTTACATGTAATAACAAGGAACGATTTAAAAGCGAACGAGTAACGACCGCAAATACGAAAGAGTATCTATGTGAATAATAAGCAAAAGTATCTTTGCTAACGAGTCGCTACATCTTCGATCGTTTATCGTGATCTGTATGACATCTGCTGGTGTAATAGTAACTTAAGACATCTAATTCAACATTCTAGTCTGAGGACTAATCTGGCGACTCTTAAATAAGCAGAGCAGTCGTATAACATAGTGCGGTATTATCACCTGGATACAGTATATCCTGTTTATTATGCAGGATCACAAGATTTCTCTAAATTACTCATTCAGAAGTGGCAAACAGTCGCTATAGCTTGACCTTTGCTAAGAATAATTAACAAGGTCTGCGTGCACAGATTATCCCCGTGTGACATTAGACAGTCAGTGCCCTAAGAAAAAGATGACATCGGGGAAGGAGGGGGAAGCTTCATTACGTGACTCACCGTTGCTGCTACTGGAGCTGTCAGTAGGTGGATTACACAAACACATAATGAAAACGACAGTACATCTGTCCAGGGTTTAGTGTGATATTTGGCAAACGCTTGCACTTAAAACTCTGGGAGATTAAAAGGTATAAGAAGCCATGTGAGTAGTCAGAGATATGACAACATAATGACTAATAACTTCTAGGAATGTTTTCTCCAGGTTTCTAAAAGTATGTAAGGCGGTTAGATCACTCTAGAATTGTAGAATAATATCCACATATTAACAACACATCTTTTTTAGATGAATCAGTGTTTATTTCAGAGCTTCAATTTCCCTGCAGAGAGTGAAATGATAAAATTCATACCACCACTAGGGGGAGCTTAGGAACTTGGTGAATACAGTTCTATGACTGAATTTAATTAATTAACATTAGGCGGAAAACTCCCCCTAGCGGAGGCTGAAGACAACTCCATTTTATCATTGAGAGTGTACCTGTACTTTCAAAAAAAACTTTTTGATATGCAGTGGTGCAAGGTTTTGATTGGTGGGGGTCCAAATGCTGAGACCACCATTGATCTCTAAAACAAGGAGAAAGAAGCACTCACATAGAGTGCTGTCTCTCCTCGCTGCTGAAGACAGCCCAATAGAAAATCTATAAGCCTGTCTCCAGTTCATCTCAGGCAGCGCTCTATCAGTCAAATGGAGCCACAACCTCTATATAGTGATATAAATAACATAGGTGGATATTTGTTTTAAAGGGATTGTCCAATTAAAAAAATATTCTACATTTTTCAAACCATTTTTTACATTAATTATGGGTTAACCCCTTTAATGTTAGAAGCAGTTCACTGTTCATTGTCTTCATCCACAGAAGACAGAAGTATAAATGCAGATAAACATGGTTCTAGTATTTTGTCTAGCATCTTTGAGAAGAAGGTGGACCACCTATGTCCATGTGCTTGTAAGGGAACACCCCCACAACATGTTAGCCAGAACAGAGAGCCACTTCAAGAGTGTCTCCCAGTCTGGCAGAACAATAAAAGTTGCCCCTGTGGTTCCAAATACCCTTCCCCAGAACACAGCAATAACCAGACCTGTCACTGTTACAGTAGGGATGGCAAACTCAAGCTCAAAGATGCTTGACTGAAGACATCCAAACCAGAATACAGTCATAAGGAATGGACTCCAAACAAAGGTTTTATTTGACATATTTCAGGATAGGTCATCATCATATGGTGGGGTCCAACCCCGGCACCCCCAGACGATCAGCTCTTTGACAGTGGATGAGCTTGGTATCGCAGCTCAGTCCCATTCACTTGAATGAGACTGAACTGCGCCTAGGCCATGTGACTGATAAATGTGATGTCACTGGCCTAGGAAGAGGCCGCGGCGCTGACCGGAGGGATGCCGCTGATCAGTGGAGGTGTCGGGAGTCAGGCCCCCTCCAATAAGATATGGATGACCTATCCAGGGGACAGGCCATCAATATAAACATCCCCTTTAAATCTTCATTCACACAGTATACACAGATAAAAGGTGATGTAACTGAGCAGAAAATACATAAATAAATTGATCATAAATCATTTCACTGTCTGGAAGATCATTTATAGGCGGAAGAGATTTTATACAGCTACTGACTTGATGCCTACGACAAGTGCAGCCCCTAAGTGGTATGCAAGATAGTGAAAATAAGTCTCAGAACCCCCAGAATTTCCCTACCGGACCAACAGGTAGCTCTCACCTTTACTAGCGTCATATGGCATGATGACTACATGGGAGTTGTGCCAGGAGGAAACCTTTGTTGCCCAGCATCAAGACTAGAGATTTCCCATGAACTCCTTATAAATAGATGGCATTTTTCTACAAGTATCTGACATAAACTCTAAAGCATGGTGGAGAAAAAGCTATGGTTTGTGGTTGCTTTGCTTTTTAACCCCTTTGCACTATATGATGGATATATCTGTCATATGCAACTGAGTATACGTGTAGTAGGCTCATGAGCTGAGCCTGTCCCTTACCCAAAACAAATGTTTTTAAAAATATAACAAAAATACTCAATTCAAATCATCCCCTTTCTAAATATATATATATATATATATATATATATATATACAGGGAGTGCAGAATTATTAGGAAAGTTGTATTTTTGAGGATTAATTTTATTATTGAACAACAACCATGTTCTCAATGAACCCAAAAAACTCATTAATATCAAAGCTGAATATTTTTGGAAGTAGTTTTTAGTTTGTTTTTAGTTTTAGCTATTTTAGGGGGATATCTGTGTGTGCAGGTGACTATTACTGTGCATAATTATTACGCAACTTAACAAAAAACATATATATACCCATTTCAATTATTTATTTTTACCAGTGAAACCAATATAACATCTCAACATTCACAAATATACATTTCTGACATTTAAAAACAAAACAAAAACAAATCAGTGACCAATATAGCCACCTTTCTTTGCAAGGACACTCAAAAGCCTGCCATCCATGGATTCTGTCAGTGTTTTGATCTGTTCACCATCAACGTTGCGTGCAGCAGCAACCACAGCCTCCCAGACACTGTTCAGAGAGGTGTACTGTTTTCCCTCCTTGTAAATCTCACATTTGATGATGGACCACAGGTTCTCAATGGGGTTCAGATCAGGTGAACAAGGAGGCCATGTCATTAGATTTTCTTCTTTTATACCCTTTCTTGCCAGCCACGCTGTGGAGTACTTGGACGCGTGTGATGGAGCATTGTCCTGCATGAAAATCATGTTTTTCTTGAAGGATGCAGACTTCTTCCTGTACCACTGCTTGAAGAAGGTGTCTTCCAGAAACTGGCAGTAGGACTGGGAGTTGAGCTTGACTCCATCCTCAACCCGAAAAGGCCCCACAAGGTCATCTTTGATGATACCAGCCCAAACCAGTACTCCACCTCCACCTTGCTGGCGTCTGAGTCGGACTGGAGCTCTCTGCCCTTTACCAATCCAGCCATGGGCCCATCAAGACTCACTTTCATTTCATCAGTCCATAAAACCTTAGAAAAATCAGTCTTGAGATATTTCTTGGCCCAGTCTTGACGTTTCAGCTTGTGTGTCTTGTTCAGTGGTGGTCATCTTTCAGCCTTTCTTACCTTGGCCATGTCTCTGAGTATTGCACACCTTGTGCTTTTGGGCACTCCAGTGATGTTGCAGCTCTGAAATATGGCCAAACTGGTGGCAAGTGGCATCTTGGCAGCTGCACGCTTGACTTTTCTCAGTTCATGGGCAGTTATTTTGCGCCTTGGTTTTTCCACACGCTTCTTGCGACCCTGTTGACTATTTTGAATGAAACGCTTGATTGTTCGATGATCACGCTTCAGAAGCTTTGCAATTTTAAGAGTGCTGCATCCCTCTGCAAGATATCTCACTATTTTTGACTTTTCTGAGCCTGTCAAGTCCTTCTTTTGACCCATTTTGCCAAAGGAAAGGAAGTTGCCTAATAATTATGTACACCTGATATGGGGTGTTGATGTCATTAGACCACACCCCTTCTCATTACAGAGATGCACATAACCTAATATGCTTAATTGGTAGTAGGCTTTCGAGCCTATACAGCTTGGAGTAAGACAACATGCATAAAGAGGATGATGTGGTCAAAATACTCATTTGCCTAATAATTCTGTACAGGGTGTGTATATATATATATATATATATATATATATATAATCTCTAAACCACAAAAAAAACACAATTTGTATCACCACATCTGAAAATGTCAGACCTATTAACCACCTCAGCCCCCAGTGCTTAAACACCCTGAAAGACCAGGCCACTTTTTACACTTCTGACCTACACTACTTTCACCGTTTATTGCTTGGTCATGCAACTTACCACCCAAATGAATTTTACCTCCTTTTCTTCTCACTAATAGAGCTTTCATTTGGTGGTATTTCTTTGCTGCTGACATTTTTACTTTTTTTGTTATTAATCGAAATTTAACGATTTTTTTTGCAAAAAAATGACATTTTTCACTTTCAGTTGTAAAATTTTGCAAAAAAAACGACATCCATATATAAATTTTGCTCTAAATTTATTGTTCTACATGTCTTTGATAAAAAAAAAAATGTTTGGGTAAAAAAAAAAAATGGTTTGGGTAAAAGTTATAGCGTTTACAAACTATGGTACAAAAATGTGAATTTCCGCTTTTTGAAGCAGCTCTGACTTTCTGAGCACCTGTCATGTTTCCTGAGGTTCTACAATGCCCAGACAGTACAAACACCCCACAAATGACCCCATTTCGGAAAGTACACACCCTAAGGTATTCGCTGATGGGCATAGTGAGTTCATAGAACTTTTTATTTTTTGTCACAAGTTAGCGGAAAATGATGATTTTTTTTTTTATTTTTTTTCTTACAAAGTCTCATATTCCACTAACTTGTGACAAAAAATAAAAAGTTCTATGAACTCACTATGCCCATCAGCGAATACCTTGGGGTCTCTTCTTTCCAAAATGGGGTCACTTGTGGGGTAGTTATACTGCCCTGGCATTCTAGGGGCCCAAATGTGTGGTAAGGAGTTTGAAATCAAATTCTGTAAAAAATGACCTGTGAAATCCGAAAGGTGCTCTTTGGAATATGGGCCCCTTTGCCCACCTAGGCTGCAAAAAAGTGTCACACATCTGGTATCTCCGTACTCAGGAGAAGGTGGGGAATGTGTTTTGGGGTGTCATTTTATATATACCCATGCTGGGTGAGAGAAATATCTTGGCAAAAGACAACTTTTCCCATTTTTTTATACAAAGTTGGCATTTGACCAAGATATTTATCTCACCCAGCATGGGTATATGTAAAAAGACACCCCAAAACACATTCCTCAACTTCTCCTGAATACAGAGATACCAGATGTGTGACACTTTTTTGCAGCCTAGGTGGGCAAAGGGGCCCATATTCCAAAGAGCACCTTTCGGATTTCACAGGTCATTTTTTACAGAATTTGATTTCAAACTCCTTACCACACATTTGGGCCCCTAGAATGCCAGGGCAGTATAACTACCCCACAAGTGACCCCATTTTGGAAAGAAGACACCCCAAGGTATTCCGTGAGGGGCATGGCGAGTTCCTAGAATTTTTTATTTTTTGTCACAAGTTAGTGGAAAATTATGATTTTTTTTTTTTCCATACAAAGTCTCATATTCCACTAACTTGTGACAAAAAATAAAAACTTCCATGAACTCACTATGCCCATCAGCGAATACCTTGGGGTCTCTTCTTTCCAAAATGGGGTCACTTGTGGGGTAGTTATACTGCCCTGGCATTCTAGGGGCCCAAATGTGTGGTAAGGAGTTTGAAATCAAATTCAGTAAAAAATGACCTGTGAAATCCGAAAGGTGCTCTTTGGAATGTGGGCCCCTTTGCCCACCTAGGCTGCAAAAAAGTGTCACACATCTGGTATCTCCGTACTCAGGAGAAGTTGAGGAATGTGTTTTGGGGTGTTTTTTTACATATACCCATGCTGGGTGAGATAAATATCTTGGTCAAATGCCAACTTTGTATAAAAAAATGGGAAAAGCTGTCTTTTGCCAAGATATTTCTCTCACCCAGCATGGGTATATGTAAAATGACACCCCAAAACACATTCCCCACCTTCTCCTGAGTACGGAGATACCAGATGTGTGACACTTTTTTGCAGCCTAGGTGGGGAAAGGGGCCCATATTCTAAAGAGCACCTTTCGGATTTCACAGGTCATTTTTTACAGAATTTGATTTCAAACTCCTTACCACACATTTGGGCCCCTAGAATGCCAGGGCAGTATAACTACCCCACAAGTGACCCCATTTTGGAAAGAAGACACCCCAAGGTATTCCGTGAGGGGCATGGCGAGTTCCTAGAATTTTTTATTTTTTGTCACAAGTTAGTGGAAAATGATGATTTATTTTTTTTTTTTTTTTCATACAAAGTCTCATATTCCACTAACTTGTGACAAAAAATAAAAACTTCCATGAACTCACTATGCCCATCAGCGAATACCTTGGGGTCTCTGATTTCCAAAATGGGGTCACTTGTGGGGTAGTTATACTGCCCTGGCATTCTAGGGGCCCAAATGTGTGGTAAGGAGTTTGAAATCAAATTCAGTAAAAAATGACCTGTGAAATCCGAAAGGTGCTCTTTGGAATGTGGGCCCCTTTGCCCACCTAGGCTGCAAAAAAGTGTCACACATCTGGTATCTCCGTACTCAGGAGAAGTTGAGGAATGTGTTTTAGGGTGTCTTTTTACATATACCCATGCTGGGTGAGAGAAATATCTTGGTCAAATGCCAACTTTGTATAAAAAAATGGGAAAAGTTGTCTTTTGACAAGATATTTCTCTCACCCAGCATGGGTATATGTAAAATGACACCCCAAAACACATTCCCCACCTTCTCCTGAGTACGGAGATACCAGATGTGTGACACTTTTTTGCAGCCTAGGTGGGCAAAGGGGCCCATGTTCCAAAGAGCACCTTTCGGATTTCACAGGTCATTTTTTACAGAATTTGATTTCAAACTCCTTACCACACATTTGGGCCCCTAGAATGCCAGGGCAGTATAACTACCCCACAAGTGACCCCATTTTGGAAAGAAGAGACCCCAAGGTATTCGCTGATGGGCATAGTGAGTTCATGGAAGTTTTTATTTTTTGTCACAAGTTAGTGGAATATGAGACTTTGTATGGAAAAAAAAAATAAAAAAAAAATCATCATTTTCCACTAACTTGTGACAAAAAATAAAAAATTCCAGGAACTTGCCATGCCCCTCACGGAATACCTTGGGGTGTCTTCTTTCCAAAATGGGGTCACTTGTGGGGTAGTTATACTGCCCTGGCATTTTCCAGGGGCCCTAATGTGTGGTAAGTAGGTAAATGACCTGTGAAATCCGAAAGGTGCTCTTTGGAATGTGGGCCCCTTTGCCCACCTAGGCTGCAAAAAAGTGTCACACATCTGGTATCTCCGTACTCAGGAGAAGGTGGGGAATGTGTTTTGTGGTGTCATTTTACATATACCCATGCTGGGTGAGAGAAATATCTTGGCAAAAGACAACTTTTCCCATTTTTTTTATACAAAGTTGGCATTTGACCAAGATATTTATCTCACCCAGCATGGGTATATGTAAAAAGACACCCCAAAACACATTCCTCAACTTCTCCTGAATACAGAGATACCAGATGTGTGACACTTTTTTGCAGCCTAGGTGGGCAAAGGGGCCCAAATTCCTTTTAGGAGGGCATTTTTAGACATTTGGATACCAGACTTCTTCTCACGCTTTGGGGCCCCTAAAATGCCAGGGCAGTATAAATACCCCACATGTGACCCCATTTTGGAAAGAAGACACCCCAAGGTATTCAATGAGGGGCATGGCGAGTTCATTGAAAAAAAAAAATTTTGGCACAAGTTAGCGGAAATAGATTTTTTTGATTTTGTTCTCACAAAGTCTCCCTTTCCGCTAACTTGGGACAAAAATTTCAATCTTTCATGGACTCAATATGCCCCTCAGCGAATACCTTGGGGTGTCTTCTTTCCAAAATGGTGTTATTTGTGGGGTGTTTGTACTGCCCTGGCATTTGAGGGTCTCCGCAATCATTACATGTATGCCCAGCATTAGGAGTTTCTGCTATTCTCCTTATATTGAGCATAAGGGTAATGAGATTTTTTTTTTCCGTTCAGCCTCTGGGCTGAAAGAAAAAAATGAACGGCACAGATTTCTTCATTCGCATCGATCAATGTGGATGAAAAAATCTCTGCCAAAAAAAGAAAAAGGAGGGGAAAGGCGTCTGCCAGGACATAGGAGCTCCGCCCAACATCCATACCCACTTCAGCTCGTATGCCCTGGCAAACCAGATTTCTCCATTCACATCAATCGATGTGGATGAATAAATCATTGCCGGGATTTTTTTTTTTATATATACAAAGTGTTTGCCAAAGTATATGAACACCGCCACCTCCTCAGCTCATATGCCTCGGCAAACATATCTTTTACTGCAGAGGAGAAATCTCGTCTTGCAGCGCCGCATACACCGACTTGCGTGTAATCTGACAGCAGCGCAATGCTTCTGTCCGAATGCACATCAGTGCTGCAGCTGGTCGATCGGTTGGTCCACCTGGAAGGTAAAAAAAACAAAACAAAAAAGAAAAAACCAGGCCGCAAAGCAATAACTTTATTAACTTTAGAACAGAACATATTAACTTTTTTTAACTTTTTTACTTACCGGTAATTTTTTTTTTGTTTAGTTTTTTTTACCTTTATAGAACAAACCTCTCCTTCCCCATGGGACAATGTGCAAAGCGCAAATCGCCCAAAGATGTGGCGAAGTACGTTATGCACTTTATCCCAGGTGAAAGGAGAGGTTTGCAGCAGCTGAGAGTAAAAGGGCCCTAATAGCCCTGTGTGCCTGTCCTGTGAGATGCAATCCCTATGCTAGGTGTACCTGTGTGTGGTACTTCCGGAAACACTCACCAAAGCATAGGGCAGGGTGGTCAGGACAGTCAGGACAGAAATAGCGGGTGTCACGCCTTATTCCACTCCTGCTACAGACACGACATCTTTTTCGGGGTGACGGTTGGGTTGAGGAACCAGGAACGACACTGGGGAAATGTCGCTCGTGTAGACGGCTAACTACACTGGTGGATGGGGCCACGGAACCTCCTGGGTAAAGGAGGTTCTCGATGATCTCTTCCTGGAATTTGAGGAAAGATCGTGTTCTCCCAGCCTTACTGTAGAGAACAAAACTATTGTACAGCGCCAATTGAATTAAATATACAGACACCTTCTTATACCAGCGTCTGGTTCTGCGGGAAACTAAATACGGAGACAACATCTGGTCATTGAAGTCCACCCCTCCCATGAGCGCATTATAGTCGTGGACACAGAGGGGCTTTTCAATGACACGGGTTGCTCGCTCAATTTGGATTGTCGTGTCTGCGTGAATGGAGGAGAGCATGTAAACGTCACGCTTGTCTCTCCATTTCACCGCGAGCAGTTCTTCGTTACACAAGGCAGCCCTCTCCCCCCTTGCAAGACGGGTGGTTACAAGCCGTTGGGGGAAGCCCACGCAACTAGTTCGCGCGGTGCCACAGGCGCAAATCCGTTCTAGAAACAAATGCCTAAAGAGGGCCACACTTGTGTAAAAATTGTCCACATAAAGATGGTACCCCTTGCCGAATAAGGGTGACACCAAGTCCCAGACTGTCTTCCCACTGCTCCCCAGGTAGTCAGGGCAACCGACCGGCTCCAGGGTCTGATCTTTTCCCTCATAGATCCGAAATATGTGGGTATAGCCTGTGGCCCTTTCACAGAGCTTATACAATTTGACCCCATACCGGGCACGCTTGCTTGGGATGTACTGTTTGAAGCCAAGGCGCCCGGTAAAATGTATTAGGGACTCGTCTACGCAGATGTTTTGCTCGGGGGTATACAAATCTGCAAATTTCTGGTTGAAATGGTCTATGAGGGGCCGAATTTTGTGGAGCCGGTCAAAAGCTGGGTGGCCTCTGGGACGGGAGGTGGTGTTGTCGCTAAAATGCAGGAAACGGAGGATGGCCTCAAATCGTGCCCTGGACATAGCAGCAGAGAACATGGGCATGTGATGAATCGGGTGCGTTGACCAATATGACCGCAATTCATGCTTTTTTGTCAGGCCCATGTTGAGGAGAAGGCCCAAAAAAAATTTAAGTTCGGAAACTTGGACTGGTTTCCACCGGAAAGGCTGGGCATAAAAGCTTCCCGGGTTGGCGGATATAAATTGTGTGGCATACTGGTTGGTCTCTGCCACGACTAAGTCCAAGAGCTCCGCAGTCAAGAACAGCTCAAAAAATCCCAGGGCCGAACCGATTTGAGCCGTCTCAACCCGAACTCCAGACTGGGCGGTGAAAGGGGGAACTACAGGTGCGGCTGAAGTTGGTGACTGCCAATCAGGGTTTGCCAGCACCTCAGAGATTCTAGGGGCTCTACGGGCCTGTCTGTGCGGTGGCTGCGACGGGGTAACTAGTGCACGTGCCACCGTACCAGCTTCAACTGCCCTTCTGGTGCTCGCCACGTCACCATGTTGTACGGCAGTGCTGGTACTAGGTCCAGGGAGGGCTGCGCTGCTGGTGTATGCCTCACCACGTGATCCAGCAGCGACAGCCCCACTATGCTGCTCTTGAAGCGGATCCTGCATAACCTGTGGTCTAGCGACACGGGGCCGGGTACGCCTGGTGCTGCCAGGGACCTCCACCTCCTCGTCCGAACTTTGGGTCAGAGAGCCACTGCTTTCCACAGGTTCATATTCTGACCCGCTAGATTCATCAGATGAGGGTTCCCACTCCTCATCCGACTGGGTCAGAATCCTGTAGGCCTCTTCTGAAGAATACCCCCTGTTTGACATTTTGGACTACTAAATTTAGGGGTATTCCCTGAGACTACCCAAGAAAAAAAGCAAGCCTGTCTTACAAAGGGGAGGCTAGCGAAGTACCGGAGGCCGCTGCGGTTGATAAAAAATATCAAAACTGATTTTTTTATCGCCGCAGTGCGTGTAAAGTGAATGTGCAGTGATCAAAAAATATATATTTTTTGTCACTGCGGTGGGGCGGGCGTGGGTGAACGCACGTGTGGGCGACCGATCAGGCCTGATCAGGCAAACACTGCGTTTTGGGTGGAGGGCGAACTAAAGTGACACTAATACTATTATAGATCTGACCGTGATCAGTTTTGATCACTTACAGATACTATAAAAGTACAAATGCTGATTAGCGATACGCTATTCAGCGAATAAAAGTGACTGCGGTGCGGTGGGGTGGGCGCTAACTGACGCTAACTACCATACCAAGGGGCCTAAACTATCCCTAAAACCTAACAGCCAATACTAGTGAAAAAAAAAAAGTGACAGTTTACACTGATCACTTTTTTTCCTTTCACTGGTGATTGACAGGGGCGATCAAAGGGGTGATCAAAGGGTTAATTGGGGTGCAGGTGGGTGATCAGGGGCTACAGTGAAGTGTTTGGTGTACTTACAGTTCAGTCTGCTTCTCTGCTGGATCCAACCGACGAAAAGGACCAGCAGAGGAGCAGAGAAGCCATATAACAGATCATATTTACTAATATGATCTGTTATATGACTTTTGATTGGATTTTTTAAAAATCGCCAGCCTGCCAGCCAATGATCGTTGCTGGCAGGCTGGTGACGAACTTCTTCTTTGAATTTTGCCGGCCCGCGATGCGCATGCGCGGGCCGGCTTGGAGCGAAATCTCGCGTCTCGCGAGATGACGCGTATATGCGTGATTGTGCGCAGCGCTGCCACCTCCGGAACGCGAATCTGCGTACAGCGGTCCGGAGGTGGTTAAATTATATAAATATTTATCCTGTACGATAAAATTTTTTGGAAATGTTCAGGGGCACGGTGTCTATCTAATATAATATCTATCCATCTATTGATTTCATATCTATCTATATATCTATCTATCTAATATAATATCTAATATAATATCTATCTATCGATCTCATATATATCTATCTATCTTACCTTATCTATCTATCGATCTCATATCTATCTATCTATCTACCAGGATTTCGATCACAGAACAGCACTGCAGGTGCAGGTCTGAACAGAAAAAACCCAATGTGAACTGAAGATATAAATCACCAGGCACCACCGTCTTCCCAGTTCCATAATGAAACACTCCACAAATTCTTTTCCTGCATAGGTCACTACCATAAAACTTTAAGCAGTTGAAGTTAATTCAAAATTATGTAACATCAACCAAAATGTAAGAAATCTGAACACTCGACAGGGCCTAACTGAAAATAACTGCGAACGTGTCAGGCGGCTCTTATGTATAAATATTTCTAGTTGGATACATCTCTGACCTCCAAACAAATCTGTTTTGGGAGTGAAAAGCAGAATTCATTAAAGTAACTTTAACTCCTTCCTGCACAGCACTTCATATATGACATATTGAGCAGGTAGTTAGTATTGTGTTAGTATTGTGTATAGTACAGGGGGGCCCACGAAAAAGTAGCCCGCCGCCAGTCGAACCAGACTCTAAATACAACGTTTAGCTGATGGTTTTGTTCTTGTTGGCAAAGGTCTCTTGCATTTCCTTAATCGATCTGCTTCGCACATAGCTTTCTGCAATCACTATTCACTGTTCCAGGGAGAACACCAGCTATCTGACACAATAGGCCACTTTTATCACACTGAATAATGAATAAGTCTTAGTTGCCCCTAGCAACCAATAAGAGCTTCGTTTTCAGTTCCTACAGGGCTCTGAAAAAATGAAAGCTGATTTCTGATTGTTGCTATGGACAACGAAGACAGATTTACTATTAGCTCTGTCAAATCAAATTAAAAACGTTACGGATACTGGTATATGGCAACACAAAAACAAATTATTTACTCAAAAATGCTTTTTCAAAAGGAGCAAACATTAAAAATTATAAATTGGGTATCGTAATTCTAACAACTGAAATGGTAATTATACTAGGCAGTAAAGACTGTAAAAATAGATTCAAAAAAACTATTGGTGAACTGATGGTGTTTTCAATTAAAATTAATACATTAATAAATGAATACCTTTTATTCATAAAAATACAGTACATATGTCACCAATTGTTATTCACCCATTGTTATTGAATAAAAGGTATTCATTTATTAATGTATTCATTTTAAAGCTTTTGGAAAAGCATTTTTGAGGAAATAATTTGTTTTTGTGTTGCCATGTTCCAGTACCCATAACATTTTTAATTTTGACATAGCTGTAAGAAGGCTTTAACCCATTCAGGACCCAATTTTGCAAATCTGACATGTGTCACTTTATGTGGTAATAACTTTAAAACGCTTTTACTTATCCAGGCCATTCTAGACAAGTTCATCATCAACCTGCCAGCCAATGATCGTTGCTGGCAGGTTGATGATTTTCAAAAAAACGAATCAGAAGCCATCTAACACATTATATTTATAAATATAATGTGTTAAATGGCTTCTGTGCTCCTCTGCTGGTCCTTTTCGTCGATTGGATCCAGCAGAGGAGCAGACATCACTGTGAGTACCCACCAACACCACACTTAGCCCCCAGATCACCCTCCATCACCCCAATTAACCCCTTGCTCGCCCCTGTCAATCACTAGTGAAAGGAAAAAAGTGATCAGTGTAAACTGTCACTTTTTTTTTTCACTAGTATTGACTGATAGGTTTTAGGATAGTTTAGGCCCCTTGGTTAGGTAGTTAGCGTCAGTTAACGCCCACCCCACCGCACCGCAGTCACTGATTCGCTGATTAGCGTATCGCTAATCAGCATTTGTACTTTTATAGTATCTGTAAGTGATTAAAACTGATCACAGTCAGATCTATAATTGTATTAGTGTCACCTTAGCTCGCCCTCCACTCAAAACGCAGTGTTTGCCCGATCAGGCCTGATCGGTCGCCCACACGTGCGTTTACCCACGCCTGCTCCGCCGCAGTTTTGTTTTTTGATCACTGCACAATCACTTTCCAAGCGCTGCGGCGATAAAAAAAATCAGTTTTGATATTTTTTATCAACCGCAGCGGCCTCTGGTACTTCGCTAGCCTCCCCTTTGTAAGACAGGCTTGCTTTTTTTCTTAGGTAGTCTCAGGGAATACCCCTATATTTAGTAGTCCAAATGTCAAACAGGGGGTATTCTTCTGAAGAGGCCCACAGGCTTCTGACCCAGTCGGATGAGGAATGGGAACCCTCATCTGACGAATCTAGCGGGTCAGAATATGAACCTGTAGAGAGCAGTGGCAGTCTGACCCAAAGTTCGGACGAGGAGGTTGAGGTCCCCGATAGCACCAGGCGTACCCGGCCCCTTGTTGCTAGACCACAGGTTGCGCAGGATCCGTTTCAAGGGCAGCAGAGTGGGGCTGGCGCTGTCGGATTACATGGTGAGGCATACACCAGCAGTGCAGCCCATCCTGGACCTAGTACCAGCACTGCCGTACAACATGGTGAAGTGGCGAGCACCAGAAGGGCAGTTGAAGCTGGTACGGTGGCACGTGTACTAGTTACCCCATCGCAGCCACTGCACAGACAGGCCCGTAGAGCCCCTAGAGTCCCTGAGGTGCTGGCAAACCCTGATTGGCAGTCACCAACTTCAGCCGCACCTGTAGTTCCCCCTTTCACCGCCCAGTCTGGAGTTCGGGTTGAGACAGCTCAGATCGGTTCGGCACTGGGATTTTTTGAGCTGTTCTTGACTGCGGAGCTCTTGGACTTAGTCGTGGCAGAAACAAATCGGTATGCCACTCAATTTATAGCCGCCAACCCGGGAAGCTCTTATGCCCAGTCTTTCCGGTGGAAACCAGTCCAAGTTTCCGAATTTAGAATTTTTCTGGGCCTTCTCCTGAACATGGGTCTAACCAAAAAGCATGAATTGCGGTCATATTGGTCCACGAACCCGATTCATCACATGCCCATGTTCTCTGCTGCTATGTCCAGGACACGTTTTGAGACCATCCTGCGTTTCCTGCACTTTAGCGACAACACCACCTCCCGTCCCAGATGCCACCCAGCTTTTGACCGGCTCCACAAAATTCGGCCCCTCATAGACCACTTCAACCAGAAATTTGCAGATTTGTATACCCCTGAGCAAAATACATCCCAAGCATTGCGCCCGGTATGGGGTCAAATTGTATAAGCTCTGTGAAAGGGCCACAGGCTATACCCACAAATTTCGGATCTATGAGGGAAAAGATCAGACCCTGGAGCCGGTCGGTTGCCCTGACTACCTGGGGAGCAGTGGGAAGACAGTCTGGGACTTGGTGTCACCCTTATTTGGCAAGGGGTACCATCTTTATGTGGACAATTTTTACACAAGTGTGCCCCTCTTCAGGCATTTGTTCCTAGAACAGATTGGCTGCTGTGGCACCGCGCGACCTAGTCGCCGGGGCTTCCCCCAACGGCTCGTTACCACTCGTCTTGCAAGGGGGGAGAGGGCTGCCTTGTGTAACGAAGAACTGCTTGCGGTGAAATGGAGAGACAAGCGTGACGTTTACATGCTCTCCTCCATTCACGCAGACACGACAATCCAAATTGAAAGGGCAACCCGTGTCATTGAAAAGCCCCTCTGTGTCCACGACTATAATGCGCTCATGGGAGGGGTGGACTTCAATGACCAGATGTTGGCTCCCTATTTAGTTTCCCGACGCACCAGACGCTGGTATAAGAAGGTGTCTGTATATTTAATTCAATTGGCTGCATATAATAGTTTTGTTCTCTACAGTAAGGCTGGGAGAACAGGATCCTTCCTCAAATTTCAGGAAGAGATCATCGCGAACCTCCTGTGTCCAGGAGGTTCCGTGGCCCCAACCACCAGTGTAGTGAGCCGTCTACACGAGCGACATTTCCCCAGTGTCGTTGCTGGTACCTCAAACCGACCGCCACCCCGAAAAAAATGTCGTGTCTGTAACAGGAGTGGAATAAGGCGTGACACCCGCTATTTCTGTCCTGACTGCCCTGACCACCCTGCCCTATGCTTTGGAGAGTGTTTCCGGAAGTACCACACACAGGTACACTTAGCATAGGGATTGCATCTCCCAGGACAGGCACACAGGGCTATTAGGGCCCTTTTACTCACAGCTGCTGCAAACCTCTCCTTTCACCTGGGATAAAGTGCATAACGTACTTCGCCACATCTTTGGGCGATTTGCGCTTTGCACATTGTCCCATGGGGAAGGAGAGGTTTGTCCTATAAAGGTAAAAAAACAAAATAAAAAAAAACACCAGTAAGCAAAAAAGTTAACTTTCAGTTCAAAAAGTTAAAAAAAAGTTTATATGTTCTGTTCAAAAGTTATTATAAAGTTAATAAAATTTATTGCGTTGCGGCCTGGTTTTTTCTTTTTTGTTTTGTTTTTTTTACCTTCCAGGTGGACCAACGATCGACTAGCGGCAGCACTGATCTGCATTCTGACAGAAGCATTGCGCTGCTGTCATATTACACACAAGTCGGTGTATGCGGCGCTGCAAGACGAGATTTCTCCTCTGCAGTAAAAGATACGTTTGCCGAGGCATATGAGCTGAGGAGGCGGCGGTGTTCATATGCTTTGGCAAACACTTTGTATATATAAAAAAAAATAAAAAATCCCGGCAATGATTTATTCATCCACATCGATTGATGTGAATGGAGAAATCTGGTTTGCCAGGGCATACGGGCTAAGTGGGTATGGATGTTGGGCGGAGCTCCTATGTCCTGGCAGATGCCTTTCCCCTCTTTTTTTTTTGGCAGAGATTTTTTCATCCACATTGATCGATGCGAATGAAGAAATCTGTGCCGTTCATATTTTCTTTCAGCCCAGAGGCTGAACGAAAAAAAATAATCTCATTACCCGTATGCTCAATATAAGGAGAATAGCAGAAACTCCTAATGCTGGCCATACATGTAATTATTGCGGAGACCCTCAAATGCCAGGGCAGTACAAACACCCCACAAATGACCCCATTTTGGAAAGAAGACACCCCAAGGTATTCACTAAGGGGCATATTGAGTCCATGAAAGATTTAAATTTTTGTCCCAAGTTAGCGGAAAGGGAGACTTTGTGAGAAAAAAAAAAAAATCAATTTCCGCTAACTTGTGCCAATAAAAAAAAATTTGATGAACTCGCCATGCCCCTCATTGAATACCTTGGGGTGTCTTCTTTCCAAAATGGGGTCACATGTGGGGTAGTTATACTGCCCTGGCATTTTAGGGGCCCCAAAGCGTGAGAAGAAGTCTGGTATCCAAATGTCTAAAAATGCCCTCCTAAAAGGAATGTGGGCCCCTTTGCGCATCTAGGCTGCAAAAAAATGTCACACATGTGGTATCTCCGTACTCAGAAGAAGTTGGGCAATGTGTTTTGGGGTGTCATTTTACATATACCCATGATGGGTGAGATAAATATCTTGGTCAAATGCCAACTTTGTATAAAAAAAATGGGAAAAGTTGTCTTTTGCCAAGATATTTCTCTCACCCAGCATGGGTATATGTAAAATGACATCCCAAAACACATTGCCCAACTTCTCCTGAGTACGGAGATACCACATGTGTGACACTTTTTTGCAGCCTAGGTGGGCAAAGGGGCCCACATTCCAAAGAGCACCTTTCGGATTTCACCGGTTTTTTTTTGTACAGATTTTGATTTCAAACTACTTTGCACGCATTTGGGCCCCTAAAATGCTAGGGCAGTATAAATACCCCACAAGTGACCCCATTTTGGAAAGAAGACACCCCAAGGTATTTCGTGATGGGCATAGTGAGTTCATGGAAGTTTTTATTTTTTGTCACAAGTTAGTGGAATATGAGACTTTGTAAGAAATAAAAAATAAAAAATCATCATTTTCCGCTAACTTGTGACAAAAAATAAAAAGTTCTATGAACTCACTATGCCCATCAGCGAATACCTTAGGGTGTCTACTTTCCGAAATGGGGTCATTTGTGGGGTGTTTGTACTGTCTGGCCATTGTGGAACCTCAGGAAACATGACAGGTGCTCAGAAAGTCAGAGCTGCTTCAAAAAGAGGAAATTTACATTTTTGTACCATAGTTTGTAAACGCTATAACTTTTACCCAAACCATTTTTTTTTCCCCAAACATTTTTTTTTATCAAAGACATGTATAACAATAAATTTAGAGAAAAATTTATATATGGATGTCGTTTTTTTTGCAAAATTTTACAACTGAAAGTGAAAAATTTAATTTTTTTGCAAAAAAATAGTTTTCGATTAATAACAAAAAAAGTAAAAATGTCAGCAGCAATGAAATACCACCAAATGAAAGCTCTATTAGTGAGAAGAAAAGGAGGTAAAATTCATTTGGGTGGTAAGTTGCATGACCGAGCAATAAACGGTGAAAGTAGTGTAGGTCAGAAGTGTAAAAAGTGGCCTGGTCATTAAGGGTGTTTAAGGTAGGGGGGCTGAAGTGGTTAAGGACCAGTTCAAGTCTGAAGTTACTTTGTGAGGCTTACATAAAAGAAACCACCCGTAAATAGCCACATTTTAGAAACGACACGCCTCAAGGTACTCAAAACTGATTTTACTAACTTTAGTAACCCTTTAGGTGTTCAACAAGAATTAAGGAAAATGTAGATAAAATTTCAGAATTTCACTTTTTTGGCAGATTTTCCATTTAATACATTTTTTCCAGTAACAAAGCAAGTGTTAACAGCCAAACAAAACTCAATATTTATTGCCCTGATTCTGTAGTTTACATAAACACCCCATATGTGGTCGTAAAAAGGTGACCCCATTTTGGAAAATACACCCCTTAAGGTATTCAAGCCTGATTTTAGAAACTTCAGTAACCCTTTAGGTGTTCCACAAGAATTAAAGGAAAATGTAGATGACATTTCAGAATTCACTTTTTGGCAGATTTTTCATTTTAATCCATTTTTTCCAGTAACAAAACAAGGGTTAACAGCCAAACAAAACTCAATATTTATTAGCCTTATTCTGTAGTTTACAGAAACACCCCATCTGTGATCATAAACTGCTGTAAGGGAAAATGGCAGGGCGCAGAAGGAAAGGAACGCCATATGGTTTTTGGAGGGCAGATTTAACTGGGATAATTTTAAGTTGCCATTAGAAACTCCCAAAAAATGACCCCATTTTGGAAACTACAGGATAAGGTGGCAGTTTTGTTGGTACTATTTTAGGGTACGTATGATTTTTGGTTGCTCTATATTACACTTTTTGTGAGGCGAGGCAAGGCAACAAAAAATAGCTGTCTTGGCACCGTTTTTATTTTTTGTTATTTACAATGTTTATCTGACAGGTTAGATCATGTGGTATTTTTATAGAGCAGGTTGTTACAGACACAACAATACCAAATATGACTAACTTTTTTTGGTTGTTTGTTTCAGTTTTACATAATAAAGCATTTTTGAAAAAAATAATTTTTTTTGTGTCTTCATACGGTATTCTGAAAGCCATAGTTTTTTATTTTTTGGGCGATTGTATAAGGTAGGGTCTAATTTTTTGCAGGATGAGATGACTGTTTGATTAGCACTAGTTTGGGGTGCATATGACTTTTTGGTTGCTTGCTATTACACTTTTTGTAATGTAAGTTGATAAAAAATGGCTTTTTTGACACCGTTTTTATTTTATCTTTTTTACGGTGTTCATCTGAGGGGTTAGGTCATGTGGTATTTTTATATATCAGGTTGTTACGGACGCGGCGATACCTAATATGTCTCCTTTTATTTATTTTTTTACATTTAACACAATAAAAGCATTTTTTCCATAGTATGAGAGCCAAAGTTTTTTGTTTTTTTTTAGCGATTGTCTTAGGTAGGGGCTCATTTTTTGCGGGATGAGGTAATGGTTATATTGGTACTATTCTGGGGGGCATACGCCTTTTTGATCGCTTGGTGTTGCACATTTAGTGATGTAAGGTGACAAAAAATACATTTCTGATACAGATGTGGCAAATGAAATTTGTATAGTACAGCTGAATAGAAATACTTTGGCTGAATGTCTGTCACGATAGGTAGGTAAGCGGGGAAATAACCAAACACGGGAAAACAAACAGAACAAATGACTAGGCCCAAAAGCTAGGGAGAAAAGGGTCACCTCCTAGCGATCCCTAAAAGCTTTCCCTAAACTGCTGTGCCCATGTGCATACCATAATGGTGGATATGCACATGCCCTCGTGCCTAAACCTAAATACCCTGGGCAAACCCTGAGCAGCAGGGAAAAGGGAAGAGGCAACCTGCTTCTTCAAACCAGGAGGAAGCAAGCGTCTCCCTAGAGACCTAGGAAAGAACTATAACCTGCACAGGCCACTGGGGGAAGGAAGGATAAATAGCCTCACTAACAATGAAACCCAGTACACCTGAGGGAAGGTGGATCCAGCTCAAACACAAATCAAAACAAACAGAGAAGTCAGACATGTGCAGCTAGTCTGACAGATCTCCGCACATTCACAGGGCAAGGCATGACAATGTCTCAATAGCTAAAGTGTCTGGTCAGCCTTAGGCTGGGTTCACATCTGCCCTTTTAACTCCGGTAGACAAAGAATATTATGTAGATGCAGCATTTTTTGTCCATTCGAAAGCTGGCATATATGACGGAAAATGTCCGGACTCCCCCGGATCTAAATACAATAAATGAGGATATGGAGGTGCACGGTGGTATCCGGCTATGCCAGATACGCTGAACTCCGGGAGTTTGTGCCTTTGCTGGAACAGACTGCCGGAGTTAAAAGAGCAGATGTGAACCCAGTCTTGGCCCTGTTTTACACTCAAACAGTTATTTTGACTGCTATTCTTACTGCTCTTCTGATATCAGCAAAAAAACACTCTGGTGTTAGCTGAAGATAGGCATGATGAAAGCTCTTTCCTACCCTGACTGAGTAGAATTCAAGTCACCAGTTCTGCAATAGACCACACGCCAATAAACCATCAAAATACAAAATATGTAATAGATATGTCTTTGGACAGTGTCATTGTCAAGGCTGAGTCACAGTCTTGTTGTTGTGTGCCGTGACACATTAGCCATGCATGCTGGTTGCCAGGGGCAACGCGTTGTGGTGCAGCATGTTTATGCTTTCCTCCTTCTTCTGGTTCTTTCCCTGTCTGGTACTGGAGGGGTAAACTTCCTGGCTAGGTGTGTTCTGGGTGTGGCCTCTTGGCTCTTCTTAATCTGGTGCTGTGATCCTGAGGTCAGTAGTTCTCCAGCCTTGGTGTGTGCTGGAGCTATGCTCCTGCCCTGGATATTCTATCCTTCCAGTGTGAGGTCCACCTATTTAGACATCGAGGTCTTCCAATGTCATCCTTATGTATTTTCCCCTTCCTTCCCTTGTATATGTTTGGTGAGGGTTTATGTACAGGGTGTGTTGTTATGTCTAGTGTTGTGATGTACCAACGAGTAAGAAAATCTGCGGCACTCACCAATTGCAGAATATCAACGTTCCATTTCTTTATTGTGATTACTGGTACGTGCACAAACAGGGCTGGGGCGGACAACCATTTACTTGAGATCACAACCGCCTGAGCGGTGTACGGCAGCGACGGCCGTTTCGCACACTTGTGCTTCTTCCGGCTACCTGGATGACGCAAACAGGTGTGCCAGCCTACTTAAGGAGGAGCGTGAGGTTAACCCCATATGGGGTATGTAATTCTCGATCGCAAAAATAGGCAACACCTGTGTGCGTATACAATTGAACATCATTCAAAACAACGAGAACATTTCAAATAAAATTGAGGTGCACCTTAATTCCATCAAAACAAGGAAAGGCTGCCCCCGTCTTATAGACCATGTATGGCAAAAACACGGGTGAACGTTCTGAGAAGGTTCAAATAATCTAAGGTACTCAGACATGGACTGAGCACCAATGGCCGACATCTGCTGGCCCTTCTAAGAGGCTGCTCTGTGTGCATCACTATGGAGAACATCATTGTTGGTTAGTGTAAGAACTGTAAACATTTTTGTACTGGTCATCATCAGATCAATGACTATATCATGCAACTCTGTAGCCACTTGAACAGGAGATGATGAGTGCTAAAAAAAAATAATCATGGAATCTTGTCAAAAGGGAATTGCTAAGGAAGGATACAGTGCAATGTTTGCTTTAGAGCTTATGCTTTGAGCACGACTCTGGAGATGTTAGACCTTCTGTATATCACATTGTTAGTCTCTTCTCTTAGCGCTGTGTGAGCTCTTATAAACAGTCTGTGATTTAGAACAGAAAACCATTTGCAGTTTCATTTCTATGTACATCATGTTTCTTAGAAACAGCAAGTCTCTCTGTAACTGCGCTTTGGCGAGGAACAACGGGGCAATGACACCACCCAAAATGTGCAGCCAACAACATTCCTACATGGGAAACAAATCCGACACAGCTTTATGCCTTCTTCATGACATTACTCATCTCAGCTTATTTAATTAGTTATTATTTGGGGAAAATTCCAGGTAAAATGTAGATTAAAATTATGCCTGGGTGACTTGTCATTTTAATAACTCCACTGAGCTGGCATACCAACATTTTACCAATTTACAGCTCAATCGAGTCAAAGGCTACTGTAATAAGACAGGTAATACAAATCTCCAGTACTTTGAATATTTTTGAAGACCATTTTTATCTTGAAGGTCAACTAATTCTTTAAAGGGCATCTGTCACCAGGTTTATGAGCATTAATCCAGCAGACATGCAAGATGTGCACTTGTCAGCTGAATGTAATGCTTTTATTCCCATTACTTTATGTGGGTTCAATGTGTAGAAAAACAATATTTTATAATATGTAAATGAGCATGTGGGTGCAACAAAGGTGGTGTCATTCCACCCAGAGGCTACACTCCCTGCCCGCTTTGCCCCAATCCCACCGTTAAGAATGACATGCCAGGCACTTAGTTCGGTGAGCTACATCCCTGTACAGTGCCCGTGCCAAACGTGCTCCCATAAGACTTTAGGGCTCTTTAAGGTGACATCACTGAGACATAATTCACCTTAGTACCTTGTGGCTCTCAGTAGTCACCAGCAGCGTCAGCATGGTCCACCAGAGTACCAAAGGATCCTCTGATGGGTGCATCCTCTGTTACAATTTTGGTCTCCAAAGTCTTAGCAGAAGACAACCCCTTTAGGAGATGACTTTGGAGCCCATCACTGAGGACTGTTTATATCAGACTCAGAGTCCTACTTACCTTGGTCTTCTGGGTAAGAAGGATCAAGGGAATCCTTTGTTCTAGAGACTGGTCAAGATAGGTGATTGCATTTCGTGGGAAAGCCCTCTATAGGGATTTTCTAGGTTAAATATATTGCTAGTCTATATTCAGGATAGGCCATCAATATCAGATCAGTGTGGACCCGACTGTCATCATTCCTACTGATCGGTTGTTTGAAGGGGCTGTAGCACTGCTCAATCTTCACCTTTTACTTCGCACACCGTAGTGGCGGTATAGGGTATTGCAGCTTCTTTTGTTCTCTTTAATAGGGTAAAGCTTCAAAATTCTGCACCACCTCTTTAAATTAGACAGTGTACAGATAGACTGACTGAGGTAAGCAATGAAGAAGCAGTGGCCCCTTCAATCAGCTGATTGGAGGGAGTGCAAAGAGTCACACCCCTCCGATTTGATACTGATGGCTTTTCTCATTATCCGGACCCTAGTGAGAGAGCAAATAGTCAGAGCGCCCTCCCCTGATAAACCATCAGTATCCTGAACCTTTATGTAAGATATCCAAAACGGAACCCTATTAGCATTGCATAGATATAAACATGCTATGTACTGTGCATTTCAAGTGCCAATGTATCACTTAAATTACCTGTGCAAGTGGGCAAAGGACCCTATAATTGTATGTGATTGAAAACCATTAGGGCACATTTTGCTGCATGATTTTCACTCAAAGCCAAAAGTGGATTCACAAGGAACAGAATAGCATGTTTCATGCAAGCATATAAAACATGCTTGTGTCAGTACATAGGCTGCTCATATCCCCATTAAAGGGGTTTTTCAAGTGTTTATACGGATTATCTATCCTCAGGATAGGTCATAAGTGAATAATGGGGGTCCAACTCCCGGCACCCCTGCTGATCAGCACCGGAGTGCGTCAGCCTCTTCCTAGGTCAATGATGCCACAGTCATCGGTCACATGGCCTTGACACAGCTCAGTCCCATTCAAATGGATGGGGCTGAGCTGCAATGCCAATCACAGCTGGTATCCAATGGACAGCACTGTGCTTGGCAAGCCGCAAGGAGGGCGTGGTGGTCACTGCAACGACGGGGTCTCCTGAGACAGATGATTGGTGGAGGTGCTATGAATCAGACCCTCACCCATCACATATTGATGACATATCCTGGGAACAGGTCATCCGTATTAAACACTCAGACAACCCCTTTAATAATAATGTTTATCCATAGCTGTTCATTGGGGGCTTTCGGAGCTAGAATGTGAATATACAATAAACGTAATATACACTTTCATTGCAGGAACTCCATCGCAGGCAACAAATATTTAACCAAATTTTTTAAATTTTATAGAAAATTCACAAACAGCACATTGTCACACAGCAAAACTGTACAGACATGACCCCTTACCTTGTGCATATCATAATACTGACTCGCGCCAACTCCTCCTTGTTCTTCTCCAGTCCATAGCACCAGGCGAATTGTTCTTTTAGGACGTAGACCTAAGAAATGAAAGAAATACTTTGATTTATAACCATCATCTTTGGAACATGAACCTGGGGTGATACTGACAGCTGTATGGCTCCTCGAAGACAAATGCTAGTGATAGGAACAATATGCAACACAAGCAGGACATCATTTGGAAGTATGAAAGTACACTGTAAAGAAAAGGACAAGGTCGAAGACAACTCGGTTATGAGTTTGTGATGCGCAATATTGAGTCTGATGTATTATAAGATTTGCATGGACTGGTGGTTTGCCAACTGTGGCTACGTTCAATAGGGCCCAAGGTCAAAGATAATGCAGATATGTCAATTCTTCCAGGAAGCATCAAGGTTTTGGGCTCCCTCTCCTGGGCGCCTGGACACAGGCCTCCCCTGCATACCAGCAAGACAACAAACCAGGTCACATGACTGGTTTGTAAAGCAAGAAAACGGGGCAAAATAGGTAATAAAATCATATTATATATATGTTAGTGTGGCCAGGACATGTTTAATGGAATATAAATGCTTATTCCTTGAAAACCGCTTTATTGATATCCATGTCCCCAGGACAATTTAGCAGCTGTCACAGTGCTAGCGATACAAAGGATCTATTAGTTCCCTGTCCTACTATTGCCAATTTTTGTCTTGCAGGCAGCAGAATGATGTCATCGGGTCACCTATGACGTCCTACAGGAACAGGCCTGAACAGATCAGGATGAAAATATGGGATCGGGGACAGTGAGTATCTCTATACAGAGTGTGTGAAGACAGAATGTATGGCTCTATATACAGGGGGCACAAAATGTGTGGCACTATATACAGGGGCGAACAGAGCATGAGGCACAGGGCATAGAACACATGGCACTTTATATAGGGGCACAGTCTGTGGCACTATATAGAGGGAGTAAAGAATATGTTGCACTATATACAGTGGGAGCAGAACATATGGCACTATATACAGGAGGTAAAGAACATATGCCATTAAGTATAGGGGGCATACAGTCGTGGCCAAAAGTTTTGAGAATTAGATAAAGATTGGAAATTGGAAAAGTTGCTGCTTAAGTTTTTATAATAGCAATTTGCATATACTCCAGAATGTTATGAAGAGTGATCAGATGAATTGCATAGTCCTTCTGTGCCATGAAAATTAACTTAATCCCAAAAATCCTTTCCACTGCATTTCATTGCTGTCATTAAAGGACCTGCTGAGATCATTTCAGTAATCGTCTTGTTAACTCAGGTGAGAATGTTGACGAGCACAAGGCTGGAGATCATTATGTCAGGCTGATTGGGTTAAAATGGCAGACTTGACATGTTAAAAGGAGGGTGATGCTTGAAATCATTGTTCTTCCATTGTTAACCATGGTGACCTGCAAAGAAACGTGTGCAGCCATCATTGCATTGCATAAAAATGGCTTCACAGGCAAGGATATTGTGGCTACTAAGATTGCACCTCAATCAACAATTTATAGAATCATCAAGAACTTCAAGGAAAGAGGTTCAATTCTTGTTAAGAAGGCTTCAGGGCGTACAAGAAAGTCCAGCAAGCACCAGGATCGTCTCCTAAAGAGGATTCAGCTGCGGGATCGGAGTGCCACCAGTGCAGAGCTTGCTCAGGAAGGGCAGCAGGCAGGTGTGAGCGCATCTGCACGCACAGTGAGGCGAAGACTTTTGGAAGATGGCCTGGTGTCAAGAAGGGCAGCAAAGAAGCCACTTCTCTCCAAAAAAAACATCAGGGACAGATTCTGCAGAAAGTATGGTGAATGGACTGCTGAGGACTGGGGCAAAGTCATATTCTCCAATGAAGCCTCTTTCCGATTGTTTGGGGCATCTAGAAAAAGGCTTGTCCGGAGAAGAAAAGGTGAGCGCTACCATCAGTCCTGTGTTATGCCAACAGTAAAGCATCCTGAGACCATTCATGTGTGGGGTTGCTTCTCATCCAAGGGAGTGGCCTCACTCACAATTTTGCCCAAAAACACAGCCATGAATAAAGAATGGTACCAAAACACCCTCCAACAGCAACTTCTTCCAACAATCCAACAACAGTTTGGTGAAGAACAATGCATTTTCCAGCACGATGGAGCACCGTGCCATAAGGCAAAAGTGATAACTAAGTGTCTCGGGGACCAAAACGTTGACATTTTGGGTCCATGGCCTGGAAACTCCCCAGATCTTAATCCCATTGAGAACTTGTGGTCAATCCTCAAGAGGTGGGTGGACAAACAAAAACCCACTAATTCTGACAAACTCCAAGAAGTGATTATGAAAGAATGGGTTGCTATCAGTCAGGAATTGGCCCAGAAGTTGATTGAGAGCATGCCCAGTCGAATTGCAGAGGTCCTGAAAAAGAAGGGCCAACACTGCAAATACTGACTCTTTACATAAATGTCATGTAATTGTCGATAAAAGCCTTTGAAACGTATGAAGTGCGTGTAATTATATTTCACTACATCACAGAAACAACTGAAACAAAGATCTAAAAGCAGTTTAGCAGCAAACTTTGTGAAAACTAATATTTTTGTCATTCTCAAAACTTTTGGCCACGACTGGAGAAATGAGTGATGCTTAGGGTCTAGGCTGATAATGAGTGATGCTTAGGTTCTAGGTTGATAATGTTTGATGCATAGGGCCTAGGCTGATAATGTGTGATGTATAGGGCCTAGGCTAATAATGTGTGATGTATAGGGCCTAGGTTGATAATGTGTGATGTACAGGGCCTAGGCTAATGATTTGATTTGATTCAACTTTATTGTCATTACACATGTAAGGTACAGGGTAAGGAAATACAGTTTGCATCAAATCAGAAGTGCAAAGGGCAGCAGTGCAATAAAAACATTTTATATACAAATAAGGATAGTGTAGAAAGTAGGAATATTTATGTATAGATTATGTACAAATAAGTTAAGTATACAGGTGTTTATATTGCTATATAGAGAGCAAATATACAGATGTACTGATGTATACATATATACAGATGTGCTGATGTGTATGTATATATATATATATATATATATATATACACACACACACAGTGTGACACAGCGAGAGGTTTTGTCTGGGAAAACAGGTATTTTCCTCCCAGCATGTGCTGCTGGGCTGATTTACAGCCAGATGAGGTCAAATACCGGACAGGATTTTAAGTGCCGGTCCGGGTTTTGGAAGCACCTGGCTGTCCTTAAATAGACAGCTGGGCTCAGAAGTGAGGTCTCTGTGATGGAATCTGGGAGCCTTGTGTCTGGATGAAGGCTTGCTACCTGTTTGGCATGAAAACAGGTTGGTGCTGCTATCAGCAAGGACTCTTTGAAGCAGAATTCCTGCATGGTGTGAATTACAACCAACACAGCAAGGTGACTTTTTGCTGGTTTATGACTGCTTGTTTTGTCACTTGCCTAAAGTGTGAATAAAACAGTGAACTGTTTGATCTAAAGAACTTGTTGTTGCCTCTATACTGCGTCCGCTAATCCTGTCTACCAGAGCAACACCCCACAACAGATATACAGATAAACTGTATAACTATTGCTATACAGACGGCGAATATACAGATGTACTATGAACAGTTATACAGATGTGCTACATATACAAATTTTCAGATGTATAGTAAACAGATCTGCAGAATGCTATGAATATAGCTCCAGAAGTGGAAGAGTAGCGCTATGGACAGACTGTAATAGTGAACAATGTAGTGTAAGTACGTACTATAGCAGAGACTTATGCTGTGACAGTGTCCCAACTATAGCATTATCCAATATGAACATACCGTGAATGTTGAGAATGAATGAATGAAAGTCATGATCATGGTCATAGGAAGGGATGGAGGGAGGAGGAGTGTAGAGGGTTAAGTGAGTATGGATGATAGGGTTCAGCAGGGAACTGAGTTCAGTAGGGTGACAGCTGTGTGGAAGAAACTGTTTCTAAACCTGCTGGCTTTAGTCTGAAGGTTCCTGTCGCGCTTTCTTGAAGGAAGTAACGAAGAGTTTATTGGCAGGATGAGAGGAATCTCTAAAAATGATGCATGCCCTAATGATGTGTGATGTGTAGGGCCTAAGCTGATCATGAGTGATGTGTAGGGCCTAGGCTGGTCATGAGTGATGTGTAGGGCCTAGGCTAATGATGTGTGATGTGTAGGGCCTAGGCTAATGATGTGTGATGTGTAGGGCCTAGGCTAATGATGTGTAGGGCCTATGTTGATCATGAGTGATGTGTAGGGTCTAAGCTGATCATGAGTGATGTGTAGGGCCGAGGCTGGTAATAAGCGGTGTATAGGGCCTGAGGCTGGTAATAAGTGGTGTATAGGGCCTGAGGCTGGTAATAAGTGGTGTATAGGGCCGAGGCTGGTAATGAGTGATGCATAGTGCCTAGGCTAATCATGAGTGATGTATAGGGCCTAGGCTAATGATGTGTGATGTGTAGGGCCTAGGCTGATCATGAGTGATGTGTAGGGCCAAGACTGATAATAAGTGGTGTACAGGGCCGAGGCTGGTAATGAGTGATGTATAGTGCCTAGGCTAATCATGAGTGATGCATAGTGCCTAGGCTAATCATGAGTGATGTACAGGGCCTAGGCTAATCATGAGTGATGTGTAGGGCCAAGACTGGTAATAAGTGGTGTACAGGGCCGAGGCTGGTAATGAGTGATGTATAGTGCCTAGGCTAATCATGAGTGATGTACAGGGCCTAGGCTAATGATGTTTAGGGCCTAGGCTGACCATGAGTGATGTGTAGGGCCTAGGCTGATATACAGGGTCTAGGATGATGATGTATGATATGTAAGGCCAGGGATAACAGTGTATGGGACCAGTAATATGCAAAGTGTACTTACTGTACATATAGAGTTTACCTACAAAGCTGCAAATTGAGAGCAGTGCATGTAAAAGCCCCAGTAAAAAGGACGAGTGATATGAGACTACAGCCAAGTTTACGTGGAAATATTACAGAGGCTTTTACTCCTCTGTACCCCAAACACTCTGCTGAAATACAATATATAATAATGAGATCCCCATGTGTGTCTACAGTGAAAGGAATTATGATTGCAAAGGAAAAATGTCCGCCCTTTGCCCCTTCACAATGGTATGTAAAGAATGGCATATAATAGCAAGACCGTTTCTACATTTTCTTTTAACAAGGCCATTTCATATGTGATGTCTTCAAGGCACCACTGATGGTTTCTATCGGGGTGACAGGTCAATTTTAATTAATACAATGACATAGTTGGATAGTCTATCTTATATCATAGTGTGTTGCTTTTTGGATATCGGTCGCTTGTTAAAGAGATATATACAAAGCCGGAAGATGCCGAGGTCGACCAAAGTGCAAGAATAAAGGAGGGAGGCATAGTAAATATCCTGCTATAAATCATACCAGATATCTGTCTATGCTGTGTAGTAAGCTATCCCTACAGACATAACATATGGAATAACACTAGATTGGAAGTGGTGCCGTATAAATCTTCAGGTCTCAGAACTGCTATCTAATAGACGCCATTGCTCCTAAGACAAGATGACTGATGAAAGGTATTCCTTCGCTTCAAGCCCATGCTGGAAATGAAGACATACCTAAGTTGTCTTAGCGCTTGCTATAAGAAATTGCCGCACATTTCTGGGCAGGCTACCCTGCAGCGCGCTATATGTCAGGTACATGCACAATAAAATGAGCAATAGGTTTGCAGTAGTGTTATATTGTCCTCATCCTCGGTCCTGCGGACGGTACATGGATTAATGAGCACACGGGGAGAGGCTGTTTATATGACCCTAGGATTCAATGTGGTATTGTCTATCACCATGGCACAGAAATGCTGCTATTATATACACAATACATAATTGTAAATGAGCCACACAAGGAAAGTAAGTGTAATACTGTATAATATCAGTATGTATCATTATCATCATCCTGAATCATTGCTTCTTAAAGGGGTTGTCTGTTTAATATTGATGACCTATCCTCAAGATAGGTCATCAGTATCTGATAAGTGTGCATCCGACTCCCGGCACCTCTGCCGATCAGCTGTTTGAGGAGGCCAGTGCGAGGCGTAGCTTCTTCCTAGGCCATGTTATGTCACATTCATCGGACACGCGGCCTACGTACAGCTCAGTCCCATTCAAGTTAATGTGCCTTGACTGCAATACCAGCACAGCTGATAAGTAATGGACGGCTCTGTGCTTGGTAAGTTGCGAGGAGGCCACAGCTCTCACTGGAGCACTGCTGCTTCTTCAAACAGCTGATCAGTAGGGAGCCCGGTGACAGACCCCCACCAACCAGATATTTATGCCCTTCCCTGAGGATGGGTCATCAGTATTAAACTCTCAGATAACCCATTTAAAAGGGGATTTATTGCCCAATTTAAAAAACATTTTTTTTGCTTTTTAAGACACACCTGGCCATAAGACTCACCTAGGTTTTAGAGGATGAAAATAAGAAAAACGTATTCTTCATTAGACCCCCAAGCCTCATCAGATCTAAGATCAGACCCCCAATCTTCATCAGACCTCAGATCAGACATAAAATAAATGAAAGAACTTGCCTCTCGTGCTCCAAATGGCGCCACCACTCGGGAGATCCAGCACGCTCTTCCAGCAGAGTTGGACTGTGACCTGACATTGCACAGCAGCAGGTCATAGTACATTACGTTCTGACCCTGTAAGCCGGGGGTGGGGAACCTCCGGCCCACGGGCCGCATACGGGATAATTTCATGTGGCCCCCTGCCAGAACATATTGTGAAAATGCTAATGACTGCTTCCATTATGGAAGCGGTCATTAGCATGTGGGACGCAAGGTAAGTGAGAACAGAACTGCACTGGTTGTCCTCACCTTTCCTGGCTTTCTTCCAGCCCCGCACTGTGTCCTGACACATACAGTGTCAGGAAGTAGTGCATGTAGATGCGCACTACGACCTGATGCTGTGCGCTGTTAGGTCACAGTACATAGCGGTGGGAAGACAACCAGGGAGGGTAAGTGAATCTGCCAAGAGGCAGCGCCATCCGGAGCTGGAGAGGTAAGTTTATTTATTTATTTTAAATGTCTGATCTGAGGTCTGTTTGAGGCTGATCTGAGGTGGGGGGGGTGTCTGATTTGAGGCTGGGGGTCTGATCTGAGGCTGGGGGGCCTATTGGGGGTTTGATCTGAGTCTGGGAGGTCTGATCTGAGGCTGGGAGGTCTGATCGGGGTGTGATCTGAAACTGGGGGTCTGATCTAAGGCTAAGGAGGGTCTGATCTGAGGATGGGGGGTCTGATCTGAGGCTGGGGGGTCTGATCTGGGTCTGATCTGAGGCTAGGGAGGGTCTGATTGGGGTTTAATCTGAGGCTGGGAGGTCTGATGGGAGTCACATCTGAGGCTGGGAGGTCTTACAGGAAACTGATTTGAGGCTGATGGAGGTCGGGGAAGATCTGAGGCTGAGAAAGGGACAAACACAGAGACAGTTGCAGGGTGAGTAAAAACTGGGTAAACCCCTCTCTGGACCCCCCTGGGATGAGTTTGGCTGCCATTAATGCCAAATAAAGAACTAAATGTGTAACATTCAGAACTAAAGAATTTGACGATGTGTTGTCAAAATGGCACCTATACTATATGTAATATATAATTAGTGCAGGCGCCATTTTGTGCTGCAAAAACACAGTGCTCTAGATTTTTTAAAATTGAAGCGCAATTACTGTAAATTACCCCTAAGTCAATTATATGTTTGACCAAATACAGAAGTCAAATTTTTAAGCTGAGAATTTTGTATGGCCCGCAAAGGATGTTACAAATATCCAAATGGCCCTCGGCAGCAAAAAGGTTCCCCACTCCTGCTGTAAGCAGTCAGGACACAGCACAGTGGGTACCAGCAGAAGACCAGGGAGTGGTAAGTATTATCAGCACCAGGAGCACTATATTCACTACTCCCCTGTGTACTAATAAGTGCTTCCATAATGAAAGAGTTCCTTAGCATTCACTTCATAAAAAATAATTCCACTTTTCCCCACTTTGGGGTAAAAAATTAAAGAATTATGTGATCCCATCTTATGTGCTTTCAGCTTTATAATAGTGGAGTTACCATTCATTGTAATCCTGCCCCCTAATAAGGTGACTACTGATCCTGTCCCCGAAGTACAAAGCTGAAAAGCGACAAGAAGTGTCCAATCTATTGTGTGAGAATTCTGCACCAAATAGGAGGGGCTAAAAGGTTTAAACTCTGTGACACACATACATTCGGGAGACTCCACCTAGAACTTCATCCTTGGTAGGATGTAAGTATTGATTTGCCCTATCTCTTGTACTCCATGTGGTGTCAGTCATGTGTTATAATGTGATAGACAGCCATGTGTTATAGCATGATCGCAGAGTATCATCCCATATTGCATATTTAGGCTTTTTATTATTTAGTATGCAATTTATCTGTGTGATCTTATGTTTAATCACACTTCATAATTATATTTATTCACTTAGCCTGCGTAAGCAAATTGATTCTCAAATCTTTTGAATTCACATTTTGAAACAAAAGTAGAAAACCACTTTAAGAACTAAAAACGAAGAACTCCTTAGGGTACTTTCACACTAGCGTTATTCTTTTCCGGTATTGAAATCCGATAAAGGGTCTCAATACCGGAAAAAAACGCATCAGTTTTGTCCTAATGCATTCTGAATGGAAAGCAATCCGTTCAGTATGCGTCAGGATGTCTTCCGTTCCGTCCCTTGTACGGTGTTTGACCGGACAAAATACCGCAGCATGCTGCAATATTTTTACGGCCAAAATCACGGAACAATAGCGCATTTGCTGGACCCAGCATTCATTTCCATAGAGATGTATTAATGCCGGATCCGGTACCAAGTGTTTCCAAAAATTCTGCATCGCTGGATCCGGCTTTCCGGTCTGCGCATGCGCCGGGACATAGGATGAGTTATTTTTGCTTTTGATCTTTAAATACTGGTCCGTTATTCCGGATGTTACCAGATGAGATGAATCCGGTATTTCACCGGATCTGTCTAACGGATCCGGAAAAAACAGCTTTCCGTTTGTACACGGCTTGCCGGATCCGGCAGGCAGTTCTGTTGCCGGAACTGCCTGTCGGAATCAAAAAATGCTAGTGGGAACATTTATAGCATATCCACTATAGCATGTTAAACATTTATAGCATATCCACTGGTTATGCTATAAATGTTTCATAGGTGCGTCTTTAAACCAGCAATCTTCCAATGCCGGTCTCTCCTGTTGTTCTGGGCTGTTTTTAACAACTCCTAAAGAAATGACTGGAGAGAACCGCACATGCTCGGACACCCCAGGCACAGGGTCTGGGGGTTACCATCTACAAGGTAGGTGCAGGTCTCAGAAGTGGACCTATGGATATGGACCTGTTGATTTTGGTTTAAATGTCAAGATGAGAATAGCTAATTAAAGCATTCATCCAGCTTTTTGGCATTTTTTGCCTGTCCCCAATTTTTGCAATTTGTTTGAGCTGTTGAAAAAAACATCACCTACCTCCCATTACTCCATTCTGGCTTCCTTCGCGGTTTTTCCAGTCCCCATCATGTAAATTTCCAGGCAGATGGGTTCAAGTCCTACAAAAGCCAGTTTCCATATCTTGATCTTTTGATAGCTGTATATACAGTAGGTCAGAATATTAGCTGTAACAGGGGCTGCTGTGCGCCGCTGTTCCCCTGCTTACCGCCGTGGTCCTGGGCGCCCTGTTCAGCGGTGATCTGCTGCTTGCGCTTCCCATTCACCGCTGCAGTCCTGGGCTCTGTCTGTGTAGGTACAGTTGTTCTGGGATCTGCTCCAGTTTGCTTTCAGCCCTAGCCACAGCATTCTTGCTGCTTGTTCCCTGCAGCACTTCCTTAAGGGCCGGCATGCGTCACTTCCTGTGCTTTATGGGTTAGATCACGTGACCTTGCTGACCAATCCTAGCCCTCCTGCACATATATAAGTGACTCAGCCCCCTTCCCAGATGCTTCAGGGTCAAGGTCCTTGCATCCTGCTAAGGTTACTGTTATCTCTGCTTGTGTTCCTGTGTACCTGACTTGTGCTTGTGTTTCTGGACTCCGCTACCTGTTTGATTCCTGCCTGCTTGCTTTGACTCTCCTGTTTCCGAACCGGATTGCCTGACCTGTACCGCCTGCCCTGATTTATTGCCTGTGAGTTCGCCTCTGCCTCATCCTTCGGTCCTGCACTGTTGCTCCTGGTTATGACTCGGCCTGCTGACTACGTCTGTACCTCTTTTACCTTGATCAGGTACCTCCTGGTCTGCCTGGACCAGCTGCCTCGTGTGCCAATCCTCCTCAAGAGGTAACGACCTGGTGTTCCCCTCGGGAAAGTTTATCCCCACCATCAGGGGTACTGTGAAGATTGAGGGGTTCACTTAGACAATGCCCTTAGAGGAGTTAGGACACTTGGCACAGTGGGTTCACACCCGCTGGTTCGAGACACTAGCTCTCCAACACCCTGATATGAGGACTAGTATATGGAAATGACCATATGAAAGTATTTTTTTTTTCTACAAACTCACCATTCATCTCCACCGAGTCTACCAAATGAAAAACAATAGTGACCTAACAAAGTATGTAGAAAATGAATGCTATTACATTTCATCTTAGGTTCCTGCCCCGAGATAATATGTAATGTAACCACATCTGCAAGCTATTACAAGCAGTAATTTTTAATATAGTAAAAGGAAATGTTCGTATATTAAATCATTCATTCTTAAATGCAGCGAGAGCTAAAGATGGATCCAAAAAATGTAACAATTCCCGAATTGTAAACAGATTTTTAACGTATTAACCGCTTAAGGACCAAGCTTATTTTTAATTTTTCTGTCACAGCATTCCGATAGTCATAACTTTTTTAATATTCCATCAATGTAGCCAGTGCTCAGACCCCCACTGATCTAAACTTTTGATATGTCGCTATGATATATGAAAAGCTTTTTGAAAAGTTAGTGATCCTTTAAATAAAGTTAAATCAAGTTTAATCAGGTTTCTTAAAAAATAAAGATTCTCATTGAAGGAGGGCATATTTTGTAGGATGTTTTATTTTTCATTGGCACCAGTTTGGTGTGTTAATTTCATGACTGTTTTTCCTAACTGTAACTCAGCGCTGTATTTTGTTTTTTTTAACGCATTGAAAGTGTGTGCCTCCTCATAAATTAGAAGAATTTTTGGCAATAACTAAAGACAATTACCTCTCCCAACTGGTTCAGGACCCGACTAGAGGGACGGCCATACTGGACTTAGTATTAACCAATAGACCTGACAGAACAACAGACGTGCAGGTTGGGGGACACCTGGGAAATAGTGACCATAAAGTAATAACCTTCCAATTATCATTCAAAAGAGCGTTTCTACAGGGAGGAACAAAAATACCAAACTTCAAAAAAGCTAAATTTAGCCAACTAAGAGAGGCCATAGGCCTAATTAACTGGGACAAAGTCCTCAAAAATAAAAATACAGCCACAAAATGGGATATCTTTAAAAACATCCTAAAATCTCATTGTGAGAGGTACATACCGTATGGGAATAAAAGGTTAAGGAACAAAAAGAAACCAATGTGGATAAACAGAACTGTAAAGAAAGCAATAAATGACAAAAAGAAAGCATATAAAACACTAAAACAGGAGGGTGGCACGGAAGCACTGAAAAACTATAAGGAAAAAAACAGAACATGTAAAAAACAAATAAAAGCGGCCAAACTAGAGACCGAGAGATTAATTGCCAAAGAGAGTAAAACTAACCCTAAAATGTTCTTCAATTATATAAATGTTTAAAAGTATAAATCTGAAGGTGTCGGCCCTTTAAAGAGTAAGGAGGGGGGAGTCGCAGAGAGCGACGAGGAGAAAGCAAAGCTGTTAAATATTTTTTTCTCAAGTGTATTCACTGAGGAATATAAACTGTCAGATAAAATGCTGAATGTTGAAATAAATTCCCCATTAAAAGTGTCCTGTCTGACCCAGGAAGAAGTACAACAGCGACTTAAAAAGATCAAAATAGACAAATCGCCAGGACCGGATGGCATACACCCCCGTATCCTAAGGGAATTAAGTAATGTCATAGCCATGACTTAGCCATAGCCTTATTTCTGATATTTGCAGACTCTTTACTGACAGGGAATGTTCCACAGGATTGGCGCATAGCAAATGTGGTGCCAATATTCAAAAAGGGTCCAAAAACAGAGCCTGGAAACTATAGGCCGGTAAGTTTAACATCTGTTGTGGGTAAACTGTTTGAAGGTTTTCTGAAAGATGCTATCTTAGAACATCTTAACGGAAATAAGCAAATAACGCCATATCAGCATGGCTTCGTGAAGGATCGGTCATGTCAAACTAATTTAATCAGTTTCTATGAGGAGGTAAGTTCTAGACTTGACAGCGGCGAATCAATGGATGTCGTATATCTGGACTTCTCCAAAGCATTTGACACTGTTCCACATAAAAGGTTAGTATATAAAATGAGAATGCTCGGACTGGGAGAAAACGTCTGTAAGTGGGTAAGTAACTGGCTCAATGATAGAAAACAGAGGGTGGTTATTAACGGTACATACTCAGATTGGGTCACTGTCACTAGTGGAGTACCTCAGGGGTCAGTATTGGGCCCTATTCTCTTCAATATATTTATTAACCGCCTCACGTCCGCCCATAGGATATAAACGTCCTATGGGTGGACGTCTATTTCTGACAGCACGTTTTAAAACGTCCTGTCAGAAATAGCAGCTGCACGCTAATCGTGCAGCTGCTGATCGGGTTGCCCGCTGTCAGTGACAGCAGGGCAACCCTAAGACAAGGCAGGGACAGTGCCCAGGTGTCCCTGCCTTCACGATCGCTGCAGACACAGCGCTCACCGAGCGCTGTGTCTGCAGAGCAGGAAGCGCACAGCGCTTCCTGTTCCGGCCCGGCGGTCATGTGACCGCCGGGACCGGAGAGTGCAGGGGCTGTGTGAGGTCTCTCAGAGACCTCGATCAGCCCTGCTCTGAGGCTGTACAGCGCAGGATTGCTGCTGTACAGCCTCTATAGGGGTGCATTTGTCCTGTAACTGGGGCTACTATCTCAGCCCCAGTTACAGGAGAAATCAACTGTGAAAAAAAAAAGAAAAAGTGAAGCAAATGTCCCCCAGAGGTCTTGTATGACCTTATGGGGGACGAAAAGTGTAAAAAAAAATAAAAAAAATAAAGGGTTGAAAAAATAAAATAAAATAAAGTTTCACATGTAAAAAAAAAAAAAGTTCCCAAGTTAGGAATAAAAAAAAAAATTTAAAAATAGAAAAAATAAAGTAAAATAGACATATTTAGTATTGCCGCGTCCGTAAAAACCAGCTCTATAAAAATATCACATGACCTAACCCCTCGGATGAACACCGTAAAAAATAAATAAAAAAAACTGTGTCAAAACAAGCAATTTTTGTCACCTTGCATCACAAAAGGTGCAACACCAAGTGATCAAAAACGCGTATGTCCCACAAAATGGTACCAATAAAACCGTCACCTCATCCCGCAAAAAATGAGCCCCTACATAAGAAAATCTCTCAAAAAATAAAAAAACTATAGCTCTTAGAACATGGAGACACTAAAACATCATTTTTTTGGTTTCAAAAATGCTATTATTGTGTTAAAGTGAAACAAATAAAAAAAAGTATACATATTAGGTATTGCCGCGTCCGTAAAAACCAGCTCTATAAAAATATCACATGAGCTAACCCCTCGGGTGAACACCGTAAAAAAAAAAAAAAAAAACTGTGTCAAAACAAGCAATTTTTGTCACCTTGCATCACAAAAGGTGCAACACCAAGTGATCAAAAACGCGTATGTCCCACAAAATGGTACCAATAAAACCGTCACCTCATCCCGCAAAAAATGAGCCCCTACATAAGAAAATCTCTCAAAAAATAAAAAAACTATAGCTCTCAGAACATGGACACATTAAAACATAATTTTTTGGTTTCAAAAATGCTATTATTGTGTAAAACTTTAATAAATGAGAAAAAGTATACATATTAGGTATCGCCACGTCCGTAACAATCTGCTCTATAAAAATGTCACTTGACTGAACCCCTAAGGTGAACGCTGTAAAAATAAATAAATAGAAACTGTGCTAAAACAATCAATTTTTTGGTCACCTTGCCCCATAAAGTGTTATATTGAATGATCAAAAAATCATATGTACCCAAAAATAGTACTAATAAAACTGGCACCTTATCCCCTAGTTTCCAAAATGGGGTCACTTCTTGGGAGTTTCTACTGTAAGGGTGCATCAGGGGGCTTCAAATGGGACATGGCATCTAAAAACCATGTGGAGTTCCTTTCCTTCTGCGCCCTGCCGTGTGCCCATACAGCAGTTTACGACCACATGTGGGGTGTTTCTGTAAACCGCAGAATCTGGGTAATAAATATTGAGTTTTGTTTGGCTGTTAACCATCGATGTGTTAGAGAAAAAAATTGATTAAAATGGAAAATCTGCCAAAAAAGTGAAATTTAAAAATTTGATCTCCATTTTCCTTTAATTCTTGTGGAACGCCTAAAGGGTTAACAAAGTTTGTAAAATCGGTTTTGAATACCTTGAGGGGTGTAGTTTCTACAATGGGGTCATTTATGGGGGTATCCACTATGTAGGCCCCACAAAGTGACTTCAGACCTGAACTGGTCCTTATAAAGTGGGTTTTGGCAATTTTCTTAAAAATTTGAAGAATTGCTTCTAAACTTCTAAGCCTTCTAACGTCCTAAAAAAATAAAATGACATTTCCAAAATGATGCCAACATAAAGTAGACATATGGGGAATGTTAAAAAATAAATATTTTATGAGGTATCACTTTCTGTTTTAAAAGCAGAGAAATTGAAATTTAGAAAATTGCGATTTTTTTTAATTTTTGGGTAAATTTGGGATTTTTTCATAAATAAAGGTGAAATATTTTGACTCAAATTTATGACTATCATGAAGTACAATGTGTCACGAGAAAACAATCTCTGAATGACTTGGATAAATAAAGGCGTTCCAAAGTTGTTACCACATAAAGTGAGATATGTCCGTTTTGCAAAATTTGGCCTGGTCAGGAAGGGGGCAAAGGGCCCAGATGGGAAGTGGTTAATGATCTTGTAGAAGGCTTGCATAGTAAAATATCAATTTTCGCAGATGACACTAAACTGTGTAAAGTAATTTACACTGATGAGGACAGTATACTACTACAGAGGGATCTGGATAGATTGGAGGCTTGGGCAGATACGTGGCAGATGAGGTTTAACACTGACAAATGTAAGGTTATGCACATGGGAAGGAATAATGCAAGTCACCCGTACATACTAAATGGTAAAACACTCGGTAATACTGACATGGAAAAGGATCTAGGAATTTTAATAAACAGCAAACTAAGCTGCAAAAAACAGTGTCAGGCAGCTGCTGCCAAGGCCAATAAGATAATGGGTTGCATCAGAAGGGGCATAGATGCCCGTGATGAGAACATATTCCTACTACTTTACAAATCATTAGTCAGACCACACATGGAGTACTGTGTACAGTTCTGGGCTCCAGTGAACAAGGCAGACATAGCAGAGCTGGAGAGGGTCCAGAGGAGGGCAACTAAAGTAATAACTGGAATGGGGCAACTACAGTACCCTGAAAGATTATCAAAATTAGGGTTATTCACGTTAGAAAAAAGACGACTGAGGGGAGATCTAATTAATATGTATAAATATATCAGGGGTCAGTACAGAGATCTATCCCATCATCTATTTATCCCCAGGACTGTGACTGTGACGAGGGGACATCCTCGGCGTCTGGAGGAAAGAAGGTTTGTACACAAACATAGAAAAGGATTCTTTACGGTAAGAGCGGTGAGACTATGGAACTCTCTGCCTGAGGAGGTGGTGATGGTGAGTACAATAAAGGAATTCAAGAGGGGCCTGGATGTATTTCTGGAGCGTAATAATATTACAGGCTATAGCTACTAGAGAGGGGTCGTTGATCCAGGGAGTTATTGAGATTGCCTGATTGGAGTCGGGAAGGAATTTTTAATCCCCTAAAGTGAGGAAAATTGGCTTCTACCTCACAGGTTTTTTTTGCCTTCCTCTGGATCAACTTGCAGGATAACAGGCCGAACTGGATGGACAGATGTCTTTTTTCGGCCTTATGTACTATGTTACTATGTTACTATGTAATCCTCTGGAAGCGTTGGGGCTATTAGAGACTGGGGTAAAACACAAGTCTCTGATAAATCAACCCCCATATGTAAAATAAAAAAGACATGGGTACATACAGGGAAGAGATAGGAGACGAGAGCTTGTAAATTTACTTGCAGGCAGCGATGTGGAGAGTCTGTTGCTAGAGATGGATTTTACTTAATAGGCAGTAGACAGCAAGTTCGACATAAGGGAGAAACCCTGAGGCTGGCACTTTGGAGCAATTTTTTAGACAGAAAATGTCAGTTTCAATAAATAAAGTAAAAGATTTTGATGGACATTACACTATCTATTTTGATGGACTATTACTTTGCATAAGTTTGTTGAAACAAGATCGACCATTTAATAAAACCATTTTGTGGTATATAGTGATTATTAACTTTTATTAATTTGTAGGGAAGAAGGGATCGAAAAAAAGCAATTCTGCTGTGTTTTTTTTTAATTTGTTTACATTGTTCACTGTGCAGGGTAGATAATACAGTATGTTAACTTTATTGCACATGAGTTATTAGGACTGCGGTGATAACATACAGTATATGTGTATTTGTGTGTTGCTAAATACTCAGACCCCCACTAATGTAGACTTTTGATACATCTCTATGACATATCAATTATTTTTTTTTAACTCAGTGACCCTTTAAGGGTACTTTCACACTAGCGTTTTTATTTTCCGGCACAGAGTTCCGTCACAGGGGCTCTATACCGGAAAAGAACTGATCAGGTATATCCCCATGCATTCTGAATGGAGAGCAATCCGTTCAGGATGCATCAGGATGTCTTCAGTTCAGTCGTTTTGACTGATCAGGCAAAAGAGAAAACCGTAGCATGCTACGGTTTTATCTCCAGCGAAAAAAACTGAAGACATGCCTGAATGCCGGATCCGGAATTTTTTCCTATAGGAATGTATTATTGCTGGATCCAGCATTCAAAATACCGGAATGCCGGATCCGTCCTTCCAGCCTGCGCATGCGCAGACCGGTAAAAATGTGAAAAAAGATACAAGACGGATCCGTCTGTCCGCATGACAAGCGGAGAGACGGATCCGTCCTTGCAATGCATTTGTGAGACGGATCCGCATCCGGATCCGTCTCACAAATGCTTTCAGTCAGCGGCAGATCGACGGAGCTGCCTGCCGGATCACACTGCCGCAAGTGTGAAAGTAGCCTAAATAAAGTTTAATCAGGTTTCTTAAAGAGGTTATCTGGAAAATAATAATGATGAACTATCCTCCGGGTCCCAGTCCTGGTACCCCCACCATCAGCTATTCCAGGGAGCCACCACACACCCACCAGAGCTCTGATGAGCACAGCCAGCTCCCTGCATCTCTCCAAGCAAAGCACTGTACATAGTACAATGGCTGTGCTTGGTATTGCAGCTCAGCCCTATTTACTTGTATAGGACTGAGATGCAACTAGGACATATCAACGATGTGCGGTGATGTCATATGGCCTAGGAAAAGGCCACAGCGCTAATGGAGAGCCGGCCTCTTCTTACAGCTGATCAGCGTGGTTACAGGTGTTGGAACCTCACCGATATGATATTGATGACTGATAGGTAATCAATATTAACCTCTTAGTGACCACCCATACGTGTTTTTACGGCAGTCACTAAGGGGCCTTAGGCTGGGCCTCCGCTTTAGAGCAGCGGCCCTGCTCTAACAGCCAGGACCGGCAGGAGTGCCGACCTGGGCTGTTTAACACTTTACATGCCGCGGGCAATGGCGCCCCCGCCGCATGTAAAGTGCTGACAGAGGGAGCGGATTCCCTCTGTCTCCCATCGGCACCCCGCAAATGCGATCGAGGGGTGCCGATGTGTTTGAAGGCTGCCCGAGGTCTGATGTAGGCCCCAGACCAGCCTTCAGTAATCTCCAGCAGGCTGCGCCTCTCTGGCGCAGCCTGCTGGTCAATGTTAGAATAGCAATGCAATGCACTATAGGAATAGTGCGTTGCATTTTACAAGCAATTAAAAAGCTGTCTGTTATAGTCCCCTTGTGGGACTATTAAGTGGTAAAAAAAAAGTTAAAAAAAACTAATTTATTCAATAAAAAAAATCCCATTAAAAAATTACGTTTTCCATTGAAAATACCCTATTCAATGAAAAAAATAGCAAAAAAAAAATCTAACCCATATGTTTGGTATTGTCTTATCCGTAACGACCGGGATTACATAAATATCATGTAAATTATCCCCTATGGAGAACGCCCTAAAAAAAAAAAAAAAGACTTGCTAATTTCTTAGTTGCCACAAAAAAACAAGCGATAAAAAAGCGCCATTTACTCCAAAATTATACCAATGAAAAACACAAGTCGGCCCGCAAAAGTCAAGCCCTCACACAACTCCATAGAATTTTAAAAAAAAAAGTTATGGGTCTTGGAAAGCAGCAATGCAAAAACATTTTTTTCTTTAAAAAAGGGGTTTTATTTAAAAAAAGTAGTAAAATGTAAAAAAATATATATGTATTTGGTATCACTGTACTGACCCAGAGAATAAAGATATTATGTTATTTATACTGAAAAATGAACTGTGTAAAATTTGAAACGCAGTGGCAGTATTGCTGTTTTTCCCATCTCCCTCCCAGAAAGAGTTAATAAAAGTTAATCAGAAAGTTATGTGTACCCCAAAATGGATCCATTAATAACCACAACTTGTCCCGCAAAAAAACAAGCACTCATAAAGCTATATAGACGGAAAAATAAAAAAGTTATAGCTCTTGGAACGCGACGATGAAAAAAGGAAAAAAAAACTCTTGGTCAGTAAGGCCCAAAACAGGCTGGTCACTAAGGGGTTAATTAAGAGATAACCCCTTTAAAAAATAAAGATTCTCATTGAAATAAAAAAAGCAATTTTTAACCTAAGTAGTGTTTTTATTTTCAAAAGTTAGTGACCCTTTAATGATTTTTTAAGCCCTACTAAGGGACTCCAGAAACTGACCACCTTGATCACTTCCACAATGCTTTTTGTATACTCCTGAGAATAGGTTATCAATATAGAGGAAAAGCTCTTTCAATCAATATGCCAGATTATGGGACCTTTAAGATTGAAGGTCCCCATGTGAGTCTTCGGCATCTGGAGGAACGGTATATATTTATGATACTTTTTTTGCATCGAGGCCATCATGTGACTTCAATTGCTTTCTATGGGAAAGACAATTGAGATTATTAAAAAGAGTAACCATATGCTCGAGCTGATTATGATGAAATAGGATGAGTTCCATGTACATTTTGTGAGATTTTCGAGATATTGTCAAAGTATAAAAAAATATTTAAAAAATGGTAAAAAAAAAAGTGTAAAACGACTCGAGCCACATTCATGAATGGCCAAGGAACACAGCGGCTGTGTGCGGTAATTTGCAAACAAGGTCATCCCAGGTTGTAAGTTGGTAACACTATACTGTGATTAGGAATGTAAAGTCTGAAATGTATGAACACGTCTCACAATATGCTTTTAATTAAGAAAGACTAAAGCTTCAAAACTGTATGAAAACAGGTCTTCCTGTGGAAGTACCGTAGGCGATTACAGTAACACAATTATTATTTATTCCATAGCGCTGTACATACGAAATGCTTCAAAATGACCAATAGCAGTCAACTGTCTACTACCCGGACAGTTATTATGCATCCCAAAACTTCTACAAGAAAGATATCTTAGACATCAATACCTAGAAACCGGAGAATCCCTTCAATAAATCATCACTCTGTTATTGTTCTAATTCAGTTCACACCCATCAAACAACACTGTTCAGGGCAATAAAATGTGGCAGAAAGGAGGAAATATTTTAAAATAACAAAATAAGTCTTTCTTGCCTAGAAAATATGCAGTCACTCCGGAGTTCCCGTCAGTTTCTGTTGCTGTCTTGCAGAGACCACCCATCCATGACCTCTGACCCAGTCACTGACTGCTGATTGGCTGCAATGTTCATGTGTGGGTGGTCAAATTATGTCCTGTATTACATAGTTAATATGGTTGAACAAAGACAAGTTCAAGTTCAATCAAGGGATAGGTAGAGAGGGATGTGAATTTTAGAAAAGGGGAGTGGATTAATGTTATTTACTTTTAAGAATTCATCTAAGCCTTTTTTTTAAGACTGCCCACTGTCCCTGTTGTGACCACGTCCTGAGGCAAACTACTTCACAGATTCACAGTTCTTATGGTGGAGAAGCCTTGTCACCTCTGGAGACTGAACTTTTTCTTCTCTTTTGAGGGGATTTCACATGATACAGCTTTTCACCATATTTTTGTATGGCCCATTTATATATTTGTATAGGCTAAACATGTCACCCCTTTGACACCTCTTTTCAAGACTAAATACATTTCATTTTAATTTCATTTAACCCTCCATGCCCCTTATCAGTTTAGTCGCTTTCCTTTGTACTTTTCCAGCTCCAGGGCATCCTTTCTATGGACTGGTGCCCAGAACTGAACTGCACATTCCAGATGAGGCCGCACTAAACCTTTGTAAAGTGGTAGAGTCTATGCCTTATTTAATATATGACAATATCCTGGTAGCCTTAGAAGCAGCCGACTGACATTGTGATATTTAATCTATGATCTACAAATGACTCTCGCAGTTTTACTCGCCCTAGGGCATATGATGTCCATAGATTTTTACTACAAAGATGCATAACTGTACATTTATCCACATTGAATCTCATTTGCCAAGTGGATGCCCAAACATTCAGAGTGTCCAAGTCAGCTTGTAGTTTATGGACATCTTCCATAGACTGCACAGTTCTACACAGCTTAGTGTCATCTGCAAAAATAGAAATTGTGCTATTAATACCATCATCGATATCGCTATCATTAATGAATAAATTAAATAACAGGGGACCCAGCATTGAACCTTTGGCTACACGACTCATAACCTGGGACTATTCAGAATAGAAATCATTGACCACAACTCTCTGGACTGGTTCAGCCAGTTTTCAATCTAATTACAAAATTAAGTATACTAGCCTATAGATCTTATTTTACCTATTAAAAGTCTATGAGGGACAGTATCAAATGCCTTTTCAAAGTCCAAGAACACTACATCCACAGCCGCCCCTCTGTCCAGGGTACTACTCACCTCCTCATAAAAAGAAATCATGTTAGTCAGACCACTTCTGTCCTTGGTAAACCCATGTTGGTTATCACTTATAATATTAACAGTCACAAACTCCTGTATATAGTCCTTCATGCATTTTTCCCACAACAGAGGTTAAGCTTACTGGTCTATAATTACCCGTAGAGGACCTCTAGCCCTTTCTGAATATGGGCACCACATTTACCTTGCGCTAGTTACTTGGCACTGTACCAGTCCCCAGAGAATCTCTAAAAATTATGAAAAGGGAATTCTTTAAGAACTCTTGGGTGTAATCCCTCTAGACCCGGAGCCTTGTTCACATTTACCTTGTTTAACTTGGCTTGGACCATATCTACAGTTAGCCAATGTATATTATCTTACTGAATGTACTAAGAGCCCTCGCACCACCAATATCCACTCCTTTCTCTTCTTTTGTATATACAGAGCTAGTTAAAAAAAATCCAGCCTCATCTTATTTCACATCCTCTTCATTGCCCCCTCTGTGCTGTATTACTTTTAGTATTATTCCTGTGCGGTGACATCGCTGCATTATCCTTGGTGTGAAACATCAAGTCTCCATGTGACATCACATTTTTTCCAACTCCTGTGATGTCACAGTATACATTTTATTGTGTGTGTTATTCCGGTGCTATGATATCAGGGTGTGCACTATCCCTGTACTGTAACACTGTTTGTATAATTCCTGTGCTGGAATGTCATATTTTATCTTTTGTATGACCCTACTTCCTCAAATATTGTAAGCTTGGAATATGTTGATGCCATATAAAATAATAATAATAATTATTATTATTATTACCCCGGATTGTGATATCACCATCGCCATTATCTCAGTATTATGACATCACTCTGTACATTATCCCATTACTGTGACATAACTGTGTGCATTATCACTTTGCATAGGGGAGATCAACATAATCATACAATCAAACCTCATTACTTGCAGTTGAAGGTGGTCATGGTGGAATGGGGCCCCTACTGACCATACACCCTACAGGGAAATTTTCTGGTGGGCAAATGCCCCAAGGGGCCTCCCAAGAACTCCTCATGGCCAGGTATATAAAGACCTGACACCCAGTCTCTCAATGTTAGTTAACACTGGAATCATCAGGTACTTATGTACTGGGCCGGTGGCCACAGGTCCCCCTCCTGAATTCAATTGTATCACTGTCCTCAGGATGGTGATACAGTTGAATACTGCGGAAGGACATGGGAGTCCATAGTTCCCTGCTTCACCATTAACCCTTATAGGCCACAGACCAATAAATAAGGCAGTGTACAAATGGCATAAGGGCGCAGGTGTCTCTGACTGTAGGCTGGAAAAGACTTGTGGTCTGCATGGTACAGGACTCATATTTTTTTTCTTTCCTCAGTAACTTAGGGAGCATTTATAATATTGGGAACAATATAGAGGCATTACTAGTGGGGCCACAATAAGGGAATTATAATTGCTGGAGGCACTATATGGCATTATAATTTTTACGGGTGGCACTATTACTACTAAGGCCACTGTAGTGGGGCATTATTAGTATTGAGGGGACTATTTTTTCTGCAATATCGTATTCGGGGGATTGGTGAGCAAAACTTAAGCATGCTGAAGGCAGGGCAAGTTTAGTGCCGTAGCCTGCGTCTCACCTCCTAAGCTCCCTGTTCCATATCAATCAGAGGCAACTGGAGTAGGAAAGTACATGGCAGATGATACTGACCACCTCAGGAGGGCAGCTTCTGGGATGGCATTTTGTGCTGCACTGTGGTATTTGGTGCTGCTGGGATAGCATTTTGTGCTGCACTATGGCATTGATGACCCCTTCCTAATTGTGTTGGCCTGTCTTTAGGCAATTTGGAACCACCTATTCTTTCCAGGGCCACGTTAAGTTTGCAGGCCGCCCGTGAGTGATGACGATCTCTGTACAGCACTGCAGAACATGTTAGTGCTATATATGCAAATGAAAAAAAAAAAATGAAAAAATTAACGCAGCAGTCCCTGTTTAGCTTCTGTACAATAGATTCATAAGAAAAAAAAATACAGTGTCCGTCAGTGTGATCTTTGTAGATTGCTACTTTATCCAGAAAGTATTTCATCCTATTTGTGCTGCAAAGCACAGAGAAAATAATCATACTTAATACAGCAAGACTGAGATCCCTCCTGAGGAGTCTCTTTTATAATACAGTACATTTAGATCATGCACAGCAGCTGGGCACATAGACAAGAGGCACAGGGCATAATAGATATGAAGGCTGCTAAACAACACAGGGAACGCTGAGGACAGCAACTATAGGAACAGCTGCAGACGTAGTGCGCATACATGCCGGCAAGTAACACAGCATATGCTGCTGTATATGTGGCAGGGACATGCTAAGATCCATGTCAGACAACGGATGGCAGACAGATGTTTGCCAATACTTAGAGTCTGAATATCACCGTTTAGTAATCCACTATAGCCCAGACGAAGCAACGCTGGTACTTTAGAACATGCTCTATTTTTTTAATGTCCGTTATTCACTGGCCGTCAAAAAAACTGCTGTGTAAATAACCCCATAGTCTCCCATTGGTCTTAAAACGGACATGTGATGGCTGTTAAAAAAATGTACATCACATGTCATGTGCATGTAGGCTAAGGCTCCCAGCGCTGTACATGGGAGGGTCTTTATACATGGTGCCCGCTCGTGCATGCAGGGGGCACCATAGCTGGCAGGTCTCTGCTGTTTCAGACAGCAGAGGCCCATGGGTAACGTCCACTACCAGCAATAATGCCGACTGCATTCATTTAAGCCTTTAGATGCCATGGTCAAGTGCGACCACGGCATCTAAATAGCAAAAATCCAGAAGCATGCACTTCCGGGTTAAGACCGGCATCCCCATGTCACGCATTCTAATACGCTGAGTCTATCTGAAGGGACCCAGCGTGTTAGAACTGCAGTTCCTATTTTGCCCATCAGATAGCAGGCCAACATAGGATATTTGCAAAATCGACTTATACTGTCATTAAATGGGAACACAGTATAATTTGTCATCAATCTGAGTACTGCATTTTGTAGCCTCCTTTGGGACTAAAAAAAGTAAAAAAAAAAAAAAAGTAAAAATATATAAAAATTTAAATCCAGAAACAATAAAGAATATAAACATCATGGGCATCGCCACATCCAAAAATGCCCATACTACTAAAATATTAAAATATTTATCCCATATGGTGAATGGCGTAATGGAAAAAAGTATCAAAATGGCTGATTCACCATTTTTTCATCTCTTCGCTTACCCCAAAAATTTAATAAAATGTGATCAAAAAGTCACACACACTCAAAAATGGTATCAATTAAATCTACCGTTCATCCTGCAAAAAATTAACCCCCTCACATCTCAGTAGAAAAAATAAAAAAAAGTTTATAGGGGTCAGAATACGGCAATGTAAAAATAAATTTTTTTATGAAAGCTTTTATTATTTTTTCAGTATTAAAAACACAAAAAACCTATACATATGTAGTAATAGTATCGTTGTAATGGTACTGACCCAGAGAATGAAGGGCACTGGTCAGTTTTTCCGCATAGAGAACACCGTAGGGACTAAACCCATTTTTTCACCCCATTTGGAATGTTTTTCTGCTTCCCACTACATTATATCAAAAATTAAATGGTGGCATTAAAAAGTACAGCTTATCCTGCAAAAAACAAGTCCTTATACGGCTATGTGAATCAAAAAATAAAAAAGTTATGTCTCCGGGAATACAGGGAGGAAAAAAAAAACGCAAAAAACCTCCGGTATGCAAGGGATTAAACAAAATTCTGATGCTAAAGGAAGTGGGGTCATTTTTAAAGAATAATGCATCTAAGTACTTCCAAATCTATGATAGGGATGTGGTCAAGCAGATGCTGTATTACATGGTTATCATTCCCAAAAAGCATTGCTTCTGGGGGCTGGACTCCATGTACCATCGTTCTGGTCTATGACATGTGTGTGATGCCTTCAGGGAATCTACATATCAATCAAAAACTACCAAATGTTTTGGAAATTATGCCTCTTCACATTATGGATGGTGGCCATATTTAAACATTTTCTGGCAAGCAATAAATCTTTCTATCATTGCCTATAGGCTTCTAAATGAGATACATAAGATTGGTTTGATATCCGTGACTGTGTGAGGCCGCCACGTCTGTAATGCAAATGCCAAATCATTTTGAAAAAAACCTAAACTCAAAGTTGGATAAAAAAGAACAAGTTGATGCAGGGCGGTGGGATGGAGCAATAAGCTATTGTTCGAAGGAGAAAACACATATTGGATTGTTTAGTCCAAGATGTGAACAATCTCCACACGTATGGCCAGTTAATGAGAATCAGACAATGTTCCTAGTTGTATTCTTCCTGTAGATCGAGTGGCGTGTTTGTTGTTGTTGTTTGCCTTGAGTTCTGCTGCTTTCGTTAATAGTATAATATAGTGCAGGCACAACAGATGGCAGTTACATATCTATAGATCTCTGAGATCAAGACTAAAACACAAGAAGTGACACCTGGCTGTAACCGGTCAGTAAATTTTTCATATGCCTGTCTTCAGTCGTAAACAAAATGTTTGCAAACCCCATGTAAGCGAGTCCATGTCTGCATCATAATTAAACTGTTATGCTGGCGGCTCATGTCCGCCGCTGACATGCGACCATAGGTATCGCTCCATTCTCCCTGTGTGTATTGGGACTAATGCTCAGTGAACTTCCTTTCAGAGTTCCTTCCTGTGCAAGTTAATCCTTTCCTGCTGCCCCTGTCCAGGTGCTGGTTAAGTTGCTGATCAGCCTCCCTATTTACCTGAGCTGTGAATCCACCTCCGCGCCTGAGCTTTGAGGTTGTCTACTTGCTAGTAACCGGTGAAGGTGATCTCTTGTCTGAATACTCGTGTGCCGAACCCTGTCTGTCTACCGATTCTGCTCCTTGCCGCCTGCCCCGACCCTGGAACTGTGACCTGGATCACACTCATACTCTGCCTTACCAGACCTTGGAATTGCTATTTGGAATATGCAAGTACTCAGCCTGCCCTGATTTTGGGCTGTTTTCATACTACGCTTTTTACTTTGTTTCTTGGCACTGGTGTCTCACCGCGGGTCAGCTGCCAACTACACCAGGACTACTCCAAAAGCTAGTGGCCTGTTGGTTCCTTACGGTAAAATCCATATCTCTATATAGCAGTTAAGGGTCCATTCACACGTCAGTATTTTATAATCCACATCTGTTCCGCAAATTTGACACGCGGAGTGCATCAATATTTCATCCGCAATGGCGGATCTATTTCAAGGAAATTGCAGAAACACGGATCCGCAAAAAAAGGAACAAAAATCTGGAAAAGAAAAATACTGACGTGTGAATGGACCCTTAAGGAACCACCAGGACAAGGCTCTTAGGTTTAGCTCACAGTTAAACTGGTTAGTTGGCACAGTGGGTCCACACCCACTGACTGTTACATGACCCATGGTGGATAAAATTGGTTGATGGCTTAGGAGGAGGTTAGGGGGGAATGAATGGTGAATAGTTAGATTAGGAGATGTCATAAGCCACCCTAAAAAATGTGTTTTTAGCGAGTCCCTAAAACTCTGTATTTTGGGATTAACCTAACTCCTTGCAGAAGGGCATACCAGATGATTGGAGAACTCTTGGAGACGGTAGTGAGAGGTTTGGATTAAGTTGGATATTACAAGATGAGACTGAATCAGGGAAACAATGAGTTGTTTTTTTCCAGTGCCACACACAGAGAGAAATATGCGGTGAATGCAAGTTAGTATATGGAGGATAGGCAGTCAGCAGACAGTTGGTGTTCTGTTGTACGGCTGGGATGAATGGTTTAGTTCGGTGTGATCAGCATAGAGCTGAGAATAAAAACCAAATCTACCATTAGTCTTTCCAATATGGACTGTGTAGAGAGAAAAGAGGAGAGGAGTTAGGACAGAAACATGAGGAAAACTAACAGCAAGAGGAAGAGGAGGTTGAGTAGATCCAGCAATGACAACCCGAAAGAGCGGCCAGAGAGATAGTAAGAAAACCAGAAGAGATCAGTGGCCTTGAGACCAATACATTGGAGCATGCTGAGCAGGATTTGGTGATCAAGAGTGTCAAATGCTGAAAAGAGATCCAGATGAATGAGTAGACAGTGGTGATCATTGCATTTGGCTGTCAGGAGGTCATGTGTCACTTTGGTAAGGGTAGTTTCTGTAGACTGTAAATTTTAATGGGTCAAGGAGATAGCTAGCAGAGAGATAGCAGATGAGGTGAGAATAGACAAAGTGTTCCAGAGGTTTACAGATGAAAGAGAGATTAGAGATAAGCAGGAGTGTACTGGCCATAGACCCCCTAGGAAAATTTCCCGGTGGGCCAAAGCCCACTGGGCCATGCAAGGCTTACTCATGGCCGCCAGTCAGGGACATAAATAGCTGATGTTCTCAGCATTAATTAATGTAGGAGCACTTATGCACCTGGCAAGTGACATCCTGAATTCAGCAGTACTGCTGTTCACATGACGATGATTCAATTTCATACTGTGGAGGAAGTATCTGGTTCTGCTGAGGCAGTATTTTGTTCTGCACTGTGGTATTTCTGGCCCCGCTTTCTTCTGTCGTCAATGCATACATGTGTTGGCCCTGCCTACTTCTGTAGAACCGCCTTCTGTCAGATTGGACCCACCTATAAAATGGGTGACTCTTAGGTATTTTTCAGGGGCACTATAAGTTCCCAGTCCGCCCCTGGAGATAAGTCTGTACCTAGTTCCGCAGGACGAGTCAGTAACAGGTTTATTACAGAATGATTGAAAGAGAAGGGGAAGATACCAAAAGAGATTGGGTGAGTAGTGACAGCTGGGGAGGGAGACTGGAAAAGGTGTGAGGGAATAGGGTCAGTAGTGCAGGTAGTAGGTTGAGAAAAAGAGAGGAGCCTGGAGACTTCTTTTTCTGTGTTTGGATCCAATGTATGAAGAGAACCAGAGGAGGGGGAGAAGGGAAGGGGATCAATAATGCTTGGAGATTGGGAGATAATTTCACGCTGGATGTCTTCAATTTTCTCTTTGAAGTAGGTGGCCAGATCTTCAGTGCAGAGGTCTGTAATAGGCGCTTGTACTTTAGGACCGAGGAAGGAGGAAAAGTGTCAGTTTTTGGATTATTGGATAGTGTACAGATGAGAGGTGAAATAGGTGTATTTGGCGAGGAGGAAGGCAGAGTTATAGATCCTAGTATGAACTTATAATGGAGAAAATTTCTCCATAGATGTTCAGCACTCTTCGAGCAGCACTGAAAAAAGCAAGTTTGAGGTGCGCGCCACGGTTGCTCTTGTCTCTGTTGGGAGATTCTGATCGTAGGGGCGCTACTTCATACAGGGTGCTTCTGAGGGTATCACTGTAGTTTCTTGCAGCAAGATCAGGACAGGAGATGAAAGAGACAATGATGATAATGTAGAGTGTCTATAATTTCTTTGGGTCAATGGCATGTAGATTTAGAAGTGCGATAAGCAGGAGTGTGATGGGATAGTGAAAGAGAAAAAGTTGTGGTCAGAGAGCAGGAAAGGATAGTTTGTGAAGTTAGAAACAGAGCAGAGACGAGAGAAAACCAGGTGTGTTACTGTCTTTATGCATCTGAGACTAAATGAGAAAATCACATTCACAGGATTTTAGAGGGGATGATCACATCACATATTATCTATTGCTATAAGTTTCTAAAAATTCCAACACATTTTTAAATTACATGGGCAGGGAGGGTAGATTATTTTTTATTTTTTTGGGGGAGGGTGTGTGATAGTAGGGGGCTTCTAAAGACTTTTTGGTGTGCGGGTGTTTTTTTTTTGTTTTTTTTTAGTGAAGTTGTATGTGTGGGGTGGTTTTCTTTTTTTGAGGGTGGGTTTAGAGGTGGTTTCCTTTTCGGTGGGTTTTGCCCACTTACTCCTTCACCTTTAGTTACAGGAGTACGTGTGGTCTCTTCCTCACTTCTGTTTGGGCCCCTCTCTTTGGGGGATTTTCTCCATAATTTTTTACTTTTATCATTATCAATATATATTTTCACAGGTTTTCTGTTTATTACAGTGGCACTTATTTGAGCACAGCCATGATTTTGGGAGACTCATAATTTACCAATCGGGTTAGCACAGAAATTCTCCTGAGAATGTGAAAGACATCACTCTCCTTCAAGAAAAGCACTACTCTACTACAAGAATGTGATGAAGAACAGCTCTCTTCAGAGTGTATGTTTTGGGGCTTTTTCATTTACCATTACAAGTGGGTTTTCCACATTTGTCGTTTTCAGTCCCAGGCAGTACATGCATAAATAAGTAATATGAGTATATTTAAATACTTTATATAAAAAAAAAATCGAATACTTTACTGTTTGTGATAATTAATTCACCACTATTTTGTAATATATTTTAGTATGAGTATATTGATAGTTTGCTCAATATTTGATTACACGCTTTTCATTCACGATCATGATTTTGGTGGTATTTGTTTCACAGCTGTGGATAGCTATTAGTATTATTATTATTTTTTACAATTATTTTATGTTTAATTATTTTATTTTATGTTTTTAATATATAACTCCTGAGGAAACTGGTATTCAACAGTGATATTCATAGAGCAGAAAATGTGCGCGTTTTAGCCTTGACTCCTTATCGTATTGTATGGTATATACTTGTCTTTTACATTGGATATCATGTATGTTATTTTTCAGGATGTATTTTTTTACTCATGGTTTGTCTGTGCATCATCATTATTCTTATTGATAATTAGGTGTTGTATACAATAAACTTCTTGTGCTGTTGGTGGTTAAATAAAGATTGTCATAGTTTAATAAATGTTTGGATGTGCAACTTTTGATGTAGCCCCTCTTTTCTATTATATCCTTATGCATTGGGTATGGTAATGTGAGTCTAAAGGTCTCTTGCATAGTGAGTTTTGAAGGGACAATAATTGCAGTCAGATGCTCGAATCAGCTTGAGATACCAAAACTCAACCCAGCCTTACATATAAGAAAACAGTTGGCCAAACGCTCGTTCATATGACAGCCATCTCTCTCGATCCTTCCATATGCATGCATACTCCATTCAGCCCAAAGGCATACACAGATCTCATAAAGTCTCATTGCAAAACTTTATTATAGGGGTCTCCCTGTCTCATCCAGTATTCCAATACGTGGGTCTCAAACACTCCCAGGCAATGCGAAATGTAAAGTGTGACTTCCTAGATTTCTGACAAATGATTTTTTGAAATAGGTGAATGAAATTTTTAATTAGAAAAAATTGTAAATAAAAAGTCACCCTCTGCCTCTTTATCCAACTTCTGCCAGAAAAAAAGAGGAAGCTGTAAATAATTTCTTTGCACTGACATCCCCTTGGTGGGGGCTGATGGAAAAAGCCATTGTTTTATTTCAGGATCAGAAAAAGTAGTTCAGTGCTGGACTCCCCTCTCTCGGGCCCCATAGCAGTCATGTGGTCTACCTCCATGGAAGGTATGAAACTGGCTCGGCAAACAATGCATTTGTGAATGAGAGGGGGAGAAAACTGGAGGCAGACACCTCTAAACTACCCAAAAACAAAAGGATTGGGTACGTTGAAATCTAATTACCCAATTCTTTTCTTGGGAAGAGTTGGGATGGTCCCATATAGATTAGATGGTTGCCCAAGCCGACCGAAATTGGCAGTTCGGATGACATACAGACATCTTCTGTCCAAACAGCTGTAATGGAGCCTTCTTGTGAGCTCAATGCCAGATAAAAGTGCAGAGTGCTTACATTCCACATGGTATAAAGCACATGAAATATTTCAGCTCCTGATTAGATCAGGAAAATGTTTAGCTTATGCACATACATCAACTATCTTCCCTATAGTTGAACATCTTTTAGATGCCCTAAAATAAGAGATTTGACTGTTAACAGAGGCTCTTGACACCAATTGTTTAGTTTAAAAATCCATAAGCTTTATGCATTTAATAGAGGACCCCTCCAGGGTACCACTTTTATTTAAAGAAAAAAAAAAACAATAGTCATTAGAAACAGTCGTTCTCCCTCTAAAGAACACGCTTTGTCCATGAATTACATGTATGGTCCTTAGATTTGAATAGGTTCAGAGCAACACTTCACTCATACTATGGAAGAAGCTTAGTGTAGTTAGTTTGGGGGTTAATGATTAGTGTATTAAAGGCTATAGTGAAGATGTAGGCCACACAGAGAAGACCAATTGGTGGCAGAGGGATGCCTAATTACGGTAGCAAACTGGGATATACGCTAAAGGTGTATTTTAGCTCGTTTTCTACAGGCAACAAGCTAATATAAGTGCATATAAGTTCCACACAACTGATATCTTTTCAATTGGGTTTCCATGGATTCATATTTATAAACTACTTAAAAAAAATTAGCACAGCAAGACAGGTGGGCAAGTACGCAACACTGTACTCAAGAAGAGAGTGGGATCTCCTGGGACATATCTCTAAGAACTTTCTTATTTCTTACTGTTTTGATTTGGATTGAAAGTTTGGATTGTGACAGACCAGGGCAACTTTACAAGGGGTTGGACAGCAACAAACCAGGCAGCTATACAAGGGTTTGGATAGTAAAACATCATGACAGTTCCAGTATGAGGGTGGGACAGCAACAGACCAGGGAAGCTATATGAGGGGTGGGACAGCCACAGATAGGTGGGGAAGTAAGCAGCTCAGTACTTAAGAAGGGAATGTGAGAAGTTACCATCGTTGGTCCTCAATTAGTGTCTGCTTTTATCTCTCTGGGGCTCCAAACAGCCAAAGCTGTCATCCCGAATATACTGTACAAAATGACTTATTATTAGAGTACTAATTAATAATCTATTAGAAATGTACTCAGGACCTGGGGTCCACAGAGTAAAGGAAGAAGGTCACCTTGGAGGAAGGAGGTTACATCAGAGTACCAAATGTTATAGAACCACCATATGCGATGTAGAGTACGCTAAACTCTCAACCAATAACAGCATTTAAGGGATGACTGGGAAAATATCACCAAGTCTGGATGGACTGAGGTACAGCTTTAATAATAATTTTTAAAAAAAGTTAACCAAAGGCCAGGGCCACTATCTAGACTGCATACACTGGAACAGAACCCAAGAAATGCAGAAAGCTCCAATTACAACCCTTTAATGAAACCGCCAGTAATATTTTTTTCTAGCTAGCATAACGCACTTTCAAAAATATTGTTCATTCTGAAACATGAATACTAATGAATGCAGAAAGAGGAGCTGATACAAAGCTCACAGACACTGGCACAGAATATCCTCTTTGAAGAACCTTTCTTTGCAATGTTTATCCTCTAAGTGAACATTCGAAAACCTATTATTTAGAGAATGATTTTCATTAATTGAATGTTAGAGAGAGCATAGAAAATAAGAACAGAGCAGAAACCATTAATGGCAAAGTTTTGACAAGCATTGTATAAGTATAAATTATACTGCAAAACAAACAATAAGATGAAGGGAGGAAGAAATTACAGAAGGCGATGTACAAGTTAACACAAAAACAGCCCTTAAAAAATAACATCAACCACAAGTATTTTAAAAAGATTGTAACTGGAGAATAAATATCAAGAAGCTGATCTGAAAACTGTTTAAAAGCAATGTCTGTATTTCCATGTGATCATCTACCTACAAGGATTGTAGTGTAACTACTATCATGCCCAAAGATACAATGTTATTGTTACAGACAGTGTTCGTGGACCTACTGTGCCAACAAAAAAATTTGATTAGGGCTAAACCTAAGGGAATTGTCCGAGTGGTTCCCACCCTTTAACCCCTCTACAGGGATCTGGCCTTCACTGCAATGAACCATCCAGGCTGCTATCTCCTGGAGTAGTCCTAGTGTAGTTGGCAGCTGACCCAAGAAGCTCAGAGACAGCAGTGCAAACCATGAAGGGCTCAGGGAGGGCTTGTAGTAAGGAAACAAACCAAGATCAGGACAGGCAGAGTCTTCACAAATTCGTAAGTCAACTCCAAGATCAGGGCAGTAGGCAGTAAGTCAAAACAGAACAGGGTAATGTTAAGATAGGCAACAGAGTATCAGAGACATATTCGCTGATCAACTAGACACTTAGGAACCTAAGAGCTCAGGCACCACCCACTGGGGGAAGGTGCCTTAAATAAACACTAATGTCCAGCCATTGGCTGGAGGTAACTTAGGTGCACATGCTGACCCTTTAAGAGCTGGGTAGCGTATGCACCCTAGTGACAGGCCAGGAGGCTTTGACAGAGAAGCACAGGCAGAGGCCTGCAGAAGACACATGGAGCGCCGGCGGCCATGAATGCCACTGGTGAGTAGTAGAGGGTGAGGGCGTCCCAGCCACTGGATCAGGAACAGCAGGATGAGTGATATAGCGCCATTGCCAAAGATTTATTTAAACATTTGATGGCATCCTCTAGGTAATGTTTGCCAAACAGTGAGGTGGACCTGATTGTTGAGATACCATCCTTGAATAGGTGTTGCATGCCTCAAAGTATTCTGGATTCAGTAGGGCAGCCTCACTGTCCCAGTACACAACAGTACAATCCCAACAGAAGCAATTAAAGAGCCCATCATCAAGGAAAACAAGTTAATTTGTGGCAGAAGAGGCAAAACCTAGAGATGGTAAGAATTGTGTTGACTGGGGACTCTATTGGCTGGCACCACAAGTACCATGGCTTAACAGAGATTGCGGTCATTACTTTTCTTTTTGTTTTTTCCTCCATGCCTTCCAAAAGCCATAACACCATAACCTTTTTAATTTTACCATTCATACAACAGTTTGAGGGCATGTCATTTGCTGGACAAGTTGGACAGTTTAATGGTACCATTTAATTTATAATATCTTGTATTAAAGAATGGGGAAAAAAATTATTACAGCAATATTAAAGGGGTTCTGCAGTTTGTTTAAACTGATAATCTATCCTCTAGATAGATCATCAGCATCTGATCGGCAGGTGTCCGTCACCCGAGACCCCCACCGATCAGCTGTTTGAGAAGCTCCAGCAGCGCCGCGGCCTTCTCACTGTTTACCGCTGGCCCAGTGACGTCACGACTAGTATTAATGGCCTGGAAGGGGCTAAGCTCCATTCAAGTGAACAGAGCTTAGCCCCGTTAACTGCAGAACCCCTTTTAACTTTATATAGTTTTTCTCCTGTTTACTATTTTTTTGAAAAGTTAAAATGTTTGACTAATTAAGGTGATCAAGCAAAATTTATTTTATATGTTAATAGTTCAGCCACTTTTGGACATGGGGATACCTATTATGCTTATTTAGTTATTATTTATTTACTTTATCGTGTAATTTTAATACTTTTTTTTATCATTTGAAAAACTATTTCTAGGGGACTATCCTCCGATTGCTTATACCATACTATAGTATTTCATTTTAAGGTGCTTTTGATTTCTTTATATTAAGCCTTGCCACAGGCAGGGTTTAATAGGAATGCTCACATGGCAAGCCTGCCATGTAAGTATTCTGGTGGACTGATGGTATAGCTGGCTTTCACTAAGGATATCAACCACTGGGAAGGCCAACTTTTAGTTCATTTGATGCCTCCGCCACCTGCACAACCACCATAGAAGGCATTCCATGTACCTGGTAAACATTAAAGGGGACATAGTGCTCACTGAAGCACTTTAGCCCCTTTAATCAGGTAACAGTGGGTGTGTCGGGCAACCACTGATTTGATGGTCTATCCTAAGGATAGGTAATCAATATGTAAATCCCTGAAACCCCCTTCACTCTAATTTACCTTGGACTAGCAGGCACCTGCTCATTTAGGAAGCCTTCTGGAACTTATAGGGTTTCGTCCATTTGGCTATAAGAGCATCTGTAAGTGAACAGGCACTGAGCAATAAGGCCTGGGTTTCCACTTCCATTCAAATTTATCCCCAAGGAGTTTGTGTGGCAGCAGTTACATGCAATCGAGTCTGCAAGCTGAGATGCGTCACACCCCTATTATAGACAGCTTCAAACTGCTACCATAAAATTAGAAGTTCACAATTCTCTCAAGTGCTATTGTCTACATCACCAGTTTCACCAGGAGGCTATTTTTTCAATCTTCAATTCGACCTACTGTATTTGTCAAAATGAGGTACGCCACTGCCGCAATCACATTTCAGTTCCTTCACGGCCTTCTTGGTTTGTATAAAAGGGGAAGGAATTCATGCACTGAGGCAGGAACACTCACACGTGAGAGTCATGCACCTGACCTGAGAAGAATGAAACTTCTCTGGGGGTTTCATTCATTACAATGGAACTAACAGGCAGGCAGAACATGGTTCTAATATTATAATGTTTTACTAGGATACATTTTATTATTTTAAATACCCGTATTTGTATTTTTGCAAAAAGGGCAATGCACTTGCCATGATAGCACACATAAAATATATCTGTGTGTGGATGTATCACTAAAAGAAACAAGGCAGGCACTTACTAAGTTGATGATAAAGAGGGATTACAGCTCTATTATGATGAGCGCAAGGAGATGAACAGGGAGCACATAGTAAAGATGGATAGGTGGTTGGTTGATTGATTGTCTGATTGACATACCCTCCCTCCACCTCTGTAATAGAGCATCAAGCTGGATAGACAGCAATAACCAATAGGCAATCATGCCATCTTTGATGTACAGTATTAAAGGAAGCGTCTTCACTTATGTGACAGAGGTCAAAAGCTGAAAGATAGTGGAATGAATAAGGATCAGAAATATATGAAGAAGAATGAGACATTTCCTTGGGAGGAGTGATGAGAAGAAGGTGACATATTTGAAAGCCTTCTAGAGGTTACGGCTGTGTAAAAAAAAAAATGAATGTAGTGTCTTATATACAAATCATGTAGTAAATGGGACTGTGTTTATGAGCAGAGGAAGGTTAATATCAAAAAGACTTTCTGTTACCAAGGAAAGGTGAATATTAGTAGCAATTATGACCCAGGCAGGTTACTGCAAATATCACAAGGAGTATATCGACTGTAGCCACATGGAAAGCTGAGTCTCGTATTATACTAAGAATTAACAATAAAGTGGTACTCCCATGATGGTGGCATATGATGAGGTCCAAAAACTACCATCTGCCAACCCCTGAGGTGTCTTTTCACTTGAATGGATCTACATTGCACTCTCCTGCACAGCTAGGAGCATCAGTGCACAGGGAATGGTTGTTGGACACCCAATGGGTGGAGAGGGTGGTCCTGTGATTTCAAATAGTGGTTAGCATGTACAACAGGATAAATGCATAGATTAATACATAAGCAGAAATAGAAGATTGTGCAAAGCTTTACATCCTAATATATCATAGATGCCGTACCTGGCACTTATGCCACCCTCCTACTGATACTTGTACAGAGGAGGGATATAATCTTCAGTTGGGTTCCTTATGTCTTGTTTGGTAACACTGTGCTATCTGTGGAGAGAGGAAACCCCAAACCAGCTTATAATGAACAAAGGAGATTGGTCTTATTTGACATGTACCGTTAGTCTACCCCTTGAAGGTTACCTTCAGGTGCAGAATGTTGAACCGCAATTTTTCATCTCAATATAAAGAAAGTAGTATCTTCTGTAACATACTTTTTCACTGAGGGGTTTCCTGTCTATTAGCAATGAGGTATCAATGATGTTTTTTGAAGACCATTTGTGACCTCTAGGTGTTAATCATGAAGAATATTTATGAGGGGCTTTTGTCTCATCGCGATAACTCCATTATAGATTGAAGATTGTCACGTGGCTACAGAAAAAGCAGGACTACATGTTCCCACCACAGGCAAAATGTAGTATTACATACTCGCAATTTAGTTATATCAATAGGCCTGATGCAGACATGTCGAAAGGGACTGTCTTCAGGGGACTAACCTGTTAACCGAAAATGGGTCCTGTGAAAACAATTATGTGAAATTAAATAAAATGTCATACTCACTTTAACAATCCTCTGAAGCTCCCGTTACGACTCCTCTTGAATCCCCATCAGTCTCTACTTCCTGGCCCCTTTCGAGACAGGGAATGGGAATGCTCAGACAATAATTAATTGACTACAGCAGTGACCAACCTCAGAAAGTCAAATTTTTGTGTCAAGATGAAGGAGGAAGTCATGACCAGTGGGGAACCCAAGGAGCAGAGGGGAATTGGTAAGGTGACTACTGACTTATTTTATACCATTCTGAGCCTTTAAAAAAATAATTGTAATCTGTTAGATAAGCTCTTTTAGGATACATATCTTGGTTGAGTCACAGTTGTAAATAAAAATGTTTAAGTCACATTTTTTACCGATAGAACCTCTATGCAGACACTTACATTAGACTAAGAACAGTTAGTTGTCTCCTGTATCCTATTCCATTTTATTAAGAATTTCTGTCAACTGGTTTAAGTAATATATGACGGGTACAAGGGACAGCAGACAATTTCTCTGAATCAATATGTGAAGGAAACAGTCAACTGTAAAGAATCATAAAGTGCTGTGTGACTGGAAAAGTTCTCCATCACATAGGTCACTAGAGAAGTCTGAACATATTGAATCTGCGATCCTACTAGTCTGTCGAAATAACAGAAGTGTGTGTTATCTTAACTCTTCTAGCCAAGGGAAGGTATTTCTGGAATTATTTGCACATCTTTGATGTTGAAAAGCCTACTGCTAGCACAAACGTTCATGGTTTATATATAGATGAGAGTGAAAAAGTCACTATATAAGAAGCACTCTCCAGGTTCAAAGGAGCCCAGTGAAATCTCTAGGGGAAATGAGATAAAATGTTGTGTATCCTTCACTAAGCACAGCAATAGAGGATGATAGCATTTAAAATGAACCAATCAACTTTCTATATTTTTCCTTAAATAGCATCCACAACAGTGGTTTTGATGCCCTGTGATATATAATCAGTGGTTGCCACCAATTTGAACAGATTAATTAAACCTGGGCAGTAAAAGATAAATGAAAACAGGGCATCGTGGTCTCCAAGCCTCTTTATTCATTCTCAGAACAGATGTGATGAAGCTTTGTATAAAGACTGAATAAATGAACTTACTGAGGTCCATCAAAAAACAAAGATTTGCAAAGGTGTTGGTATAGTGTATCTCCAGTAGGACAGTAAGTGCTCACCCAGTAAGTCAAGTCCCATCCTAGCCTTGAAAAATAAGAATCGGTGACCATATACCTGTAAATAAAACCATCAGCCTTTGTATTTTTGTCCATGTTAGGAGGTTCTAATGCTCTTGGTCTCATCTTCCTACGTGTCCACAATTCTGAAAAATAAGCTGCAAATTAGCCCCTAGGTACGATGAGGGAATTACCATTGTACTTCATTGTATCCCAGGATTCACTCATTTTCTTTTCCTGCCACATTCCCACCGCTTTGACTAACAAGACCAGGCAGCGTAGAGGTAATTGTGCCTGGCCCTTAAATCTCATGGCTGGGCAGTACATGGCTGGAGATTGCCAGGCAGATGCACAGTACACATTCCATCTGACTGGCAATCTCTAGCAATGTACTGTACAGTCACGAGATTAAGAGGCCAGGCTCCATTACCTCTACACTACATGGCCCGGTCAGTCAAAATGGTGGGGACGTAGCTAGAAAAGAAAATGAGTGAAGCCTTGGGTGCAATGAGGTGCAACAGCAATGTCCTCCTTGCACCTAGGGGCTAATATGCATAACATTTAAAAGCTTATTTCTCAGAATTGGAGGCACTTTAAGGCTTTACACATTAGATGCATATCGGTTGAACATGCCAATCACTTAATGTATATGAGGTCTCCAGACTTTCCCATGATGGCAGATATTGGGAACAAGAAGGAACGGCATGTTGGATTTCAACTGTCTGATCCTTACGTTCTTGAGGAATCTGGCAGCGGCTTCCTCACTGAGAACAAATGCTTGCTCAGCCAACACAACTTTGCAGGATAATATGCAATGACTGAGAAGGTGGTGTAGAAGATGGGTAGTGGCCCTGATGAGATGTGGCACGGTGCACTACCTCTGGCTGTTGCTCCATGGGGAACGGTGCAGTTTAAAGGTTAAGAGCCAAGCCAAAAGTAAAAGAAAAGAAATGTCTTTGCAAAAGATAACTTGTAGTACATCCAGCAGTAGTTGGTACAAACTGCAATTTCTGTTCCCAGATGATGAGGTATGGTGGCTGGATAAAGGGCAATTTATGGCACCTCTGATATACTGGCACTTATGGCTATAGGTGTCCACTATGTAATGCAGGCTTTAAATTGTCATGGATATTATTTATGTGATGGGTGGTTAGCCCTGTCCCTGCCAAGAATACCTCTTCATGCTGGTGTACTTACACGTAACATTTGCAGATACCCCCATTCCTGGGGTACTGAAAATAGACTGAACAGGATGGAGGTAGTGGGAAGACCAAGGGTGCACACTCTCGCCCTCGGTGCACTTATCTTCTCATTTGCATATAGCGTAAAAGTACTTTTTTTTTTTTACAAAATGAAGCAACGGATCTCCAAATGAAAGGTATTGCCATTCAGCTGAGCTAGACCTGCATTACATTGTGCCTGGTTTTCCAATGAATCTCCTGGTAACAGACCGCCCTTAATGTTTCAATAGAAAAAAGTTGAACAGATTTTAAAAGTACGGTACATCCAGTTCAGAGTGTAATATTTGTTAAAAAATGTAGTTTTACATAGGATTAATCAGATTCCAGCACACAAATATTAGATCACAAGCACAGAGCGATTCCCAAGAACCTCAAGACTTATTTTCTAAGGCTTTTTAAACTATGGAAAGTTTTTGCTGATAATGTGAAAACTGAGTGGGAAGTAATCTAATGTTTCCTATTATGTCATCCCTTCCTTCTAAAGCTCATATATGAACATATATGGGAAATATCCTAATATTTCCATGAGTTTGTCTCTCAGACCCTCCTTATAATGCTGGTCAGCAATGAAGTTGTGGAACTTAAGTTTCATATTCTCACTAATTATCTAACATGTTTATGCACTGTAGAAACGTCAAGATTCTGCACATTTTTCAAAAAATTAAATTTGGATCCGATTTCATTCTACCTGAATCAAATATGCTCCAATTCTATTGATTCGGAATTCATCCCGCATTTTCCAAAAATATTCAGATATTAATAAAACCTGAATTTTTGGTGATTCATTTCAGGTGATAGAGAGAGAGGGAGAGAGCATCCCTGTGACGGACTGAACCGTCACTGGGGCTGCTGGAGAAGCCTGAGGGCCAGCCTCCTTCCTACGGACTCAGAACTATGGAGACCCCCTCAGACCTTTTGGGGTTACAAGAAACTATGAACCCGGATTTATGTGTGGAATTTATATGCCACATATTTCCTATTGCCCATTAAAGGTGCATGGTGTGGATACAGCAACACAAAAAGGGTTAACTTTGCACTGAGACTCCCACTGATTGTGTTAGTGATGGGATTAAGATAGCTATAAGAGCAGCCGACTCCTAGATGAGTAGATCACCCTATGATACACTCAGGAGATAATCCCATCACATGTGTCTCCTCACCCCCTATTCATTCATTATGGAGGGGGTGAAGATGTCTGTTGTTCATTGTTGATTGCTTCAAAGACAATGCCATTGTGTTTGTTAATTGCATCACAGACAATGCCATTGTGTTTGTTGAATAGGGTTAGTTTTTGTGTTTAAACTGTAAAGCTGTAAAGGATTGGCTGCTATGTCATGTCCTCAGTTCCCAACCAGGTCCACGGGGGTGGTACCCTTGTTGGAAAATGTGTATATAAGTCAATGCTTGTGTGTTCAATAAAGAGCTCCTGTTTTACATTCAACATAGAGCCTCGTCTCATGTGTATGGGGATTGCTATACACTGTATACTCCCCTGGCTATAACTCCTAGCTCTTGTAAGAGCTGTTCCTGGTTCCTGTGGTGGTATCGGTGTCGAGTGGAGTGCTTGGAGTTTGGAGTCCTCGGGAAGCACTAGGAGCATCTATCAATGGAGGTACCAGGTCGGGAAGCCAGGAGATCCGTTACATTGGTGGCGGGATTGTTCCCACAGCCAGTGGGACAGCTACAGGAGACACCATTCCGTGGATTTACAAGTTGGGGGCAACGCATCTCCCAGTACAGCGACCCTAAGAGCAACAGAATGGAAACAGCAGCGGAGTACGATGAGGGTGTCATGGATGACCGAGATGCAGTCCGCAAAGGCATCTGGTACCAGGCACTGGGAATTGTGGAGTATCTGCGGGATGAGAGACTGCCCACGGAAGACCAGCGGTTGCAGAAGCGAGTAGCCCTGCGGATGCCCTTCCTGGGAGAGCAGCCCCGGGAGGAATGGGTAAAGAAATTGGAACACCTCGTATGGCAGGATCTGTGGCTGGAAGATGCCTACCAGGCGCTCTGGTGGTATGGGGCACAGTACCTACCCAGGACAGCTGACCATGACAAGCCAGAGGGAGAGGAGTTTGATGGTCCTGGCTTGTTATGGGAGACTTGTTCAGAGCTGGAGTTTGAAAGACCTACACAAGCCCGGTTCCATGATCTCTTGGAATGGAGGAAGAGCAGGTATGACTGAGATGACACTCATGAGATTGAGCAGGACCTGGTCCACCTGGTAACCCGGGAGATGGAGCTGGAACAGGGCTACCAGCAGCTGTTCCACTCCAGTGAGAAGGCTCAGCAGGAAAGCAGAGTGACAGACCCAGAGCCAGACCCCTTCAGCTGGGAAGATATTGTGGAGGTTTACTGGGAAGAACCCCAGAGGGCCGGTGGTGATGGGACCGAGGTCTCTCCACCGGTCCTGCAGGGAATTGGGAGCCCAGTCTCCATTCCCCAGTGGCAGGCTGAGTTACAGGGGGCAGAGACAGTCGGTCCTGTCCCCCAGCAGCAGAGTGTTTTATTGGGAGAGGAGAGCTTTGTCCTCCCACCCCAGCGGCAGAGTGTCCAGCAGGGAATAGAGAGCCCAGTCTCCTTTCCCCAGCAGCAGGACACTGTATTAGGAGCGGAGACGGTCGGTCGCCCTCCCCAGCGGCTGGAAGTATGTATGGGAGAGGAGCTTGTTACCCCCTCTCCCCAGCGGCAGCTTAACGTACCAGGGGGAGACAGTAAGCCCCACAACAGTGGAGATGGGACCGAGGTCTCTCCACCGGCCCTACAGGGATGCTGGGCAGTCGGCCCAGATCCCCGGGCAGCCAGATATTCAGGGAGTAGGGACAGTCGGTCCGGCTCCCCAGCGGCAGTATGTTTTTCAGGGAGAGAAGAGCATCGTCTTCATTCCCCAGCGGCAGTGTACCTTGAAGGGAGAGGAGACAACCGGTTTCTCTCCCCAACAACAGGGGGACAGCACCCCTAACTCCGATGGTGCAGATGGGACCGCAGTCTCTGCACCAGGCCTACCGGGATGCTGGACGGCCAGTACAGATCCCCCACCAACCCCGCAGGAATGCCAGGAGGAGGAGGTAAGCGCTCCATCCTCTCCACAGCTGATCCGCAACAAGGTCCTGGGGGTAGGATTCCCTGACCCAATCCTAGCGGAAGAGCTGGCATCTGGGCAGAGTGCAGTTAGCCTCTGCCCTCCCCTATCCTCTTGTCCAGAGGCTGACTCCCCACTGGCTACCCCGGCAGAAGAGCTGGCATCTGGGCAGAGCGCAGTCGGCCTCTGCCCACCAAGTACCCACAGCTCCAAGTTAGAGAACAACAATGAAGCAAGGAGTAGCAGATGCCCACTCCACAGCTGGGGACATACAGAACAGAGCCAGGCCCCAGAGTTCAACAGGACCAGTGTTGGTTTATGGGTTGGCTATTCGACTAACTCAGGCACCGACCGACAGGAGGTCAGGTACCTGGTTAGTCTACTGTTGGGAGGGGAGAAATGTGACGGACTGAACCGTCACTGGGGCTGCTGGAGAAGCCTGAGGGCCAACCTCCTTCCTACGGACTATGGACCCAGAACTATGGAGACCCCCTCAGACCTTTTGGGGTTACAAGAAACTATGAACCCGGATTTATGTGTGGAATTTATATGCCACATATTTCCTATTGCCCATTAAAGGTGCATGGTGTGGATTCAGCAACACAAAAAGGGTTAACTCTGCCCTGAGACTCTCACTGATTGTGTAAGTGATGGGATTAAGATAGCTATAAGAGCAGCCGACTCCTAGATGAGTAGATCACCCTATGATACACTCAGGAGATAATCCCATCACATGTGTCTCCTCGCCCCCTATTCATTCATTATGGAGGGGGTGAAGATGTCTGTTGTTCATTGTTGATTGCGTCAAAGACAATGCCATTGTGTTTGTTAATTGCGTCACAGACAATGCCATTGTGTTTGTTGAATAGGGTTAGTTTTTGTGTTTAAACTGTAAAGCTGTAAAGGATTGGCTGCTATGTCATGTCCTCAGTTCCCAACCAGGTCCACGGGGGTGGTACCCTTGTTGGAAAATGTGTATATAAGTCAATGCTTGTGTGTTCAATAAAGAGCTCCTGTTTTACATTCAACATAGAGCCTAGTCTCATGTGTATGGGGATTGCTATACGCTGTATATTCCCCTGGCTATAACTCCTAGCTCTTGTAAGAGCTGTTCCTGGTTCCTGTGGTGGGATCGGTGTCGAGTGGAGTGCTTGGAGTCCTCGGGAAGCACTAGGAGCAACTATCAACGGAGGTACCCGGTCGGGGTGACAGGAGATCCGTTACAATCCCTGAATCAAATTTTTTGAAAAGCTTGTCAAATCGGACACAAGAAATCTGTAATGTAATCTGCACAGTGGCATGCTAAGGGGAAGGGGGGGGGGGCGGGGGGCTGGGGGGTCTGCCCCGGGTGCCCGCTCTCAGGGAGGTGCCAGAAGTAATGAGCGCTTCCATCAATACACCTTCAACAAGATACAATTTATTTCCTATGTAGCACAATGCTTCAAAGTGAGAAATTGATGGAGGAAACAGAAAAAAAGTGAATATACATTATATAAACTGTGATATGAAGCAAATTAAAGGGGATGTTCATTATCACATTTCCTGTTTTATGCCACTGCAACTCTGTGACAAATCTACAGTGGATGCCCTCAGCCCAGCTTATCAGTTGAGTACAGTGAGAATTCTGTCTAAAAAAAAGTACAGTACAATTCATATTAGTAGTGTTCAGTTCTTGCGGATAACGGACTGGGAAAGTCACTATAGATTTTCAAATCCATCCCTAGTATCCAGTTAATTTGATCCTTTACATTGCAATAAAGTCTCCTCTGAAGCTGATCAGAGGGTTTCCTCCTGCTGGGACCTGCAACGATCAAGTGTTCAGTAGCACAGCAGCACCACTGCAGGGGAAATGAAGAACTATAGAGTTCCCATTAATAGAAATGGGGGCTGTCCATTTGGACAGGGTGATCCCTACAGACTGAGCGATATTCAATGTAGCTATTCTCTGCTCTAAGTGATAAATGAGATGCTGAAAAGGGGACTTCCTCAGTTGGTTAAAGGTAATGTCACCTGTTCTCTGGTACCATCATTAAGGGCATCATAAACTGATGACCGATACTGTTAGAAAAACAATGGGACACTTGCTTAAATTGAATCAGCCATAATCGGTATTGAAAATCTCCAGTGCTGGGTCTAGGCCAGGGATGGCCAACCCGAGGCTCTCCAGCTGTTGCAAAACTACAACTCCCAGCATGCCCAGACTGCCTACAGCTATCAGCCTACAGCAGGGCATGGTGGGAGTTGTAGTTTTACAACAGCTGGAGAGCCACAGGTTGGCCATCCCTGGTCTAGGCCCTCATCATGGCTGCTGGGAGCATGAGGTCCTCATCTACCCGGTCATGAGGTCTATCTACCTGGTCAGCACCTACAGTCCTCAATATGGCTCTATTACCCCACCAATCATCCTCATAAGCCACAGGCTACTAGGTCTGAAGTCTATGTGGTAGTGTATAACTGACTCAGACAGTTGTAAAACAACTGGAAATCGATTACATTATAATGACCACCTTCAACAAGATACAAGCAGCTTGATGACATCATTGCAATTGCCTGCGCTGAAATTCAAACATCTCAGGATGCAGACAGGAAGAGGCATGTGGTTTCCACCACAGATTGGAGCATGCAAGGATTGTCAGGTGAGGTTTTTTTTTAATTTCACTTGGCCACATGGAGAGCATACCATGGGGGGTATTACAGGGTGGATTTTTATTATCATTGGAGCAATATTAATACTAGAGAACAACAGAGGTCATTTCTACTACAGGATGCACTATTCACACTTGTGGGCATTATTATTATTGATGCATGCACTATAGGAGGCTTTTTTAATACTGGAGGCACTATAGGAGGACATTATTATTACTGAAGGCACTATAAGGGGTATTGTTATTACTTGGTGGCATTATTATTGCTGGAGGTACTGTAGTGCGCATTATTAATACTGGGAGCACTATAAGGGGATTGTTATTCCTGAGGGCATTATATATGTTTATATGAGTATATATATATATATATACACTGCGTGCAGAATTATTAGGCAAATGAGTATTTTGACCACATCATCCTCTTTATGCATGTTGTCTTACTCCAAGCTGTATAGGCTCGAAAGCCTACTACCAATTAAGCATATTAGGTGATGTGCATCTCTGTAATGAGAAGGGGTGTGGTCTAATGACATCAACACCCTATATTAGGTGTGCATAATTATTAGGCAACTTCCTTTCCTTTGGCAAAATGGGTCAAAAGAAGGACTTGACAGGCTCAGAAAAGTCAAAAATAGTGAGATATCTTGCAGAGGGATGCAGCACTCTTAAAATTGCAAAGCTTCTGAAGCGTGATCATCGAACAATCAAGCGTTTCATTCAAAATAGTCAACAGGGTCGCAAGAAGCGTGTGGAAAAACCAAGGCGCAAAATAACTGCCCATGAACTGAGAAAAGTCAAGCGTGCAGCTGCCAAGATGCCACTTGCCACCAGTTTGGCCATATTTCAGAGCTGCAACATCACTGGAGTGCCCAAAAGCACAAGGTGGGCAATACTCAGAGACATGGCCAAGGTAAGAAAGGCTGAAAGACGACCACCACTGAACAAGACACACAAGCTGAAACGTCAAGACTGGGCCAAGAAATATCTCAAGACTGATTTTTCTAAGGTTTTATGGACTGATGAAATGAGAGTGAGTCTTGATGGGCCAGATGGATGGGCCCGTGGCTGGATTGGTAAAGGGCAGAGAGCTCCAGTCCGACTCAGACGCCAGCAAGGTGGAGGTGGAGTACTGGTTTGGGCTGGTATCATCAAAGATGAGCTTGTGGGGCCTTTTCGGGTTGAGGATGGAGTCAAGCTCAACTCCCAGTCCTACTGCCAGTTTCTGGAAGACACCTTCTTCAAGCAGTGGTACAGGAAGAAGTCTGCATCCTTCAAGAAAAACATGATTTTCATGCAGGACAATGCTCCATCACACGCGTCCAAGTACTCCACAGAGTGGCTGGCAAGAAAGGGTATAAAAGAAGAAAATCTAATGACATGGCCTCCTTGTTCACCTGATCTGAACCCCATTGAGAACCTGTGGTCCATCATCAAATGTGAGATTTACAAGGAGGGAAAACAGTACACCTCTCTGAACAGTGTCTGGGAGGCTGTGGTTGCTGCTGCACGCAATGTTGATGGTGAACAGATCAAAACACTGACAGAATCCATGGATGGCAGGCTTTTGAGTGTCCTTGCAAAGAAAGGTGGCTATATTGGTCACTGATTTGTTTTTGTTTTTGAATGTCAGAAATGTATATTTGTGAATGTTGAGATGTTATATTGGTTTCACTGGTAAAAATAAATAATTGAAATGGGTATATATTTGTTTTTTGTTAAGTTGCCTAATAATTATGCACAGTAATAGTCACCTGCACACACAGATATCCCCCTAAAATAGGTAAAACTAAAAACAAACTAAAAACTACTTCCAAAAATATTCAGCTTTGATATTAATGAGTTTTTTGGGTTCATTGAGAACATGGTTGTTGTTCAATAATAAAATTAATCCTCAAAAATACAACTTGCCTAATAATTCTGCACTCCCTGTATATATATATATATATATACACATATATATATATATATATATATATATATGAGTATATATTATATATAAGGACTTTTATGACTACTGGGAGCACTATTGGGACTTTATTTCTACTGGAGCCACTCTGGAGGAGAATATTACTATTGGGGGCATTATTACTACTGGAAAGTACTATAGTTGTTGAAGGCACAATTTTATTTTTTTATAGTACTTGTATTTTTAAGGGGCTGTATGCCACTTTTTTTTCTGCAGTATAGTATTTGGGGGCATTGGGGAGCACAGTGGGCACAGTATTGGGGTGGCAGCAGAATAACACAGTTGGGGCACCAGGATTGGGGAATGTGTCTTGTGAAGGTGGAAGCATTATGGAAAAGTTAGGGATCTAAGATGTGTGGCAAATTCTGCATAGACAAGATGTGACTGAAAGTTTTCAGGGTGGTCTGGAACGAATGGAGAAGATGAGAAAAGAGAACAGCAACATCAGAGGAGACGGCACTGAATGTAATAAATATGTAATGCTGTATTCTCCTGTATGTTTGGTAGTGCTTTAACCCCTTAAGGACATAGGACGTACCGGTACGCCCTATTTCCCGAGTCCTTAAGGACACAGGACGTACCGGTACGTCCTGACTTAAAATCTGTATTCCGGCGCCCGAGGGGTTAAACGGAACGGGATTTCGGCTGAAATCCTTCAGCCGGCATCCTGTGACAACGCCAGGGGGGGTCATGTGACCCCCCCGTGTCGGCGATCGCAGCAAACCGCAGGTCAATTCAGACCTGCGGTTTGCTGCGCTTTTTGCAGTTTCTGATCCCCGCGGTCCCTGACCGCGGCAATCAGAAACTTTAGAGTGGCTAAAATCTATATTTTTCACCCCCCCCTGCACCCCTGCATGATTTGATGCCGGCGGGTGGTGCGGGGGGGGTGTCGCATGCGGTGGGGGCGTTGCGGGAGGCGGGCGGTGCGGCAGGCGGGATCGCGATCCCCCGCCCGCCTCCCCATGAATGATCGTTGGCTTCTAGTGGGTATACCAGGGTGCCAGCACATTGCTGGCACCCTGGTATAAACGGCTGACATCTGTGCAGATGTCAGCCGTTTAACCCTTTCCATACCGCGGTCCGTACGGACCGCTGTATGGAAAAAGTTAACTGTCATCGGTCAGGGAGCTCCCTCCCTCTCCATCGGGGGGCTGCTGTGCCTTTGCAGCCCCCCGATGGAGAGGGAGAGAGCCCCCAGAGAGCCCCCCTCAGCCCTGTGCTTACCCTTCCCCGTCTGCGAAGTTCTGAGCAGACGGGGAGGGTTCCCATGGCAACAGGACGCCTGCTCAGGCGTCCTGCTGTCCATGGTGCTGAACAGATCTATGCTGAAAGCATAGATCTGTTCAGTGTAAGTAAAATACAGTACAGAACAATATATATTGTACTGTACTGTATTATACAGACATCAGACCCACTGGATCTTCAAGAACCAAGCGGGTCTGGGTCAAAAAAATGTAAAAAAAAGTGAAAAAAGTTAAGATAAAAAAAAATAACATTTATCACTGAATAAAAATTAAAAAAATAAAATAAACTACACATATTAGGTATCGCCGCGTCCGTAACGACCTGATCTATAAAATGGTCATGTTACTTTCCCCGCACGGTGAACGCCATAAAAATAAAAAAATAAAAACTATGAGAAAATTGAAATTTTGCCCACCTTACTTCCCAAAAAAGGTAATAAAAGTGATCAAAAAAGTCGCATGTACGCCAAAATAGTACCAATCAAACCGTCATCTCATCCCGCAAAAAATGAGACCCTACTCAAGATAATCGCCCAAAAGCTGAAAAAACTATGGCTCTTAGACTATGGAAACACTAAAACATGATTTTTTTTTGTTTTAAAAATGAAATCATTGTGTAAAACTTACATAAATAAAAAAAAAGTATACATATTAGATATCGCCGCGTCCGTATCGACCGGCTCTATAAAAATATCACATGACCTAACCCCTCAGATGACCACCGTAAAAAAATAAAAATAAAAACAGTGTAAAAAAAAGCCATTTTTTGCCATCTTATGTCACAAAAAGTGTAATAGCAAGCGATCAAAAAGTCATATGCACCCCAAAATAGTGCCAATCAAACCGTCATCTCATCCCGCAAAAAATGAGACCCTACTCAAGATAATCGCCCAAAAACTGAAAAAACTATGGCTCTTAGACTATGGAGACACTAAAACATTTTTTTGGTTTTAAAAATGAAGTTATTGTATAAAACTTACATAAATAAAAAAAATGTATACATATTAGGTACCGCCGCATCCGTGACAACCTGCTCTATAAAATTACCACATGATCTAACCTGTCAGATGAATGTTGTAAATAACAAAAAAAAAAACGTGCCAAAAAAGCTATTTCTTGTTACCTTGCTGCACAAAAAGTGTAATATAGAGCAACCAAAAATCATATGTACCCTAAACTAGTACCAACAAAACTGCCACCCTATCCCGTAGTTTCTAAAATGGAGTCACTTTTTTGGAGTTTCCACTCTAGGGGTGCATCAGGGGGGCTTCAAATGGGACATGGTGTCCGTACAGCGGACTGCCGTGTGCCCGTACAGCGGTTTACGAACACATATGGGGTGTTTCTGTAAACTACAGAATCAGGGCCATAAATAATGAGTTTTGTTTGGCTGTTAACCCTTGCTTTGTAACTGGAAAAAAAATATTAAAATGGAAAATCTGCCAAAAATTTGAAATTTTGAAATTGTGTCTCTATTTTCCATTAAATCTTGTGCAACACCTAAAGGGTTAACAACGTTTGTAAAATCAGTTTTGAATACCTTGAAGGGTGTAGTTTCTTAGATGGGGTCACTTTTATGGAGTTTCTACTCTAGGGGTGCATCAGGGGGGCTTCAAATGGGACATGGTGTCAAAAAAACAGTCCAGCAAAATCAGCCTTCCAAAAACCAAACGGCGCACCTTTCACTCTGCGCCCCGCTGTGTGGCCATACAGTAGTTTACGGCCACATATGGGGTGTTTATGTAAACAGCAGAGTCAGGGCAATAAAGATACAGTCTTGTTTGGCTGTTAACCCTTGCTTTGTTAGTGGAAAAAATGTGTTAAAATGAAAAATGTGACAAAAAAATTAAATTCTCAAATTTCCTCCCCATTTGCCAATAACTCTTGTGCAACACCTAAAGGGTTAATAATGTATGCAAAATCAGTTTTGAATACCTTGAGGGGTGTAGTTTCTTAGATGGGGTCATTTTTGGGTGGTTTCTATTATGTAAGCCTCGCAAATCGACTTCAGACCTGAACTGGTCCCTAAAAATTGAGTTTTTGTAAATTTCTGAAAAATTTCAAGATTTGCTTCTAAACTTCTAAGCCTTATAACATCCCCAAAAAATAAAATATCATTCCCAAAACAATTCAAACATGAAGTAGACATATGGGGAATGTAAAGTCATCACAATTTTTTGGGGTATTACTATGTATTACAGAAGTAGAGAAACTGAAACTTTGAAATTTGCAAATTTTTCCAAATTTTTGGTAAATTAGGTATTTTTTTGTGCAAAAAAAAAATAATTTTTTTGACTTCATTTTATCAGTGTCATGAAGTACAATATGTGACGAAAAAACAATCTCAGAACGGCCTGGATAAGTCAAAGCGTTTTAAAGTTATTAGCACTTAAAGTGACACTGGTCAGATTTGCAAAAAATGGCCTGGTCCTTAAGGTGAAAATGAGCCCGGTCCTTAAGGGGTTAAAAACCAGGCAACATCCTGTTGATTGGGCTTCCTTGGTGCTGTGGCCCATGTTTCTCCTCCTCAGCCCCCTCCTCCATACCTTAATTACAGACAAATGGAGGAAGAGTAAAGAAAAATGTGGCATCTGCCACTGGCAACCAAAGAGGGGCATCTTCTGGGGAGTTTTTTTTTTGCTTCTTTTTGGTACTACTGGGACAGTATTTTGTCTGCTGGGGCAGTATTTTGTGTTGCACTGTGATATTTGGTGCTGCTGGGCAATATTTTTGCACCACATTGTGGTATTTGGTTGTGCTAGAGCAGTATATTGTGCTGCACTAAAGTATTGCCTACTTGGGTTGGCCCCCTACAACATGGGAACACTTCTACTTTTTTTTACAGGGACATTAAAAATTCCCAATTTTCTCAGTACAATAATTCAGTACAGATTAAAGCAAAATTTCCTAGAAATTTGCTAAGGGGATCTATCACCAGTTTGCTAAGGGGCTGCCCCGAGATAGGGAACAATAAACTCAGAATTCTATAACAGGGTATTTGACAATCAGAAACTGCTGATGAAACCCGTACTATATTGTACGCCTTCCGATGCCGTCCACATGTTTGTTAAAAGGTGAATGGTGTTATTTAGCAACATATTTCTACTTAATTAAGGCAATTAGTGTGGCTTCAAAGACATCCATCCCAACACTCATTTGTGTAATAAATTACTATGAATTTTAATAATGTGTGTATCCATATTTAGCAGGAAACATGAGTCGAAGCATTGCGTGCCAAGGATTAAAATAAAAATGAACATCTGGATTTACAAGCAGTTTTACCACTTTCAGTGCATTATTGAAGCCATATGATAGAGGCATCAATATAGGACATTTTCAGAAAATTGGTATAAAAAAAAAAAAACTTTTCTGCTTCATAAGACACATTTTTCTTTCCAAATGTGGGGGGAAATGGCAGTGAGTCTTATGAAGTGAATACTAGTGAGTGCTGCCATTAGGGAACCGCTCACTAGTACACAGTAGGACCAGACAGCGGGCTTTACTCACTGCTACCTCATCTTCTTCCAGCACCGCGCTGTGTCCTGAATGCGTACAGCGTCAGGACGTAGTACACTATGACCTGATGCTGTGCAACATCAGGTCACAACGCAAAGCTGCAGGAAGAGCGCACTGGATCTCCAGAGTGGCAGCCGCTATCCAGAGCAGGAGAGGTACGTTTTTTTATTTCTTTTATGTCCGATCTAAGGTCAGATAAAGATTGAAGGTCTGATTTGGGGGTCTGATCTGAGGTCGTATGGTGATTGGGGGTCTGATCTGAAGTCTGATGAAGATTGGAGGTCTGATCTGAAGTCTGATGAAGATTGGAGGTCTGATCTGAAGTCTGATGAAGATTGGGGGTCTGTTGTAGGGTCTGATAAAGATTGGGGGTCTGATGAAGATTGGAGGTCTGATATGGGGTCTGATCTGAGGTCTAATGAGGATTGGGTGTCTGATCAAGTTTTTTTTTTCTTATTTTCCTCCTCAAAGACCTAGGTGCGTCTTATAGTCAGGTGCATCTTATAGAGTTAAAGATATGGTAGGTTTCTTAGCTTCATGCAGTCACACACAAATACCAAGGTCAACTCCACTGAAATCCAGATCTATATGTGTTCTGGAGTCTGAGAATGGATGTTCATACTTCTTACTCTGAACAATATATTAGTTCAGTAAGGATGGTTTTGCACATTTGAAAATGTACACAATTTTCATAAAAGCAATGGCAAAAATGCCACATCTTTGGAAAACTGTTGCATAATAGACATGTGCAGGAACTGCTGGTCAGTTCTACAGAGTCAGTGTCACTACGTGTGCCGCTACATACTGCTTTGTAGGGCACCATATTATGGAATTACTCTCCTAGAACTATATATATATTACAGTATCCAATAAAGCATGTTATAACGTTTTGTTGTAAAAATTCAACATAAAAAGCCTCTGTATGAAACTGGAGGCATCCAGAGGTACAGTCAGGTTTGGACTGGCCCACAGGGGTACAGGTGAATCCCCTGGTGGGCCCCTGAGCAACATACAACAGCAATGCTTTCAGGAAAGAAACCCTGTAAATGCAGCCTAGGAGGACCATTGACCAATTCCGTATGTATCCAACAGAAAAATATTGTGGAGTGTTCCTTTAGACTCCATATGTGTAGAGGTCTGTACCCTAGTCTGTGCTTTAGCACACGGAGGCTGTACAGCCACATACCAGGGAGCCTTGCGGCCTTTGTGCACTGCTGTAGATGCTGCGTTTACAAGGCTCTGTCTTCTTGTGCGTTTGCCCTTAGACATGGAGGAAGGAGAAGAATGCAAGTAGAGAGTTACAAAAAGTGGCTGATACCGGATGATACATTTTGTGCCTCTTTAAACTGTTTTGTCTAACTTTAAATCACCTACTGGCTGGCTTACTTTGTGCCAAAGTTTTGGCACACCTTAAAGAGGACCTGTAACTACTCCTGACATGTCTGTTTTAGTAACTACCTTACCTGCATCCTCCTTGTCTTAACATCTGGAGCATTTGTTCTTCTAACTCTATGTTGTGCCATTCCTTAATTATTCCATCTAAAAGCTAAGAATGAATTACTAGCAGCTTGCAGTGAAGGTCCAGATGGGTGTTACCAGTTGGGGGGGTGTCCATGCACAGTCTGACAATATTCAATCAGCGCTGCAGGGACACCCCCCCCCAGCTTGTAACACTCATCTGGACCTTCACTGCAGACTGCTGAAGGAAGGAATAACAGAGGAATAGCCCAGCATAGGGTCATAAGAACAGATGCTTCAGAACGGTTATTACAAGAGGAATGCAAGCAGCTGCTAAAACAGATGTGTCAGAAAAGGATATGTAAAGAGGACCTCTTACCACTCCTGGCATGTCCGGTTAACCTCTTCAGGACCGGGCCATTTTCCGTTTTTCCCGTTTTCATTTTTTAATCCCTGTCTTCCAGGATCCATAACTTTTTTATTTTTCTATTCACATAGCTGTATGAGGGCTTGTTTACTGCACGACAAGTTGTACTTTCTAGTGGCACCATTTATAGTTGCATACAATGTAGTGGGAAGCGGGAAAAATTCCAAATGGCGTGGATTTATAAAAAAAAACAACACAATTCCTCCACAGTTTTATGGGTTTCGTTTTTACGGCATTACATATATACGGAAAAACTGACCTGTTAGTTCCATTCTCCGGGTCAGTATGATTACCACATATGTATTGTTTTTCTTGCGTTTCAATATTGAAAATAATAAAAACTTTGGGGGAAAAAATTGTGTGTGAGGGTGCATTTTTTTGGGGGGACGATCAGTAGTTTTAATTCATACAATTTTTGAGTACGTGTGACCTTTTGATGAACTTTTTTATCAAATTTTTTTTTTTTTACACTTCCTAACAGTTCCCCCAGGGAACTTGAACAAGCAATCGTTAGATGGATTGGATTCTATGAGAATTTTACTGCTTTCAGGCAGGCTCTCCATAGGAACCTATGTGCGGCAGCCTCGGATCATTCAGGAGGACAGAGGGTGCCGCACACACCATCTGGTTCTCCCCGTCCTCACTAGGGGTGGCCGGTGCACGGCTGGGAGGCACGCTCCTGGTTTCTGAGCTCCCACGTGCCGTAGTCACAATTTACATACATTAGCCCTGGGTGTCTGCTGGTTTAAAACAGCAGGTACCCGGCGGCTATAGTGCCTGCTGCGCTCGCGAATGAGCACCATCTTTAAATACCCGACTGGTGACATAAATTTTGAGCAGTTGGGAAGGGGTTAGTGAACTATTTGCATCCCAATTGTCATAATAATTCATGCCAGTAGAGGTTACAGGTCCTCTTTAAAGGGGTTTTCCAGTATTTTGATATTGATGGCCGATCCTCAGGATAAGTCTTCAATATCTGATCGGCGTGCGTCTGACGACCCACACCCCTCACGATCAGTGCTGGAACTACAAAGCTCAGTTCATTGTGTAGTGGACCACCATCCACTACTAGTTGTGTAGTTTCAGGGGCTACTTCCAGCGCTAAAGCTATCCCTGAACAGCTGATTAATGGGTGAGGGTGCGGGGCGTCAGACGACAGCCAATCAAATATTCATGGCCTATCCTGAGGACAGGGCATCAGTGTCAAAATAATGGAAAATCCCTTTAAGCCATGACCTTTTCACACTAAACCATGCCCCTTTCCTGCTAATGCTAGAGATACATTGCCATCATGCCTGTTCCAGCATAAATCCTGGCTGTCGGCTGGACAAAAATAGCTGCATGTACTGGTATTTGTCAGGACAAAAGCCGGCATTTGTGCCTGAAACCGGCCAGATCACTGTCAGATGCCATTATAGTCAATGGTGCCTAGCTGTGTCCGGCAATGTTCTCTGCCAGAACAGTCTGCCGGATTTCAAAACGCTACTGTGAACTTAGCGTTAGTCCCTCCCCCAGCGTTAAAAGTGTCTACAACACATAACAAGTGTGCTGAAAATCGTAGCTTAGCAAATCTCCCACTTTGTGTTGTTGCGGAGAACAGGGCAAGGGTGCACCACAAATGAGGTGAGGTGATCGCCTCAGGCAGCACCAGGTAGGGGCAAGAGGGGGGCAACGGAAGGGCCATGGGCAATGAGCGCTTTCATTGTGGAAACGCTCATCTCTACATATTCCACTGCATCCCTGTGCTCAGGACAGCAATAAAGTTGAATGCTGCGACAGGGCACGGGAGTATTGGGAAGCACCAAACTGGGAACAGTATTAGAGGAGGCAGTATGGGGTGTTCAGAAGGTGGGAAGAAGGATTGAAAAGTAGTTGTCAAACTCTGCAGAGACAAGAGAAGGTTGAAAGAAATAATCATGGTGGTCTGGTCTGAATGGAGAAGATAAAGAAAGAGAACGTCTACATCAGAGGACACGTCACTGGATGTAAGAGGTATGTGGCGCTGTATTACCCTGTATGTTCTGTAGCGCTGTATGTAATGTTTTCCACCAAGTATGTCTGTAATGGTAGGGCTGAAAGGGAAGTGGTTAGGTTAAGTTAAGATATTGGCACGGGGGAAGGGGTGCCGTTTCAGTTTTCGCATCAGGCAGCAGAAAGGCTAAGTGCCCCCCTGGAACAGGGTACCCCAAAAACACAGAAATGGGGCTATGTTGACTGAAAATAAAGAATGCACATAGGTTGAAATTGGGACACCAATCCAAATTTATACAAGGGTCAACCGCTGTATCACCACTATTACACGATACTCATTAGATCAATAAGGAAATGTGAGAAGACTATCAAAGGAACAGTAAAAACAAAAACACAAAAAACATGTCTCTCAGCAGCTCTAATGACTGAAAGCTAAATTCAGCGCAGGCGCGATGTTTAAATATTTACCAAGATCTTTAATGAGCGACAGCGCTTCCCATGAGATAAAGGCTCCACCACCATCATCCATGGCTCCTTGCCCAACATCCCAGCTGTCCAGATGTCCGCTGACAATCACAACCTGCAACGAGGAGCAAACAGATGAGAAAGCGCTTTCCAAGTTTCGCTTCTATCATTCCTTCATTAATTCTACATGCACAAGTATAAGGGATACATTTCTAGCATTATCTTTGGAGACCTTACAACGTGTTGTACAAGATTCCTGGCAGTAAAAGTGCGAGGCTGTGTCATAATGGGGTGACATGTTCATTCTGGAATGGGAACAGATATTGCAAGAGCCGGAAACTAAGTCTCTCAATGTGGGTGTAATTCCTAATAGGGCTGTGAAAGCCATTTGGACACAAAGTTTCGGCGAGGAGCTTCATGAGATCATGAAATAACTTCACTTTTTACCAGAAAAGACTGACCTATTTTTGGAAATGCTGCTATATATTGCTAAGACCTTAAGTAGCCAGGGTCTTTTTTTTTTTTTTTTTGCAGAGACCCTTTGCCTGACATGAGTTCTACTGTAGCACTGATCATTTTCCAAAATTGTAAAACTTCCTATTATATAAATAAATACATTTAAAAAATAAAAACTGGAATATCCCTTTAAGTACCGGCGCTCTGTGACATAAAAGTACACAGGGGAAAAGGGTTAAGTGGGAGGCGGCAGGTCACAGGGAGATGAGCGCTTCCATTGAGGAAGCCCTCATCCCCATAGTCATCTGTATCGCTCTCCTCAGGACAGCGATATAGATGGATGTGCTGAGGCATCTCCCTTCCCTGTTCCTCTGATAGGCTGGAGGCATAGTACCTGCAGCCTATCAGAGGCAGGTGCAGGCGGCGTGATGACGTCATCGCGCCGCCTAAGCCAAACAGCGCAGGACAGAGGCCGGAAGAGGCCTACATCGCATCGCTGCCATGGAGGCAAGTATAAGTGCTTATTTTTTTATATAGTACAATACTGGCTACTGACACATGATTGGGGGGCCATCTATGGGGAGTACTTGTTGCTGGCAAATGATTGGGGGGCACTTGTTACTACTTGCAAATTATGGGGGAAACTGAGGATATCTACTGGGGCACTGTATATGGGGCATTTTATACTGGTACATTATGGGGGGCACTAGGAGGAAGCGGGGAGAGGAGCACTATGGGGGTATTTTATACTGGCACATTATGGGAGCACTATGGGGACATTAGCTCAACTGGGGGGCATTATGGTGGGCTTTATTACTACTGGGGGTCTAGGGGGAACATAATTACTAGTATGGGCACTATGGGAGCGTTATTACTTCTGGGGCACAGTGGGGACATGTTGGGGGCACTGTAGGAGCACTATTACTACCATGTGTGCTCTAGCAATTATTCCTATTGGTGGGACTTTTGGGAGCACTATTACTGTGGGGGCACCTTGGCACAGTATCAGCTTACCACAATTTTTTGGGGGGGACGTTATGTTTACACTATTAGTGTTAGGAGCACTATTTTCTGGGAGCAGTTATTTTAGGGCACTGTGTGCCAATAATTATTAAAGGGCACTATCTGCATGGTACTACTATCATCAGGGGGTTTATCTGTTTCTGCAGTATAATATTGGGGAGCACAGCAGGCAGAGTATTGGGGATGGTAGGATGATTTGTCCAGAAGATGGGAGGATGATGGAAAAGTAGTAAACTAAGATTTTTTTTCTGCAGAGACGAGAAATGGCTGAAAAATGGTGGTCTGGTCTAAAGGTCTGAAAGGAGAAGATGAGGAAAGAGAACATCTACATCAAAGGAGACGTCACTGGATGTAAGAGGTATGTGGTGCTGTATTACCCTGTATGTTCTGTAGGGTTGGAGGGTGGATATAGAATTTGGCCCACCCTGCCGCATCCTGACCCCAGACTTCAGGTCACACTGTGCGTGTTCTGAAATCTGGGGGCTCACACCCATCTACTACATTATCTGTACTCAGAGAGTTATCACCGTGTTATCTGTGATGTTACATAGGACTGCAGGTGATATCTACTACATTATCTGTAAAAAGGGGCGTGGCCACAGGTGGGGGGCGCAATACTTGGCTTGCCCTGGGTGCTGGCAACCCACGCTACGCCACTGGGTTGAGCAGCTATGACGAATGAGCCTCTCTTTCTTTAGAGGACCCAACACATCTGTGCATTACATGGATCATTAATAATGTAATCCTTTCCCCTGTGAGTGGCGCTGCAGAGGTACTGAACGCTCCCTGCATTACAACTGATCACTGGGGGTCTTAGCTCCGGGACATCTTGCGGAATATGAATTGCCCAAGCAGGCAACCCCATAGACCAGGCATGCTCAACCTGCAGCCCTCCAGCTGTTGCAAAACTATAACTCCAAGCATGCCAGAAGAGCTTACAGCTATCAGCCTACAGCAGGGCATGGTGGGAGTTGTAGTTTCACAACAGCTGGAGAGCCGCAGGTTGAGCATCCCTGTCATAGACAATGCTGTATTATTAAGGGGATCTTCCGCTGACAGGGTTATGTGGGGCGAATACAGATGTAGCAGGGTTAACACACAAACTCTTAACTCAAATTTCTTGACTCATCGCGTTATCTTGAAACACAAGCCATTGAAAAGCAATTAAAGGTGTTTGCTTAACGCACTTAGTTTAGATAACACGTCTCAGAAAGGCCTCATGCACACGACCGTTGTTCGGGTCCGCATCGGAGCCGCAGGTGCGGACCCATTCACTTCAATGGGGCCGCAAAAGATGCGGACAGCACTCTGTCAGCATCAGTTGCTCCGTTCCGTGGCCCCGCAAAAAAAAACAACGTTTTGCGGACAAGAATAGGCATTTCTACAATGGGCCGTCTGTTCCGTTCCGCAAATTGCGGAAGGCACACGGGCGGCTTCTGTTTTTTGATGACCGCAAAAAACGGAACGGTCGTGTGCATGTAGCCAAAGCAAGTGTTTTATCTCTACTACATCTGGGAAAGACATACTTCAGCATATTCTGCGCGCTAAAACGCGTCCGTTCTACCCACTGGTTAGCCTGTCTTCTGATTTGCCTCAGAACTGAATGTCTAGTCACAGGCTGTGTTGCCTCTTTATATCAATTTAGCAATGGTTTACTCTGGCCCGGCTCCATAGCTGAAGCATCCGTGTCTCCGAGTGCTGAATTAAAGGCCTGTTCGGCCACAAATGAGCGTGAAAGCTTGTTTTGCCGCCGTATATTTCCTGCTTAATAGTTTCTGTATGTGAGACAAGGCTAATATTGGTTTTCCACTAACCTGATTTTCGCCATGAGGAAGCCATTAAGGCAGATTTATGACTTTATATTTATTACATATTCCACGGTTCAGCAATAAGGTTAGAGATAATATGAGAGGAATTGTAATCTGTGTAGAGCGCTGTGGTATATGTTGGTACTATATAATCACCGGGAAATACAGGTAGATTTATGAATCTTTTTAAAAAGAAAAACCTCATAGCAACCAACAGGGGCAGTTTGGGGCTTTAAAGGGGTTATCCACCCCTGTAATGCCCCCCAGATTGTCCGGGCAGAGCATACAGGTTATACTTACCCTGCTCCCCGACACCTGTCTCGCTGCATCTTCCCGTCGCGCGGATCAAAACATCTGGCAACGCAGGGGAAAGGGGATTTGGGGGGCGGACCGCGATGGGAAACGAGCCTTCCTGTGCATGACGCTAGAAAAGCTCGTTCCCGTCACGGCCTGCTATTGGCTGCCCCCCCTTCCCGTTGCTGGATGTTTTGGTCCGCACGACGGACACATGCAGCGGCAGCCATGCAGGCATCAGGAGCAACGTGGATGCCAGGGAGCGGGGTAAGTGTAACCTGTATGTGGTGCCCGGGCATTTTGGGGTGCATTATAGGGGTTGGATTAACCCTTTAACAAGGACCTGTAATCTCTCCCTCCTTGTAACTTCTGGAGCATCTATTCTTATGATTCTATGACATACATCATTCCTTTATTATTCCCGCTAGAAGTTATGAATGAATTACCATACCTCCCAACTTTTGAAAATCTCAAAGAAGGACAATACATGTGGCACGCATCATGGCAGGTTTTTTTTTCATATTAGGCCACGCCTCTAACTCCGCCCAAAGCATAATTACTGACTCGGTTACGACTGCAGCAGCCGGGGATCGGTTAGGGGAGTGTAAGTTCTTTTATTTATTTACAGCATGTGGAGCCCCTGGGAGAATTCTTTTCTTGCGCTTCAATATCCATTTAAATATTAGCACATAAATCATCAGATTATAGATATTTTAAGGTCCAAATTGCACAAAATAATGAAGTTCTGGTCTAATATACAGGTAGAAACCATACAGACAGACACTTTAGTAAGGAGCAATTTAGTAAATATATTAATGCACATTTATGCATTACTGTATTTTTCGCCCTATAAGACGCACCAGCCCATAAGACGCACCTAGGTTTTTGAGGAGGAAAATAAGAAACAAAAATTTTTAACCAAAAGGTGTGCTTTTGGTGGGTTTGAACTAATGGCGGTCTGTGCATGACACTAATATGGGGGATCTGTGGATGATGCACTGTTATGGGGTGGGGGATTTGTGGATGGCACTGTTATGGGGGGAGCTGTGGATGGCATTATGATGGGGGGGTCTGTGGATGGCATTATGATGGTGGGGGGATCTGTGGATGGCATTATGATGGTGGGGGGATCTGTGGATGGCATTATGATGGTGGGGGGGTCTGTGGAAGGCATTATGACGGTGGGGGGGATCTGTGGATGGCATTATGACGGTGGGGGGGGGGGGTCTGTGGATGGCACTGTTATGGGGGGGATCTGTGGATCGCACTGTTATGGGGTAGTGGATCTGTGGATGACACTGCTATATGTGTCATCCACAGATCCCCCCATAACAGTCCCATCCACAGATACCCCCATCATAATGACATCCACAGACCCCCCCCATCATTATCCCATTCACAGATTCCTAGGGAGGGGCTGTAGTAGGCAGGGAGAGCGGCGGGCCGTGCAGGCACTGTACTCTGGCCCCGCCGCTCAGTATGTACTGTATTATACGTAGTGTTAATCATCAGATCTAAACTGCGCTCCCCCTGCTCCCCATGTGTACCGTACTTACCGGTACATGTCACGCTCCTGTAGTAAGCACTAGCAGCTAGCAGGCAGGCCGGGCGGCCGTAACTCACTGAGGTCACGTGCCTGCTCCGCCGACTTTATGAATGAAGCAGGCGGAGCAGGCACGTGACCTCCGTGAGTTATGGCCGCCCGGCCTGCCTGCTAGCTGCTAGTGCTTACTACAGGAGCGTGACATGTACCGGTAAGTACGGTACACATGGGGAGCGGGGGAGCGCATCTACTCAGTTTAGATCTGATGATTAACACTACGTATAATACAGTACATACTGAGCGGCGGGGCCAAAGAACAGTGCCTGCACGGCCCCGCCGCTCTCCCCGCCTACTACAGACCCTCCTCCCTCCTCACTAATACATCGCAGACTGCGATGTAAATTGCCAGCATTCGCCCCATAAGACGCAGGGGCACTTTTCGGGGGGGAAAAGTGCATCTTATGGGGCGAAAAATACGGTAATTCCCCAGGTCAAAAAGAGGGACATTTATGGATCAAAGAGGGACAGAGGAACTTGGGTCAAAAAGAGGGACAGTCCCTCCAAAAGAGAGACACTTGGGAGGCGGTTTTCAATGAAGGTGGAGATGGGTGTTACCAGTTGGGGGGGGGGGGGGTCCCTGCACAGTCTGACATTGGCAGCACTAATTGGACAGTGTCAGAATGTGCAGGGACAAACCCCCAATGGGTAACACCCAGATGGGCCTTCATTGCAAACTGCTAGCATTTCGTGAATGACTTCTAGCAGGAATAATAAAGAAATGGCACATCATAGACTCATAAGAACAGATGCTCCAGAATTGTTAGTACATGGGGGATAGTTACTAAAACAGACATGTCAGGAGAGATTACAGGCCTTTAAAGCATACTTGCCAACTCTCCTGGAAAAAGAGGAGACCTCACAGACTTCTGGAAGAACTGGCAAATCTCCACCACAGATCATGGCAGGTGCTTTCCCCTAGAAAGAAGCTGTAACTGTTTGTGGTCCTAGGATGCTGTGTCATTAAATACAGTCCTGGCACCCATACATGCTCTAAAGGGGTGTGACGGGTCACAAAAAGGGGGATATGTATTTGATAGTATAACGCATGGTCCAAATGCTATACAAATACAATGGATCAAATTAAAGCGGTTGTCCAACGCAAAATATTCTGCAGTTTTCAAACCAGCCCCTGGATCTGAATACTTTTGTAATTGCCTGTAATTAAAAATGTATTATAGCTACTGAGTTATTCACTGAAATCTATCTGCTCCCTGAGACGGAACTGCTGCAGCAGAACGGACATGCACCCAGAGAAAGGACACGAACCCTGAGCTGCTGACTTGAAATAAATGTAGCAGAACCATTGGAGCAATGAATGGGGAGATCTCTGGGTCCATGTGAGGTCCAGGGCTGGTTCTAGCTTTGTTAAAAAGAGGTTGTCATGTACTAGATGATGCATAATTTTCATTTATTACATAATTTATGAGTTAACCCTTTTAAAGTAGAGGGACGTCTCATCACTGGCCCCCTTCAGATCGATGCTGCTTTGGCTATTACTAGATCACCGCATGTCTGGCCCCTGACCCCTGGCAATCATCCAAATATGCTGGGGGGGGGGGGGGAAGTAACTTGCCAGACATACTACACAACTCTATAGCTACGACCTCCTGCAAACCGCAGATCTGCAAAATATGGATACCGGTCACATGCATCCCATAATTTCTGCTGGCCCCATTGTCATAATGCCTATTCTTGTCTGCAAATGGGCAATAAGAGGACATGTTCTGTTTTCTTTGAGGTACATACGGATGCAGATGGCACACGGCGTGCTGTCCGCATTTTTTGTGGCCCCATTTAAATGAATGGGTCTGCAAAAAAACGCGGCTGTGTGCATAAGGCCTAAATAGCATCCTTTCAGATGACTGACCATCAAGGTCACAGCTTGAGTCCGCTAGACCAGCTCTCCATCTGGCTCATAGATGGTTCTGGGTAGGTGATTTCCATTCTGACATCCGTTTTTTTTCTAATAACATATTAATAGCAGTTGTCTTCATGAAACAAACCATTTCCAATCTTCTGCATAAAAAATAAATAAAAAAATAGACTTCTAGCAGACAAAAACGACATATTAGTTACGACTGTGAGAGAATTTACATATTTTGCTCATTTATGGTTTAATACCCAGATATATGAAAGCAGTAAATCGAAGCAAGTTGGGAAAATAGTCATTAAGATGACAGAGAATGAGATCCAAAATGTTTCACTTTACGGCTAATTCCATGTGACTAATTAAAGTGTACCTTTCAGCTTTACCGAAGGACGTTACGTGTGAATTATTACATCACCGCAGCTGTTGTTTCATCTAGTAATAAAAGAGAGATGGCGGAACGCGGCAATAACTTTCCAGCGTCGTGAAGAATAGTAAAAAAAAAAAAGAAAAGAAAGTCTTTGGAGACAAAGCAGGGGCAGATGACTTCCCGTTGCCTTATTCATTTCACGGGCAATCAGACAGATCAGGATTCACGGCTCCTGACGCCAAAAGCCACTACAGAATCATCAAAAGGTGAATCCAGACTGTGTGCACAAAAACAGCTCCTTCCACAACTGTTTTCGAGAGGCAACAACATTTATGAATCCTCTGCACTAATACTGGCGCCTCTGTGTTTCTCTCCCTCTGGCAACAACCCAACGACTCCAGGGATGAAGAACACAGTTGTGTCTTTTAGAACATTTCATTCCCGAAACACGGAGGCCTCTCTGTGCATTAAGCTAAACAGCGACATGCTTCAAAGACTCGAGAAGTCCAGACGTCTTCTCGTCACTACATGGAACGCTGCGGCACCGTGAGCGGGGGCTTGTACCTGCGCTGCTATCTGTGTACAAAGTCAAACCTGTTTCCAGAGGCTCCGAGGAAACCAGAGGATTAGTAACAGGAAAAGAGGGCATTGAAGGTCATTATTAAAGTGGTTGCATCACAAAACATATTCTAAATTTTTCAAACCAGCACCTGGATCTGTATACTTTTGTAACTGCATGTACCGTATTTTTCGCATGTACTGTAAAACGCACAGGCTCATAAGCCGTACCTAGGTTTTAGAGGAGGACAATAAGAAAAAAAAATATTTCATTAAACCTCAGCTCAGACCACCAATCAGCCCCTCAATGGTAATCAGACCTCAGTTGACAGCCCCAATCAGACCCCCAATGTTAATAAGACCCCAATAAGACCTCATATCAGACCCCCCAATAATAAGACCCCAACTCAGATCCCAATGTGAATTACCCCCAATCAGACCTCAGATAAGAGCCCCATCAGCCCTGACTGCCTCTCATCAGTCCCCATTGAATCATTTAAGCCCCCATGCCTCTCATCAGCCCCCATTGCCTCATGTACGCAGCCCCCGGCCTCATGTATTCAGCACCCAGCCTCATGTATTCAGCACCCAGCCTCATGTATTCAGCACCCAGCCTCATGTATTCAGCACCCAGCCTCATGTATTCAGCACCCAGCCTCATGTATTCAGCACCCAGCCGCATGTATTCAGCACCCAGCCGCATGTATTCAGCACCCAGCCTCATGTATTCAGCACCCAGCCTCATGTATTCAGCACCCAGCCTCATGTATTCAGCACCCAGCCTCATGTATTCAGCACCCAGCCTCATGTATTCAGCACCCAGCCTCATGTATTCATCACCCAGCCTCATGTATTCAGCACCCAGCCTCATGTATTCAGCACCCAGCCTCATGTATTCAGCACCCAGCCTCATGTATTCAGCACCCAGCCTCATGTATTCAGCACCCAGCCTCATGTATTCAGCACCCAGCCTCATGTATTCATCACCCAGCCTCATGTATTCAGCACCCAGCCTCATGTATTCAGCCCCCATGCCGCAGAGCACATAAAATATAAAAACTAAATAAAAAAAACTCTCCTGCTCCAGACGCCGCTGCTCCTCACATCCAGAGCTCTTCCTGCTGTGCCGTGAACCAACGCGCACAGCGTGAGGTCACAGATCACCCTCATGCTGTGCGCAGCTACAGCACAGCCGACGGCAGAGGACCAGGAAGTGGTAAGTACAGAGCCTTTACTGCTTCCCGGTCCTCCGGTTCCATAATGGAGGCGCTAATTAGTATTCGCTCCATAAGATGGAGGGACATTTTTCCCCTTTTGGGGGGAAAAATTGCATCTTATGAGGCGAAAAATATGGGAATCAAAAAGGTATTTATTTAAACTTATTTAAATTTTAGCCAGTGAGTTATTCATTGAAATCTATCTGTATAGCGCCACCTGCTGTTTAAGAATAATATTTATTTATATAGCGCCACCATATTCCACAGTGCTTTAAAAATTCAGAGGGTTCATGTACAAAACAAAATACATCACAATGTTACTGGCTAATATACAACTAAAACACTAGGAGTCAGGGCCCTGCTCACAAGATCTTACAATCTGTTTGTTCTTTTCTTTATTTTTTGTCCGTCTCACTGAGCTGGTCGCACATGCTCAGTTTAAATCTTCAACTATAACCGGCCATATGTACTCTTAGAAGCTGTGGCAGTTATAGGGTGAGAGCTGCAGCAGAAAGGACATGCCCCTGGAATACCAAGCTCAAGATAAGCTAGCAATGAATGTGGAGATCTCTGGACCCATGTGAGGTACAGGGCTGGTTCTAGCTTTGTTACAAAGAGGTTGTCATGTCTATATGATGTCTGATTTTTATTGTTTACATCAATCATGGCATAACCCCTTTGAAGGGCAAAACTGCAGGTCCAAATAATGATATTTCAATGTTCTAGAGCAGCGGTCCCCAACCACTGGGCCGCGGACCAGTACTGGGCCATGGATCATCTGGTACTAATCTGCAGGGAGAGCCGGAGTTGAACGGCGGGGACAGGAACTATTGGCTCCTGTGGCCCGCTATTTAGCCTTATAGGCTGAAGGCCGCTAGGCCTGAGGACAAGAAATAGAAAACATGAAATAACTTTAAAAAAATTGTATCCAGAAAACCATCCACCATTCTTCTACAGGGAGTGCAGAATTATTAGGCAAGTTGTATTTTTGAGGATTAATTTTATTATTGAACAACAACCATGTTCTCAATGAACCAAAAAACTCATTAATATCAAAGCTGAATATTTTTGGAAGTAGTTTTTAGTTTGTTTTTAGTTTTAGCTATTTTAGGGGGATATCTGTGTGTGCAGGTGACTATTACTGTGCATAATTATTAGGCAACTTAACAAAAAACAAATATATACCCATTTCAATTATTTATTTTTACCAGTGAAACCAATATAACATCTCAACATTCACAAATATACATTTCTGACATTCAAAAACAAAACAAAAACAAATCAGTGACCAATATAGCCACCTTTCTTTGCAAGGACACTCAAAAGCCTGCCATCCATGGATTCTGTCAGTGTTTTGATCTGTTCACCATCAACATTGCGTGCAGCAGCAACCACAGCCTCCCAGACACTGTTCAGAGAGGTGTACTGTTTTCCCTCCTTGTAAATCTCACATTTGATGATGGACCACAGGTTCTCAATGGGGTTCAGATCAGGTGAACAAGGAGGCCATGTCATTAGATTTTCTTCTTTTATACCCTTTCTTGCCAGCCACGCTGTGGAGTACTTGGACGCGTGTGATGGAGCATTGTCCTGCATGAAAATCATGTTTTTCTTGAAGGATTCAGACTTCTTCCTGTACCACTGCTTGAAGAAGGTGTCTTCCAGAAACTGGCAGTAGGACTGGGAGTTGAGCTTGACTCCATCCTCAACCCGAAAAGGCCCCACAACCTCATCTTTGATGATACCAGCCCAAACCAGTACTCCACCTCCACCCTGCTGGCGTCTGAGTCGGACTGGAGCTCTCTGCCCTTTACCAATCCAGCCACGGGCCCATACATCTGGCCCATCAAGACTCACTCTCATTTCATCAGTCCATAAAACCTTAGAAAAATCAGTCTTGAGATATTTCTTGGCCCAGTCTTGACGTTTCAGCTTGTGTGTCTTGTTCAGTGGTGGTCGTCTTTCAGCCTTTCTTACCTTGGCCATGTCTCTGAGTATTGCACACCTTATGCTTTTGGGCACTCCAGTGATGTTGCAGCTCTGAAATATGGCCAAACTGGTGGCAAGTGGCATCTTGGCAGCTGCACGCTTGACTTTTCTCAGTTCATGGGCAGTTATTTTGCGCCTTGGTTTTTCCACACGCTTCTTGCGACCCTGTTGACTATTTTGAATGAAACGCTTGATTGTTCGATGATCACGCTTCAGAAGCTTTGCAATTTTAAGAGTGCAGTATCCCTCTGCAAGATATCTCACTATTTTTGACTTTTCTGAGCCTGTCAAGTCCTTCTTTTGACCCATTTTGCCAAAGGAAAGGAAGTTGCCTAATAATTATGCACACCTAATATAGGGTGTTGATGTCATTAGACCACACCCCTTCTCATTACAGAGATGCACATCATCTAATATGCTTAATTGGTAGTAGGCTTTCGATCCTATACAGCTTGGAGTAAGACAACATGCATAAAGAGGATGATGTGGTCAAAATACTCATTTGCCTAATAATTCTGCACGCAGTGTATATGTAGAAAGCACATAGAATAAGAATAATCACACATAGATTTTTAATATGCATTAAAAAAGTTTGAAGTGTCACTTTATGAGACTGAACAATGTTAAACTGAAGTCTGATTAAAATGTAGACCATCAAAATGAAGTCATTTTACATCCTCTGCAGGAGGGATTTAGTGAAAAAGTATAATTCTGCGCAGTAATCATCCAGTTGTGTCCAGGGAACCTGTCGTCAACTTTATGGTGATCTCACTGAGGGCAGCATAAAATAGTGACAGAAATGCTGATGTCAGCGGTGTGTCACTCATGAGCTAAAAGTAAGTGGTTGCCGAGAACCAGCATCACAATCATTGCAGCCCAGGCCTTGAAAGAGTCAAATCCACCTGAGAAGAGTCCTGGTTATTCCTAATCTCCTGCTCTCTCACTATCTGCTGATGATTGGCAGTTCTCTCCTAGAGAGAAAGGGAGAAAACTCGGTATTAGACTGTCAGCCATCAGCAGGAGAGCAGGAATTCATGAATAACCAGGACTCTTCTCAGGTGACCGGGACTCTTTTCCAGGCCCAGTCTGCAATGATTGTGATGTTGGTTCTCGGCAACCACTTACTTTTAACTTATTAATGACAGACCGCTGAAATCAGCTCACCTGTCTCTACTTTATTCTGCCGTTAGTATGGGCAACACAAAGTTGATGACAGGTTCCCTTTAAGTTCCTCCTGGTCACTGGTGCTTGTGAAGTCCCTTGGCTAGACTCAGCTCTAATCTTCACTAGACTTGCTTTATATTCGTACATAGACTCACTTGTCTGTGCTGGGCTGCTGTGACTACTTGGTCTGTCCTCTCCAGGCTTAATCAGGGCCCAGAGGAAAGAAAGGCAGCTACATCTTGGACTTTTGCTGTTCACCTCCTCCATTAACTTCCTTCTCCTCTCTCTCTCTCTCTCTCTCTCTCTCTCTCAACTTGTACAAACTTTATTAACAAACCCCAGACTATATATAATATGTAGGGCCAGCACCACCTAGGGGCGCATAGATGTAATGACAATGCCAGCCTGATATTAGGAAATACAATACATTAAACATGACAATTAGCAGCAAAAGTTTAAAGTGCCCACATACCGTATAGCACATAGTGGGACACTGCATCTCTCCTATCTATATCGTATCTTTATTTCTCATATCTATCTATATCTGTCTGTCTATTATTTATCTACTAATTATCTGATATCTATCTAATCTATCGTATCTATACATCTACCTATATATATCGCATCTTTCTTTCTCATAGCTATCTATATCTGTATGTCTATTATCTATCTACTATCTATCTAACTAATCTATTGTATCTATCTATCTACAGTATATAGTATCTTTCATTCTCATATCTATCTATATCTGTCTATTATCTATTTATCTATCTGATATCTATCTATTGTATCTCTGTATCGTATCTATCTATCTAATCGTCTATCTATCTACACAACTTTGTATCATCTATTCACATATCTATTTAACCACCTATTTATCTCTCTAGCTAGTTATCATATCTATCCAACTATTTATTTTTTAATATAGTTTTATTGGCAGGACTAAATACATATTAGCATTGCCAAAGCAAGTGGGAAATAATAAGGTAGGAATGGGGAATTGGGATGGGGACACGTCCAGGGTGGGGGGTATCTGAGTCCATGGGATATCAGGCTCCTCTCAGTCTATGGCAGGCACTGACATATTGTGCTACTATGGCCGCTGTGTTCTCCTCTTCCCCCAGCAGTAGTGAAGTTGCAGCACGCCAGACCTGCAGGGTATTGCGAAGTGAGGTCACGGTTATGGGCAATCGAGGGTTACTCACTGTATTGGAGGAGAACCCTGGGCAGGCATGCGGCAGTGAAGGAGAGGTAGACACAAGTTCCTCTGGGGCACACTCGGTATGTAGGGACCAGGCCTGATGGTGGATGAGGTGCCCTGGATGTTACAGGTATTTTGAGTGCCTGAAGCAAGGTCCCTTTTGGAATCGTGACGCCAGTGCCTGTAACGGTGGCACACCGATTTATAGTAGTAATGAGTGAGGTACACAGGTGGTATAGTGAACCAAATGTTGCTTTACTTAAACAGTCCAACTTTGTACATCAAGATGGTAATGCAGTCCCTTATATCAAGTGTTTCACAAGCAGGATTCAATACAAATACTGGCAGGTATAATTCTGTGCAAGATACTCAGAGGGTAATCAGCAACACACTCAGAATCAGGTTGTACCTTCTCCTCAGAAATAGTGTACACTGTTCTTTAGAACTCCTGTCTGGTTTCTATCCCAAGGCCCGGATGCCTAAATGCTGGCTTAAATCCTTGGTAAAATATATCTTCCTCCCGTATGGATTCTTGCTCTCACTTTATAGTTCCTCTGCCCATTAGCTTACTTATCTGAGCTGATGACACTGTCTCTGCTTGACTTGAGGGTAACTGCAGGTTTTCTCCCAGGAGGTTCTGTCCTACAACTGGGGTATCTCAACTGAGCTAATCCTAGCCTCAGGAGCTTCAGGTAGACGAAGTGACTCCTCTAGTCCCCTGGAATGCAGTACCTCTACCCTGTCTGGGCCTACCTATATATAACCAGGGCTCTCTGGCTCCCTCTAACGTCTGGGATGTCTAATTACACCCAACTAGGCCTGACAAGCATATAACAGGGAAATACAACATTGTGTAGTGCCCACCTTTACCTAGTGGGACACTACAAAGTCTTCCATGGAAGTGAAGTCTGGGAAGATCAAACAGTCTTCTGAAGTAAGCATCCCTCACTGCTGAGTATTTGGGCACCACAGCAGAAAGTGGACCTCATCCTCCACGGCCTCCTGGTCTTACTGCTAGCACTGTCTGCTCTCTCTGGGCATGTAGCTCTGTCGTTGTCGCCCGGATTTAATGAGCAGGCTGTGGGCGCTCAGTCTGTACCGGCTCAGAATCTGTTGGTCTATGGGGTTTGGTAGTTTATCCTGATATGGGGCCACTTTGTACTCCCTCTGAAGGCTCTGGTATATTGTCAGCATCTGTGATGTTCTTATGTCATTCCTCCCAATGCTGATATATTCCTGTTTGCTCTTGTGTCTTGTCTTCTGGATTTCCACCTTTTGTCAAGCTGTACGTGTTGGTGGCTTGGTTATGGCTGGGTATGGGTTACTTGTTCCAGGGTGCTTCGTTTTTCTGGGGCTTCTTGGTGTAGCAAGGCTTTGTGATGGTAGGAGCTGGGACTACTGCTATGTAAATAGGCTCTGAATGATAGCGCCCTCTTATGGAACAATTCACTGGAAAAAATATGTCTAGAATTGGTAGGTAATATAAAGAGTATCACTGAAAAGAAAAAAAATTCCCTTAAAATTTAACTTTTTCAAAATATTTTAGTGTACAGTCGTGGCCAAAAGTTTTGAGAATGACACAAATATTAGTTTTCACAAAGTTTGCTGCTAAACTGCTTTTAGATCTTTGTTTCAGTTGTTTCTGTGATGTAGTGAAATATAATTACACGCACTTCATAAGTTTCAAAGGCTTTTATCGACAATTACATGACATTTACGCCGAGAGTCAGTATTTGCAGTGTTGGCCCTTCTTTTTCAGGACCTCTGCAATTCGACTGGGCATGCTCTTAATCAACTTCTGGGCCAATTCCTGACTGATAGCAACCCATTCTTTCATAATCACTTCTTGGAGTTTTATAGAATTAGTGGGTTTTTGTTTGTCCACCCGCCTCTTGAGGATTGACCACAAGTTCTCAATGGGATTAAGATCTGGGGAGTTTCCAGGCCATGGACCCAAAATGTCAACGTTTTGGTCCCCGAGCCACTTAGTTATCACTTTTGCCTTATGGCACGGTGCTCCATCGTGCTGGAAAATGCATTGTTCTTCACCAAACTGTTGCTGTTGGAGGGTGTTTTGGTACCATTCTTTATTCATGGCTGTGTTTTTGGGTAAAATTGTGAGTGAGCCCACTCCCTTGGATGAGAAGCAACCCCACACATGAATGGTCTCAGGATGCTTTACTGTTGGCATGACACAGGACTGATGGTAGCGCTCACCTTTTCTTCTCCGGACAAGCCTTTTTCCAGATGCCCCAAACAATCGGAAAGAGGCTTCATCGGAGAATATGACTTTGCCCCAGTCCTCAGCAGTCCATTCACCAAACTTTCTGCAGAAGATCAATCTGTCCCTGATGTTTTTTTTGGAGAGAAGTGGCTTCTTTGCTGCCCTTCTTGACACCAGGCCATCTTCCAAAAGTCTTCGCCTCACTGTTCGTGTAGATGCGCTCACACCTGCCTGCTACCATTCCTGAGCAAGCTCTGCACTGGTGGCACTCCGATCCCGCAGCTGATTCCTCTTTAGGAGACGATCCTGGCGCTTGCTGGAATTTCTTGGACGCCCTGAAGCCTTCTTAACAAGAATTGAACCTCTTTCCTTGAAGTTCTTGATGATCCTATAAATTGTTGATTGAGGTGCAATCTTAGTAGCCACAATATCCTTGCCTGTGAAGCCATTTTTATGCAACGCAATGATGGCTGCACGCGTTTCTTTGCAGGTCACCATGGTTAACAATGGAAGAACAATGATTTCAAGCATCACCCTCCTTTTAACATGTCAAGTGTGCCATTTTAACCCAATCAGCCTGACATAATGATCTCCAGCCTTGTGCTCGTCAACATTCTCACCTGAGTTAACAAGACGATTACTGAAATGATCTCAGCAGGTCCTTTAATGACAGCAATGGAATGCAATGGAAAGTTTTTTTTGGGATTAAGTTAATTTTCATGGCAAAGAAGGATTATGCAATTCATCTGATCACTCTTCATAACATTCTGGAGTATATGCAAATTGCTATTATAAAAACTTAAAGGGCTTCTGTCACCCCACTAAAGTCTTTTTTTTTTTTTGGGCTAGTTAAATTACTTATCCTGCGATATATGAAAATATAATGGTGTTACTTACTTTGATTCAGCAGTTTCTTCTAAAAACGAACTTTTATAATATGTAAATTAGGTCTCTACCAGCAAGTAGGGCGGCTACTTGCTGGTAGCAGCTGCAGAAAACCGCCCCTCGTCGTGTTGATTGACAGGGCCAGCCGGGATCTCCTCTTCCGGCCAGCCCTGTCGGCATTTAAAAAATCGCGCCTGTGTTCATTCTGCGCAGGCGCTCTGAGATGAGGAGGCTCGCCTCCTCAGAACTCCCTCAGTGCGCCTGCGCTGATGACATCACCGAAATAGAAGACGTCATCGACGCAGGCGCACTGAGGGAGTTCTGAGGAGGCGATCCTCCTCATCTCAGAGCGCCTGCGCAGAATGAACACAGGCGCGCGATTTTTGAAATGCTGACAGGGCTGGCTCCCCCCCCCCCCAATTTTAGAAGCATTATACTTACCTGCGATGTCTGTGACCGGCCGGGCGCTCCTCCTACTGGTAAGTGACAGGTCTGTGCTATAAGCAATGCGCCGCACAGACCTTTCACTTACCAGTAGGAGGGGCGCCCGGCGAGACACAAACAGCGCAGGTAAGTATAATGCTTCTAAAATTGCTAAGTAACTATGGCAGCCAGGACTGCAGTAGAGTCTTGGCTGCCATGGTAACCGATCAGAGCCCCAGCAATTAAACTGGGACTCCGATGGGAACTCTCCGCTGCCACCAATGATGGGGGGGAGGGTGTTTTTAATTAGGGGGGGAGGGAGAGGGGAGGCCGCACTGGCCACCAATGAATATAATACTGGGGAGGGAGGGAGGGGGGACCGCACTGGCCACCAATGAATATAATACTGGGGAGGGAGGGGGGCCGCACTGGCCACCAATGAATATAATACTGGCGAGGGAGGGGGGCCGCACTGGCCACCAATGAATAGAATACTGGGGAGGGAGGGGGGCCGCACTGGCCACCAATGAATATAATACTGGGGAGGGAGGGAGGGTGGACCGCACTGGCCACCAATGAATATAATACTGGGGAGGGAGGCCGCACTGGCCACCAATGAATATAATACTGGGGAGGGAGGGAGGGGGGGCCGCACTGGCCACCAATGAATATAATACTGGGGAGGGAGGGAGGGGGGCCGCACTGGCCACCAATGAATATAATACTGGGGAGGGAGGGGGGCCGCACTGGCCACCAATGAATTTAATACTGGGGAGGAAGGGGGGTCTGGCCCCTGCTGCCTGGCAGCACCTGATCTCTTACAAGGGGCTGTGATACGCACAATTAACCCCTCAGGTGTGGCACCTGGGGGGTTAATTGTGCGGATCACAGCCCCCTGTAAGAGATCGGGTGCTGCCAGGCAGCAGGGGGCAGTTATGTCCACAGTTCTTAGTATATTCTAACTTGAAGCGTGCCCATCACCATAGGAACGCCTCTGTGTTAGAATATACTGTCGGGTCTGAGTTTCACGATCTAACTCAAATCCGATGGTATATTCTAACAGAGGCGTTCCCATGGTGATGGGGACGCTTCAAGTTAAAATATACAATCTGATTGGAGAAAACTCCGATCCGATGGTATATTAATAGGGACTCCTGACTTTACATTGAAAGTCAATGGGGGACGGATCAGTTTGCAATTGCACCATATTGTGTCAACGTCAAACGGATCCGTCCACATTGACTTGCATTGTAAGTCAGGACGGATCAGTTTGGCTCCACACGGCCAGGCGGACACCAAAACGACTTTTTTTTTTTACTTTCCTTCATGTCCGTGGATCCTCCAAAAATCAAGTTAGACCCACGGAAGAAAAAACTGACACGGATCACGGAACTACGGAACCCGTTTTTGCGGAGGCCTTATAGGGTGAAAAATACGGTATCTATCTATTCACATATTTATTTAAATCACCTATTTATCTCTTTAGCTAGCTATCCTATCCAATTATATATCTATCTATCTATTGGATAACTATCAAACAATCAATCTATCTGATCGATCTTCTATTTATCTATATATTTATCTAGTGCACTATATTTCCAGGAGTTGGGATTGTTCCTACAGCCGCTGGCACCTGTCCCGTTTAGTTTTTGCGGTGCTGCCTATGCTTCTTTTGTCTTTCTATCTATCTATCTATCTATCTATCTATTTCTGTATGTCTGTCCACTTATCTATCTATAATAGTTTAAAAAAATAATAATAATTGTATAAATTATTATTCTGTGTGACTAGTGAAAGGCATTGTGTGTCTTTTCTACATTAGTGTCGCCTCCCTCCACTAGGCCTATAATTATAATCAGCCCTGGAAAACAGCTATACATTTTATTTCCTGAGCTAAATGTGACATTATTCGTATAAGAAGTGATCATGTATGTAATTGAAAACCTCAAGAATTAGCGGATGATTTTTCCTGCATGCGGCTTTTGAAAGATTATTGTTATTTATAGGACATTGGCGTATTCCACGTACAGTTGTAAATCCGCAAATGAAAAGTGAATATGATTAACAATACAGCGCAATTAGACAGCAGGGGCGCAGGCTTGGCTCCCTACTAATGGCATTCTTCAGTGAACGGCAAAAGTTTCCAATGTCTGCAAATACATTTACAGAAGCTATAGGGTGATAAAAATGTAGCAACACTTTAAAGGGGACCTCCCTATCCAGCTGTTTGCATAGACACAACGCTGTAGATCAGCTGATTAACACGCTGTTTTTCCAAGGCTCCAAATTATAATTTTTCCTAATATGCAATTTGGGAATTTGGTGACAGACTCCTTCTAATGTACATATGGAGCACACAGAAGAGTTAAAAGGACAATCCAACCATAAACATACAGTACAGTTAGTCCATGGATGTTAATAGCTGGAATAGCTCTTAAATATCCCACCTGGACATTCATAGCATAGCCACAGAATATACCATAAATGTCCGATACATGTGGGTCCTACCTCATCTCGAGAACAGGACACCATTTTATGCTTACTCAGCTACTATCTTTAGTACTGCATATATGCTGATAATAAATATAATAGATGGCGGCTCACCCTACACAACTGGTGGACCTTGGTGCTCCTGTGCCATATGGAGTGGTACAGGCACTCTATCACTTGAAGCTGCAGAGAAGTATTTCTATAGGTAGATGTTAATGTTGCAGAAATGCAGTGTTTTAATAGAGTGTGCGCTGAGACATATGTATGAAGCTTCGAAACGCGTCTGGCCTACTGCAATATCCATAGAGAAACCGCATCATACCACACGAACTTTAAGGGTTTAGCGGTATCAACTGACAGCGCGCCAAAAACATTTGACCCGCTGGCAGACACGTGACTCACTACCCGGAAGCAAGTCGCAGCCTACAGAACTTACTCCAGGCCGGGACAGAGAACGCCGCCCCAGCACACTGACCCACAGGAGGGAAAGAGACGCTGGGGATACGGTAAATGGTCTGAAACTACGAGACCAGGTGAAATACTTTTTACACACTAAAAGGCTCCCCCAAACCACAACAGATCCAAATAAGCAAAGTGGATCACAGGGGATACACCTTGAGTAAGCACCCAGAGAGTGGAACTCACCCCACCTCCCACAGCTGGCACCTCTACATAGGAGATTTACTGGGATACTATATATGAATTAACTACACCTACAGGACTATATATACCCCTTCATCTGCAATCGGACTATTTTTACTATTTTTCATTTTTTAACCATTTTTTATACTTTCCAACCCCTTTTTTAATTTTTAACCTATTTTGAGGAATTCATGCGAATTATATGTCCTATTAACTAAATAAATATATTTAATCATACATATGTCTCAGCGCACACTCTATTAAAACACTGCATTTCTGCAACATTAACATCTACCTATAGAAATACTTCTCTGCAGCTTCAGGTGATAGAGTGCCTGTACCACTCCATATGCTCACCTAATATATGCTGATAACTTTCCGTTTGCGGTGGTACGAGATGGGGGCCCCGTTCCTGATGTAGGAGTTGTCTATGGAGATGGGTACCACAATTATCACACATTTATGGCATATCCTGTGGATGTTCCATAAATGTCCAGATGTCACGCTGGGTAGGATACAAGATAGAAAAACATACAGAAAACCACAAAACAAGCGTCTAGGCCAGAAGCTAGGAATAAAGGTCACCTCCTGACAATTCCCTACCAGCTCTCCCTGGCTGTCTACCAAACTGGATTTCCAAAAGAGCTGTCAAATATGAAAGGTGGAATCTGATTGGCTGCTATGGGCAACTAAGCCAGTTCTACTTTACACCAGTTTGATAAATTACCCCAAATGTTCCTATAGTGTCCACAGCAGCTATAATGTCCCTTAGAGTGCCCCCAGTAATAATAACACCCTCTATTGTGCTCCAGGCAATAATCCCTGTATAGTGTCCCCAGAAATAATATAATTGCCCCTACAGTGCCTCCCCAATAGCAACACCCCCATATAGTAATTTCCACCACACTGCCCCCACATAGTAATCCCCCCATAGTAATTTGCCCCCACACAGTAATTTCCCCCAAACTGCCCCCATATAGTAGTTTGCCCCCACACAGTAATTTTCTCTACACTGCCCCCACATAGTAATTTCCACCACACTTCCCCCACATAGTACTTTCCACCACACTGCCCCCACATAGTAATTTGCCCCCACACAATAGTTTTCCCCACATAGTAATTTGCCCCCACATAGAAATTACCCCACACTGTCCCCACATGGCAATTTCCCCCACACTGCCCCATATAGTAATTTGCCCCCCACACTGCCCCATATAGTAATTTGCCCCCACACTGCCCCATATAGTAATTTCCCCCACACTGCCCCATATAGTAATTTGCCCCCACACTGCCCCATATAGTAATTTGTCCCCACATAGCAATTTCCCCACACACAATAGTTTCCCCCACACTGCCCCATATAGAAATTTGCCCCCACACCGCCCCCACATAGCAATTTGCCCCCACACTGCCCCCACATAGCAATTTGCCCCCACACTGCCCTCACATAGTAATTAGCCCCCACATAGTATTCCCTCCCATAATAATTTGGCCCCATACAGCCCCCCAATGTACTCGATTTAACTTCCCTAATATGTCCTCCTGTGTCCCCTCCCCCCCCCCCAAAGTAGGCACATGAAATAAAAAAATTTAAAAAAATGAACAAAAAAATGAAAAGATAAATACTCACCTACTGTATGTCCAGGGCCAGACGCTTGCTCGCAGAGTCAGGCGCGTCACAGTGCTGCGTCCCGGCACAGGCGTGTGATGACGTCATCACGCACGCCTGCGCCGGGATTTCTCTACCGCATAGGCCTCAGGCCTTCAAGGCCTGAAGCCTATGGCGGTGATCGCGGACGGGACAGGGAGCTATGCGCTCCCGTGCCCCGCAGCAGTATGTGGGCGTTCGGGTCAGCGTTGGCCCCCCAGCGGTGCTGGGCCCGGGGCTGCCGACCCGAACGTCCCTATTGTAATCCGCCACTGCCATTACCCAACAGGGTGTGCGGATATCATTCTTTCATATTCTGAAATCAAATACAGTCCCCGGGAGCAGGCGTTCCGAGAACAGCCCGATGAAGGCCCTTGGCGGCTGTTCTTGGAACTGTCTGCTCCCGGTGACTGCATTTGATTTCAGACGAGCTCCCGACACAGGCACAGGTAAGGGCTTACCTGTGCATTGCCGGATGGGTGAGTCTACCTTACTAAAGATGGCAGCCCGCATGTGTCCGCTGGCGAACACTGCGAACTGACCATCACTGCTCAGGACCACATAAACATGTATTCTTCCAGCTAGTAGATCAAGTGGTCCGGTTCATGTGATCGCGCTGCCAAAAAAAGTAGTCGTATGGGTAGCTAGCTAAGACAGTTACTTTCATTGGGATTTGACCTTACGAAGGGAATGTCCGCTCCTGAAATGCCTTGTTCCAATAAAATTAACCTTCTTAGCAAGCTACCCATTTGACATCTACTTCTTTGGCAGCACGATCACACAAACTGGACCACTTGATCTACTAGTTCACTGGTGTGAGGAACTTGACCATCGTAGCAGCCTTATACATGCTCTTCATAGTGTTGTGCCCATTGTACAACCATTTAAGGTGAGGACTGAATTGTCTTTCTCTATGTTGAACACTAGGATGTACTGCACTAGGAGCGTAGTGTCCCTCTTTTCTCTATGCTTTCTTCCAAAAACAGCACACGGGTTCAAAAAATGTGTGTTATTGCAGCTCAGACCCATTCATTACAACGGAGCTGAGCTAGAATACCAGACCCAACCCATATATAGGTGTAGAACTGCTTGTTGAAGGACACAGCCATGTTTTCTAACAACCCCTTTACAAAGGAATTGTCCCTGTGGCTCCAGATATGGCTGTGTCAATGTTTTTAGGGAATCTTCACGTTTGTTCAGAGACAGAGGTCGCAATAACGCCTGTACAAGCGTCTATGACGCTTGTTCAGGCCATTTTACTCCCTGGTAAAAGTCTAAGGCGTACTAATACATCCTAGACATTTCCCCCACATTCATCAGTGCAGTGAGCGCTGTGAACGGTACAGGCAGCGCAGCGATGTTGCCTGTGTCTGAAATAACCAATGACAAAGCTCCTTACAGCAAGGAGCTTTGTTACTGGTTGGGCATTGGCGCGCCAGAGCGATACAGGTCGGGTCAGGCAAAGAAAGCTGGCGGGAGCTGGGAGGAGAAGGGGCCGGCTCCTGAGGGTGGATGTAGTAAGGAGAGTAGGGCACGCTGCCCAAAGACCTTCGCAAACATGACAGGGCCGCTGGAGAGCTAAGAAGCCGCGGACTCATGTGACTGGTCCCCGGTCTGAGAAAAGAACTGCCCCCGGACCTGTGTCCTCCCTGGCCCCCAGGTGGAGCGGGCTGGGGGTGTGGGAGAGTTGTGGCAGTGAAAAGCTCAGCCTGTCAGTCTTCAAGTGAGTGATTCCCCCCTACCCCAATCATGGTTCTGTCCAGTGTTCCAGTTCTCTGCTCACCCTCCTCCTGTCACCCCACTAGTAACCCTGCTCCCCCCTCCTCCTGTCACCCCACTAGTGACCCGGTTCCCCCCGCTTCCTGTCACCCCACTAGTGACCCTGCTCCCCCCTCCTCCTGTCACCCCACTAGTAACCCTGCTCCCCCCTCCTCCTGTCACCCCACTAGTAACCCTGCTCCCCCCACCAGTGACCCTGCTCCCCCTCCTCCTGTCACCCTACTGGTGACCCTGCTCCCCCCTTCTCCTGTCCCCCCACTGGTGACCCTGCTCCCCCTTCCTCCTGTCACCCCACTGGTGTCCCTGCTCCCATCTCCTCCTGTCACATCACTAGTGACCCTGTTCCCCCCTTCTCCTGTAAACCCACTGGTGACCCTGCTCCCCCCTCCTCCTGTCACCTCACTAATAACCCTGCTCCCCCTCCTTCTGTCACCCCACTAGTGACCCTGCTCCCCCATTCTCCTGTCACCCTATTGATGACCCTGCTCCCCCCTCCTACTGTCACCCCACTGGTGACCCTGCTCCCCCCTCCTACTGTCACCCCACTAGTGACCCTGCTCCCTCCTTCTCCTGTCACCCCACAGGGAAGAAGCTGAACAGACTCTGCCGACTATGATGGTATCCGTTCAGTTTCCGTTCGGGATCCTGTCTTTTCACCGGACAAAAAAGTCCTGATATGAGGCTTTTTTGTCTGGTCTTTCAACTGAATCTGCAACAGAGGCTCCAAACGCAGCCTCCAACGCAGATGTGAGCGTGTGCAGGCCTATGCATTATGTATTTTAATTACTGCAACTTTCGTACTCCTCCTCGGGTAAAAATAGTCCTCAAAAATGGTCAGAGGAGTATTTTTACTTTTCTGGAAAAAACGTAGTGCGACCTCTGTTCAGAGATGTAACTAGGTGGAGCTGGCGGCTATGTCTCTAGATAAAGACACCAACAAGTCCCTCTGCCTTGGCTAAGGTATCTACTGTGGACTAGAACACAGAACTGAATCTTTCCCCTGGGTGAAGTAAAGCCTAGCTAGTTCTTCGAGATTATGATATTGATGACCTACCCTCAGGATAGATCATCAATATCTGATTAGTGGGGGTCCTACTCCAGGGCCCCCCCTCCCTATTAGCTGTTTGAAGAGGTCAGTGACATCACGTTCATCAGTCAATGGCCTAGGTGCAGCTCAGGCCCGTTCAAGAGAATGGGACTGAGCTGCAATACCAAGCATGGCCACAATCCAATGGAAGGCGCTGTGTTTGGTAAGCTGCTAGGAGGCCACGGTTCTAACCAGAGTGCTGCGGCCTCCTCAAACAGCTGACCTGCAGAGCTGCCTGGTGTCGGACCCCTGCTGATCTGAAATTGACCTATCCTGAGGATGTCATCAATATTAAAATCTCAGGAAAACCCCCTTTAGGCTTTATGTACACGACTGTATTTTTGGTCCGTGTCTGATCCACGTTGTTTGCAGATCGCACGAGGACCCATTCATTTCTATGGGTCCGCAAAAAAATAATAATTTCAAAATGGCTCTCAGCATCCATGCAGCCAGGCCACAAATTATTGAACCTGTCCTATTCTTGTCCATTTTGCAGACAAGAAAAGGCTTTTTTACAGTGGATCCCATGAAAACTGCAGGGTACATATGGACCGCAAAACAGATAGGGTCATGTGCAGGAGGCTTTAAAGGTAGCAAATTGCTTGTATAAAGGTGTTTTTGATTGCGCCCAAGGTGCAGCTTTCTGATGCAATTCTACCAGTCATTTAGAGCAGGAAAGGATGCCAATTATAACCCTGCAATAGATCAGGGTAGAAAAAAGGAAGAAAATAAATCTAATAACTATGAGATACAAAAGTTCACAGAGTAACAATGTGCATGTCAAAAAAATTCTACTAATGAGCAAAGTGGCAAGCTGGAGAAGACAAGAGAAATTCTTACCACTGGTGGAACATGCCCGCGGCAAGGAAATGAGACCTCAGAACTGTCATTTACTGGGCATCGAGAGACAAAACTTCTCATTTACAAGTAAAAGTGAACACGTTTCCTTAAATCTGCCATGTGTCAGGCAATAAGGGGAAGGGGGGGGGTAGGACTGCATTATAAATCCAAAACAGTCTAAGTGAACGGAGCAGGTGCACAGAGACGGTGACATTCCCCCATGGTAGCAGGACCAAAAGACGAGCTGCAGGGACCTGGAGACCATAACCCACCCCAGAATAACTGCCTGGTCAGGGGACTGGATACATGTAACTAGAAGTGGCGAAAAATGTCCGTGAAATTTTTGGGCTAAGAATACTTTTGAACGAATGGGAACAAATCACCTAAACAAATATTAAAAATAAAGAGCACATGTCAGTATGATCAACCCCATCAACCTGCTGATTAAAAGCATACCTTTCTAATGCAGATTTGCTTCCTTAGGAGAGAAAGCCATATGCAAATGGACGCTTCAGGGGACCGAGGGCATGTCCGAATCATTCTGTACACCACGGCCCCTGCCAGCTTTTCCCTCTCCTTCTTGATTTGCAGGGGCAGGTTCCTGCATAGTCATCTCACCTGACCCTCGTCAGTTAAGATGGAAAGGGAGACAGAGGAAACAGGAGGAGCAAGGGTGCACAGAGTGCATTGGGCCTTCATTTTACTCAGTTATATAGCGCTGACGTAGTCCGCAGTCTTTTACAGCGTCATGTCTTTGAATTAAAGGAAGGAAACTGGAGTAAACCAACGCAAAAACAGGAAGAACATACAAACTCCATGCAGATGTTCTTGGTTGGATTCGAACCTTGGACCCCAGGCACCAGTTCTAATAACTCAGCCACCATGCTGCATATTTTTTCTCCAGAATGAAGCAATCAAAATGTAGAAGGAAAGTATGGTTTTAATCAGCAGGGACAGCCCTACCAGTCAGTGTGCCTGGTGGATTAGGGTTGATTCTGCTGACATATACTCTAAGACAGGGGTGCACAACCTTTTTTCGTCTAGGGGCCGCATTGTCACATCGCACTATTTCAAGTGGCCGCAAAAGAAAAAAAGAAAGTTAATCAGCGCTTGTTTGCATCAGCCTATTACACAGGCTAATGCAATGTGACTGGGGAGGAATGATCACTTCCACAGTCATTCCTCCCTCGTTCACTTCTATCGATTATCGGTAGCACATTCCTGATTACACGGTGAGATGTGCCGACGATAATTGTACATCTTTCATCCTGATAAAATATGCAAATCAGCCGACAAACGAGCGATTCCTTGTTTATCGGCTGATCAGCGGCACAGTTATACCGTCCAGATATCAGGAAGGATCGCTCCTACGAACACTTGTTCCCAGTAATTGTCCTGAATATCGTGCCGTGTAACAGGGGCTTAGAGATTTCCTGGTAAAAAAAATTTTTTTAACATGTTTCTGCAGCATGGGCCTGGCACAGAAGATTCATACTCTCCTGCTCCCCGCCGCTGTCTCCATCTTCTGGTTCCAGCACTGTTTACATCCGGTTGGATATGGGCACAGTTACTTGTACCTCTGCAGCCAATGACTGGCTTCAGTGGTGATGTGGCCACATGCAGCGTTTCACTGCTAAAGTCAGTCATAGAGAGGTGCTCCGGGACTGGAAGATGGAGACACCGAGAGCAGCACGGAGCAGGAAAGTAGGGATCCTAATCCACTAATTGATTATAAAAAACAACTTGAAGTGATCCTGAAAAAGGGCTTGCAAAGTGGTGTTTTAAATAAGAAAGAATACGATTATCTTTCTTTGAAAAACCCTGTCACCCCGGTCATATATTTCTTGCCAAAGATGCACAAAGATCCTTTACATCCTCCTGGGAGACCCATTGTGTCAGGGATTAATTCCCTGACCAGTAGAGTCTCCGAGTACATTGATCATTTTTTGCAGAGATATGTGACAGTGACCCCCTCCTATTTAAAAAATTCCTCCAGTGTGATTGATCTTATAGAGGAGATTGGAGAAATCCAGGGGACAATGTGGCTAGCCACAGTCGATGTATCTTCCCTATACACCTGTATACCAAAAGATCTGGGTATCAAAGGGGTTAAAGAAGCACTAGACAGTGACCCCCTAATGGGGATAAATCAGAAAAACGTTATTCTGGACTGTGTTGTCTTCTGCCTCTCTCACAATTATTTTCTTTATAGTGATTCTTTCTATCTCCAGCACTCCGGTGTGGCGATGGGGGCGAAATTTGCCCCCAGCCTCGCAAACCTTTTTATGACTATGTGGGAGAGAGAGAGGATCGACACAGTCCTGAATAAAAATCTAGAAGGGGGCCAATTGATAGTTTGGCGAAGATATATTGATGACTGCCTTCTCATCTGGCTTGGTGAGAGGGAGGGTCTAGAAACCTTCATAGCAGACATCAACTTGAACCAGTTCAATCTCAAGTTCACTAGCCACATTAGTTCCATCTCCGTGGATTTTCTTGACTTAGTCATTTTTTCAGAAGACAGCAGGCTGAAAACTAAAACATTCTTTAAAACTGTAGATGTTAATACCTACATTGGACTTAATAGTTGCCATCATCCCTCCTGGCTTAAAAATATACCGAAAAGCCAATTTCAGCGCATTTCTAAAAATTGCACCAAAACAGAAGATTTTAGGGAGCAGGGTCAGATGATAAAAGAAAGATTTCTGGAAAAAGGGTATGAGGAAGAATTTTTAGACGATTGCAGAAAAGAAATAGAAGAAAAACGCGATGGAGATAAGCCCCCAAAAAATAAAAAGGGAGATCAGCCAAAAAATGATTTTAGGTATAGTTTTTTGACCCAATATAACAACAAAGTGGGTCATATTAAAAACATCATAAACAAAAATTGGCACATATTAAAAAATGACCCTGTCCTTAGTAAGGAGATCCCAGACAAACCCCCTATAATCTTTAAGAAAGCGCGCAAGCTGACGGACAGGTTGGTCCACAGCGCCAGTTTTGCAACAAATAATAATAGCAAATTCACTTGGTGCAGTTTCTGTATACCCTGCAGAAACCGCATCCAAAAAAATCGAGCTTTGTCTGTGGAAACTAGACAATCTAATAAAAGAGATGGAGCTATTTTTAAAATAAAAGGTAACATCTCCTGTAACCATGTGGGTGTTATCTATCTATTGGAGTGCCCTTGTGGCCTCCAATACGTGGGTAGGACCACACGGAGTCTCAAGACCCGAGTTCAGGAACACATCTGCAATATAAAAAAGGGACTCGAGTCACACAGTGTCTCTTTGCATTTTAAAATCCATCATCAAAAAAATCTGAGGGGTTTGCGTTTTACTGGGATCGAGATAGTCCACAATCCAGTACGTGGAGGAGATTTTGTCGCAATTTTAAATTAGGAGGGAGGTAGAGTGGATGTATCTGCTTAATACGATTCAACCTCAGGGGTTGAATATAGAATGTGATGTTAATGCCTGTATAGTTTGAGTACCAAGGAAAAAAAAATAAAAAATTTATATATTTTTTTTTTTTAAAAGATAGGATTATAGGTTCTGCAACTGCTATATTCCTGTCATTGGGTCCTTATGTTGATGTCTGATTTTATATATGTGTAGTTTGAACCTGGTAATTTTTTTCTTTTTCCCATTCCCTTTTTATGTATGACAATGAAATGTTTTAAAATATGTTAAAATATGTTGAGAGGTCACGGTGCCGCACACCAGAAGGGAGGTACCTTGTGTGAACTTAAATTCAGCTGTCTCCACTCAGCAATTAACGCCCCAGACGAAGCATTATGGCGAAACCCGGGTCGGGCAGCATACATTGTTTTTAACACGATTTTATTCCTGTGTTTTTTGTAAGTACAATAAACCCTTTTCATTTGCAACCACTGGTACGTACTTCACCATCTTTGCGCCTTCCTTCCTTTTTTGAGCCTTATGGAAGTGTGAGACGGGTGATATCTTGGAGTGACGCTCTCCTGGTACGATCCTAGCTCAGACAAAGATCTTCTGAATTGACGGCTTCTGGTCCTGACCTGCCCTACAACCTGAGCTCCTTGACTGAAGGCACACCGGTCTCTCTCTATGCGCATTACAAGTGATCCTTGTGAGTATATCGCATACATCTGATGCGACAGGTGTCTAAACATACTACACCGTAGTGCGTTTTTTTCACTGCATTTTAGGTTTCCATGCATCTGTTGAAAATCTATGATTGAATGTGGTCCATCTAACTGAAGATTTTTCCGAATGTAAGAAAGAGAAAATAATAGGAACATTTAAAAGAATCCTCTCTTGCAGCGCAATCCTTTCTCCTATCACTGTTTCAGGGACTAGGCTGAAAGATCTTGTTAAAAATCATTTTAACTAGGAAACTGGTTTAAGTAGCGACATTTCCTTCCTGCCTCCTATTCAAAAATGAGCGCTTTACTTCACTGCAGAGGACGGCGCTCATTAGTTATTACCGCCACTTGCACCCCCAGATATACTGTAGGTGCCCTGCAATAACTAGTAAGCACTTTCCGTGAAGGCTCACGCACATGGCCCTTGTTTTAGTCCGCATCTGAGCCGCAGTTTTTTTATGTGGCTTGGATGCGGACCCATTCACTTCAACGGGGTTACAAAAGATGCGGACAGCACTCCGTGTGCTGTCCACATCCGTTACTCCGTTCTGCAAAATGCAGAACACACATGGCTGGTGTCCTGCAGACCAAAAGAAAAAGTACGGTCGTGTGTATGAGGCCTAACTAGCTGGGAAAGCACTTATTGGTTAACCCTTTAATGACCAGTCCTGAAAAGGCCTTAATGACCAGTCACTTTTTTGTAATTTAGCACACATGGGTCAAATACTTGTAACTTTTTTATTTTTTGGACTACCAAATAACTTTTGCAGCTTTTTATTACATAACACAGGGCTTTTTAATATATTTTTTTAGTTTTATTAGGGGGAAACTGTTCACATTTTTTTTTTTATATAATTTTTATGAAAACTATAGCTGATTATTTAAATATGCAAATTATTATAATTAGTTCCCTATATGTGTTGTATCATTTTATTATACAATATGTATAGTTTCACATGAATGGGGTGATAATTGCAATGGTTTTGGGTGGTGTGGATGTTTTTTTATTTTATGTATTTTACTATTTATTCTTTTTTTTTTTACTTATATATATATATATATATATATATATATATATATTTCTGCTACGAAAAGACCTTTGGGGGACACTGACTTTTTTTGCACATTTTCATATTTTTTTCGTATTTTAGTTATTTTGTATTTTTTTAATCACTTTTATTTAAAAAATATATTTTTGCCACATATGACACAATATGTGAACAATTTTATTTAGCACATTTTCCTTTTTATAGCTTTCTTTTACTTGTATTTTATTTATTTATTTTACATCTTTTTGCTAAAATTAGCTTTTCTTTTTTTTATTCTAAATTTTTGTAGCACTGTATGTCCCCTAAGCGGTCCTTAAAAGACCTCTGTGGGACACTAACTTGTTTTGTTGTTTTTTTTGCACTTTTATTTGTATTTTTTTTATTGTGTTTTCAAATAATTTTATTTTTACTTTTAATATATATTTGCCACATAATTTGTCTCTAAAAGGTCCATAAAATACCTTTGGGGACACACTTTTTTTTTTTTTTTTTTTTACTATTTCCACTGTAACTGGAGCATCCAAAGGAGCCCCAGTTACAGGGAAAATCAGCCTCCTGGCGAGGCTTTGTACAGGGCAGAGCTGGTGAGGCTCTGCAGTCCTCTGCCCCTGACCCCCGGCGGTCACGTGATTGCCGGGTCTAAACTGCACAGCACGCCGCTAACCTGTGTGAGGAGAAGGCAGAAGCGCTGATAAACTGCTTCTGCCTTCTCCTCAGCTACCCCGCTGTCTCTGAAAGCCGGGGACCCGTCCTGCCACTGCTACAGTGCGGGAGCAGGAGCTGTAATCCTGCAATTGTGCGGCGCTCTTTAATGCTCTAAGAGATACGCATTAAAGGGCATTCTTTAAAAAAAACAAATAATACCTTGCAATAGGTCCCTGAGCTGTAATCTTTATTTGTATTTTTTTTTTTTATTAATTACATATGCTATACCAGTAACATAATTTTGGATGACAACTAAAACTGTATAATCATTATATAGACCCTAGGGGTTGTCACCCAGCTCAGAAGTAATAAATGGCACATTTGAAGCACATGTTCTTATAAATAATCATCTCTCTCAGATTCCCTCATCTCTAATGTGTTCTTTCAGATAATTCATGTTTGAGCTCTTTTCCTGGTACATCATAATTTTCAAGCACCCCCACAAGTAAAAATCAAGTACCTGTAGGTTGGGATCTATGGACCTCAAGCGCCACTTTACTGGATTATGATGACCAATCCAAAAATCCAGAAACTATGAGGTCCACTGATTCTTATGTATGGAGAGCATTTTTAGTAGAACCCAATGTATTAATCATGGAACACTATTTTAGAAAACCCTATAGGGTATTCTGAGTTCATAGAGGGGTCCTCTATCATCTGTTGGACAAAGCACTTCCAAAGACTGTCTCTCAACTCTCTTAAGGAACCAAGCATGTTTGTGTATTACATGAACAGACCATTAATTTTAATAAGAACTGTGTAATGTAAGAAATGTGTAATGTAAGAAATGTGTAATGTACTGTAGGGAAACTGAACATAACAGATTACAGCTGATAGTAGAAGGGTCCCACCAGTGGGACAACCTTTGGTCATCTTCTTTTTGAAGAAGCCTTCGAACAAAAAAGGATGATCCAAATCATACAACTATTTTAATTCTTGAAAAGTTTAACCTTTGTCCAGTAAATCTACAATATTTTATAGTAGAATTATCTTATTGTACATGGATCTGGTCTCTTTTCAGTTTCTTTGAATGTGCCTGCCTGACAGTAATATAAAGTCCTCCAAGAGCAAGGCTCTCCATAGAATTATACTCTAGTCACAGTCTCTTGAGCCTAAAAACTCAGTGTTTAACCTTCAGAGCAAGTTTACCCCAGCGGCAAGCGCCCACAAGAGTCAGTATTGTGTTATGCTTCCAAGAAATTATGGAAGCACCGGCCAGGCACAAGACTGAATAAACATTCATAGCTTCCTCACTAAAACTCCTAGGAGGCAAAAATTCTTAAATATCCTTATCTAACATTAACTTCGAATTCCATTTAATGGAAATTTCATGTAAATTATATAAACACTGCCTGTCCCCAAAAAAAGTCGCCACCCCCAAAAAATAAAATAAATGATTCTCAAAGGGGTTGAGGTCTGGACTCTGTGGTGGCCAATCCATGTGTGAAAATTATGTCTCAACGCTCCCTCTTTCACAATTTGAGCCCGATGAATCCTGGCATTGTCATCTTGGAATATGCCCATGCCATCAGGGAAGAAAAAATCCATTGATGGAATAACCTGGTCATTCAGTATGTTCAGGTAGTCAGCTGACCTCATTCTTGGAGCACATACTGTTGCTGAACCTAGACCTGACCAACTGCAGCAACCCCAGATCATAGCACTGTCCCCAAAGGCTTGTACAGTAGGCAGTTGGCATGATGGGTGCATCACTTCATCCCCCTCTCTTCTTACCCTGATGCGCCCATCACTCTGTTTAGTCCCAATCCCTTGAGTTCCCTTCGCATTGTGCGTTCGGAAATGCTCTTACTTTCACTATTAAACATAGCCCTGAGTTCTACTGTTGTTTTTCTTCAATTTGATTTCACCAAACGTTTAAGTGATCGCCAATCACGATAATTTTTTCCCCCACCACAACTCTTCCTCGAATACGATGGGTCCCCACTATCCTTCCTGTTTTTAATAATGCGTTGGACAGTTCTTAACACATTTTTAGTAGTTTCTGCAATCTCCTTAGATGTTTTCTCTGCTTGATGCATGCCGACTTTTTGTTTGGACAGGCAGTGTATATATATATATACACTCACCTAAAGAATTATTAGGAACACCTGTTCTATTTCTCATTAATGCAATTATCTAGTCAACCAATCACATGGCAGTTGCTTCAATGCATTTAGGGGTGTGGTCCTGGTCAAGACAATCTCCTGAACTCCAAACTGAATGTCAGAATGGGAAAGATAGGGGATTTAAGCAATTTTGAGCGTGGCATGGTTGTTGGTGCCGGACGGGCCGGTCTGAGTATTTCACAATCTGCTCAATTACTGGGATTTTCACGCACAACCATTTCTAGGGTTTACAAAGAATGGTGTGAAAAGGGAAAAACATCAAGTATGCGGCAGTCCTGTGGGCAAAAATGCCTTGTGGATGCTAGAGGTCAGAGGAGAATGGGCCGACTGATTCAAGCTGATGGAAGAGCAACGTTGACTGAAATAACCACTCGTTACAACCGAGGTCTGCAGCAAAGCATTTGTGAAGCCACAACACGCACAACCTTGAGGCGGATGGGCTACAACAGCAGAAGACCCCACCGGGTACCACTCATCTCCACTACAAATAGGAAAAAGAGGCTACAATTTGCACAAGCTCACCAAAATTGGACTGTTGAAGACTGGAAAAATTTTGCCTGGTCTGATGAGTCTCGATTTCTGTTGAGACATTCAAATGGTAGAGTCCGAATTTGGTGTAAACAGAATGAGAACATGTATCCATCCTCTGATGGCTACTTCCAGCAGGATAATGCACCATGTCACAAAGCTCGAATCATTTCAAATTGGTTTCTTGAACATGACAATGAGTTCACTGTACTAAAATGGCCCCACAGTCACCAGATCTCAACCCAATAGAGCATCTTTGGGATGTGGTGGAACGGGAGCTTCGTGCCCTGGATGTGCATCCCTCAAATCTCCATCAACTGCAAGATGCTATCCTATCAATATGGGCCAACATTTCTAAAGAATGCTATCAGCATCTTGTTGAATCAATGCCACGTAGAATTAAGGCAGTTCTGAAGGCAAAAGGGGGTCCAACACCGTATTAGTATGGTGTTCCTAATTATTCTTTAGGTGAGTGTATATACAGTACAGACCAAAAGTTTGGACACACCTTCTCATTCAAAGAGTTTTCTTTATTTTCATGACTATGAAAATTGTAGATTCACACTGAAGGCATCAAAACTATGAATTAACACATGTGGAATTATATACATAACAAACAAGTGTGAAACAACTGAACATATGTCATATTCTAGGTTCTTCAAAGTAGCCACCTTTTGCTTTGATTACTGCTTTGCACACTCTTGGCATTCTCTTGATGAGCTTCAAGAGGTAGTCCCCTGAAATGGTTTTCACTTCACAGGTGTGCCCTGTCAGGTTTAATAAGTGGGATTTCTTGCCTTATAAATGGGGTTGGGACCATCAGTTGCGTTGAGGAGAAGTCAGGTGGACACACAGCTGATAGTCCTACTGAATAGACTGTTAGAATTTGTATTATGGCAAGAAAAAAGCAGCTAAGTAAAGAAAAACGAGTGACCATCATCACGGTCAGTCAGTCAGCCGAAAAATTGGGAAAACTTTGAAAGTAAGGGCTATTTGACCATGAAGGAGAGTGATGGGGTGCTGCGCCAGATGACCTGGCCTCCACAGTCACCGGACCTGAACCCAATCGAGATGGTTTGGGGTGAGCTGGACCGCAGAGTGAAGGCAAAAGGGCCAACAAGTGCTAAGCATCTCTGGGAACTCCTTCAAGACTGTTGGAAGACCATTTCAGGGGACTACCTCTTGAAGCTCATCAAGAGAATGCCAAGAGTGTGCAAAGCAGTAATCAAAGCAAAAGGGGGCTACTTTGAAGAACCTAGAATATGACATATTTTCTGTTGTTTCACACTTGTTTGTTATGTATATAATTCCACATGTGTTAATTCATAGTTTTGATGCCTTCATAGTCATGTAAATAAATAAAACTCTTTGAATGAGAAGGTGTGTCCAAACTTTTGGTCTGTACTGTATATATATATATATATATATATATATATATATAATAGTTGTGCTGTCACATCAGAATGTGCTGATTATACTGACAGAGATAGTACATCATTTATAGTTGAGATAGGAGCTAAGCTTTTCTTTTCTTTTCTCCTATGCTGACCTCTCACACAGGAAGAGGAAATTACATGTAAGTGGCTGCTGGTAGGTCAGATAGACGAGGACTCGAACATTTAGGAAATGTGCAGAACATAAGTATATATTGAGGTATTGGATGAAACTTTGGCAGGGGTAGACTGGGAACTTAAAGTGGCTGTGGGAAAAAAAATCGAAAAGGTAGCCCTAATGTTGTAAGTGAGTCCAACATGACAGAAGGTGGGGCAACACAAGTAGATAGGACCAATACAAGTTGGCATGGTCAGTAATACCATCATCGAGCACAGAATACCATCCCACATTACCAAATGCCACAGTGCAGCACAAAATACCTTCCCGGAAGCTATCTGTGATGGCCATCAACAGCTGTTCTGTCCTCCTCCTATTATTTCTAATATGGATATGGAGCAGGGGGCTTAGGAGGTGAGATGTAGACCACAACATCAAGCCAGCCCTACCTTCTTCATGCTGTCTGGACTTCCTTTAATAATGACCACTATAGTACGATGTGCAGTGGACAGAGTTGGTTTCTACAGCACTGCTCCCTTTCAAAGTGGAGCAGGGCGTCGGACCTCTGCCGATCCGATAATGATGGCCCATCCTGAGGAGCCTCATGTCAGTACATATCAATTTTACAGGAATGCATTACACCACATAAAGTAAGCAGTGTGAATCTGCCTGCTGGCAGAAGTGACAAGGTGATATCTGTGGATGGGTCTCCATTTGTGAGTGCAGGACATCTGGGTGCCCACAAGTATGTGCAAGAGGACAACAATAAGAGAATGTGTAGGTGGATAAGCAGGCTCTGCTGGCCTGGTGTGAGGGTGGGATGTGATATATATAGAATAATTGTGAATGACATTGCTATGAAGACAGACTACAGCTGCTTGGGGTGCTGTGGGGCCCTCTGTTTTGAAGAGGAACAGGAGATTATTGAGTTAGTGACTTGAAGCACCCAATACCTTTTTATGAGATGTGTCTTATAAAGCATAAAGTATGCCTTAATACTATTAATACTATAAGCCACCTTCTAGTTGTTTGGCCTGCATAAAAGCCCCCTATGATGTCTATTCTTATAGTCTCCAGCAGAGTGTACATTACTCCATATAAATTCTCCTGCTCTGCGCTTCTGCAAGATTTAGGCAAATGCTAACAACGCAGATGGGGTTCTAAAGAGGCATAGCAGAGGCAGGCTTGGGCTCTTGAAGGAGAAGGGTTTTAGGGACCATTGGTGAGTAGGGCTGCAGTAAACGATTATTTTAGAAATTGAGTATTCTATTGATTATTTTTTACGATTAATCAAGTAATCTAATAAGAAAAAAATGAATTAATAGACTGTTTACCTTTATAAAAACTCATCAGACCCCCTGCCATCAGTCCCCAACACCCTTTGTTCCCCCCTGTGCGATCAGCCCAAGTGCATCAGTTCCCCCGAGTGCCATCAACTCCGTTCCCCCCAATGCCATCAGCACCACTATCCCCCTGTGCCATCAGCTCCGTCCCCCCAGTGCCTTCAGCCCTCACCCATCCCAGTGCCACCAGCTGCCCCCAGTGCCACCAGCTACCCCCTCAGTGCCATCAGCTGCCCCCAGTGCCATCAGGCTCCCCCCAGTTCCATAAGCTTCCCCACCAGTGCCATTAGCTTGCCCCCCAGTGCCACCAGCTTGCCCCCCAGTGCAACAAGCTGCCCCCTTAGTGCCACCAGCTGCCCACCAGTGCTGTAAGCTGCCCCTAGTGCCATCAGATGCCACCCAGTGCCACCAGCTTGCCCCCCAGTGCCACCAGCTTGCCCCACAGTGCCATCAGCTGCCCTGAGCTTGCCCCCTAGTGCCACCAAATTCCCCCCAGTGCCACCAAATGCCCCTCAGTGCCACCATCTCCCCCTCCTAGCCATGACCCCAGCGACAGTACTTTCCTGTAGGGGAGCCGCTCCACAGCTCCTCCATCTTCTCTGCGCGCTGCACTGTCGTCCTGACGTCACACAGCGTCGGGTCATAGTGCGCGCTTACGTGCACTATGACCTGACGATGTGTCAGGAAGAAAGTGCAGCACGGTGCGGGCCGGCGGGTGACCACGGAGTGGTAAGTAATAGCAAGCGCTTCACTCCCACTCTGTGGTCACATGACACAAACGAATCCTCGATGCAAAACATTTGCATCAAGGATTTTTTGTGTCGAATTACTCGATTCAATCGAGTAATCATTTCAGCCCTATTGGTGAGTGGACTTTTCCAGCCTTTTCCTGCCAAACCCGGACCAGGAAGTGGATAGCAGATGGGACCAGAGCAAAGTTGGGATGGCAGAACTGAGCGGAGTAATATTTACTTTCAATTTTCAACCATCTTGGTCTTTTTTTTAATTTTTTTTTACATATATTGCTTTTCAGACAACCCTGGTAATGCCTGACATACTTGCCCGACTTTGAAGCAATACGTACTTATTGTGGTTCTTTTTGTATTGTAAAATGAAATATATTAGTATTATTTGTCAAGCAGCCTTCACTTTCTTCTCGAGAGAACATGAAAGACAAATGATGGAAAGTAGATAGATTGTGGTTTGGGATGTCGGCTTTAAGACAGGGGTGTAAAAGGGATGTTAAATAAAAGACCCAGTGATGTGTGAGTTGCTGGCACCACTAGAAAGAACGCACACAATGGGTGCACTCTCAACACATGGGGGCTGTTTGGTTTTTACTTCAGATGTAGTGAACACTGAAGTCAATGACTTGAAGATTTCATTAATTTGTTTTGATGGATAAACCCAGTGATAAAAGATCTGGATATGACTGAACTACACTTTAATGAAGATTAATGTAAAGCTAAAAGATGTCACCACAATCATGATGTGAACGTACTGAAGTGCATAAATATCATAAAATATTCTACTATATAAGTCAGAATGAATACAACCTTGGTTAATATTGCCTTATGGCTCAATTTTCACATGGTCAATGGACAAGAGACAGGGTAAAACCACTATTACTCTGACCTCCTCCACTGCCCGCGATGTTTCGGGGGACTCCGCATCCTTACTCATAGAAAGAGAGCAGAGTCCTCTGAAAAGTTCCATGGCAGGGGAAGAGATCGGAGTGATGTTGCTCACCAGAGAATCCTGGAGAACATGAGGTAACTCTTTTATATGAGTCTACATACACTGAAAGCCCCTGAACAAAATGCAGCCACTGGCTCCCGTGTAACAGTCTCTATGACCAGCCTCCGCGTCTCTCTCTTTCTCCAAGTCACTTCTTTGGGGAGCTTTCAGCTCCAGAACGCATCTCACGGGTTTTAATTCCCTTAGGCATCAGTCACTCTCATGGCTTCTCTCTCTTAGGGCTCATGCACACAAATGTTCCCTGTTCCCGTTCGTGTGCACGCCGTTTGCGGATGCAGACCCATTCACTTGAATTGGTCTACGATCCGCAAGAGACAGTCCGCACCGCAAAAAAAGAGGACATGTTCTATTTTTTTGCAGTGCGGAGACACGGACTGAAAACCCATGGAAGTGATTTGTGGTGCTTCTGTGGACATCCGATCCGTGCCTCTGTTCCTTATGTTGCGGATCCATTCAAGTCAATGCTGTATGCAGGCCACAATACGGCATGGGACACACACGGTCATGTGCATGAGCCTTTTAGGTCCTCATCCAATCCACATTTTTTGTGGGTCGGATGCGGACCCACTCTCTTCAACAGAGTCCAAAAGATGCGGACAGCACAGTGTCAAAAGTCTGTTCCGTGTCATCTGCAAAATTATAGAATATGTCTTATTCTTGTCCACATTATGGACAAGGATAGTATTGTTCTATTGGGAGCTGGCCATTCCGTTCTGCAAAATGCGGAATGCACACGGCCAGTCTTCGTGTTTTGCAGATCCACAATTTGTGGACCACAAAACAGCCAACAATCATGTGCATGAGCCCTTACCCCACTGGAGGGCTACTTGGTGGCTGACTAAACCTAGACCTCCGCTCAGTCCCCAGAAGGTTTTACTGCCTCATGTTCTCACTGTGAAAATACTTTCTAGAAGCAGGAAAACAAACAGTTATATGACTGCATCTCAATCCCACCTACAGATGCTGCAACTTCAATCACCGGTGGAGTAACTAAGAATGACTGGGCCCCAGAAAAAAGTTTGACTCTTGTGGCTAGTCAAGATCGCTCTCTCGGACCAAGCCAGGCAGCGGCTCCACCTGTTTCCTACACGTATATACTGTAAACCATGTCACTCTATATAATGTCATAGTATAATACTGTTAAGGGGACCCTGACAATAAAATATTTCAGTGTTTCTCCCGGATGGGCCCCTTGTGAGTTCGGGCCTTGTAGCAGCCGCTTCCACTATAGCTATGCCCCTATCAGCACAAAGAACCAAGTAATAGACCTTCTACAGTAACTGTTCACTCCTCCTCCTGATGGATGGCATCAAGTAACACTGTTCCTGGTGTCATTAACTAAAAAAGGAACGGCGACACCACAAAGACAATGTTTTCCTGCTTCCACTACACATGCCAGAGGGTGTCATGGCAATAAACAATACAGTACTAAACAATATACCATCATCACACGACAAGAGGCAGTCCAAGTTGTTTCCACCATGTTGATCCTATGGAACAAGAAGTCAGGAGACGTGGGGACAACAGCAGAGGTCAACCAGCAGCACCGGTCGTTTAGGTGTGTACTGTTTTTTTTATATTTTATCCAGCTTTGACGACGTTTTAATTAAAATTGTACTGTTGGAAGATCCCTTTAAGGGTAGGTTTTTATCTGAGGTAAAGGTATTCCGGTAGTCTGTTTTGGCAGAGGAACAGAATGCCACAGTTATTGTATCCAGCATTGCCTGATACTGCCGTGCCGAATCACCATTCATTATAATGGGATGTCTTTCCGGCATAAAGGTCAGCTTTTGGCCAGCATTTATGCCGGAAAACCGCCAGACACCATTACAGTCAATGGGGATCTGGCAGTGTGCAGCGATATCCGGCTATGCTAGATACGGCAACTCCAATAGTATGTTCTTCTGCCAGAACAGACTACCAGATTACCTTTACGGCAGATATGAACGTAGCCTAAGTTTGGTAAATAGCTATTTATGAGTTGACTCCAGCTGTTGAATTTCTAAAAGATATAGCAGCCTTCAACTCAAGATAAGAATTTACAGAATCCAAGGCTGGATTTACACTGGGAGAACAAGTTGCAGTTAAAAAAAAAATATAATAATTTCCCACATATATTTTTTTATAAGTGAAGTTTTTCATGTGTTTTGCTGCATTGTTTTTGTTAGGCTACTTTCACACTGCCGTTTCTGGGTCCGCCTGTGAGATCCGTTTCAAGGCTCTCACAAGCGGCCCAAAACAGATCAGTTCAGCCCCAATGCATTCTGAATGGATAAGGATCCGTTCAGAATGCATCAGTTTGCCTCCGTTCAGCCTCCATTCCGCTCTGGAGGCGGACACCAAAACGTTGCTTGCAGCGTTTTGATGTCCGTCTGACGAAACTGAGCCAAACGGATCCATCCTGACTTACATTGTAAGTCAATGGGGACAGATCAGTTTTTACTGACACACTATAGTGCAATTGAAAACGGATCCACCTCCCATTGACTTACAATGTAAGTAAAAACGGATCCGTTTGCATTATCATGAACAAAAAAAAAAAAATGCAAATGGGTCCGTTCTGAACGGATACAAGCGTTTGCATCATAGGTGCGGATCCGCCTGTGCAGATACCAGACGGATCCACACCTAAACGCAGGTGTGAAAGTAGCCTTAATTATGTACAGATATACTGTGTTTTTGCCATGTTTTCACATTTCTGCTGATTCTATTTGCTGGTCATCTTTTTGCATTGTCATGTGTATTGCTTTACTAGTCAGCCACAGCCTGGACTATAACCAAGTAAGCTTGCCTATCTACATCCTAGCTGTTGGGGCCCTCCTGATGACCTCCAGTGGAGACTGTACAATGTGGACAACTACGCCTTCTGGCCTGCACATTTATAGTCTGTAGATTGAATACAACTTTGAACTAAAAACTGACCAAGATGCTCCCCTTTCAGGTATTTAAAGGGTTTTTCTCAATGCAAGTAGCATTTATCATGTAGACAAAATTAATTCAAGCCACTTACTAATGTATTGTGATTGTCCATATTGCTTCTTCGATTGCTTGATTCATTTTTCCATCATATTATACACTTCATGTTTCCTTGGTTACGACCACCCTGTGATCCAACAGTGGTGGACGTGGTTGCAAACTTATAGACAGACACACACTTGTAGACTCAGATACCAACAGATGCTAACCCCACTGGAGCTAATATGGCTGATAGAAAGTACCTGCTTTTTGTGCAAGAACCTGAAGGCAACAGAAGTCTGGACCATAAGCAGCTGTGCTTTCTAGAGATAGACTACACACTGCAACTACAAGTATTCAGAAGCTTTATCAATTGTTCATTTTGATTGGAAGAATGCTTTATTATGGGATACCACTCTGCTGGGATCAGAGGAATCACTTGTAATCTGTGGGAATGCTACGCTGGGTCCCCCGGACACCGTCGAGGTGTCACCACATGTCGCTGCTCTCCGAAAGGGATGGTAAGCCGTGGTGCACCCCGATGGGGAATAAGTCCAGAGAGTCAGGGTCTGCAGTAAACCAGTGTGCTTCTTTATTGAAGGAATTTAGGTACAAAACAATACAGGCGAGGCATAGGGCTGGTTTCTCCAGTCTCCTCCCTGGCAGAAAAAGGGTTTGATGCTGAGGAAAGTACTGAACTAGATATCCCTCTCTCTCTCTCTTCAGAAGGCTGGTACCCTGGTCCAGGGCTGGTTATCCAGGTCTGTGGCAGCATATCCTTGTCTCAGCATCTTTTTCTGGTCACTCAGTAGTCTGGCAGAGTCTCCTCCCTGACAGAAGAAGGGTTTGATGCTGAGGAAAGGCCTAAGCTAGCTGTCCCTCTCTCTCTCTCAGAAGGCTGGCACCCTGGTCAAGGGCCCGCGGTCTGTAGCTCAGTAGTCTGGGCGGCACCTTGGTCACAGGGCTATTGACCTATGGTCTGTGGCTCAGTGTACCTATCTCGGCGTCTTCTTCTGGTCACTCATGCAGGCTGGCATGAGTCTCCCCTCCAAGCACTGGTCCCTAACTGCAGCACACTAGAGAGAACCTTCTAGTGGGAGGGATGGAGTGGAGAAACTCAGCACAAACAAATACATTGTTTCAACTCCTGTCTGGTATAGACTTACATTTGAGCTTTAATGATACTCAATGGCAATGACACAGAAGTTTTTCCAGACAAAAACAAGTTTCCAGACATAACATAGCTAAAACCAGACATTTAAAAGGTCAAACTGTCTGCTTTTGGTGATAAACAAGTCTGGGTTTTCCCCTCCAAAATATGGTAGTAAACAAGTCTGAGTTTTCCCTCCAAAACATGGTCTTCTTTAAACCATATGGCAGCTGTGGAAAGTTACCAGCTACTCAATCAAAGTCCTAACCGTCTCTCAGTATTCATTAACCCTTTCCACAGAGCCATGTAAATACAGTGATAATGAACAGGATATATATCACTACACACATTATATATATATATATATATATATATATATATATACACACACTGCTCAAAAAAATAAAGGGAACACAAAAATAACACATCCTAGATCTGAGTTAATTACCGTATATACTCGAGTATAAGCCGACCCGAGTATAAGCCGAGCCCCTAATTTTACCCCAAAAAAATGGGAAAAATTATTGACTCGAGTATAAGACTAGGGTGGGAAATGCAGCTATAATGCAGAGTGTATGTGTATATAATGCACACACTCTACATTATATACACACATCTGCAAGAGGGTGACTCCCTGTATTTAATGCAGAGTGTGTGCATTATATACACACACACTCTGCATTAAATACAGGGAGCCATCCACAGATCTCCCCCCTAAACAGTGCCATCCACAGATCTCCCCCCTAAACAGTGCCGTCCACAGATCCCCCTAAACAGTGCCATCCACAGATCTCCCCCCTAAACAGTGCCATCCACAGATCCCCCCTAAACAGTGCCATCCACAGATCCCCCCCCCTCCCCTAAACAGTGCCATGATGGCACTGTTTAGGGGAGGGGGTATCTGTGGATGGCACTGTAGGGGGATCTGTGGATGGCACTGCCATCCACAGATCCCCCTACAGTGCCATCCACAGATCCCCCTACAGTGCCATCCACAGATCTCCCTACAGTGCCATCCACAGATCCCCCTACAGTGCCATCCACAGATCTCCCTACAGTGCCATCCACAGATCCCCCTACAGTGCCATCCACAGATCTCCCTACAGTGCCATCCACAGATCCCCCTACAGTGCCATCCACAGATCCCCCTCCCCGACGCTCACAGCAGTATATATAGGTAACCTTTAACTGTGGATATCTTACTTTGTACTTTGTCTTTGCTCCGGTAATACAGGCAGTGCGGGGAGCGGCGCTCACTCACTGACGTCACGCGCCTTCTCCCACTAGGCGGCGCAGGCGCGTGACGTCAGTGAGTGAGCGCCGCCCCCCGCACTGCCTGTATTACCGGAGCTAAGACCTAGACTCGAGTATAAGACGAGGAGGCTTTTTGAGCACAAAAATATGTGCCAAAAAACTCGTCTTATACTCGAGTATATACGGTAAATATTCTTCTGAAATACTTTGTTCTTTACATAGTTGAATGTGCTGACAAGAAAATCACACAAAAATAAAAAAATGGAAATCAAATTTTTCAACCCATGGAGGTCTGGATTTGGAGTCACACTCAAAATTAAAGTGGAAAAACACACTACAGGCTGATCCAACTTTGATGTAATGTCCTTAAAACAAGTCAAAATGAGGCTCAGTAGGGTGTGTGGCCTCCACGTGCCTGTATGACCTCCCTACAACGCCTGTGCATGCTCCTGATGAGGTGGCGGATGGTCTCCTGAGGGATCTCCTCCCAGACCTGGACTAAAGCATCTGCCAACTCCTGGACAGTCTGTGATGCAACGTGACGTTGGTGGATAGAGCGAGACATGATGTCCCAGATGTGCTCAATTGGATTCAGGTCTGGGGAACGGGCGGGCCAGTCCATAGCATCAATGCCTTCATCTTGCAGGAACTGCTGACACACTCCAGCCACATGAGGTCTAGCATTGTCTTGCATTAGGAGGAACCCAGGTCCAACTGCACCAGCATATGGTCTCACAAGAGGTCTGAGGATCTCATCTCGGTACCTAATGGCAGTCAGGCTACCTCTGGCGAGCACATGGGGGGCTGTGCGGCCCTCCAAAGAAATGCCACCCCACACCATTACTGACCCAATGCCAAACCGGTCATGCTGGAGGATGTTGCAGGCAGCAGAACGTTCTCCACGGCGTCTCAAGACTCTGTCACGTCTGTCACATATGCTCAGTGTGAACCTGCTTTCATCTGTGAAGAGCACAGGGCGCCAGTGGCGAATTTGCCAATCTTGGTGTTCTCTGGCAAATGCCAAACGTCCTGCACGGTGTTGGGCTGTAAGCACAACCCCCACCTGTGGACGTCGGGCCCTCATATCACCCTCATGGAGTTTCTCACCGTTTCAGCAGACACATGCACATTTGTGGCCTGCTGGAGGTCATTTTGCAGGGCTCTGGCAGTGCTCCTCCTGTTCCTCCTTGCACAAAGGCGGAGGTAGCAGTCCTGCTGCTGGGTTGTTGCCCTCCTACGGCCTCCTCCACGTCTACTGATGTACTGGCCTGTCTCCTGGTAGCGCCTCCATGCTCTGGACACTACGCTGACAGACACAGCAAACCTTCTTGCCACAGCTCGCATTGATGTGCCATCCTGGATAAGCTGCACTACCTGAGCCACTTGTGTGGGTTGTAGACTCCGTCTCATGCTACCACTAGAGTGAAAGCACCGCAGGCATTCAAAAGTGACCAAAACATCAGCCAGGAAGCATAGGAACTGAGAAGTGGCTGTAGTCACCACCTGCAGAACCACTCCTTTATTGGGGGTGTCTTGCTAATTGCCTATAATTTCCACCTGTTGTCTATCCCATTTGCACAACAGCATGTACAATTGATTGTCACTCAGTGTTGGACAGTTTGATTTCACAGAAGTGTGATTGACTTGGAGTTACATTGTGTTGTTTAAGTGTCCCCTTTATTTTTTTGAGCAGTGTGTATATATATATATATATATATATATATATATATATATAAAAAATGCAGTAACACAGTAATAAACAGTATAAGTTAACCCTTTCAGGAGAAATAAAGTAAGAAGTTTTAACTTTGCATAGGGGATATAGGCAAATGTCCATAAATGTCCAAAAGTCAAAGTACTCCCTGCTCCAGCTCCTCTACACCACACAATCTCTTAAAATAACAAGAATAATGGGCAAATGTCTCAGTCAGAAAAAATACCATTCTCACGGCAGCTTATGCACCATTATTTTCCATTATCTCCACTTCTGCTGTGTTGAAGTGTGTGTTCATGCATTTATTTTTAACCCATCCTACAGACGTTTTTTCAAGGCATTTGTGGGATTGTCTGAGTGCGAATGCCAGTCACGACTGAGAATACACTGAAGAGGAATGCATCTTAGATACTGTTTTTTCATAACTCTGGGATACTGGACTCAGCCCAATCATCTCCACAGTTACCAAAAGTCATTCTGATTAGATGGTCATACACAATGAAAGAGAGTGTACTCTTCTGTTACATCCAATGAAAACACTGAAGTAGCCCCCTAAGCAGCGTAAGCTTTTCTTTCAGAGAGCCAGGATCACTTCTGAATTACATGACTAAATCACTTCACTCATGTCGTCCTAATACATCAACCTGACACAGTTCCATTATTAATACACAACGGTTGACTACGGGTGGATGGGTCATTCTTGGCTCAAGTTAAAAGCCTAGTTCTTTACGCATTGTATTACTGCCTGGATAGCTGCTGACATTTTCAGAAGTTATCCATTTAATGTCTTTCTTCAGAATACGAGACTGTGCTTTAAATCCTACCACTGTAAAAAAAATAAAAAATAAAAAAATAGGTCTCCAATTACAAAACACAGAACTTGGAAAACAAGCCAAGGGAGTTTGGTTAATGGTGTGAGAGCAATCACCCAGAACCAGCACATGACAAGATAGGCGTCCACCACCACATCTCTGCTGGATGTTCCCAAGTTGCTTTTATGGTGATGAATTAAAGGTGTTAAAGGGATAGTTCCTCAAGAACTTTTTCTACTCCTGTCAATCCATTAAGCCATGCCCTTTTAGACACAATTCCTGATTCAAAAGGCCATCCAATTTAGTGGACGAATGCCATTCTTTGTGGATGTCCGTATGGCGTCCATGTGCATCTGTTTGTTTTTTTGTGCACCCATATGTTTGAATAAAAGAGTCACAAAATAGACAAGGATAGTGCATGTTGTAAGTTTATTGGCATAGACCAATAGTAACCACTGACAGGGTCCGTGTGTAGTCCAATGCACAAACAGAACACAGACTTAGAATGCTCTCATTTGAATGAGGCCTTATCTTGATGGCCACACTGGTAATGATGGCCCAATGTCTGCTATATTTCATGTCTTCCTCATTTATTATTCAACCCTTGGCTATCCCTGTCACACTCCACCAGTCCTCCACCTCTTAGATGCTCAAAAGCCAATTGTAATACCATTGGAGATCCTCCTATCCTGTTAGACTCCAGTTATTGATTGTTGCACCCAAGATGTAGGAAGAAGCAATATCATTCCCACCACAACAGCAATGAAAACTCAGATTCTCTAGAACATACATTAAAAAGGCCACGAAAAGCACACCACACAACTTATGAAAGCATGCAGAATCTCTCTGTAATGTGCAGTTCTGTAACCACTCTACAAACAATACTTCTAGATATGGGACTCGCACACAATCTATGGACTCACGAATTTCCTCTTGAAGATTTTCTCCAGAAAATATTTTTTTTTCCAAACTATATAAAGGACAATAAAAATACATTAAAATAGAATAATAATATAAAATAAAATTACACCATAAAATCCCCACAGCGAAATTACCAGATGCACGGATATTCCCCAGTATATGTAGTTCAGTTTTGTGGTCTTTAACCTTGTGGTCTCCTTGATATTACACAATTTTTCAGGGGTTAAGAAACTTGGCAATATCAACCCACATAAAAAAGTTTGATTCAAACAGTCTGTTGCTAACTATCCCACATCCAATTTTACCATGGTTTACCTCCTTGCTGCACCTTATCTATGTCAAGAACACGCTCACCGTTCCATCAGGTAAGTAATAGAATAGTTTACTTACAGTCTGCGTCTGTCTGTCTCCAATTGTGGTGTCCCACATGGATAGAAGAACAGACTCACCTATACCCCGTTCTGCGTTGGTCCAGAATGAGCCCACATATTTTATTTGTATTGTATTGCAGATTTGTTGAACCGAGGTATGCAATACAACTGTATGCCTAAAGAACCACTGTTTAACCACTTTGCTCACTCACACCCATATGCCCAGAATCCCTTGTGCATGCTGCTGTTATTAAGCCACACCTCAGCACCCGCCAAACTCTTGTCCATATACAGCCAATCCCACCTAGCCCCCTTTGGACCTCCTTAAACAATAATAGCAGCCCTTGGTGCCCCCCATACAGTAAGAATGAGACCTTACTGCTCCCATACACACACAGTATGGATGTCCCCTTAGTGCCTCCACACACAGTAGTGAATGTCCTTTAGTGCCCCTTCACTGATGTCCCTGGGGCATCTATTGGGTCTCAAGAGCAAATAAGTGCTGGATCCTCTGGTCTAACAAGACAGAACATTTTGGCAGGAAGTTGAAGGAACTAGGAAATGGGGCTCTATATCCATTTCTGACCTGTTTCATGTGCGCTGGGTGATCGTTCCATGAGATGAGAAATGGGGATCCTATCCATTTCTGACCTGTTTCATGTGCGCTGGGTGATCGTTCCATGAGATGAGCAAAATGTTTTTGTGCAACAAACTTAGCAGCTGAAGTCCCAAAAATGAAAACTGTCTCTAAGGAGGGCTTTTATTTGTTACAGCTAATGACCCTTTAGAGCTCTTAGAGGTACTAATCCACTTATATTCGGCTGCATGAGAAAATTGCCAATTATCACTATGACATTTCATTTTTGCACATTGAAACCAGGATTCACTTAAACATACTTGGAAGGTAATTTTATTCTTAATTAAGAATAATTATGGTGGACTCTTTTTTTTGTATTTGTTAAATGTATGCATGAGCAAATTAATTAATATGGCTCTTATAAGTAAAATCTATTCACCGCAGTGTGATAACTAGAAAATTACATCCGAAATTATAATGCTTTTTAACAGCATAAACACCGTAAGAGGTGTTACAAATGCCACAATCTGTGCCAATCATTGTTAGTGGAGGCACCAGCTGGGCAATCCAGACTTGACCGAATCAACTGATGATCGTTTTCTATTCACATGCATTTATGTCCGAAATTAAATTTTTGACAGATATACCGTATTTTTCGCTTTATAAGACACTTTTTCCCCCCAAAAGTGGGGGGGAAATGGCCGTGCGTCTGATAAAGCGGATACTTCGCTGGCCGCTATGCTGCACAGCGCGGCCAGCGAAGTATCAGTGTGGAGGGAGGAGGCGGGGACACTCATGGCGGGGCCCGGTGCAGTGACTTTACTCTAATACAACGGGCCCCGCAACTGTTAAGTACATTCAATCCGATCCATATCTTAATGTATACTGCACTGTTCTGTACTTACTGTAGTACCATATGTATAGCATTAAGACGGCGCAGACCGGCAGCTCCCTCGGTCATGCGCCGCCTGCCCCAGCTCCCTCCTCATGCACCGCCTGCCTGTTCATTCATAAAGTGAGATAAGCAGGCAGGCGGCGCATGACCAAGGGAGCTGCCGGTCTGCGCTGTCTTAATGCTATATATACAGTACTACAGTAAGTACAGAACAGTGCGGTATACATTAAGATATGGATCGGATTGAATGTACTTAACAGCTGCGGGGCCCGGTGTATTAGAGTAGAATCACTGCACCGGGCCCCGCCATGAGTGTCTCCGCCTCTTCTTTCCACACTGATGCATCTGATGGGGGATCTGTAGATGACACTTATGGGGATCTGTGGATGACATAAGCGTCATCCACAGATCCCCCATCAGTGACATCCACAGATCCCCCATCAGTGTCATCCACAGATCCCCCATCAGTGACATCCACAGATCCCCCATCAGTGTCATCCACAGATCCCCCATCAGTGACATCCACAGATCCCCCATCAGTGACATCCACAGATCCCCCATCAGTGTCATCCACAGATCCCCCCATAAGAGTGAATCATCCAAAGATCCCCCATAACAGTGCGTCATCCACAGATCCCCCATAACAGTGCATCATCCACAGATCCCCCATAACAGTGCGTCATCCACAGATCCCCCTATAACAGTGCGTCATCCACAGATCCCCCCATAACAGTGCGTCATCCACAGATCCCCCCATAACAGTGTCATCCACAGATCCCTCATAACAGTGCGGCATCCACAGACCACCATTAGTTCCAAACCTACCAAAAGCACACCTTTTGGTTCAAAATATTTTTTTCTTATCTTCCTCCTCAAAAATCTAGGTGCGTCTTATCATCAGGTGTGTCTTATAAAGCGAAAAATACGGTAATTATAAATTAGACAGTTTTGATAAATAAAAGCACAATGAATGCTCTCTGCTGTTTGACTATATTCACACTTGAATCAGAGCCTCTGCAATTCTTTTCAGGTCATTGCAACACTATTCTTGCAGTCAAAGTCAGTAGGGTCTGTTAAGCACCATTGATGTCCATAGAACCAGCACTTTCCATGGCTTCTATTATGGATGGGCCCAGTGACGTCACGACTAGTATCACTGGCCCTGGAGTGCCGCTTCCTTCTCAAACAGCTGATCGGCGGGGGTCCCGGCTGTCGGACACCCGCCGATCGGATGCTGATGATCTATCCAGAAGAACTGCAGAACCCCTTCAAGCCTTGCACTTAAGAATTCTGGCTTCAAAAGTCACAAAATTAGGCTTTGAACTTTTATTTGCGCAAAAAATATGGACATTTCAAATTTTTTCCACCACTCCTGGTTTACAAACGTGGGTAGGTGTAAAGCAAGGTTTTAATTGGTCCTTCCCATTTAATTCCTTGTAATGTAAATGGTTAGAGATGTCCAATACCTCGCCACATTCCTGGAGTATGAAGTAACTGTACCTGCATACTGACCTTTAGGATGGGGCTAGGAGGGGCCACGGGACTAGAAAACACTTCGCTTTGTAACAGAGTTCAGCTCCACTGAAGACATCATCGGGGTAAGATTTCTTGCTACTATTACCTCTCTTTATATCATATGGGTGTCGGCCAAGTGCCATGTTGGGCACTGGTCAATAGGAGCTAGCTCATTTGTTTACACAACTTTCGGTGACTTTACTTTATCTTTGCATATCATAGTTTAGTAAACTCTTTATGCACTGAAGTCTTGTTAAGGCTTCGTTCACATCAGCGTTCAGCCTTTCCGTTCTCCTACTCCATTATAGGGGCAGGAAAAACGGAAAGGACGGATTCGGCACATAACTGAGCCGAACGGAGCCTACGGACCCCATAGACACCCATAGACTATAATGGGGTCCGTTAGGTTTACGCTCAGAAGATGGTTTTGGAGCGGATACAAAAGTAGTGCATGCAGGATTTTTATCTCCGCTTCAAAAATCTTCCTCTGGGCAGAAACCTAACGGACCCCATTATAGTCTATGGGTGTCTATGGGGTCCGTAGGCTCAGTTATATGCCGAATCCGTCCTTTCTGTTTTTCCTGCCCCTATAACGGAGTAGGAGAACGGAAAGGCTGAACGCTGATGTGAACTTAGCCTTAGTCTATTTTTTGCTGAACTTCAGATCTCATGATAATACAGTAGGAAAGTGGCACGGTTAGCCTATCCAACTGATTTAAGCCAGATTTATCAACAGAGACTTTAAAATTTCACTAAAATTGCAGCAATCTTACTCCAATAAAGGGGTGGCATAGAGAATGAATTAACATCTGAAGACAGAAGTTTTAGACTTAAAGGTGCACTAAATATATCAAACAATGTACGATATTTGATACATCTGGCACAAATTATGACGGCCCAGATTTCTACTAAATGGACTGCAAAAGTTTCCCTCATGATAAATTTCCCCATAGATTCTTCCTTTCTAGAATCCCTGTTATTGGCCACTACCCCCACGGAGAACTTTCCAGGGGTTTTCTGAATTAGTATAACTATAGTAAATATCAATTCAAAACTAAACCAATTCTTTACGAATTTCCCCAAAACTTTGGTTTCCAATTAGTATGACGTTTTTGGAATTCCTTCCAAATGAATAGGTCAAAATAGCGTCTGCCAGCTTACATACAGTATCAGAATCTAGGGTAGATGAGAAGATTAAGAAGGAGGATCGCATGATCCATCCTGGCGGGCTTTCCCATAATGCCTTGCAGTCAGCCTCAGCCAATCATCAGGGACTATAGCTGTGATATTAGTGGATGTGTCATAAGAGCCCAGGCAGGATCTGTCATACTTTTCTGGGTTCGTATATTGGAAAGATAGCACGTCGGTTAGCTGAAAGAAATCTTAAAACACAAAATGCAGCTAGCTGGATTATATAACGGACAGAGACAGTTTGAGACTGGAAAGGAATCAGAGTGTTATTGTGTAACTTAAGCTGCCTCAGAAATGCTGGCACCCATTTAACTGAGAGCTACAGCATTTACAGATACAGTGCTCAAATTATTATTAATGTGAATAATCCCAACATCCCAATCTTCATCACATAAATCACAATTACAGACCGTCAGGGAGGCGGAGGTTTTACTGGATGCTGCTTCACAGTTCTGTCTTGCAATTACAGGGGATTTCATCCAACTGACAATTTTTTTTCAAAGTTAATTTTAAAAAATTCATAATTTTATCAAAGTGTGCCTGCAGCCTGATGTATAGTTTTAGTGTGTCATACTGAATGTTACAGCCAGGGAGTGTGCCAACCAACAGTTTTGACTTTAGGCTAGTTCTGAGGGCGTTATCCTGGCCACAGGGGAGTCAATAGGCCTTTACTTCTTGGAATATTTCAGATGTGGTTGGCTGATGACCCTCAGGGTCAACATATGGAACAGGCATGGGTCAGGTCAGATGGCAGACAGTCGGGATCCAGGAAACAGGCAGAAGTCAGTACACAGGGAATTAATCCTTACAGTGCTGCAAGGAAAGTTTCAATGAATAGATACACACAGAGAAAGAAACACTGTCTTCACTGACCTCTTCTAAGAGACAACACCCCCGCTAATGATTTCAGATAGTGGTCCTGTTGATGAGTTGTATGAGAACAGTCAGCATTTGGACTGCCACGAGGAGGCAATTCAGAAGATGGAGGAGGACATGATGACTGAAATGTATAGCTGTGTTGGTGGTGGTAATAGTGACACTTGTAGCCATGATGGTGGTAGTGGTAGGGGGACAGGTAGCCATGGTGGTAGTGGCGCTCAGGACCAATACAGAAGTAGGAATCATCAAGGGGTAAGGAGCCCAAGACAGTTTGAGAAAAGTATTAGGGATGATGACTATGATGATGACTGTGTGTAGGATAGAATCTGTGAACCCATTTAGGGTGACAAGAAGGTTATTACATAAGAGGAAGAGGGTGGTGATAAAGAGTGGAGCTGACATACGGCCAACACATCCGAAAAAAAAAAAACTGCCAGAAGCAGATCCGCCTCTACTGTTGTCAGCTCAGGAGCAGGTGATGCCGCTGCTGTTGTTGGTGTACTGTAGGTTCAAAAGCTGTCAGACCTAGGGCAAGCGCAGGTGGTGGTTGCTCTGTGAGTGCATCTCTCATGGGGAAATTTTTCTCTATATTGTCAGCAGCTCCTTCAGCACATGAAGCACACCAAGAGAGTGGAGGGAAGATCAAGTATTTGGCATGGGGGGTGGGGGGGGCATTTAAATTTTTGCCTCAAGCAGCAGGAAGGCTTTTTTTCTCCTCCCCCTTACAACAAAGCACTGACAGAATGGGGCCCAAGCTGAACTCTTGCACCAGGGCGCATGAGCCTTTAGCTACGATCCTGTATGACACTGTGTCTTGAGGTTAAGGACCTAGAAGACCCCAAGACTTTTCAGGACTGAATCGAATCTGACAGCCAAATAGAATTGGAACCAAAATGAACTTCAGGAAATTTATTTATCTTTACCAGCAAAAATTTTCTTTGCATCTAAATATTAGGAAGAGAAGCACTTCTGTGTCATTCTTCTAACTCCTTTGCTAAGGTCACTTTCATAGTATTTGGTCAGTATTTTGCATCAGTATTTGTAAGACAAAAATAGGAGAGGAATCTGCAGAGGAAAAGTGTAAAGGAAGAATTTCTACCTCTTCTGTGGTCAGGACCCTCTTCTGATTTTGGCTTACAAATAATGATGAAAGATACTGAACAATACTAACTATGAAGTACCATATTACTTATAAGAAAGACGTACTATATGTAGTATTATGTGGAAACAGTATGGAGGTATTATTTGGACATTGTATGCTTGTAAATGACTGTTTTGTGTGGGCATGTATAAAAGAATCATTTGGCAGCCTTACATATTATGCGGAAATGAGACCAAAATGTAGCTTGTTGCCGATATATAGGATAGTTATATAGATAGATTAGACAGACAGGCTGACATAATCTAAGAAAGGAGGCAGTTCTCCAAAGTTTTTGAATAAAATCCTTTTAAGATGGTATGCGAATGGGCTGTTAGAAAGCTCTGCCTCTACTGCTACCAGATGTAAGTCAGCTATCCTATAAGTCACTGACTCTGACACTGACTAAAAATAGACCTTGAGACATGACTTGGATAATAAATAAGACAGCATCTCATCTGCAGACAGATGTTTCAGGTGATTGTCCCTCATCAGTTCACAGCAGAGAGAACTGGCTTAACTGAGTGAGAGGCTTAGGTGAGGACCTGGGGGATACTATATTTCTTTATGGAGTGTTGCCTGGCCTACAAGACTCCTCAAGCCGTTTAGGAGTTCTCCATAATATAGTATCGCCCCCCCCCCCCCCCCCCCCTCGACACACACACACACATACAAATAAAATCCTTTTATTCACTCAGATGCAATGCGAATAGCGAAAAAAGGGAAATGCATATTTGTTTCACCACATCTTTCGGAGTGCTGCCTCATTTCTTGGAATGTATCTAGCAGGACATTGGCCTTGAGTCTTGGAGTGATAGATAGATAATATCACAATACTTTAGGTTGCCCTGCCCTTTACAATACAGTAGCATGCTCATGCTTTTCTCATATATCTATATAAGTATATATATATATATATATATATATATATATATATATGAGTAATATATGAGTACCGGTAATCTCGCACCAACGGTGCTGAATTCATGACTTCAGGCAGCTCTGCCAAACTGCTCTGCTAATTCTTTTCTCCCTATAGTTAGAGCAAGTCATCACGTCTCTGTTTGCCACAAACTTATATTTAAGCAATTCTGTCTATGTGAATTTAATCTTAAGCAAATATCTGTATTGCAACAAACTAGGAATTTACAGTCTGTGAATCTGCTCTGTAACACCATGTGGGGCTAAACTTGATGGTTAATGCGTTAAGTAAAAAATGACACAAAAAGGTTAACTAACTCTTTCAATTTATTTCAACGGCTTTTATCAAACGATGGCAGGAGATAACACTAGCACATGTGTTAGAGTTATCAGAGTCAATTTCAGCTCGGCTACATCTGTAATGTAGAGCATGTGCTGAGTAAGGGTCCATTCAGGGCCGGCGTCAGCACCCGGCATACCCAGACAAATGCCTGTGCACACTGCACCAACAGGGAACTATTCGCTCCTCGCTCCACCATTGAACCACCGGAGCTCCACATCAGCAGCACGATGTACTTACACATCGTCCTGCTGGTCTGTGTAGGAGTAGGAGCGGGGGGCAGGCTGGGAATCATCCTCTGCTCCTCCTACACAGAAGCACCATGTGTCACAGTATCCTGCTGCTGATGGGGAGCGCAGATCATGTGAAGGGGCACATCTGGGCATTACTACTATGAGGGGACACATCTTGCATAACTACTGTGAGGAGGACACAGTGTGGGCATAACTACTGTGAAGGGGCACATCTGGGCATTACTACTGTGAGGGGACACATCTTGCATAACTACTGTGAAGGGGCACATCTGTGTATTACTACTGTGTGCTGGCACAAAGGAGGAATAATTACACCCTGGCTCTCAGCCAATAGTAGCTGGCAGCTCTGTGATCTGTAATAAAGCCACTAGGTGCCAGCGCGGAGTGTTAGCAGCCAGTCAGAGGAGGCATCATAAGCATAAAGTGGGGCTGTCAGGACTTGAACCCAGGGACTCCTGTGTCCCAGGCTGCAGCTATTAAGCTTTCTGGACAGCTCCCGTGCTGAACTGAAGCCTAGTTCCCTGTGCCTCTAGTTTCAGTTCCCGCCTCCATGGTTTGCTCCACCCTGTTCCCTGATTGAACATCCTATTTAACCCCTTAAAGACTTATGACGTACCGGTACGGCATGTTTCCCGAGTCCTTAACCACCTCCGGACCGCTGTACGCAGATTCGCGTTCCGGAGGTGGCAGCGCTGCGCACAATCAAGCATATACGCGTCATCTCGCGAGACGCGAGATTTCGCTCAAAGCCGGCCCACGCATGCGCATCGCGGGCCGGCAAAATTCAAAGAAGAAGTTCGTCACCAGCCTGCCAGCAACGATCATTGGCTGGCAGGCTGGCGATTTTCAAAAAATCCAATCAAAAGTCATATATCAGATCATATTAGTAAATATGATCTGTTATATGGCTTCTCTGCTCCTCTGCTGGTCCTTTTCGTCGGTTGGATCCAGCAGAGAAGCAGACTGAACTGTGAGTACACCAAACACTTCACTGTAGCCCCTGATCACCCCCCTGCACCCCAATTAACCCTTTGATCACCCCTTTGATCGCCCCTGTCAATCACTAGTGAAAGGAAAAAAAGTGATCAGTGTAAACTGTCACTTTTTTTTTTTCACTGGTATTGGCTGTTAGGTTTTAGGGATAGTTTAGGCCCCTTGGTTAGGTAGTTAGCGTCAGTTAGCGCCCACCCCACCGCACCGCAGTCCCTTTTATTCGCTGAATAGCGTATCGCTAATCAGCATTTGTACTTTTATAGTATCTGTAAGTGATCAAAACTGATCACGGTCAGATCTATAATAGTATTAGTGTCACTTTAGTTCGCCCTCCACCCAAAACGCAGTGTTTGCCCGATCAGGCCTGATCGGTCGCCCACACGTGCGTTCACCCACGCCCGCCCCACCGCAGTGACAAAAAATATATATTTTTTGATCACTGCACATTCATTTTACACGCACTGCGGCGATAAAAAAATCAGTTTTGATATTTTTTATCAACCGCAGCGGCCTCCGGTACTTCGCTAGCCTCCCCTTTGTAAGACAGGCTTGCTTTTTTTCTCGGGTAGTCTCAGGGAATACCCCTAAATTTAGTAGTCCAAAATGTCAAACAGGGGGTATTCTTCTGAAGAGGCCTACAGGATTCTGACCCAGTCGGATGAGGAGTGGGAACCCTCATCTGATGAATCTAGCGGGTCAGAATATGAACCTGTGGAAAGCAGTGGCTCTCTGACCCAAAGTTCGGACGAGGAGGTGGAGGTCCCTGGCAGCACCAGGCGTACCCGGCCCCGTGTCGCTAGACCACAGGTTATGCAGGATCCGCTTCAAGAGCAGCAGAGTGGGGCTGTCGCTGCCGGATCACGTGGTGAGGCATACACCAGCAGCGCAGCCCTCCCTGGACCTAGTACCAGCACTGCCGTACAACATGGTGACGTGGCGAGCACCAGAAGGGCAGTTGAAGCTGGTACGGTGGCACATGCACTAGTTACCCCGTCGCAGCCACCGCACAGACAGGCCCGTAGAGCCCCTAGAATCCCTGAGGTGCTGGCAAACCCTGATTGGCAGTCACCAACTTCAGCCGCACCTTTAGTTCCCCCTTTCACCGCCCAGTCTGGAGTTCGGGTTGAGACGGCTCAAATCGGTTCGGCCCTGGGATTTTTTGAGCTGTTCTTGACTGCTGAGCTCTTGGACTTAGTCGTGGCAGAGACCAACCAGTATGCCACACAATTTATATCCGCCAACCCGGGAAGCTTTTATGCCCAGCCTTTCCGGTGGAAACCAGTCCAAGTTTCCGAACTTAAAATGTTTTTGGGCCTTCTCCTCAACATGGGCCTGACAAAAAAGCATGAATTGCGGTCATATTGGTCAACGCACCCGAATCATCACATGCCCATGTTCTCTGCTGCTATGTCCAGGGCACGATTTGAGGCCATCCTCCGTTTCCTGCATTTTAGCGACAACACCACCTCCCGTCCCAGAGGCCACCCAGCTTTTGACCGGCTCCACAAAATTTGGCCCCTCATAGACCATTTCAACCAGAAATTTGCAGATTTGTATACCCCCGAGCAAAACATCTGCGTAGACGAGTCCCTAATACATTTTACCGGGCGCCTTGGCTTCAAACAGTACATCCCAAGCAAGCGTGCCCGGTATGGGGTCAAATTGTATAAGCTCTGTGAAAGGGCCACAGGCTATACCCACAAATTTCGGATCTATGAGGGAAAAGATCAGACCCTGGAGCCGGTCGGTTGCCCTGACTACCTGGGGAGCAGTGGGAAGACAGTCTGGGACTTGGTGTCACCCTTATTCGGCAAGGGGTACCATCTTTATGTGGACAATTTTTACACAAGTGTGGCCCTCTTTAGGCATTTGTTTCTAGAACGGATTTGCGCCTGTGGCACCACGCGAACTAGTCGCGTGGGCTTCCCCCAACGGCTTGTAACCACCCGTCTTGCAAGGGGGGAGAGGGCTGCCTTGTGTAACGAAGAAATGCTCGCGGTGAAATGGAGAGACAAGCGTGACGTTTACATGCTCTCCTCCATTCACGCAGACACGACAATCCAAATTGAGCGAGCAACCCGTGTCATTGAAAAGCCCCTCTGTGTCCACGACTATAATGCGCTCATGGGAGGGGTGGACTTCAATGACCAGATGTTGTCTCCGTATTTAGTTTCCCGCAGAACCAGACGCTGGTATAAGAAGGTGTCTGTATATTTAATTCAATTGGCGCTGTACAATAGTTTTGTTCTCTACAGTAAGGCTGGGAGAACACGATCTTTCCTCAAATTCCAGGAAGAGATCATCGAGAACCTCCTTTACCCAGGAGGTTCCGTCGCCCCATCCACCAGTGTAGTTAGCCGTCTACACGAGCGACATTTCCCCAGTGTCGTTCCTGGTACCTCAACCCAACCGTTACCCCGAAAAAGATGTCGTGTCTGTAGCAGGAGTGGAAATAGGCGTGACACCCGCTATTTCTGTCCTGACTGTCCTGACCACCCTGCCCTATGCTTTGGTGAGTGTTTCCGGAAGTACCACACACAGGTACACCTAGCATAGGGATTGCATCTCACAGGACAGGCACACAGGGCTATTAGGGCCTTTTTACTCTCAGCTGCTGCAAACCTCTCCTTTCACCTGGGATAAAGTGCATAACGTACTTCGCCACATCTTTGGGCGATTTGCGCTTTGCACATTGTCCCATGGGGAAGGAGAGGTTTGTTCTACAAAGGTAAAAAAAACGAAACAAAAAAAAAATTACCGGTAAGTAAAAAAGTTAAAAAAGTTTAAAAAAAAGTTAATATGTTCTGTTCTAAAGTTAATAAAGTTATTGCTTTGCGGCCTGGTTTTTTCTTTTGTTTTTTTTACCTTCCAGGTGGACCAACCGATCGACCAGCTGCAGCACTGATGTGCATTCGGACAGAAGCATTGCGCTGCTGTCAGATTACACGCAAGTCGGTGTATGCGGCGCTGCAAGACGAGATTTCTCCTCTGCAGTAAAAGATATGTTTGCCGAGGCATATGAGCTGAGGAGGTGGCGGTGTTCATATACTTTGGCAAACACTTTGTATATATAAAAAAAAAAATCCCGGCAATGATTTATTCATCCACATCGATTGATGTGAATGGAGAAATCTGGTTTGCCAGGGCATACGAGCTGAAGTGGGTATGGATGTTGGGCGGAGCTCCTATGTCCTGGCAGACGCCTTTCCCCTCCTTTTTCTTTTTTTGGCAGAGATTTTTTCATCCACATTTATCGATGCGAATGAAGAAATCTGTGCCGTTCATTTTTTTCTTTCAGCCCAGAGGCTGAACGGAAAAAAAAAATCTCATTACCCGTATGCTCAATATAAGGAGAATAGCAGAAACTCCTAATGCTGGGCATACATGTAATGATTGCGGAGACCCTCAAATGCCAGGGCAGTACAAACACCCCACAAATAACATCATTTTGGAAAGAAGACACCCCAAGGTATTCGCTGAGGGGCATATTGAGTCCATGACAGATTGAAATTTTTGTCCCAAGTTAGCGGAAAGGGAGACTTTGTGAGAACAAAATCAAAAAAATCTATTTCCGCTAACTTGTGCCAAAAATTTTTTTTTTCAATGAACTCGCCATGCCCCTCATTGAATACCTTGGGGTGTCTTCTTTCCAAAATGGGGTCACATGTGGGGTATTTATACTGCCCTGGCATTTTAGGGGCCCCAAAGCGTGAGAAGAAGTCTGGTATCCAAATGTCTAAAAATGCCCTCCTAAAAGGAATTTGGGCCCCTTTGCCCACCTAGGCTGCAAAAAAGTGTCACACATCTGGTATCTCTGTATTCAGGAGAAGTTGAGGAATGTGTTTTGGGGTGTCTTTTTACATATACCCATGCTGGGTGAGATAAATATCTTGGTCAAATGCCAACTTTGTATAAAAAAAATGGGAAAAGTTGTCTTTTGCCAAGATATTTCTCTCACCCAGCATGGGTATATGTAAAATGACACCACAAAACACATTCCCCACCTTCTCCTGAGTACGGAGATACCAGATGTGTGACACTTTTTTGCAGCCTAGGTGTGCAAAGGGGCCCACATTCCAAAGAGCACCTTTCGGATTTCACAGGTCATTTACCTACTTACCACACATTAGGGCCCCTGGAAAATGCCAGGGCAGTATAACTACTCAAAAAGTGACCCCATTTTGGAAAGAAGACACCCCAAGGTATTCCGTGAGGGGCATGGCGAGTTCCTCGAATTTTTTATTTTTTGTCACAAGTTAGTGGAAAATGATGATTTTTTTTATATATTTTTTTTTTTCATACAAAGTCTCATATTCCACTAACTTGTGACAAAAAATAAAAACTTCCATGAACTCACTATGCCCATCAGCGAATACCTTGGGGTCTCTTCTTTCCAAAATGGGGTCACTTGTGGTGTAGTTATACTGCCCTGGCATTCTAGGGGCCCAAATGTGTGGTAAGGAGTTTGAAATCAAATTCTGTAAAAAATGACCTGTGAAATCCGAAAGGTGCTCTTTGGAATATGGGCCCCTTTGCCCACCTAGGCTGCAAAAAAGTGTCACACATCTGGAATCTCCGTACTCAGGAGAAGGTGGGGAATGTGTTTTGGGGTGTCATTTTACATATACCCATGCTGGGTGAGAGAAATATCTTGGCAAAAGACAACTTTTCCCATTTTTTTATACAAAGTTGGCATTTGACCAAGATATTTATCTCACCCAGCATGGGTATATGTAAAAAGACACCCCAAAACACATTCCCCAACTTCTCCTGAATACAGAGATACCAGATGTGTGACACTTTTTTGCAGCCTAGGTTGGCAAAGGGGCCCACATTCCAAAGAGCACCTTTCGGATTTCACAGGTCATTTTTTACAGAATTTGATTTCAAACTCCTTACCACACATTTGGGCCCCTAGAATGCCAGGGCAGAATAACTACCCCACAAGTGACCCCATTTTGGAAAGAAGAGACCCCAAGGTATTCGCTGATGGGCATAGTGAGTTCATGGAAGTTTTTATTTTTTGTCACAAGTTAGTGGAATATGAGACTTTGTATGAAAAAAAAAAAAAAATCATAATTTTCCACTAACTTGACAAAAAATAAAAAAATCTAGGAACTCGCCATGCCCCTCACAGAATACCTTGGGGTGTCTTCTTTCCAAAATGGGGTCACTTGTGGGGTAGTTATACTGCCCTGGCATTCTAGGGGGCCCAAATGTGTGGTAAGGAGTTTGAAATCAAATTCTGTAAAAAATGACCTGTGAAATCCGAAAGGTGCTCTTTGGAATATGGGCCCCTTTGCCCACCTAGGCTGCAAAAAAGTGTCACACATCTGGTATCTCTGTATTCAGGAGAAGTTGAGGAATGTGTTTTGGGGTGTCTTTTTACATATACCCATGCTGGGTGAGATAAATATCTTGGTCAAATGCCAACTTTGTATAAAAAAAATGGGAAAAGTTGTCTTTTGCCAAGATATTTCTCTCACCCAGCATGGGTATATATAAAATGACACCCCAAAACACATTCCCCACCTTCTCCTGAGTACGGAGATACCAGATGTGTGACACTTTTTTGCAGCCTAGGTGGGCAAAGGGGCCCATATTCCAAAGAGCACCTTTCGGATTTCACAGGTCATTTTTTACAGAATTTGATTTCAAACTCCTTACCACACATTTGGGCCCCTAGAATGCCAGGGCAGTATAACTACCCCACAAGTGACCCCATTTTGGAAAGAAGAGACCCCAAGGTATTCGCTGATGGGCATAGTGAGTTCATAGAACTTTTTATTTTTTGTCACAAGTTAGTGGAATATGAGACTTTGTAAGAAAAAAAAATAAAAAATCATCATTTTCCGCTAACTTGTGACAAAAAATAAAAAGTTCTATGAACTCACTATGCCCATCAGCGAATACCTTAGGGTGTTTACTTTCCGAAATGGGGTCATTTGTGGGGTGTTTGTACTGTCTGGGCATTGTAGAACCTCAGGAAACATGACAGGTGCTCAGAAAGTCAGAGCTGCTTCAAAAAGCGGAAATTCACATTTTTGTACCATAGTTTGTAAACGCTATAACTTTTACCCAAACCATTTTTTTTTTACCCAAACATTTTTTATTTATCAAAGACATGTAGAACAATAAATTTAGAGCAAAATTTATATATGGATGTCGTATCCATATATGTCATTTTTTTGCAAAAAAATCGTTAAATTTTGATTAATAACAAAAAAAGTAAAAATGTCAGCAGCAATGAAATACCACCAAATGAAAGCTCTATTAGTGAGAAGAAAAGGAGGTAAAATTCATTTGGGTGGTAAGTTGCATGACCGAGCAATAAACGGTGAAAGTAGTGTAGGTCAGAAGTGTAAAAAGTGGCCTGGTCTTTCAGGGTGTTTAAGCACTGGGGGCTGAGGTGGTTAAGGACCCATGGTGATTCAGCATGGTAAAAGATCATGTGACGTACCATGTGATGACCGGAGTGACGTCATCAAAGGTCCTGTTACAGTAATTAATGCTCACCACAGGTCCTATTCAACAAAGGAGAAAGAAGCAGATGCCGGACTACGCGTTCAAGTGGACTAAGGTGAGTTAAATTATTATTATTATTATTTTTTTAACCCCTCCAGCGCTAGTTTACTATGCATTCTGTATTCAGAATGCTATTATTTTACCTTATAACTATGTTATAAGGGAAAATAATACAATCTACAGAACACCGATCCCAAGACCGAACTTCTGTGAAGAAGTTCGAGTTTGGGTACCAAACATGCGTGATTTTTCTCACGCGAGTGCAAAACGCATTACAATGTTTTGCACTCGCGCGGAAAAATCGCGGGTGTTCCCGCAACGCACCCGCACATTTTCCCGCAACGCCCGTTTGAAAGAGGCCTTAGAAGTTTAGAAGTAAATCTTAAAATTTCTCAGAAATTTTCAAAAAACAACTTTTTAAGGACCAGTTCAGGTCTGAAGTCACTTTCTGAAGCTTACATGATAGAAACCACCCAAAAATGACCCATTCTAGAAACTACACCCCTCAAGGTATTCAAAACTGATTTTACAAACTTTGTTAACCCTTTAGGTGTTCTACAAGAATTTATGGAAAATAGAGATACAATTTCAAAATTTCACTTTTTTGGCAGATTTTCCATTTTTATATATTTTTTTCCAGTTACAAAGCAAGGGTTAACAGCCAAACAAAACTCAATATTTATGGCCCTGATTCTGTAGTTTACAGAAACAACCCATATGTGGTCGTAAACTGCTGTACGGGCACACGGCAGGGCGCAGAAGGAAAGGAATGCCATACGGTTTTTGGAAGGCAGATTTTGCTAGACAGTTTTTTTGGACACCATGTCCCATTTGAAGCCCCCCTGATGCACCCCTAGAGTAGAAATTCCAAAGTGACCCCATTTTAGAAACTATGGGATAGGGTGGAATTTTTTTGGTACTAGTTTAGGGTACATATGATTTTTGGTTGCTCTATATTACACTTTTTGTGAGGCAAGGTAACAAGAAATCGCTTTTTTGGCACCGTTTTTTTTTTGTTATTTACAACATTCATCTGACAGGTTAGATCATGTGATATTTTTATAGAGCAGGTTGTCACAATGATTTTACACAATGATTTCATTTTTGAAACAAAAAAAAAAATCATGTTTTAGTGTCTCCATAGTCTGAGAGCCATAGTTTTTTCAGTTTTTGGGCGATTATCTCAGGTAGGGTCTCATTTTTTGTGGGATGAGATGACAGTTTGATTGGCACTATTTTGGGCTGCATATGACTTTTTGAACGCTTGCTATTACACTTTTTGTGACGTAAGATGACAAAAAATGGCTTTTTTACACAGTTTTCATTTTTATTTTTTTACGGTGTTCACCTGAGGGGTTAGGTCATGTGATATTTTTATAGAGCCGGTCGATACGGACGCGGCGATACCTAATATGTATACTTTTTTTATTTATTTATGTAAGTTTTACACAATGATTTCATTTTTGAAACAAAAAAATTCATGTTTTAGTGTTTCCATAGTCTGAGACCCATAGTTTTTTCAGTTTTTGGGCGATTATCTTGGGTAGGGTATGATTTTTGCGGGATGAGATGACTGCTTTATTGGCGCTATTTTGGGGTGCATATGACTTTTTGAATCACTTTTATTACCTTTTTTGGGAAGTAAGGTGGGCAAAATTTCAATTTCCGCATAGTTTTCATTTTTTTATTTTTATGGCGTTCACCGTACAGGGAAAGTAACATGACCGTTATATAGATCAGGTCATTACGGACGCGGCGATACCTAATATGTGTAGTGTATTTTATTTCTTAAATTTTTATTTAGTGATAAATGTGTTTTTTTAATCTTTACTTTTTTTTCACTTTTTGTTACATTTTTTTTTGACCCAGACCCACTTGGTTCTTGAAGATCCAGTGGGTCTGATGTCTGTATAATACAGTACAGTACACTATATAGTGTATTGTACTGTATTTTACTTACACTTTGTCTGAACAGATCTATGCCTTCAGCACCATGGACAGCAAGATGCCTGAGAAGGTGTCCTGTTGCCATGGGAACCTTCCCCGACTGCCACAACTGAGCAGATGGGGAAGGGGAAGGAGGGGGGCTCCCTCCCTCTGTGACCCCATCCTGTCTGGGGACTGCAAAGGCACAGCAGCACCCCGATTGGAGAGGGAGGGAGCTCCCTGACTGTTAACCTTTTCCATACAGCGATCCGTACGGACCGCGGTATGGAAAGGGTTAAACGGCTGACATCACAGCACAGATGTCAGCCGTTTATACCAGAGTGTCAGCAATGTGCTGACACTCTGGTATACACACTGGACGCCAATGAATATTCAAGAGGAGGCGGGCATGGGATCCCGATCCCGCCTGCCGCACCGCCTGCAACACCCTCCCCTGCACCACCCGCCGGCATAAAATCACTCAGGGGTGCAGGGGGGGGTGAAAAAATCTTTATTTTGGCCATTTTAGAGTTTCTGAATCCCGGGGATCCCCGTCTGAATTGACCTGCGGTTTGCAGCGATCTCCGATACGGGGGGGGGTCACAGGACCCTCCTCGGCATTGACCCAAGGTGCCTGGCTGTGTGTAACAGCCGGGGTCTCAGCGCTGTCACCATGTCTGCAGACATGATGACAGTTTAATGCCATGACGAGTGTACTCGTCATGGAGCGCTAAGTAACAATGCTCCATGACGAGTATACTCGTCATAGGTCCTGAACGTGTTAAAGGGGTTGTCTCACTTCAGCAATTGGCATTTATCATGCAGAGAAAGTTAATACAAGGAACTTACTAATTTATTGTGATTGTCCATATTGACTCTTTTTCATCACATTGTACACAGCACGTATCCATGGTTTTGACCACTCTGCAATCCAGCAGCGGTGGCTTGCAAACTATGGCCCCTTTCACACGGGCGAGTTTTCCGCGCGGTCGCAATGCGTGAGGTGAACGCATTGCACCCGCACTGAATCCGGACCCATTCATTTCTATGGGGCTGTGCACATGAGCGGTGATTTTTACGCATCACTTGTGCGTTGCGTGAAAATCGCAGCATGCTCTATTTTGTGCGTTTTTCAACCAACGCAGGCCCCATAGAAGTGAATGGGGCTGCGTGAAGATCGCAAGCATCCACAAGCAAGTGCGGATGCGGTGCGATTTTCATGCACGGTTGCTAGGAGACGATCGGGTTGGGGACCCAATCTTTATTATTTTCCCTTATAACATGGTTATAAGAGAAAATAATAGCAATCTTAAAACAGAATGCTTAGTAAAATTGTGATGGAGGGGTTAAAAAAAAATAAAAAAAAAATTTAACGCACCTTAATCCACTTGTTCGCACAGCCCGACTTCTCTTCTGTCTTCTTCTTTGAGGAAAAGGACCTGTGGGGACGTCACTGCGCTCATTACATGGTGCATCACATGATCAATCACCATGGTGATGGATCATGTGATGTATCATATGATGAGCACAGTGATGTCACCACAGGTCCTTTGACAGGTCCTGAAGAAAGAACAGGAGACCGGCAGCTACGCGATCAATTGGAGGAGGCGAGTTATTTTATTTTTATAACCCTCAATTGACCTTCTACTAAGCATTCTGTATTAAAGAATGCTATTATTTTCCCTTATAACCATGTTATAAGGGAAAATAATAAAATTTACAGAATACTGAACCCAAACCCAAACTTCTATGAAGAAGTCCGGGTTCGGGTCTGGGTACCAAACATGCCGATTTTTCTCACGTGCATGCAAAACGCATTAAAACGCTTTGCACTCGCGGGGAAAAATCGTGCATGTTCCCGCAACGCACCCGCATCTTTTCCCGCAACGCCCGTGTGAAACCAGCCTATAGGTAAAGGTGTTGGCCTATGAGCACTTCCAGCCTTTCCCTATAGTGTGTAAGCACAGCCACCATTGCTGGATTACACGGTGGTAATAACCACGGATACGTGCTGTGTATAATGTGATGGAAAGGAGGCAATATGGACAATCACAACACATTAGTAAGTGCCTTGTATTAACTGCATGATAAATGCCATTTACTGAAGTGAGACAAACCCTTTAACCCCTTTAAGCATAAATATCTGGCATGAAATTTACCAAATCGTAACCTCCTCAGATTGCACATAATCTACAGTCTAATTAAAAGGGTTGTCCTACTATAATGACCTATTGCCTATCTACAGGATAGGTGATAAATATCAGATTGCTGGGGTCTGACTGCTGGAACACCCACTGATCATGAAAAAAGGGGTCATGAGACATTCAATTACATTACCACCAATCTATGTACACAAGGGTCTTAAGACCACGTTCCCTTGATCATGAATCATCAATCAGACACTTATCACCTGTCGTGTAATAGCTGTTGGACCTTTTCACATTCCCTATCTTTAAAGGTTTTTTTTGGTGCAAAAAATTAAATAATGAAAATTAAAAATCTGGCCCAAAATATGTGTCAAACTAAAATAGAAATGCTCGTCTGTTAAAGGGCCTGGGTTCACTTTTCTAGTTACCCTCTATCCACAGGATCGGGGATAACTAAGTGATCCACGGGGGTCTGAAAGCTGGAGCCCCCACTGATCCCCCTTCTTGACTGAGTGGCAGGTCGAGCATATGCCCTGCCTCTCCATCCATTCTCTATGGGGTTGCCGCAGATGGCGGAGTACAGTGCTGGCTATTTTCAGTGGTCCCAAAGAGAATAAATGGAGCAGCAGGGCGTATGTGTGGACTGCCACACCATCAAAAAGGGGGAACAGGGCCCGTTCCTGGAATCAGTGGGGGGTCAGAGAATTAGATCCCACTAATCATATAGTTATATATGGTGTGGAGAGGATAACTTGAAAACCTGGACAACCCCTTTAAATCCTCCACCACTCCACTCCGGAATATCATCACTACCACCATGTAAGGCTACTTTCACACTCGCATTTTGTGCGGATCCGGAATGGACGCATCCGTTCAGATAATACAACTATTGAAAGTCAGTTTTTTCTTGTGCCAGATTGAGTCAGTGAAAATGGATCCAACCCCATTGACTTACATTGTGTGCCAGGACGAATCAGTTTGGCTCAGTTTCATCAGACGGACACCAAAACGCTGCAAGCAGTGTTTTGGTGTCCGTCTCCAAAGCGGAATGGAGATGGAACGGAGGCAAACTGAGCGGATCCTTTTCCATTCAGAATGCATTAGAATGCAAACTGATCCGTTCTGGACCGCTTGTGAGAGCCCTGAACGGATCTCACAAACGGAAAGCCAAAACGTCAGTGTGAAAGTAGACTAAACTATTTGTATCAATACTGGAGAATATGACGCACTGCAGAATTTTTCAGTCATAAGTCCAACCCTTTCACAGGTCATAACCTTAAACAAAGCCCAAGCAAAGGTGATAAGGAGCAACGTGAGCAAAGGGCACAAATGGAGGGTCATAACTGAAACAGAGGCATTAGGGTCGCCTGAGGCAGGGTAATAGTGGGAATTCTGGAGCAGGAGTAACTGGAGAAGAGGCAATATTAGCGGTGCATTTAGAGTGGGGGCATCTGGAGCTGGGGCATTTATGGGGGTGCACCTAAAGCAGAGGCATTAGGGTCACCTGAGGCAGGGTAATCATGGTGATCTGGGAGCAGAGGTACAGTATTAGGGGGGCAACTGGAAAAGATGCAATATCATGGGTACATTTAGAGTGGGGGCATGGGCATCTGGAGCTGGGGCATTAGGGGGACCTAGAGCAGAGTCCCCCCAATGCACTCTAAACCCTGCAGAGAGCAGCACACATTCATAGATCTGTGTCTGCTATAAACAAATCCCCTATTCCCCCCTTACAGTCTTCTACAGCTCACTACTGTCACACACCTGAGAAGTCAGCCCAGCACCGCAGAGGAGAACTTCTCTCCAGAAGCCAGTTTTCTGACAGCAGGGAGGGCAGGAGGATGGCCAGACATGTTCTCTCCTCCTTCACAGCCAGCAGCCTGGGAAGTTTAGAAGATACTCCGGGGCCTCTTGTAAAATTTACACCAGTAGGAGGCTGCATCACTGTGCAATACTGCCATCTAGTGGCTACAATAATTATCTCTCCTGAAAAACAAGAGAAATAATTACTCCTTCGTCTTATCTCCGGGGGCGCAGGAGACTGGGGGCCCACCAAGGAAACCCCGCCTCCCAGGTGGGCCAGTCCAAGCCTATATATATATATATATATATATATATATATATATTTTTTTTTATCACATCTGCTCCTTATAATTACAATCTGACTTTTTTTTGCCTTTAACAGCAAAAAACTGTCAGCCTGCAGCAGTGAAACATTTTTTTGTTTGACATGTGCAACATAACCACCCGCAGCAGCTCAGACAGGAGAGAACATAATGTTATTACTGGAAAACCTTGTGTGCTGATAATGACTGCGTATGATTAAAATTACAAAAAGAGCTAATCTGTTTGGTGCTTTTGGGCAATGACCTGTTCTCCAGCATGATCTGAGCCCCAGCTTCAATGCCAGTCTCAAGCACAATGGGTAACCCATGTAATATCCTAATTTTCTGTCTGTTTCTCTATCTAATATCTATCTCATATCTCCTATGTATAATCTATGTATCTAAGGCTACTTTCACATTAGCGGCAGCCTTCTCGGGCAGGCTGTTCCGGCAGGTAAACAGCCTGATTGACTATAATGGGACGGGAATCATGCCGAGAGGCGGCCGGAATAAAGTTATGACATGTCGTAGTATGGATCCGGCAGGCTGTTTCGGCGGGTGCTTATGTGAAAGTAGCCTTATCTATCTATTTATCTATCTAATCTACATATCTATCTCCTATCTACCTAATATCTATCATATTCAGTTCAAATCCAAATCAGCTTTATTGGCAGGACTAAATACATTTTCGCATTGCCAAAGCAAGTGGGAAATAATTAGGTAGGGTTGGCGGATGGGGACACATCCAGAGTGGAGATATTGGGTAGGGTGGGGAATGGGGATAGGGACACATCTAGGGCTAGGAGTCCATGGGGTATCAGGTTTCTCTTAGTCTATGGCAGGCACTGACATATTATGCTGTTATGGCCGCTGTGTTCTCCTCTTCTCCCAGCATATGGAGAGTTTCTCTTCCTCCTCTATGGAGGTGAAGTCTGGGAAGAAATCAGACAGTCTTCTGAAGTGAGTGTCCCTCACTGCTGAGTACTTGGGGCACCAGAGCAGGGAGTGGACCTCATCCTCCATGGCCTCCTGGTTGCACTGCTGGCACAGTCTGCTCTCCCTGGGCATGTACCTCTGTCGGTGCTGCCAGGATTCGATGAGCAGGCTGCGGGTGCTCAGTCTGTACCGGTCCAGGATCTGTCAGTCTCTGGGATTGGGGAGTTTCTTCAGATATGGGGCCAGTCTGTACTACTTCTGTAGGATCTGTTAGATTGTCAGCTTCTGTTATGTTCTTTTGTTATTCTTCCAGATGCTGATATACTTCTCATTGCTCTTGTGTATTGTCTTCTGGATTTCCCTCTGTCAGGTTGTACTGGTTGGTGGCTTGGTCAGGTTGGGTTTGGGTGACTTGTTCTGGGGTGCTTCGTTTTTTGGGGGGGTTTTTGGTGCAGCAAAGCTTTGTCGTAGTAGGAGCTGGGTCTGCTACTATGTAGATGGGTTCTGAATGATAGTGCCCTCTTCTGGACAGCAAGGTATAGTGGGAATCTGCCCAGCTCTGCTCGACAAACACTGTTAGAGGTGCTCTGATGAACCTGGAGAAGGTGGTCATAGAATTCTAGGTGGAATATTTCTGTTTGCCGAGAGTCCCACTTTGACCAGTCTGGGCATGAAACCTGAGGATGTTGTGTTGGCTGAGGAAACTGAGGATCCTCTTATTCGTACCTGTCTCTGCTCGTGTGTATGAGGGTGATGATGCCCTGTTTCCAGCTCTGGGGAAGTAGCCTGAACTCAGCACAATATTGAAGAGTTTTACTTTTGTGGCCTGGATACCTGTCTGGCTGTATTTTGTAATTTCTGGAAGGATCTCATTTGAGCCACATTTATTTTATTTTTTTACTGTTTATCAATTAGATCCTCTATCTTATCTCCTGTAGCGTGATTGGTGTATCCAGAGGGTTTTGGAAATATTTGATTTTTTCCTCCATATCCTTCAGTTTTTTCCAAGATCTCTTCTTGTTCTGGGCTTTGGTCCTCCCTCGGAATGTCTTTGTAAAGGTGCTTGAAGTACTGGAGCCAGATGTTGCCATTTTGGATGTGGAAGTTGGTGTTCTTACAGTTTTTGTCCATGTGGTTCCATAGTTCACAGAAGGAGTTGTCGTGGAGAGCGCCTTGAAGTTGAGAAAGCTTGGTTGAGATGTATCCTTGCTTTTTCTTTCTGATGATTTTGAATTGCCTTTGTATGTTGTTGCAGGTTTCCCTCAGACTGGGATTGTTTGGGTCTTGTTGTTTTCCATTTGAGGCAGTTTTTAGCGGCTTCCTAATTATCTACAGTAACTATCTATCTATCTATACAAGCGAAGAAAAGCACCGCAGTAAGCAAGTATACAGGAGTGCCAATGGCTGTAGAGGCGATCCACCAACCATGTACTAGATAAAAAGCGAACTCCACGGCATAATAAGCTATTGCTGTTATTTGGTGAATAAACTTACACATTCTTTGGAAGTGCCTTGGTGTTCGCCTTTTTATCTATCTATCTATCTATCTATCTATCTATCTCTCTATCTATCTATCTCTCTATCATATATATTATGCATACTGGCAATCTTCTTTGAGAAGACCCACCTTCTAGAACAGCGTTTTCAATGCAATCTGAGTGGCCCTCTAAACTATTATTCTCGAAAACATACTATTCAATTTTGCTTTGCAGTTTTAGAGTTCATTTACTAGAGCACATGGCCAATTAACTATGGCCAGTTTCATGAATCAATGTATCTGCTGTGGAATTCCAGCTGTGGAATCCACTGCAAAAATTCCTCAACAAAGTACAATGTAAGTCAATTATTTTTTAATTAACCCCATTCATTATAAAGAAAAATCTTCTGCAGATTGCAGACACGTTACAGATTTTCATATCTACAGCATGCCCTATTTATTGCAGACATGCAATGTAGCGCGTAAAACTCACAGCAAAGTCCACGTGTAACATGCAGATTTTGTCAAACATTTTGGTGAGGATTTCAAAGGCCTACAAAATTACATGATGAGTCTCTGTCTACTTCATCCTGTTCCCGGCATCAGCAGAGAATGCGTCCCTCTTACTTGTATGTAAAGATTGGGAGGGAAAGGGTCGTTACAAACTCCTACAGATCTCCATAATGATAACCTTTAGGCGAAATGTTGTTGTTGTCCCCATTTCAAAGGCCTCTATGTTCGGTATGACAAGGAAAATCCACTAGATCTACAGCAAAGAAGCTTTCACCCTTGTTCTTTACGATAAGAGCAGTAAAGGCTGTATTACGCTGGCCGATGGTTGGCCAAATTATTGCTAATGAGCATTTGTAGGAACGCTCGTTAGTGAGGATCTGGCAGTGTAATACTGCCGCCGATTACCCAAAGAACAAGCAAACTCTTGTTTATTGGGCAATCCAGATTTTTAAGCATGCTTAAAAATCATTGATAGAGCTGTGTAATCAATCAATGATTCTGTTTGGGGACAAGCCATGGCATTAGGGATCGCTCCTCCCCATACTGTGGAGGAGATCGCTGCATGTTATAGCAGTGGTCTCCTCCACTAACGAACAGGTGATTGCCAGGAAGGAACGCTTCTTGCCTGACAATCGCCTGCTAAATCTTTTACTGTAATACAGCCCTAAGACTATGCATGAAAACATATTTGATCTCCGATAGCTTTTAGTTTGGCGATTGCCCTAATGAGATTTTTTCCCCTCCTCTGGATCAACGCTGTTAAACTAGATGAACTTCTGTCTGATTTTCAACCTATTTTATGATACTAGAAATGCCAATTAAATGTTGCCACTTTGCAGAATACACTATTTAATGAAAAAAGACAAGTCCCAAAACTTGCTCTGCAAGCACAGATATTCTATAGCACGCTGGTAAATGCTCAATGCATAAGTATAGTGTAATAAATTAACATTGTCTGGTAACATTATGCCAACATATGGCTTGGCACAGCGAGAAGTGTTGCTTTAGTCATTCTGCTGTAGTCATTCAATACAAGACTATTTTTAGGCTCTCTCTGTATAACACATTACATTATTAATATATGCTTCAGCTACTGAGTACCTCTGACTTTTGATTTAATTACATTAAGCTGGTAGACATACCATATATTGTAATGCACTGGGTAAAAAAAAACAACCAAAAAAACAGAAACATGACTTTTCTGAGAAATATTCCGCACACTATAAGTGAGAGCAATTAACAATGCAGGTCTTGGACGTACAGGTTGACAAATGAAGCTATGCTGCAGGTTGACTTCAGAGCAGGTGCATGGGGCGCCAATGTGCAGGGAAAGACTGTGAAAGACCGCATTGCTGACCTCTTCATTCTCAGGATCAGTGGGGGCCCCAGAGGTTGGACTCCCACCAATAATAGCAATATGCCATCAATTTATGAGATGGGAATGTCCCTTTAAATCATCTGAACATTTGAACTAATAAGAAAGCAGCTTATTGTCCCAGCTGATGCTATAGACCAGTGGTGGCGAACCTATGGCATAGAAGCCAGACGCGGCACTCAGAGCCCTCTCTATGGGCACCCGCACCCTGGAAATAGTTTATGGTGTACCCATATGCCTTAGACTTTTCCTGCCATTCACCAGCACAGGGCGCACTATGAACAGCACAGGCAGTGCATTGAATGTAGGCAGGCTATTATAGCTAAATGATAAAGTACATGGAAGATATACTATATGGGTATTCAGGTTAAATTGCCGTGTTGGCACTTTGCGATAAATACGTGGGTTTTGGGTTGCAGTTTGGGCACTTGGTCTCTAAGAGGTTCGCCATCACGGCTACAGATGTATATAAAGAAAGTTACTAAATACATGCAACAGCAGTGGCGTATATACCATTGGCGCAGCCAGGGGAAGTGCACCAAGGTTCTTATGGATCAAAATGACTACTGGATTCTGATCCATCAGATGGAGGATTGACTAGAAAATCAGATAGAAAAGAGTACAAAATGTCACAATAAGGCTACATGCACACGACCGTATGTGCTTTGCAGTCCACAAATTGTGGATCCGTAAAACACGGATGGCGTCCGCGTGCGTTCCGCAAATTGCGGAACGGCACGGACAGCCATTAATATAACTGCTTATTCTGGTCCGCAAAATGGACAAGAATAGGACAGGTTATATTTTTTTTGCGGACCACGGAACGGAGCAACGGATGCGGACAGCACACGGAGTGCTGTCCGCATCTTTTGCAGCCCCATTGAAGTGAATGGGTCCGCATCCAAGCTGCAAAAATCCAATCAGATTGTTCAGGTATTTTGAGAGCCAGCGGGGCAGTCTAGCAAGATACTGAAGCTTGGCCCAATGGGAGATTTCTCCATCTCCACAGTTTAGCGTAGATGGAGGAACCTGTTGCACGTTGTCCATCTGACCATAGAAAATCTGCAGATAATCTATAGGTGTATGGCCGGCTTTACTCTCTTTCACCTCCCCACTTACTCTTGTCTGCAAATCTAGCAGTTTTCTGTCCTTCTTGTGAATTGGCAATTGGTGGATTTTAAAAGGCTAGTCCAAAACAGCCAGAAGCCACTGAGCTTAATGATTAGTAAGTACCAGAGAAGATAAAGGTGAAATCAAAGATGAAGCTGTTAGGTGGTAAACATAAAAATGTAGTATAGATAAAAAATGGAGTCAGTGATTTTCTATGCTCCTTATCAGTCTATATCAGGGGGTTTATTCACTATGAGAACCATTCACCTAGACTACAGCCAAGCTAATGGTCTTCTATGTTAAACTATAGGGCTACATCAATTCAGCTGCAATTCAAGTGAATTTGAGTAAACCCTATTAGTATTTTTAATCTCCTTACTGCAGTTAACACTAAAGATGATATAAATCTATTCTGTACCAAGTGTAGGTGATGTGGGCGGCGCGATGTGTGTGGGGCTGTGGCTTTAGGGTGGGTGGGGACACAGTGGCCCCATAATCTCCTATTTCCCGGGGGCCCCATGAGTTGTCAGTCCGCCCCTGTACAGCACGGACCTTCTCAGGATCCATACGAAAACCTGAAGATGAGAGTAAGTAACCCAGGAATTGCACTTCCTGAACTGCAAATACACACTTCTCCATCTTAGAAAACAATGTATTCTCTCTTAGGATCTGTAACACTTGTCTCGTGTCATCCTGATGATTCTCCATGTCAGGCGAATAGATTAGAATATCATCCAGATACACAGCCACAAACCTGCCCACCAGATGATGAAAGATGTCATTGATGAAATGTTGAAAAACCGCAGGGGCATTGGTTAACCCAAAAGGCATGACCATATTCTCAAAATGACCTTCAGGGGTATTAAAGGCCGTCTTCAATTCTTCCCCCTTCTTGATCCTTACCAGATTATATGCCCCCCCAAATCCAACTTAGAGAACACCTTGGCACCGACAATCTGATTAAACAAATCCGGGATCAAAGGAAGGGGATAAGGATCATGGACAGTAATGTGATTAAGTTCACGGAAGTCCAAACATGGCCAAAGAGTCCGTCCTTTTTCTTAAAGGAGAGCCCTGCGTCCACTGGGGATTTGGATTGTCTAATATGACCTTTAGCCAAACTCTCGGTGATATATTCTCGCATGGCTGCTCTTTCGGGCTCAGAAAGATTATACAACCGAGACTTGGGCAATCTAGCTCCGGGAACAAGGTTGACGGGGCAATCATACTCCCGATATAACTCCTGGTCTCCACTTTCAGAGAATACATTAGAAAAATCTGAAATAAACGAAGGTACAACTTTAGTGGTTATAACAGAAAGCGATGTGCTAAGACAGTTGTCTATGCAATAATCCCTCCAATCAAGAATCTGTCTCGCTTGCCAATCGATGGTAGGATTATGTTTGCTTAACCATGGCAAACCAAGAGGTAGGGACAGTGACACCATACCATAATAATGTTGATAAAGTTGATAAGAAGGTTCCCTTTGCTCAAAATTACTACTTTATTCTGATCCATCAGATGAAGGATTGACTAGACAGTGATAAAAAGGAGTAAAATGTTACTATAAGCCCCATTCTTTTTATAAACTAGGGGGTCCCTTAGCCAAGGGGGCCCATACCATAATAATAAAAGAACAGATGAAGGACTGACTAGGGAGTGATAGAGAGGAGTAAGGAGTGCTGAGATGAGCCCTATACTCTTGATAAATTAGAAGGTCCTTTAGGCAAGGCCCATACCACAATATTAAAATGTCATTAGGTTCCCCTGGTTCAAAATTACTATGATGAGCCCCACACTCTCGATAAATCTGCTGTTAAACAGAAAGCGGCCTACATCCTATTCTTACGCAGGGGCCCTCTATGTCTATGTCCTCTCCTGAGTAAACAAAAGTGGAAAGCATAGACGCTGAATGATCCACTCAGCAAGTTACTTGTCTCATAGGTCACATGCCATTCATACATATGTGAATGCTGAGGATAGAAGCTGACTGTGTGGTTGCATGAATGATGGACATGACATCGTTACTTCCAGTCTGTCAGGAATTGGAAGACATTTAGCAGGTAAGTGAAGGTGCTGCTACCTGGATAATTTTAAAAAGTGTTGGACAGCACTCTAAATATAAGAGGATAGTTACTTTATTTATTTCTTTATAAAATGGGATCCATACCATTTTCTAAAATATATGGGAAACACTAAACATGGAAAACTCTCCCTCATGCCTCTCATAATGTAATCAATGCTGGGGAACATATAGTACTCATCTCTATGTGTCTTAGAAGATCAGACACGTCCCCCCTTCCTCCTTCTCACAACCTTCTTTCTTGCTCTGAGAGAACTGGCTGCAGCAGGAGCCTCCCGACCAATGCCTTGTCTGCAATAGGAGTGAAAGAACCTATAACTGTGACCCTATGTCAAAGCCCTTCTTCTGGTCATCTGCCAGAGATATGGAAGGGATATGAAGGAAACTAACCCCTGTCTTCTATGCAGGATTTCTATACGAGTTTATTTTTCATGAGCATTGCAGCCTGAAAAGCTGGTGGCAGGTTTATCTCTTGTTCATTTTATCATTTCATTTCTATGTTTAGTGCTCCTTTAAAACACTGCTCCCTTACCTTTCTTATACTAGTGCAGTAGACCCTCAGTGAAATTGACTGGTTTAGCCCATGCATAAGGCCTGTGTAACTCACCATAGACTACCTGAATAGGACTTAACATGACATCAGTCCTGTGGCCCCCGCAATTTCGTTACCAACAAGTAGAACTAACATAAGCATGTACAGTACATCGGATCAACTGGCACTGGCATGATATTTGGTCCTATGTATCAACCTGGGATATGCAACCATGGCCTTTTCCATTTACTGTGCAGAGACAGAGGTCTTCTACACTGGTATAAGAGAGGTAATGTAACGGTATTTTGCACTCCTGTTTAAAATGATATGGTTTCCTGTTGTATACATAAATCTATAAAAAAAACGGAATATCCCTTTAAACTACTGTGATAAGGACAACCCCTGTAGATATGTCCTATTGAACATTGGGAGTATTAACATCATTGGCATCCTTCTTTACATGCCGGAGTGAAGAGCCCTTGACTCGCAGCAGCTCTCGCTCTGGCATGATCAACCCATCTATGTACAGTATTCCATGGATGGCCAAACATTTATGGCAGCAGCCCTATAAAAAAATCAACTCTTTTCCAGTAGTCTCAGAAGCCAGACCCATAACAAGCAGCTGTCATGTCAAAGGGGTTGTCTATAATAAGACAGCCCCTTTCATGTCAGGTCTTGGTTGGAGAGCTACTCAAGTAGTATCCAATGCATGTTTTTTTTTCTCGAATTAATGGCTTAGAAACTGTATGATATTTTCTGGTAAGCCTTCACATTATATGCAGATTGTTCCTAGAAACGTTTTTAGTGCTATGTTGGTCATTGTGATCTCATACTTGGAATATCTATCCATGTAGATGGTCACTGCTTGATGTAGGTCCTTTTAATATGGCACCAGATTCTCGATGGAAAAAAATAAAGAACAGTCTGGACTTAATAAAACACGATCTACCACCTGAAAATCTCCTACCACATGAATACTGAGCACAGTGGAAACCATTGTAATTATATTTTTCAACCAACCATAATGATATTTTTACAGCACTTCAGGAATCTGATGATGTCATTATACATTGAAGCCTATAGTTTGCGGTCTTCCTTTCAGCCCTGGTTAACAGTTTTACGTGGTAAAAATAATAATAATATTACTTATCCTATGCTTTCCTGGCATGGAAATCATTCTTTGAATAATCAGGCAGAGATCTCATATTCTCATGGATGAAATGTGGTTATATGTGTTTTTCCAGACATTTCCCATGTACTCGGGACTGATGACGTGCATGGATGAAAAACACTGCAAACTTCACACATTGACTTATTACTGAGGATTATGCTTTAACTATGTATCATCCAAGTCCTACTTTCATTTTTAGTGTGCGATTGTATAGCTGTACATACATTGATGTCAAATATGTTGTAATAGTATAGGTACAGAGGAAGCCTCCTACCAGCTCAGGCACCGTATCCCAGTCGGTGGTGTGAACCATTAATGGACTACGTTTATTCCCCAAATTTTGGACTGTATAACAGAGCCCAATGTGGCAGACGATTGCAGGGAGGGAAGCGCTTCCTCCCGGCAATCGCCTGTGTGCTAGCGGAGGAGACCGCAGCTATTACATGCAATGATCCCCTCCATAGTATGGGGAACAATGATCGCTATGCCATCACTCGTCGCTATGCCATCACCACTATACCCATGCTGTATAGTGGTTTGCCAGCAGCAGATCTAATGCCTGCAAACGATTAATTTTTAACATGTCAAAAGATTTGGATTGCCCAATTTGCTCGTTCATTGGGCAATCGGTGGCAGTATTACACTGCAAGATGATCGCGCGTCCATGCGAATGCTTGTAAAGGTCTCTTTACACGGGACGATGTACAAGCAGATTGTCGTAAAGTAAGCATTCCTTCCCGAGAATCTGCTGATCGCTAACAGAGAAGACCGATGCATTTACATGCACCGATCTCCTCCAGCTCCTCCACAGTATGGTGAGGGGCGATCGCTAATGCCACCGCTCTTCCCCCTACTGTCTCGTTGGCGCGATATGCCACTGGGAAATGATAATCTTTTGTGCTGCACAAAAGATCCAATCACCCGATAAATGAGCGTTTTGCTCGTTCATTGGGTAATCGGGGGTGCTGTTAGCGATAATCTGTTCAATTGTCGGCAGGTGTAATACAGGCTTTAGGTTTTTCCTTTGTTTTCAAACACCTGCCTGCTGAAGGGATCGTTTAAAAAAAAAACTGTCAGACAAACCCCTTTAAGTGCATTCAAGCACAATACACACATTTGCTGGGTAAAAAGTTTCTCAATTCTAAAAATATTCACAATCCAAATGACGAGGAATGAAGGGAATGAAAACAAAGAAGATACATGTATAGAAGACTGAAAAATGAGCCCGCTGTCTGCTGCACCGCTGAGGAACCGTACTGACCTTTGGTATAAAGAAAACATTTGCTGTGATGAGGCAGATCCACGGCTCACATGGGGATTGTAATCATGTGAAGAATGTGCTCTAATAATAAACAGAATAATCACATAGGTAGAAGAGAAAACAGCCATGTGCCGGGGCAATTAGCCTGGCTAGAAGTCTGCGGAGCGCTGTATCCGTTACATTGATGTCTGTCAGGAAATTCCCGTCTGAGCATCCGTGCCGTCACAATATTTTATGAGAATATCCACCAGTCCACAAATACTTGAGTAATTACAGGCACAAACCATCAAAAAGGGCCAAATAACCAATCCAAACACAGTATAATAAAACTTGGTGGCAGGGTTATACCAAGTCTTTACACAGAATCAAAAGTAAAGTCTTAAAGGGGTGGTCTCAGTTTAGCAAATGGCATTTATCATGTTGACAAGGTTAATACAAGGTAATTATTTATTTTATGCACTTATATATTGCTACTATATTCCGCAGCACTTTACAGACATTAGCATCCAACTGTCCCCAATGGGGCTCACAATCTAAGTTCCCTATCAGGATGTCTTTGGAGTGCGGGAGGAAACCGGAGAACCTGGAGGAAACCGGAGAACCCGGAGGAAACCGGAGAACCGAAACCCACACAAACATGGAGAGAACATACAAACTCCTTGCAGTTGTTGACCTAGGTCGGATTCGAACCCAGGACCCCAGCGCTGCAAGGCACCAGTATTGCCCACAACTTACTAATGTGTTGTGATTGTCCATATTGCCTCCTTTGCTGGCTGGATTCATTTTTCCATCACATTATACACTGCTTGTATCCTGGGTTTACGACCACCGCCACCGCAGACATATGAGGCGGCCAACTAGAGAGGTCGTCACTTTTCCCTATAGTGTGCAAGCACAACCACCACTGCTGGATTGCAGGGTGGACGTAACCCCTGGATACGAGCAGTGTATAATGTGATGGAAAAATGAATCCAGCCAGCAAAGGAGGCAACATGGACAATCACAATACATTAGCAAGTGTCTTGTAGTAACTTTCTCTACATGATAAATGCCACTTGCTGAAGTGAGACAACCCCTTGGAAGGGATTGTCCAAGATGGTCTTTTTTGTTTTTAAGGACCACCCCCACCAGATCTGTGAAGAGAAGGTTTCTTTGCTGTTCCCTGCTGCTCAGTTCTGGCTTCGTTGGTCCCCAGCTGTCTTTACTGTGCTTTGGTGCCTGCATGTAAACCTCTGGCACAGACAGGGGTCATGTGCGCTGCTACAGCCAATGACTGTCCACATCAGTGACATGCCATTAGAAGATATGTCACCCCTGAAGCCAGTTACTGGCTGCAGTGGTACACATGTGCCGACTGAAACACAGTGAAGACAGCCAGGAACCGACAGAGCCAGAACTGACTGGTGGAGAGCAGATGAGTATGTTTTCCTTCACAGGCCCGGTGGGGAAGGGGTGATATTTAAAAGAAAAAGGAAATACTGGACAATCCCTTTAAGGTTCTGCTACACATGGTATAAACACTGCAGAGTTCCTGCTTACAGTACTAGAAAAAATTAAATCTCATCCACACACACTGCTTAGAGTGTCCGCAAAGCAATCTGCACATGAGTTAACTTATGGTGCGGATATAAAATGTTTGTGCATATCCACTATCTATGTACAGCGTTCTATAGAAATTAGTATAGCAGTAAGTGGTGGGTGAATGCATCCAGTTCTTTAAACGGTATCCATCAGCAGATTTGTCCCTATGACACTGGCACTGTGCACTTGGCAGCTGAAGGCATCTGGGTTGGTCCCATGTTCATATGTGCCCGCATTGCTGAGAAATAAGTTTGAATATATGCAAATTAGCCTCTAGGAGCAACGGGGGCGTGGCCCTTAGATCTAGAGGCTCAGCTCTCTGCATTTGCCGAACCCTCTCCACTCTGATTGAGAGGATCAGGTGCTGTCAATTATCCCCTTAAGGACCGGGTCATTTTTCACCTTAAGGACCAGACTGATTTTTGCAAATCTGACATGTGTCACTTTATGTGGTGAAAACTTTTAAATGCTTTTACTTATCCAAGCCATTCTGAGATTGTTTTCTCATCACATATTGTACTTCATGACAGTAGTAAATTTGAATCAAAATATTTCATTTTTATTTATGAAAAAAAATACCAAATTTACCCAAAATTTTGAAAAATTCGCAACTTTCCAAATTTCAATTTCTCTGCATCTAAAACAGATAGTGATACCTCATATAATAGTTATTACTTTACGTTTCCAATATGTTTACTTCATGTTTGGATCATTTTGTGAAGGCCATTTTTTTTTTTGGAGATGTTACAAGGCTTAGAATTTTAGAAGCAAATCTTGAAATTTTACAGAAAATTTCCAAAACCCACTTTTTAAGGACCATTTCAGGTCTGAAGTCACTTTGTGAGGCTTACATAATAGAAACCACCCAAACATGACCCCATTTTAGAAACTAAACCACTCAAGGTATTCAAAACTGATTTTACAAACGTTGTTAACCCTTTAGGTGTTCCACAAGAATTAATGGAAAATGGAGATGAAATTTCAGAAAATCACTTTTTTTGGCAGATTTTCCATTTTAATCATTTTTTTCCCGCTAACAAAGCAAAGGTTAACAGCCAAACAAAACTTAATATTTATGGCCCTGATTCTGTAGTTTACAGAAACACCCCATATGTGGTTGTAAACTGCTGTACGGGCACACGGCAGGGCTCAGAAGGAAAGGAATGCCATATGGTTTTTGGAAGGCAGATTTTGATGGACTAGTTTTTTGACACCATGTCCCATTTGAAGCCCCCCTGATGCACCACTAGAGTAGAAACTCCAAAAAAGTGACCCCATTCTAGAAACGACACCCCTCAAGGTATTCAAAACTGATTTTACAAACTTTGTTAACCCTTTAGGTGTTCCACAAGAATTAATTGAAAATGGATATGAAATTTCATAATTTCACTTTTTAGGTAGATTTTCCATTTTAATAATTTTTTTCCACTAACAAAGCAAAGATTAACAGCCAAACTAAACTCAATATTTATTGCCCTGATTCTGTAGTTTACAGAAACACCCCATATGTGGTCGTAAACTGCTGTAAGGCCACACGGCAGGGCGCAGAAGGAAGGGAATGTCATATGGTTTTTGGAGAGCAGATTTCACTGAGATAATTTTAACTTGCCATGTTACATTTGAAGACCCCCTGATGCACCCCTAGAATAAAAACTAGGGATGTCCCAATACCGATACCAGTATCGGGGCCGATACCGGACATTTGCACGAGTACTTGTACTTGTGCAAATGTCGCCGATACCACGGCCGATACCTCATGGCGGGTCCCGTGTCCCAGATCAGCGGTGGTGGCGTGTCCCATCTTCTCTTCCGGGCAGCGGCGTGTCCAATCTTCACTTCCAGGCGGCAGTGGCGCTGCTCCCAGCCGATCAGCGTGGGGACGGCAGCATGTTTCAGCTGATCGGCGTGGGGGCGGGACTTCTGTGCGGCGGTGTTTCAAGTCCCATGCGGTTGCCTAGCACTGGGAGGAAGTTAAAGCCACTTCCTCCCAGTACTCTGGTGCATCTGCATGGGAAGGATTGCAGCAGGCCAGGTGGGTATGGTGCATGAAATGGAGGAGAAATTCAGTTAATTTCTCTCCATTTCACGTTAAAACAGACAAACAGAAAATAATAAAATAAGGTGGGGGGGGGGGAATGGGCATATATTGCCCATTCTCTGCGCCGCTGTTATAATTGGTATCGGTAATTGGTATCGGTGAGTACTTAAATAAAAGTATCAGCACTCGTACTTGGTCTTAAAAAAATGGTATCGGGACATCCCTAGTAGAAACTACTAAAAAGTGACCCAATTTTGGAAACTAGGGGATAAGATGGCAGTTTTGTTGGTACTATTTTAGGGTACAGATGATTTTTGGTTGCTCTATATTACACTTTTTGTGAGGCAAGGTAACAAAAAAAATAGCTGTTTTGGCACTGTTTTTATTTTTTGCTATTTACAAAGTTCATCTGACAGGTTAGATCATGAGCTATTTTTATAGAGCAGGTTGTTATGGACGCGACAATACCAAATATATTTGGGTTGTTTTATTCAGTTTTACATAATAAAGCATTTAAAAAAAAAGAATTTGTTGAGGCAGAAGCTGTCGGCTTACTGACTGGCCTCAGCCTGGTGCAGCAAGTGGAAAAACTGAAATGGCGGCTGCGGCTGTGGTTTCTGCTGCTCGTGGAAACAGGACTGCGGGAGGCGGAGTGGGGTCTCCCTTTCAGACAAGCTGGAGGCAGGCGTCTGCTCGCCGCAAGCTGCTTACATAGTCACAATGATAAATCTGGAGTGAAAGTCATTAAGGCCTCATGCACACGACCGCAGTTCTGGTCAGTTATTGCGGCTCGGGTGCGGACCCATTCATTTCAATGGGGCCGCAAAAGTTGCGGACAGCACTCCGTGTGCTGTCCGCATCCGTTGCTCCGTTCCGTGGCCCCACAAAAAAAATCTAACATGTCCTATTCTTGTCCGTTTTGCGGACAAGAATACGCATTTCTACAATGGGCCGCAAAAAAAACGAACGGTCATGTGCATGAGGCCTAAGATACCACACCCATTTTTCCACCCATATTACAAAACTGTAGTGAGTGGTGTAAAAATGCAAAAAGTTGAGCGCTTAAATTTTGCGCATGCGAATGCAAAAAAGTCACAAAAGCCCTATTATGTGACTCTATGACTCCAGAATTATATGATAAATCAGGGCCATAGTGTTTCCTGGTAATTACGTAATTTGTTCTCCCTTTCTGCAAGAGGAAAGCAGTTTCCCATTTTGCTTTGATACTGAGGGTCTAAAAGCATGGCTATCCAGTAATCATCGGACTGCTTCATGTCAACGATACACAAGTCACTGTGTAAGCAAGCAAGCAAGCATACAGGTCGCCATTCTGGCCAGCATGCCCGAAGAGCCAGTTCTTTCCAGCTCCGACCCCCACTGAGAATATTGGGTATCATCGTCTTCTTGCTCCTCCACCTCCTACTTTTGCAATAGCAGACTCCCTTTGCGTGTTCCAACAGCTAAAGGGCGGACAGCAAGATGCGTTAACTTTTCTTCTTCCTCCATCTTCCACTGCTGCATGAGTGTCAGTGTCTGTTCTAAGATAAATATGATAGGGATGACATCATTCATGCCGCATTTGTCCCTGCTGGCAAACTTTCTGGCCTCTTCGAAGGGCTTCAGAACCTGACAGGTGTCTCAGATAAGCTGCCACTGCCTGACCTTGAGGCAACACATGCTCCCTGCTGCTGCCGCTTTCTGGTGCATAACAAAATCATTCACGGCTTCCTCTGCTCGTACAGATGCTTGAACTTGTGCAATGCTGAATTCCAAAGAGTTTGCACATTATGGATTAAATGGTATAGCACCAAACCGTTCTGTCACTGCAAGTCCAGGAGAGTATTCCTCGCCATGTAACAATGGCTGAGATGCTTGGATACTTTCCAGGACATTACCAGCACCTTGCACAAGCCAGTGTACTTATTTAGAAAACGGTGCACCACTAGGTTGATAACGTGCGCCATGCAGGGAGCATGTGCTATTTTGCCCAGGTTCAGGGAGGCCACCATGTTGCGCCCATTGTCCCTGACCACCTTGCCCAGTTGGAGTCGGCCAGGTGACAGCCAGTGGGATGTTTGCTTCTTGATGTACTTTAGCAACTGTTTGCCGGTGTGGCTACTCTCGCCCAGGCCGATCAGCTTCAACACGGCAACACTTGAATTGAAATGTGTCCTGCTGCTGTTGGGGACAGGTGTGCGTCTATGGAAGAGGAGGCGAAGGAGGCAGGGGGGGGGGGTCAAAAAGGCCTGGTCTCGTTGCCAGAGTGCTGCCTTGCTGATTCTGGAAAAAACAATGACCCAGTGGTCCATGGGGGCTAGGTATCTTCCAGCAAGGCTGAGCACATGCCACTAGCTCCCTAAAAGCTGCAGACTCAACTAAAAGGTACGGCATCAACTGCATCGCCAGCAACTTGGCCAGGTGGGAATTAAACTTGTGCACCATCGAATCATGGTGGGTTTTTTGGCCTCCCTCCCCTGCTCTGAATTTGCCCTGACTGCCATTGTCGCTGGTCCCAAAGTCAATGCCGCAAATACGCGAGCCAGTACTACCACCACCACCACCACCACCAACAAGGCTATGCTTGGGGTCTGCATCCTCCTCCTCAGGGCAGTATAAAGGCTGACTACTCTCACACAAGTCGTCAACAGGGAAACTCTCTTGACTATCTGCCATAGGGCAAGATGGGGTTTTCTTGCCACTTCTTAAGAAAAAGGGAGGCGCCCCACTTGGAAGGGGCAGTGAAGACTGAGACGACTTCAATGAAAGTATTCTCTGGGGCTGCAAGGAGGAGAAGCAGAATAAACTCTGTGACCCCTGGCTCCATTGCATGGTGTCAGACTCCAAAGTCACTTCCACATCATCCTTCTGCGACTGAGAGCAGGAATGAGCCATACAATCCACAATCTCATCCTCTATCTCCTCAATGATAATGTTGCCCCTTTCCAAAGCCAGCAGGGACAACTGCGGCCTATTAATACTACTACTTCTGGTCGGATAGCTGGTGCTGCTCAGAGGCATAACTAGAACGGACTGGGTCCCACAACAAATGTCTGAATGGGTTCCCCCCCTCCCCCGAAGCTTCTTTGCAACCCCCTCCTCCCATGTAACCCTCACTCCTGTGACTAGTTAAGATCGGTCTCTCAGACAAGACCTGACAGCCGCTCCGTCCGTTTCCTACAGTGTCACTGTATATAATGTCATTGTATAATACTGTAGTAGGGGCCCTGACAATAAAATGTTTTAGTCTTCATCCTGGATGGGCCACTTCAGAGTTTGGGCCCCAAAGAAGACTCTTCTCCTGCTTCGTATACAGCTACGCCACTGGTGCGGCTACTACCCACCTTCTGGTTCTAGGTATTTCGTCTGGAGCCTTTTTGGAGCCATAAAATTTTTGTGCCTCTCAAATAATATTGTGCGCTACCCTGTGTATTGGTGAAGTTATCACGTAGATACTTGTTATAATATTTTCAACATCCCCCACAAAAGAAATAAAAATGTGATTGGAAACGTGTGGAGACAGCAATAACGGTAACGGATTTAGGTCTAATTTCGTTATCACTGACAGATTATTTTGTGTGCTACCCTGTGTATTGAGGTAGTAATCATGTATATGTTGATTTGAATATATTTAACAACCCTAAAAAAATTGACAGCATGAGGAGACAGAAATAAAGGGAAATGAATTCATGCCTAAATTTATTATCACTCACAGGTAAATTGTTGCCCTACCCTGTGTATTGGTGTACTGATCACTTATATGCTGGTTTATTAAAATTTATCCCAAAAGTCCCACCAATTTGCTGGTTTAATTCAATTAATTCAAATAACCCCACCGCCCCCCTCCAAAAAATAAATAAATAATGGAACTGTGTGTGTGTGGATATAATAAATAAATTTAGCCCTAATATTACGTTCTCAGTCACTGATTTACAGTATATGGTTTTTCACACTAAAACCAAAAACATTAAATGAAATATGTGAGATGACCTGATACAGAGTTCTTACTAGGGTTGTTGCGATACCAAAATTTTGATTTGGTTTCGATACCATAAAAAAGTAAAGCGATACTCAGTACAATTCGATACCACGGAAAAAAAATAAAATACCCAAAAAGCCACGTGCATTCCGCATTTAATGGAACGTCTGGCCCATAATCTTACAGTCCTATCCTATTTTTTGGGGGGACAAGGTGACAAAAAAAAATTGCGAATCGTGCGGTTTTTATTTATTTATTTTTCTTGTACGGCCTTAACCGCATAGATTTTTTTAATATTTTAATAGTTTGGACTTTTCAGATGTGACGATATGTAATATGTTTATTTATTTATTGTTTATATATTATATATGTAAAATTGGGAAAGGGGGCGATTTATACTTAAAGGGTTTCTGTCATACGAAATTCTGTTATGTAGCTGAATGACATTAGCGATGCGCTAATGTCAGCAGTACATAACAGTGTTCTTTATACTTTTGTCCCTGCCGCCGTTCTCCTAAAAAACACACTTTTAAAATATGCTAATGAGCCTCTAGAGCAGGCATGCTCAACCTGCGGCCCTCCAGCTGTTGCAAAACTACAACTCCCAGCATTCCCTGACAGCCTACAGCTATCATCCTACAGAAGGGCATCATGGGAGTTGTAGTTTTACAACAGCTGGAGGGCCGCAGGTTGAGCATCCCTGCTCTAGAGGCTCGGTCTACTAACCATTTATCCCGCCCAGGTCCTTCGTTTAGCCCGCCCCGCTCCTCGAGTGACGTCCGAGTGAGCTGGATCGCTGAAGAAAGCCCGCGCCTGCGCCGTCCACTTCTGTATTTGGCACAGGCGCAGTGCAGTGAGTGAAGGACGCGCTCCTGGTGCCGGCTTCCTCACTGCGCCTGCGCCGACTATGTCACAGTGAGGAAGCTGGCACCAGGAGCGCGTCCACTATTATCATTAGTGGCACAGTGGCCAGGCCGGGTACCTGCTATGCTGGCTACTTGACTCTGAGGCTCGGGCTGATTCTGGGGAGGACACAAAACACTCAGGAGGAGGAGGCTGCCGTTCGCCGAGCTCACTAGTAGAGATGTCCCGAACTATTCGCCAGTGAATAGTTCCCGGCGAACATAGCTTGTTCGCTTTCGCCGCGGCGGGCCAACATATGCGATGTTCGGTCCGCCCCCTATACGTCATCATTGAGCAAACTTTGACCCTGTACCTCACAGTCAGCAGACACATTCCAGCCAATCAGCATACCCTCCCTCCCAGACCCTCCCACCTCCTATCAAATAGCAAGGACAGCATCCATTTTAGGGACAGCATCCATCTTAGATTCACTCTGAAGCTGCAGTGTCACAAATTTGACTAAGTTGTAATCGCAATGCGATTAATACGGGTTATATTAATCGCATTGCGAATTCAACTTAATGCTGGGTTCCTAATGGTTGTTGTATTGCTAGAATATAACGAAGATTGAGAATATAGTGCTATATCCGTTATATTCGTCAATTCTAGCAATACAACCATTAGGAACTCAGATCTAAGTTGTAATCGCAATGCGATTAATACAGGTTATATTAATCACATTGCGAATTCAACTTAGAGCTGGGTTCCTAATGGTTACAGTGGCGTTGCTATGGCTGGTGTCACCCGGTGCGGTAGAAAATGGTGTCACCCCTGCCCCCCCCCCCCCTCCCGAAGCCATAATAAAGAGATAGAGAGAAAAAAAAAAAAGTCCCTTAGTCAGCTCCAATCAGATATCTGCATAGACCCAGAGTCTTGGTCTATGTGCAGATATTTGATTGGAGCTGACTTCTTATTTTCTCTTTTGCACATAAACGTTTAAACTATATTCCTTAGTAAAAATGACCAGTCCACACCATGTGGGTCTATATTTATGAGGGCCCCCCTGAGCAAAGATTAGTTAATGTGGCCGGGTGGCCCCAGCCCACAGTTCAACCCAACCCCTTATGTCTCCGGGCCTGGGGCCATCTCTATAATAATCCACAGTAATTTATGAATGGGGTTAGGTTATTAACTTATTATTATTGGGGTATTATTAAAATAATTTGGTCTATAAAGTCAGAGCCGCTCTACCTACCTCCTCCTCCCGGCACCAGAAACTCCTGCAGGGCAGCTGCCGCGGCGCCCCACCACTCACCAGGCTGCAGTGAGTCACACCCCCGTCCCCCTTTACCACGTTATATTAATCGCATTGCGAATTCAATTTAGATCCGAGTTCCTAATGGTTGTATTGCTAGAATATAACGAAGATTGAGAATATAGTGCTATATTCGTTATATTCGTCAATTCTAGCAATACAACCATCAGGAACTTAGCTCTAAGTTGAATTCGCAATGCGATTAATGCAGGTTATATTAATCGCATTGTTAATTCAACTTCGAGCTGGGTTCCTAATGGTTGTATTGCTAGGATACAACGAAGATTGAGAATATAGTGCTATATTCGTCATATTGGTCAATTCTAGCAATACAACCATTAGGAACTCAGATCTAAGTTGTAATCGCAATGCGATTAATACAGGTTATATTAATCGCATTGCGAATTCAACTTACCACACTCTGCGTCAACTACGTAATTTTCCATGGGAGTTTTGCCATGGATCCCCCTCCGGCATGCCACAGTCCAGGTGTTAGTCCCCTTGAAACAACTTTTCCATCACTATTGTGGCCAGAAAGAGTCCCTGGGGGTTTTAAAATTCGCTTGTCTATTGAAGTTTATGGCGGTTCGCCCGTTCGCGAACGGAAAATTTTATGTTCGCGACATCTCTACTCACTAGCTCAGACTGCACAGCAGTTTATTACCTCCCTGTCCCGCCTCCTGCTTTAATTAGCCACACATTCATTGGTGGCAGTGGTGCGGGCAGCTTCAGACCCCGCTCACTTCATTGGGCTCAGCGAGGCCGCGTCTTAGGAGGGAGGGATTCCCTATTCCCTCTGTCCCTCCCTCCTTCCTTCTCCACTGTCTGGCCAGAGAGAACATAGCACGCGCCGAGCGCCATGTTCTCTCATAAGAGGAGATACTAGACTGCGAAAAAATGAACATCCCGGGTACCGAATCAATACTGGCATAAAAGTATCGATTGGGTATCGAAATTTCGATACCCGAAACAACCATAGTTCTTACTAGTAATCTATATGCTATGCTAGATTGATGGTATAACATTTGTACATTTTTTGCTTATTTCATCCCCACACTCCACAAAAAAAAAAATCTGTGAAAATGGGAAAAAAATTAAATGATGTCCCTGCAGGTAGCTGCTTTTGAGATTTGCAGCAGCTGTAGTTCTGCTAGAAGGCACAGACAGCCTCAGCTCCTCACTTCTCACTCTCTGGCTGACAGTTTTCCTGCCTGTCCCTATTCTAAACACATGATTCTTCTTCTTCTTTGTAATTGTATCCTTTCCCTTCACTGTTCCTGGCAGTAGAATACATTTGATTGATTTCTGACTGTCCCTGATTCCATAAGATGTTTTTTTCTGGCAGACACTAAGACCCAACCACTCTCATTCACAGCCCAGCACAGAATGATGTTCTGTTCGGGCACCTCCCTGCCTGCTGCAGCACTGATTGGCTCATCCATGCTGTCTATTGGCCTGGGAACCAATCAGGGCAAGCCCTCCCCTCCACTCTCTCTCAGGGTCATGTGATAACGTAGTCCCTAGTGTTTTTTTCCGGCTGACATGCACTAAAATGGCGCTACACAGCGTTTTAGTGAATTTGTCTGAAATTAACCTGAAAAGGTTCGGGTTTGTCTGCCTTTTGAAAAATAGCAAAGTTCGGACCAACCCAGTTCAGAGAGAGAGAGACCTAGGGGTACTAAAATTGGTATAGAGTTTGCATTGTTGTGTCTTTTACTTTTTGTTTCTGGCTCTAGTTACCAGTAAGAAATGGATGGCAAAGGTTGGCAAGGAACAGGGCTAACCATCCTGTCGTCGTCCACCGGCTCTTGGTAGGAGGCTGGTCCTCCTCCCTGCCAGGAGGGCGTGTTGCTGAGAGGAGAGGATGCATTCTGCAGTGGTCCTGATACAGATTTCTCCGGGGAGAACTACTCCAAATGTCCCCAAGTAAAGCCTTGAGATTCCAGACAGCAGTGTGAACTGCTACATCAGCATCTATAGACACTGCTGTATGGGTTGGGAATGCAGCCAAGCCAGTCATCACCAAACAACCCCTAGGTCAGCATCACCTAGATGCTGAATTGTGACCAACCAACCTGCCTCCATATCCCTGCTGGTGCCAGAGAAGGTTTGCACTTAAAGCCTGCTGCTACTATATGTATTTCCAGTTCTACGTTGCACTTAAAAAGGACTTTGTTTAACTCTGGCCTCATTCTTCAGGACTATATTTCCACTGCACCGATCAATAGGGAGCAACGGCCTGAGGGAGTACGCAGTGACACGGCACCTCATCAGGGCCACTACCACTCCTATCCTCTACACTGGCTATCCAACAATATACAGACAACAGTAAACCAAGCTGGAGGATCCTATTTGCTCTCCGTAAAGCAGGTTCCATTCATATAAAGGCCCTATACCGATCCTGCAAATAACTGCATTAGATCGAATTAATGATTTTACTCTGTAGACAAGTGGTGAAATTTCAGCTTCACTGGAAGATATCCGTCTGTGTATTAGATAAAGCAATATTGGTTACACTTATGCCAACATAAAAAAGATTCTGTCTAATGCATATTTCATTACTTCCTGGATTGAAAGCATTTCTGTGGAATTAACTGATTAAAACACACTAAAGCCCAATGAAGTTTCCTTACTCCCAAAATTAGACAAACTAAAGTCAATCCTGATTTCCAGCTCCTGAGGACCTGCACATACAGGTTTTAACCCCGTATTAGAGAGGTAGTCTCCACTAAAGCCCAGTTTCACATGAGCATATTCGGTCCTGTGACCCAAAGTCACGTTATCCTAATGATGCTGTGAGTTCATTCCCGACCGCAGGTCTACATAATGCTGTGAGTACAGAAGAATAGACCCGAGGTCAGCAGTGGTCCGGGGAATGCAGCCATCACACAAAGCGTGTTTCCTGGATTGATGTTCATGTGATATTAGCCAAAAGCATTGCTATAAGAGCTACAGGTGAAACTCAAAAAATTTGAATATTGTGCAAAGTTCATTTATTTTAGTAATGCAACTTAAAAGGTGAAACTAACATATGAGATAGACTCATTACATGTAAAGCGAGATATTTCAAGCCTTTATTTGTTATAATTTGGATGATTATGGCTTATAGCTTATGAAAACCACAAAGTCACAATCTCAGGTCCCCTTTGCTCAGGGGGTATGGATTAATCAGCTGACTAGAGTGGGACACTTTGAGCCTAGAATATTGAACCTTTTCACAATATTCTAATTTTAAGCTGCATTAATGCAATTCCTTTTAATTTGCGGATGTTGTTTGTTTCCGTGTCCGTTCCTTTTTTTTGCAGATAGGATGCGGACCCAATCATTTCAATGGGTCCGCAAAAAATGTGGACAGCACACCGTGTGCTGTCCGCCTCAGTATGTCCGTTGCGTAGCCCCGTAGAACAAGTCCTATTCTTGTCTGTTTTAGGCATTGTTACAATGGATCCACAAAAAAAAAAAACAGATAACATAGGGATTTTGCGGACCGCAAAACACATACGGTCGTGTGCATGTAGCCTTACTGAAATAAATGGACTTTTGCACGATATTCTAATTTTTCGAGTTTCACCTGTATATAGCGGTACACTACCGTACACCTGAGTAGCTATGGCTCTGTAGTGCACAGGGCCGGCCTTACATTGTATAATGCCCTGTGTGATACCTTCGGGGCCCTCCTATACGGAGTACTGCCATACTGTGTGCTAAAATACCAATACTATATAGTACAGTGACATCAACACCATAAAATGCAGAAAAAAAAATGCTGTACAGTGAGTGTCAGCGGCGTTAGAAAGGGAAGGAGGGGGCAATCAGGGTGCCCTTGGTGCAGAGGGTTGAGGGGGCACCCGAGCAGTTGATTGCGAAGGTGAAGCAGGTAGCAGCCCGCTCAGTAGCTGCAGGATTGCACAAGAATCCGTCAGTCCAGAAGTTTAAAGGAACAGAAGACTGCTGAGATGAGACAGAACAGAGTGGCCGGGAGCAGACGAGTATGAGTTTTTCAACAGGTACAACATGGTGCAAGGGACTGTTAAAAAAATAAAAATAAAAAAAACAGTCCATTAAGCTGGACAACCCTTTCAAAGTGTGCCTAAACTTTCAGGACAAGCTGTTATAACATTGTGTCTGACATTATATGACTATTATATGGCATTATTTATCAGTTTTCTCCTTTGCATGCTGCAATTGTAATTCTCAGTGGTCTCTGAGCTGGTGAGTGCAGGCAGCATGTCCATAGAATACACATGGAGATTCTGCATCCCAACTCTCTCTCTCACTCACCATCAGCATATAGCATACCTCCCAACTATGGAAAAGCAGAAAGAGGGACAATATGTGCGGCACGCGTAGAGATTACATTTTTTCATGCTAGGCCACGGCTCTAACTCCGCCCAAAACTCTAGAACAAGGTATTCTCTGATGAGATATATTACTAAGTTTCTTACATTCACCTGAGCTACTGATTTATTCAAAGTCGTGTAAAAGTAAAGTGACAATTTCACTGGCAGAGACCTAGACCTTAGGCTACTTTCACACTCGCGTTTGGTGCGGATCCGTCATGTATTTGCACAGACGGATCCGCACCGATAATACAACCGCATGCATCTGTTCAGAACGGATCCGTTTGTATTATCTTTAACATTGGCCAAACAGATCCATCTTGAACACCATTGAAAGTCAATGGGGGGGGCGGATCAGTTTTGCATTGTGTAAGTCAAAACGGATCCGCACCCACTGACTTACATTGTGTGTCAGAACGGATCCGTTTGCCTCCGCATCGTCAGGCGGGCACCAAAACACTGCAAGCAAATGGTGTCCGCCCCCAGAGCGCAGTGGAGACGGAACGGAGGTAAACTGATGCATTCTGAGCGGATCCTTTTCCATTCAGAATGCATTAGGGCAAAACTGATCCGTTTTGGACCGCGTGTGAGAGCCCTGAGCGGATCTCACAAACGGAAACCAAAACGCCAGTGTGACAGTAGCCTTAGTAATAGACCTTATTTTGAAACCTTATAATGATTGACTGCAGATGCTTTTTCACACAATCTGCCAACAGCTCATTAAAGATAATTTAATATACAGAGAACATATGACACACAGTAAGGAAAAAAGTCCAAGTCATCTTAGGGTACTTTCACATTAGCGTTTTTCTTTTCCGGCATTTTTCCGGATGACAGCGGAGAGACGGATCCGGTATTTCAATGCATTTGTCAGACGGTCCTACAAATGCCATCCGTTTGCGTCCGGATTGCCGGATCTGGCAGGCAGTTCCGGTGACGGAACTGCCTGCCGGAATCCTCTGCCGCAAGTGTGAAAGTACCCTTACTAAGCCATCCGCGTAACTGTGAAATGTGCAGATGTGGAGGTGATTAGTAAGCATCACCTTCACTCCTATAATGATCATTTCTTATGTCCTGATCATTATCTCATGAGACTCTGGGTTTCTAGTATGCGCCTTATGAACTACAGAACGTCTATATATACAGTAAGAAGTCTAGTTAAAGTTCTATAACAAGAGAAGACATGTACAACCATGGTGATCCACATCAAGCTGTGCTCTTCACTAGGCTGTAAGTCGTCCATGGAGTTAGGAAGCAAGAAAAGGTCCAGCTGAGCCATAACTTTTCTAATCTTTCCATTCCTGTAACCATTTAATTTACAAGATCTTGTATTGAAGAAAAGGAAAACATTTCTTTGTGGGATTAAAAATAAATAAATACAGCACAATGCCACCATTGTTTTTTGGGGTTTTGTTTTATGGCATTCACTGTGAGCTAAAATTAACATGACAACCATATTCTGTGGGTCAGTATGATTATGGTAATATCAAATTTATACAGTTTTTATGCTTTACTACTTCACAGAAAGTTAAAATCTGAAAAAAAAAAATTAATTCTGTTTTGAATAGTCATATTCTGACACCTACAGGGCTAAGGCTACTTTCACATTAGCGGCAGCCTTCTCCGGCAGGCTGTTCACCCGCTCTGTGCTGCTGCTAGTGCACGCGTACTGCCGGAAGTCCGCTCCGGCCCCATTGACTATAACGGGGGCAGGCCGGAGGTCTGGCGGCAGCACGGCAAACATGCAGAGAGGCAGTCGGAATAAAACTACGACATGAACAGCCTGCCGGAGAAGGCTGCCGCTAATGTGAAAGTGGTCTAACTGAAGGACAAATCATAATTTATTTATTTTTTCTTCACCTTTCCCCCTGAAAATAGAATTAAGAAAAAGTCATCAAGAAGTACATGTGACTTTTAATAAAAAAAAAAATTTGTGTGCAAGGTGACCACAAAAAAACGCGCTCGCTCCGTACAGTATTGAAACAAAGTTTTATGCAAATCGACTTTGGATGTTTCATCCAAAGTCAATTCGCTTATCCCTACATTTAATGTCCTGGAATTCGCAAGGATGTGGAATGTATTGTCTTCTCATGTGAAGCCTGAACCAGTCACACACACTGTTTTGGGCCATGGGAAGATCCCCTTTAGTAGTGGTGGATTATTATACGCAAAGACAAGAGGTAGTCGTTTTCAATAAAGCAACTTCATCAACTGCAATTGAGGGGTTGGAGCATATCTTTGCTCCTCATGGTTTGCCTAAACTGATTGTAAGTGGTAATGGCCAGTTTACTTCCAAAAAATTTAAGGATTACGAAGTCAAATGGCATTATACATCATCATACAACCCCATAGTGGCCACCAGATTATGAGGAAGTGGAATGCCAGAAACTTTCCGATTCACTGAGAGAGACTGGAAAATGGAACTGTGGTATTTTCTTTTGGCTTATTGTACAACTCCTCAATCCACAACATGAGCAGATCCTGGCCACAAATTGAGTACAAAATGACTAGACATGGTGGTTCCGACTCCTACTTATCTTGAGAATTTTAGGACAATTGATGAAGAAAGGAAGATTTATGGTGAGCAGTATGTGAACCGTTGACATCACAGTCAGCATAGTGTTCTACAACAAACACCTCCTACTGAGCCTGAACCAAATGTACAAAAAAAAACTATGTACTCAAGTGATTCTGGAGGATTGAGATGGAAGGACAATAGTATGGAATTCATCTTTTGTAAAGAAATTTCTTGAGCCAGAAAGTCAAGTGATAGAAGATTTTGAACCAGCAGAAAGTGGCAGCGGTAATCCTGGTACTTATGACACCAACCCACAAACGTCCACATCTGAACCACCAATAGTTAGGTAAGCACAAAAAACTACCTGTATGCCTTATAATCAATGGTCAACTTTACAGAGGTGCGATGTTTGCATCAATGGCATGTTATTTTTGAATTACAACATCCTGGGCATATTTTCCCACAGGCTTCTCTATAGGGGGGAAAGGCAAGAAAAACACTGTGTGACCAAAAAACAACCCCCTTCAAAACACTGGGGAATTCTGAAATTTTTTACAAGTAAAAAAAAAAAACATTAAACAAAAACACAGTGTGGCCTTTATGAACTATGGCGTGGATTCCTATTTACATCAATGGGATGCTTACTTAGCATCTGAAAATGGTCACTCAGCCTTTTGACCACATGGATTCCACTCACAATCCACCTCCCATTGCACTCAACGAGAAATCAGCATCACAGTTTATAGACCAGAAATATTTCCACATTGTAGAAAAAAATCAATTTGCCCCAACTTCTTGAGGTTTCCATGTGGATTAGCCCCACTGAATGCATACGGAGCAGTTATTGGCATCACTATACGAATACTTGAAAATTGACCCTTAAACATTGCATTTTCTTGTGATGTCCTGTTTTTCAGTATGTGGAAGTTCTACTAAGAAATCCTTGCCGTGGTCTGATATTGTAATAACCTTCTTTAAAGGGTTTCTGTCACCAGAAGTACCTAAATTAAACTGGCTGACATTAGCGATGTGCTAATGTCAGCTAAACCTGACTAGTGTATTCCTAGTATTACCCATGCCCCCGTTACTCCATAAATGTAACTTTTATAATATGCAAATTAGCCTCTAGGTGCGGGGATGGGGGCGGGGTGGGGCGTTGCTCCTGCTCCTAGAGGCTCCGATCTCCCACCTCTGTCACCTCCCTCCAAGTCTTGATTGACAGGGCCAGGCAGCGTTCGCATCCTCCTGCCGGCCCTGAGTGCACGGTAAATCTCGCTCCTGAGCCGTGCCGTTCAGTATTCGGCGCAGGCGCAGTGAAGGAAGGACGCTCACTGGCTGCCGACTTCCTTACTGCGCCTGCGCTGAATACTGAACGGCAAGGCGCAGGAGCGAGATTTACCGTGCACTCAGGGCCGGCAGGAGGATACGAACGCTGCCTGGCCCTGTCAATCAAGACTTGGAGGGAGGTGACAGAGGTGGGAGATCGGAGCCTCTAGGAACAACGCTCTCCCCCCCCCCCCTATTCTTAGAGGATAATTTGCATATTATAAAAGTTACATTTATGGAGTAACGGATAATGGATAATACTAGGAATACGCTAGTTAGGTTCAGCTGACATTAGCACATCGCTGTCAGCCAGTTTAATTTTGGTATTTCTGGTAAAAGAAACCCTTTAATATTGCAAACACAATAGAGATTCTGGAAAATCAATTACCAGCAGATATTATTAAAAGCTGTTTCTTTCACTGGATCCATCTCGGAGATGTACAGGAGGTATTACTATCAGTGTCACTAGAGTCTCCTCTAACGTCCACGTCCGGTGGAAAGTGTTGACTCTACTATTACAGGACTACCTGAAGATGTTTACCCAGTGCACAGATTTCGAGCTGAAATTGTCTTCATGGTATGTGGTTGAAAAGGGATGGTTTTTAAGATATCCTATGTTCTGGTTTTTTTCACATCGCAGTATATCTGTATATACCGTTGTGATAATTTTGCAAATGATTTCAATGTGGAACAATGTGTTGCATATAAAACCACATGTAAAAACATTAGGGACAAAAATTACCAAACCACACTTTTGCTGCATGCAAAGTTTTAAAATTCAGGTGTACTTCTCTCTTATTCACTTCGGTAGTGAAATGTCCTTGTTGTGAAAATCCATTTTAAATGGGTAGGCAATAGTCAAGATGACCTTGCAATGCCACGACTAACTCAGTGTTGATTATTCCCAAAGTAAATTTTCACTCCCATTTTTTTTTTATAGAAAGCTTCATATTTGCTGTTTCCCCACAAACTACCAGAGATGATCCAATTTTGGTTGCCTACAGCTACCACTAGGGGGAGTGCAGGAGCTTGCAGCGTATACATTACCTATATAATGCTATGTCTAGCTAGGGCAATAAGGGTATAAATACAGTGTGAGCATCAGAGAGTGTAAACTGATTAAGACGCCACCTAAATACGCTACTGTGCTCATTGTCCACCATCCTAGGTGTTGGTGCACACAAAATATAGGCTTCTCAAGGACCCGTGGAAGGAAGGCAATTTCAGCAGTATTTGCGCTTCTGTCGCACCACCGATTCTGCAATCTCGGCTGTAATCATGTGCATAATGCACATACAGGAAGAAACAGGACTGCATCTGGTCGAGGCCTCAGTGGAAGAGTCTGCAGCCAGTCGGGCAGAAAGATGATCACCGTCGCAGAATGGGCGGCATGACGGAATTGTAAGTACTGCTAAAACTCTCTACTTTCCACAGGAAGGAAGAGAATTTAGGTAAAACCCTGGAGAACTCCTTAATCTTGCTTGTAGGATCACCTACTAATAAAAGCTTATCACTTGGGCTTCTGGTAATATGCTCATTCACCACCAGGTGAAATGTCACACGCAAATTACTGGAAAATCCTACAGAAATCCTAAACAAAATAAACGTGATAACTTAGAGGCTGCCCTGCTTGCTGATGGTTTTCCAATAGCAAAAACATAATTTGCTACATGCAGAGTGAAAATAGCAAAAAACAATAACAATGCTTGATAGACAATACTGTCCAAAGGTGGAACTTTACTTCAGTGCTGCATTTCAGATGATCCTCTGCACTGCACCATAACAGGAACAAAAAAAGAAAAGAAAGCGAAGACGTGAAAAGAGCAGAAGTCACTGGATATTTTATGTGTACTCGTTTGTGCTCAAACCTTAGATCCGGTAGTAAATCACCTACTCTGTGCAGAGTGGAAGTGAAAATATACTGTCATTTGATTTACAGGTATAGGTCTGAGTGGATGCTCCTTATTAGGGAAGTGCACAGCTGGAAAAACTCTATATATCTTCTTTGCTTTTTTTTCTCTTTTGGACTTTTTTTTTATTGAATTTAGAACAAAATACTACAGCGTATTTTAAAAGATAGAAAACTGAACTAATTAGAACAAAAACTAACAAAAGACAACAAAGAAGAGGGGAAAAAAAGAGCTACACAGTGAACTGACTTTATATGAGATTCTCCAATTACTTTACAGGCAAAAAAAATAGAAATAAATATCAACTCTAGAAAATTCACATTTAGTCTCAAAAGGAGAAAACATTTGCATAAGGCCTCTTTCACACAACCGTTGTTGTATTCCGTGTCCGTTGTTCCGTTTTCCGTGATTTTCTGCGGACCCGTTGACTTTCAATGGGTCCGTTGAAAACTCGGATAATGCACCGTTTGTCATCCGCGTCCGTGATCCGTGTTTCCAGTCCGTCCAAAAAATATGACCTGTCCTATTTTTTTCACGGACAACGGTTCGCGGACCCATTCAAGTCAATGGGTCCGTGAAAAAACACGGAGGCACACAAGATTGTCATCCGCGTCCGCATCCGTTTTTTTCCTATCATTTGCAAGGCAAACTTGACTTAGATTTTTTTTTCACTTTCCTTCATGGCTGGTGATCCTCCAAAAATCAAGGAAGACACACGGAAACAAAAACGGAAATGGATCACGGAACAATGGAACCCCTAAGGCCTCTTTCACACAACCGTTTTTTTCCCCGTTTACGGGCCGTTTTTTACGTTCCGTATACGGTCTGTCTACGGAACCATTCATTTAAATGGTTCCACAAAAAAAACTGAATGTACTCCACATGCATTCCTTTTCCGTATTTCTGTTTTTACGTTCCGTTGAAAGATAGAACATGTCCTATTATTGCCCGCAAATCACGTTCCGTGGCTCCATTCAAGTCAATGGGTCCTCAAAAAAAACGGAACACATACGGAAAGGCATCCGTATGTCTTCCGTATCCATTCCACTTTTGCAGAACCGTCTATTGAAAATGTTATGCCCAGCCCAATTTTTTTCGATGTAATTACTGTACACTGTATATGCCATGCGGAAAAACGGAACAGAAACGGAAACACAACGGAAACAAAAAAAAAAGGAAAAAGTAGCAGCCTATGTGCAGTCCCACGGCTCTAGCCACCAGAGAGGCCAGCACTTTTGACTAAAGTGTGCAAGCACAGCCACCACTGATGGATTGCATAGTGGTCGTAACCATAGAAATGAGCAGTGTATAATGTGATGGAAAAATGAATCCAGCCAGCAAAGGAAGCAATATAGAGAATAACAATACATTAGTAAGTGCCTTGTATTAACTTTCTCTACATGATAAATGCTATTTGCTGAAGTGGCACAACCCCTTTAAGGGTGGGTTAACACAGGTTTTTGTGGAAGTTTTTTGAGCCAAAGTCAGAAGTAGATTCAGCAGGTACAGTCCTGATCAAAAGTTTAAGACCACTTGAAAAATGGCAAAAAATCATATTTAGCATGGCTGGATCTTAACAAGGTTCCAAGTAGAGCTTCAACATGCAACCAGAAGAAATGGGAGTGAGACAAAACATTTTTTGAGCATTCAATTTAATGAAAACAACGAATAAACTGAAACAGGCTGTTTTTCAGCTGATCAAAAGTTTAGGACCACACCTCCAAAAAAAAAATAAACCCCCCAAAAAAAAAATCCAACTTCCAAACATGAACTCAGTAATGAGTAGCTCCGGCGTTATTGTTTATCACTTCCAAAATTCGTTTCGGCATGCTTGATGCAAGCGTTTCCATGAGGTGAGTGGGAACATTTCTCCAAGTGGTGAAGACGGCCGCACGAAGGCCATCTACTGTCTGGAACTGTTGTCCATTTTTGTAAACTTCCCTTGCCATCCATCCCCAAAGGTTCTCAATTGGATTTAGAACAGGGGAACACGCAGGATGGGCCAAAAGAGTGATGTTATTCTCCTGGAAGAAGTCCCTTGTCCTGCGGGCATTGTGTACTGTAGCGTTGTCCTGTTGAAAAACCCAGTCGTTACCACACAGACGAGGGCCCTCAGTCATGAGGAATGCTCTCTGCAACATCTGGACATAGCCAGCGGCCGTTTGACGCCCCTGCAATTCCTGAAGCTCCATTGTTCCACTGAAGGAAAAAGCACCCCAGACCATTATGGCGCCCCCTCCACTGTGGCGCGTAGAAAACATCTCAGGTGGGATCTGCTTGTCATGCCAGTAACGTTGGAAACCATCAGGACCATCAAGGTTAAATTTTTTCTCATCAGAGAATAAAACTTTCTTCCACCTTTGAATGTCCCATATTTGGTGCTCTCTTGCAAAGTCCAAACGAGCAGTTCTGTGGCGTTCAAGGAGACGAGGTCTTTGAAGACGTTTTTTGTTTTTGAAGCCCTTCAGTCTCAGATGCCGTCTGATGGTTCTGGGGCTGCAGTCAGCACCAGTAAGGGCCTTAATTTGGGTCGAGGATCGTCCAGTGTCTTGACGGACAGCCAATTGGATCTTCCGGCTCAGTGCTGATGAATTTTTTTTGGGTCTTCCACTTGACTTTTGTGTTCCATAACCCTCAGGATCATTTAAGAAATTCCAAATGACTGTCTTACTGTGTCCCACCTCAGCAGCGATGGCGCGCTGTGAGAGACCCCGCTTATGCAGTTCAACAACCCGACCACGTTCAAAAAGGGAGAGTTTTTTTGCCTTTGCCATCACAACGTGTGACTACCTGACAGAAAATGACAATGAATCCACATCTTTGCACAGATTTGGCCTTTTAAAGTCGTGTGGTCCTAAAATTTTGATCAGCTGAAAAACAGCCTGTTTCACTTTAATCGTTATTCTCAATTAACTGAATGCTCAAAAAATGTTTTGTCTCACTCTCATTTCTTCGTGTTGCATGTTGAAGCTCTACTTGGAACCTTGTTAAGATCTAACAATGTAAAATATGATTTTTTGCCATTTTTCAAGTGGTCTTAAACTTTTGATCAGGACTGTATATGTCTTTTCTTTCATTTTCTCTTTCTCTTTCAACCCATTTCTTGATACGAGTTAAAAAACTGCCACAAAAACCTATGTGTGAACTCATCCTAAAGCCTCATGCACACAGCTGTATGTATTTTGGGGTCCGCAAACCGTGGATCCTCAAAATACAGATACCATCCATGTGCCATCCTCATTTTTTTGAAGACCCATTGACTGCAATAGTACTGTGGACCGCATTTCATGGACCAGAATAAGGCATGCTCTATAATCCGTGGAACGGACACACAGATCCACCATATGTCCGTTCTGCAAATTAAAGAACATGCCTTATGCTGGTTTGCAAAATGCGGTCCACTAACCTATTGAAGTCAATAGGTTGGCAAAATAAATGCGGATGGCACACGGACGGTATCCATATTTTGCGAATCTGCAAAATACATACGGTTGTGTGCATGTAGCCTAAAGAGGTTTTCCAGGATAAAAGAAAAATAACTAAATTGGAAAAGTGATAAAAAAATATTACTCACCTGTTAAAGGGGTATTCCCATCTTAGACAATAGGGGCATATTGCTAGGATATGCCCCCATTGTCTGATAGGTGTGGGCCGCTGGGACCCGCACCTATATTGAGAGCGGAGCGGGGAGAGCTGTGGCTAGAGAACCCCAGATTTCCCAGGCTCCGTCTACCACCAAGCGCTAATCCCCGCCTCTCCCCAAGAAGTGAATGGGAGCGTGCCGCGCATGCGTGGCCCATGCTCCTATTCATTTCTATGGGGCAGACGGCAATAGATGATCCAGCGCTCGGCTATTTTCGGCGGCCCCATAGAAATGAATGGAGGGCAGCTGCGCATGCGCAGTGCGCTCTCCTTTACTTTCGGGGCTCCGTTCTCGATATAGGTGTGGGTCCCAGTGGTGGGACCCGCACCTATAAGACAATGGGGGCATATCCTAGCGATCTCCTGTTTGAAGAGGCTGCAGCGTTCTGGCGAACATCCCGGTCTCCTTGCAGCTTACCAAGCACAGTGCCATCCACTGTATAGTGGCTGTGCTCAGTATTGCAGCCCAGGCCCTTTATCTTCAATGGGACTGAGCTGCACATAGGTCAACTGACCAATGATCATGACGTAACTGGCCGAGGAAGACAACAGAGTGGCGCAACCTCTTTGACCAGCTGACTGGTGGGATTGCCGGGAGTCTGACTATACCTATCTAACATAGATGACCTATCCTGAGGATAGGTCATCAAAATTTCTTTACTCCCATAAAACCCCTTTAAATTTATCCCTATGCCAGTGGCAATGCTCCAGTGGTCTCCTCCAGTCTTTGTTTACTTTGCTGCAGTGATGACGTGCCACGCACCCATTGGACCGCTACATCCAATCACTGGCCACAGCAGTCGAGTGCCGTGCATGTTAGGCATCCGTGCTGAGGCCAGCGATTGGCTGCCATGGTCATGTGGATGTACGGCACGTCATTACTGCGGCAAAGTAAAGAAAGACTAGTGGAGACCGCCAGAGCATTGCCAAAGGAGCAGTACGTGATTTAACAAGTGAAAAGTTTTTTTTATTTTAGCACCTTTCCTATGGTTAGGCTAAATTTAAAAACTCCCCAAAGTCTCTTTAAAGAATGAAAACTTAGAAAGAAAAAAAACCTCATTTTTTTTTTTATTGAAAATGCAGGCTGACACATGGGGGTCACTACTACTGTGGTTTATAAAATAAAAGGAAGTTGCGGTTGTCACCTCACTGGGAAATTATCCTGCACAGGGAAAAGTAAGTATGGAGTAAGGTATGTATTTATGACTGTCGAGGTGATTGGGAAGATAAGGAAAAAAAGATTTTAAAAAAATTGGAGGATTATTGTCTATAGCTTAGCATCGTGAAATGTACTGCTCTACAGACGTTAATACTAGCTGCATATGAAGAGCGCCTAGAAACACTATGATTAAACCAGGCAAATGTCACGGAGCCGCCTGCAAGAATGACAGCACCTCAGCACCGCTCGCTTCGCGGATTATGCAGCAAAACAAATCAGTGCTGCCATACGAAGGTTTACTTTTCTGAGAGGTGTTCTGTTCATTAAATATACATTCCTGCTGGAAGAATACGTCGAAGAAATGTCATGTTGTATGTATAAGTCAAGCTCCGTTGCAGAGTAGGTGAATAGAGCCCGACATACAAAGCAAATCATGTTATAGTTTCAAAAGACGGGCACACAAAGCCTGCCATCCTCATGTCACCATGTACACATTACGGGTTTTCTTTGTACTGTCTCCTTGAACCATCACAACTTGGTACACAAGACGTCAGCCTTAAAACCTGAAAGACTCCGTGCCTCGATCATGTCTTCTACCTATTAAGGGCTCTTTCACACGAGCGGATGCCGTGCGGGTAATCTGCTGCGTGAAAGAGAGCCAAGCCCCGTTCCGGACAGCAGAGACACTGAGCATTAACATGATTGATAATGCTACTGTATGTGCCTCTCTGTGAGATAAAGTTGTCAGTGTGATTTGGTAGCAAAAAGGTCACAGAGAGGCACGGAGCATTATCAATCATGTTAATGCTCCGTGTCTCTGCTGTCCGGAACGGGGCTTGGCTCTCTTTCACGCAGCGGATTACCCGCACAGGATCCGCTCGTGCGAAAGAGCCTTAATACTCACATCTTCCTTGTTTGTTTGTTTTTTTAATTCTCAAGAACACTTGAAGTACACAAGTCAAAACAGCAACCACTTAGAAGAGGCCGGAAAGCAAGTGAGAGTCAAACTAGGAACATGGCGTCTCTTAGTGAACTGTAAAATAATCTTACGAAATCACTGAACACCAAAGAACTTTCTGTCTACCCTGAGCTCTGACAAATATTTGGGTAAGGGTTTTTGGGAAATTGATCCTGGCAGCCAGCCCTGACGGCAGACAGTATTTCACCCAATGAAACTTCAGTAAGTTCAGGAAAAACACATCGACTTACAACTAAAAAAGAAGGGAGAACTTTCTGCTGGCTCACAAACCATAAAGGCCCAGACATACTAATGTGTCTGCACCAGAGATTTGTCTAAACAAATGTGGCGAAATATGGTGCAATCTGGCGTGTCTAGGGTTTCTACACTTTTTTGCCAACATGCTTGAAAAAGGGGCAGGTCTATAGCGAAGTGGGGGGATCTTTGCGGGAAAGGGAAGAGAGGCTTATCATGAAGTGGGGGGGGGGATCTTTGCGGGAAAGGGCTGGGACTTAAAAAGGCACCATTTGGCGTCTGTCTAAGCTTATGCCATTTGTAGAATTAGTAAATCTATGCCAAAGTCTAGAGTGAAAACAATGGTCCTACATTTTTCTGGGGTCTGTTCAGTGGCAGAATTCAAGATAAGTCCCCTGATGATGAACTAGCCATCGGAGCAACTGACAGTGAAACATGTTGGGACAAGAGAGGATTTTATGTAGGGGCAAATGGGGCGACCCCCAGCACAGTGGCGGAACTTCCTCTAGTCAGACAATGTATAATAGGTAACATTGCGAGGGACAATCCCATCCACAAGTGCCTATCCATGGAAGATGCTGTCCTCGAACTAAGGGAAGGAGACCTCAGACTGTGACCAAAACAGACTGTTTTACGAAAGGACCTCGTAAAACAGGGTAAGAATCCGACAGATTAGCCACTGGAAGGACCTGTGGGACTTAGGGCCCCTTTACATTGGTAGATTTATCAGACGATTGTTGGTAAGGAAACGTTCTTCCCAACAATTTCCTGCTCATCAGTGAAGGAGACCGCTGCTTGTTCTTCGGGTAATCGGCAGCATCTTTAGACTGGCAGATAATGGCTAACGAGCGTTCCTACAAACCCTTGTAAGCAATTATTTGGCCGATTCTCAGCCAGTGTAAGGCCCCTTTCACACGGGTGAGAATTCCGTGTGGGTGCAATGCGTGAGGTGAAAAAACTATTAATAAACTCACCTTAATCCACTTGAACGCTCAGCCTGGCATGTCTTCTTTCTTTTTTGATGAAAAGGGCCTGTGGTGACGTCACTGCGCTCATCACATGGTCCATCACCATGTTCTATATTCTGCGTTTTTCACGCAGCCCTGGCCCCATAGAGGTGAACGGGGCTTCAGTGAAAAACGCATTGCATCCGCAAGCAAGTGCGTTTTTCACTGATGGTTGCTAAGAGATGTTTGTAAACCTTCAGTTTTTTATCAAACGCATCAAAACACATTGCACCCGCACGAAAAAAAAAACGCAATAACACAACGCCATCGCATACAAAGCGTACAGAACACGCAAGCAAAATCGCACGATTATCACTGAACGCATCCGGAGCCAATCCGTCACGCTCGTGTGAAAGAGGACTAAGGGTAGGCACTGATCATTTTTCCCCGATAATCCTGTTTACAGTAACTCCAGAAAACTACCTTCCAACTAAAAGCAAGCTATTGTTTCATATACATGGACAGTAGAACCGAGGAGAAGCAAAATAAAAGCCTTCTCAGACATATATAGATGAATCATTTTTTCTTTGCCATATGAAAAAACAACAACTCTATTTTATTTTTTTCTACAAACAGCACCATACTTATGCACAGTCTTTGTCTGGTATTGCAGCTCATTCTAGTGGTGGCTGAGCAACAACATCAGATACAACCTATGACCAAGAATGATGTAACCTAACGTGACCTGTGAAGGGTACTATACTTACCTGCTCCTCACCAATCAGTTCCAGCTTTGTGGGTCCCAGGTTGTCTTCTTTATACTTCCAGTCCCCAAATGTAAACTTCCTGCATGGACGGGGTCACACGCTCCACTACAGCCAATGACTGGCCTCAGCAGTATCGTGTCTCCAAACAGCACGTCACTACTGGGTCACAAGACGCTTGGGGACATAGCACTGCTGAGGCCAGTTATTGGCTGCAGTGGCACAACTGACCTCCATCTGTGTAGAAAGTTTACATTCTGGGACTGAAAGTGCAGTCAAGACAGCCGAGGTGCCAGAGAGCATGAACAAGAGGGATGGAGCAGATAAGTATTGTTCCCTTTACAGGGCCTGCTGGGTAGAGGACAGCACCTTTAAGAAACTACTCAACTTTAAGTTGCCAACGTCATCAATTCGACAATTTTTCCTGTGAAATGCTGATTTAATAAGCCTATGTGCCGTCTGGTAATTTATGCCTCAAATTATTCACTGTACAACTCCCTAGAGTTGATAGCAACCCATTTAAACCTTGACGGATGGGGTTCAGCTAAAACATGTAGTAGCTTTGGTATCTTTTACGGTATTATACTCATACTGCAAATGCGGTATTAGAGGTAGGGGCTGTTAACAACCATGCTGCACTTATGTACATTTAAATGAGGAATATGGACTCAATAACCATCCCCGACTCTCCATAAGGTCACATAGGCAGGTACTGAGTGGTGGAACTGATGGAGAGGGCAGCTGACAGTCTGTATACAGCAGATGACGACGGTCATTTCTACAGACGTACAAAAGACTGAAGAGCTATGAGCTATCAGTCCCTGTTGAAAGATATCAAGTCTGATGTTTTAGACCCAATAGTCCCCAACCTGGGGTTCTTCAGCCCTCTGCTCTAAATTAATGTGCTTAAAGGGGTTGTCTGGGTTCAGAGCTGAACCTGAACACAACCCGATCAGCACTTATTCTCCATGAATGAGTGGAGTATCAGAACTTTTTACGTTCCGATGCTCCCCCTTGCTCTGTGCTGAATCGTGCAGGGCAAGGGAATGTTCTTGAGATACAGTGATGTACCGGGCTCTCCATGGGTACGCTAGGCGGAGGCTTCCGCCTAGCAGTGAGCCCAGTGATGTCACTGGCAGTAATAGGCGGTCTTTAGCACTGCCCTAGCCTGTTTTTACAGGCTAGAGCAGAGCTAAAGACCACCCATTAGAGCCGGTAATGTCACCAGGAAAACTGCTAGGCAGAAGCTTCCGCCTAGCAGTGTCGAAATGTAAACAAACAGCCCTTGCCCTGCACGATTCAGCGCAAGGCAAGGGGGAGCATCGGAGCGTAAAAAGCTCCAATGTTCCACTCATTAAAGGTGCTTATGAAAAAAATGTCTACTTTTAGGATAGTAATACAAATGATATAGGCTTTAAAATATCGTAACTGAAATTATATAACACATCACTAAATGGGATTTGCAGAACTAGAGTTTTTGTCCCGATAAATAGCGAGATGTCTACCAATGGGTTGTGCGACTTTGTGTCGCAAAAAAGTTACGCACCATTTTTTATAATGATACTCAAAGGTGTCACACTGTCTCAAAAAATACATCAAAGCTGGATTTTTGTGTGTCTGTCGCATCAGTCGCAGCATGTTGCATTTCACAGTGCAACACCATTAACAATCATTACAAAAAATGTTGCTCGACACATGTCGCAGTGTAGTTGTACCCTTTTTGTCATGCAACTTATTATAGCCCCAGCCTTTTTTTTTTTTACACTTTTTTACACTTCTGTGTTTTTTTTCTCCAGACCTGGCAATGTCTGTTCAGTGAAGACCAGGGAGTGTTGGTAGAACTTGATACTTAATAATATTGCTTCCCAGAATTCATTCTCAGACAATAGCTACATTTGAACTTTTCCTGGCCTGGTCTTCAAATCTTTTCCTCTAACTTCATGTCCCTTAAAGGGACATGAAGACTTCCCCTACACATACTTTATAATGAATATTGCTAAATCTATTGGGTGGCTGCCTAATAACCAGGTTGCTAGAGGTGACCAGACTGGTCTCTAGGATCTTGGGTTGACCATCATGGTGTGCTATGTAAGTCCGGTTGCTTGTAGAACTGATCTGTCATCAGCAATTCTTCCTTCTTTTTTTGGGCGGAGTAGGGTCACTGGTCCCTAATGTTTACAGGGATATTTCCTTGTTGGATATTTATGGCATTTTGACAGAATAGGACACCAATATGTAATCTGCGGGGGTCCTGTGACGGCTGTTTGCCAATTCAATGCGGCTATCAGCGGCCATTACCATTACGGCCAATGGAAAGGTGACTAGCCGGCTATTTCCATTTCAGTTTACTGGAGTTACAAAAAGGCCACCTTCAAAACATATGGCTGCTTTAGAAAAATGGATTCTATGAGAACATCTTCTGCATTCCCTCATTTTTTGGATTTGCCTCACAAATAACTCCTTCTTAAACAGTAGATGATTGAACGATCAGCTGATCACCTAAAGTCCTGGACAATCAACAGTTCTAAGTGCAGGGAAATATAGTATTACATGCTGCCCATTCAAATCAATGGCTGATCATATAATACACTCTTCAACATTGAAATTGCAACACCAAGAAGGAAAAGTTGTGGAATTATGAAAATCACTGGATCGATAGACTTGTTAATGATATGCAAATGATAAAAAAAAAAGGAAACAAAATATTCGAAACATCTCGATATATCCAGTACTAAGTATGAGCCTTCGTATGGATTCAATGAGTTCATTCTCGTTGTCCGAGGAATGTTCTGTCACACGGATTGCATTTGGGCATGCAAATCATCAAGATCCGTTGCTGGCTGCTCCCTTTGTAATTGCCAACCAATGATGTCCCAGATGTACTCAATGGAAGGCAAGTCGGAGAGCCTGCAGGCCACGGTAGCAAATTAAAGCAAGCAGGCTCCTCACAGTGGCACAAGCAACATGTGGCCTGGGGTTGTCCTGTTGAAAAACAGCTCTTGTGACACTTTGTAGAAATAACCGGTAAACCTCCACTCCAGCCTCCACTGTCGTCTTTTTGTACACCATGATAAACTTTGAGAGCAGTGGAGTGAAGACAATGAAATATCTGTAGCTGGGTTTCCATATGCCTTAATTATAGTATATTGTTGTAGCACTATATCCCCTAAGATAATGCACGCTCTCTTTTCCAGAATAAAAAATATGGTAATAGGGAGAAAATCTTAAAGGTTGTCCAGCATTTTAATATTGATGGCCTATCCTCGTCATCATCAGATAGGCGGGGGTCTGATCCGATACTGATCAGCTATTTAGTTGTAGCCCATTGTTTAGTGGGCTAACTGGTAACAGCTTCTCCGATTGGAGTCAATAGGAGCAGTGATGCAGTTACCAGCTACATCTACCACACAATGGATGAAGCTGATTGGCAAGGATGCGGGATGATTGACACCCATCGATTTGGTATTGATTGTCTATCCTGAGGATTGCCTATCAATACCCCTTTAAATGGGGTTTTCCAGGAAGAAACTTATGTCAAAAAGGGACTAAATAATGTAAAAAATTATAAAGAATAATCACTCACCTCCACCAATACCTCACTGCTGCCAATCCATGGTGGTCAGGTCCTTGTTGTTCTCCACTTCCTATCCCGAGTCGACATGCCAGAAATGTCACAAAAAAGGCCCACTCCAGAAATCACTTGGTGAAGAGGGTCAACGCTAAGATCGGTAATTGGCTGAGTGGTCCTTTCTTGGCATTTCTAGTGTGCTGGATTGGTGGAGGAAGTGTCGAACAGCGGGCAGTGGTGGGAAATCGGTTGAGGTGAATAATACTTCTCTGTTATCTTTAACATTGTTCCATTATTTTAATAAAAGTTTGTGCCTGATAATAGTTAAATGTATTGGAAAACTTCATTAGCTGTGGAATTTCTGGTGTCCTGCCTTTCACATTTTATTTGGCGATTAAATGAACGACAAACTAACAAGACTATGGACAGGTTCTTCATTACAGCGGCAGCAGGAGGCATAGCCAAACAATGACTCATGTGGGGATATAACGTATGAAAGACACATGGGACCGGAAAAAATGACAGTGGCGGGGGGACCGCTGATTAACTGCCTAATAATCATCTACTTCAGTACTGGCTATTGTCAAAGCACATCTAAAAATATCTCCCGAGAATTTGCAATAAGTGAATAACAATGCAATAGTGAGATGCCCCAGCAGCTTTAAGAAGCCGAGACTGTTTAAATTTGTGCTGGTTCGACTAAAACATTTATTTTAGAATGTCTAATTATTCTCTTACGAAAGCAAAATGTCTGGGATGTTGTCTTTGTAAAGAAACATTCAGATGAATCATGGCGCTTCAAAAGGTTCTGGATGAATGTACTCATCAGGATATACCCTTGGGGGGAAAAACAAAAGAGAGACATATAAGAACTAATATGTCTTAAGAAAATAAAATAACTGGAGGAATGCAAAGGAAGGTACAGGCGTTTTATGTGGGAGTGAAAGAGAATGAAAACATAATTTACTTCCATACTCTTAACTAGTCAAGGGAAATGACTGTTCCGCAACACAACCTACTGCACCGAGCATTTAGATTTTACAACATAGTAGTATATTAAACACTACCCACAAAAAGTTAGGAATATTTGGCTTGTGGGTGAAATTTTAGGATGAACCTAAAACTTTAACCTTTACACGTGAACTTAAAGGGAACCTGTCACCAGGATTTTGGGTATAGAGCTGAGGCCATGGGTTGCTAGATGGCTGCTAGCACATCCGCAATGCCCAGTCCCCATAGCTCTGTGTAATTTTATTGTGTCAAAAAAATGATTTGCTACATATGCAAATTAACCTGAGATGAGTCAGAGCTTGAAAATATGACTCTTCTCTGGTCACACAAGTAAGATATGACTCTTATATGTTAATTTACATATGTATCAAAACGTTTTTTTTTACACAATAAACGCACACAGAGCTATGGGGACTGGGTATTGCGGATGTGCTAGTGGCCATCTAGCAACCCATGTCCTCAGCTCTATACACAAAATCCCGGTGACAGGTTCCCTTTAATGTGACTTTCTCTAAACTTTTGAATGCACATGTCCAGCTGTTCAGTGTTTCAGTAATTTTTGCACAACTTGTTGTTCTCTTATGGTTCAATTAGAATTGGCATTTAAACAGTCCGACTCATCATGCTGTTCACATTTTGACATCATGAGACAAGATGACACCTAACAATTGATCAACAGTACCTTGCCATTGTGAGGCTTTACGCAGGATGTTCTTAGACAGAAGTGGTCACTGAGCTTAGAGTGTCACAGAGTGTCATCAGCAGGTTGCAACAGAGATACTGAGGGACTGGAAGAGTCACAGAAAGGCATAGAAGTGGACCTCCTTTGGCCACATCCCAAGACTGATGACCTCTTCATTGTGAACTATGTCCTGCAAAACCAGATGATGAATGCCACACAACTCCAGGCACATTTAAAAGGGAGGTGAGACCATTCAAAACCGTTTACATCAGCGTGGCCTGCAAGGGTATTTGACAACCCCACCAGGCACAGAAGTGATCGTCTTGCATGGGCCAGGGAACATCTATGCTGGACGAGGGACCAGTGAGCCTCAGTGCTGTTCACTAATGAAAGTCGATTCACACTGAGTAGAAATGATGGCCGCCAACGAGGTTGGAAATGTCAGAGAGAGCTATGCGTCAGCCACTGTTGTCACCAGATGAGCCTTTGGTGGTGGTGGTGTTACAGTGTGGGCAGGTGTGTCTAGTCAATACAGAACTGCCCTACACTTTGTGAATGGTACATTGACAAGCCCATACTACATGAATAACATCATCAATCCAGCGATTGTGCCTCTGCATGAACACAGGCCTAATTTCATCTTCAAAGACAATGCGCCAGCTCATCCAGGTTGCATCATTAGGGAATGGCTGCTGGAGACTGATGTACCTCCAATGGAGTGGCCTGCATTTTCTCCAGACCTGAATCTCATTGAAAACCTATGGGATAAGCTGAGACGCCGTGTAGAGGCTCGTAACCCTGTACCCCAGAACCTTAATGACCTGAAGGCTGCCCTTTAAGAAGAGTGGGATGCCATGCCTCAGCACACAATAAGTCCGCTTGTGAACAGCATAAAACGTAGTTGTCAGGCCTCATGCACACAACCGTTTTTTTTGCGGTCCGCAAAACGGATTTCCGTTGTTCCGTGACCTTTTTTTCTTCCGTGGGTCTTCCTTGATTTTTGGAGGATCCACGGACATGAAAAATGAAAAAAAAATCTAAGTCAAGTTTGCCATTGAAATGATAGGAAAAAACGGACACGGATCACGGACACGAATCACGGACGCGGATGACAATCTTGTGTGCATCCGTGATTTTCCACGGACCCATTGACTTGAATGGGTCCGTGAACCGTTGTCCGTGAAAAAAATAGGACAGGTCATATTTTTTTCACGGCCAGGAAACACGGATCACGGATGCGGCTGCCAAACGGTGCATTTTCCGATTTTTCCACGGACCCATTGAAAGTCAATGGGTCCGCGAAAAAAAAACGGAAAACGGAACCACGGACGCGGATGCACACAACGGTCGTGTGCATGAGGCCTTAAAGAGGACCTTTCACCGATCCTAACATTATGAACTAACTATACAGACATGGAGAGCGGCGCCCGGGGATCTCACTGCACTTACTATTATCCCCGGGCGCCGCTCCGTTCTCCCGCTACGCCCTCCGGTATCTTCGGTCATTAAGTTATGGTAGGCGGAGATTTCGGTCACTAAGTTATGGTAGGAGGAGTCTGCCCTTGTTCTGCTGTAGCGCTGGCCAATCGCAGCGCAGAGTTCACAGCCTGGGAGAAAAGAACCTCCCAGGCTGTAAGCTCTGCGCTGCGATTGGCCAGCGCTAGAGCAGAACAAGGGCAGTCTCCGCCTACTATAACTTAGTGACCGAAGATACCGGAGGGCATAGCAGAGAACGGAGCGGCGCCCGGGGATAATAATAAGTGCAGTGAGATCCCCGGGCGCCGCTCTCCATGTCTGTATACTTAGTTCACAATGTCAGGATCAGTGAAAGGTCCTCTTTAAGCTGTAATTGATGCTCAAGGCCACGACAAGTTGTTAAGACATTGACATTTTTTGTGGGGGTATACCCGCCACTGGTGTTGGCTTTTGTTTCACAAAATTGTTTGAGATGAGGAAATCACCATTGCATGCTTCTACTTGAATGCCCTACTTTTGTGAGTAGTGTATGTATGTGTTATATTATAGAAATATGTACAATGCATTCTGAAAGTATTTTACCCTTTCACCTTTTTCATATTTTATGTTGCAAACTTGTGCTAAAATAAAAACTTAATGATTACAAAATTCTGCACTCAATACCCCATAATGAAAACGTGAAAACAGAATGTTGGAAAATCTTTGCTAATTTATTGAAATGGAATTTGCATTGACATAACGGTGAGTCACACAAACCCCGACGTCATTTGTGTGGAGATGAGCTTACCCTTTATTGCTAGCACAATAGATTTATTAAAATGCTATCTCTAGTGCTACTGCACCTTACAGCCAGGGCAACAGGGCATATTGGTGAGTCTCCTAGTAGATGTCCTTAGCATAACCTTATTAACCCCTGGAAACATCTGCTATACATGTACAGCAGAAGTTTGGGTTTTAAACATGACAGCTGCACAGCTCCTATAGAGCAGACACCTGCCAACAGTGTCCATGATCAAAGATAATCATTAACATCAGGGTGGATAAAAAATCTATGATTTTGTCAAATAAAACAAAAAAAACAGATTTTTTTTATATAAAATGCTTTTTGAGGAAAATATATTACCATCCAAAGGTTATTCCATCATGAAATAAAGATTAGTTTTTTAATTATGTAGAATAAGGCTGTATATGTTAATTTTTTTTGGTAAATAAATTCCATTAATCCATTCACAATGTCATGCTCTTCCAGGTTTTTGTAAGATTATTGGGCAGTTTCTCTGCCTACAAGATATTATCACAGATGCTTGGTTTACTTTTGCAGTTCTCAAAACTGAATTTGACTCAGCAGAGATCTCATGCATTTTCTTCACAGCAAAAATGTTATAACATGAACAGAGTTGAGAAAAAGACCTTAATCCTAACTACTACAAACCTATGAATACAGATTTAACCTAATCAAACTAATATGAAAAGTTGTTATTCAAAAAATCTTCATCTACTTGCATATTATAAGAATTAGTCATTATGTAGAAAACTATTATTTAAATCAAGCCTTACTGACTAGTGATTTAAATTATGATTTAAATCAAATCACCCTGATTTACATTTTAAACACTCAGATGCTGTGGTTAAATGTGAACATGGTATCTGAAAGGTTATCTACCCAGAGTGGCCTGCTGCTGGTGACTGAACGGCATTCCCGACACGAGATCATGGGAGCCGTTTAGATGCTATGGTAGCTGAGAGCCATCTCAGAATGCATCTAGGACTAGCATTATTATTAATCCCTGCCATAGGGAAAGAAAACTAATTTGCCATAGACTGCAATAGATTGCATGTTCAAGTCCCCTAGGGGGACTAAAATTAAAATGTTAAAAAAGCTATTAAAAATAAAAAACTGAAAATAAAACTTAAAATTAGCCCTATGAAAATTTGAAATTTATTCAATATGGTGAACTCAATGCCAAAAAATAAATAAAAAATAAAAATGGTTGAATTGTAGTTTTTAGTTGCTCTGCCTCCCCCCAAAAATAGTATAAAAAAAAATCAAAAAGTCATCCATAACCCAAAGTGGTATCAATAAAATCTACAGATCCCTCACACAGCTCCTTAAATGAAAAGGTTATGGGGTCATTATCGGGTGATGAAAAGCTTTCTTTTCAAAGTTTTTTTTTTAAAAACATTAAAACATAACAAAAGCTGCATACATTTGGTATCACTGTAAATAAGAAACCCATAAAACAATGCCGGAATTGTAGTCTCTTTTTTAAATCCGCCCCATCAATAATTTTTTTTTCCAGGTTGCCAATACAGTGTATTGAATAGAGATAAGCGAAGTTTTGATAAATTCATTTCGGCAACTTCGCCAAAGTTCACCAAGAAACTTTGTTACTAATTAATTTATCAAGAATAACTATAAATCAGGTACACCCAGGCCACTCTGCCTTAGGTTATGTCCTAGTCCTTAAGGGGGTTATCCAGAAATTTGATTTTGATGGCCTATCCTCCGGGAAGACCATCAATATCAAATTGGCGGGGGTCCAACTCCCAGCACCTCCACCGGTCAGCTGTTTGATGAGGGTTTGATGAAGGTTTATGTGCCCACCGGAGCTCTAGTGAGCCCTGTGGTCTCTTCACAGCACACCAAACACAGTGCTGTACATTGTATAGAGACTGTAAGTGGTATTTTAGAAATTATTCACTTGAATGGGATAGACCTGCACCTAAGCCACATGACCTATGTACAGCGACATCACACGGCCTAAGAAGAGGTCTAAAAGCTCATGGAGTGCCGTAGCCTTTTCGACCAGTGGATCATCGGGGATCCCAAGAGTTGAACCCGCTGATCTGATATTGATGACCTATTACGAAGATAGGCCATCAATATCAATTTCCTTGATAACTCCTTCAAGGAGAAAGGAAACAATCCCATATAGTTATCAGCAATATTTTCCTACTTCCATGGGGGGGATCTAATGCAAGTTCAGAAGGCATAGAGCTGCATTGTATTCTTGTAGGACTTAGACCTTTCTGTGACCATTTCTATACATGTACGCCATCCATAGTCATGCAAACAATAGCTATGACAAAAATATGTATTAATAACTGCAGTACAGTTAATGTATGCGGCAGAACGACGATTTCAAGAATTTGTCCCTGAAAACATTTTCATTTTTTTTTTCAAAAAGCGTCCTTAACCTCAATTCATTTTCTGTTGACATTTTAAATGAAAATGTGTTGCACATAAATATATGGTATGCAAAAAATGTTCTCTAATAAAAAAAATAAAAAAAAGTCAGTACTATCAAAATGGGGAAGGTAGTGTTGTGTGGCTCCTCATTGATATACTATTTCAGCAGTAAAGTGTCCAAGGAAATTATTTTTAAAGGTTGGCAGCTACATTAATGGAGAACATACGGCTTGGCAAGACATAGCAGCTCTATAATTCATTGCCACTAAGTTGTGAATTTAAGTGACAAGGCATGGCCTTTACTGTATAAATAAATCCATCATTTTAACTTGAGAATACAATGGGCTGTCAGTAACCCATCAAGATACAAACATTTACTTCTGTCATTTTAAAATGTTTTTGTCACGGATGAAGTTAGCAGATAGCTGGAACATATAAATAAACGAGCGACTGGCTTGATCCCAAACTAAGGAGCTTATAGGTGAGCCCTATAAAACCCTAAGAGCTCTCCCTTACTGCTATGCACATGCAAGGGTCTGTATGGTAGATGATTGCATGCCCGCGTACCTAATACTGTGTGACACCTGAAAACCCTATAATAGTGAAGGGACACGACCACCGGCTCCCTGCACTTAATACGGACGGAGTCAGGGTCATCTAGAATCAAGCCAGCAAGGAAACACAATAAAGTAAATGACTTATCTGAACAAACAGCAGAAGCAGCCTCCACCAGTGAACACCTCATCCAGGAAGTAGTATAAACCGCAAAGTGAGGCAGTATGGGAGGGATTATAAAGGAAGACAATTAGTCGAAATAAGTGACACCTGGCAGACGGAAAGGAGATGAGAAAGTGAAACCAAAACAAAGAACATCATACAAGAGGTAGAGAAGAACGTCTGCCAGATCTTCTCACAGATCTGGCGGTGACAGTTTTTGATGTATCGCAAATCCATAATTTTCCTTCTACTCACTGAGGTGTCTTTAGGCTGTTATAATTAGCAAGATTTTTTTATTTTATTAATTTAATGTAAAAAGGAGCTCACTGACTTCAGTTTCCGCAGCCTGAGACAAATTGTGATGTGACTTCCGCTGGGAGAGAGGAAGAAAGAGCTGTAGCAAAGATCAGAAATTCAGAAATACTAGTAAATGTAATACCTAGGAGGTGATACAACTCTGTTCATATAGAAGCCACTATGAATAGAATAGAGGTGCATATAATACATGGACAGCTCTAGTCCATGAGAGATGATGCTTGTTAGTAAATCTTCAAAGTAGCAAATATCATGAAGAGAATTCCAGAGCTAGAAAGAGCGTCTCTCACTGTAGAACCCAGCACTTCTATGTATTACACATGTAGCCTAAAGATTTTATTAAGAACTGTGTAATGCTGAATTTTGAGGTGGTTTCACACATAAAACATAATTTGCTCCTGCGGTCCCCAAAAGTCTATAGAAGTATTTTTCAACAAAAAATATAGATATTAGATAACCCCCTGTTCGAGCTCCATTTCATATCCTATTGTGTGCCACCACTTTAGCATGTAAGCAAATAACAATAACCCCTTAACACAAAATGACATAGCTGTAAATAATTTCACAAGCTGAACCCGCTCAGTGGTCACTTGGCCTAGGAAAAGCTGAGAGAAGGCCTTCTCAAACAGCTGATCGATGGGGGTCTCGGGTGTACTGTATTTTTCAATAGCACTTAAAGGAGTTTTCTGAGATTTTCATACTGATGACTGATCCAGAGGATGTCATCAGTATGAAAATCTCAGAAAACCCCTTTAAGTGCTATTGAAAAATACAACTTGCCCAGCAAAAAATAAGTCCTCATATGGCTCTGTTTTCTAATATAGGATATAGTAATTTAAGCGCCATTGAAAAATGCAACTAGCCAAATTTAAGTATGGCTCTTGGAAGGCGGGGAGGAAACATATAAAAAATTACCAGGTCCTTAAGGGGTTAAAGTATACAGCGAATGATAGAATATGGTGTTTGGTAAGCTGAAAAGCTTTGCAAAAAATAAGAATCAAAAGAATTCCTTTTAGTTCCTCAATAGTTCGTTAAAAGACACAAGTGTATAAGAAGTACACAAAAGGAAAACTTTCCACACCCTTGATCCCTATTCGCAAATCACTCTTTCTTGTCTAAAAGAGCAGATAAGTGTTTTGCTCTAATGATTGCTCTTACTGAATGCTGCACTAATGCCTGCAGTATATTCATTAGACGCTCCCTGCTGTGACAACATTTAATTTAACATCTCCGTGAATACACCTTTCTGCAGAAACTAGAAAACTAAAACGTAAAAGTACAACTACACAACTCTAAAAATGCTATAAATTATAATGCATCTAAATACACCGTACACTTAATACTGTACCTTTACTGGAAACAAAGAACATGCAAGCCCCTTAACTCGTCTTGTTCATGCTTAGTGCAATTGTCCGTATTATGTTGTGCACCCCTTATTATATGTACAGCGCCATGGAATGAATGGCGCTTTAATAATAAATAATAATAATTATTAAACAAAACTAAAAATTAGCCCCAGCCCCATTGTCAGTGGCAAGGTGGCTGAAGAATCATGGTCGTCCTGCATAGAAATAAATCATTGTAACCATACAGAGTATGAAAATGTAATACTGTGTAGGTAAAGATGGGTTTATATTGCGCTGCCAGGACGAGAAGTTGCACAGATTTCAGATAGAAATGAATAGAGAACAAACGTTATTCAGACAATATGATTCAAGAATGGAGTGTTCCCCTCTACAAGTTACTGGACCTGAGGAAAAGAAGAATCCGTTCTTGAAACGCGTTGTATCAATAAAGTTTGTTCTCTGTTCACTTCTATCTGGAATCTTTGAGACTCCTGGTCCTGGCAGCGCAATATAAACCCTCCTTTACCTATTGCATCTTCAATCAAGTGTGTACTCCAGTGTCCTGAGAACAAGATTTTTAGAGGAATGCCGCAGCCTCATTGTTGCCACGACTGACTAGTTATGGCCATCGAAGACCTATACCCAGGGGCATCGTTAGGTCAAAACATTCGGGGCTTGAGCCCCGGATGCTTTGACCAGTGCCCCGAATGTTATGCTGGCAGGGCCGGCCGCTCTGACTCTCCTGCGTTGCGCACCGCTACTCTACACCGGCCCCGCCATCCTAATCCGTATCCTGCAGTAACTGAACTTTAAATCAGCGTTCATCTCAATACTATATTACACACTCAGCTATGGAAACATGCAGTGCGGGCGGCGCTCGCTCACTGACGTCACGCGCCTGCTCCTCCCACTAGGCGGCGCAGGCGCGTGACGTCAGTGAGTGAGCGCCGCCCGCACTGCCTGTTACTGGAGCTGAGTGTGTAAGTCAAGATAGTAATGAGATTAGCGCTGATTTAAAGTTAAAGGGAACCTGTCACCAGGATTTTGGGTATAGAGCTGAGGACATGGGCTGCTAGATGGCCGCTAGCACATCCGCAATACCCAGTCCCCATAGCTCTGTGTGCTTTTATTGTGTAAAAAAACCGATTTGATACATATGCAAATTAACATAAAAGAGTCATATCTTACTTGTGTGACCAGAGAAGAGTCATATTTTCAAGCTATCACTCATCTCAGGTTAATTTGCATATGTAACAAATCGGTTTTTATACACAATAAAAGCACAGAGAGCTATGGGGACTGGGTATTGTGGATGTGCTAGCGGTGATCTAGCAACCCATGTCCTCAGCTCTATACCCAAAATCCAGGTGACAGGTTCCCTTTAAGTTACTGCAGGATCCGGATTACTGAGGGGATGATCTGTGGGGTTGCCCAGAAGGCTAGGCCCTTCACAGTAGTTATTAACCCCTTTCAGCAGTCCTCCATTCACTGAAAGGGGTTAATAACTATTGTGAATGGGGACTGCTGAAAGGGGTTAATAACTACTGTGAAGGGGGGGGGGCTTCTGAAAGGGGTTAATAACTACTGTGAAGGCCCCCCCAGGTGATAGGGGCGTGGCTTCATGGTGTGTGGCGTGGCTTCACGGGTGCGCGATACAGTGGGCTTGTGCCCCGGATGTTTTCAGACCCTAGCAACGCCTCTGCCTATACCGAAATGAACGGAGACTAAACAGGTTTTACATCACAAAATATATATATACTTTATTTAAACAGTTACATAAATAAAAAAGAGAACATTATACATCAGATAAAAATAGTGGACTACACCTGAGGAGGTATTCACAAAATATACATATAGAGGAAAAATCAAAAAGTCATATAGGCTGGCCCAATTTATAAGTGCATATATGCCAGTGATAAATGTATATGCATATACATGGGTATATATATGTGTGACACCTAGCAATACGAAAGTGCATGTTATCTAATATAGCTATGTCTCCTTATCAAATAGCAATACGCCAGTAACATAAATGGGACTACCTAAATCTTCCAAATAAATATGCTGGGGAACACACACATAAAGAGCCTGGACTAAAAAATAGCACTGAGTGCAAATACACCACTAAGTGTTTAAACCTCATACATAAAGTCACAATAATATCACATACCGATCCACCTCAGGAGAGCCACCTTCCTCTGGGGGCAGGGGCACCCACACACACTCAGTGCTATTTTTTAGTCCAGGCTCTTTATGTGTGTGTTCCCCAGCATATTTATTTGGAAGATTTAGGTAGTCCCATTTATGTTACTGGCGTATTGCTATTTGATAAGGAGACATAGCTATATTAGATAACATGCACTTTCGTATTGCTGGGTGTCACACATATATACACCCATGTATATGCATATACATTTATCACTGGCATATATGCACTTGTAAAATGGGCCAGCCTATATGACTTTGTTTTTTCCTCTATACGTATATTTTGTGAATACCTCCTCAGGTGTAGTCCACTATTTTTATCTGATGTATCATGTTCTCTTTTTTTAATCTATGTAACGTGTATTTAAATAAAGTATATATATTTTTTAATGTAAAACCTGTTTAGTCTCAGTTTATTTCGGTATAGGTGTATTTATGTACGCTGAGTGGATTTTTTATTTAGGGTCTCACTTTATCATAGTGCCTAAACACATTGTTTGTGGGCCTATGTGTACTTTATGCTTTGTAGACTGTGCATATTAATCATGGCCATCGAAGAGTAAGGCTACATATGCATTAAAACTATCAGGCAGGTTGTTCCGGCGGAGAAACATTCTGCTGGCGTTTATCACTCCTGGCAAAGCCTGATAGGGCCGAAGCACCAGACCCAGACCCCATTGACTATAATGTGACAGGCAGGGATCTGGCCTATTTCCGGCATTAGTGCTGAGAATTGGGCACACAAACTGATGCTTGCACTAGTTTTTGTTTAACCAAATACCAGAACTCATGCTGGAAACCAGACGGATCCCCGCTAGGTTCTATTACAGTCAATGGGTTTCCGGTGGTGAATGGCAGTATCTGGCTATGTCAGATACAGTGAACTCTGGCAGGCTGTTCTCCTGTCAGATAGCTTTAACACATATGTGAAACTTGCCTAACAAAATCTTAAAAATACAGTTCAATCCACTTTACAATCTTTAGAGGCCACTTCATATGTCTAAGCGCATCCTTTAATAGCTACTGTTCATTTCGGTCCTAGGACGTCCTTCTGTCCCTGCCAATTACTAGAATGAAGTGGCAGGGGTTCTAGGAAAGCTCCATCCGGCAAATACTGGTGGCTTCATGATCACCCATTGACTATAAGTAGACAACCATGTGATCTTCTGGAAAAAGCCCAAGAACCTGAAGTGGCAAGATGCTTTCGTTCCGGCTAATAGCACTGAAGACTACAGAAACCCCAAGTTCAGACACCAATGTCATACTCCAGAGATAAGCCAACAATTGCTGGGACAACCCCTTTATTTTAGAAGGTAAACTTACGTAAAAATTAAGGATGAACATATTGATTCTAACAAATCAATTCATTTCTTCTCCCACAGGTGAAGAAGCGCCTAACTGCCTGTTCATTGACAGGGCCAGACATCTCGCCGGGTCCTGACAATATGGCTTCTGCACTGCTGCTTTGAGTAGCGGCTACTGGAGAAGCGACTGTGCATGCGCCATTACACTTCCGGACAAAAGCAAAGCATCTGCACCTGTACTACTACTCAGAGGAGTGGCGCAGATGCCAGACTGTCGGGGCCAGGTTAGATGTCCGGTCCTGTCGAGCAACAGGAAGACCACTTGTGGGGACAGCTCCTCACAGGTGAAGAGCTCTGGCTAATGAGACAAATCGATAGGCTCGCCCCTAGTAAAATACCTCCAAAGCCATGATCACACACATTAAAAGCACTCCACTATAGACATGTAGGTAGATTTACAAAGACTGTCGAATTTGTAGATAGCGTAAACAGAGACAGTCTAAAAGTGCACCATATTTAATATAAATTGTTTACATCCGGCACTGCATGGACATGGTCACATGCTGCAGTCAAAGACTGGCTTCAGCGGTGGCGTGGCCTCAGCCAGTACATCACTGCTGAAGCCAGTCAGTCATCGGCAGCAGCAGCAGCAGAGCAAGTGACCATGTCCATGCAGTGCTGAATGTACACACTCCAGGGGTGGGAACCTTATTATACTGGATAGCGGGGGGCACACCAAAAATGCAGGCCTGGCATAAGAACAAACATGAGCTGAACCAAGAGAAGAAATACCATAACAGAGCCGCACATCCAAAAATAAGATATAGTTTATTTAGACATATAAATTAAAACCAAAGAAACATATGGCCTGACCCCACAGAAGAGTGGAATAGAATCAACGGCAGCACGGGACAGAAGTAAGGGGATAAACCCTTAACATCAGTGGCAACTCATTTCTTGGACTGTCATGATGGTAGGTACGATGATTTACGGGTGGTGGGGCTGGACATTGTTCGGGGCAACATTAGGGGTCTACATATCTCTAAGAGGTTGCTCTGCTCTGAATCGAGGTGGATTTTCAACCTTGGTTCACAGTTCCCAGGGGGCTTAAATGAGGAACTCACTTTCACTGGTTTTTATACATAGGTCTTGCTTAATTTGAACAAGCCCATATATTAACTATTTATCTTGTTTTTTTGTTTTTTTTTCACTTTTATTGCTTATATATATTTTTTCACTTTCTTTTCAGGTCTGAAATGACCGGTCGACACTCGGCTGTAGGATGCATGGATGTCATGGAACTTAGCCTCCTGCTCCTCTTCATACAGATTTGTATGACACATTTCCTTGCCCTCTGTCTATCTACAGAGTGGCACTTGATTGGGCACTTCGCACTTTCTGTCCATGTACAGAATGGCACTTTGCACTTTATTCACCTTTGGCAATTGTAACTAGTTCAGCCGTTTGGCTGTTCTCCCTATTGGGACATCTTCCCTATATACAGTGTATTGTTTTTAAACACTATTTGCATTTAGGATACTTTATGATACCATATGTAATGTTGTTTATATAGCACTTTAATGTTGATGAATTAATATGCTGTCCCTTGTCCCCGAGCCTCCGTCAATCCATTTCATATATTGAGTTAGTTTTTAAGTGTGCAGATTTTCTCTTTTTCTATTTCTGCGCTTGCGAGTTTGGCCCTCTCTCTCCCTGGTGCATGGTCCCCCGCCACGTGGTTCGCTGAGGTTTTGAGCTCAAGGAGACGCGTTTACTGACCCACTTATTTATCTAGTTATGTATTTATTTATAATTATGTCTTTAAATCTGTAATAGTAATTTAATAAATGGAGTTTAGGGTCACAAATGCGGACTTTGTAGGTCTGAGTGTATAAATGCATTAATTATGTATAAGGTATGCACACAATCAATTAATTGTCTTGATTTTAGACCGATTATGGTCCATTATAGTCACTATTGATTGTATGTGGTTTATAATTTTTATGTATTTATTTATTTATTACTGTACTATAATCATGTGATCACTAGCCCCTTATATATATATATATTTTTTTATCTTTCACTATTGCATTATTGGTTCTTTAGATTATTAAATCATGACCATGCAGGCATCACTCTATAGCTAAATACGTTATGTGGAGACATTCAATTTGATCATTTTAGCTGGTCTGTGTACCTCTGCTGCCTGCGTCGCATATGCGTTCCAGCTTGCTCTTTGCTTCCTGCGTTCCACGGGCCGGATGGGCGCGATCTGGGGTCCGGACGTGACGTCGGGGCTGCGGTGCGCTTCCGGTCTGTGGAGCGCATTGCGGCATCGACTTCCGGTTGGGCGCCATCTTGCGCAGGCGCTGTTGCCTTTCCACCACGTCAGCTTGCACCGGCGTTTGCAGCAGCGCGTGGACCATGCACCGGGGAGTCTTCAGGCGGTGCCTTCTGATGCCTCCACCCAGTCTCCTCCTCCCAACCACCTGATAGGTTTGACCACAGCCTTATTCAATGATAGATTCATTATTGTAACTATAAGAATCCTGAAACTGTGTCTTGTACCCATATGGACCTCTGATGAAGCTAGTCTGCGCACTAGCGATACGCGTGAGGGTTTTCTCTGCCCTCCTCACTGAAGGATTGCTTATTCTCCCTGTGTTACCACTGTGCTATTTTGATAAGTATATTTTTGAGGAATTGTGATTTGTACCTTGTCTTTTTTAGCATTGTTTAGCTTATGGTGACATTGGATGCTATTGTTGATTCTATTCCACCCTTCTGTGGGGTCAGGCCATATGTTTCTTTGGTTTTAATCTATATGTCTAAATAAACTATATCTTATTTTTGGATGTGCGGCTTTGTTTTGGTATTTCTTTTCTTGGTTCAGCTCAGGGGTGGGAACCTTGTCACAGCGTGGAGAAACAGAGGGGTAGGGATCAGGTAAGTGTGACTTTTCTGTGTATGACGGCAAGCTGTGGGCATTAGATAAAAATGTAATTATTCCTGGAGAACCCCTTTTAGCACTAATTTACATATTGTCTAAAAAATTATTCCTTCTAAATGTCACAATGGATCAGGAGAAGAAAGCCATGGTTTTATTCAGCTGGGGCATCCCAACCAGGCATTAAGCCTGGCTTGATAAGGTCGATGATGCTGCTGCCAGTTGCGGCATGAGAAATGCACAGTATGCATCAGGTAGTCGGAGATGCAGTGCAGCCATCTTGGGTGACAGAAGATGAGCCTGGGAACTGGCAGATCTGCAGCAGAAAAGGCGAAAAGTAGGGCACCAGATATGTGATCCTGCTGACGGAATGCTTAAAAAAAAAACTGGGAACAGGCATCAGACCGACAGAATTTTTTACATCATTGGCCAGTTTGGAGGGAGCAGATATCGAACGCTATTAGGGCTTCCTTGGAGATGCAGAAATAGCAGAATATAAACATGTAATTTTGTCCCTCCATCTTTCCCGGTTTTCCACTGTGTATGTTCTAAATTATGTGTTACAATGACACTCCCTAGAACAGCTGGGTCACTTTTGATCACATCCACATGCGGAAACTGCTGAGGAGACCAAGGAAATCACTAATTCTCCATTATTAGATATTGCCTTTCAGATGGTGACCTCACTGCACGTGTGGAAGAAACAGAAAGCCCACTGGACAGTATGTATTCAAAGCATCTCAACTTTTCGAGAGGTCATGTATAAATATAGTCCACGTGAGAAACTAGCAAATGTTATAGAGCTTCACAGATCACACGTCGCCACTCGCTTGAAATGTCCCAAAAAACTGTGCAAAAAGTTAGCGGAGAAGACAGAAATCAAAAGAGTAGGAAAGCCTGTGATGTACAGTCATGTAAACATCACATTCTCTGGCCAGAGCTCAAAGCCGAACCAGCAATGACACTTATGTAAAAATGGAAGCAAAATTATACGTCTGTGGTCATGTCGAGGACAGCAGTCTCCAGATTTTAAGGGAAGTTTATATCAGGTCTTGGGAGCTCGTTTTATGGTTTCTGTTGAACTTCTTTATAAAGAAGGGGGTTCTCAAACTTTCTTACCACACAGAAACCTAAAACTGATACAGGAGGAACCCTATGAAGTAAGCATATGCTGGAAGGCTGCACAGAAAGGGGCTTATACTTTCTTGAGGAGGTTGGCTCAAGATTAAAACTTATCACCTATTCACAGGATAGTTGATACATTTCTGATTAGTGGGAACCCAACTGCTAGGACCCCAACTGGAAAGGAGTCCCTTGTGTGAAAGAAGTTGCAGTCGAGCTCGAGTGCCATTGCTACATCCATTTCTATGGGGCATCCGGAGAAAGCCAAGAGCTCTACTGGGAGCTATCTCCGCAAGTCCCATACAGTAGAAAGGTTCTTTAAACTTAAAGGGATTGTCATACCTGGACATTTATGGCATATCGTGAAGATATGGTATAAATGTCCGATGAGTAAACATCCCACCTCTGAGACCTACACCCATCTCAAGAACAGGGCCCTGCTGTGAAAGGAGAGCATTATGTGCATGTGCAGCTCTCTCTGCTGGACTTCTGAAAATAGCTGAGAGGCTTGGTTATTTTTGGAATTCCCACACCAGTGAATGAAGAGGTGGTCACGTATGCCTGGCTTTCTCCATTCAATGCTATGAGATTTCTTGCTTGCCTATTTTCGTTAGTCCCATAGTGAAGGGTAAGGACGCTGCACATGCACAGATTGCTCTCCAATCATGGTAGGGCACCATCCCCACAGATGGAACCTGCACCTAATGGACATCTAAGGCATATTCCATTGATAAACTGAAAATGCCCAGATGGGAATATCCCTATAAAGTGTACCCCTGATTATAAATAACTTTGTATAAATTAACAGCGTAAGCAAAGTTCTGAAACTTTCGGTACCAAAGTCGACTTTTAAAATGGCTTTCCAGTTTAATAATCAAATGTCGTTTTTCACCAAAGTCTCACAAGACAGTTCACCTTGCCGGATCCCATATATTTAAATGTTCTACGGAGACAGATCTCCATACGGTATTAAAACGAAGTTTTGAGCGAAGTGATCTTCGGATCCTAGATCGCTATTTGTTACATCTCCAATGTATTTTACCTGTAAAAAAAAAAAAAAAACAACCACATCGGGAAAAAAGCAGCAAAACTGCATGTGCTTTCTTGGTACAATTTTAACTGCATCTCAACTGCTACATGTGAATGTACCCTATTGTCGTGTATTCACATGTAGCAGTTGAGGTGCAGTCAAATCACGATTGTGGCTTTAAAAAAAACTCCTCGGCGGCTGAAACTTCTTTGGATACGGTACATGCTTTTTTCATGTTGCTGAAACAGAATAAAAAAGTACCGCTTGCAAAGGCTGGACTTTGGTGCCTTGGTTGTACTACCATCTGTATTGGTCTGGTTTGTGGGAGACCAATGCCATCTGCATGGACTTAAAGGGGGTCCAAGTTTGTTTTAAATAATCTCCCTACCCAATGGGACCCATCAATGGAAGAATATTTGCCTGCTACCCGACCGTCGGTTTCGGCTCTGTGGGTACACCTCTGTCTCCACTGTACTTCAGTCCTTGCATGTAAACTTGTGGCATGGACAGGGATTGCATGCGCCACAGCAGCCAATGACTGGCTGCAGCAGGGACATGTACCTGAGCACCACTTGACTGCAGAGACTCCAATGGGAGCATGTAACGCCCTAATTCTTGCATCCTTAGCATGTGTAGGAAGCCATCATGTGCACTTGAGTAAGACGTACCGAACTGCAGGATTTGCTACACGTCAATGAAGTATCAACCCCTTTTTTTTGTTGTTGTTGTAGTAACCTGTTCAACAGACCAAGTGAATTTCCTGGAAGCGTGCGTCAAACTATAAAATTGCTGCCCTGACTGTGGTGGGTGTAAAACGCAAGGACGGACAAGATTAACCTAAATACGAATCAATGTAACTTCTGTTGAAGCTTTAGTGAATTGCCCCTTTTTATTTAATGTGCTTCACCTGATATAATTTAATAGCCTATAAAGCTAAAAGCAAACAAAAATTCAACTTTTCATCACTTGACACATGGCTGAGGTATACAGATGTAAAAAATAAGCCTAAATAAATTGGACAGAGCCATGGTTGAGTCCCTGTAAAAGCACATGTGCCTAGGAGCATCTTTCTACCAGCGCCTGCGAATCTATGCGGCTCCCCATAGGGAAATGTTGTTTGTTTGGGGCGCAAAATTATTTCCTCAGCACGCAAACAGGTCACGTCAACTGAAGAAGGGAGCAGAGAAAGTCCCAAAACGCGTCTGGTATAGGAGGACCCCCGATCTTTCATGTGACTGTAGACCAGGAATTAACAGTACATCGGAGCGCTCCGTAATTTCTAAGAAAAATCTGTACCTGCCATTTTCACTGCTGCACGGCTTACGAACAACCACGGCACCCAGCTGATACGTACGAGAGCAAACAGAAACTCCGCACTGTGGTAAGATCGCTTCAAGCTTCGTGACACGTGGGACGCCACGGCTGGCTTGCAATTGAGATCCCTCAGCAACAAACTGTAAGTTAGTGCGCATATGGGGTGAATAAAAAGGGGAATTTTCCGTAACATGAGAAGTATTGCAGCTTGTTTTAAAAGGTACCTAGGCTAAGTAATCGAAAGTACAAATGATCGTGAACTTTTACTAACGAGTTGTGAATTATCTATATCGGATATATCCATTGCTATACAAACAAGTGGCATTCAAAAGGACACGTACAAACGGTTACTGCTATGAACGTAGATCAACAGAGGCTGGACTTCAGTGTGGAAGCATTGTTGCATTAATCGCATGGTGCAAGAGATAGAAGATTATTATTGCGAATATATTATTTCGAATATACAAGGATTGCTTCAAATGCTTTTTATTCCTTTAAGTACATATTGTGTACATTACAGACCTTATATAGGTGTGCACACAATTTTATCAACAATTTTATTTATTACCGGTTTTATTAGGAATTTATTGTTATAATTGGATTACTAATAAATTGATTATATTTTAAGAACACAAGATTTTGCTGTGAATCCAGAGAGAGTGACAATCATTTTCTGCACCGAGCAAAGGTATGAGACTTGATAGAGAAGTATTCACACTACTAGATGTAATATAATGTATATAAGAAACTTAATACCTAGTGTTGAGTGAACTTGTGTTTTCAAGTTCGGCATACAAGGTTTGGGTTCTCTACGAATTCCATTATGGATTCCGCTTTCACAGACCATAAGTTATGGTCCGTGGTAGCGGAATCCATAACGAAATTCTTAGATGACCCGAACCTTGTAGGCCGAACTTGAAAACACAAGTTCGCTCAACGCTAGTAATACCGTATATACAAGGCACATGAGGCATCTGAAGATGGTTTTCTGAATGACATAATCAATAGTTAATTTTATTGGTCTAACACCTGTAGCATTTGGTAGAGCAGAGGCTGCGAGCCACTGCTGCTATCCTTTACTAAGGGTTCGGCTACATGGTGACAGTGGTGTGCCCGGGGGGGTTGGTCCATCCCGGGTGCTGGCTCTCACGGGGGTGCCACTGCCAGGCCCAGAAGCAATGAGCGCTTCCATCAAGTCACCCACATACTGCGGTGGGGCACGGGAGCGGAGCGCAAAGTTACCTGCCCGTCCGCCGATCACCGTTCAGTGGCATGCCAGGGGGGAGAGCGGAGCGCATAGTTCCCTGCCCCGCCACAAATCACAGTCCAGTGGCGTGCCCGGGGGGGAGCGGAGCGCATAGTTCTCTGCCCCGCCGCCAATCACCGTCATAGGCTTCAGGCCTGGTAGGCCTGAGGCCTATGCATTAGTGAAATCCCGGCGCGATGCGCGCCTGTGTCGGGAGTCAGCAGCACAGTGTCGGGACTCTGTGAGCAAGCGCAGGTGAGTATTTAGCTTTTAGGGTTTTAATTTTTAATTTTTTTCATTTTATGTGCCAACTTTGGGGGACATGAGCGGGGGTGCACACAGGAGGACGTGTGTGTGTGTGGGGGGGGGGGGGGGTAAATATAGAAACATAGAAACATAGAATGTGTTGGCAGATAAGAACCATTTGGCCCATCTAGTCTGCCCAATATACTGAATACTATGGATAGCCCCCGGCCCTATCTTATATGAAGGATGGCCATATGCCTATCCCATGCATGCTTAACTCCTTCACTGTATTTGCAGCTACCACTTCTGCAGGAAGGCTATTCCATGCATCCACTACTCTCTCAGTAAAGTAATACTTCCTGATATTACTTTTAAACCTTTGCCCCTCTAATTTAAAACTATGTCCTCTTGTAGCAGTTTTTCTTCTTTTAAATATTCTCTCCTATAGAAACATATTCTCTCCTATAGAAACAATGGTGGGATACTGTGTGGGGGCAAATTAGTTTATTTTATGTGCCAACTTTGGGGGACATGAGGGGGGTGCACACAGGAGGACATGTGGGGGAAAAATATGGTGGGATACTGTGTGGGAACAAATTATTATGGGAGGGATTATTATGTGGCGGGGAAATTACTATATGGGCAATGTGGGGGAAACTACTGCGTGGGGAGCAGTGTTGGGGACACTACTGTATGGGGCACTACTATTGTGTGGGAGACACTAATGTGTGGGAGACACTACTGTATGGGGGGCAATGTGGGGGAAATTACTGTGTGGTGTCAGTGTGGGGTAAACTACTGTATGGGTGTAAACTACAGTATGGGGGCAGTGTGGGGGAAATTATTGTGTGGGAGACACTACTGTGTGGGGGGGCAGTGTGGGGACACTACTGTGTGGGGTAAACTACTGTGTGGAGGCAGTGTGGGGCAAATTACTGTATGGGGGCAGTGTGGGGCAAATTACTGTATGGGGCAGTGTGTGGCAAATTACTGTATGGGGCAGTGTGTGGCAAATTACTGTATGGGGGCAGTGTGTGGAAAATTACTGTATGGGGGCAGTGTGTGGCAAATTACTGTATGGGGGCAGTGTGTGGCAAATTACTGTATGGGGGCAGTGTGTGGCAAATTACTGTATGGGGGCAGTGTGGGGCAAATTACTGTGTGGGGGCAGTGTGGGGCAAATTACTGTATGGGGCCACTGTGGGCGAAATTACTGTGTGGAGGGAGTGTGGGGGAAATTGCTATATGGGGGCAGCATGAAGGGGTTTTGCTATTGGAGAGGCACTGTAGGGGCAATTCTATTATTTCTGGGGACACTATACAGGGATTATTACCTGGAGCACAATATAGGGTGTTATTACTGGGGGCACTCTAGGGGACATTATAGCTGCTGTGGACACTATAGGGACATTTGGGGTAATTTATCAAACTGGTGTAAAGTAGAACTGGCTTAGTTGCCTATAGCAACCAATCAGATTCCTCCTTTCATTTTTGACAGCTCTTTTGAAAATCCAGTTCTACTTTACACCAGTTTGATAAATGACCCTGTCACTATTTTTTCAGTAGTATAGTACCTGGGGCATTGGGGGGCACAACGGGCACAGTATTGGGGTGGCAGCAGGATGACACTGGGGACACCAGGATGGGGAGGTTGATGGAAAAACTGAGAAATCTAACGTGTCTGTATTACAAATTCTGTAGAGACGAGATGCGGCTGAAAGAATTTGTCATGGCGGTCTAACGGAGGAGAAGAGGAAAGGTCTACATGACAGGAGATGTCCCTGGATGTAAGAGGTAAGTGGTATTGGGGGGGAGGGGTGCCAGAGAAAAGACCCGCCCTGGGTGCCAAACACCCTAAGCACGCCAATGCACTGTGATCTTGGTCCCAAGACTCTTGTTGCGGTATTGGTGCTAGCATAGAAATGCAAGAGGTTACTGCGGGTTTTATTGTAATGGCAATAATGGAATAAATAAATTCTGGGGTCCCTGTCATGGCAAAAGTGCTGAAACCCCATTCATTTCTATGCTAGCATGCTACACTGTGATCCATGACTGACAAACACAAAGAATGCCATGTAGTATAAGGGCTCATGCACGGAAGTTACTCCGTGTGCATTTCGTTTCCGTATGCCCGCATGTCCGTTCTGCAAAAAAAATAAACATAAATAGAACATGTCCTATTCTTGTCCTCATAACGGACATGTTCTATTAGGGGCCAGCTGTGTAGTGTCCCACTATGTAAAGGTGGGCACTACTCAAGGGTCAATTGGGTCATGTTGTTCTCCACCTCCTGTGGAACATGGTAATGGTATTTTGTATTGCATTGTAATGTGTAATGCCATGTATTTCCTGTGTACCAGGCCTGCTAGGGGTGTAGTTTCTCCTCCCAAGCTGTAGAGGGAGCTAGGGAACCCCCTAGTATATAAAGACAGGTCCAGTCCAGGAGAGGGTGTGTGGTGAGAAGCCAGTATTCACTTTAGCCAGGTGGTAGCTGAAGAGCAGCTTCTAACATGCAGCTAGATAGCCCAGGCTCCTAACCTGCGTCTAGGAGAAGAAGTTTCCTCCTGAAGTTATCCTGCATCTTGCAAAGTACAGAGCAGTGCTAACCTTATCTAGCCAAGTAGAAAGCTGAAGGGCAGAAGGTTATTGACAGCAAGTGGATTTATACCAGAGGAAGGTTTCCCTACCCAAGGATAAAGCCAGCTATTAGGCATCCGGGCCTTGGAGAAAGTCAGACAGGATTCTGCAGAAAGTACAGCCTGATCTGTGAGTTTATTCCCTCTGAGTTATCTTGCTAGGATTCTACCTGCCATTTATGTAAAGCCTGCCTGATACCAATATCCTTCATAAGAACTGTTTGAAGCCTGTATACAGTTGAACTGTTCAGTAAAGAGGAGTTCTAGTTCACCACAATCGTGTGTACCTCCATTATTCCTCAAACAAATCAGTGTGCCTCCGTTACCGGCACTGACGTCACGAACTGTAAGGGATCTTGCCACAGGCACGCTAAACTTCCAACACCCAGGGCACCTCACCTACCACCCGGTCTGGTCCCTATATCCAGAGAGTGCCCCAGAGGATCTATGTGCCAGCCTCTTCATCACTGCTGTACGCTTGCCCAGGGTATACTACAAATTGTGAGTACCAAGAGCAACCATCGGTCTGTTAACTGACCCCCGTGACCTCACATTCGCTCTCCCTAAAGGACTGGCGTACTGCAGCTGTTCCGTTCCACAAAATACGCACATGGACATCATCCGTATTTTTTGCAGACCCGTATTTTGCGGACCGAAAAATACATACGGTCGTGTGCATGAGCCATCAGTTATTGTGAGTCAAAACCATGTGCGGGTCAAAAACACAGAACAGGAGGAAATCTTTCCATAAGGCCACATGCACATGGCCGTGGAACACGGACGTGAGCGGTCCGTGGTATCCCAGCCTGGCATCCTGCTGACAGCAGGAGCGCACGGCGTCGTTTGTTGCTATGACGCTGTGCGCTTCATGCCGCCGTTGCACTACAGTAATACACCAATGACTCCGTGCGCTCCTGCTGTCAGCAGGATGCCAGGCCGGGATACCACGTACCGCTCAAGTCCATGTGCATTTGGCCTAATACCTTATCTCCGAGTAGGCTTCACTACTGGTTTTGGCTCACAATAACTGATGGAAATAGCTGGAAATAACTGACCAAATAACTGCAGTGTGCACTTACCATGGCCTTGCCATGATGACTAACGGCACAGCCATGGCCAATTAGGAACGATTGGATAAGATTTAAAAGTAATTATCATCGGCCGTAAAACACTACAGATCTGACCGATTAGATCTCCATATAGTGCAATATGTATGGTACACAGTGTAAAACGTATATAGTATAATATGTATGGTATAAACTGGAATATATATGGTTTATAGTGGAATATGTACAGTATTTGGTATATGTACAGTATATAGTATATGTACAGTATATAATATGCATGGTATATAGTGTAATATGTATAGTATATAGTGTAATATGTATGGTATATAGTATACTATGTATGGTATGTAGTATACTATGTATGGCATATAGTATATGTATGGTATATAGTATGTGTACAGTATATAATATAATATGTATGGTATGTAGTATAATATGTACAGTATATAGTGTAATATGTATGGTATATAGAGTAATATATATTGTATATAGAGTAGTATGTATGGTACATAGTGTAATACGTATAGTATATAATATGTATGGTATATAGTATAATATTCCTAATATATAGTATAATAGACTATGAATAAAATCTGAATACTAGTATTTTCCAGAGTAAACAAACTATCCATGTTGTGTCGGCTGTCTCTAGCGAATTACCACAGCAGTAAATAATTATATATGATTACACAGTGATATTGTATTACTAATGCCTCTATTAGAACAGGCCGATGAATCCCTATAAATTTTTCCTAATTGCCCGAGATGGCATCAGTATTGTGATCCACGGCACAGTCTTATAGCCCTGCCAACCTCATTCCAATTGTTCTGAATTTTATTTTAATCCGGAGGTTTTGTTATTCAAATCACTTGTCAGCCGTATATTTTCTCGAATCCTGCCGCGTGCAATAAATGTGGGTGGTCTACTTAGTAATGCCCCCATGGGAATTGTAATGATTGCAATCTTGATTCATAAATTGTAAGATCTATCTCCTTAATTGCACCAGAAACTATCTGCCATTAATCTCTACATAAAGACAGTTGAAATACAGAAGTGTGGCAGAAATAGAAACGATTTCCTATTAATATTTCAGTATTGTATCTCTACTTTGCCTTGGATATTAAAAATGATCGTTCTTTATATGAGAAAGTCAACACGTGTTAATATATTGCTGGACTGCTTAAAAGCAATAAAGTCAATTTTTATCAGTGTGGTCGCGAACTATTAGTCCTTAGACTAAATTATTTCTCCATTAGGCCTCTTGCACACGGCCGTATGTATTTTGCAGTCTACAAAAAACGGCTCCGCAAAAAATACGGATGACGTCCGTGTGCATTTCGTATTTCGCGGAACGGAACAGCTGGCCCTAATAGAACAGTACTATCCTTGTCCGTTAGGGTCCATTCACACGTCCGCAAAATAGGTTCGCATCTGTGTGGACCCATTCATTTTCAACGAGGCCGGAATGTGCTGTCCGCATCCGCATATCTGCACTTCCAGATCCGCACTTCCGCAACTGCGGACAAGAAAAGGCATTTTCTATGAGAGTGACGGCGATGTGCGGTCCACAAAATGCGCAACGCACATTGCTGGTGTCAGTGTTTTGCGGATCTGCAAAACACATACGGACGTGTGAATGGACCCTTATGCGAACATTAATAGGACAAGTTCTATCTTTTAGTGGAACAGATATACGGAAATATGGAAACGGAATGCACACGGAGTACCTTCTGTTTTTTTGCAGACCCATTGAAATGAATGGTTCCGCATACGGTCCGCAAAAAAAACGTAACGGACATGGAAAGAAAATACGTTCATGTGCAAGAGGCCTTACATTCAAACATGCAGTATATATGGATTGGTGTTCTGCAATCTACAGTTCAATTGACTGAATGAAAAAATAATAATGACATGTTCCGGTATAATTTTTTACAATTTTTTTTCATATTATCCTGCCGTGTAG